>NC_069658.1:346527811-347977186 GCF_027244095.1 Hemicordylus capensis | reverse complement strand
ATGGCCTTACTTCATTTCATGTTCTTGTGTGTTTACAATAACTTTTTTAACCCCTATAAGACGAAAATTGCTCCAAATTGAAACTATCTCCAAATGTCAGGGTTTCAAGGGTTCCTGCCAAGGAGAAACAAAAATTCTTTCCAAATTTCAGGGTTCCTCCCAAGGAGAGATTTTGGAGCATTTTCTCAGAAAGTTTCTCCACATCTCTCTAAAATGTCCCAAAAACATCAAAAGGGAAAGGAAAAGAGGAGAGTGTCAAAGACTACAGCAGGGGCATAAGGAGCTCAGCTTGGCCGTGGCCAGAGGACAAATTCCTCCAGTGCCCCCCTTTCCCTTGGCTTTAACACACCCTGCATCTAATGTCACACAAGGGGGAGGCAGGGAGCAGAGCTCCCAGTCAGCAATTCCATGAACTGCTGACTGGGGGAGGGAAGTTCTTCAAAGGGTGACATGCCCTGTCCTTGGCACTGGCCCAGCCCCTTTGCATCTGACATCAGATGCAGGGAGCGGGACCAATGCCCAGTAGAGGGTCTATTTGGAACCCCTCCCATGCTTCCCCAGTCAGCATTTCATTTAAATGCTGGCTGGCTGGCTGGCTGTCCGCCCCCCAGCACAGCCAGCATTTCTGTCTGGGGATGAGAGGGGGGCGCCTCATGCTCGCAGCCTGTGAGTGCTTCATTTGCTGGCTGGGTGTGGGGGGGGGCAAGGGGTTGCCCTGGCCAAGGGCAAGGGGGTGTTTTGGAGGTCATCCCCCCTTGCTCCATAGTCCCTATGCCCCTGGTCTGGAGCATAGTTGCTTTGATCTCTAAATTAAATAGCTTTAAAATTTTGTTGCAGATCCACATTTGTTCCAGATCTGGTCATGTTTGGTAGGGTCTTCATAAATATTGCATGAAGTTTCTCTTCTACCACTAAGTCCCATCTAGTCTCAACCTAGAAGTACCAGGTTGACCTGTGGTGCATTACACCTTCAACATTGATCGTTGTCAAATATCCCAGATATCCCCAGATTGAAACATTTGGCTGGCAGAACCAATCCCAAGGTGTAATTTTAAGGGAGATATCACCCACCATAGAAGGAAACAGCAGCATCCTACATTTCTGCTCCACATGTCATGAGAACATCCCACCCTTATCTTTGAGAAAGTCAAGATGTTTTTACTTTAAAAGAACAAGCCCAGAAATTATACTGAATCTGGGCGCTACTGGTTAGTCTGCTGGCATGACTGTGGTGGGTCCAACCCATCATACTTGCAAATGTCATGAATGACTGTGTAGTGCATTCACTGTGCCCCATTCTAGCTGGCTAGTATAGCCAGTCACAAGACCAGCCTGTGAAAAATGTGGTTAATTCTATCATCTTACGTTTTACTGACTATACACTAGTCAATATTGAATGCTCATCTTTAATAGTAAAAATGTTCATGTTCTTTTCGACTTAAATTGCCTCCAACTCAGAACATTCTTGTCTTCCCAAAGCTGTAACATTTTCATCAAACTTGGGTGTTGTTGTTTTTTTGCCTCAAGAGCATAACATAGCAGTTAATTCAATCTGACAGCACCCTCTAAGAAGACGAAGAAGTGACAACTATCTGGTACCTGATATTATAACTATAAGAGAAAATCACCATGGAAGAGTGTCTTATCATGAAAGACAAAAATAAGAAGAGGATGTTTTCAATTTATGCTGCTGTGATACAGTATAAAACTTGAATACCTCATGACTCTGCTTCAGACACAAATCAAAGAGCCCTCTGGAACTGAGATTTGCCCTCTTCAATAGGATCTGGTTTATAAAATGTAGCTCACTAGGACTCATGCTATTCCTTACAGGGTGCAATATACACAACTTTGAGTTGTAATACAACATGCTGTACAAATGATAATAAAATAGTTTCACTTTAGATCCCAGGGAGAGAGCTGCATGGAGGCTGTTATGTTGGACATCTGTATAAGCTTTCTTTCTACATACACAGAGAAAGTGTCTGGATGTAGTAGCTGAACATGGTATGAAGGGAGGAGTGTGGGGGAGTAAGATCTCAAATCATTCAAAGAACTGGAAGGGAATCAGAAGTGTATTAGTCCTTTTCTTCCCAGATGTCCTTCCAACAATTCTTTGTTGTAGCACTGGGGAACAACTATTGAATCTAAAGATTATAGACATTGTGTGTATTTTACACACACGCACTTCAAGTTAGGTGCTGGAAGTATCTATTTATGTAATAGAACCCCTGGGTTATTTCCCAACTATCACCTGTCCTAAGGAATAATATGTAAATATAATGCTGTTTAAAATTGTCCAACATGATAACCTGTGGGCCATGTGAAATCAAGTCTTCTCCTCAAAAGTCTACATTTCTTGAACCTGAGAATCCTATTGGCACAGAAATATTGAAAGGTCTATAGAAAATATGTGATTTCATGCTTATTGACTTTACAGGTCTGATCATAGGAATGCCATAAGGTTTGCAAATTAACCTGTCCCCCCACCCTTGCTGTTAGAAATCCTATTGTTTCCTATCTCCATCCACCTTAGATGGGCCTGCCTTTATCTTTCCTAATATATATTTATATACTCATCCATCATAAACAACTGAAGTTTTGTTTCAGCCCTAGGTCATTCTAATTCAGAAGCACCTTGAGGCTATTGCATTCATTTTCCACATTGGCTATAGTAAAGGCTCCTCATCAACACAAAACAGCCATTCTAGTCTTCTTTGCATTCAAAACCATATTCACATTGTACACTGAATCACTGAAAGCTGTACTGACTAGTATTAGATCATTGCATTTATGTGCTGCTGCATCTATAATGTGGTTCATGTATGAAATTTAACCTATAACTGGAGATTGCAGACATTTACTGCTATTACTAATTAATATACCGGAGAGATCTGGCTGCAATAATAAAATTTCCCAGAGCCCGTTTCACTTGACTATAGTTAATTTCCCATGAATGGCCATGTGAGTGCAAAAGGATGTCTCCCTTCTGCTACCGTCCAGATTCCATTACTTTCAAATCGCGGGATTGAATGACTATCCTAGACAAGCCCCACTGACATAAACAGTAATGACAAATTAGCAGTGTTTTGGATTTTTTAAACAATATATGTTATTATTCCCATTTACTATATTGAAAGCCACATACAAGCCATGCTTCCAGAAGTACTTGTATAACTCTTTATAAACTTACTTCTGTACGTGCTATTGCAAGGGCTTCAAGATTTTAATCTGTTTTCTTTGAAGTCCATTGAAATAAGTCATAGTTGTACATCTTCTTCAGGGTCCTTTGTTTCTTGGTGGCTGTTTTTTTGACAGCTATAAAGCAGATCAATGGTTTTAAGAAACTAATGTTGAATTAAAGCTTTAATGTTGATTAAAGCTTTGTATAGAAATTCCAAGATAAATAATTCTGGTTATTTACAACTCAGGATGCAAAAGAAACCAAATACAAGATTTAAACTGCAAACCCACAGCAAGGTAACAGTTCTGATGGTAATGAGTCCTTTCAGTGGAGGTAGTGGAGGAAATTAAGTTTTTGTCTGCTTAACCACAAAACTAATGTAAAAATGCTTTTCTTCTTCCCAAGTAACCAGTATTAGATAAATTGCTATATTCATGTTTCCTAAAAGTAATTCTAAATCTACACAAGCTGAAGTCTGGCTGAATCTGGTTTTGGAAAACAACTTTTTGTCCAGCAGATGGCAGCATAATTTTGACATTACAGCAGACTCGAAATATTCTAAATATTCCAGATAAAGGCTAGACACCTCTGTAAATCATACCTTGATTTTTTTCTAGTTAACATTACTTCAATTAGCCAACAATTACCTTTTTCTAAAACTTAAACAAAATATAAATTAAATAGGACCCAAGAAACAGCACTTTTCTAAATCTGTAAGAAGACAAGGGATATAACTACACCTCCTCTCCTTTTTCTAGTGCACCTACTATGATTTTATTTTAAAAGTAAAAACCACTCAGTCACACAAAAGAAGCAGGCATTGCTTCTATCAGACACTGATAGGCGTCTCACATTACTTTTTGTTGTACTGTGCATTAATCTACACCATCAATCTACAGAAAGTTAGATGGCTTCATTCAGACAAAGAGATTATCAGATTCCTTTATGACAAAGAATGTGTTCCTTTAAAAGGCATCAACAGCAATTCCTTGAGAATAATTGAGAGCTGGACGACTAATAAAAACATCACCAAGTTGCATTTCATATTTTTAAAAACACATACATATCCCCAGCTCTTATAGAAGCCATCCCCAGCTATGACAGAACCAGTAGCTTACATTTAGCACAAAAAGCATGGGATCCTTTCCCCTCTAGATGTCTGAAGTCCAAGGTTGAACGGCAAGATCAGTGAGCTCCATGCTTGTCACTCAGGTTGCTGAATCTCTGTCCGTGGTGCTGAAAACGTGATTTGATCTGGGCAGCACTCTTCAGAATCAGAAGCTGCAAGGCTGAGTGGCTCTGTCCCTCGTGCTGCAATAGTACGCTGAGCTATGGAGAAACTGCAACATTCTTATCACCTTCGCTTGGCTGGGAGAAATTTCCCAAAGAACCTTAGGGATTTAATTGTGCAAGGCTGGCGCGTGGTTTCCTTCTCCTCTTGCTCTTTTGCTTGTCGCTTTGGTAATGAGATAGCTCAGACTCCCTCCCCTCTTACTCCCCTGACCTACACCTCCTCTATGTGTGCATGAGAACTGGAGTCTATACCCACCTCTTCTACAAATATTATGTAATGTAAAGTGGAAAGGTTCCCCTTTATGCAGTCCAGAATTATGCCATTTAGTATTTGGGGGACAGTACTGGGAAATATACAGGCTGGGAGAAAAACGTTCCTGTTAAGAGCCAAATCAGTGTCAAAGGAAAGCACCCAGTACAAAATTTCAAAATAATACTTTGCAGCCATTTCTGACTTTACTACACTCATGTCCCTCATAAAAGCTGAATTTCATTATTATCAACCATATCAGGGCCTTTCACAGCAATTTCTTTTCCTTGTTTACTCTGCCCAGTGGGATAGTTTGGGATTATAAAGGAAAAGATAGTGACAAGATATAATAATCTCCAATAGTTCAATTCTATGGCTCAAGAAACAAAGCAATTTTAAAACTGAGGTCATTCTCCACTGGTGCCTTGCAAGAAGCCTTTCTCTCACAACATCCATCATGACTCACCTTGTGGGGCTCCAGCTCTGATGTGGCACCATTCATATCCATGTGTCTAGAAGACCACATTCCACAAAATGCAAGAGCCATTTTGCACTTGCCTAGTTTTTCCTGTCCCTCTTTCTCAAGGGGGAAAAAAAACCAGCTGACCACATATTCTTAGTTTCTAATCTATCTTGTCAGCCCATTAAATAACCTTGCAAGGCGATTCGTCATTACAGGGAAATTGATTTAGTGAAGGAGTAACCAATATCCTTTAAAAGACATGTTTGTGTTCACACATCTAATCCTCCCAAGATTTAAGCGCTTCCTAGAGTTGATATGCAGAAGGCAATCTCTTCTTCATAACTATGCCTACTTAGTATGCAGCAATATTGAGGGGGAGGGAGAAGGGAAATGGGGGACTCCTTCAAGCAAAGCAGAGCCATAAAAAGATGACATGGCTTTAAATTAATACTTTTCAAGAACCACCAATTTTTCCTTCTTCACTCTAAGTTCCGAATGATTTAATTGGCTATCAATATATTTTCAATGTCAGTTTCTGGAATTCATCCCAGAATTGATGATGCACTTTCAAGCTAAATGCATTTCTGCAAAGGGTTAGGGTTCTTCCAATCTTTTTCTTCACAGCTCACTGTACATTTTGCTTTGGTAGTTGGCTAAAGCATTCCTGTAGAATAATCTAAAACTGAGGACAATCAATATTAAATCCAAGAAAACTCACCAGTGTACCAACTGGAAAGCACTACCACCAAGCATTCAACTACAATACAACAGGGTTTATTCTACTGGGAGAAATATTTTAAAGCATGACAGTGTATAGCAGGGTTTCTCAACGTGTGGGTCCCCAGATGTAATTGGACTTCAACTCCCATAATTCCCAACCAAAGGCCACTGGGGCTGGGGATTATGGGAGTTGAAGTCCAATAACATCTGGGGACCCACACGTTGAGAAACCCTGGTGTATAGAGTCACTTCATAATGCACTGCCAGTCCAAGGTATTCATCAGAGCACTGGAAAGCTCCTTTCCTTATTCTGCCTTGCCCAAGCAATGGCTGCTGGTCAGGCATTTCTTTGTTAAGAACAAGTCTGCTAATAGTAAAAGAGGTCTGTGCTAATGTTCTTTAATGGTCAGGTAAAATGATAACCAGTGCCTGGGAGATACAAAGAACACTCTGGAGTGTCTGGAATGTGGAAAAGTCACAAAAAGTACAAACTATTCCAGCTGAGGGAAGGAGCTGGTGTGAGCATGGAGATGTGAGCACCCCTCTGCGCAAAAACTTGTGGAAGTATGTCCTTGAGGGCTGCACAGCCTTCAGGAATGTATTTGTACAAGCAAACAGGGATTTTGCAGGGAGGGGAGAGAAGCAAAAATCATGCCCCCATTCCCCTCCCTGCACAATGTCCTGCAAGAAAAGCCTGCAGGGCAGCTAGTTTACTCACTCGTTCCAAGGGTGGAGCTCTTGCTAGGATGTTGGCCAGTGAAAATAACACCTTGTCCCCAGACCCTAGCCCCCAAAAGACACAGACAACAGTATAGTGGGTATAAAGGGCCACACATTTATTAACCAAATTAATTTGATTTAGCAGACTGTAGGAGGGTAAACACTCCATCCCCACCCCCACCCCAGACAGTGCAGGCCTGACAAAGACCAGGTTCAGACTTCACAGTCCTTCCCTATGTCTTGCTTGGGTGACAAACCCTGACTCCGGAAAGAAACAGGTAAAAGCCCACTCCTTTCCCTTCATAGTCAATCCTAAGGAGTCAGGACAACTTCTAGGTCTTCACACACCCTGGACCACACAGCCCTAGGATTTGTGAAGTCCTGAAACAGGTTTCATGGCAAATCATCATCCCTGGTCTGCAAACACCACAAGGGAGCTATTGACCAATCTACCCATTTAACTGTCCAAGGGTGCTCACTGATGTTATATCCACTTACTACGTAGCCTGCACTGTCCCTGCCACCAAGGGAGGTTAGCATAGCTTGACCTCCCTGCTCCAACACTCTCAAAGACTGCAGCATGCCCCTCCTCAGGTTTTCTAGATAAAGTTCACACCCCTCCACTGATAAGTGGACTCCATCAGGCCGAAATAATTGAGTCCTGAAAGCCCAGGCAACTGGCAGTGGTTGCAGAACCTGAACGAAATGAATGCAAACTAATCCTTGTGCAGATTCACCAAATAAGGCAAGTGCCTTCTTTAAAACTGACCACAACTGATACTGGGTCAATGGATCCCCATCTTTGTGTACAAACAGGCAGCCACTAGTGGCAGGTCGCAGTTCTACATACCACCGTAGCGCAGCAACAGGGCACACCTGTGCGTCCTTGGCAGAAGCCAAGCAGACCATGTGCCCCCTCCCTTTCTGGTCAGTTGTGGATGATCACAAGAACAACTGTGCTGCCCTGTCCAAGAAGGAAAGGTCACCAAACTGCAGACACCGGTCTCTAGTGGTGTGCCTGATGCAAGGAAGAACCTTGTTCGGCCGAAAGGCCCCGAAAAAGGAAACCAGGTAGGCTACCTGAAACAAAACCACCTCCCATTGGGAGCTGCATGCTGACTGAAATTGCCCCACCAAGGCGGACACTAGCCCCAAGACGATCAGCCACCTATGATCCTGACACTTAGCGAGTCCCCTGGACCAGCCTTCCAGCATCCGCCAGACACGGCAATCCCTGGTAGCATCCCCAGCTCCTCTGGCTTGCGCCTCGAAAGACAGAGCCGCCACATACCTGCTCATAGTAGACACAGCCCTACCCGCAGTATGCAAGGACACCAGGAATTGCATCAGGTGCACAACAGGAACCAGCCAGTCCTCTGGAAGGCCGTCACCCCTCCTAAATGCAGCAAAGGCAGCTACCTTAGTGAAATAACTAGCCCTGGTACTGGGTGCCAGTGAAGTTTCAATGGTCCACCAGGCTTCTACTTGCCAAGCTGTCACAGGGCTTCCGGCTTGGGCTCTGGATCCAGCATGGATTTGGGTGCTTACTCCCTGAATCTTTCCACCTGAAAGCAAGACAGGGCATCAGCGATGCCATTTTGCAGCCCCGGGACATGCCAGGCCACAAACAGGATGTTGGGACTCAGGCAGCAAAGGACAAGAGCCTGGAGCAGGCCCATGACCTGTGGAGAGTGAAACATCTGGGAACTGACCACCTGGACCACTGCTAGGTTGTCACTCCAAAACCCAACGTGGAGTTAGCAAACTCCTTGGGCCAGAGGTGTACTGCCACAATGATGGGAAATAGTTCCAGGAAGGTGAGATCCTGGGTAATCCCCTCACCTACCCAGATCACTGGCCACTGGGCTGCGCACCACTGGCCTTGAAAGTAGATCCCAAAGCCAACTCCACCCGCCACATCTGAATGTACCTGTAACTTGGCTTCCAGGAGCTATTCACCTCTCCAAAATGACACCCTGTTGAATTCCCACGGGAAGGTCTCCCATACAGCCAAATCAGCTCTGGTGCCCTCAGTGATATGCACCCTGTGGTGTGGCAACCTTAACCAGGCCATGAGGTTGCAAAGCCGCCTCAGGAAAGCCCTACCTGGGGCCACTACCCTACAGGCAAAGTTAAGGTGACCAACCACCACCTGCAGCTCCTGAAGCGTGGCTTTCTTCAAGCCCCCTAAGGACCGGATAAGTCCCAGTAACGCCATCAATTTCTCCTGTGGCAAGTGAGAACAACCCACTACAGTGTCCAATTCAATCCCCCCAAATGACCACTTAGTGGAGGGTCTTTCTGTCTTTCCCTGCGCTAATGGAACGCCCAACTCACTGGTCAACTGAACAAAACACTGTAACAAATGGTGGCATTCAGGTGAGTTCCTCCTCGCGGCAAAAAGAAAACCATCAAAAAAATGAGCGGTGGACACCCGACCCACCTTCATCCTCAAAGCCCATTCCCAAAACATGCTAAAGACCTCAAAGGCTGCACATGAGATAGAACAACCCTTAGGGAGAGCTCTGTCAAAATAAAATTTCCCTGCGAAGGCAAAGCCCAGCAGGTCAAAATCCGAGGGATGAACAGGCAAGAGGCAAAAGGCAGATTCGATGTCACACTTAGCGAGTACCCCACAGTCCTGAACCATCCTAACTACCTCATCAAATGATGTGTACCACACCGAACATAAGTAGTCAAGTATCCTGTCATTAACTGAAGACCCTTTGGGATAAGAAAGATGGTGTGTCAGGTTATATTCGCCTGGGGTCTTCTTCGGGACCACCACCACAGGTGATACTCTCAAGTTAGGGAAGGGGGGACTATCAACAGGCCCTAGGACACTCCCAGCTGCTACTTCCTTGCCAATTTTCTTATTCACCACTGCCTCCATACCTATCATGGAACTAAGGTTACACGCTCTGAAAGCTTCCTGCCGAGACAAAGAGGGGATCCTAAAACCCTCTCTAAAACCTAAACTCAAGAAAACAGCTACCCTCTGGTTGGAATAAGCCTCTAACAGCTTCACTAGCACCGGTAACATCATTGGGCTGGGTCCCGTTTCCCTCAGGGGGGGCAGGGGGGTCACCTTTTCTATTACCTCCAGGCCAGTTCCTGGTACCCGAACCCCACCCCTTGGCACGGGGACAGGAGGAACTTGGGTGCTTGGCACCTGAGAACCCGCATGCATGCCAAAACCTACACGTGGACCTGGTACACTGCCCACCGTTGTTAAACTCCGAGCAAACCAAGTGGGGTTGAACTCACTGCTGGCTTGTACCAGAGGGAGATGCGGTAACAGAGGGCTTGGACAACAAATGCCCACTATCCAACCTATCGCCCTCAACAGGGCGGGAGGGGGGCATGATCACCAGCCACAGCTCTTGCAGGGGGGCATCCAATGGGAGGGCAGGGTCTAAGGTAGCCCTCATGTGAAAGCTTTTGTCATAGCACTCCCATGCCAAGCCCACAAAATCACAGACCTCCCGGTGTATACTATCTAAGTATTTTGCCAAAGCTGTCCTCCTAGCTGGCTGCACTCTCAAAATCACCCCCATATAAATAGTGAATCCGGAAAGCCAGTTATTCTAGGTTTCTCCACTGGCTTCCCCTTGGGGACCTCATAATCTTTACAAGATTCCCCTTCCTTATGCTTCACCTCAGGTTTATGGAATAATAAACTTAAAATGTCAACATATTCTCCTTTGAGTATCTTATCCCTGGTTGCTGGTAATAAAAGATTCCCGAGGGGAAGCCCAACAGCCCCATAAGGGGCGTGTTGTGGGGACGGCATCACCCCCATAGGGTAAAAGCCTGCACTCCGGGTTGCACTTACCGCAGGTGGAACTGACTGTAACATGGCCCCACTCCACACCTTCTCAGCATCCCCTTGTGTACCAGCCAGCGCCCCTGGCAAGCCAGGTAGAAGCCACCCCCCACACCCAAGACTGCGGTGGTGAGGCCCAAAATGGGTTCAAGCCCCATCCAGTGAAAGCGGGTATCAGCAAGGGGTACATGGGTCACTGGATGGTACCCTCATGTAGTGTCTGTGTGTCACTTTCACTGAGGGATGAGGCGTTGATAATTCCACCGGACTCCAATCCCCAGGCCCCGGAACTGTGGGTGAAGAAGGGATGGTATTCAGTGGAACCACTGATGCTGAAACAGGAGGCCTGCTGGGCACCTGCAGCATCTGAGAAGCATTCACATGGTCACCAAGCTCCACAGGAATGACTGGCACTGCACCGCCTTCCAAGAACGCTGATCTATCAGACAATGATTTCAGTAACTGCACCTTCACAGCCCCCCCCCCCCCCCGCGTGCGTTTCCTTGACCTGGTGGGCACCCCTGAAGGCCCAGCTCCCTTATAAGAGGGAGCTTTCCTGGCATGTTCAAGGGCTTACATACATTGGATAAGACCCTTAATCTGCACCAGTTCAACATCCTCCTCATCCGAGGAAGAAGACCGTGGTGCCAGTTGGTGAGGGGCCCTGACTGGCTGGCCATCAGTCTTGCCTTTTGCTTTTTGGGGTGGCGTGTCAGGCAAGCACAGACCCTTTAGTCTTCCATGAGAAGGGGTGCTAGCACAAAAAAGGTGGGGGTGTGTGAGAGAAAGGCCCCTGGGTGGAACCAAGTGGCCTTACTGTGCCAGCCACTTGCCAAAATTACCAAATTGCCACCCCCAGCCTTACCAAAAACCCACACCCCAGGGAGCTAGCACACCCCGACCAGTTCAATATTACTGCTGCAAGGGGGCTGTCCTGCAGCCCATGGGGCCCCAGAAAGCCCAGCAAAGGCAGGGCCAGACATTCCCCGCCAGGAGATGACACTCATTCGGGCCTTCTGCTCCCTCAAGACAGGGCAGAAGCCCACCAAGCCCCTGGCCAAAGGCCCCAGCACCCCCAGGCCTCCCTGACCCAAGTGCCACCGGTCCCATGCCAGATTGCGCCCCCCAGCTGAGGCTATTGCCCCCTCGGGCCTTCCCGGGCTGTTCAACACAGGGCTGAAGCCCCCAAACTGGAGCATCGGTGCACTAGAGTCCCCGGAGTCACCCTCCGGTTCCTCACCATCCATCATGCTTGTTATTGAGCTGCCTGCCGCAGGCCGAAGCTGCACCGCCCAAAGGCCAACCACTCCCGTCATCCATGCCGCAGACCACCCAGCAAGTGGAAGAGCTGCATGAGTGAGCTCCTCCCTCAATGAAACCAAATGTTGGACTGCAAGTTTGGAGTGGGGAGCTGCTGGAGCAGCCGTGTCAGCCCCGCCCCATCAATGCCCCAAACCAATGGGCTCATGCTAGGGATGGGCTGGGACAAATTGCCCTCCCTACAGCATGAGGTCTTGGGAGGGGCATTTGTAAGGTGCACAACATGCCAGTCACTGTTTATCATTCATTACCATTTTAGAGCACTAGACATTGATTGAAAGTAGGAAACCTCAGCCCAGTTTTGGCAAACATTAGTGGAAGAAAAATTATTTTCTCCACATAAACTGATTAGGGATATGCACAGAACTGGGTGGCCCAGTTTGGTTTGAGTCTGGACCGGACTCAGACCTGACTGGGCCAGTTTGGTACAGTACCCCCTTAAAATCCCCCTCAGTTCAGTTCGGTCTGGTCTGAGGTTTGTGGACCTGTTTTTGGTTTTTTTAACCAAAAGATTTTTTATGTAACTTTTCCCCTCTGGGGGAGTTGTTGGGGGTGAGGGGGTCTGTAGAGGTCCCCTCTCCCCCGCCAGCCTCAATGCAGCCCAAACTGGCCCACTCTGCCTGCTCTTCGGCCCATTTGGGCCTTCTCCCCCGGTGCGGTGGCCATTTTGGAGGCCACCACGGCTGCACAATTGGCCTCTGAGAGGCCTGAATGGGCCAAAGAGCTGGCTGAATTCAGGCTGCATTGAGACTGGCGTGGGGAGGCGGAACCTCCATGCAACACCCCCCACACACACACCGCCGCCTCCAACAACTCCCCCGGAGTCAGTGGCATTTTTTAAAAAAATGGTTTCTTTTTTTAAAAAGGTCTGCAAAGCCCCCAAAAGTCTGGAGGTGTTCAGTCCAAGGTTGGACTGAACAGGGGGTGGTTCAGTTCAACCCTACACCATCGAACTGAACTGGCTCGACATCGAACCTGTTCGACGTCGAGCCAGTTTGCGCATCCCTAACACTGATGACTAGCTAACTCTTTGTAGTGCTAGAGATTCCCAAAAAGATTTGTTTTTATTAATCAAGGTGGGTCCAATCTCCTTTCTAGGTCCTTGATATCTATCTCCTGTTCCTAATCCCACTCATTTCCCCTAGAATGGGTTAAACCGCCTTTTAATATATGAGAACGAGTTCTGAACAATGAGTTGTGACTATTAACACATTTTAATGCAGAGTAATTTATATGATAATAGATTCTTTTTTTAAAAAAAAAAAGTCCCCTAAATTAGATGAATATATTATTGCAACAATGGACTGTTCTTTAACCCATTCTCCATATAGTAAGAACATCACATTTATCACTATGGGCTCTGAAACTGAAATGCATTTTGAAATTCCTTCAAGAATCATATTCTAATAATAGATATAATTATCTGAAACAAACGACAATTTCACCTTGGATTGATCTGTATCTACAGGTACATTATGAATTAGTTTGGTTATTACAAGTGTCCCTTCAGAAATTGAAATATAGATATAAACTCATCAAAACAAAAACATTATCTAACTATAATCTACCCAGAGGTGCAGGATCCAAGCAAATAGGATCCAAATAGGCTTGGATCCAATGAACTGAGCAGAGTCCCACTCAAAGAATAGGGATTTATAACATCCACTCTTCTGCTGCAGTGTCCTGCCTCCCAAAAAAGCCACTCCTCAGTGTGTCACAAGAGAGTGAAGCGGGAATCCACATAAATTGGGGAAAGTGTCTCTGCTTCTCCTATTGCCACACTCAATCCAAGACATATGGATGTCTCTCCACACTTACAAATCAAGAGTGCATGTTATTTGCTTTTATAAATGTACACCTTTCAAGGTTTTATTTTGACTCCATTCACTATTTCTTTCCCTAATTTTGTCTTTGATAATTTTCCTCAATAATATTGCTTAAAACAGATACAAGGGTTTGTTACTGAGTCTACAATTATTCATGATCACACTGCATGATCCCAGATCCTAGACCTCTGCCCCATAACCACTGCCTTTTCATATTAAAATAATAAAATTTCTAAGTCTGAAGACCCCTTAGATATCTTTTGGTCCAGCCTACAACTCAGTGCAAGAATCTGCTGAAGTATTACTGAGAGATCCAGTCTAGCCACTGTTCGAAGATCTGTAGCAAATGACATATTGGGGTGACTCACATGTGGTCACACATGTGGGGGAAAGGAAGGGTTCAACCTACCTTTCTCCAGATGATTGACTTCTGTTTCTTTGGCACACACGCAGCACACACAACCCACACTGCTGGGAGCAGCACGGATCACTATCTGCACTGCTCCTGGCAGTGTGGATCAGCAGAGTCCAGGACTCATTTCCCCAGCCTCTGGATATCCCACAAGGCGCCATGTAATGAGTGCAGGGCCTTGGAGTATTCCCCCACCAGACTGGTGCTCTGTGCACCTGTCTCTGTGTCTCTTCGGGCTGTGTGAAGCCTGAGGAGACACACGATCCTGGCAGCAGGTTAGGGGAGTGCTTGCTAGTGGTGTGTCCGAACCGGTCCGGCAGCCATTCCAAAGAATGGCCGAACTGCCGGACCGGTCCGGCCCTGCCTGGTTCGGGTCCGGGTGGGGGGTATGTCTTTAAGGGCGGGGAGGGCTTGCTTAGCCCTCCCGCCTCCTTGCCCCCGCCAGCGCCCGTATTGTACTGTATAGGGGCGCTGGAAACCAGCCGCCCCCCCCGCCGCCGCCGCGGCGAAATAACCCCTAAAACCAGCCAGCCCTCCCTCCCTCCCAGCTACCTGTCCGCCCGCCCGCCCGCCCACCCACTCACCCAGTCGCTCACCCCGGTGAGTCACCCGGTCGCTGGATAAAAAGCGAGAGGAGCTCCGGCACAGAGCTCCTCTCGCTTGGAAGGCCTCCAGCAGAATGGTGGCTTGCACGCGCGCCGCAAACCACGCCGTTCTCCGGAGGCCCGGTCTACCCGCCGGGAAAGGGCCGGGTAGACCGGGCCTCCGATCGCTGGGTAGACCGGGCCTCCGATCGCCGGAGGCCCGGTCTACCCAGCGATCGGAGCCCCGGTCTACCCGCCGGGAAAGGGCCGGGTAGACCGGGGCTCCGATCGCTGGGTAGACCGGGCCTCCGATCGCCGGAGGCCCGGTCTACCCAGCGATCGGAGCCCCGGTCTACCCGCTGGGAAAGGGCCGGGTAGACCGGGCCTCCGATCGCTGGGTAGACCGGGCCTCCGATCGCCGGAGGCCCGGTCTACCCAGCGATCGGAGCCCCGGTCTACCCGCCGGGAAAGGGCCGGGTAGACCGGGCCTCCGATCGCTGGGTAGACCGGGCCTCCGATCGCCGGAGGCCCGGTCTACCCAGCGATCGGAGGCCCGGTCTACCCGCCGGGAAAGGGCCGGGTAGACCGGGGCTCCGATCGCTGGGTAGACCGGGCCTCCGGCGATCGGAGGCCCGGTCTACCCAGCGATCGGAGGCCCGGTCTACCCGGCCCTTTCCCGGCGGGTAGACCGGGCCTCCGGAGAACGGCGTGGTTTGCGGCGCGCGCATGCGCGCGCGTGCAAGCCACCATTCTGCTGGAGGCCTTCCAAGCGAGAGGAGCTCTGTGCCGGAGCTCCTCTCGCTTTTTATCCAGCGACCGGGTGACTCACCGGGGTGAGCGACTGGGTGAGTGGGTGGGCGGGCGGGCGGGCAGGTAGCTGGGAGGGAGGGAGGGCTGGCTGGTTTTAGGGGTTATTTCGCCGTGGCGGCGGCGGCGGGGGGGGGCAGCTGGTTTCCAGCGCCCCTATACAGTACAATACGGGCGCTGGCGGGGGCAAGGAGGCGGGAGGGCTAAGCAAGCCCTCCCCGCCCTAAAAACAAGGCCCCACTTCGGGTCCGGTCCGGACTTCTCCGGACCGTGCACATCCCTAGTGCTTGCACCCTTAACCTCAGCTAAGAGCCAGGCTTGGGAGTGGGGTTAGGCTGGATGGGAGTGCTGGGATCTGCATGGATCCTGGGTAATATGATGCTTTAGCCATTACACAGTCATAGAGATCTTATTTTGAAACTTCACATTTTACAAGAGAAGTGTGTCGTGTAGGGTCTACAAGTGTGAGCTCAGTTCAAATCTCATCTCAGCCATCAACATTAGATGGCTTTAGTCAAGCCATCATTGCTTCAGCCCTCCACATTTAGTATGGGACTAATAATATTCACCAATCTCGATGAGTGAGTGTAAGGATTATGGAGAAAGTGGTGCTTTGAACATTTCTAGTGCTCTAGATCAGTGATTCTCAAACTTGGGTCCTCAGGTGTTATTGGACTTCAACTCCCATAATCCCCAACCAAAGGCCACTGAGGCTGGGGATTATGGGAGTTGAAGTCCAATAACACCTGAGGACCCAAGTTTGAGAATCCGTGCTCTAGATGCACTTCAGTGTTTGCCTCTTCTGTTATGAGCTACCAGTCAACCAAATTCATGAAGCAAATAACTGCAAATTCACAAGTACCAAATTCTGAATTTCAAACACATTTTGCTGGCTGCATGCTGTGAATGTACCTACTGTGGATTTTCATTGTGAATACTTCCGAACATTAAAACAATCTCATTTTGTGATATCTTAAATTGAAAATCCATTATAAGTATTTCACATAGACCTCACAATAACCTATGCTCTCCCCTGTTATAAAGAGAGCTTGTTTGAGGGCTCCCCTGAGGAGCACCCATCTACATTTGGAACAACAACAACAACAAATATTTATATACTGCTTTTCAATACAAGTTTCCAAAGTGGTTTACATAGAGAAATAATAAGCAAATAAGATGGATACAAGCCTGTAGTTACCACTGTTTGCACTCTGGATCTTACAGGACCATGAACTCTCCATTTTGTTTTGCCTGTAGCTAATTCAAAGGGCATGTCACTTTGGCATGTAGCCAGGGAGAAGGAACTCTTAGGTCAGGTTCAAAGCAAAGGACTGCAGAAGGACCTCCCCACACTGTCACCCCTGATTGCTTACAGGTGGGAAGCTGGAGTAGACATGATTTAATCAAGATATATTCTTTAAAGAATCAGCCAAGTATCCTCCCTATGTTGGCATAGCGGATCAGGTCAAGGTAGCACCTCCTCAGGAAGGAGCGATAAGAAAGCAAAAGGTCATCTCCTTTGCTAACAAGTATGTTAATGACTGGCTTGAGGTGAAGGAAGCTACCTTGTTTCATTCATTCATTCATACATTCATTGATTCATTCGATTTCTATTTTCCCTTCCAAAAATGGCTCAGGGTGGTATACACAGAGAAATAAATAAATAAGATGGATCCCTGTCCCCAAAGGGCTCACATTCTAAAAAGAAGCATGAGATAGACACCAGCAACAGTCACTGGAGGTAAGTTTTAGCCACCCCCATATATACCCAAAGACATGAGAGATAATCTTTGACGCATCAATTTCACTTTTTCCTACATGGGTCTTTCAGACCTTCCATAACCTTTGTCCAAGAAGAAGTCCACTCCTCACTTTTGAATAGAATAATGTTGCATCCTGTCCTTTGTCCTTATTGTCCATCTTTGCAAGGTGCGATCAGCATCATGACCTCAGGCAATAATTTTCCTATAAGAGAGCAAGACGCCATCAATCTATGTGTTTTCTGTGAGGCTCTACACACAAGCAGAGTGTAAAGCCTGGGAGAATTTGGCAGGGAGAGCAGGCTAAGCTGATCAGTCGGGGAGCCCTGGGTGGCCAGATCGGCCTCCCACACAGCTACTGGCTCTGTCACAGAGCCAGTGGGGGCTGTGGGGATCGGGGGCCACTCGGTCCCCAGAAGTCCCAGGTCACTCTGCACGAGTGCGCAGGGCATTCTGGGGAGACCCCTGAGGCTGGGAGGCTGCTTGCAGGCTCCTGATGAGGGTTCTTACTGTGCACCATGGTGATACACGATCAAAGCAACAAAGTTAATGGAGTGCTCACTCTGTTAACCTCGTTTAAGAGAGGGGGAATTAGGCGGACTTGCTGCCATGGAACCACCGGGCTCACCCACGAGCCCGGTGGTTCCAATGATCACTTGAAAGCAGGCTAGGATCCCTTAGCCCACTTTCAAGTGACTGTGGGAATAGGCTCTGTGTCTCCTGTATGCCTTGGGTCACTCGTGTCCCTACCTCAAATTTAACCAGATGGTTCTTCCTCAAATCTACCTTCTTTTTCCTACATCTTGGCACAGGCACTTCCATCTGCCCTGCCTTGACTCTTGCTCCTGCTCTACCTTTCACCTCCAGATGAGCCTTTTTCATAATCCTGTCTGCACAGCATTCCTGGCTGTGAGATTCTGGTCCATTTTTGGATTTTCCCTGGCTCCCAGAACTTAGCCTCGTTCCTGGTTCCTGGTTTCCTGCTCCTGCCTCCCTGCTTGCCTCAGAGAAGAGAAGCATCTTGGAAATGACATAGCTGCAAGTGTTCACAGCATTTCTCTGAGAAGGAGCAAGGTAGTATATACCCCCTGTTCTCAAAACGCTGCTTCCCTTTTTCCTCATTTCTCCTAAAATCCAAAACTGCCTGTTTCTCCCTTGTCAGCCTTGAGAGAGCTTAATTCAGAAACTCAAGCCAAATTGCTTCCTTGTGAGCTGTAACATAGTCCTTTGTAACTTGTTGGTCTTGCTAGTCTTATTAGTTTAATAGTGTTGCTCATTTAACCATTATTTTCTCTTCCTGTACCCCCAAACCCTTCAATAAACCTCATTTTTATTTTGAACTTTAACCTCTCTGTTCAGTTCTTTCCATGACCGAAGCTTTGAACAAATTTATTCTGAAGATGGGATTGCTCCATTTCAAGCTAGCTAACCCCGCCCCCCACCCCACCCCCGCCAAACATGAAATTTGAGGTCCCTTTCTTCCTGCATTCTTTGGTAATATGTTCCTACAATCTGCAGAGCTAGAATGTCCCTTGGCATTGGCAACATTTCCCTTTGGATTCATATGTAATTATATACATTTAAAGAATATCTTTCATCTCTGGAGCATATCTGCACCAGAGTATGTTCAGTGCCACATGGAGGTAAGAGCTCTGCCACAGTGGCATAATACCAAACATTGTAGCTTGTGGCACCAGGCTCATGTCCCATGAGTTATGAGCATAACCCCATGGAAAACATCGGTTATATGATACAGATAGTCTTAAAGCCAGACTGTGAATCTGGCTAAAATGTTTTAGGTTAATGTCTATAGCAATGTTTTATTGTTTAATTTATTTAAGTACTTTTAAAAAGGGAGTAACAGATAAATACTAAGTGGTTTTCCTTAGGAAGAATTCCTCTTGATTGGAATGGGAGAATATGCACAAGCAGGTTTCCCCACTGCCAAATATTGAAAAGTTCTATCCGCCTTAGCCAGCAATAGTCTCCATACTGCCAGTGGGTGTTTGCTTAATTAAGCTAAAGTATCATATGAGAAGCTTGATTGCCCCAGTCCAGGGGCGTAGCAAGGTTGGAGTGGGCCCAGAGACAAGATTTTAAAATGCCCCCCCCCCAAAGTCCAGGGCCTCCGCACACCCCAGGCCCCCAAGGATTTAAGTCTGATATTCCAAAATAAGTATGCTGCCTGCAAATACATTTCACTGAATACACACACACACGTCACAATATATAGTGATATACATTGAGTACTATACATTTGTATTACTTTTAATGCCTAGAACACACTAGAAAGATGAATTATTAAAATGGGCCCCTCACTGCAGATTAGCAAAGGAGACTTTCAACCATGCAGGGTGAGCCTATGTTTGTTTTCTCAGAATTCTGAACAAATTCAGTCAAGTTTGATTCCAGGAGGTTTTTCACAGGAGGCTTTTAAAGCCCTTTTACACACATCTCCTCTGGAATGGAGGTGCTGCATTCACATGTTGGTCAGATTTACCCTGAAGTCCCTGCAAGTTATTGGGGAGCAGTTCACACACAAGAAAAATAAAATAAAAGCACCACACATGCTTCACAGTTCTCACTCAGACCTTCTGGGTTGCAAAACAACTTGAACATAAGTGCATTTATAAATGAATGAATGAATAAATAAAATTAATAAAATACTGTTCCAGAAGTTTTTGCAATTTTTTGCCACGAAACAAGCCACTTATAGGACTTTTTAGATAGTTTTTTTAAGTCAGCAAATTTTCCAAGCTGTTTCAAAATAAATATTCAGAGACTTCTCGGTCACTCCCCCCCCACCCCCATATCCAAGCCCTATGGCAAGCAGATCCCTATATGGGGGCGGGGGGGTGGGAAAGGTAACCACAAAAAGGAGTTCACACTCTACCTGGCAAATGCTGGTCTGGGTTAAGCAGGGCAGCAAGGGGTCTTCTGCTGCAGAGAGCACTCTGGCTGCCTCCTCCTTCCTGGCTGGCTTGGGCCCTACTCGAGTTCAGGCTTCACTGCGGCCTACATGGAGGCCTCCGTGGAAGCCCCGCCCACCCGCCGATCAGCTGAGAGGCGGGAGAAAAGGAGCTCTTTGCAGCTTGTCTGCTGCTTCCATTGCGGGCCAGGAGAACAAGCTGGAGAGGCGGTGAAGAAGGCAAGTGGCTGAGGGGCCTTGGGGCTGGGCAGGGGGCAATGGGGAGTCACGTGAGGTGCCTCTGGGGTGCCCCTCCAGGCAGTGGGGCCCCCAGACAACTGTCTCCCCTTGCCCTATCATTGTTACGCGCCTGCCCCAGTCAAAAGAACTTCATTTGTTCTGCTACTTGTCCCTTCTACAGGTCTTTCTGAACTGCTTTATCTTTTATTCATCAGCTTCTTCTCATGTTCAGGTGGCCTACAGCAAATTGCTCCAGTTTTTAAAGGAATCTACTTTTTTCTATTTGCTGTTCATTCAAGACTCCACACTTACATCTCCAACTCTTCTCTGTTGAGTGATAGATGTTATTACTTAGGAAAAAAGACCTTTGTGAGTTTTCAGCAGCCTATCACATATAATAAAGGTGAATGACGGCTATATTCAAATGCATTCAGTAGATCCTCTTTCCATTTTTATTCTTTTTAATAAAATAGATTCATTTTACAAAATGATGTGAAAAGCTTGCATTAATGATTTTAGATTATATAAATTGCTTTATATTAACTATATTAAAATTAAATTAATGAGTAGTATTAGTGGACAGTGGTTAAACTAAAAGGAACCAAGACTCAACCCTTCTCAAAAGCCTCACACTAAAATATAGAACCCTGCCCTGTTCCCAGATGTGACTAGGGCTAGATCATAGTGGTGAGATAAATATAGCCACATATGCTAAGAAATAATTCCTTGGATCCAGCTGAACCCTTCCCCTGGCAGAAGACTTTTGCACTCACTTACACTTGCAAGCAGGGCCACTTTAAGCCCCAGCACAAAGCAAGTCCTAATGGAAAACACAAAATTTTCTCCCTGGAAAGCTGAATGTATCCCCACCATAATGGCTTGCTTTGCAAAGGGAACTGTTTCCACTCCAGCTATTAGGTCTTGCTTTATTCTTGGGGCTTGGGAATATAAAGTGTCTAAGCTTGCTAGTGGCAACTGCAAGCTCTTTGCATTGGAGAACTGTAGTGATAGTCAGACTTGAGGCTGGACTAGGCCTCAATTAGACTAACTGCTTGGAAGAAAGCCCGGAATAATCAAATCCCTGTGGCCCAATCCAGAGTGAAGGCAGGGTTTACTGGACAACAGCCTATAGAGGAGATGGAGAGGTGTGTTTTAGAGTTCAGTTCTTCCCTGGAAGCCTCTGAGTAAGGTCTGATCAGCAGCTACTGTAGGGAAAGGGGAAACTAATAGCCTTGGGCTAGGAATCAACTGGAAGTTCCTTGCCTGGAAGGATAGGGACCAATTCAGTTAGAAGAGTCAAGGAATTTATTCTTGTTTAAGTGCTTGGATCTAACTCAGAGTTCCCTCTAACAGGGATTCCCAGATGACTACAACTCCCAGCATCCCCAGCTGCAATAGCCTTTGCTTAGGGATTATGGGAGAATCCCTGTTAGAGGGAACACTGATCTGACTGTATGGTTCTTGTAGTTCCTGGGGAAGAATTTTACTTGAAGGGAAGCAGTGATTGTTGATGCCTCTATAGAGCTTCCCCACCTGGAGACTGTCCTGTAGATAAATCCTCCCTATAATGCTTTAGGTGTGGAGAAAGGAGACACTTCAAAAGAGACTGTCCTAAGGCAGTGGCACATGTCCACTATGTATGTCCTCTTTCAGAAGATAAGAAAGAGAAGGCTGGTCAAACCCAGAGAGAGTTGAATGAGGACATTATTCCCCAGAGGAGGAGAGTCCCAGTAATTATCAATGGCCAGTCATTTGTAGCCTGAAGGGACATAAGTGCTGGTATCTCTGTGGTGCACAAGGCCTTGTTTAAGGACCATCCACTTGTTTAAGGACCATCCTAGAGTATATACCAAAGGGGACCATGTGAAGAAGGGGATTCCTTCAGTCAAGTTGTCTGCTCAAATTGGGGAATATCAAGGACAGTGGAAGTTTGTTATCTGGGATCACCACGCCATAGCAATGCTGATTGGCGACAACCTGACCTTGCATGTGTGGAATACACTGCATCCAGGGGAGGTACAGGAGGGATTAGAGTGCTGGCTGCAAGCCACCTGCAGTGGCCAACCTGGAACCTCTTCAGTGCCTGCCCCAAACCCAGGGACAACAGAAGGAGGTGACCTCTCAGAAGTCATCCCAGCACCCCTCCTCAGCCTGACTGGAGTCTGGAGACTGAATCTGATGAATTAGCAAACAACTTCCCAGTTGTTGGTTCTGAGGCCTTCCACAATGCACAAGAAAATGACAAGAGCCTAGAGAAGATCAGGGAGATGGTGGAAAGGGACCAACCAGCCCTTGGCCAAGTCTGGAAATCCAGGGACCTTAAGAAGGGAGGACTGTTCTACCGGAATTTCCTTCCTATGGGGCATCAGATAAGGTACAAAACCCAAAGCCAGCTTATAGTAAGGTAAAGTGTGCCATCAAGTCGATTTCAACTCCTGGTGCCTACAGAACACTGTGATTTTGTTTTGGTAGAATACAGAAGGGGGTTTGAAGCTGCTAAGGTCAGCTCATGATCACCCCAGAAGACACATGGGGGTGGGCAGAAACAAAGAGAGACTGAGATAAAACTTTTACTGAGAAAGCTATGGCCAAGATGTGTCCAGCTATGTCCAACTATGGGAAATCCTGCGATATCTGTCAATGGATGGGTACCAGCCAAGACAGGTTTAAAGCCCCATTACAACATCCATATAATAGCCAGTGTGGTGTAGTGGTTAGAGAGCTGGACTACGACCGGGGAGACCCGAGTTCCATTAACTATTGGAAACCTCTTTCCTTGGTTCCATTCAGAAAGACATGAAATCCAATAAGATGGTGGTAGAATGGAAGTATACCAAGAAAACAGAAATATGAGGATTATTCTCAGAGGTAAGATCTGCAATGCAGGACTCGTTCCTAAGGGAAGGTTCTTTGATGAATCCCTCTTGGATTTTAGGAGATACATAAAAACATTTATCTTAGGAAGGCTCTTGGCTGTTGAAGGGATGGCCTGGTAGCAGTACTTGCTGATGTTGCTGTTGTTCAGCTGGGTTTAGGGTTTGTTTTAGAAGGTGTGCTTTGGGGTTTTTTGTGTGGTGGTTTTTTGTTGTTGGTTTTTTTGCAATAAACATTTCATTGAGATGGATTGGCTGTAAACTCATTGGGGGAAGCATGTGAGCATTGCTGCAGTGATCTCAAGCCTTAATGGCAGAGAGAAGAAAAAAACACTTCTAATCAGTCAAAGTGCTTGAGAAATAAAACACTCCTTCCATGCAACCACATGCTGATGCTGGAGCATTTACCATTTGCAAATTGCTCCTATTTGGAATACAAAAAATGGGTCAAGAGTTATGTCTTTCCAGAGTAAACACTGCCCTTTTTAAGAGTAAACTTAAAAATCAAAGAATGAGCTGAAGAATAAATAGCATTAATGCCTTTTGTTTTAACCCTCAGCATGTCCATTTCTCAGGTTTGTTGGTGCTTCCATTTCCATTTGTATTGTTTCTACCATCAGCAGTACCTGCTTAGCAATGCTGATAATGTCCCACTCTTGTAACAGACTCCCATCAATGCAGGCGAATGGGACTGTCATTCTAGTGCAGTCATGTGGGCATTAATTCCGTTGCAAGAGATAAACAAGATTTTGACATGATTTCCCAGACATATACAACATCTGTCAAAATATATACAATGCTATAAATTAGATATTGTGTAGTGTTAGACAATATTAAGCATGTATGTTGAATTCAAAGCATTACTCATTTGTAGAATCACGAGGGGCTTGAGACTATTGTTGTTGACCTGTCTGTGGACTGCAGACTGAACCGGTCTGGGTTTAACTGGGCCATGGTTCCATGTCAGCTTGCCAGTTACCCTCCACATCTGCTTCTCAAGAGGAAAGAGCTGCTACCACAACAGATGGAAGAAAGCCAATAAAAGATTAGTAAAGCATATACCATGACAATCTGGCATGGCATACAGAAACTGAACTGATAGGACCCAAACCATTCCATAATTGTCCTGGTCTTCCTCTATCCTTAATAGATTAGGCAGGTGGTTATTTATGTATGTATCCTTCCTGCAAGGAGCTCAGGGCAATATACATGGTTTTCTTCCTCAGAACAACCCTGTGCAGTTGGTTAGTTCTGAAAGATGACAAGCCCAAGTCATGACTTAGTAGTATTCATGGCTGCATGGAGATTTGAACCTAGAGCTTCCTAGTCTGACATTCTTATCATTACACCATATTGGCTCAAATTTTATTAGAATTCAAATTGGTTTACAAAATTTGTTTCCCAGTTGGCTTCACTGCCTAATTTAAGGTCCTGATCTTGAGAGGACCACTATACTTTAAAAGTTGCACAGAAGCAAGAATTTCACTTGTTATGGCCTTTGTCATTCAAATAGCAGGAGAGCAGATATTCCAATCTCCATGCCCTCCCATCCATCTTTTAAAATTGCAACAGGAGCTGTTGGCTCTCTTATACTATTGTGGTGGTTCTTGAGCAGGCTGATAGTTATAGGGACTATGTACATGACCATGTGCCAAGCTGGGTGGGGGTGGGGGGTTGACCACTGTATTTCTCCTCCTCCTCCTCCTCCTCCTCCTCCTCCTCCTCCTCCTCAGGTAATGGTACTCATTCCGTAAATGCCTGCCTACAGGCAGAAATGGACTGGATGAGGGATAACAAATTGAAGCTGAATCCAAGCAAGACAGAGGTGCTCATTGTGGGGGATCAGAAACTGAGGGATGGGATAGATCTTCCTGTTATGGATGCAGTAACACTCTCCCAAAAGGAGTATGAAGTTTGGGGGTGCTCTTAGATCCAGGCCTCACCCTGGTATCTCAGGTGGAGGCTATGGCTAAGAGTGCCTTTTATCTGCTTCAGCTGATTCGACAGCTGCGTCGATTCCTTGAAGAGAACGATCTCAAAACAGGGGTGAACCAGCTGGTAACCTCCAGGCTTGAATACTGCAATGCACTCTGCATTAAGGCTGCTTTTGTATGTAGTTCAGAAACTTCAGTTAGTTCAAAATGCGACAGCCAGACTGGTCTCTGGGGTAACCTAGAGAGACCATATTATGGCTGTACTTATACAGCTGCACTGGCTGCCGCTATGTTTCAGGGGAAAATACAGAGTGCTGGTTATTACCTTTAAAGCCCTGAATGGCTTGGGTCTGGGTTTCCTTAGAGAACATTGTCTTCTGTATGATTCTCACCTCTTGTTGAGGTCATTTGGAGAGGTCCATCACCAGTTACCACCGGCACGTCTGGAGGCAACTCGGGACCGGGCTTTCTCTGTAGCTGCTCCTGAGTTGTGGAATGCACTCCCCACAGAAATTCATGGTTTAAATATATTACCAGCCTTTAAGAGGGCCCTTAAGACTTATTTGCTTGGTCTGGGATCTTTAAATTCTTTCAGGGTTTTTAAATTGTTTAAAGTTGTTTTCACTGTTGTCTGAATAGTTTAGATTTTATGGGTTTTAAGGTTGATTTTTGATTCATTTTTTGTTTTCTTTTGTAAACTGCCCAGAGCTGTTGGATGCGGCAGTGTAGAAATGCAATCAATCAATCACCTTCCTTCCACATGATCTGGAACATACTTCTGGGATCGCAGATCGTTCCAGGCCAGAACTTGTTTTCTCAGCCTCTGGATATCCCTCAATGCACTGCGCAATGAGCACTGTGCCTTGGGGGATACCCCTGTAAGACGGGCACTCTAGGTGCCCATCTCTTTGTGCTCTCAGACTGCAAGCAGCCCAAGTGCACACACAATCTCGGCACTGGGGTTAAAGACACACTCAGACCATTAACCCTGGATAAAGGCCAGGCTTTGAAGTGGAGTTAGGAGAGCGGGCAGCACCAGGATCCACATGGATCCTGGCACTGCACACGGGATCCATGTACCAGGATCTGCACAGATCCCAGTGCTGCATATGAGCAGCCCCAACCCAGGCAAGGGCAGCCCAGCCTGGGTTAGGATGCTCATGAGAACAGCTTTTATGCTTTTAAAAGCTGCATGCAGGCAGCAGTTTAAAAGCTTTTACTTTTCCCAGCCTAAATATGCAGGGTCTGAGAATGAAAAGTCTACCTCTGACAAAAGGCCTGTGGTTACTGAGTAGGCATTATAGCCCAGAGCAACAGCTATTGATTATATTATGTTCACTGATTATTGTTTTCCATTTATTTTACTGAAGTTTATTATTTTATTATTTTGGAAGCCTCCTTGAACTTTGAACAGTAGAGTACCAAAGTTTTACATTTTAAATTTACCAGTTATTTTTCTGTTAGCCATGCAGCTTTTAAGAACACAAGCAGAAAAATAATTGGTGCAGCCCTGGCATTGTATGAAGCTTGACCTAACCCTTCCTTTTCCTTTTGCTCCTTTCTGCAATTCTATGCCCCTTCTATCTAAAAAGGAAAACACTAGGGGCGGGGGAGGGGACATGGCTGTAGTTTTCTACATTACTTGCCCTGGTGTGGGATCCTTTTTGTTACTACCTTACAAATTACTCAAGTGCTTATTTTAAAATACTGCTATTTATCTGTTTTCTAGGAGAAATGGAAGGTTCACTTCTTTTGATTTGCAATGTCTTTAATTTTTTGAAAATCTCCTTCTGCTAATATGGTGAGAACTAAAGCTTCAGATTATCTTTGAAAAGGTTACTTTGATGTTGTTCAAAGCTTCCAAAGTTAGCAAGCCTTGCCTGATATCACGTCTGTGAAGGCTGGAAGAGGTTAACAATGGTTTGCTGGAGGGAAAGACTTTTTTATTTATTGTAATGAGGTTTTTTTGTCTCAAAGTTTTTTGCAGCATTTACTGTAAGGTGTTCCATCAAGATTCAATTTATTCAAAGTAGATTCATGTATGCATTCCTGAGGTGATGCCATTGTTATCTGTTAAAGGGAGCTGGCACTAAAGGTGAAGTTCCTGTGTGTAATTAATAACCTTGTAATGTCAAAATCAGATAACACAATATTATTTAAGATGCTCCAGAAGTTAAATAGAAAACAAGCCCAATGGCTGTATTTTATAACTTGCACTTTCAGTAAATCAGCTACCATTGTTCTGTACTGACTCTGTTGGACTTTTAGAATGCACAAGGTCAGTTGTAATATAGTGGCATTTTTTGTGTTCATTTACTAACCCTTAAAGCTGCTGTTTGGGTTTGAATGACAACTGAGGTAAAAGTCTAGGCAATTCCTGAAAGCACAATGTGTCTCTCTATAGCAGCATGCATCCTCATTCTTTCCTGAGCCATGTCCATATGTTTCTCCTGTTCACCTGTCACACCCACCCTCTAACTCCACCTTTTACAGCAGGGGTGGGGAACCTTGGCCCTCCAGCTGTTTTTGGACTACAACTCCCATAATCCCCAGCCACAGAGGCCAATAGCTAGGGATTATGGGAATTGCAGGCCAACATCTGCAGGAGGGCCAAGGTTCCCTACCCCTGTTTTACAGTGAAGCTTTCATATGGGCATATGAAGCTGTGTTATACTCAAACTGCTATGCATCCAGTCCAATGTTGCTTATTCTGACTGGTTGTCTACAGTCCTGTTACTTGGAATCTTTTAGATGAAGTATCTGGGACCTTCTACTGTATATGACAAGCATATGCTTTACAAAAGAGCTATAGCTCCACTTTCAATATCCCTAACAGCCTATACAGCTACCTCCCAACATTGGGAGCAAATTTTTCTTACGGGTATCTATCCACTTTCCCAGCACTTTACTCACACAAGTGGAGTATCCCACCATTTTTTCTTATGAGTATCTGTCTCTAATTTCTATGGGTTCTTCAGTAGCTGCCCATAATTGCCAATCTATATACAAGCAATTCTATAAATGCATTTGCTTCCAGTGTTGCTAAGAATTTGTATGCTACTCTTCAGCTAGAAAACTCCCATAATGGATATACACATTTTTAAAATGTAGCAATGTATTGATAATACATTATAGTATACTATATACATAAAATTGTAGAAGTGAATTATGAAAATTCTCTTCACATGGAAACCTTGGCTGACATCCTGACCACCTTGTCCTTTCAATTACAATAGGACTTCCTGGAGTAAATTTAGTCAGAATGTCAGCCCATGTTTCCATGTGAAGAGAAGCTTCTATTGCCCCCACACCCCAGCCACAAGGAAGACATGGACACATTTCAATTTGGGTTAAAAGGCCACAACTTTATAAAATAATCAAATTAGTGAACTGTGTGGAATAAACTCCACCCCCACAACAGTGCAGGCCTACCAAAGGCAGGGTGCAGACATGAATGTCCTTGCCTGTGCCTTGAATGGGCGACACACCCTGACTCAAGGACAGAAGCAGAGCAAACCTGCTTCATTTCCATCACTGCCAACCCAGAAGGGCCAGGGCAACTTCTAGGGCTTCACACACCACAAGCCTTTAAGGTTTGTGAAGCTCTGGTGTCATGGTGAATCGAAGTTCCTGAGCTGCCATGCCTCCAAGGACCAATTGACCAACCCACCCTTTACAACTGCCCAAGAGTCAGTCAGTCAGGGTCAATTGAGATCAGTCAACCGATCTCAAACCCTTCAACAGCTCCACCCAGCCCACACTGTACCTGCCCAGTTGTGACCTAAGACTAAGACTAGGAAAGACAGAACGGAGTAGGCAAAAAGACGCCCCCCCCAAATCGCCAATCAGTCAAGGGGCCAAATATTCCTACTCGACCCCCAAAAGGATGACCAGCAAAGCCCGCTCTGCCCCTAGGGATGAAAGGGAGGGGAAGCCAAACAAAAAGCAACTGAAGAGGGGAGGCAAGGAACAGCCTCTACGACATGCAAACCCCACCTCCCCTCCAGCCCCACCCAATCAAGGTACTCCCTGTGGCTGTCTGCTGAGGGGGTGGGACAAAGACCCACCCCCCAGCACAAGGCTGCAAGATGGGGCATAGTGCTATTTGGTATGGTTAGATGGGGATCTTTCCTTAATTTCAGATTTCAGTGGCTGCATTTGCACATAATGTGAAACCAGAGTTTAGGAGGCAAGAGGTTGCCAAGCCTGTACGTCTGAATGCGGGACACCCCAGTGAAACTTCAGTTTCGCACAGAGAGTGACCCAAGGTTTTGCTCTCCAAACTCTAATTTGAACCCTCAGATTGTACTGAGTTTCACCACTCCAAACTGTGAATGCAGAACTGCAGGCTTGGGACCCCTCCTTCTCTCCAGCTGTGATTAGCTGTGTGGGCTTTCGTTCATGCAAGAAGGAAGCCTGCACAGTCAGTTCCCCCTCCTCTCTGCAGTCTCCCTGTCTACAGAGTGCTTGCTCTCTGTTTTATCTGAATTCGGACAGGAGAGCAGGGGTGAGGTGGGGAGCATAACTGTGGTTCCATGTTACATGCAAATGTGGCCCCTGTGTTGTCAACTGTTAGCCATGCAGTAGAGGTAAAGTGTGTCGTCAAGTCAATTTCGACTTCTGGTGCCCACAGAGCCCTGTGGTTTTCTTTGGTAGAATACAGGAGGGGTTTACCATTGCTCTGGTAAATCACTGCTCTAGCTGCTATACTGGTCCTTAAAAAGTAGTACCTTAAAGTTAGCTGAAAAATGCAATTCTGCAGATATACTGCAGTTTATTCTGCTCAGTTTTCTCTGCCTTCTTTTTTGCTGCCAGCTAATAGGCCCCAAAATTATCAAGGTGAGAAACTACATGGGGAGAGGTGGAGAATTCTTCCAAATTTGCTACCAACTAATGAAGAGGTGAAGCCTCTTTGGTGGGATACTGCTGAGGCATGGGAACTGGGGAACTCTCTCTTTCTCTGTCACTGAAAGCCTTTGGTGTATGAGGCACCTGGATTCTGATTTGAGGGGATACTGAAGGAGGATACTGGAGGGGGGAACTGAGGAACTCTTCTCTACCACCATCACTAGTGAGCAGATGGCAAGCAATAGGCAGCATTTGAATGTCTCCCATGTTCCTAAAGGGAAGATACTCTAAGCGGATCTGAGTAACATAAGATCAGCCCCCCCCCAGCCAAAGTAAAAGGTACTTTACTCTCCCCACACTTCTTGACCAGCCCCCTCCTGCTCTGCTCCTATCTTCATCTTCTTGGCCCTCCCAGCTCAGGGTCTTCTCCCTTTAAGAACATTGAAAAAACTTAGGAACCACAGCTTCCATGCCTGCCCTTCTGCTTCCTCACACTCCAACTCCACTCCCAGGATCACTAGAGATGGTGGAAGAGAGAGAGTTCTTCATCTGCTCCAGTGTCCTCCCCCCGCCCCCAGCAATCAGAGCTGCAGCTGCATCATACACCAAAGGCCTGCAGTATCACAGAAAGAGAGAGCTCCTCAGTTCCCCAAGCACAGCAGTATCCTACCCAAATCTGAGTTTCAATCTTCTCATTAGCAGTTAGCAAAGTTGGAAGAATCCCCACCTCCCCCCTCATACAGTTTGCTCACCTTAATAATTTGGGGGCGTGTTAGTTGGCAGCAAATTTAGAACGAAAAAAGCAGAATAAAGCTAGCCAGCAGAATAAGCTGCAATATCTCTGCCCTAGAGAAGTCCAGGAAAGTGATGTCATAATGGCATCAGCCAATGAGGTGCATTTTCAGTCTCTTTCCAGGATTTCAGTTTTCAGCTAACTTTAAAGTACTATAACAGAGTGATTCTTTTTCTCTATAGGTATTGTATAAGAATTAACAACACACTCAATTCTGAAATTTAGGAAAAATCCCCATACTGGCAGGAGCAGTCTGGTCAGTCCCCCATAAGGTTCAGAGTTAGCACTAACATGCCACCTTTCTCCCTAAATGAAGCCATGTTAGCTGCTATGTTACGGTATTGTTTAAATAAAACGGTGGTCATGCTTAAATCTTTTTTGAGATGTCTGACTTATGTTTGTTAAACTCTGCAAGGAATATTCATTTCAGATCACAGCATTTTAAAGATGAAAGGGACCTTAAGGGGGTCTTCTAGTCCAACTCCCCTGGTCAGTGCACAAATCTGCTACAGTGTCCCTGATAGGTGTCCATTCAGCCTCTGCTTGAAAACCTCTAGTGAAGAAAAGCTGGAGAAACTCCCCCATGAGGCAAATTGAGCAGGTGGCCTCAGGTGGCAAATGGACCACAGGGAGCTGAATCATCCCACTCATCCGCTGCCATCGCTGCCGTCTCTATGATTTCCCCTTTGCTGGCTTCCAGCTGCCCTACTCAGCACTCCATTACTCGAAGCCCATTGTTTATTTGCCACCCCTTGCTACCTTTTCCAGCAGCTGTGCTTAATGCCAGTGTTCCTCTCTAGGTCACACACACACACACACACACACACCCGCTTTCTCCCTTCTACGGTGTCTCCTCTCTTTTGTGAACAGATCAAGCAGAGACATTTGTTGCTGAAGTAGTAGTTTGCGGGGGGGGTAGAGAGGGAAAGAATCAACCTCGCACAGAGAGGGAAAGAATCAACCCGAGAGACCAGCTGCCTCTGATGCTGATGCAATCTTGACTGGGGAGCACTGTGTCAAGTGATTGGGAGTTGGGCCTGTGAAGTAGGTGATGGGGTGGCATCAGCACTGTCCTCACACAAGCAGTGGGGCTAGCTAGACAATGGGGCAGCACACCGGAAGTTGCTCAAGCAGCAGCAGAGTACATGCCATCGAAGAGCAGAGCCCCCTATTGCACAAAGCAGACTGTTTTATGGTTGAATACGTATTACAGTTAGGATTTTCCTCCTAAAACATAGCCTAAATAGTATTCGTTGTAATTCAACCCATCGGTTCTCGTAGTCCTGCCCTTAGGAGCCTATGCAGCAGCTCTTCAGAAATTTGAAAACAGCTATCATATAATAGTTTAGGCCCTGGATACCTGAGGGCCTGCCTGCTCCCAAGGGTTTCTGTCTGCAGGACGAGGTCATCGGAGGGAGCTCTGCTCCGTGTGCTGACAGTGAGGTAGGCTCAGCTGTCATGCACATGGGACAGGGCCTTCTCAGTCATTGCCCCCAGACTTTGGAATGCTCTCCCAGTTGGAATCCACTTCTCAGTCTCCATCCAAGTTGTTAGAAAGCAAGTAAAATCTTGGCTTTTTACCCAGGCTTTTAGATAAGTGGTGTTTTGTTTTTGTTTTGTTTTTTGTTGCTGCTGCTTTGTATTATATGGTTATATTTAATGTATGTATATAATTAACGTATTTATTTAACATATTTGTATACCTCGCACTATTGAAGTCTCCAGGCGGTTTGTGTATGTTTTTACATTTTTAATTAGATTTGTATTTTTATATTCAATTTTAATATTTCATTGTGTATTTTTACAGTCTTATATTGTGTTAAATGTTTAGTAAACTGCCTTGAGATTAATGAAAGGCAGTATAAAAATGTAACACGAAATAAAATATAAATAAACAAACATCCCTTTCATCTTCTCTTCTTCAGGCTAAACACACCCAGCTTAACCCTTTCCTCATAAAATTGGCGACTCTAAATGACTAAATGCTGTGAAGGTGCTCTGTGTTCAGCACCTCCACACCATTAGAGAGGATGGCAGCCTCTAGGTCAGGCCTACTCAACTTAGGCCCCCCCCAGCCTTTTTTGGACTACAACTCCCATAATCCCCAGCCACAGTGGCCAAAATCCAGGGATTATGGGAACTGTAGGCAGGGCTGTCCTTAGGGCATGCCAAGCAGGGTGACCGCCCTGGGCCCTGCTCTTTTAGCCCCCATTAGAATTAACTGGAGGGGGCCCCACACTGGCTGATTTGCCCCAGGCCCCCCACACACCGCCAGGGCTCTCTAAGGACAGCCCTGACAATTTGTAGGCCAACATCTGCAGGAGTACTGAAGTTGAGCAGCTCTGCTCTATGTCCACGCACGGCGTTCCCATAATTTCCTAATTCAAACTAAACTATTTCCCCATGAAATACCGAACTAGAAACCCTATCAAAAATGGAGGTAAGACTAGCCTGGCATGAAGTCACTCAAGAGTTAAAATATCTATCTCACTCCTAGCCAATATTTCCCTGAAGGAATGCTTCTTCTGAAATGACATTTCACACCGACAGTGAAGCTTATCAAGTGGAAGTGGGTAAGTCACAGTTGGTCTCAAAGGTGAAAATGGTAACACATTAATGACATTTTTGCTCTCTGTACTAGAGAAGTTACACTTAGGAAATCCAAACTGATTGGTAGGAACATTTACATTACATAACAAGATTATCTAAAAGATTATTGTCATTGTGTAAAATGGCTGGTCTATCTGAAGTCAACATGCTGTTTCAGTTGCCTACTCTTTTCTTATTCCATTGATCTGTTCTTCTGTTCAGCCTCTCTCATTTCAGATCCTTTTTCTTGGATGCATTGTGGACTGTAAGCAGCACAGCATGGGTCCATAAGACAGTGACACACTTTTATAAATTGCTTAAACATGCTTATCCCTGACTCCCATTCTAGTGCTTCAGTGCTGAAAATATGCTAGGATGGACCACTGCAAGGTGTAGGAAATATATTTCTTTGATAATGCAAAGTTCCAACAATGCTGTGATTTATCAAAATAGTTGAAGAAACATTCTGCCTCTCACTCAAAGTCTTCAGAATACCAATGAATCTTTTACAAGTTCCAGGAACATGAAGTAAGTCTCTCAATACAAGTACCTGCTGTCTTCCCTGTAAATGTTGCATAAGCATACCAGACCTTATTTTATTTATTTATTTATTTATTTATTTATTTATTTATTTATTTATTTATTTATTGAATCCACCTAGTATAAAAATCTATAGGCCGTGTACAGAATTAAAACAAAATATAACACATTTAAAATTCATAAAAGATAAAAATTATAGATAAAAACCCATTAAAATTTAAAATTTTGGTGATAGCCTGTGCTTGAAACTGTAGACCTAGTTACCACAAACAGCAGATTAAGTGGTAAATTGGCTTCTTCATTTATTAATTTTTATTTATTCATTTATTACATTTTTATACTGCTCCATCCAAAGGCTCTGGGCAGTGAACAACAAGTAAAAAACAAAAACTATTAAAACAAATTGCTTAAAACAATATAAAAATAAATTTTAAACCACTCAAAGTCATTTAAAACCAATTTAAAATACTTAAGAACAATTTTTAAACCTTGGAAGGCCAGGCTTTTTACGGCTCTCTTGAAGGCCAACAACAAGCTCAAACTATGGATATCTGCCGGGAGTGCATTCCACAGGCCAGGAGCAGCTACAGTGAAGGCCTCATTCTGAGTCACCATCAGATGTACCAGTGGTAACTAGAGATGGCCTCAGCATGCGCTGGGGATCATACAGAAGAAGGCACTCTCTAAGGTAACCCAGATCTAAGCTATTCAGGGCTTTACAGGTGATAATTAGCATGTTGTATTTTGCCCAGAAATATATTGGCAGCCAATGCAACTGTTTGAGAACAGGCAAAATATGGTCTCTCCGGGTTACCCAGAGACTAGTCTGGCTGCCACATTTTGAATTCTCTGAAGTTCCCAAACTACATATAAAGTCAGCCTCATATAGAGTGCATTGCAATAGTCAAGCCTGGAGGTTACCAGCTGATGCACCACTGTTTTGAGATCGTTCTCTTCAAGGAATGGACGCAGCTGTTGAATCAGCCAAAGCTGATGGAAACTGCTCCTGGCCATAGCGTCCACCTGAGATACCAGGGTGAGGCCTGGATCCAAGAGTACTCCCAAGCTGCATACCTGTTCCTTCTGGGGGAGTGTAAACCGATCCAGCACAGGAAGATCCAACTCATCCCTCACATTCTGATAACCCTACAATGAGCACTTCCAGCTTGCTTGGATTAAGGTTCAATGTGTTGTCAAGCCCATTACTGCCCATAGGCAGGCATTTAGGAAGTGGTTGCCATTTCCTGATGAAGATGATAAGGAGAAATACTGATAACACCCTGATAACACCCTGCACCATATCTCCTTATGACCTCACCCAGAGGTTTCATGTAGATGTTAAAAAGTATTGGTGACAGAATGGAGCCCTGAGGGACTCCGTATAATAGCTCCCATTTCAAAGAGCAGCTATCACCAAGCTCCACCATCTGGAATCTGCCTGATAGATAGGAGCAGAACCACTGCAGAGCAGTGTCTCCTATCCCCGACTCCCCCAGGTGATCCAGGTGGATACCATGGTTGATGGTAACGAATGCCGCAAAGAGATCCGAAAGAACCAAGAAAGTCACACTCCCTCTGTCAATTCCCTGGTAAAGGTCATCCATCAGGCCAACCAAGGCCATCTCAACTCCACAGCCTGCTCTAAAGCCATTTTGAAATGGGTCTAGATAATTGGTTTCCTGCAAAACTACCTGGAGCTGGTTAGTCACCACTCTCTCAATCACCTTGACTAACCATGGGAGATTGGAAACCAGCCTATAACTACCCATCACTGAGGGATCTAGGGAAGGCTTCTTAAGAAGTGGTCTAATTGTTGCCTCCTTCCAAGAAGGAGGCATCCCACCCTCCTTCAGCAATGAGTTAATAATATTAACTAGGCCACCTCCAACAATTTCCCTGCTAGATAGAAGCAGCCAAGTTGGGCAAGTATCCAGAGAACAAGTGGTAGGCTGCACCGCCCCAAGCAGCTTTTCCACGTCATCAGGCATTGCAGATTGAAACTGATCCAATCTAATACTGCAAGAGGGGTTGCTGGACAGCCCCATAATAGACTGCAGAAACAGTGGAGTCCAAGTTGACCCAAATACAAGAGATGTTGTCTGCAAAGAACTCATTTAAAACATTATAGCAGAACATAGAATTTAGTAAAAATTCTTGTACACTGTATTATTTTGAATGGTAATGGTGGAAATGTATGTTTATTAAATTGTTAGTAACAGAAAAATAGAAGTACACCTCATTTGCCATTCGTGAGAAACGAGATCATTATAGTAATATAAAATAGGTGATAGGCCATGGCAATTGGTGAGAATTGGAAAATATAATACTAGTGGCTGACATTCCATACAGAATATCATGGATGGTTCTCAAATGCCCGTGCTGCTGTGCACATTTAAAACAATGCCCACAGTGTTGTGCAAGAGCATTCTGTGTAACTGCACTTGTATGATAATGTTTGCATATGAAATAATGGAAGTATCATCGTGCAAGGGTGATTGTGCAGTTTTATGTATTGGTGTAAGATCACTCTTGGACAACACCATGGATGTTGTTTTAGAAATCCATAGTATTGCAGGCAGTTCCTCTGAACAGAATGTCAGCCACTGTTCATTTTGTAAGGCCAAAATTTCCAACAAGAGTCTCAGATATAAATAGGAGATCCTATAACTACAATGAAAGAAACAATTACGGAGTCAGAATGGTAATATGTTGCATGTAGCCTTTAAGTATGCTAGGCAGAGTGCTCTAGCTAACCTTAAACGGCTTGATCATCTTAAAACGGCTTGATCATACACACACACACACACATATATATATACACACAAAAATTATATATATATAAATTTAACATTATAGTACTATTTTTACCTGAATAGAAGGTGACTCTGAATTTAAGATGATGCCTTAAAAGATAAACACAAGTTACGTCTATTTACCCTCCAAAAAGAAGACTGAATTCAAAATAAACCCCCTATATTATATATTGAACAGGAAAGAACTGGGGGTGGGACTCATCTTGGATTCGGGTAAACGGGCGTAGCAAGGTTGTAGTGGGCCCAGAGACAAGATTATTTTTAAAAAGGTTTTGTAAATTGTGGATGTTGCAAGTCATTTAATGGTACGAGAGAAAGACATGCTGTTCTGGTAGCTCCAGGTCTTGACACTCACATCAATTTCGGAGGATGAATATAACTGAAGGAAGCCCTGGTGGGTGCACAGTTGGGGGAGCCAGTCATGTGACTGGCCTCTGGGGGGGGCAAGGCAGTGGGCCCCCAGACAACTGTCTCCCCTTGCCCTATTACAGTTACGCCCCTGCAGGTAAATATGGTATAGCAAACAAAAAATTCTTTATGTTCAAATAACTTTTCTTCAGGAAACAGATGTAAACATTACATGGAATGTTCCCGTAAAATACGATCCCAGACCATTAATCCTGTTAGCATTCTTTGAGGCTGTTCTCATGCACAGGCAAAACTGGGCTAGGGAAGCTCAGCCTGGTTTTGCCTGCATGCGAGAACCACAGGGAGCCACATGGCTCCTGGCGGCATGGTGGCAAACCCACAAGGGAGCCCTGACTGTTAGCCCGGGTTAGGGGTGCAAATGCACCATTCACCTGGGATAACTGAATGTGTGTCGCCACACAGCTCCGCATGGCACCCCTGCATCAGCGTTGACAGACTCCACAGCACCACGGCACCAGCATTGACAGACTCCCCATAGTGCACTGCACACTTGCACAGTGCATTATGGGAGTTCCTGGGGCCTCCCATACCCCAACCTCCCTGCTGTTGGCAGAAGGTGGCAATCTTCTGGATGGGCAGTCTGCCTGTCCAGAAACCAGGAGAGGATTGTCTGCGGAGAAGATAAGCCTTTTGAAGCTTCCTCCCCTTGCCCCTTCAAGCCCTTCTCATGGATCGTGGCTCTCTTTCTGATGCTTCAGGATAGAATTGGTTACTTGGAGAAAGTCAGATCCATTCTTGAAGACATGCATGGTGCAGGATATTGCATTGTGCACTCACTGGAAATAGAAATGTTCTTGGTTATTAACATTTAAGATTACTATATGTTATGGCAACTCACACCATGAGAAATATGAGGGCAGATGGTCTAGTGCATGCATGATTACAGCAATGAAAGCTTTATGGTTGTTTGCTACAAGTTAAAAGCAGCATACAAGGAAATTTGTTACCTGAAGGCCATATCTGAGTTTTATCACAAGTACAGATAATGTCTGTTTACAAAAAGAAGGACAATATCTTCTTGGATTTGCCTCATCTCTGTGTAATATACATTCAGATACGAGACAACATATTGGCTTACCTTCTTGAATGGCATCATTATTACATGACCCAGCCTCTAAGAGTCATAAAAATCTCAGCCAGAATGAAATTTTTATTACAGTTTCTCAGCATTACCATAGCTGATCAAAGTAATAAGATGCAGTTTTCACTGCATTTAGAGCTTCAGTTTACGATAACAGTGGCAAGTACTGGTTGCATCATACAGGTCACACTACATGTGAACCACATGAATGACCAATGATATGACGGAACAACTCAGTGTCCCCCCCCCCCAAAAAAAACCCAGCAGGGGGAAATTATGTGATCTGGGCACTCCCTTGTTTGCATGTTTGTGTGAAGCATCTATGTCATACATGAGATTATCTGCACAATGGAAGAGAGGATGCACACATCACACTTCCAGCATGAAAAAAGGAGCACAGTATATGATAATACATGACTCAGGACAAAGAAGGTGATGCTGCATCTGGCATTGTGGCAACATCTAGAGACTGGCCAGTCTCTAGATATTGGCTGACATGACATGCAGTTCCAGTGGAGATGGTACGACTTGTGTTGCCACTGCTGCAGACTGGAAGTGCTGCTGCTGTAGAAAACCGATGGTAGTGCTACCCATTTATTCTATAAATATAAATAAAATATATTTATTCCCATTGTGACCAACTGGAAAAGCTGTAGTAACACTTGTAACACTGCCCTTGGTTCTCTACAGCAGCACTGCTGTTTCAGGGTGTGCAGCAGTGGCACAATAGGTCATACTCTCTCTGTTGCAACTGCACATCGTGTCAGCTGCTGTGATTAAGAAACACTTGCATATATGGTTGTCTACGTTTTAGCACAGCATTGCAGTCCAGATGTCCAACTGGGATCAGTGTGCTGAGCCTCATCAACTAGGTCTTTATTTACAGTTTAGACGACTAGAGGCTCCAGTTTCTATAGTTGATGTTACGGAAAGTAGAAATTAGTGTTCCCTCTAACAGGAATTCCCAGATGTTGTTGACTACAACTCCCATAATCTCCAGCCAAAGACCATTGCAGCTAGGAATGCTGGGAGTTGTAGTGAACAACATCTGGGAATCGATGTTAGAGGGAACACTGGTAGCAATGCAACCCAAAATGTCCCTCTGCCATTGGCACACTGAACCTGATGATCCCCAGTTAGGGCTGCATGACTGAAGAAAGCCACCGTAGCCCAAGCATATGTTTGTGAATCTGCTGTGTGCCCTGTAAGTGTTTCATAAGCCATACTTGGCCGTTTGGGAGAATCGTTGGCTCCATTTGAAAGTGATAACTCTTGGCTTAAATGGGTTTAAAAAGGAATTAGATAAATGCGTGGAGCACAAGGGGTCTGTCATTGGCAGACAGTCGTGATGGCTTTGCAGAGCCTCCTTGTTCAGAGGCAGTCTGCCTGTGAATGCCTGGAGCACCTTCCTTATGAGGGAAGGCTACAGCATCTGTGGTTCTTTACCTTGGAAAAGAGGTGACTAAGGGGAGACCTATATCAGAGTATATAAAATTATGCATGGAATGGAGAGGGTGGACAGAGAGAAATTTTTCTTCCTCTCTCACAACATTAGAATTTTTCTTCCTCTCTCACAACATTAGAAACAGGGGTCACCCCATGAAATTGGGAAATTTAGGACCGACAAGTGGAAGTACTTTTTCACACAGCACATAATTAATCTATGGAATTCCTTGCCATGGGATGTGGTGATGGCCACCAGCTTGGATGGCTTTAAAAGGGGCTTGGGCAGATTCATGGAAGGCAGGGCTACTAGTCTGGTGGCTGTGGGCCATCTCCAGCCTCAGAGTCACGATGCCTCTGAATCCCAGTTGCAGGGGAGCCACAGCAGCAGGAGGGAGGGCATTCACATACCTCTTGCCTGTGGGCTTCCCAGAGGCATCTGGTGGGCCACTGTGTGAAACAGGATGCTGGACTAGATGGGTCTTCTTGGGCCTGATCCAGCTGGGCTGTTCTTATGTGCTGGGGGCCTGCAACAGCAGGAGAGAGCTGTTGGCTTCAAGGCTGGCTTTGGACTTCCTGGTTGGCCCCTGTAAGAAGCAGGATGTTGGACTTCGTGGCCCTTGAGTGGTCTCCAGCAAGGCACCAGCATCCATATACACAGACAGAAAACCCCCTTGAGAGCCGCACATGCTGGGGGCAAAGTACAGGGGAAGACCAGGCCATCCACTTCACCACCCTGCTTGTACGGTGAAGAGAGCTGCTCTTGTGGTAGCAAGCATGACTTGTCCCCTTAAGTTAAGCAGGATCCGCCCTGGTTGCATACGAAAGGGAGACTAGAAGTGTGAGCGCTGTAAGATATTCCCCTTAGGGGATGGAGCCACTCTGGGAAGAGCATCTAGGCTCCAAGTTCCTTCCCTGGCATCTCCAAGATAGGGCTGAGAGAGATTCCTGTCTGCAACCTTGGAGGAGCCACTGCCAGTCTGTGTACTGAGCGAGATGGACCTATGGTCTGACTCAGTATATGGCAGCTTCCTATGTTCCTATGTCCACCTAATTATCACAAACAGCAGATCAAGTGGTAAGCTGGTTTCTTGATTGTAGCACTTCAGTTTCCAAGTATGCTCCCATGTGATAGAATATGCTCCTCCATCACATGTCAAGGAGGAAGGAAAAGTTTCATTGATTGTATTGAAAATAATGGTGTAAGTATAGAGACATGATAATGGAATAAATCATATCAGCAAACAAAATTTGTTGTACATAAGAGGGACTAGCAAGGCATGATGTAGAAATTCTATGAATAGGCTCTCCCATCATTTTTAGATAGATTAATGGCACCTGCAGAGGAGTTGAACTGGATCAGCTTGGGGCGGATAGTCCTTTCCCTCCATAACACTGTTATGATTACAATCAACCTCCCCATTCTAAATAGCTTCTACCCCATGGGGCAAAAGTATTGTGTGGTATCTATATGTTTTGCCTCATGGGCTATATGTGAGTAGGTAGCAGCTTTGGGGGTGATTTTAATCAGGAAAATCGCATGGGGGCTAAACCCTCCTTTAGCACCATCACCCTGATCTGTATATTTTCCTACCTGCTACCACTAAGCGGTTATTTAGAAACAGCAAGAGATCCTCTTTAGTGATCTCTTGCATCATATTTATTTTAGTCCTCAGGCAAATAAAATCATGATATTTTCTGTTAACCAAAAAGAGAAAGTACTCATTTCATTTCAGCTGCCAGGGTGAAAAGACCTGCCTAATCCGAACTTTAGCCCCTGATAAACTGAAGCAGCTATAGTAGCCTTGAGCTTCTGTCAGGTACTAATAGTATGGCTTAATGAACTATAGACAGTGGCTGACATCCTGACCAAATTAGATGGAAGACAGTTCTATTGAAATTAAGTAGTCCCTTCAGAGTAATGCCCAAGTAGTTCTATTGAGTAACTTCTGGATGTCCCACAGTTCAACTCTTTTGAGTACCACATAGTTATATACTTAAATGTAGCTGTGTTTATCATCTGAAAATGACAAGCAAGTGTCCTTTCAAGGCAAGGTTTGAGGGAACCAAGATGAGCAGTTGCCTTGTATGATGTTTCTCCATAACTGTAAAAAAGAGATTTCATTTAGCCTTACCCGTAAAATACTGACTTCAAAAACAGCTTTACCTTGAAAATCCTGATTTTTAAAAAATGGTATTGGTTAATTTGTTGGCCTGTCTACGTGTGTGTGTGTGTGTGTGTGTGTGTGTGTGTGTAGGTGTGTATATATATGGAGGATATATATATATATATATATATATATATATATATATATATATATATATATATCCTCTCCCACTTGTAAAAAAATGGTCAGGGAGGTTGACAAAATATGCCTCCTAGCATCTCTATTACTCCAAAGAAAAAAGAGCACTGAGTTGCCTGTTAATAAATACCACCAGAATTTTTCACAATTTTTTTTTAAAAGCCTTAAAAAAAAAATACATCCCCAGTTAAAAAAAACAAACAAACTTGGTGGCCTAAAAGAACAGGGTACATATTTCTGATTCAGTCCATCTCTCAATAGCATTGATAGCAAACTCCCATTGATTTTAATGGAGCATGGAGCTAGATTGCATTCTTGGTGATTTACTTTTGTGCTTTCAGCAGTTCTGTCATGAGGAAAGGAATTAATTCTTCACCTTTCTTTTTGTCTAAATATGTCGGCCTGTGGTGACTCAAATCACTGTTACTGTGAGTCAACTCTGGTGTTCAACAAGGAAAAAAATGGTGTGAGTTCAAAGTGTGGAGTGAGAAATCTGCATGACAGAAATAATGTTTAGGTCCTAAAATAGAGGGGTAAACTTTCCCTCGGGCTGTGCCTTGTTATTGCACTTATTTTGAAAACTCATACAATGAAGTATGGAGTACATGAGTTAAACTTATATTGGTTCCAAGACCATTTTTAACAGGAGAGCTTAATCTGAACTAAGTGAAAGTTGAGCCCCTGAACCTGTTTTCAAAGAAGATGTGCATATAATTTTAAACTAGCTGGGCCGGGCGCAGAGCATCTGCCCCTCTAGTTCTCCCCCCTCCTCCCCCCTTTAGTTTTCTCTGTTCTCACTCCCCCCCCCCCGTAGTTTTCATTCCCCACCCGCACCGCCACTGTTTTCTTCCCCCCAACTGCCCACCCACCCTTGTTGCTTTCTTTCCCCACCCACCCACCTGCCTGCTAGTGCCCTTTTCTTCCCCCCAATGCTGTTTTCTTCCCCCCCTCACCCGCAAGCTGGTCCACTAGCGCCGACGATTTCCTTTCCTCCTGCCGGCAGCTCACTCGCAAACTCTCGCGAGAGCTGCCATGCATGGGATTAGCGACAGGTATGCCTTCAAGAAATAAATAAAGAGAATAAAAAGAATAAACAAATACATAAATAGAATGAATGCTGAGCCCTTTCTCGTGATCCTGTGAGTGGGCTTGCGGGCGGGTGGCAGGGAAGGTTGCAGCAGCTTACCTTCCCCTGCAGATGATCTAGAAAAGTTGCAGGGCAGGCATATGGATAATGTTTTAATGTAAACCGTTTTAATGTAAACTGCCCTGAACCTTTTGGAAGGGCAGTATAAAAGTTTTAATAATAAATAAATAAATAAAATGTGCCCAAATGAGCCACTGCTGCCCCAGACAACAAGGTTCAGGGGCTGGGACACATCGTCTCGGCCTCAGGAAATCCCACAATGCATCACACAAGGATATTCCACCAGTGGGGGAATCTCCCACTGCACACACACCCAGCAGTGTGGGGATCCCCCTAACGATGGCTGGGAGCCTGCTCCTTTGTCAGCGCCAGCCAATTAAATGGGGTAAATTAAATTAGGGATGTGCAAAATGATTCAGATACTAAACAATTTGTACCCTAATCTGGCCAATTCAGGTGATTTGTAGACAAAACAAATCACCCCTGTCCTCAATTGCCTAGATTCGGGTACACAACAAATCACCCCAGATTCAGACCCAAAGAATTGGAGATTTAGACCTCCATTTTGTGGCCAAAGTGGGTTGGGTAGTAGTGCCCAGTGGGTGGAAGCTATCACCCAAGTTTCAAAGAAATTGGGCAAAGGAGTGATTTTAAAAGATTTTTTTTTCTTTAAGCTTTTCTTTAAGTCTTTAAGCTTTTCCCCATAGGGAATAATGAGGATTTCAGCCCTTTGTCCAATTCCTTTGAAATCTGGGTGGTAGCTTCCTTGCACCCATGAGCACTACCACCCACCGCAACCCTCTCTGGGCCACCCTGGTGCCACCCCCCCGGGGAGTTCTAACTAATTCTGCTGAAATCCCCACTCTGGGCAACTCTAGTGCCCCCCACGTGGAGCTATGAGGTTGCTGAAATCCCCATTATTCCCTATGGGGAAAAGCTTAGACATATTAACCTCAAAAATTCTTTTAAAATCACCCCTTTGCCCAATTTCTTTGAAATTTGGGTGGTAGCATCCACCCATTGGGCACTACCACCCACCCCATTCTTTTGCCCCTCGGACCCCTTTTTTGCCCCAAATAAATTTGGATTCTGATTCGGAAAATCCAGGTACAAATCGAATCTGGGGTGATTCGGGGGGGGGGGGGAGATTCAGACCCAAAACAAATCGGGGCTGATTCAATTCAGGTACAACTTTTTTTAAAAAGTCTATTCGTGCACATCCCTACAACATACTGTTTATCGCATGACATGCCCCCGCTGTCCAGAATGGTATTGTGGATGCCCTGTCTCATTTTCAGCTGCACGTTTTTGCCAGCTGGCACCAAGAGCAGTGCCTTAGTCCAATCTCATGCCCAAGTGGCTTAGAACCTTGGCATCTAGAAGCATTCAGAGCAATTAGTTCTTCTTTGGTGCCAAGCATGCTGGCAGCATTTGACAAAAAAAGTCAGGGCTTTCCAGGAGTTTAGGCCCCAGGTAGGACTCAGCCAGCTTTGGCCTGCCCCACCGGAACATCTTAAGTAGTTCCTGGTGCATCTTCAATCCCAGGGTTTGGCTATGAGCATTCTGTTGAGCCCTCTGGTGGCATTTGCATTCTTTTATAAATCACGGGTACTACAAGATCACTCAGGTGACTTTAGGGTTAGGCGCATGCTGGAATGGTGAGCCCATGAGGCACCGGCACAGTCAGACCAGCGGCTGCTTCTTACACCAGATGCACTTCAGAGTTCCATCGGGCAATAAGAATCCTTATGTTCATCACCCTACGAGGTGGCCCTTTCCCACACAGCCACCCTGGTCACTTTTTTTCGAGGCTTTTTGAGCTGGAGAGCTGTTTTCTAAAGGCAAGGGTAGTCCCTCCTATCGGGTGCTGCAATGGGGGGACCCAGCCTTTAAGCTGGAATTGGTTGAGTTAAGGTTGAGATTTTCTAAGACAGACCAGAAGGGCAGGGGACAGCTTGTTACACTTCATAGGTCAGACAATCCAGTGCTCTGCCCCATGGGGGCTTTTCAATGCAATTTGCTGCCCTGAGGAGAAATAATTGAGGATGCCTTTTCGTTCATGTAGATGGATGGTCCTTCTCTCTGTATCAGTTTTGGGCCGTTGTGTGGAAGGCACTCAGAGCTGCTGGGGTATCCATGGCTCATCTGCCCTTGCACTCCTTCCAGATCAGCGCTGTTTCCACCAATTTTAAGCTGGGTTATCCTGGGACAGCCATTCAATGGCTTGGCCGATGGTGTTCTGGGGTGTACTGGAGGTACGTGTGCTAGAGCGTGTGACTGCAGTCACTACAGGGCCAGCATTGCTGGGCAAGTGGACTGGGGTCCTCATCCTTGGGCATTTGTTTGTGTTCTGGGCCCACAAGTGGGCGTGTGGTGCTGGACCCGTAACACAGCTGAGCCTTGGAGAATGGGCCTCAGTTACATGGCTTGGCTGGCGGGGCATGTTATTCGCCCAATTTTTGCCGTTATTGCTGGAATTTTTGGAGGATAACCCCCCACTGGATATCCTTGTGGTTCATTTGTGGGGAGATGACTTAGTGAGGCAGTCAGTGCTCTCCCTTATTCATTCACCGTGCACAGACTGAGGGGTGGTATAGACCTGATTCCTGGACCTAATCATCATCTAGTCTGATGTGCTGCAGTGCAGGGTTTGGAGGGGGGCTGGAGAACCTGGTAAGATTGACAGGGCAAGAAGGAAAGTCAACATGGCTTTAGCTCATTCCATGAATACCTTCATTTTGTGTGCATCCCAATATTTATTATTTTTATTTTTATTTTATTTTTTACATTTTATATCCCGCTCTTCCTCCAAGGAGCCCAGAGCAGTGTACTATATACTTAGGTTTCTCCTCCCAACAACCCTGTGAAGTAAGTTAGGCTGAGAGAGAAATGACTGGCCCAGAGTCACCCAGCAAGTATCATGGCTGAATGGGGATTTGAACTCGGGTCTCCCTGGTCCTAGTCCAGCACTCTGACCACTGCACCACACTGGCTCTCAAGAATATAAAATTCTTGGAGCCCGGGATAGAGGTGATGGGGTACATCTTTCACCTACTGGCACTAAGATTTTTGTTGCAGACCTATGACTGCGATTGACGGCAGATCCTCATGGTTGGTGGGTGGTGTGGGATGTTAAGCTAGGTTAACCCCTGCCGTGGCAGGTGCAGTGTGGTGGGAAGTAACATCTAAGCCTTGGGGAGCACCTTAGGTAAGTGTTTGGCTACAGGGCAGGTGGTCAGATCCCTTGAGGCTTGGCGGATCAGGGATGCTAATTTGGCCCCCTCTACTCTGTCAGATGACATCCCTCTGAAACACTTGGCGGCTTCGATGTATGTGTGCAGGTGGGGGGTGCTGCCAAGTCAGCTAAGATGGATAGCCTCCATCTGTTGGCTAAGGTCGGCTAAGATGGATAGCCTCCACTCGAGAGCCACAGGGCTGCCTGGAGCCAAGGTGTTTTTGCCTGTGTCAATCAGGCTAAGGTGGCCACTGGTGTGACTTGTCTTTAGAACCACACTGAGGGGGTGGAACACCAATCCCAGTTCCGTTACAATTCCAGTAAATTATTATGTAATAAAATTGTGGCCCTTTCACCAATATGTTGTGTCTCGTGTCTCCTTGGGGTGTGGGTGCAATCTACTGTTGAGAATAAAATTGATTAAAGGCGGGAGGGACCCTCAGTGTTAACCAATTTACACTGACATCCATCATGCTTGTCATGAGAGCAATACAGCAGAATCGGTGATTAGTTTTTAGGCCTAAAACAAAAAATGGTCTTTTTTCTAGCATAAGAATTCTGTTTGGGTGATGGAGATGGTGGGGATGGAGATGAAATAGGTCATATTGTGATTTCTGCAGTTGAGACAGAAACACTATTCTGTTCAGAAGAGGTTTTTTTTTTTTATAAGGAGGTTATGTTATGCCATTTAAAGGGATAGGGTTTCTGTGGATTGGCAATGGGACTCATTAAACAAAGCCATTTTTTCCTTAATCATTACTCATCACAAGCTACACCTATGCTTTTAGAGTGTGTAAAACAAACACTTTGCCCTATAAAGTAACTTACCCCAAGCTTAGATATAAGCTGGCTCCAGGTTTGAGGAGCCTTCAGCTAGGTAACTTTTGGTGGAGCCTCTCCCCTGATTAAAAGAGTAGGCACGGGTTTCTTTCATTTTTGGCACTGGCAGCAGTAACAACAGCATTTTAGCAGCTGGCTGCCACCTCCCACCTCCCCCCCCCATATAATGCTCCACATAGTGCTGCAATGCTACATAGGACACTGTGGGGAAAGGAATATGGCAGGTGGAAGCCACTGACTAGAGTGCTGTTGTTCCTACTGCTAGCCCACCAGGAATGAAAGAAACCCATATCCAGCCTCACAATGCAGGGAGGAGTGCTTCCCAGCTGGCAGTTGCTGTTTGGGCCCAATCCTACCCAGGGCAGGCATCAGTAACAGGCTTCCTCAGGGTGCTGGGTCTTCAGCAGCTGTCCCAAAGTGCCTTGTGCTGACATCAGTCCTTCTTTGCTATCTAGTCATGGTGGGAATTATGCTGTTAATAAGGTGGCCTAATATATATATATACATATTAAATAAAAGAAATGAAACAATTTGGTGTTGGGGGCATCTATGTTTTCCATTGTGCTTCCTCTCTCTCATACCAACTTTCTTTGTCAATTCATGTTCTCCCACAGGATTACTAAATACCTCATGATCTACCTGCAGATTTAGAAGTTGTTCTCACATGCAGGGAAAACTGGGCTAGGGAAGCCCAGCCTGGTTTTGCCTGCATGTGAGAACCACTGGGAGGTGCATGGCATTAATAAACTCCCCATAAATGCACCACACACTCACGCTGTGCATTATGGGAGTTCTGGGAGTTCTGTGCATTATGGGAGTTCCCGGCCCCCAAACTTCCCAGCTGCTGGCAGAACCCAGGAATCGTCTGGGCAGGCAATCCGCCCACCCAGCAACAAGGAGAAGATTGTCTACAGGGGAGGTACGCTTTTCGAGGCGTCCTCCCCTCACTCCTTCAAGCCCTTCTCATGGATCATGAGAAAGGGCTCATATTCCTAAAGATTTGGAAAAGAAACTGGACAAGAAAAATTCATTACCTCAGAAATGTCCATCACTGACCACCACCCCCAGTCAATAATTCCTCATCATATGAAAAATGGAGCAATTGTTAAGCAAAATACTGCCTGGTCAAGATATTAGCTGAAAGTGAGTTGCTGATTGTCTGTTGCTGATGTCATTGCTGCTGCTGAGCACACAGCCACCTCCCTGGCAAACGCAGGTCTTCCCTGGCTAGGCATTTTGTCAGGACCAGATGAGGAATATTTTGAGGATTGTTAGTAACAACCGACGTTTGACAAAATCCAGGCAAACATTCTACACTTGTAAGTGCCATATATTAAAGTTAAGCACATGCTTAACTTTCCAACTGAAGTAAATTGAGCCTAATTGGCTGAATCATGGCCATTGTTAGAGCAATTGGAATGTATTATCATGCAACTATACATTTCTCTGTTTATCACAGAACAGGAAAGCAAACTATGACAGCCAACCAAAACATTGCCCCTGAAAGAAGACATGATATACCAACATATAGGTTAAACCTATGCACAACTGAATGGGAATTTAGCTCAAAAATAACAGATATGTATTCTAAATCCCCATTTAGTTTCCTACATCCATAAGCTCTCAGTGCAGGTTACTGAAACTTGGATGAAACTTTACAATAGTTTGCACAACTTGGGCCCTGCAGCTGTTGTTGGACTACAAGTCCCATCGTCCTCAGCCACAGTGGTTAATAGTAAGGGATGATGGAAGTTGTAATCGAACATCTGTAAGAGGGCCAAATTTATGCAGCTCTGGACAACTTCATGGTGGCCCTCAGGTTAGGAGTGGACAATTTCACCTTGGCGTAAGTACCCAGAACTATCCATAAATGCTTTAAAATGTATGGAGAAGATCCTAGCCATATCCCTGTCCTAGGTTAGCAAGGCTTGGTTGCAAGCGAGGACCCCCAGGCCCCAAGGGAGGCTCAATTTCCCCTCCAGCCAGTAAACCTTGATAACTTACTCTGTAAGATCTTTTCTTCCCTGAAGATATGGTGCTCTCCAAAGTAACCTATTCTTTCCCAGGCCAACCTGCACAGTGTATACTGCACTCTATGGTATACACTGCACTGTTTACATTACAGGGGGGCCTGAGGAGGCCTGACATACACACACACACCGATTACCAATTGTGGTGGTAATGCGGCCAGTCCCCTTCAGGCTTCCCTGTATTTTGAACATGGGGAGGGGTTTGGTGGCATACTGACCTGGCCAAGGTGATTTAAGAACATAAGAACAGCCCTGCTGGATCAGGCCCAAGGCCCATCTAGTCCAGCATGTTGTTTCACACAGTGGCCCAACAGATGCCCTTGGGTAGCTACAGGCAGGAGTGGAGGGCATGCCCTCTCTCCTGCTATTACTCCCCTGCAACTGGTAGTCAGAGGCATCCTGCCTCTGAGGCTGGAGGTGGCCCCTAGCCCTCTGACTAGTAGCCATTGATAGACCTCTCCTTTGAATGCTTAGGCAGTAACTAGGTGTTACAACTAGTGACAGAGTTCAGGCTGGCCTGGCAAAGAATAAGTTACCTTGGTGAGGTTCGTAACCTGAGGAAGAACCAAAAAGAGACTACTAGGTCTCAGTGTTGCTGTACTAACCCTGCATTGTCTTAGCTTGGAAATGGGAAGGTAGTATCATAGCTGAAAGGGGAGGTAGTGCCAGTTTATCTATGCTTGTGTTTCTCCCTGATTGGCTGTGACATATGAGACATGCTCACCTCATTTTCACCACCTACTAACTTTATGTGTCTTTTAGACCTCATGTCCAGGCAAACCTGCTCCTTCCCACAATTTGCAGCTTGGGGCAGTTCCATTACAAAGGAGATGGTGTTTCCCCTCCTTTCTCTCTCCTTTCTATATGTTGTAACAAATAACAGAAACAAACATGACAGGAAGTCATTGTGATGTGGTCTTCTTGCCCGCCACTGATCAGGCAGGGTGAAGGAACAGACACCATGATGACATCATTGTATGTGTGTTGTTTGTGTTAGACTTTGCAAGTCAAAGGTAACAAAGAGATAGGAACCAGCAGCAGCGATGTGCCTTTTATAATGTCCAGTTTTGGCCTTCAAAGGCAGTTAATTTAAGTTTTCAAATCTCTTTTGTCAATGCCTGCAAAATTACAGCAGAGTTCCAATTTTCTATGCAATTAGCAAAGCTCCTATATTAAATAATGCGCCATAGCTGGATGGCTGTGTATACAGACATATTTGCAGATATTTTTATTTTAATTGTAAATGTGATTTAGTAAATCAATATGCTGTTACAGCTGGTCTGTTGGATACAAATAGTGCTCAGAAAAACAAGTGTTACGCAGAACATTTCCTCCAAAAGATTAAACTCTATTTTAATGCCTTATTTACATTGTTATTATAAGTTGGTCATGAAAAACTCTTTTTGAACTGACTAAATATATTTGGGAGTAGGGTCGGCGGTGCAGGGAGACAGGAAAGAGTTCTATAGTGACCAGTTTTAGAAAGTACTATTGCAGGGGTTCTCAAACTTAGGTCCCCAGATGTTGTTGAACAACTCCCATTCTACCTTGCCACAATGGCATCTGGCTATTGTGGCTGGGAGCTGTAATCCAATAACATCTAGGGAACTAAGTTTTATAGCCCCTGTTCTATGTGATAGTAGAACCAGGTTTGCTATTCTCAGGTGTTGAGGGGGGAGTCATGGTAATACTGTAGGATGGAATAATCTGTAAGAAGGGCAAAGCCTACACTTGGATATATTCATGATTATAAAGTACTGGGGCGGGGGGGGGCGACAAAAAGCAATTTTAAGAGGATTTGTTGTGGTTACTTATTATCCCTCATTTTAAAAACAAATGTATTGGTCATCTTACAGAATACACTGATGTGAACTGAAACAGGGAGTGGAGGAGAAAGTAGGGATGTGCAATTCAATTTGTGGATTGAACCACAAATCAAACTACCCCTGAAATGAAGGGGCTGAGATTTGAGGTCGCATTGAATCAGGCTTATTGAGTGTGAATTGATTTGCATGTTTCGTGAGGTCATTTTGGCAGGCTTTCCCCCCTTGCTGATTGGTTTTCTGGCACTGGCTTCCAATTGGCTTGAGATCTCCTTGCTTCTTGCTTGCCTTGTTGTCACTCAAGTCAAGTGTTTCAATGGGCAACTGTGCCTGCATTGGCTGGGTGGCATGATGTTGCTGACCACACAAATGGCCTCCATGCATACACACAGGTCAGGGCCACCCCACCCCCACCCCATGCAGGATGCTGAGCAGAGTGCCGTGACTTCAGGCAGTGTCAAGGTGCTGCAGTAAAACTGGTAAGCACCTGCTAATTTAGTTTTAAAGGTGCCTCTCACCTCCACTCTCACCCCCAAGTGCCGCTATCACCGGCCGCTACTGGCTTGCTGGCCGCTAAGGGTGCTGCTGTGCTTGGCAGCTGTTGCAATTCTGGAAAGTGAGGACGTAGTCAAAATTGTGTGTGAGAGAGCAACTTGTGCCAATGATGTTACTGCAGCGCACAGGTTCTGTGGCTGGCAGTGGATTCTGGGTCAGTGATTCTTTTTGGCCATCTCTGGATTGTGTGTTTGGCAAAATGTGTTGTTCTGTCTTGGGAGGATCTGTGTTCTGCTTCTGTTTTGCAATGTTGTTTTTCAGGTAGGGTTTTAAAGCAGAGCACTCTGCTTCTTTTGCCCATAGGAAACAATTGGGATCTCGAATCCCCTCATTGTTTCCCATGGATAGGTCCTAGGGACACCGAAGTGGGTTGTGTGGTATGGTGTGAAAGGTGCTACCAACCACCCAACCCACAAAAGAAAGGGGAAGTGAGTAATTTTTATATATTTATTTAACCTAACCCCCCCCATAGAATCCTATGGGGTATTTGGGGAAAATATTATTTTAAAAATTTAATCACCCACTTGCCTGTTTCTTTTGTGGGTTGGGTGATAGGTAGTACCTATCATGCCCTATCACCCAACCCACTTTGGTGTCTCTAGGACCTACCGATGGGGAACAATAGCATGATTTGAGTTCCCCATTGTTTCCTATGGGTGAATCACAAACTTTTGGTGAATTTCTCCCCCCGATTCATTGAACCAGACAGCAATGGTCAGCCAGTTCATCAAATCAATTCAATTTTTTGCTATTCAATTTGAGGTCAAATCAAATTGCAAAATCAATTTGTGCACACTTCTAGGAGAAACTACTCCCTAACTGGTGCCCCTGAGGAAAATCCTGGCTGTCATCCATGCTAATGCTTTGCAGGAGGTGGGACATGATTGTTGTCAGTCTCCCCTTACCCACTCTGTGCAACCTGTAAATATGTCCTTGAGGGTTGCACTGCCTTAAGGGAGATGGGTATAGAGCACTTCCCAGGGAAGGGGAGATACGAGAAAATCAATCTACCCCATTCAAACTCCCATGCTTCATAAGCAGGGCACTATTACTCTGGGTGTACCTTTTTTGCTGCACTGCTCACTGTTCATCAAGATGACGGCCATTGTATTTTAAATCAGTTGTAAGACAGGCAATGGAGGTGGAGAGAGTACAGATTTATGTAAGCTCCATGTGGATGGAGGTGAGACTTGATCCTCTACCCCTAATGTTTTCTCAGTATAACCAGCAAATTTAATGGTTGACTTAGTTGCAGGGTAAATCCTCTTAGCTTTTGTGAGGGTTACCTTAACAACTGTTTTTAGAAGCTGAATGGGGAGCTCAATTTGGCTAAAATTGAAGGTAGTCTGTGGGGAGGGCCTTTGGATTTTATTAAGGGCCCCCTTAGCTTTTTGAGCACTATGTTGATTCCAGAGAATAGTTATTGATTGTACAGCCCAGTTCAACCCAACTGGTGTTAAAGCCACAAATTAATCCAGACATATGTACAGAAACCCATTGATTTTAATGTACTTAAGATTGTTTAACGGTGCTGGGTTGTAGCCTGAGAATTTTTCAGCTTTTCTTGTCAGATCAGGATCTGGGGAAATTTTCCGATCAAATAAGATTCACATTTTTTCTGCCCTCAGCATGCTGAGACAATGCTATACATGATGATGTAATTATCTGTCTGATACCAGTAGCAAGTGTAGTATGGTGCCTTGCAGGTCTCATCATGTCCATGGGATAACACCACTGGAAATAAAAGCATGCAGTTTTGTTCATATTGTGGCAAAAATAAAATAAGATCCTCTAGCTCCTAAAGAATTTGTGTGGCACAAATGGTAATCAATGCATAATCTATTCTGGATTAGCTGAGAAATAGATGGAAAGCAACAATTATGTTTCTGCTTGCTGGTTTGTATTGCAAAGATAAGACATATATTGCAAAGCTAATTTTGTCCATATATATTGTTGAAAGCAGGTCATATATTTTACTCCATTCATATATTCAAGAATTCTACACAGTGTTCACACACTCAACATTAATTTTGCAAAAAGGGGATGTCAGACCAAATTTGGGATTGTGTGCAATCTTCTTTATTTCCAGGTGTGTGCATTTATTAATTTAAAATAGAGCTCTGTAACATATGTTTATACAAATCAGTCATTCTGAATTGATGACAGTTCAAGGCAAACAAAAACATGTGGCAGAAGTAATAAAATATCTGTATGTAATGGCAACTGATATATCCTCTCCCCAGCATTAATTGTGATACTCAGGTGAGGAAGGGGAAAACATGTACTTGTTTGGGCATCATCAGCAACTCTGCTAAATCCTTAATTGCTAGTTTAATTCTTCAGCTTCTAGCCAGAGTTCTAGGCAGATGGCTTCCCGGAGGCATCTGGTTGGCCACTGTGTGAAACAGGATTTTGGACTAGATAGGCCTTGGGCCTGATCCAGCAGGGCTGTTCTTATGTCTTTTTGAGGGAAGAGGGGAGATATTTTGGTGGGGGGAGAAAATAAGTTTTGGGGATTGAAAATGTGGATTATTATGTTTGCTTCGGTGGGCTGTACAGTAAAATTAGGGGGCTAATTCCTCAAATTCCAAGTGGGAGACCAGCATCTGTGCTACAAGCTATGTTATGGTGGAGTGGGGAGGGGAAGGGGGGGTCTCCTTAGTTTCTTCTTGCAAGAAAATAATTATTAATCACCAAGTATTTATATAACCTCTTCTGAGTGTTCAAAGCACTTCATATGAATTATCTAGGGAATTCATACAACAGCCCTTGTGAAAGGCCTGGATCATTCACGAAACAAACACATATATGGAGTTCGTAGGTGACATCTCTGCACTTTCTGTATATAGCACCATCTCCTCATTAAATTCCAGATTTAATCAGATACCAGGTTTCTAATTTCCTAAAACCATCTCCTAAAATAAAGAACAGCTGAATTTATTCCAGCTTCTGGCCACACTGCCCATTTAAGTTCAGATTCATGGAGAAGGTCCTTAGATCAATGACAGGAGCCTCAGATTCTTGTAGATACTTTATTCTTTGCTTGCAGCATATGAAATCTAACAAGGTATGTGGAGGGAAGGGGTGGTGGAAGTCCTTATCTCCAGAAAACATATGTAGACACATCTGTCAATAAAGGATGATTCATCTGAAGTGTTTGTCCTATAAAAAGATCAGGAAGGACAGAACAGTGGAAGTTATAAAGAATTATGAAGATAGTAGGAAAAGAACTACTCTGTAGATTTTAATGCAATGTTCACACATCCTAATGGTGTAGGGAAGAGGAGGGTGGGGAGAAGGCATGATCGCACCTACCTTTCCCCCAGATGATCCAGCTGCCCTTTATGTGTGAATAACTGTTGTGTGTGTACCAATATGTACATGCGTGTGTACTGTGCACAGATTGTACATGCATTGAACATAACAAGTAAACAGTACTACATGCTATCCAATTTCCAAGCTGGCAGTGCTCTCTTCCCATCTCAAGCTTAATTCAAGCATGTGAAGAGACAATGGCACTCTCACATCCTAAACCCATAGTTTGGTTGCTCTGTGCTATGTTGTGAGGATAATTTCATGTACCTGGTTTTGATTATTAGGTCAATTCCATTTCTAGAAAGCATGACTACTATGTCTTGGGCATGTATGTACCAATTTCCAGCTTTCTAGGTTATACTGTTTGAAGTTTGTAAGTGTTCATCTCTCCATTTTGAAGAAGAGTGTAAAATGTAGGCTTGTGCATTTCAATTTGGCAACAAAACGTATACAAATTGAAATGAAAAAATTAAAAACAAATTTTTTTGTATACAAATCGAAATGACCCTATTTTGGAGCCGAAGTTTTGTTTTGTTTTGTTTTGTTCTTTGGAGCTTTGGTCTCTGACTGCAGCAACTAGGGAGGCAGTGAGTGTCTGTCAAGAAGAGATTAGCAGAAGATAAGAGATGCAAAAAGCAGGCACAGCATCTCTGAAGAAGCTCATTTCCTAATGTGTTCTATTGTGATGCAATTATGTGCTAAGAAATTCTGATTGCCAGCTCTAATAAACAATGCCCTGTTTCCACTCTGTCAGGGCTTATTGCTTTGAGGGTGAGGGTGGAGGGGGGGATTTGTTTCAATTCATTAACAAGTTACTCTCTTGCTTCTGCCTTTCTGGCTGCCTCATTCAAGAGAGACAGAAAAAGAACTAATTTTGCATTGCATGTCTAAACTCAAGTTTCCATGATGCCATGCTTGCCTTGCTACCTGCCTGAGCCCAGCATACTGCTCCCTATTTAGTTACCATGTATGTGTATATAGTATATAATGCAATTCAAATGCCTGCCTGCCTGCCTGCCTGCCTGCCTAGGATAGTTCGTTGTTCTGCTGCCTCTGTGTGATCTTGCTTTGGAAACCGGTTCTTTATAAAGCTCTGCTATTGTTGTTGATGTGTTGAAAAAAATGTCTGTGGATGAGAACTGCTTGCTTGGTAGAGGAGGGAGAGTAGGGCACACTTGATGCTGCTGTTAGCCGTAGTTTGCTGCAGCAGTGGAGCATGGGCTTGGGGGAGTGAGGGGTTGTTGAAGTTTGTGTGTCTTTGTGGCAGATTTGGGGCAGAAAGGGGTCTGCTGGGGCAGAACAGTGGGTTGGGTGGAAGTGCCCCAAGGGGTGCCTGCCACAACCCAGACTCCCATGGAATTGGCCTAAGGGCTGCTTTCTTAGGAACTGTTGAAGTTGTAGTGTCTTTGGGGCAGAAAGGGGTCTGCTGGGGCAGAACAGTGGGTTGGGTGGAAGTGCTCCAAGGGGTGCCTGCCACAACCCAGACTTCCATGGAATTGCCCTAAGGGCTGGTTTTTTGTGATTTGGGGAAGTTTGAGAGTCTTTAAGCTTCCTCCCATAAGGAATAAAGTTGGCTTCAGCAACCCCATAACTGCACTTGGGGGGCACTGGTGTGGTGCTGAGCGAGTGGTGGTGTAGTGCACAGAGGGTGCCAACCACCCCCCTGGATTGCTAACCCATTGGGGTACTGGGCTTTGTTGTTTCTGAGGAGTTGAGTTTAGATTCTCTGGTAGTAAATGAGATTTTTAATGAAAAACCATGAATCCAGTCTCATATGCTACCAGAGAATCTACACTCAGAACACCTCTAGAACAACAAAACCCTGTACTTCATGGGTTGGTAACCCATGTGGGTGGTTGGCACCCTATGTGCACTACACCGCCACTTGCTCTGGGCCACCCCAGTGCCCCTCAAGTGGAGTTATGTGATTGCAGAAACCTCCATTATACCCTGCAAGGAAAATCTGAAAGACACGTAACTTCATTAATTCTTTAAAAATCAGCCCTTTGCCAAATTCCTCTGAAAAAATTGTGGTAGCTTCCTTGGGCATTACCACCAACCACACTCCACTCTGGGCCACCCCTTCTTCCCCCCCCCACATGAAGCTATACTTTTCCTGAAACCTCCATCATACCCTATGGGGAAAATCTGAAAGACGTGCAAACTTCAAAAATTCAACAAAAATCAGCCATTTGCCCAATTCCTTTGACATTTTTGTGGTAGCTTCCACTCATTGGGCACTATAACCCTCACCCACTCTTTTGACCTCCTGACCCATTTTTTAATCTGAATTGATTCAGATTCAGATTCGGATTAATTCGGATACAAAACAAAACTGAGGTGATTATGAAGGTTTAATTTTGGACAAAATACAAAATGGGGTTGATTCAGATTCGGTACAAATGGAAACAGAAAAAATACAAAATGCGCAACCCTAGTAAAATGTATTTCTCCTTTACACTTTTCTCACAATCAGGGCGACTTGGACTAGGCATATACCGAATTTCAGCTTCCGTTAATAGGTTGTCAGAATTCTGTTGCCAGAATTGTGACAAGGATGAGTGATTTAATCGGAGCTTCTCAAGAGGACAACCACCACATGTCAGCTTGCAGCAGTGGCAATTACTATTTGTGCCTCTACAGCTCCAATCTTTCCACAGGATGAGGGTGTCAGACAGCAACCCAAGTACCTCTGCCCCAGGTTCAAACTACATATTAGGTTCAATGCATTTTAAAGGAACATGCTTAGGACTAACTTATTCTCTTTCTAAAGGAAATGTAGGCATGATGTGAGTTGGGATTATGGTACAAAAGGAAGTTAGCCTTTCTCCCGTGACATTTTCTCCACTGAAAATCCTCCCAAGATGACTCCTTGCCCCCAAATTGGCTATTTAGGCTAATCAACCCTATCACAGTCCCAACCCAGATCCCCCCCACCCTTCAGTAGTTTTTTCTTTAGAAAGGGAACAGGCAAAATACTTCAAGGTTATATCAAATTAGTTGTTGAGAAGATATTTTTTGTATGTCAGATTGGCTTGCAGTGAAGGGAAAAGGGAATGTCCACTGCATTTTATTTTCTAAATAACTATGGTGCCTGCCCTAGTGAACACTTCTGACATGGTGCATCTTCGTTATTTCTGTTGAGGTACTCTGCTGTGTTTGTTTGGAAGAGCCATTGTCCTCAATGGAAGGAATTTTCCAAAACTATTAATCTTAAAAGCACCAAATTCTATTCCTAAAATATTTTTGCCTACATCTTGTTTTTGTCACAGGTGTTCTGTTCCATAAGATCCAGATCCAGACAAGCTCATTTGTTTTGCATTGACAGTTCCAAGCCTAGAAGATTAAAATTACAGAGCTGTAAAACTTGACAAGTATTAAAGGTCACATAATCTAATCCCTCACACTGAAGAAGCATGCATCTTCCAATGCTCCCCACTTGTCAAGGTAGTTTGAGTTGAATTCGAGCATTCAGGTGTTTTGCTCTACAGCTATAACAAAATTAAATTCCACTTTACTTCAGTATATGATTCTCTGGCCAAAAAGAATTACTCTTCGGTCACATTGAGAAAATTTATTGAAAGTAATGCAACATGAAAGAATGTCAGTGAAACCAAGGAGACCCCTACTAATTGGGCAAAAAGACATCTTTTCAAGGAGTTGTTCTCTGATAATTTAGCAGGAGGGGAGCAACTGTCCCTATGCAAGCCAGCATATTGTCCTGTGACTATTGTTGATGTTCTCCTTGTTTTTTTAAATTGTTAGCCCTACAGGGATGGCAACCAATTTTTCTTTCTTTTTGCTATATGGACACATTTTTGAGAAGTTGTTTGTTGAAAAGTGGTATATAAACATGCTTTATAAAAATCAATAAATGAAAGTGTTTCATTTTGTATGAGTCATGCCCATTGTTTTGAATATTGTCCTCTTGTATTTTGCAAGAATGGCTTTTTGCAATGATTCTCTTTCATTGTCTTTATAATATCATGCTTACAGTTCCAAAAATGTTTCCCAAATCTTGCTGTGTTTACATGAGAAGTAACCATATCCTACATGCCCTCCCATGTGGTATCTGTATTTCAGACATTACTGGAGTTGTATGGAATGTGAATTTGCAGGAGTGACTACTATATTGCTCAGAGATTGTAGGAAGTGGCAACCAATGATTTACTTGAACAATTTTTGCAAATAGCTCCCTATGCCTCCAAAAGAACCCTCTGGCAATCTGGAGGAGCACAAAAGGGTGTGAAAATGTTCACTGGTGAGCAGGCAAATGCATCAGTCAGTTGAATCTCTGTCCTCTTGTGATGTAATGGTGAGCAATGACACTACCTGCATAATCCAGGGACTGCTACCAGTACATTTGCCATGACAATGAGCTGATGCATTCCCTCTTCTGCCTTTCATTCATACTGAAAGCACTCAAGAGCTTAATTTGCCATAAATAACATTACCACAAGGCCAAATCTTATTGGCTACTTAGTGCCATGCTTGCTATATGATTTGTGATTGGCTTGGGTCACATAGACAGCAAGAGTTAGAGCACTTAAAAAATGCATTGAAGCAGCTGCTAAGAAAAACAGTGAACAGTGGAGAACAGACACAAAAAGGGTTTGGGGGACCAGATTAGGTGAGCATTTTGGATTCCCCCAAAGCTTCCTTTTAGCACCAAAAACATTCACCCCAAACAAAAAGGAAGTACAACAGGAAGATCATGACTCCTATCCAGCTCTGCTTATGTGCACATAGTCAAGCATATGATTTGCATAACAACTAGTGGTCCTGTTTGGTGATGCATACCTCAGCAAAACAAAACACATAAGCAGCTAATTCAGTGGTGCCTAGAAAAACATTGTGCTGTGCATGCAGATAGGCTTCTAAATGCATATCCCCATCTCCACTGGCTGCTGGCCAGAAGCCGATTTGCACACACAGATCTGATTTGTTTGCCTATAGTAAGTAGCATGAAATACAGCAGTACTTTTCTCTGCTTTAAAGAAATAAAATGTGGTTATTTTGAACAATATGGAAACCTCAGAAAGATTAAAGGTTTGCTTTCATGTATCAAGTCAATAAGAAAAGCAAGTTGTGGGAGAAAACATGAACCACTAATTTACAAAGCTAACATAAAATCTAAACTGGCAATAGAAAGATTTCAAAGATTTCCAAGGTGAAAAACACATCACAAACTGGATGTTATCCCAGCTTTGGCAGCCCATGTAGGGATGTGGCTAGTATGAAAGGGGCACAAGCATCAACGCCAGAGGCCAACTTGTGAATGACAAAATAGCAAATCACTTCTGAAAGTTACAGTGCTTTATAGAAGTTAAACAAATGGATGTTATGGCACACAGAATCCCTAGCCAGGTTGATTTATCTGCAATAATTAAACATGCCACATAATCAGTGAGATATAATTAAAGATGTTATACAAGCAACTGCTTTTGACAATCAATTCTTGTTTTGACTTTTACTGTATGGACCTTGGTAGACCTTCTTCTCTCTTATCTACCCTGTAGTTAAAAAGTCTATTTATTCTTTAATATTTATGTCTTGAATATTTATGTAATGGTCTCTATAAAACATTTTTCTTTTGTCTTCTGTGGCAAAGGTTATGACAACAGGGCAGTTCATCTAAAAAGTGTTGATGTCTGAGACTTTAGCTCTTGTTGCACACAGGAGCACTTGATTCTTTGAAACATTTCAGTGGGCTCTGCAATTGGACAATGGTCCATAAGGTAGTAACGTGGTGGTGGAGGAGTGAACGAGCCCATTCTCAGTGCTTTTCCCATCACCAGGAAAAAGAGGGTAGGAGGCAGTATTGCCAGGGATTCATGTCCATGTGATCCCATGGGAATCCCTCCTGCCCAGCTTGCTCATATCCAGATCCTCTACTCTTCTCTTAACCCAGGTGGACAAAAAGTGAATGCCCCTCACTCCTGGTCATCTGAATGTGTTTGCTTTTGTTAGTAGGTCTTGGGAAGCATCAGCCATGTTTGTAACAGAGCACAGTGGTTACAGGGGCTGGCATCTGTGAATGTGCCACTCTGCAAACCACATACTATGACCCTTCATTTGCAATACCTTCAGCAGGGGTGATCACATCTCCTGCCTCTTCATGGCCAATCAGGGGGCAGCTGGTATTCAATGAGCGTTCCTGGCCCTCTGTTAGCACAGTGCATGCTGGGAAAGCTCTTTCAATCCTCAGAGGACCCAGCTCCCAATTTCAAAAAAGAAGAAGAAGAAGAAAGACCACATTTGCCATGCTCGTCTGTTGCTGGACTTGCAGACCCAAACAGAGGTTCTTCTCAATAGGAGTTCTTTAACCTTGCAAACCACGCCCATATGATCATCTCAACAGGCTCAGTCTCTATCATACATTTCAAATAATATGTGAGCCAGGGCCTTCACAACAGCATCCAGCTGCACAAGAGCCCTGCTTATTAGGGGTGTGCACAAAACTGGTTTGCCCGGTTTGGTTTGAGACCAAACCAGGCTCGAACAGAACCAGGCATGTTCGGTTTTGCACACCCCAAACACCCTCTGTCTCAGCTCAAATTTGAGCTGGTTCAGGAGTTTGAGTGTTTTTCTTAAAAAATCTCAAAATACTCACTGCCTTCAGGGGGGGTGCTGCTGTGGCTGCAGGAGCTCTCCAGCGCCCCCCCACCAGCCTCCCCCCAATCTTGAAATGGCCTGGGTCATGTGGTTTTGGGCCCATTCTAGTGGCGGTGACCATTTTGGAGGCCTCTGTGCATGCACAAAGGACACTTGCATGACTGGGGTCATACAGGTATCCATTGTACAAGTGTGGTGGCCTCCAAAATGGCCACCCACACTACACAGAGGCCCAGAAAGGGCTGAAACTGCCCAAACTGGGTCATTTCCAGACCGAAGGAGGCTGGCAGGGGGAGGGGAAACTGCCAGAGATCCCCCCATGGCTGCTGCAACACCCCCTAGAGGTGGTGAGTCCTTAAAAAAATCTTTATTTTAGTTAGAACCGCCAAGCCACCCAGGTGGGGTTCAGCCTGACCTTGAGCCAAACTGCGGCTGGTCCAGCTCAAGGCCAATTCAATGTCAAGCCCTCAAGCTGGGCCAGTTCAATGTCAAACCGGCTTGAGGTAGAGTTAGTTCCCACATCCCTACCACGTACACAATTTCTCTCCTTCAGAAAAGAAAGAGGGGTAGAAGTTGCACTGGAAGCCATAGCATGATTGGCTATTGGTGACATTGCCTTGAACCACATGTTCTTTCATGTATATGGTGGAGGGGATGGGTACCTATCTGCTCCTCCACCTTACGTTTGGTCACCTCTACCCCTGAGAAAAAAGCAACCACAAAAAAAGTATCAGTTTTTTATTGCACAGTACATTTTATGCCCAACACCTTGTCTGACAGTAGCCCTGTTCACTCACTACTGAAAGTGCTGAAGATACAACCCAGGCAGGTACAGCATCCATAAGCTCCATGACCTGAACCCATGCTGCCCACAACAGAGTATTTATCTGAGGAGACAAATGCTGTCCTTGTAAGAATCTCTCCATTATTAGGAAGTGTAGCATGCTCTCTGTGGATAGCAAGAGGGTAGGTCTACAGACTGTGTTGCTGTGGGGACAAGGCTTGCCAGCATGCTCTTGTGGATGCTACACCTGGGCACAGCATTATTACTTGCCAAACGCCTGGACAGGGCTTCCTAAGTAACTTCTTGAAACTATATAGTTACTAAGTAGTCACATTTTGCAGGAAATAGGCTTTCCTTGTGCCTGCCTCTGAAAAGCAACAGGCAAAAATGTTTAGTGCTATAATGCCATTTGATTTCCTTTGTTCTATAGTTTTGCCACCAAAAGTGAGTTCTACAAGGTTGCCTTCTTTATATAGATCTAAGGTGACCATGCAAAACATTCATAGTATAATTCAGGTGATCCAACAGGAGCACCTCCCAATATGCAACAATAGCAGGGGAGCAAAGGGCACTTCAAAAGTCACAAAGGCAACACTAACATTAACATTTAAGGTTTTCCTTCTATCTATCTATCTTTCTATCTATCATATTTCTATATTGCTTGATATAGACATCTCTAGGCGGTGTACAAATTAAAAACACAACAAATATTAAAACAGTTAAAATTCACAAAATTAATAAAACAAGATCACACATTACATTTAAAAATATCCCATTAAAAGCCTGAGAAAACAGTATGTCTTGAGGATTTTCCTGAAAACAAACAGAGAAGAGGATGCTCTTATTTCAACAGGCAGCATATTTCAAAGCCCTGGGGCTGCCATAGAAAAAGCCTGGTGCCAAGTTGCCATCAAACATGCCAGCATCAACTTTAACTAGATCTCTCATGATGATCTTAGTAGGTGACAGGGTTCATGACAAATAAGGCACTCTCTTAAATACCCTGGACCCAGCTGTTAAGGGCCATTATAGGGCTGTTAAGGGTCATTATAGGTAATGACCAGCACTTAGAATTTCACATGAAAACTTATCTCAGCGAGTGCAGTTCTTTCAAAATCGAAGTTATGTGGTCCCTTTGAGTTGTCCGTGAGACCAATCTGGCTGCTGCATTCTATACCAATTGTAGTTTTTGGACTACATACAAAAGTAGCCTCATGTAGAGTGCATTACAGTAGTCAGGCTTGGAGGTTACCAGCATACACACCACTATTTTGAGGTCATTTATCACCAGAAATGGCCATAGGTGACATGTCAGCCGAAGCTGATAAAAATTGTTCCTGATCACCACATCAGCCTGAGAAATCTGAGAGAGTTTGAGGTCTAGGAACACATCCAAGCTACATACCCAATCTGTCAGTGTATCCCCATCCAGAACAGGCAGATCTAAACCTTTTCTCAGGTCCCGACTGTAGGGGAAGAATGGCAGTTCAGTCCCCAAATAGCAGAGCAAAACCAGTTTGGTGAAGCAAATCAAGAGGTTTTGAGACAGTTCTTTAGTACTGATGAACTACAAGGATTTATTTAAAGAAAAGGTTACAAACAAATGTGAAAGAGCCTGCAGCTTATTTCAGCTGTAGCTCATGGCTTAAGAGAGAGACCAAACAAATGGCCATCTCTGGAGAGACAAAATTGAGACCAGCACTGGAAGAGCAAAGAAGGGAGGAGTTCAGCAATTTTATCCATGACGCTAAAACCCCCAGTGGTCACAATGAGACATTGCAGCTAAGAGCTGCTGCTGCCAGGGTTCTAGCTCCAATTCTCCTTCTCATCAGCTCGTGCTGCTGTCTATAAGTCCCAACTTCTCTCTCAAGGTTTTGAAACCTTGATCCCTTGGCAATGGCTTAGCACATCTGCTACCATTTGTTCACTTGGACAATACATTAATTTTACAAGTCCCTTTTCTTATGAATCCCATACATAATGATATTTTGTTTCAATGTGTTTTGTTCTAAATTCAGTTTTGTCCATTTGTGAGATCTGGATGCAGCTTTGATTATCCCCGAACATCTCAGTGGGTTTTGGTTCATCTATGTTGAAATCTGACATTAGCTTGTGCAGCCATGCCACCTCTGGACATGCTTTAGTGGTAGATACATATTCTGGCTCAGTAGATGAGAGAGCAACTATACTGATTGCTTGCAGCTACGCCAACTGACTGCTCCACCACCATAAAAAAATATATAATCACTGGTTATATAGCCACTGGTTGACTTGAGTGGCAGATACTGTCTGTTTGATCCTCAGCCCAGTCTGCATTATTTATTATTATAATTGATTGATTGATTGATTGATTGATTGATTTGATTTGATTTGATTTGTATACCGCCCTTCCAAAATGGCTCAGGGCGGTTCACAATTAAAACAAACCATTAAAACAGTAAAATATTAAATAACAGTAAAAATTAAATAACAATAAAACAATTAACAATTTAAAAATATTTTAAAACAAACAATTATAGTGATTTAAAACCCCAAAATCGGGTTTTGAATTTTAAAATAGACCAGATATTAAAAACTCCAAAATTTAGGAAGCCGAGAAAGCTTGTGTGAAAAGTTGGGTTTTCAGGTGTTTTTTGAAAATTGCCAGAGATGGGGAGGATCGTATCTCAGCAGGGAGTGCATTCCACAATCTTGGGGCAGCAGCCGAGAAGGCCCGTCTCTGTGTAGCCACCAAACGAGTTGGCGGTAACTGGAGATGGACCTCCTCAGATGACCTCAATGGGCGGTGGGGCTCATAATGAACAAGACGTTCTTTTAGATACCCAGGGCCTAAGCCGTTTAGGGCTTTGTAAGTTATAACTAGCACTTTTTATTTTGTCCAGAAACCTATTGGCAGCCAGTGTAACTCCATCAGTAAAGGAGTAACATGGTCTCTCTGAGATGACCCAGAGACCAACATGGCTGTCGCGTTCTGAACCAACGGAAGTTTCTGGACTACGTACAAAGGTAGCCCCATGTAGAGCGCATTACAAAAGTCAAGTCTGGAGGACACCAACAGATGTACCACAGTTTTGAGGTCATTGATCTCGAGAAACGGGCGCAGCTGGCATATCAGCCAGAGCTGATAGAAAGCACCCCTGGCCACTGCCTCCCTGGTTTCTCAGGTTGAGAGGTGTGAATCCAGAAGTACTCCCAGACTGTGAACCTGTTCCTTTTGGGGAAGTGTGATCCCATCTAGAGCAGGCAGATCAAAATCGTCTTTAGAGTTCTGACCCCGCACAATAAGTACCTCCGTCTTATCTGGATTCAGCTTCAGTTTATTCTCCCTCATCCAGCCCATTACTGCTTCCAGGCAGGCATTTAGGGAGGATATGCCAGCTCCTGGAGAAGTTGACATGGAGAACTAGATCTGGGTGTTTTCAGCATACTGGTAACACCCAGCTCCAAATCCCCTGATGATCTCTCCCAGCGGTATCATGTAGATATTGAAAAGCATTGGAGAAAGTACGGAGCCTTGAGGAACACCATACTTAAGCTCAGATTTTGAAGAGCAACAGTCTCCAATTGACACCATCTGGAATCTATCCGCGAGGTAGGAGCACTGTAAAACAGTGCTTCCCACCCCCAGCACCCTCAGACGTTCCAGAAGGATACTATGGTTGATAGTATCGAAAGCCGCCGAGAGATCCAAAAGGACCAACAGAGTCACACTTCCTCTGTCAATTGCCAATTGGAGATCATCCATCAAGCCAACCAAAGCAGTCTCCACCACATAGCCTGCCCTAAAACCAGTTTGAAATGGGTCTAGATAATCAGTTTCCTCCAAGACCGTCTGGAGCTGAGGGGCCACCACCCTCTCAATTACCTTGCCCAGCCATGGGAGGTTGGAAACAGGCCTATAATTGCTCAACTCTGAGGGATCTAATGCAGGCTTCTTTAGAAGAGGTCTAATGTATGCCTTCTTAAGACAAGGAGGCATCCTGCCCTCCCTCAGAGAAGCATTTATGATTTCTACCAAGCCTCCTACAACAGCCTCAATTCTAGATTGAACAAGCCATGTTGGACAAGGGTTAAGAGGACAAGTGGTAGGCTTCACCGCTCCAAGCAGCTTGTCCACATCCTCAGGAGTCACAAACTGAAACCAATCCAGTCAAATCACAAAAGAGGAGTCATTGGGCACCTCCAGCTCAGATATCAAATTAATTGTGGAGTCTCCATCCCAGTTGGCCTGAATCCAAGAGTTTTTATCTGCAAAAAATTCTTTAAATATATCACAGCGGGAAACTGATGACTCCAAATTCTGGTTCAAGGGATGGGGGGCAGATACTAATCCCCTCACAACCCTGAACGACTCTGCTGGACATGAACCCACAGAGGCAATACAGGCAGAAAAGAATCACCTCTTTGCTGCACATATTGCCTGAGCATAGATCTTTAGATGTGCTCATGTCTCAATCTGTCAGATTCAAGTCGAGTCTTCCTCTACTTGAGCGCCAGTCGCCTACCTTGCTACTTCAGCCCCCGTAGATCTTCCATATACTAAGGGACCAAATTTTAAGCAGGTCGGAGGGAACGCTTGGGAGCAATCGTGTCTACTGCCTTGGTGAGCAAGTTGTTCCAATTCTCAACCAGGGCATCAACAGGATCACCAGCAAAGCCAACATTAAATCCCTCCAAGGCTTCTTGGAATCTTAGTGGATCCAATAACCTCTTTGGGCAGACAATTCTAATGGGCCCCTCGGCCCTGCGGAGGTGGGAAGTGGTTGTAAGTCCAACCTTAACCAGATGGTGGTCCATCCATGACAATGGGGAAATCACAGGAGTCCCCACCCACGGAACACCATCCTGATCAGAGTAAAATACCAAATCAAGCATGTGACCTGCAATATGTATGTGACCTGCAATATGCAACAACATAAGGAACCCCAGCACCCACCTGGTCTCTCACTCCAGGCAGCACTGGGTGGGAGATAGATGGACTCTCCCTTTCCCCCTCTGCTGGGCTTCTAATACCCTGAGTCACAAGGAGCCTTCCTATAACGCCCAAAACTGAGCAGGTGACCCGAGGAACAGCTGAGTCACTCAGGGGCTGGTCCCAGTCCTGCCCACACTTCCCACAGATGTTGACCTGAGGCTGCATCCATATAACCTACTAATTTGGGTCCACTACTAGCAGGCAACTTTAATTTTAGATGGATTGTCCCTTTTAGGTACCTGCCTAGTCTCTTTACCACAGCCCAGTCATCTTTGCTGGGTATGCTTACTTTCCTACTCAAGATTCCCAAGGATGCAGCTATATCCGGTCTTGTTATCATAGCTACACACATGGACAAATGTGTTGGTACTTCTCCATGAAAAAAAGAAGAACCCACGATTGTCTCTGAAATAACTTGAAACTGAAAAATGTAATTTTCACCCACCATTGTTGATTCAGCATTTAACAAAAACCAGACTTTGCTTTAGGGTTTTGATGCAACAGAATATTTCAAATAATAACACAAATGAAAATGGCATGGACAAAAATGATGGGACCCTTAATCTAATATTTTGTTGCACAACCTTTAGAGGCAATCACTGCAAACAAGCAATTTCTGTAGCTCTCAATGAGTCTTCTGCACCTGTCAACAGGTAGTTTGGTACACTCTTCCTGAGAAAATGGCTCCAACTGTGTCAGGTTAGAAGGGTGCCTTCTCCAGACTGCATGTTTCAGTTCTTTCCATAGATGTTCAATAGGATTCAAATGAGGGCTCATAGAAGGCCACTTCAGAATAGTCCAATGTTTTGTCCTGGCACCCCATGCCAGATAAAGCAAAGCAGCCCCAAAACATAACCAAGCCTTCTCCATGCTTCACAGTAGGTACAGTATGGTGTTTTTTTCTTTGAAAGCTTCATTTTTTCATCTGTGGACATAGAGCTGATGTGACTTGCCAAAAAGCTCCAGTTTTGTCATTAAAAAAGCCAGACTGGAATTTGCTAAGATGCATATTGACAAGTCACAATGCTTCTGGGAGAATGTCCTTTGGACAGATGAGACAAAACTGGAGCTTTTTGGCAAGTTCTGTTGCATCAAAACTCTAAAGCAAAATCTGATTTTTGTTTTATGCGGAATAAACAATGATGGGTGCCAATTACATTTGTCAGTTTCAAGTTATTTAAGAGACAATTGTGGTTCTTCTTTTTTCGTGGAGGGGTACCAACACTTTTGTCCATGTTTGTACATATAAAACTTTTCCTGATCGCTGTCCTTTACTCAGTGTTGTCTGGCAGAAGTTCACTCTCCTCCTTCTGTTTTAGGTAACCTGTTTCCATTGGTGTACTCATTTCTTTGGCCTCTGGAAATCCCAAATACTCTAGTAAATCATTTATTTTCAGTTTTTGGTTAAGCAGATAGCTTCCATCCTCTTCTCTCTCTATGTGTATCCCAAGATAGTGTGAAACAGGCCAAAGTTCTTTTAACTTCTATCTCACTATTCAGTTGCTTTATTATTTCAAGGCTGTCCTTTCTATTTTCATAACAAATTATCAGATCATCAATGGAAGTAAGTATATAGGTCCATCTGTTGTCTTTGAGCCTTGAGTACAAGCAAGGGTCAGCTTTTCCTTGGGTAAGTCCCTCACTGACTGGCAACTGGTTTAATTTGACATTCCAGGCTCTTGCAGCCTGCTTTAGTCCATAAATACTTTCCTGCAGCTTACATACAAGTTTTTATTTACCAGGTTCCACAAATCCTGGAGGCTGCTCCATATAAATATCTTCTTTGATGTTTACATAGAGAAATGCAGTTTTCATATCTATATGATCCACTTGTATTTCCTTTGCTGCTGCAGTGCTTAAGAGTGTCATTACTGAGGTGTGTTTTACAATGGAAGCAATTGTCTCATCATAATCTTCCCCATATATTTGCAAGAATCCCTCTACCACCAGTCTTGCTTTGTGACACTGGACATCTCCTTCTGCATTTTGCTTAATTTAAAAAACCCTCTTGCACTCCACAGTTTTTCTTCCCTCTGGTAGTTCTGTGAGTGTCCATGTGTTATTTTTGTGCAATGTTTCCATTTCTTCTTTCGCAGCTTCCTTCCAGTTTTGTGCTTCAGTTGCAGATAAGTTATCCGTTTCTTTCCATGTGCTTAGTTCTTGAAAGTGAGAGTGCTGGGATGAAGATCAGGGAACTGCATAGCACATAAAATAGTACATATGTGCACACACAGACATGCACAAGCTCTCTCTCTCTCTCTCTCTCTCTCTCTCTCTCTCTCTCTCTCTCTCAGGCTCTCCACACAAGCAGTGTGGAGAACCTGCAGTGGGTTCATGGGAAGAGCAGGCTTAACCTGCTCTCCCCGCACACCAGCAGGCAGCTCACCCTGGGCGGCCAGATCAGTCGCCCACACAATTATCGGCTCCGTTATGGAGCCATTTGGGGCAGTGGGGATCGGGGGACTCTTGGCCCCTGGAAGTCCCAGAATGCCCTGCGCAAGTGTGCGGGGCGTGCTGGTGAGCCCCCTGAATCCAGGAGGCTTGCTGTAGTCTCCTGGTTGGGGGAGCCATGCCATGGCAACACATGATCTGGGGAATGGGGTTAGTGGAGCATGCGCTCCACTAACCTCATTTTAGAGGGGGGCATTTAAGGTGGCTTGCTACTGGGAGCCACATGGCTCCCATTGCAGCACACGACCAACTGAAACCAGGCTAGACTCCCTTAGCCCAGTTTCATGGGATTTAGCTAAAAATTCAGGTAAGGACCATCTTGCTTTGAAGCAAGGAGAGAAGAGAAACAGCCTGAAGAGTTGCCATCATCCTACTCCCCATGCTCTGGCTGAGGTAGCAACTTTCTCCATCTACTGCCATCATAGAACTATTGGGACCATCTTGCTCTAAGGAGAAAGAAGAGGAGAGGAGATAAACTCAGGTGCTGTTACCATTCCGCTCCCCATGTTTCTGCTGTTGGCTCCTCCCCCCATAACTACCAGAGGATTACAGGGAGAGGAGAGACACAAAGCCTCATTTTAGTGTTCATCATATAAATATCTAGCTCTTGGTGTCTTTTTTTATTGCTTGTTGTATAGGCTTTTGTTGATTATTATTGTTCCAAAGCCTTTATGTAAACCACTTTGGGATGTATTATATTTGCCTGAAAAGTGGCACATAAATACTATCAATCAATCAATCAATCAATCAATCGAAGTTCACCAAGGAAGTGTTCAGTAGGAGTTGACTTGTTGGTTGGGAATCATAATTCCCAAGCAACCATTTTAACTATTGAGTTAGGCAACCATAGTTGAGCATCAAGTCACTGCCTAGAGATGTATATATTAGGAGTATAAATATGATAAAAAATAAGTCATCTAATTACTGCTCAAAAGAAGATGTAAACTGTATATATGTGAGACAGATGAGCTCACTAAAATGTCTGAACATGATTGGTAATCTCCCTTCTTGAAGATGTTGACATTTTACACATTACTATACAGGCAACATTATTCACAAATATTTTATATTAGGCAAACATTTTTCACATTCAGTACTCTGAATCCAGACTGAAAACAAATCTATGTGCAGTGAACCCCACACAGCAAGGACATTGCATGAAAAACCCAAAAGGCTTTTCAGAGGTATGGATGAGAATAGCAAACTGAATTGTTTTTTGAGGAAACTGGCCCTTTGGAAATGTGGAAGAGTTGGGAGGCAAATGTCTGTGTGACATTGATATTTCGTAGGAGCCATTGCCTTAATGACATTTACCCATAGGGAGTAGCTTTTTAGGAGTGAGTAAATAGCACCTCTCAGTATCAGCTCATAGATCTATTAGGAGGGTATGAGTCAGAGAGAGAGAGAGAGACCGTGAGAGGCTTTTGGGTATTGGCACCCCTGGGATATGTCAGAGGAAAATATAAAACAAAGTGGGTAAAAGTAGCTTCACAGTAGTCTAGATGAATATAAATGGCTCACTGAATCCATGTAAAAGATTCACAGGGATAAGGGAGTTAAGTCCCAATAAAGAGCTATATAAACATCTCTGGCAGTGCCAGATCAATCACAAAAGGATCATGGGTTGATATAACTCACCAAGCATACATTACCAGCCTTGTATGGCAGCCCACTAGGGAACTGACAGACCTCCAGCCTCTTCTGCCTGCTGGAGAGTAAACAAAATGGGAGAGGGATTATAAAGTACCAGCAGAGCACAATATTTAGTTAGTGGGCTGCATTCAACTTGATGGGTCACAAATTGTACAGGTCAGATATAGATTAGGGATGTGCAAACAGGTCTGACGTTTGACGCGTTCGACATCAAACCTGTTCAGTTCAAAGGTTCGGGATCGAACCGAACCATCCCCTATTCGGTCTGACCCTGGACTGAACACCTTGGACTGTTCGGGGGTTCACAGACTTTTAAAATATTTTTTAATTTTTTACCTTACCCCCTTTGGGGGAGTTGTTGGAGGTGGCAGGGGGGTCCACGGAGGTTTCACCTCCCCCCCCCCGCCGGCCTTCCCTGCAGCCCAAACCGGCCCATTCAGGCCTTCCCCCTCCGGCGTGGCAACCATTTTGGAGGCCACTGCACCTGTGCAATTGGCCTCTGCTGGGCCTGGGTCACGCAGAGGCCAATTGCAGGTGCGGCAGCCTCCAAAATGGCCACCGCACTGGAGGGGGAAGGCCCCAAAAGAGCCGAACAACCAGGCTGGTTTGGGTTGCAAGGAAGGCTGGTGGAGGGAGGGGGAACCTCCACACACACACACACACACACCCACGAAGGGGGTAAGGTTAAAAATTTATTTATTTATTTATTTATTTATTTTAAAAGGTCTGTGAACCCCCCTGGACTGAACTGAACCAGCAGGGGGGTTGAAGAGGTGCCGGACCAAACTGGCCCAGTCTGGTTCAAGTCCAGTTCAGACTCAAACCGAACCAGGCCAGCCAGTTCCATGCACACCCCTAATCTAGATAATCGGTAATGGTGGAATTCCATATCCAGCTATTTCTGCTTATAGACAAGTTTACAGATTACATTGTTTATAGATATTAGTTAAAGGTAAAGTGTGCCATCAAGTCAATTTCTGCTTCTGGCGCCCACAGAGCCCTGAGGTTTTCTTTGGTAGAATACAGGAGGGGTTTACCATTGCCTCCTCCTGCACACTATGATATGATGCCTTTCAGCATCTCCCCATATCGCTGCTGCCCAATATAGTAATAGTGGGGATTCGAACCAGCAACCTTCTGCTTGTTAGTCAAGCATTTCCCCACTGTGCCACTTTGGTTGACATGTTATGCCGTGCTAATGGTGATGGGAGGGTACTGTGGTGCTCCTGTTGTTGACATGGAAGCAGCAGTGCCACTAGGGAGGATGTTGATTGTGCTACCAACATTCCAAAGCTCCCCATTGACATTACATTGCATATCATGTCAGCCACCATAGATGAAATTAATTTATAATCTAATGAATCAATCTAGGGCTGTTCAAATGGTGTGATCCCAGCACACGTGAAGAAGGAAAGTGTTTGCCAAGAGCATACCCACTGAAATGTCCTCCACAGAAATCCCTGTGCCCCCTCAGTGTGTCCCTTGATTGCATGTGGGGGCTGTTTAAACAAGTATTTGGAGCCTGTGTATTAAGAGGCCATTCAGATGAACAGCCTCTACACATGATCAGGGCATCTATGGAGGACATCCTGATGGGTGCACTCCTGGCATATGTATTTATTTCACCTGTGCTGATGCCGGTATCATTTGAACCCCTAATGAGCCTGATAAGCAGTACAAAGTCTGTAGGATATGACAGCAAAATTGTTGGTGATGCGCCCTACTCGCAGAGTTACGTTCCAGTACCCCAGTGGAAATGTAAGAAGACTCCAACACACAGGCAAGGATTTACACTGAAGAATATATTGTAGAAAAAGCACTCACATGATATTGCAGCTCAGTAAGTCCATTTACACGTAGAGAGAGAGAGAGAGAGAGAGAGAGAGAGAGAGATAGATACATACACATCAGGCACATGGATACAGAATGTACATAGTTCAGCCGGGTGGACCACAGTGTAGCAGCATCTGCCACTGTGGACACTTTGCTCTTCTCTGGGCCTCCTTCTTATACTGGCCTTGGCCAATCACTGCAGATCATTACTCAGCATCTTGTAATTGGCCTCACATGTTGCTAGTCACTAATCACGGTAATTACAGTGACTTGCTATTTTCACCTGAAGGCATATTACCACAACACCTTACAGAGATATATCCTGACAAAAATGAAGAGCATATTGTAGCCATTGTGCATAAGATGAGAAAAGGTACAAGGAGTATTTTGAAAAATATATTTTACCCAATTGTACCTTTAATCTCCTCTGCTTCCATCCCTCCCCCCGCACTCCCACCCCGGACAGAGATGAATCCCAGGACATAGCTTGGATGCTCAGACTTGTTGGCAATCAGGCATTCATTCCATCTCATGCTGAGACAAAACCCCACCAAATGCCTTCTTCCTAGCCTCAGACATGGTATCTATATTTTCAGCATCTTCTCAATGATTGCTTCATGAGCCATTACCTGTTTATACAAGTCACTAACATGAAGAACTTCTGTCTTCCTGTCAGGACTCTAAGCAAGAGCTTTTGGAAATCTTTTGCCTTATCACTGATAGCTGAGCTGGATCTCAGCCCGGCTTCTCCAGTCAAAATGTGCTCCATGGCTGCAAAGCTGCACTTGTTGACCCCCTATTCCTAATCATCATCATCATCATCATCATCATCATCATTTTATTATTATTATAACTAATGTTTGACCAAAGCAATACATTCTGAAGTGGTAGCTAAATAAAAAGTTATACTGTAGGTAATAGGTGCAGAAGGAAAACTGACTTAGAAGGGTTATATTGATTTCTTTCAAGTATGTGATTGTGTGTGTGTGTGTGTGTGTGTGTGTGTGTGTGTGAGAGAGAGAGAGAGAGAGAGAGAGAGAGAGAGATTATTGAGTTTTCCAAGAATAAGTGAGAAGTTTAATATCAAAATATATTAATATTTAATATTTTGCCAAAGTCCCTAACAATCAATTATTTATTTTTATTTCAAGTGCTGCATTCCTAACAAATTTCAGGTGGATCTGAAATAGCAAATATTTATTTATTTATTTATTTGATTTTTATACCGCCCTTCCAAAATGGCTTAGGGCAGTTTACAATTAAAACAAACCATTAAAACAGTAAAGAGCTAAAACAATTTAAAAACAACAACAATATAACAACAATTAACCATCTAAAAGCATTTTAAAACAATTAAACAATCGCAATAATTAAAAACCCTGAAACCGGGTGAAAATATTAAAACTGATTTCAAAACCCTGGAAAGCCAGGCCAAACAAATATGCTTTAAGGGCTCTCCTGAAGGCTAGTAGAGAATTCAAATTACGGATTTCCACAGGGAGCGCATTCCACAGCCCCAGAGCAGCTATAGACAAGGCCCACCTCTGAGTCGCCACCAGACGAGCTGGTGGTAACTGGAGACGAACCTCCTCAGATGTCCTTAATGTCCGGTGGGGATCACGCAGAAGAAGGTGCTCTCTAAGGTGACTTGGGCCTAAGCCATTCAGGGCTTTAAAGGTAATAACCAGCACTTTGTATTTTGCCTGGAAACATAGCAGCAGCCAGAGCACTTGTTTCAAAATAGGCGTAATATGGTCTCTCCGGGTTACCCCAGAGACCAATTTGGCAGCCGCATTCTGAACTAATGGAAGTTTCCAAACTACGTACAAAGGCAGCCCCACATAGAGCACATTGCAATAGTCAAGCCGGGAGGTTACCAGTTGGTGCACCACTGTTTTGAGGTCATCCTCTTCAGGGAATGGGCGCAGCTGTCGATTTGGGTGTCATCAGCAGACTGATAACACCCAGCACCAAATCTCCTGATGACCTTCAGAAATAGGAGTCAACATAACCTTAAAAGATACAAAATGGTTGCTCAACACAATGTGCCCCATATTGCACATACAGTCAGCAAAGTGATGTGTGGGTATGGCTGTTACTGGGATCTATCATTTCAGTTTCCAAGTGGGTAAATCACATGTTTGAATCTTCACATATTAAAAAAAAACTCCTCCATATACATACATGACTGGAAAGTTAGGAAAATAGCTTTCTTCTAGAAATTATATTTCAGCATTTGATATGATAGATCTCATATTATCATTTAGTTCCTGGTTTTGCATCAATTGCCACAATTGACTAAGGTTACCATTCTCAGTCCACTTACATTGAGTCGATTGAACTCAATAGGAGTTATTTCTGAACAAACATACAATCTTCAGCTGTAAGAAGCAAAAAACATATGGCATGCTTTCAAGGATTCTATTATGAAATTCTTTCTGGCCTATTATGAAATTCTTTCATATTGGCTAAAACATTATGCTTCGATGGAGGCCTTAAACCATATGTATTTTTTAACTGCTAGTGCTACCTGTTCCAATATAATTATGGGGGCAGGGGAAAACCATGCAAACATCTTCAGTCAACATAATTGTTTGTCTAGTCTGGACCTTCTTATCCATGATCAGCAAGGGATGACTCATACTTTCATCCTAATTATTGATCCTCAGGACTCATTCCTTCTGTAAAGACCGTCTCTAAAGGCTGATTCATGCATGCATGTACTGTAGCTAGCTGCATATGTGAATTGCCTACATAGAAATGTGTTTGCATTTGAAGTAATATGCATGTTTTGTATGTGCTGGTGTTTCAAACACGCAAGTCCTCATTTAATGTTGTGAGTATTATGACTCAGATTGTGCTACTACTATTTAGATCCAGGCTGCACAACTTCAGCCCTCCTGTAGATGTCATCCCAAGCCCCATCATCCCTCATAATTGGTCACAGGCAGTGACAGGAATTGTAGTCCAAAACCAGCTGGAGGGCTGAAGAAGTAAAGCTTTAATTTAGATAGTAAATGATGTCATGCTCATGACCTCACTGGGGGATGAACTGCGAGTGGGCTGTGAGAAAGACAGGAACTCACCTGCCTTACCTCACAGACAAGCAGCCACTGTCCTCTTCGCTGCACCATGTACCCACACGAGAGGCAGTGCAGTGAAGGAAGATGCTAGGAGCAGGAGGACCCCCCCCCCGCATCTCAGGGCACACTAGGGCACGAGCGCCCGCAAAAGTTGTCATAATTTGGGAGGCGGGCAGGCGGGTGCAAGGGAGCTCTTGGTGCTGTGCTGCTGTGTGGAAAAAACTTTTTTCATTTGACCAAACGTTGCTGTTGGGGAAATTTTGCCACCATAGGCAGTCACCTCTACTGTCTCTCCTTTAATCCACCAGTGAGACCGACAGACCGACTCTAACAATACTGTTTCTTTTAAGCACTGCACTAATTTTCTCACAATCCATCACATGTATGCAGAATTTCTGAGCCAGTGTTCCAAACCCAGCAGACCAGCCATGTGTGTGATGGCACTCCTGAGGCTCTCTAGGCTTTGTGTTTTTGCTGTGGCCCTGTGACTGCCAAACCAGAAGAGAGAGGAGGTTATTAAGCATGTGCAAGTCACAGTACATGACTGTCAGGGATCACAAGTTGTGGAGACCTGATCTATTTCTGCACTCTCACCTTATGTATGATTTACCTTTTTGTTTCCCTTTTGGTCTAGTGATGTCTTACTCTGATCTTTGAAGTACCATGCACTTTAATGCCACTTTATTCATGAGCAATAACATTAGCAATAGCAGAAGAAGCACCAAGAAATAAAAGTTAACAGCAGTTTTTTTTAAAAAAGGTAATCATTGGACTTAGATTATTGGACGAGTTAAACATGTATTTCCTACCCAATGGCATCAAAATATAAACAAACATCTTTGTTGCAACTATAATCCAATAAACACAAAATAAAACTGCATCACAGTTGATGGCCATTTTAAAAATGCCTCCATCCCCTGAGAGAGAGAGTGCACATATTGGAATCTGACCACATTCTGGCTCAGCTAAAATCTTTAAAACAACAACAGAAACAAGAATAGCATCAACAAGTGAGTGAAGGCAACAGGAAGTGAATGAACAATAGCAGATTTTGCCTAATTCTGCCTGCATAGTACCTCTGCGCTTAAGCATGGTAATCTATGCTAGTTGTAGTTCTGAAAACAGGAGAAAATCTCCCACAATGAGAGAATGTGTCAAAATTGACAAGTCTTTCAATCCACCATCACCAATGGAATTGCAACTCAAGCTGTTTCTTTGTGTGGAGCTGACAACTTAGTCCATCGAGGAGATTGCACTGCTGAAGAAGGAGAGCCCATTACAAAGTGAAGATAGAAAAATTGCGGATAGAAATCTTCCATAGAATTGTTATTAAATTGCTCTTTTAAGCATTAAAAAGCAGGGGTGTTAAAATTATGGCTGTTCCTGCAGTCTTAGCAGGCTCTCATTCTCTAAAGGATAAATGGACACCAGAACTTAGTACTACTCCTATTCAAATGGACACCTCTTCTATCTCTCTTTTTGTCTCTGCCCACCTGTTTCCTTCTGCCAGTGTCCAAGAGTACACTGCAATATGACCAAGATGGAGAAGCTGAGCTATACAAAATAACAATAGATTTTAGCCTCAAAGGCAGAAGGTAACATGTTCAATCCCCATCCTAGTAATGCACATCGCCCTACCCCATTTGACACTGAAAACCAGGAGAAGGGGGATGAGAGACAATTTCACACAGGTGAGCTTCAAAACTCTTAGCTAACCAAGAGAGACATTTGTCCCTCTCAGGAACTGACTGTGCTTAGGACTGAGGATGAGAACCATCACACTGCTTGCCTGTGTGGCAGCCAGCTGAACTATAGCAGCCTTGGAACTATAGATGGAGACATGAGGCTGTTCACACAATCATCTACATCCTGGTAGGAGGCATCGTACCCTGGTTTGCATTATTTTGTGAACTCATGAAAATCCCTCCAACCCAAGTTGCTCAAGGCAGGGTAGCCAAGCTTGTGTACTCTGATCTTAACCAAGGCAGGAGGAAAGAAGATCTCTCTTACTTTGCTTTTCTGGTCATGTAGATCCATTTACCTTTTCTAGCAGCACCAAGATCCAGCAGGCCTGGAAACCACAGAGAGCTGTGACTACAGGGGCTGCTGACAATGGATGTGCTACTCTACAAAGCATATTCAATGAGGTTATTCACACCATCAAAATCTGTGTTCTACATGGGTTTGGGCACTGTGTGTGCTCCCAATTTTTGGTTGTGTGGAAGCAAGGTAGAGAAAGACCTGGATAGAAGTGATTGTGTGGAAGCAGGGTAGGAGGAAAACCTGGGTAGATTTTCTTCCTGCCTGGCTTCCACAGAATCACTTCTACCTAGGTTTTCCTCTTACTTTGCTTCCACACAACTGAAAATTGGAAGCACACACAGCTCCCAAACTCATGTAGAACACAGATTTTGAGGGTAGGGAAGGCACAGGTGGAAGGCTGCTTTCACCTTACCTTCCCCCCAGATGGCCAAGCACATCCTCTTCGGCATGCCTCCCATGTGCCCAGATGGCAGCCCTGCTCTGTGCAGCTGCATGAAACATGGAGCTGGGCAGAGAGATCTGGGTCCGTAATGTAGAGGCTGCCAGGTCTCCCAGCTTTCCTGTTTCTGTTTATCTTTTTAACGGTGTGCTTTTTTGTGTGTGTTTGTGTGTGTGTTTTATGGCCTCTTTTGTTTAACTGATTTTAAGGTTTTAAATGTGTTTTTTATGGAGTTTTATTGTATTTTAACTTTTTGTAAACTGCTTTGGGATGTCTTGTGAGAGCTGGTATAAAAATTGAACAAAGAAAGAAAGAAAGAAAGAAAATATCATATATTGGCCAGCAGTATCAGTAGTCCTGGGTAATAATAGTCTGTGCCTAGAAAAACAGTTGGATTGCTCATTTTGCTTTCTCCTGAACGGCACCCATTCACAAATGAATAGCTAGGGTATAGACGCTCACAATTCCAATTATAGTTTTGTACAAAACATTTCATACAAAAAAATCTCAGTGAAAGCATTCCATATTTTAATGTCTAAAACTTCATACTGATTTTGAATTTAACAAATCTGCTCTATTACTGGAAAACAGCACAAAACAAAAATAATGTTAAACACATAAAAACTCTATTATATGCAAGCTAATAAGTATAAAAGAACTGATAATAAAGAAAAATAATGTCAGATGCTGACCTAGGAAAAAAGAGTTTGTATTAATTATTTTCTTTCAAGAGGAAAATTCCTTTCCCCTCTGAAGTATGGTTTCTTTTTAATAAAATTTCCACCATTTTGAATTGGGTGTGTCACACAACTAAGATAACAGAATCTCTGGGAAAGAAATCCTAGAAAGGCAAATGACCAGAAAAGCATTGAGCTGGAAAGTCTTGCAGCATTATAACCAGTAGAAGCTTCTCACATAGGGCAGAGTGGTGATGCCCACCCCAAAATTTGCCAGAGTCAGCAGCTGCTTCACTCACTCTGCCTCCCAGTCTGTGCTGCCCTGTTGCCTGCCTACAGCCTGCCCGGCTGCAATGTTTTCACAAAGTGGGCGCCGGTAGCAGCGTACTGAAAAACCACATGTTTCACTGAGCTATTTAAATATTAATGAGACAACAGCCAATTAAAAGGCTGGCCTTTGTTTCCAAAAGGTCCGTGGAGCTTAAAACACCCTAAAAGGCCATTCTGAAGGCATCATATTGATTGACAAATGTGATAGCCGATCAGAATGGTGGGGGGAAGTCTTTGTCCTCATTTCGAAAGGAAGAAGGCAATCACCCTTTTAGCACACATCAGAGTAAGTGCTAGTTTGCTCACTCTCACTGTAATGAGCATTACTCGTTAGAAAAAAGAAGAGAGACTTGTTTTTAATTTTTTTCCTTTAATAGAAGTAAATGCATGACTGGTCACTGGTGAGTACTTGTTATCTCCCTTCTCGGCGGGACCAGCTGCCCAGGTTCTCCCAGAGAAAAAATGGCCTCTAGACTCAGGAGGCCCTCGCCACCAGGGTGTCAGCGGTGCCCTGCTCCATCACCAACCCCAGAGTCTTGTTACTCACCTGCCCAGCCCTGATTAACTCCCCCATCCATCCCATGTCCCGCATCTTTTCTGGCCAGTCTGCTTTCAAAGCTCCCGCTTCCCAGTATGTTCCGTACAATATGGAACATACCCAGTGGAAAAGACTTGTGTGCACACAAACAAATCATTCCCCCTCCCCCCCACACACACACCCAACACACTCAGACACACGCTTGACTCTGGATTGTAGCCCCTTTATGAAAGCAAGCTCCATTTGTTAAAGGAGCCTTGCTTCTACGTTATAGCTATGATCCAGCAACATGGAAACATGTGAAACTCTGCCGGTGCTATATTTGGAGCACTATGGAATGCTCAGTTCAGAGTGTTTGCTCCACCTGCTGGCCAGGGAGGGAACAGCCTGGGGCATGCGTGCCACACAGAAAGGTGGTTTGTTTCTTCCCCCAGCAGGCAATTGCCAGGGAATGGGGTAAGAAATAGGTGTGGAGGGGAAACAGGGGACAGGAGCGGGGAGGGGGAAAACAGGCAAGGGGGAATGGAGGAGAAACAGGCATGGCTAGGAGCGGGGGACAGGCTGGGAGCCAGCTGGAGGAAGAAACAGGGCTGTAGCCCGTGACTGTTCCTTTCCATTCATTCACCTATTTATCCTTTCTATTTATTCTTTCTGGCATATCTCTCTCTCTCTCTCTCTTTCTCTTTCTCTTTCTCTCCTCCTTTTTTATCCATCCATCCATCCATCCACCCATCCTTTCTGGCATCTTTTTCTCTTTGCATTTCCTTCCTTTCTTCCTGACATCCCTCTCTCTGCATTTCCTTCCTTTTAAAAATCTATCTATCCATCCATTCACCCTTTCTGGCATCTCTCTCTCTCTCTCTCTCTCTCTCTCTCTCTCTCTCTCTCTCTCTCTCTCTCTCTCCATTTCTTTCCTTTTTTTAAATCCATCCATCCATCCTTTCTGGCACATCTCTCTCTGCATTGCCTTCCTTCCTGACATCATTACTTCCTTTCTGCATTTCCTTCTTTTTAGAAATCCATCTTTCCAGCCATCCTCTCTGGCATATCTCCCTCCCTCCCTCCCTCTCCCTCTCTCTCTTTGCATTTCCTGCCTTCTTTACTGTCATGGAAGGGTGGAGAACAGGCATGGGTGTGTGTGTGTATTATTGCTGTGTGTTTTCTCTCCGTGTTATCTAATTCAGCATATCTGGATTGCTGAATCAGAATCCAATAATCAATGTATTACAACTTTAGTTTTGGAATGCCTGTCACAATATGACACTTGCTTCATTTTCTCTTCCTTCCACTATTTTAGATTTGCAGAGATAACTTGCTTAGAACATCTGTGAAGGCAAACTGCTGCACAGTAGTACATTATTTCTAAAATGAGACAGATTTATCAAGGGAGCATTTCATATTGCACATAGGCTTGATTTTTTAAAAAAATTAAAAATAAATCTTGTCTTAAAAAATAATGAAACATTGTTTCAATTAATTTTGGAATCTGGCTTTTAAAATCCTAAAGTGTAGACTCTATATATTTGTTTTAGTGGAGCAAGAAATTCTTGAAAGCAAGTTCTACTATTTTTCTCAACTAACTACAATACGTGAAATTTAGTCTCAATACAAATAAACCCCTGCTTACTTGGCAAAGAGGCACCTTTTAATGTGGTGATTTTCTTTATTTAGCAGGGGGAGAGTAACTGGCCCTATCCACCCATCACAGTACCTCCAGTAACTGTTGCTGGTGTCTATCTTATGTTTCTTTTAGATTGTGATCCCTTTGAGGACAGGGATCCATTTTATTTATTTAAATCTCCCTGAGCCATTTTTGGAAGGGCGGTATAGAAATCATCATCATCATCATCGTTGTCGTCGTTGTCGTTGTCGTCATCATCATCAGTTAACAATCAATGGTGAGACAGTTGGACAGGTTAGCATTAGAAGAGGTATTTTCTAAGGGGACTCACTATCCCCTCTGTTTGTAATCTCCATGACTCCACTTTCACAAATACTAAACAAAACAGGCCTAAGATACCAAACATATAAAACATCAAGTAAAATAAACCATCTGCTCTACATGGACGATTTGAAGTTGTTTGGAAAGTCCCAATCAGAAATCGAATCACTGCTAAACACTGTCCATATATTCAGTAGCGATATAGCAATGGAGTTTGGACTAGACAAGTGTGCTGCATTAAAAATGAACAGAGGAAAAATAAGAAAAACAGAAGGAATAGAACTGCCCAATGGAAGCAACATCAAGAAGCTGGAAGAGAATTAACATTACAAATACTTGGGCATTCTCCAGGCTGATAACATTGCACACATTGAAGTTAATGGAAAGAACTGGAAGTGAATACATCAGGAGAGTTAGAAAAATCCTAAAGTCCAAAATCAATGGCAGCGAAAACCATACAATCCATAAACAACTGGGCTATACCTATTATCAGGTACACTGCAGGAATAATAGACTGGACCCAAGTAGAGCTAGAGACACTAGATCGTAAGACCAGGAAAATAATGACCATCAATCATGCTCTGCACCCCTGCAGTGATGTAGATAGGCTATACCTCCCTCGCAGCTCAGGTGGAAGAGGAATGCTGCAAGTCCATCAAACAGTAGAGGAGGAGAAAAGAGGCCTTGAAGAATATATAACAGTGAAGAAGATGCACTTCAAATGGTCAAGAACGATAAACTATTCAACACCAATGAAAGAAAGCAGGCCTACAAGAAAGAACAAGTCAAGAACTGAGCAGAAAAATGGAAAAACAAGCCACTGCATGGCCAATATTTGCACAATGTAAGTGGAAAATCAGACATCACCAAAACCTGGCAATGGCTTAAGAAGGGCAACTTGAAGAAAGTAACTGAGGGTTTAATACTGGCTGCACAAGAACAGGCACTAAGAACAAATGCAATAAGAGCAAAAGTTGAAAAATCAACAACAAAAGCAAGTGCCGCCTTTGTAAAGAAGCAGATGGAACAGTGGACCACCTAATCAGCTGTTGTAAAAAGATCGCACAGACTGACTACAAACAAAGGCATGACAAGGTAGAAGGGATGATACCCTGGAACATCTGCAAAAAATCCAAGCTACCTGTAGCCAAATATTGGTGGGACCATAAAACTGAAAAAGTGGTAGAAAATGAAGATGCAAAAATATTATGGGACTTCTGACTACAAACAGACAAACATCTGCCACACAATACACCAGATATAACTGTAGTCAAGAAGAAAGAAAAACAAATCAAAATAATCGACATAGCAGAATAGAAGAAAAAGAAATAGAAAAAAATCACAAAATACAAAGATCTACAAATTGAAATTGAAAGGCTGTGGCAGAAGAAGACCAAAGTAATCCCAGTGGTAAATGGTGCCCTAGGTACAATTCCAAAACACCTAAGAGCACCTCAACACTATAGGGGCTACAGAAATCACCATCTGCCAATTACAAAAAGCAACTTTACTGGGAACAGCCTATATTCTGCGATTATATCTATAACAATAACAGCAACAACACTGATAATAAAATTCAGCCATCCCAGGTCCTTGGGAAGGACTTGATGTCTGGATAAAACAAACCAGTCAATAACACCTGTCTGACTGTGTAAACAAAAATAATAGTACTGAGGCACATGTTCTGAATATTAGCTTATTGTTACGTGGAGTGGGAAAACTTTAAGTGGAGTGGGGGAAAGCTATGTAATATTGTCAAAAGCATCTTCTCTAGTAAAACGCACCAGAAAGTTTTTCACACCTGGCTTTTAGTTTGCATGTCCTCTGGAATGGAGGTGTGCATTCACATATCAGCCAAATTTACCCCGAAGTCCCTGCAAGCTATCGGAGAGCACTTCACACACAATTCATGTTTTTCAGTGATCACTACATGGGCACGTTAGAGTGTAGCCTGATTTATCTCCAGGGTAAAAAAATCCATTTTTTTGTCTTGGTTTTTGGAGACAACTTTGAATTTGCAGTAAAGCCTCACAGGTTAAAGCCTCACGCGGTAATGCATGCTGTCTGGGAAAACTCCAGGTAGGCTTTGTGTACACGTGAAAAAAATATGGGACAGAATGTGTGCTGATTATCTGAGGGTTCCTCTGACTCTCAGCTGCCATAGGAAGTGAAAGGACTCTTTGTTTGGCAAGCCTAGCCAAACTTTGCACTAACTTTTTTTTAAATTGGTGCTCATAAGTGATGTCTTCTTTGCTGTTTTAATGGCTAAAATCCTGTAAATGCTCATATTATTTATAAAAAGTTTAAACTTTTCATGAACAACATAAATCCTCCCACCTTCCTCCGCCCCTCCCCAACCACAGGACCCTGTGGTTGTCTTTGGTAGAATACACGAGGGGTTTACCATTGCTTCCTCATGTGCAGTATGAGATGATGCCTTTCTGAATCTTCCTCTATTAAAAAAGCCCCCCCTTGATCCCTCCAGCCTGGACAACTATAGACCTATGTCTAACCTGCCCTTTTTGGGCAAGGTGATGGAGCGTGTGGTGGTGTCCCAGCTGCAGAGGGTCTTGGATGATACGGATTATCTGGACCCTTTTCAATCTGGCTTCCGCCCCGGGTATGGGACTGAGACTGCCTTGGTCGCTCTAGTGGATGACTTACGCCGGGAACCTCTCGGCGGCGTTCGATACCATCAACCATGGTATCCTTCTGGGCCGCCTCTCGAGTATGGGAATCGGAGGCACTGCGTTGCAGTGGTTCCGGTCCTTTCTTGAGGGGAGGGTCCAGAAGGTGGTGCTGGGGGACTACTGCTCGGCCCCGTGGCCATTGGCCTGTGGGGTCCCGCAGGGTTTGGTCTTGTCCCCCATGCTGTTTAACATCTACATGAAGCCACTGGGAGAGGTCATCTGGGGATTTGGACTGAGTTGTCAGCAATATGCGGATGACACTCAGCTCTATCTCTCCTTGTCATCTGATCCTAGGGAGGCGGTGGATGTCCTGAACCGGGGACTGGAGGCCGTGATGGGTTGGATGTGGGCTAACAAACTGAAATTGAATCCGGATAAGACGGAGGTGCTGTTGGTCAGTAGGAGAGCCAATCGGGATGTGGAGATTTTACCAGTTCTGGATGGGGTTGCACTCCCCTTGAAGGAACAAGTACGCAGCTTGGGGGTACTACTGGACCCGGCTCTGCTCTTGGAAGCTCAGGTGGAGGCGGTGGCCAGGGGTGCCTTTGCACGGCTTCGGCTGGTGCACCAGCTGCGTCCCTTTCTCGAGAAGGCAGATCTGGCCACGGTTACCCACGCCTTAGTCACGTCGCGGCTGGATTACTGTAACGCGCTCTACGTGGGGCTGCCCTTGAAGAATATCCGGAAACTGCAGCTAGTGCAAAACGCGGCAGCGAAGGTGTTATCCAGAGCTGCCCGTTGGGAACATATCACCCCCATTTTGAAAGAGCTGCACTGGCTACCGGTTCGTTTCCGGGTCCAATTCAAGGTGCTGGTTTTGACCTTTAAAGCCCTAAACGGTTTGGGCCCAGGGTATTTGAGGGACCGCCTGCTCCCAAGGGTTGCTGCCCGCTTGACGAGGACATCTGAGGGGGCCCTGCTCCGGGTGCTGACAATGAGAGAGGCCCGGCTGTCGTGCACTCGGGACAGGGCCTTCTCTGTTGCTGCCCCCAGACTCTGGAATGCTCTCCCAGTGGTCATTCGCTCCTCGGACTCCATCATGGCTTTTAGAAAGCTTGTAAAGACTTGGCTTTTTACCCAGGCTTTTACATAATCGTTTTTACTGCTGCTTCTGGGTGTTTTTATTTCTTGTATTGTTTTATGTCTGTTTTTATATGTTTTTATACTCTTGCATGTTGTTTTTATTGTGTTTTTATTGTATGTTTTTAACTTTTGTAAACCGCCTTGGGGCTATATTTTTAACGAAAGGCGGTATAAAAATGCAAAAATAAATAAATAAATAAATAAATAAATAAATAAATAAATATATCGCTGCTGCCCAATATAGGCATTTCCCATAGTCTGGGAAACATACCAGTGTGGATTTGAACCAGCAACCTCTTGCTCCCTAGGCAAGTTACATCCCTGCTGCACCAATAGTGTCGCCTGATTTATATCCAGGGTAAAAAAATCCACATTTGGCATCAGATTTTGGGACAACTTCAAACTCGCAGTAAAGCCTGCTGTGTGAAAAACACCCAGGTGGGGCTGGGAAAGACTCCTGCCTGAAACCTTGGAGAGCCACTGCCAATCAGTGTAGACAATACTGAGCTAGGTGGACCAATGATCTGACTCAGTATAAAGCAGCTTTCTATGTTCCTGAGTTTCTGTGGACACGTCCTGGCAGAACAAGCAACTTCTAACCCCTGCTAACTTGGCAAAGAGGCACCTTTTACCATGGTGATTCTCTTTATTTAGCAGGGGGAGAGTAACTGGCCCTATTCACCCCCAGCACAGTACCTCCAGTGACTATTGCTGGTGTCTATCTTGTGTATTTTTTAGAATGTGAGCCCTTTGGGGACAGGGAGCTATCTTCTTTATTTATTATTTCTCTGTGTAAACCACCCTGAGCCATTTTTGGAAGGGCAGTATAGAAATCGAATAAATAATAATAATAATAATAATAATATATTGCTGCTGCCCGATATAGATGTTTCCCAGTCTAGAGAACATACTAGTGGGGATTCGAGCCGGCAACCTCTGGCTTTCTAATCAAGTCATTTCATCTCAACTTTTCATGTCATTCAGCATTACACATATTCAGTATAGAATACTGCAATTGCTTGTTTTAGCTCAAAACCCATCAACAGTAAGAGGAGGATAGATTTGTTTTACAGGGTTTAAGTGGTCTCCTACAACTCTATTACTCCAAAGCAATATCTCATCATACCTCTAGTGGCCAGAAGTGGCCACAACCCCTGCTAACTTGGCAAAGAGTCACCTTTTAACGTGGTGATTCTCTTTTTTTAGCAGGGGAAGAGTAGCTGGCCCTATCCACCCTCAGCACAGTACTTCCAGTGACTTTTAAAAGCTGGTGTCTATCTGATGTTTCTTTTAAGATTGTGAGCCCTTTGGGGACAGGGATCCACCTTATTCATTCATTATTTTTCTGTGTGAACTGCCCTGAGCCATTTTTGGAAGGGCAGTATAGAAATCTAATGAATAAATAAAAACAAATAATAAGTATATACATAATATGGTATGGTGTGGTATCAATGCATGCCTTATATAGGCATTATAATACCAAATACAGAATGAGGCTATTCACACGCATGTGCAAAACTGAGCTAAGAGACCCCAGCCCGTTTTTGCACAAGCGTGTGAACTGCCAGGATCATGCCTTATCCGGGTGGCACCATAGTGGCAAAACCGTCTACAGAGCCTCCCTTCTAAAAGCGTTTAGGAGAGTGCTCTCCTAACCTCATTTGAGTGATCGTGTGGCAGCCGTGGCTGCTTGCAGCCGCAGCTGGCAGACTCTGGAAGGGGGGGGGGAGAGATCCCCATAATGCACTGCACACTCACACAGTACATTATTGGAGCTCTGGGGAGCAGGGGGGCAGGGGGCACACTGACCCTAGGAACCGGTGCTTGTCTCAGTGGGCAATCTGCCCGCCCAGGGACAGCAGCCTGCTCATGTGAGGGGAGGTAAGCGCTTTCAGGCTGCCTCCCTGCAAAACGGGTAGCCCTTTCTCACTGCACATGAGAAAGGGCTCCGTACCTGGCTGGCAGGGGGTGGGAGGGCACTGGCTAGCTGTGCTGCTTGTACCAATGCTCTGCTTCGCCATCCCTCCAGCTTCCCCAGGTGCAGCACTTGTGTGGAGGAGGGGCAGGTCACCTTCCTCACGTAATTTAGAACCTGAGAGTTCTGGGTTGAGAATACATAGTGTTTTACATTGCTTAAGATAACTGTGCCCGGGTTCAGTTCTGCTATCCTTAGATAAATGCTAAACCAGAGACAACAGGAACTGTGGCTAAGAAGAGCAGCAGCACAGGGTTGGGGGGCTAGCTGGCATGCTCCTCTTTCCTCACACACGGTATGCAGTTGTAGAATGCCTGAAGAAAGCTACTATGTTTTATGTTTTTATAGTATGCAATTAACTCTTGGAATCAGAAAATGCATTGCAATTTTCATAAGAAGGTTAACAAGACAAAGACGTGGGTAATTATTATTTTAATTACAAGTTTGGTTCATCTTATGTTTTTATTCATGACTTGTATTTTTATAATTGTCTCTTGACTGCTGTACAAATAAAGTGTCAGGCAGCAATCCCTAGAGTTCCTTACATGGAAATCAGCTCTGCCTTTTAAGAAATATGCCATATAGGAAGCAAGTTGCTCATACACATAGCACAAAATTAAAAAAAAACCCACAATAATCCGCGTGTGTATGCGCACATGCATGTTTGTGTGTGCATGCATATAACTGATCAACATCCTAACACAGCATGGGCACTATGTGAAAACTAACTCAGCAGAGGTGATCATGTGGGAAGGGGTGAATTTCACCAATCTCCCTTTCCCCAGAAAAACCCTGTGCTATCTTAAAATATGTCACTGAGGGGCATGTAGCCCTCTGGAACTCTTCACTAGCAACAGCACTTCCTCATGAAAAAATGGCAGCTTACGTTAATTAAAACAATCAATATGAAATAAAATAAAAGATAACTCAACTAAACAAAGAAAGAAAAGAGCAGAATCAAAGTAAAATAGTCAAGGAGAACAAATCATATAGTTGGGAAGCCAAATATCTACTTATGAAAACAAAACAAATCAAGAAAACACCTTTTAGTCTAACTGATGTCTTAGTACATAAGCTTTCATCAGTTATAACCTAGATATGTAGTCATGGCAAACATTCTAACTACATTTAAAGAGACATTTACGATGGTTTTATATATACTAGGTAGCAAAGGAGAGAGATGTCTCTATAATGTGCATAAAATCTATAATCTCTATTCAAAGTGAGATTGACACAACCAAATTTTACTATACATTCTTGTTCAACTATTTCACATTCCAAAATATCCTCCTGAGCTTGTCTTCTTAAGTACAGCCACCCTGAGGTCTGTGAACTTGTATCCAGGGATGTTCAAATGCTCAGGAATAGGCCTTACTATCCAATTTGGTCTTATTATCTTATTATCCAGGCCTGCCGTACTAGACAGTCAATTCAGTCACTGTCTCAATGGCAGGCCTCTTTGACCAATGCATATTGCCAGAAGGCATTTAATGCACAATATTAACTACATCATATTCGTTGATGAGCAGGTGTGAGTGCACCATTGGGTCCTATAATTACAGAATTGTTATTGATTAATAAACACAAGGCTCTCCTCAGCTGACTCCAGAGGAGTCTACTCTTCAGCTACCTTTGACTGTGCCTAGAAAAAGAACCCTGGACTGTGCCTAGAAATGGACTGGCAGCTGCTGAAGTTGCCATTCAACATACTTTAAATGTGGAATGACATGCTCCATATAATTGGCTCTGATTAAAAAGCTGTCTACAGCAATTTGAATTATCTGCACAATCTAAATACTCTGTAAAGGCAGCCACACACAGAGCACACTATAGCAATCTAGTCTTGATGTATCTAGAGAATCCTTGTCCATGGCCAGATGTGTTTTCTCCAGAAACAAGAATGTTTGGCACAGCAGCGGAAGCTGAGCAAAGCCACTCTTGGGCAAAGCTACCACCAGAAAATCTAAAAATAGGGTCGGGTAAAATACTTTAAAGTCTAGAGTTAGCTCCCTGCCATCTCTAGCCTTTTTATTGATACTTTTTATTTCATTTCCAAAAGTTGTTGTTCATTTTAAAAAGCCCATTTGTTCACATGACGTGCAGCAGTATGGTGCCACTGCAAATTGCATCGAGGCTGCTGTGGACTCATAAAGCAGCCCCAATGCTGTAGAGAATGGAGAGTAGCACAAGTAGTGCTGCCACAGCTTCTCCCATTGTTGGGAATGTCGTTGTGTGCAACTGTTTGTTCTCTAGAACATTGGGCTGCCTTACGGATCTGCAGCAGTCCTGACACAGTTCACAGTGGTACCCTAATACGGCACATCATATTAAACCCTCTAGTTGAAAGATTTCAGGCACCAAGACTTGTGTGCTGGGGACGATCCTAAAAAGCTGCCAGACATGCTAGTACTGGATTAACTGGTCCCTGATCTGATGACATAATGCTACTACTTATATATTTCAAGCAATTAACTTCTAGGTTTCCACAATCTGCGCCTGAAAAACATTCATAAAGGGGGGGAAAACACTTATCTGATTTTAATACATTTATATTTGCTCTCCCGAGGAGAGGCTTAGAAGGAATGAAGACAAGGTTCTGTCAATCTTTGGTACTATAATTTCTTTCTATTTAGCTCTTTCTGCCAGGCAAATATTTCTCAGTGATTGTTCTTTGACATGCATCTCGTTTGCTTTTCAATTTGAAAGCGGGGGTGGGGGGCAGATAAATTAATTGAATTGTTTATTAGGCAGGCACCTTTGCCATTCCTATTCTAGATTTTTTTGAGAGAATATTAATGACTTTTTCTCATCCAAATACACTCTGTATAGAAGATGACAGTAATTGTTTGAGAAATATTTTTGGATAGCACAGATTCCCACTACTCCCTTTGTGCATAAAAGTAATTTCAAAGTGGGTGAGATTGAAGATAGAATTAATTATTTTTTTCTACTTAATATGGAAATTTGGCTCTCAGGAAAAAAAAAATTAGATCAACATTTTGTCTCCAGTTCCATGAAAACATCTCCAACAGTGAAATAAATAATTAATCACTTCACAAGTTATTAACTACAGCATTTTAAATTTCAAATTGTTTTTTAAATGACACAGAGAAAAACAAATGTTTGTATTTTGATTCCTTAAGAAATTATTATTGACAAAATATATTCCAATTGAAATGATGGCATGAACAATCTCAAGGCTTGCACCTATTAAATTTCAAAACCCTTCTCTTCCAATTTCTTATTTCATTGTTAAGTTTAGTTTGGAAACAAAAGAAAGCAGAGGAATTAAAATGAGATAAGGGGAGCTCACACAACACATTGACCTTCACCATTACTTCAGAACTCAGATTGGAAGTAAAATATTTGACTGACCATTTTGATTAGATTCACTCCTGCTCACCTATCTGAATATTTATCCAGTCTGAGGTTTTCTATCATGCCCCTCCTGCCCTTTTAGTTCCTGAGACTTTGCCTCTCTCTTCCCACACTCCTTGTGCCACCAGCCATACTCCATCACTGGATGCTGGGGAGAGTGGGAGTGTGCATGATCTCTCCATTAAAAGCCTTAGGACAGCATACACAACACATGGGTGGGGGAGTGGAGTCAGGTGTGTCCCCAATATATACCTCCTTATATTCAGTTGAAGGCCATCATAGAGTCTAAAGGTAAAGGTAAAGTGTGCCGTCAAGTCGATTTTGACTCCTGGCGCTCACAGAGCCCTGTGGTTGTCTTTGGTAGAAGACAGGAGGGGTTTACTGTTGCCTCCTCCCGCACAGTGTGAGATGATGCCTTTCATCACCTTCCTATATCGTTGCTACCTGATATAGGTGTTTCCCATAGTCTGGGAAACATACCAGCGGGGATTTGAACTGACAACCTTAGGAACATAGGAACATAGGAAACTGCCATATACTGAGTCAGGCCATTGGTCTATCTAGCTCAGTATTGTCTTCACAGACTGGCAGCAGCTTCTCCAAGGTTGCAGGCATGAATTTCTCTCAGCCCTATCTTGGAGGTGCCAGGGAGGGAACTTGAAACCTTCTTCTCTTCCCAGAGCGGCTCCATCCCCTGAGGGGAATATCTTGCCATGCTCACACATCAAGTCTCCCATTCATATGCAACCAGGGCAGACCCTGCTTAGCTATGGGGGCAAGTCATGCTTGCTACCACAAGACCAGCTCTCCTCTCCAACCTTCTGCTTGTTAGTCAAGCATTTCCCTGCTGCGCCACTTACAAATGTGCATACATAGTAGGGGTGTGCAATTCGGGTTTTCGGGTGATTCGGCTCAGACCCAAACCGAATCACCCCTGTTCTGTTTTGTGCCCGAATCTGGGTCACCCGAATCACCCTTGATTCGGTTCGGATTCGGATTTAATCTGAATCTGAATCTGAATCTGAATTGATTCGGGGGGTAAAAAGGGGCCCAGGGGCAAAATTTTGGGGTGGGGTGGTAGTGTCCAATGGGTAGAGTCTACCACCCCAATTTCAGGGGGATTGGGGGAAATCCTGATTTTTGGTGCATTTTTAAAGTTTTAGTGACTTTGGGGCAGTTCGGGGGCATAGTATGGTATCTGGGCAAAAGGAGTGGGGTGGGGTGGTAGTGCCTAATGGGTGCAGGCTACCACCCCAATTTCAGGGGATTGGGCAAAGGGGTGATTTTTTGAGAATTTTTGAAGTTTTAGTGACTTTGGGGCAGTTTGGGGGCAGAAAAAACTTCTGAGGTGTGAATTCTCATTCTATCATAGCAAATGAGATTTTTTTCAATTAAACAACTCTCATGACCCCACTTTCACTTTTTCACACTTTCCTTTACTATGAATAATATGAGGAAGTAATCAATTTTGCACACTTCACCTTATGAAGACAAACCTCATAAAAATAAATTCACCAAAATTCACCCCCTGCCCAATCACTCTTAAATTGGGGATGGGTGGTAGCCTCCACCCATTAGACACTATCTACCAGCCCACCCCACTCCTTTGGGGCAGATCCACTTTCTGCCCCCAATCTGCCCCAAAGACACCCAAACTTCAAAAATTCTCAAAAAATCAGCCCTCTGCCCAATCCCCCTGAAATTGGGGTGGTAGCCTCCACCCATTAGGCACTACCACCGCACCCCACTATTTTGGGGCAGATCCACTTTCTGCCCCCAAACTGCCCCAAAGTCACTAAAACTTTAAAAAAATCGCCAAAAATCAACCATGAACCGAATCACCTGAATTTTTCGGGTCCAAAATTCGGGTGATTCGGCTCGTGCCTGAAAAATATCGGGGGACATTGGGGGTGATTCGGTTCAGCCCAGAATCACCCAAAATTGTTCATTTCGGGCACAGATCGTTCTGTGCCCGAAATTTTTTGCACATCCCTAATACATAGGCTCTATTAGGGGTGTGTATGGAACTGGCTGGTCCGGTTCAATTCTAGTCTGAACTAGACCTGAACCAGACCAGGCCAGTTTGGTCCGGCACCCCCTTGAAGCCCCCAGTTCAGTTCAGTCCAGGGGGTTCATAAACTTTTTTAAAAAAAGGCCACACAGAGGCCTATTGCACAGGTGCGGCGGCCTCCCAGATGGCAACCACGCCAGGGGGAAAGGCCCAAGCAGGCCAAACAGGCTGGTTTTGAACAAAAGGGAGGCCAGCGGGGGGATGGGGAACCTTAAAGTCAAGTTGAACCCATTAGGCCAGTCTGGGGCCAGTTGGTTGGGGTTTTTTTTTAAAGGAACAAAAGTGGTGGGCCTATCAGCATTGCTAGGCTACAGGAGGTGGGTGGGGGTGTTCCCAGATGCACCCCTCCCCCCAGTCTCCAGTCATTTTCAATTTTTGGCCCTTTATGGGCTTCTCTGCTATGGTGGCCATTTTGGAGACTGCCGTGCATGCCCAATGGCCATTTGCGTGATCTGGTCATGACCCAGGCTATGCAGATGGCCATTGGGCATGTGTGGCAGCCTCCAGAATGGCCACCACCACCACAGAGAGGCCCGTAATGGGCCAAAAATGACCAGGGGTGAAAAGGGAAGGGGGCTGTCAGGAGACACTTACCCAACCAATCCTCACAGCCATGACAACACCCCCACCCCCACCGGAGCCCAGCAGTGGAGGCAAGTCCACAACTTTTATTCTTAAAAAAGTTATCCCCTTGAACCTAGTGTGCACAGAACTGGACTGGACCTGGTTCGGTTCGAGTCTGGTTATACTCAAACTGAACCTGATCTTCCAGTCTTGTGCACACACCCCTGGTTTAGAAGCTGTATGTGCTCCCAAATCACTCCAGCCGCCCAGGCTCTCTCCCTGCAAAGCTCAGTTAGGTGTGGAGAGCCTCCATATTTCAGAAAAATAAACAAATGTTTTAATTTGTTTTACGTTATTGTAAGCTGCCCAGAAGTTCGGGGTGTTGTACAAATGAGGGAGGGGGGAGAATCTTAAACACTGTGAAATAATCCAAATTTTAGAATTGCTCTTTAGACATTAAAAGTTGTCCTCAAGTTTTGATGAAATTTGAACAATAAGATTTGTTTAGTCTGGGTCACTTTTGTCTACTTTTGTTAGTCTTTAAGGTATCACAGAACTCTGCTTGTTCTGGTCAAGTAGTTTTTCTCAGTAAAAGAAAAATACTTCCTGGTTAAAACTTGCCCTGAAATCATTCCCTTGTTCAGTAAACGTGGAGGGGGAAGGAGCAGGACTGCAGCTGCTAGTCGTGACCCCAAATACTGACAAGCATGCTGGATACACCCCTGCCCCCAACAGCCATGTTTTCAACTTTCATGAGAAAGGGATAAACCATGGGGGCAGGAACATTGGAAAATGAGTTTTTGGCTACTTTTTTTTTTTTTTTTGGCTTCAGCTAACTAGCTGAAGCAAAGCTTAATATGTGGGGGTTTTTTGTTTGCTTGTTTGCTATGTCTTATCAGTTAGCACTCTACTCTGATAATGTAGAGAGGGAAAGACACAAATGCACTGAAGGAAATGAAAGCTGCAGTGAACTGTGCATGCCCCATGCTCTGTACAAAATACAGATATAAAAGAATGACACAATGGAGGATCGGACTGTTTGGCATGGTTTGGTCTGAATTTGAACCAAACCACTGGTATGAAAACCAGTTTGGTTGAACCGATCAGCTGGGCCAGTTGATTCAACAAACCAGCTCAAACTGGTTCAGAGCAGTTCATGATCAAACCACTCGAACTGGCCCAGTTCATGGCAGTCCAGTTTGTGACTGAACCAGTTCTGCACATCCCTATTCCAAATGTATTGGTTCCACTTTGGAAACAATACCAGGTGATCTGGAACTCCATAATCCCAAGAGAAGTTTTGATAAGGGTGATTTCAAAAATATTTCTATTATATTGTCCATAGTTCCCCCCCCCACAAAAGTCTTTTTTACTTGGGCTGCTTGTGGTGGGGGACCATGAATCAGTTGGGAGTGTGCAGTAGCTAGGAACTGGTCCCTACCTTTTTTTAAATTTGGGTTTTAAATTTTTTAATGAATAATTATATAAAGCAAAATTATATTAATCAATGTTACAATACTTATTAACGTAGGGATGGAGATGACAATAGTATCAAGCTCTTACTAAGAAGTGATATGTGTGAAGTGGAATAGTTACTCATGGATAAGGGTTGCATATGCACCCACAGTTTTGAGAATGTATTGCTTTTCCTTTTCCTCTTTGCTTTTTCTCCCTTCCTTCTTTTTGAAATTAATATTTCCCATTGTTTTCTAGCCCACCTCCATTTCCCCTTGTCTCATAATAAAAAGTTCAGATAACTAACTAAATCTCATCATCAACCCTTGGTGAAAGAATCTGAAACAGCCAAATCAGCTGCTGGTTTTATAACCAGAGCCACTTGCAAGATGGAAGGAAAGGGCAATTTTTCCCATTGTTAGTCTTTGCTACAAGTGTTGGAAGTGAAGCTGAGCCACTTGCAGTATAATCATACTCCAGCGGCCACTCCGGGGGCGGAAGGAGAAGGCAAGACAGAAAAGCAACAATAGCTTAATGGTGAACCAGAGTGACAGCTGAAGCAGACATTTATTATAAGAAGAGATAACTTCAAAATGGAATTGTCTCCCTAGCCTTAAAAAAACACCAGTGCTAACCAGACAGAGGTGAGGGGGAAAAAACCTTCCCTGGGCTGTAGAATATGGCCAGAAGCCTCTGCTCTGTTCCTAGCAGAATATACTGAAAGAGACAGCAGTATGAAAGTTGGGGGTGGGGGGAACCTCCAGAGTGGCTTTGTTGTCCAGAAGGAATTATTATTAATCAGAGAGATCATGATGGGGAATTAGGAAATGATATTTAGGAAAGAGGGTGCTTACATGCCTGGATGCAGTGTAGCAGCATATTCACTTCAAATTAAGTACAAATGCAATGCCCATGTGTGCTGTCTGGCCAGCTGGTTAAGCAAACGCAGAACTCAGGTGCTGTTTGTGCACGCAAAGAGTGGAACCATGTCTGTTTGTATTAATAATGCACACGGGTGCTCTGGCTCAAGTCTGTTGAGCAGTAATGATGGTCTGGATTCTGCCTTGTGAAACAACTCTTCCAATCAGTGTTGCAGTGAAATAAAATACTAACTATCAACTCTTCATCGTAATAGGAAGTATGGCACAAAGGTCACATAATAATTTTGAACTTCGGAGTCTCCAATAAACTATATTCCCAGATGTAAGCTCTGTCAAACATTGGCTTTAAATTGGGCTCAGATGTGTTGTTTCTAGGGCTGATCAGAAATCTGCCCCGGTCCATATTCCTGTTTGCAGGCTGTGAAAAGGAATCCCATTCCTTGGGTGATTGTGGTGCTATGAATAAGATGAATTGTTCACCCTTGCTATATTACAATGATAGTCCTGGTGGTACCCTAGGCAGCAGCAACACTGATGCTCATTCAGAGTGAGGGCAATGCATCCCACCCTCACTCTGACTTGGCTTCATGAGAATGTGATGTAGTCAAATCTTATTAGCTACATAATCTCTCAACGCCAATTCAGAGTGAAGACAGTATATGTTTTGCACTGTCATTTTAAACATCAAGTCGAGACTTCAGAATGAGAAAGCCATATGAGAGAACTGGGAGAACAGTTTTAGTTTTGCAGCAGAAATCTGTGTGAGAGTTTGGACTTATATGACCTCCTCGGGCTTAACAAACCTAGGCTCAGATGGACTCTGGAAACTAAAGACAGTCTGCAAATAAGTTGTGCTTATTTTTTTAACCAATCTATATTTTTATGCACTTGGCTTTTTGAGCAAGTCTTCTAAGAAAGAATTAAGTTAGAAGAGATCTGCTGTGTGCTTCTTTTTATACAACTCAAATATATGTATTGATTCATCAGAAGGAATCCTGAAAGGGCAGAATTTGGTGAGTCTTAGAATCCTAGATGTAGAGAATCAGCCAGTATTCTGACCGCTGGCATTAGCTAAGCCACAGATGGAGCTCTGCATCATGAAGATGATGGATATTTGTGGTTTTAAAGAAATTTTTCAAACAAGCAAATCCATTCATTGATTCTGTGCTTTCTTAGTAGGTTTATTGATTGATTGATTGATTGATTGATTGATTGATTGAACTTCTATACTGCCCAAACATACATCTCTGGGCGGCTAACAATTAAAACATATATAAAAGTTAAAACAATACAATAATTTAAAAGCCATAAAATTCACAAACAGCATTTTTAAATTAAAAACCTGAGAAGGCTTGGGTAAAAAAAAATGGTTTTCAAATGTTTTTTTAAAAATAGCCAGAGATGGGGATGATCGTAACTCAGCAGGGACCGCATTCCACAATCTCGGGGCAGCAGCCGAGAAGGCCTGTCTCTGTGTTGCCACCAAACGAGTTGGTGGTAACTGGAGACTGACCTCCTCAGATGACCTCAATGGGCAGTGGGGTTTGTAGCGCAGAAGACACTCTCTTAAATACCCAGGACGTAAGTCGCTTAGGGCTTTATAAGTTATAACTAGCACTTTGTATTTTGCCCGGAAACCTATTGGCAGCCAGTGTAACTCCTTCAGCAAAGGAGTAATGTGATCTCTCCGAGATGACCCAGAGACCAGCCTGGCTGCCACGTTCTGAACCAACTGAAGTTTCTGGAATACATACAAAGGCAGCCCCACGTAGAGTGCATTACAGAAGTCAAGTCTGGAGGTTGCCAACAAATGTACCACTGTTTTGAGGTCACTGATCTCGAGAAACGGGTGCAGCTGGCGTATCAGCCAGAGCTGATAGAAAGCACCTCCGGCCACCACCTCAACCTGAGAAACCAAGGAGAGGTGTGGATCCAGGAGTACTCCCAGATTGTGGACCTGTTCCTTTGGGGGGAGTGTGACCCCATCTACAACAGGTAGATCAAAATCGTCTCTGGAGTTCTGACACCGCACAATAAGTACATCCGTCTTATCTGGATTCAGCTTCAGTTTATTCTCCCTCATCCAGCCAGGCAGATACTAGCCCCCTCACAACCCTAAACAACTCCGCTGGACGTGAACTCACAGAAGCAATACGAGAGGAAAAGAATTGCTTCTTTGCCGCACGTATTGCCTGAGCATAGATCTTTAAGTGTGCTCTATGTTGTGATCTGTCAGATTTGAGTCAAGTCTTTCTCCACTTGCGCTCCAGTCGCCTACCTTGCCGCTTCAGCCCCCGTAGATCTTCTGTATACCAAGGGGCAAATTTTGAAGCGGGTCAGAGGGGACGCTTAGGAGCAATCATGTCTACTGTCCTGGTGAGCAAGTTGTTCCAATTCTCAACCAGGGCATGAACAGGATCACCGGCAAAACCAACATTAAATCGCCCAGAGTCTTCGGAGTGGGCAGTATATAAAGTGTTATAAATAAATAAATAAATCCTTCCAAGGCTTCTTGGAATCCTGCTGGATCCAATAACCTCTTCGGGCGGACCATTCTAATAGGCCCCTCGCCCCTGCAGAGGTGGGAAGTGGTTGTAATCCCAACCTTAACCAAATGGTGGTCCGTCCATGACAATGGGGAAATCACAGGAGTCCCCACCCATGGAACACCACCCTGATCAAAGTAAAATACCAAATAAAGTGTGTGACCTGCAATGTGCATTGGTCCAGAGACCACTAAGGATAGGCCTATAGTTGTCATGGCCGCTATGAACTCCTGAGCTACCCAGGACAGATTGGTCCCGAAACGAACATTGAAGTCTCCCAGCACCAGAAGTCTGTGAGACGCCAATGCAAGTCCCACGACCAAGTTCATGAGCTCAATAAGGGACGCAGTTGGGCAGCAGGGCGATCGGTACAACAAAAGTCCCAATCTATCCCTGGTCCCCAAACTCAAGTACACACACTCAATATGGTCCGATACCCTAACAGGGATCCTAGTAAGGGAAATAACATCCTTATAGACCACAGCCACTCCACTTCCCCACCCACGTCCCCTTACCTGCTCCTCTACAGAATATCCTGGAGGGAGAAGCTGGGACCAAACTGGACCACTAGTTTCCCCCAACCAAGTCTCAGTTATACATACCAGGTCGGCCCCTTCATAGGAACATAGGAAACTGCCATATACTGAGTCAGACCATTGGTCTGTCTAGCCCAGTATTGTCTTCACAGACTGGCAGCAGCTTCTCCAAGGTTGCAGGCAGGAATCTCTCTCAGCCCTATCTTGGAGAAGCCAGGGAGGGAACTTGAAACCTTCTGCTCTTCCCAGAGCGGTTTCATCCCCTGAGGGGAATATCTTGCCATGCTCACACATCAAGTCTCCCATTCAGATGCAACCAGGGCAGACCCTGCTTAGCTATGGGGACAAGTCATGCTTGCTACCACAAGACCAGTTCTCCTCTCATCCATAATCAAGTCTCGGATGAGCTCTGGCTTATTTTGGACTGACCTGGCATTGCAGAGGAGCAAGTTGAGGCTATGTGGATTGTTGGCAATGCTCCCCAAGGTCAAAGAGCTGGCAGGACAGCAGGAAGGAGAGACAGCTATTAAATTTCTGACCACCCTTCCCCTGGAATGGCCTGCTGACCTGCCAACGTTACTTCTTCTATTCCCCACCACCACCGGAATAGCTGCCCCACATTGAATGAAGGCGCCCCCTGTCTCCCCATCTCCAGGCAGACCCAAACACATTACCCAATCTCAGTGACAAAGCTGGCACACTTACTGCTGCAACCCCTTAAACAGTCAAAATGAAGAGAGTGCAGCCCAACCCTCAGCCCTATACCGAAGGCCGGTGGCCACCTACAGGCTGGCTGCGCCGTTGGCTGCACCGCCTGCCGCAGCCCTTCCCTTAAATAGCCCCCCAAGTGCTTCCTCTCACAAAGGACCCTGGGTAGGGCAGATGTGAACACTCAATGCCTGCAGGTGTTGAAGCATTGGCACTTGGGGAAGGGAGGATCCCAAATAGGCAGCAGGTCTGTGCTGGGCTCAGTTGGTCCATCCAGCAAATGAAGGGTGGGGAAGAGAAGCTCCAAAGCTCCCAGCTGTCCGGCAAAGGAGGCTTGATAATAGAAAGCCACAGCTCACCTCCTCCAGTCTCCCTTAGATACTCCTGCCGCAGCCCTTCCCTCAAATAGCCCACCCCCCGAGTCTTTCCTCTCACAGAGGACCCTGGGTAGGGCAGGCTTGGTCCCTGGGTATTTAGGAGAACGTCTTCTTCGTCATGAACCGCACCGCCCACTGAGATCATCAGGAGCGGTCCTCTGCAGTTGCCACCGGCTTCTTGGTGGCTACTCAGATTCAGGCCTTCTCCGCTGCTGCCCAAGAGCTCTGGAACGCGCATCCTGCTGAAATCAGAGCCTCCCCATCTCTTACAACTTTGTAAAAGTCTTTAAAGATGCACCTGTTCACCCAGGCTTTTAATTACATATTTTTTATAGTTTTAACATCATTTTTAAATGTTGTTTTTAAAATTTTAAATTGTTGTAATGTACTGTTTTAACTTTTACTATGTCATTTATTTTGTTTTAACTACTGTTTTAAGTTTTTTTGTTGTCATTTATCTTTACTAATGCTAATGTTTTAATTTTTTGTTTACTTGTTGTAAACTGTCCAGAGACGTGAGTTTGGGGTGGTATAGAAGTGTGTTAAATAAATACAAATTAATAAAATTAGCATGCAGGTAGGAATGCCCCAAAGATCAAGAACCAGTGCCAGTCCTAGAAGTATGCCACAGATCAAATCTCAAATTCACAATGAATCATAACTAGTGGTCAAAATAATGGACAAAGCATCTGATTCCATTGGTTGTTAAACTCAAGCAGACAAGCAAGGTAAGGATGAGATAAGACACAAGAAGGCAGACAGAGGTCTAGAATGCAACCGAAATAATTCAAGACACTAGCAATTAAAACTCCATGAACTAGATAAAGCTCTTGCACAACTACATGAATGTTACATTGCAATGATTGGACAAGGTGATTGAGCAGGTGGTGGCCTCTCAGCTCCAGGCAGTTTTGGATGATGCAGATTATCTAGACCCATTTCAAACTGGTTTTTGTGGGGGCTATGTGCTTGAGATTGCCTTGGTTGGCCTGATGAATGATCTCCAATTGGCTATCGACAGAGGGAGTGTGACTCTGCTGATCCTTTTGGATCTTTCTTTGGCTTTCAATATCATCGACCATGAGATCCTTCTGGACTGCCCGAGGAAGGTGGATTTGGGTGGCACTGTTTTACAGTTGTTCCATTCCTACCTCTCTGGTAGATTCCAGATGATGTCACTTGGAAACTGTTATACTACAAAGCGAGAATTAAAGTGTGGAGTTCCACAAGGCTCCATACTGCCTGCAGTGCTAGTTAATATCTACATGAAACCTCTGGGAGAGATCATCAGGAGGTTGGGTGCAGGGTGTTATAGGCATAGGCATAGTTTTTATTTTGGTCTTTGACCAGCACAACAGCAAAATAAACATAACAGCAAAATAAACAAAAAACAGTTAAGACAATCTACGCCTACAAAGTAATAAGGGATCTCTATAAAATTACCTAAAACATAGTATAGTGAGTAGAAGAAGATAAAAGTTAAGACTATGGACATAAAACTATATGTAAAAATTAATCAACACTGGTTTCAGAATGATACTGAGTATAAAGGGGGCAAGACAGCAAAATTATGTGCCAATACAGAACGGTGTTAAATCTCATTCCGTATTGTATTCTGCACTATGTATGGCAACAGCATATCTAACATGTGGACGCAACATACTTACAGGCACTAAAATGTTTCGTTCTTATTAAACTCTAAATGAATTTTGTTAACTATGAGGCAGAACTTGAGGCTGATCTGTCATGAGGAAATTAAGATGAAAAGAATCAGTACAGCCTGGATATGTGCTAATATATGGGGAGATAAGCTTATGCCGAATGTCACGATAGTACTGACAGTACAAGAGTACATGAGCCATCATTTCAATCTCACTGGAGCCACAGGGGCAAATACGCTCTCCCTGTGGGGATTTTTTTGATATCTTCCTTCCATCACAGCTGTGCGCAAGGCATTCCATCAGGCCTATGTCAGAGCTCTGCGGTACTCTGAGACTGTTGGCAGGGGTAAAGCTCAAAATTTGATTGCCCACTAAACCGAATGGAGCTTAGGGTGTTATCAATTTGCTGATGACACCCAGATCTACTTCTCCATGTTGACCTCATCAGGAAATGGCATATCTTCCCTAAATGTAATGGAGGCAGTAATGCATTACATTCCCTAAATGTAATGGAGGCAGTAATGGGCTGGATGAGAGATAACAAATTGAAGTTGATTCCAAATAAGATGGAGGTACTGAGTGTGCAGGGTTGGGACCTGAGAGATGGTTTAGATCTGCCTGTTCTGGATGGGGTCACACTCCCCCTGAAAGATCAGGTACATAGCTTGGATGTGTTCCTGGACTCAAATCTCTCCCTGGTTTCTCAGGTTGAGGCAGTGGCTAGGAGCGCTTTTTATTAGCTTTGGCTGATACACCAGCAACATCCATTTCTGGAGGTAAATGACCTTAAAACAGTGGTGCATATACTGGAAACCTCCAGGCTTGACTACTGTAAGGCACTCTACATGAGGCTGCCTTTGTATGTAGTCCAGAAACTACAATTGGTACAGAATGCAGCAGCCACATTGGTCTCCGGGACAACACGAAGGGACCACATAATACAGATTTTAAAATTGGTTGCTGATATGTTTCTGGGCAAAATACAAAGGGTTCGTTATTACCTATAAAGCCCTTAACGGCTTGGGCCCAGGGTTTTTAAGCGAGTGCCTTCTTTGTCATGAACCCTGCTGCCTGTTAATGATATTCTGGAAAGGTTCAGTTACAGCTGCTGCTGGCTCATCTGGTGGCGACCCAGGACTGTGTTTTTTCTGTGGCTACCCTGGGGCTTTGGAATATGCTCCCGCTGACATAAGAGCATCTCCTTCTCTGTTTGTTTTTAGGAAGACCCTCAAGACTCACCTGTTTTCACAGGCTTTTAATTAGAATTAACCTTAATAATTTCTTTTAATAACTATTTTAGGCAATTGTTTTATTGTTTTGTGGATTTTAATCTTTGACTTTTTATATTGTTTTAAATTTTTACACTGCCTAGAGCTGTCAGGTGGTATGAAAATATGATAGATAGATAGATAGATAGATAGATAGATAGATAGATAGATAGATGTAACTTTGCACAGTATGTCAGCCAGTACCTTACATTTCCAGTTCTTAAGCTGAAATTGACTAATTCTAACAAAACAAAACAAAACAAAGCCAAAACCAAACAACAACAGTAGTAGCAACAGCAGCAGCAGCAGCAGCAGCAGCAGCAACAACAACAACAACAACAACAAAAGTGTTTCCAGGGCCGGATTAAGACATGCTGAGGCCTTGAGCTATGTGAACCTTGAGGCATCATAGATTTTTTTTTTTATGAAATAGAAATAAGAAAGGTTTATTTTTTCATATATACTTGGCAAAGATGCAATGAAAAACTAATATCTAAGAAAAACAGCTATCTTGCAATAAACCTATTTGCATTAGAAATACCTTTAACTGAAAATACATTGTGATTTCTTCAAAAGAATTCAGAAATGTTAATGTACACAAACAGAAGAGCAGTTACACAGTTCAGCATTACTAAATTGAAAAAGCAGTGGGGGGGGGGGGGTGTCCCTGGGCCCATGAGGGCCAACCCCCACTTTCTGGGAAATAGCCCACTTTTTGCTCTCCCCTCATACATCCCCCACTCAGTGGCAAGCTGCTGGCTCCTGATCAGAGTGTGGAGACTGTATTATATTATTTGCATAGGAATGAGAGAAAGGGCATGCCAAGAATGCTTCCCACTCCATCGCCCAAGTCTATATATTTCTTCTGCAGCAAAGACATCGGGGCGGAGGGGAAGGCAGAAAGAGGCCAAGGGGCCCCATCTCTACTTCTTCCCCCAGGGCCCACTTCAACCTTGCTATGTCCCTGATACACAGAGGCCGGGTTCAGACATACAGGATAACCACAGTTATAGCTGGTCAAGGTTGTAACTACATTACACTCAAATGTGCAGAACTGCGGTTACGGGCCGAAAGCTAACTATGTTTTGCCTCACCAAACTGCAATTGGAACCTTAGGTTTTCTCTAAGCTTCGCCTCTGACAACTTTGATTTTGCCACCAAAGCATTATGCCCTACTCTTCTGACTCAGCTATAACTGCGGTTTCACGCCCATTGCCAAACCGCAATCATAAAGGCATTGGTGCAGACCCACCTGAGGACGTGGCTGCTCCATGCAATTGGGACTTCTCACTGGCAGCCTCTCAGGAAACTGGCCACGCCCCTCCTGTCAGCCGTGCATCTATGGAGTTGACAGGCTACAGGGACACCACCATGCCCCATCCTGGACTTGCCAGCCTGTCAAGCCACGCAGCCACTCGGGCGGACCCCCAATCCCGCCCCTTGCTTCCCCCACCTGACAAGCAGTAGGGTGAGGTCATGGGATGACAAGATGGGCACTCAGTGCTTTGCTCCCTGAGAAGGGAGCAACAGTCATGTATGTTCAGAAGCACAAACACTCCCAGCACAAGCAGGGACCCCAGAATGGCACAGGGAGGGGACAAATGCTGGGGGGGGGGTATAAAAGGCAGACCCAAGCTGGAGCACCCAAGTTCCAATTTTTACACAGAAAGGGTGGGGAAGGGGAGGCAGCCCCTTCCCCAGGTGGGGATATTTGCTCCCTTAGTCTTGCTCATGAGAAGAAGCATCTGTGGTCACTAATTCCTCAGGCTCACTCATGAACAAGGCCAGTCACCAGGGTCAGTCTTGGGTCAATTGAAATCCTTCTTCAATGATACAGCAACCCAACCCATGGCTCTCTGGCCAGGCATGAGAGTGAAAGGTCACGGAGACACCCCCAAACAGCTCATAAGAAGGACCATTGTGGGGGGTAGGGATAGAAATGCCCAGAAAAATCTGAAATGATGCCAAATGGCAAAACATTCCCCTTTCCCCAACAATACCGTCCTCATGAGGGTGTCAGGCCATTGGGACTCTGAATAGAACCAGGCTGCTGTGTGCAGGTGATCCTCAGGGAAGGCAACCCCAGAGACTGCTCTCCTTGTCTTGGGGACCACAGACAGGCTTCTGCAAACCCATGCCCCCTGCCAGCATACCCGCCCGTGTGAACATGTGCCCCCTTGCCAGTGCCCAGGAATGGCCACCCCACTGTCCCAGTGATCCCCTCTCCTGTGAATCCCAGACTTGCAGATCTGCATATGGTGTGACAAGGGACTGTGACCCTGTAGTTCAGGGTGTGGGAGGCTGGGGTGAGGGCAGAGAAAATGCTGTTATGGGGTCCCATGCGTCCCCACTGGTGAATTATTTGCCCCAGGTGAGGTGGTGTCATGAAGGCTCTCCTATCTGGTGGAGCCTGCTGCTGATGAGCCAGGTCCAGGTGCATCATCAACGCTGCTGCCCCATGTGGAGTCTGGCAGTGTGTGGGGTGGGGTTCTTCTGCCAGGAAAGCTGTTTCTGTGATGCGGCTGGAGGGCAGGGGCTCAATGTCTGGGAGTGCAGCCAGACTGTCCCTCAGTGGGGGGGGGGATTTGAGACTGCCCCATCTGCCCACTTGGGGGGGTGCCTGGGCACCCCCAAGTGGGTTTGGGGGCAAGGTATATTGTGCCACAACTCACCCCAGAAGTCCCAAGCCGGTGGGGTTCATGGTTTTTCTAAAATAAAATTTTAAAGATTTTAGCCTATTTGAAAGAATGTCACTGCAATGAATATGAATCCCTCCCCCATTCAGAAAAAGAATACTGCTGTGACACAGCAATTAAGGTGACACACTGTTCTTTTTCTGAATGAGGGAGGGATTCATATTCATTACATTGACATTCTTTCAAACAGGCTAAAATCTTTTAAAATTTTATATTAAAACAACCACGAATCCTACCAGCTTCAGGCTTCTGGGGGGAGTTGTGGGGTGCCTGGAACCCAAAGTGGGTTTGGGGGCAAGGCATATTGTGTTACAAGTGGGCTGATGGGGGGAGCCTCAAATCCCAAAAAATTCCCTATGGGGGAAATGAAAAAATGTGTAAATCTTCCCCAAAAAATAATTTAAGAGTGCAAGAGTGTCCAATTGCTTTGGGGTTTGGGTGGTTGTTGGAACCCATGGGTGCTTACCACCCACCTGGTTTTGTGCCCCTAGGTGCTCTGCATAGGGAATAATGGTCCAGTTCAAATCCCCATTATTCCCCATGTCTAACCTTCTAGAACCAGTTCAAGTTGCGTTTGAATTTGAACTGAACCAAGAGAACCAGTTCAAGTTGCATTTGAATTTGAACTGAACCAAGGTGGGGTTTGAGCAAAACCAAAACCGAACCTACCTACCCTGGTTTGAATTGGGTTCAAATTCAAACCAAACTGGCCAAGCCAGTTTTGTGCACACCCCTAATTTTTAAAGGTACTTTTTGCCAGTCTAGGAGCAACCCTTTCATGAGGCAAGATGGGGCAGTTGCCCTCACTTTTTTAATAAAACAAAGGAATCGGAGGTAGGGTGTGCACATGGAAGGGGCAGTATTTGAACATTACCACAGGTGCTCAGAGGCCTTGAGCCATGCATTATGCCAGATACCCCAGAATCTGGCAAAATATCAGGCTAATACCACGTTCACTAGCATATCTAACTCTCTATTCAGTACAGTGCAACACACTTGTAGATCAGTCCCTATGATGTAAAGAAGCTATACAAAATTAGTCCATTGTGTTAGGCTAAAATTTGCCAGGGACTTCTTCCTCCCCCAGTTTTTAAGCTATTACATGATTCCTCTGGCTGCATTTGTCACAGTAGAAAGGTTCATTCTTTATGCAATATACAATGAGGGGCATACACTGTTGCTGCAAATCAGATTATTTAAGCCATATGAGTCTAGAGGCGGGCATAATTATGAAGAACCACATTCAGTTGAGTGTATCTACTGTAATTATAATCAATTTAAAAAGTAATTTCCACTCATTATGCTAGATTGTTGTAAACCATCAAACTAAATAAAGTGTTCATTACTTTGATATGGGTGAACTTTATGAAAAATGGCATAACTGAAAGAATTTTTAAGATGAATTCCTCTTAAGTGTTTCAATGATGAGTTAAAGTTCTAAAGAAGATAGTTAAAAAGACAAGATCCTTAGTGATTTTCATGTATGAAGATCATGTATGTATTCATGTATCCTAATTTAGAAGCATGTGCACATTTTTGTGCGTATGTGTCCTATTTTTCAATAATACTTCCATTCATTCCCTTTTACCCAACAATTAAGTGGTATTCCATCACCTTTACACATCCCTGGTATACCATAGGCTTGCCTCCTATGCTCTTTTAAATCTCTGATGCCTTCTACTGAATCCTGGATTATATGCTGAAAGGCATCAGATGTCCAATTGTAATTGGGAGGAGCTAACAGAGAAAGGTAAAATGTCTGTTTTGAAAAGGTGATCTAAATTGGCATTTCATTTAGAGGCTGTTTTTTTTTTTTAAAAGTCTTGCTTTAATGCTTTCTGTGAGAAAACTGACACATATATATTAATTATACAAATAAATGTTCTTTCTGGTTCATTAAAAACTGACATTCTTTGATTCCCAATTATCATTCTCTCTCCTTCTTTATCTTTCTACTACCTCTAATTTACTGAAGCAGCAGCAACTATTAAAAGGACAATGTAACTTGCTATATGCAGAATGAGATATTTGTACTATCAAAGAGCTCATTCACATCAGTACCGCCATTACTTGACATATCTGACATTTTTGGCTCTCACATAAATGGAATAAATGAGAATTAACTGTTGTACAAAAAAACCCCAAATGCATCTTCTTCTATTTCTGAAACTAAAAGTAAGTACCTATTTAGTCATCAGTATTTCCTCTTAAATATATGGACTATATACTGCAGCAGATTACTGAAAGTACAGGGTAAGTTGCAACTTTTCTATGTGTGATACAAAGGAGTTGTGCACATAATGAAACAGCACATCGATTGACTGATTGATTAAGTGCTGTCAAGCCAGTGTCGACTCTTAGCGACCACATAGATAGATTCTCTCCAGGATGATCTGTCTTCAACTTGGCCTTTAAGGTCTCTCAGTGGTTCATTCATTGCTGTTGTAATCGAGTCCATTCACCTTGCTGCTGGTCATCCTCTTCTTCTCTTTACTTCAACTTTCCCCAGCATTATGGACTTGTCAAGGGAGCTGGGTCTTCGCATAATGTGTCCAAAGTATGATAATTTGAGCCTGATCATTTCTGCCTCGAGTGGAAATTCTGGACTGATTTGTTCGATGATCAATTTGTTTGTTTTCCTGTCCATGGTATCCTCAAAAGTCTTATCCAGCACCAAAGTTCAAAAACATCAATACCTTTTTCTATATTGCTTCTTCAAAGTCCACCTTACACATCCATAGAGTGTCATGGGAAAAACCATTGTCCAAACGATTCTAATCTTTGTATGTGTAGACACGTCACGGCATCTAAATATCCTTTCTAAAGCCTTCATTGCAACCCTACCAAGTGCTAGTCTGCAGTGTATTTCTTGACTGCTGGATCCTTTACTGTTGAAGGCCTATCCTAAAAGGCAGAAGCTATCCACCACTTCAATGTCTTTATGATCAGTTCTGAGGCTGGTTGCTGTACCCATTGTCATTAGTTTAGTCTTCTTTACATTTAGTTGTAGTCTCATTTTTTCACTGTACTCCTTGACTTTTATTACTAGAGCTTGAAGATCATCTGCATTCTCAGCTATCAGACTGGTGTCATCAGTGTAGCGCAGGTTATTGATGTTTCTTCCAACTTTAAAGCCATGCTCATCCTCTTCAAATCAAGCTTCTCTCAGTATATGTTCAGCATATAAATTGAATAAAGAGAAAGTATACAGCCTTGTCTTACTCCTTTGCTGATCTGGAACCAGTCTGTTTCACCATGTTCCATCTGGACTGTGGCTTCCTGTCCTGTGTATTTCTCATGACAACAATGAGATGTTCCGGGATGCCCATTTTCCAAAGAATATTCCACAACTTGACATGGTCGATGCAATCAAAGGCTTTTCTGTAGTCAAAGCACATAATGACTTCTTTCTGGTATTCTTAGGCTTTCTCAATTATCCAGCATGCATCAATAATGATATCTCTTGTTCATTGTCCTTTTCTGAAACCAGCTTGAACATTCAGCATTTCCCTTCCATGTAGGGCTCTAATCTGTGTTGGATGATCCTGAGCATTATTTTGCTAGCATGTGAAATTAAGGATACTAGCTGACCCACACAGACCATCTGCGTGTTCTTTGGGGCTGCCTGTCCCCCGCCCATTCTCTATTGCCGTCCTCCCCCTCCCTCCTGCCCCCCTCCTGCCCCACTATCTCTTGCCCTACCTCCCCTTCCGTTCCTCTCCTCCCTGCCCCACACACCCACCTCACCGCTGCCACAGCCAGGTCTTCCTTACCAGGTGGTGGAGGGCCGAAAAGGGCCCCACCATTGCCATTCCTCCTCCTGGGCAGCAAACTGGGAAGTCCCGCCGCCCATTTCCCTCCCTCCCCAGGCTGCCCGACTAGCTTCCCCACCCCCTTGCCCTCTCGCTGGCACCTCCTCTCCCCTCGCTTGGGCCTGGCCCTCCTGCCGCTGCCTCCTGCTCCCGGCGGCCAGGCCTCCTGCCTCCTGCTCCCACCGCCTCTGCCACCAACCAGGCTGTCTCACCGCCTCCGCCTCCCAGCGGCCAGCCAAGGCCACCTCCTCTGGCCATTTTGCGGCCTGCCGCCACCACCATTTTTTCTTTCCCCTCCACCCAAGGCCAGAACTCTTGCAATGTGTCACGAAAGTGCCACCGCCAAATTCAGGACACGCATGCCGGCTAAGAGAATTAATTATATAGATTGTGCAGCACATAGAGCCCAATAATAAGACATTTTAAAGAGAAAGGAGAAAAAGAGTTATGTGGACTTAAGTCCTAGAGAAACCAAGAGGGCTTAAGCACACAAACCTCTGTTCTGGATTGTGACCAAGTTGTTCTCTTTAGTTTTTGCAGCAGCAGCACCCCTACTAACTCAGCAAAGAGCTACCTTTCAAAGTGGTGATTCTCTTATTGAGCAGGGGGAGAGCAACTAGCCCTATCCATCCCCAGCACAGCATTCCTCCAGTGGCTGTTGGTGCTGTCTGTCTTTTTCTTTTTTACACTGTGAGCCCTTTGGGGACAGGGAACTATAATCTATCTATCTATCTATCTATCTATCTATCTATCTATCTATCTATCTATCTATCTATCTATACCACTTTGGAAATGTTGTTGAAAAGTGGTATATAAGTAGTAGTCGTTGTTGTTGTTGTTGTAGTGGTGGTAGTAAAACTACATCAACTCATTCCTCATTTTTTCTTTTAACAAAGGTGATGAAAATTAAAGAGAAAGCACCAGAGATTTCCTTATATGGTTTATTCCATTGAGAACTGTGCCTTCACTTAGCAGGATAAAAATGAACAACAGGAATATTGGCCTGGATCAAATTCAGGTGCTTAGTCTACTGCTTTTAAAAAATACTTGGCTGCTTTTTACTTTTAAAAAATGCATGGTATATGAATCCGAATATATGAATACTCTTAAAATATTCTGGGCAATCAGGAAAACTGGGGGGGGGATTACGTTTATAGTAATCTAAATTTTATGTTGCAAAGAGGCTTTCAGTAGAAAAATTCAAAGTTGAATGAGTCCTTGGGAACTTCAGAAGCTAGTTTAACAAGATGTCATTCAAAAGCCTTCATAGTCCTTCTTAGCTTTGAGTTTCCTAACCCAAAAGCTCAGTCTCTCTGTTACATCAGAGGAACTAAGCCAGAAGTAGCTCGAGGGGCCATGCCACTCTATTTCCCTTGGTCCACTGTCACATCAAAACAAATAAGCCAATGTTCAAGGAAACAGGACACGCATCCAGGTAAGAGGTCAAAGGAGATTACAAAAAAGGCCAAAGAAGAAGAAGGATTTGCAGAACATCCACAGCTAAGATGCTTGAACATATGCCTTTGATATGTGAACAATGTATATGATCACCTATGATGTTCACCCAAAACAGATGTGAATGACACCCATGGAACCCATGGACTATAAAACATGCTTATGGAGAAAGCTAGTCTAACGTTTTCTTAACAGTCTTTCACACACTGTCATTCATGGCTTGCTCAAGAGGTGCTGAAGTTGGGCATTTGCCAAGAATGGCATAGGTCCCTCAATCTCAAAAGTGCCACAATATTCAGTTCTCAGTTTCAGTTCAGCTGAACCAGGAAGATCAAAGGCAGATGAGAGCATCCTTAGTTGTACACCCCACCTCTTCCATGCAAAAGGGAGGGCCTTGCACAGGGTTCCGGGCAGTGCCCTGGAGCTGGCACTGCCTACATTTCTCCAGGGGGAAAAGCCCTCCTGTGTTCAACTTCTGAATAATTATATTCAAATTCCCTTTCAAAAATTCTAATTAGCCCTGGTTTCCCCCTGCTGCCCCACCCCACCCCACCATTTACATTTTGGAGGGGGGAAATGGCTAAGTGGACTTTTCTGATTAAGACTGTGGTAGTTATATCTATCAGGTGGCTAAAATAATTAATTTAAGAAAATGTACATCTGCATCTTCCCCTGACCCTCCCACGCACAGAATGGATAAATGAGTTCTCTGCTACTGTAATAATGGAGAAAATGACCTTATCAGATAGAGATGCCTGGAGGATATATGGTCATGTATAAAAGTGTTGCACAACCCTACGAATTTATATATACTTACCCTCTTTGGACTTACAACTCTGCTGTTGCTTAACCATCTAACTGATGGTTTCACAACTGATGCTCTGTACAGGGATTCAGTCTTTTTTTGGTTGGTTTGTGTCATTTGGTTTCTCTCCTGATTTTTATTTTAAACTCTGAATTTAATTTTGACTCTTGCAAAGTGCTTTTATGATACCTGGCCTTTCCTCATTCAAACCCTGAAGAATCTGAAAATGAAACAAGAGTATAGTCCCCCACCCACCCACTTCAGGACTCAGGATTTGTATTTCACGAACCTCCATTTAAACCCAAGGACTCTGAGGAAGAAGCAGAATGCAAGGTCCCATGGGACTCAGGGAACCTGTTTCCTTGAATCCCCAAATAGACCCAGGGAAGCCCCCTTGCCCTCTTCTTCCTACTCTAGTTCAGAGGATGAGGCTGAAGCCACACCAACTCCATTGCCAATCCTGCAGCTATGACTCAGTCAGGGTGGCTTGTGAACTCTCCTCTGGGGGGGCGGCGGGCGGCTTCTTTAAGGTAAACAGAGCTGGTGCTCCATGCTGCCCAGCAGCCCCCACGGCGGGGAATCACCTCCGCCACTCACCTGGCTGCTGGCGGGGGCTGGCCTCCACAGGAGCCAGGTGAGTGGTGGAGGTGATTCCCCACCGCGGGGGCTGCTGGGTGGCATGGAGCACCGGCTCCATTTACCTTAAAGAAGCCGCCTGCTGCCCCCCCCCCCGGTGGCGCGTTCACAAGCCGCACCTGGACTCAGCCAGAGTTTACGTAAAGGCAGAGGCCCCTTAAGCCTTCCAGCACCCAAGACTAGGGAGTGTGGCCAGACTCCACTTCCTCTTCAAAGGAGCAGGACTTTGCTGAAACAACTTCATGGCAAAAGCTTCTAGCCTAGTCATTAAGGCTGTTCTCATGAGCAGCCTAACCCAGGCTAAGGCAGCCCAGCTTGGGTTCAGCTGCTTGTGTGGAGCATCAGGATCTGTGTGGACCCCTGTGTTCCTGCCTGGCCTAACCCTACTTTTAAGCCAGGCCCTTAGTCAAAGTTAAGGGCATGAGCCGCTTAACCCTGATGCTGGGGTTGTTTGGGTACTCAGGCTGCTTGTAGCCCAAGTGCAGAGATGGGCACCTTGAGTACCTGTCTTATGGGGGTATCCCCTTATGCACCATGTTTGTCACACAGTGTATTGTGGGATAGGCGGCGGCTGGGAAAATGAGTCCCGGGCTTGAACAATCCGTTCTGTATGGATCAGCACAGATTGTCTGGGCATGCGGTGGCACACTGAAGATTTCCCAAAGGATTGTCTGAGGGAAAGTAGGTGGAGCCCTGCCTTTGCACCTGCCCGCTCTGCTGGTCAGGTGAATACCCTTCTTGTGTTTCTCCTGCATAGTCCTGGCTTCTGACCCCAGCTTGTTACTGAACCTGACGTACCTTCCTCCTGCATTGGAATGATGACCTCAGCTTCTGACCTCAGCCTGTAACTTGACCTTGATTTACATCTAGCTCCCCTGGTGAGTCCTTGCTGTGAGGCACTGCCCAGCCCCAGAAGTCATGATAGATACCTGCTATTGCCTTGAATACAATTTATATTTTCAACTTTGTATATGAATCTACAGATAGATCAACAATAAAAATTAAACTGACAAGTTGGAATTCTGATCAAACCATCTTGGATGGAAAGATTTTTGTGTGAATATACACATTTATGTTTCCGCAACCCCATTCTGTAAAACTACAAGAAATGTATACAACAAAATGTATACAACAATGTATACTAAGGATCTAAGAAAGGTATGCAACAATACCCTAAAATCTGCAGATAAGCAATCCCAAGCCTGTCCATCCTCTACATCTATAGCAACAAGAGATCTTGAGCATCTAACAGGCCCTTGGGATGTTTCCCAACTGATCATGCTATCCCTAATAGAATGCTCATCTGGAGACAGCAGGAACATTAATAACTCTACTGTCTGCTGCCCCAAACATACTTATGTACCTACCAGACCTAAAGATGCAATCTGTCCTACAAGTTATGAAACAGAGAATGGGCTGAGCTCCCCTTTAAGAGAGGGAAACATACAACTTACTCCTTACTCAGAACAACACAGCGGAACTCAATCCCATCCTCATTCTGAAGTCGCCAACCCAAGGAACGATCCATTACAACCTGGTGATTATTTAACAACCGCACATAGGAAAGTACAACCCCTTGTGGCGGAGGATAATTTGAACATAACCCCTTTGGCCACTAAACGAGCACCCATTAAAACACTGGATCCTGGTAAGCCTATTCAAGTGATACCACTATCATATGACCCACATTTGGATGAGTTTTATGCACTGATCTCCTCCAATAACTCAACCCAAATAGAAGCGTTGAGTGCAACTAACAGAAATTTAATTGGACAGTCTAGTAGCTCCTTGGATAATGCTTCTATGGAATTACTATCTCCGCTTATAGAGCACTCATTTCAATTCAATCCTGTTCTATTCCAATCTCCATCTAAACTGGGTTTGAGGGATTGGTTCGTTGAAGGAGAAGAAACTTTGGTGGAACGAGATACTGCCGGGGATACAGCCAGGCAAAACTGACATACTATTCCACACCTGGCTTGTCAATCTGCTTCAATAATCATCTGGAATATTCATGGTTGGGGCTCTAAACTTTTAGATTGTGACCTCCTGAACTTTCTCTCTACGTTTGATATCATAATCTTACAGGAGACATGGTGGTTAGGTGAAATAAAGTTCAAAAACTATATTTCCTACACGAGGCCAGCCCTGGCTAGTAAGAAGGCTGGTAGACCATTGGGAGGCCTCGGTATATTTATTACCTCACGCTTTAACGCGCAGGTGGTGAAGGTATCTTGTCCTGGGGAGTGGGCTTTGGCTGTACTGCTCTCCTATCATAAAACCAGCTTTCTGTGTGTAAACATATATGTCCCAACGCAGAGTTGCATCTCACAGACGGAGGCGCTTTGGGGAGAAATTGAACAACACATCCTTAAGCTTATAGATGAATACCGTAACACACCTCTGATTATAGCTGGAGATTGCAACGCACGACTGGGTCACAATGATGTTTCACTTTATGGAAGTTTTTCTTTGTGGCCCCCATTGGATGAGTTAGAACTTGGTTTATCTAACCGTGTTTCTCTAGACACAACATGCAATTTTGCAGGGCTATGTTTAGCCCGAATGGCTAACAAACTGGACCTATTAATTCTGAATGGTACTGCGTCTGGGGATTGCCCAGGAAAATATACCTTCCAACAGGGCACTAATCGATCTACTATTGACTATGTATTAGTTTCTAGAGACGTATTTGAAGCAATAGTTAGATTTAGTATCAAAGCTAGGCCAGAAAGTGATCATTACCCTTTAGTACTAATTTACACTTTCATGAAGCAAGACACGAGTTCTAAAGTTATGGCTTTTACACAACAGGCTATTGATGGGACTCTCAGAATCAAATGGAATTCCCAAATTAATCAAGTTTTCTCCGAATGGTTTAACTCGAAGAATGGAGAATTACTTAAAGAAGGGCTGCTGGATGCACTGATTAAAAGAGACCAAAATGCCCATATTCTTGAAAAGTATGAGGTTCTCACAAGATCAATTAAATCTCTACTAATTAAAGATCATCATGCCAAACCTAGAAAGAAAACTGGCCACTCCAAAAAGTGGTTTGACCAAGAATGCATAAGGACAAAAAAGCACCTTCTCATGCTCTCAAAATATGCTATTCTTTACACGTCTACACACATACATTCAGAACAGTCTAAAAAGAAAAAAGGAGTATAAAGCTCTCCTTAGAACCAAGAAAATGATTGCTACTCAAAAGGAATGGCTATTCCTGATAGAAGCAGCTAGGAAAAATGATCCAATAAATTTTTGGAGGCTGATTTCATTATCCCAAAACAAGGTATACTCTGAACAGGTCTGTCCAATTGCCCCTGAATTATGGGAATCACACTTTCGGGAACTTTATAGCAACCACACATTCAAACCCCAGATTGATCTACATATAGATACTTTAACTTCCTGGCCTACGGCCTCCACCTATGAGGTGGAACAACTAATTATGCAGCTGAAGGGTGGAAAAGCACCCAGGAATGATTGCATCCCTCCAGAACTATTAAAGACTCATATAGACTGGTGGGCCCCAGCATTGGCTCTCTTGTTCACCTATATAGATCAAACTGCACAACTGCCTCAGGAGTGGGGCTCAGCCATGGTGGTCCCGATCTATAAAAGAGGCAATAGGGAGGATCCCTTTAACTACAGGCCAATTAGCCTTTTGAGTATAATAGGTAAATTGTATGCCAAACATCTGTGTGTAAAACTTTGCTCTTGGATGGAGCAGGAGCATATAATCCACGATGAGCAAGCAGGTTTTAGACCTAATAGATCGGTTATGGACCATTGCTTAATTCTACAACAACTTGTGGACAAACAAGTTAGGGTCCATAAAAGACCCCTGTTTGCCGCTTTTGTGGATCCTAAAATGGCCTTTGACTCAATTTCAAGGGGTTTACTATGGACCAAATTGGCCAGTACATCTATAGATCAAAGGCTTCTATGATTGCTCATTAAGCTCCATGAGAACTCCTCTTTAAGAGTGCGTTTAGACACTGACAGCAATTTCACCAATCCAATTCCAACTGAGAAAGGTGTGCGGCAAGGGTGTGTGTTGGCCCCTTATTTATTTAATCTTTATATCAACAACCTGATTAAACGGCTGCAAAATGTTGATATCCACGCACCTAAATTAGCCAACAAAAAGATCCTGATCCTGATGTACGCGGATGACGCGGTCATTTTATCTCAAACCAGGGTCGGGCTCAAAAGAGCTTTAGGTGTTCTATCATCCTAATGCCAAGAGGAACACTTGAAGATCAACCATAACAAATCTAAAATTATGTGCTTTAAAAATAAACCAAGGAAATTTACATGGACCTTGGATGGACATAAATTAGAACAGGTCAATAAAATACAATATCTTGGAGTGGTTTTTCAACAAATCGCTGGGGAAACGGCACACATGAGAATGGTAGCTGTCTCAGCAAAATGCAGTGTGGTGGCAATTAACAGATTTTTCAGAACGCAGGGAGCAGGTTTCATTCCTGCGGCTTTAAAACTGTATTCAGCAAAGGTTATCCCTCAGCTCTTATATGGGATCCAACTGGGACCTTATGCGAACTTTGACATGCTAGAAAGAATTCAATCCAGCTTTTTGAGAGCTATTTTTGGTACTACAAGATGCACCTCAAATGTAACACTGCACATGGAGGCCGGCCTAATAAAGATCGAATCTCGTGCCTGGCTTTTAATCATTTATTTTTGGTTGAGAGTCCACCTATGTCCAGTGGGCCTAATTCCTCAGTTTTTATCGTTAATTCCACAACCGCAGTGGTGCACTGTAGTTAGTAAAAAGCTTGCTGCTCTAGGAATAGACCCTGAACAATTGCTGGAGTTAGACTTGGCAAATGCTAAAAAAACAGTAAAACAGCATTTGACAGATATTGAATTGCAAAATAACCAGGCCTCTTTAACAGAATTCTATAAAGGAGTAAGAACTAGATGGGATCTTTCACCAGCAAACTATTTATCCCATATTAAACTCAGCAAATTCCGGTGGGCATTTACAAGGGCAAGAACAAATTCTTTCCCCTCTGCATTATAAGCCGGGAGATGCAATGGTGTTCCCCTGGAAGAATGCTACTGTAGATGTGGCAGTGGGGAAATAGAATCCATTGAGCATATTCTATTATCCTGTAAAATTCATAGGCAATTGAGGGAGCACTTAATTTTACCTCTGGTCTGTAAACAGCCGGATCAATCTGCTGAACAACTTGTTAAATTTCTACTTTCTGATGAGGATGTTTTAAATTTTGACTCTGTAGCCAAATTTTGTTACATTGCTCTTAAGATGTATAATGAGAACCTATAGAGTTTCTTATAAATTTGTTTTGCCTTTTGCATGTATGGATTGTTTGGTCTAGGGCCGTAAATAAAACTTAACTTGACTTGACTTGAATTTCTCCTAAACTGTCAAACCCAGCCTTTCAGTACAGACATACTTTAGCCTTTCTAGAACCAAAAAAGTGCCATAAGTCCCACTTCTCTTTCTTTCAGATGATGCCAACCATGAATGAGATCCGGGAATTAAGCCAGCCACATAACTCTTATTTCCTCCTAGAGACACTTTCCTTAAAGAAGTATTTATTATAGTTGTTCAGCTGGCTGGCACTGTGACACTATCCTGGCTCACACTGTAGTTAAAATCTAGGTTTGATGTGGGTTACTAACATTAGTGTGATTGTGTGAACCCATGCCAACGTGGGAATCTCAGATTCCTCTCAAGCAATAAACCACCTTCGTACAGGGTTGTACACCATGCTAGTGAAATCCACATCAAAGCTAGGTTTACTATGTGAACCTGGCCACTATATTCTAGACTACTTGATGATAGTTAAGATTCTCTCAGCTTACTTGAAGGTGGTCTAGCTACATGGGCTGCATCAAGGTCATCCTTCCAGCATGGCTCCCAGGAAATGCCTTAGAGTGTGCTACAGGTTTTTCTACTAATCACACACCATGGTTCTAATGAAAAATAAAGCCATTAATATCTCAGAAAATCTCCCCAAAATCCTTTTGTGATCTTGACAGGGCAACCGGAGACAGTATGCAGAACTTGGTCCCAATGGGTTTTCCCCCCTTGTCAGAAAGCAGTCATAGAGGGTGCCTGATTCTGATTTGGACTGTGGTGGGGCCCAAGGGTTAAGGTCCCCTCTTGCATACCCAGATTGGTCCCAGTCCAGATTGAGGTTTCCTGCATTTGCTGTTTTTAAAAGGAAAGTTGGCTCTTCAAAAGTGACTGGCTTAGATGGCATATAGCTTGGCTCCAAGAGAAATATTTTAGTGAACAGAGATCTGGGTTGTGTACACAGGTCAGATACACAGCTGCCAGGAAAAGATGTAGTGTACCCCATCACTTGATCACCATGCTAGTGGCTGCACCTGTTTCACAATGATCTGTCAAACTGCTTACCAATAGGGATGTGCAAACCAGTCTGAATTCAAACCAGTTCAGTTCGGCAATTCAAATTCAAACAAAACCAGTCATTGGTTCAACCTGCCAGTTTGAATCTGAACCAAACTGAGCCTTGTTTGATTTGAACCAGTTCAAACTGGTTTGAGCCTCCAAAACTGGGTTGGGTGGTAGGCACCCATGGATGCCAACTACCACCCAAAACTCAAAGCAATAGGACACTCCTATGATTTTTAATGAATTTTTAAAAAAATATTATTGCCCATTATTCCCTATACGGCATACCTAGGGGCAAAAAAAAAACCCAGGGGTGCCTACCACCTACTAAACCCCAAGGCAATCGGACACTTTTCTGATTATTGGTGAATTGTTGAAGTATTTTTCAATTTTTGTATTCCTCCAATAGGGAATAATGGGGATTTGAGGATGCCCCATTCTCCACCTTTGGGGGTGCCAGAGCACCCCAAAGTGGGTCTAGGGGAATGGCATGGCTGTCCTCAATTCCCTCAAGTACCCCCAAGTTTATAGGAATTATTGTTATATATTTATGAATTTTTAAAGAATTAATTTTTGGCTCCATAGACATGCATTGGTTTCCATAGGAAATAACTGAGTGCCTTTTCACCTACTGACCTTAATTGCTTATTGCTCTGAACTCTGAGTTCCGGTCAAAGCAATTAAGCTATTAAGTAGGGAACACAGTGTTCTTACTGAATGGAAAGGCTCAGGCAATGGTTTCCTATTGAGCCAGTGCATGTCTATGGAGCCAAAAATTAATTCTTTAAAAATTTCTGATTAATCAACAATAAATCCTATCAACTTGGGGGTGCCTTGGGGGGTGGAGGCCGGCCCTGCCATGCCCCCAGACCCACTTGGGAGTGCTCTGGCACCCCCCAAAGGTGGGGAATGGGGCATCCTCAAATCCCCATAATTCCCTATGGGAGGAATAAAATAATTGACAAATATTTCAACAATTAAGAGATAGGAGTAATGGCTGACATACTGTGTAACATTATGCAGGTGGTGGAATGTAATGTTTGCACAGTTGCAACTGCATGAATATTATGTTCCACTGCATATGCAACATTTCCAAAGATTTTGACTTTCCATTAGGTTGTTTGTGTGTGTTGACTTCACTACCTTTTTTGTTAGCACAATATTACACCAGGATAACATTATGTTAGGACTTGGGAACAAGGTCAGCGGGAGCTTAGGATTCAAACTAAACCTTCTCCCCTGACATGCCAACCCATTTTGGCCTCTTCACTGGCATTTTGACACCAGTGATGGGAATACACCAGCATAACAATATGCTATGATGATATCCTTGTGTAGGGTCCCTGGTGGTGGCATAGCTCTAAGATCCATCAGCAAAGAGAACTTACTCCCAATTTTAAGGTGCTCCAATTGCTGTACATTTAGCATAGAATTGCTCCCTTACTTATGAATAAACTAGCATAGGATTGGTTTGAGGATTAGGCTGATATATGTGGTCACTGTCATTCTCATCCAAGGGATGAGACAGAATTCTGTGATGCTTACAACCTTGTTTATTCTTCTGAAGTGGGTTGAAAACAGTCTCACAGCTCGTTGCTGTGTTGAGTCAGGGAGAGAGAAGATCAGCTGGAGGTTAACTCAAATGTGAAGATTCAAATCCCTGCCACTATGTGAAAAAAGCCCACCAGAGTGTCAGCCATTTGTTTTCCTAGCATTACTCCAGCTGTACTACAAGAGTTGTGGGCTTCAGAGATGCTTTCATATAGAAGGCGATGCCTGGGAAAGAGGCTGCTGCCACTATATGGATCATGGCAAATAGATGTGCACTGTGAGGACTTCAGACCAATGATTTAGGCTCATGACCAGCACTGAGAGAGAGATAGCACAGGAGCTATGACTCAATATGTGGATAAAAATATTATTGATCACGAGGTTTTCTTCTCAGCTCCCAGCATCAGAAAAAACAGATGAGCTGATTTTCTTCTCACACCTCTTGTGTGACTCAGGAGTGATTACTGAAGTCAGTACATTGATTACAATAATTTGGCATCAACTCCACACATTTCTATTTTACTATGCCGCGGGCTTAGGTGTAAATCTGCCTCCTGCTGTGGTGTAGTGCCACGTCACCTGATGTAGGTTCATGTTCAGTTTTAAATACTTGATGCCATTTCCTTGCGGTTTTCTTTATTCTTTTGAATAGGAAAAAATATGGCTTTTATGAAATACAATGGTGGACATCCAGAAGAAGTTTCTAGTAGTATCCCAAGAAGATGCACCAGAACAGGGGAGAGCTTCTCCACAACCACAGCTTTTGGCTGCACGGCCCTCAGGGATAGATTTTTGGGTGACACGGGACACTTCTAGAGCCAGGATTGTCAAAATTCACTCTTCCCTACTGCACCTTCTGAACCCCTACTACCGGTTCAGTGTTCTCTCCCTCCTAGAATGCCGAACTGGTTCGGAAACCCCATGTTTGAACCTCTTCAAACACAGAGGGTTGCTTTAAGGCACGGGCAGTGTGCCCTTATCTTCCCTGCTGTGCTTCCCCCTCCGACACTGCTTCAAAAACCACTGGCATGGGGCAGCTGTATACCCTCTTTCTGCCCTGGTCAGTGTAAAACCAGAAGTGGCGGCTGTGTAGGGTGGAAAAGGCCCAGAATGGGCTGAAGAAGGCCTGAACTGGGCCACTACCAGCCTGGGCTACTCTAGGAGAGGCTGGTAGGCATGGAGGGAGTCCCCACCCCCAAATTGAGTTAAGTACCCCTGATTCCCCTTCCACCCTATTTCTAGACTTAGGAAAGCACTCCTGCCATTTTACTGGTAAAGGGGAATTATCATTGGATTCCCCTTTACCAGTAGATCTCTGAACTGATTCACAAACCAGTTGAACTGAAACAGAAAACAGACCGGGTCAGTCTGAATCCGATGTGGATTTGAACTGAACTGGCAAAACCAGTTCCATGCACATGCCTATTAAGCATGAGAAATGAGGAAACATTATCAGGAGATAGATTCAAGGTGGAAAGGAAAAAGGTGGCAGGAATGAGTGAAAAGAAAGGAGAAACTTGGAGACACTAATTTGAAGGAACAATGTTTGGGAAATAAATTATCATCATTGCTCTATTTTGTTTATCGTTAAAAACATATCAAGGCTGGATACAATTTGCATTGTGTTTTCTTTTATATTTAAACTATCACTCACACGCACAGCCTACATCCATTATACAGGTTCCTCTTTTCACAGAAGTCTTTTGGAGTAGTGGTTGGACAGTGACATTATCTGTTTCATTACAAGATTAATTACAGGGAGTGAAAAGATATGAAGTGGGAGTATAAATCATTTCAATGAGATACTGTATGAAACCATGGACTGTTAGTACAGTTTTGTAAGAATGTAGTTTATTGTGGTTCCAAATATATAAAGCAATGAAATCCTTCTCAGATATGAATAAAACAAAAAGATATGTTTGCTATAGCTGCATTTAACTTTCCCAGCGTAATTGTACTTCTGCTTCCTCAGTAACCATTTTTCTGGCTTCACTATTATTGTTGCCGCCACCATCTCCAAGTATGACTGGGAACTAAGCCACGCTTAGTAGGAACGGAGCAGCCCACTTCCCAAGAACGGCTGTCGTGCTCTGGAGAGCCTCACAGCAGCGCAGGTGCTTCTCTCAACTATCAACCTTTCTTTGCCCAGTAATTGAGTATTATTAATATTTATTGTTGTTGTTGTAGTATTGTTGTTGTGCAGAACTTGTCCCTTCATCTCTGGACAGTTTTCTGCTTGCAAGTCATGGTTGGCTTTCTGTGGGAAACCGCATAGTGTTTCAGATAACCATGGAATTTCCATGTGTGTATGTTTCACCCCTCCCTTTCTGCTTGTATAGTTTGTGCACCCAGGTACTGGTCCAGTCAATTCAGCACTAACTACTCATCGCGTCTGTTCTCATGACAAAATGGGGGTGGACTGGAGGGAAGGCACCCTCCTACCTCATGCCTCCCAGATGACCAGAACTTGCTTTTGGCTCTGCAACTCACACACCCGCATGAAAGTTGCAGCAGCTATCCCCCAATGCATGTGCAAGCAGCAGAGAGGCAGCCCTCAGTAGTCCAGCAGCTCTGCTCTGCCTGGCCCCACAAGCTACTCTATGATAAACATGGCCATTGGATGCCTGGGAACAGTTAGTAATGGCACAGAAGCACAGACAACCAAAAGAAAAGGTAGGATGGGCTCAGTTTTCATCCTACCTCACTTATAACTTCAGTAGTGGAGCTAGGCTAAGCACGGCTGCTTGGTCGGGAGGACTCCTGGTGCCCCAGGCAATCACAGATTGCTTGGCTAACCCGCTCCTACTGAGGCATTTCTGGTTGTGAGCTTATTATCTAGTTATAGATCACCAGTGAAACGGGCAGGACTTCTTGTTCCTTCACTATCAAGGAGAAAGTGAAAAGAGGTTTTAAATCATTTGTCAATTTCATCTCTACAGTGAACTTGGCGGGGGAGGAACAGCTTATCAGTTTGTTTGTTTGTTTGTTTGTTTGTTCATTCATTCCATTTCTATACTGCCCTTCCCAGAATTGCTCAGGAAGGTTTATACAGAGAAATAACAAACAAATAAGATGGCTGCTCTTGCTGCTCTTTGCAGTCTAAGTAGATCAGTGTTCATACTTGTTGAAGATGTTGTGTGACCAACAGAATCTCTCTCTTTTTTTTTGTCAAGCAGCATGCAAAACAGTTTACATTCAGCTGCCTCCCCCACACCACACACACACACACACACACACACCAGTGGAATCAGACATAAGCATGATCTGGCATACTTGCCTGCACATAATTTAATTTGGAAAGGAGAGCAACAAAGCAAAGCATGTAGAACATCAAACAGAAATAAGAATGAAAAACTCAGAAAAGAACAGTGAGATAGGGAATTGAGAGGGTAGCTGAAACAAATAATATGCCTTTATATTAAAAACAGCAGTCTTCTTCAGAATGCTAAGCATATTACAGAGAGGGGGGGAGAGAGGGGAGGGGGAGAGGGAGGGAGAAAGCAAATTTGACACATATAAGTCAATGTTGCTTAGCCAAACATTTCAGGTATGAGAATAAGGGTTGATCATTATCTAAATGGTGCCACCATGGAAAGGTCACTGTTGCCTTAGTAGGATATCCAAGCTTTTTCAAAAATCTCTTGACTAGTGAGCATCCTTTTCCACAGCATTTCCTAGATATAGGAAATCACAGGTATTTCCTAGATAAAACTGTGCAATTTCTTTTGTCTCTCTGCAGATCAATTTAAAAGTTCCACCTGGGAACTCAGTATATCATTTTCAAATATAGAAAGCAGTGTATCATAACATTACAATTCTATATCCTGCAGAATGGTCTGTGACAATCCATGTTTAACATACAAGATTAACACAGATCTCTGTCTCTGTGTCATCTGATCCCAGGGATGTGGAGTTGGTTCTGAGCCAGGGTTTGGAGGTTCTGAACTGAATGAGGGCTAACAATCTGAAACATTCTAAGGGGGGCGGGCGGGTACAGACAATCCATACAAGATGAAGGTGATGATAATTGGTAGAAAGGCCAATCAGACTTGCGGGGAGAGGTTGGCCTCCTCTGGATTGGGTTGCTAGGGGTGTGCAGCCGGCTCGATTCAAATCACAATTTAATCATAAGAATTAAGAATAGCCCTGCAGGATCAGGCTGAAGGCTCATCTACCCCAGCATCCTGTTTCACACAGTGGCTCACCAGATGCCACAAGGAGCCTACAGGCAGGAGTTTAGGGCATGTCCGCTCTCTTGGTGTTACTCCCATGCAACTGGCATTCAGAGCCATCCTGCCTCTGAGGCTGGCCTCAGACTAGTAGCCATTGATAGACCTCTCCTCCATGAAGTTATTCAAACCCCTCATAAAGCCATCCAGGTTGTTGGCTGTTGCCACGTCTTGTGGCAGAGAATTCCACAATTTGATTATGTGTTGTGTGAAAAAGTACTTTGTTTGTTCATCCTAAATTTCCTGGCAATCCATTTCATGGGATGACTCCTTGTTCTAGTGTTATGTGAGAGGGAGAAGAATTTCTCTCTATTCACTTTCTCCACACTGGCTCGGTTTGACTGGTCTGAGTTCAGACCAGACTGGCCCCCCAGAGGGGCGTTTTAAGAACCAGTTCGCAGGCTGGTTTGGGTATACTTGTAAAGGGTAATCCTCCAGGATTCCCCTGTACAAGTAAAGGAGACATCCCTAATCCTCCCTAAAGGCCACTGGGGTGGTGGTGGTGAGAGGTCACAAAAATGACCTCTGCACTGGGCCTGGCTGAGAGGCCAATGGGGGGCTTGGAGGTGCCCCCGCCTCCTGCAATGTCTCTGCCTCCTCCTCCCCGCCTATGCTTTAGCCTCCACTAAAGGTACAGAAGCCCCTTTCTCTTGCTACCCCTCCCCGGCGGCATTTAGGGAGGATCGGAGATGCCCCTTTTATATCTGAATTGGCTCTCGAAACGGTTTGGCCAAGTTCGATGGTCAAACTGAACAGAATTGGACCCGGTTCATCCAAAACTGGAACTAGACTGGGCCATGTTGGTTTGAATCCAATCTGGACTTGAACTAAACTGGCCAAACCAGTTCCGTGCACATCCGCATGGGTTTCAGTCCAGTGGAGAGGGCAGCAATATGTGCTCCTAATATGTAATATGTGCACATGCACAGAAAGGCCCAAAATCAGGCGATCTCTTTCATTTGGGTGGTAGGTGGGCTGGAGTTAGGAGCATGTATCGCTTGCCGCCTGCCCTCTCCTCTGGACCGCCGCCAATGCCACTGTGCGGCTGCATACATTGCCACCCCACCAGCTGCATGCACCATTCTAAGGGGGCGGATGGGTATACACGAGGAGCTCTTGTCGTCACGTTGCTGCTGTGTGCAGCAGCAATTTTAAAGGTTAAATAAAAAATAATTAGACATCACATTTAACTAAACATTTCCCAGATTTGCCGCTGGGGGAATTTTGCCACCATAGGCAGCCGCATCTACTGCCTATCCTTTAATCCACCACTGAGCGTAGCATTTTTCATTTGGCTTAACTAGTGCAGCAAGCCAGTCAACCAGTAGGCAAGGTGTTAAAGCTACCTCATTAAAAGTAGAAAGTTGAAGACATCTTCTCCTGCCAGACCTGCACAAGCGGAGTGTTCCACAAGACAGGTTAACCAGAACTCCAAATGGGAGGAAGATGCAGGCCACTTGCTCAGTCAGGAGAAGCCAGACAGAGCCAAGGCAAAATGTACTGGAGCAGGAAAGAGAAGCAAATACTTGGTTCCTATGGAAACAGCAACATGTCATGATTCATTGGGACATGGACCAATACTCTCTCAAGACTGAAGTTTTGTAGAGCTCATAGAGCCAGGAATGGCTGATGCAGAGGAAATAAAGACATAAAAAGGGTGCAGAAAGAGCTTATCAATATATTTAATTCTCCTAATTCTCCTGGGTGAGCCCAGCTGATTGGCTGGGTGGCAGAGGCATCTGATTGGCTGAGGCGCACTCAGGAGAATTGGTCGCCGCAGCGGGCCCAGCTACAGAGGTGAGGCAGCGGTGGGCCCGGCCCAGGGGTGGGTGGCGAGACAGCGGTGGGCCCAGCAGCAGCAGCACTCGGCCCAGCAGCCTGGGCCTGGTACAGGTCAGCCGGAGACTGGGGCAGAAGGTGGTGGGGAAGAGGTAGCCAGCCCCAAAGAGTACACAGATGGTCAGCTAGTAGGATGTTATTTCCTATGCAGCAGCACCAAAATTCACAGAGCCGTTGGAGGGGGAAGCAAAGTTGTCTTCGAGTCTTTTCCCTCTTATTTGAGATTTGCTGGAGCTGCCAGAAGCCTTGTCACCTCTGCTGTCACAATGGCATCTATCAGTATCATTGTCGCCTGATGATGTAGACAGAGTGATTGGATAGGCTCAAGGAACTTCCTGTGCTCTGGATCCCTGCCCATCACAGCCTGCTTTTAGAAGCTAGTGCGGTTAGAGGAGAATAAAATATTTCCATTTATTAACAAAATGTGGAAGGGTAATAAGTAAATTAGATGTATCCAACAATAAATAAGTTTACATGAGCAGTATTCTATACTTAAGGTGATGCTAATTCAAAAATGTATGATGAATTGATGTTATAAAAAAGATACTTCTTAGAGATAAAACTTTAAACACTTATAAAGTAAAGAATAAATTATACCTAGGATGGGTGAAATTCATTTTTGTGCTGATTACACTTATACTAAAAACAAATGGAAATAACTTGCAGTCATTATGAAGAGTGATCAGCTACTGCTTCTGAGGGAAACATCAATAAAACATAGTAATCTAATTGCAAACATATACAGCAAATAGTAGCTAGATTCCTCAGAGGACCTCAGCCCCCACTTGCTGCCGTCCTCCTCACCACTGGCCAGGCTCTCTCTGAAGAGCCCTGAGCAAACTGGACAGGCTACAAAAGCCCCAGAAGTTACCAACCCTTCCTGTGCTGCTTTCCCCTGTTCCTGAGTTGGTCCTGGCCCCACCTCCCTGTCTCTCTTGTGGCCCCACCTGGCCCTATTCTCCTTGCTGCAGCATGTCATGTGGCCTTGCCTCCCCATCCCCACATTGGCTGGAGAAGGAAGGAAACCCTGTGCTGCTGCCATGGGAATGTGGTGATGAAGTGGCATCAGGTGGAGTGGTTTCCTGACAGAAGTGTTTTTTTATTTTTTCCATTCCAGGGAGCAAATGTGTCACTCCATCTTCAACAGTTGTTGCAAAGTCCAAACCCAGCTGATCTGGGCCATACAATAGATCAGTGCAGCTTCAGTGCTATGTGTCTTCCTTCTGTATGGTGTATTTGAGTTTCTGTGGAGTCCAATATGCTGTGGCCAATACTCTCCTTGGCAGCCACCATTCTGACACTTATGAGTAAAAGACTTGGGATGATCTAGATCACATCCCATTGCTCTTGGAAAGTCAACTGATGAAAAGACTTTCTATGTGAACCCCTAAGATGCAGAACTCTACCTGGTAACTTCCTACCTTTTGACAACTATAATATACGTGGCTTTTCCAGTGGGCCTTTAATGTATTATATTGCATTTTTGCTGGTTCTGCTATTACTGCGGTTTAGTTTGTTTGCTGCATCTGTTCGTGTTATTTTAATGTTTTATACTTACAGTTTATTAGTTCTGGCATATGAAAAGACATGTACATAACAGCAACTTGACAAAATCACCACTGGACTGCATACCACATACCTGGGGTTCTCAACCTTGGCTCCCTAGATATTGTTGGACTACAACTCCCATCATTCCCACCTCTGGCCACTCTGGCTGAGGGTGATGGGAGTTATAGTCCAATAACATCTGGAGACCCAAGGTTGAGAACCCCTGCCATATACCATCCCATTGCTGTTTGGCTCCCATGTCCAAGTTCCCATCCCTTGCCTACCTGTTTCCTTGGAAAAACCAGTGTGGAACATACAACCAATGACATACACCAGATTAGTAAAATGGACTAAAAATAGGGGGAGGCTTCTTTGGGGGCAGGGGATATGGGGAGTTAAATTTCCACAATGCTTTTTGAACAGCAGTTTGAGCACATTTTGGGCAAGGGAACTTTAAGAAAAAGGAGAGCAGGTCCTTATCTGCTCTCCACCACCGCATGCAGCTGCCTGCTGGGACAACACAAATCCCAATAACCCCCATGCAGTGCCAGAACACACATGGTGTCCGTGCATGTGTGGGCACCATTTGCATGGTCAACATGGTGTGCTGGCGCTGCATGGAGGTTATTGTGACGTGCCTTGCCCCAGCAGGAAACTCCATGGGGCAGTGGAGAGCAGGTAAGGACCTGCTCTCCTTTTTCTTAAAGTTCCTGGTCCCCCTTGAACATTCATGCACATACCTAAGTGCCAGCACTGCTCATGGAACACTGGTGCTTCTTTAGCAAGGATGTCTGCCCCCATGTTTCGAAATCAGTGTTGCAGTATTAATTTTCATAGTAGCTGCTGAGAAAGAAAGTATCAAAAGACAAAAGATCCAGTCTGAAGTAATTACTTGGATATCAGCTAAGCGATACAAATGTCATAGATAACATGACATTCTTTGATGTTGTCTTTTTCTAGTCCCAAAGATATAAAAAAGCTTTAATGGATTTTAAAAGCATGCTGACCTTGCAGAAATGTGAGTGTTAAATCGCATTATTGTGTAAAGAGTGATTACATCTTATGACTGCTCATAGTAATGAACTCTACAAATGGATATCAGAAGAGAAGCATGGTGTCGAGGTATAGCTAGTGATAAAAGAACTAACATGCCATTGTCTTGTAGATCCCACTATTGTATTACACTTGTAATAATTTTTGAGTGACCTTTCAAGGACCAAACCAAACAACTTGCATTCCAGTGATGCTGCTGCTGATGATCACCATAATAATCAATCACCATCATCATTGTGGCCAATATAGTTTCCTGACACATCCTGTGCACCTCTCCTCACACACACACACACACACACACACACACACGTAGGTGAGGCCTGTTATTGACTGGGCAAAGTCATTTACAAATAAATAAATTTTGCCCAGATTACACTGCTAGAAAATTTCAAGAAATGAAATCCAGAAGGCCCTCTAATATTGTGGGGGTAACATTCATGGAAACCACAATGGGGTGCTTGAGCTAACAAAAACATGTTCTAGTAAGAACTAATCAGCCTGCTTTCCTTTCACTGCTTCTACAACTGGACTAAATTTGGTTCAAATCAAGGTTCACAAGGTAGATCTTTTGTACCTCAAATGTGCATGCATTCATCATTTGGGATCAGGGTAGATGAAATTATTACACACTATGCCACTGAGGCGTCCCTGTGTGTCACTCACTACAACTGTATCACTTGTGGTTCAAATGGGTTAGACAGTCCTCATATTAGTACACTTGTGCCTCAAAAGTTCATATGTCCACCATCTTGGATCAAGGTGGATGACATCATCACAAACTACACCACTGAGAGATCTCTATGTGTCCATACTGCTGTAGCAAATTTGGTTCAATTCAGACTGTCCACAAGTTATTGCACTTGCACCTCAACTGTTTACATGTCCACCATCTTGAATTGGTTTGGATGATATTGTCACAATCTATGCTGTTGAGGTGTCCCTATGTGTCCCTACAGCTGTAGGAAATTTGGTTCAAATAAGTTAAGCGGTTCACAAGTTAGCCCACTTGCACCTCAAGAGTTTATGCATCTGCCATCTTGAATCAGGGTGGATGACATCATCACAAACTATGCCATTGAGGTGTCCCTGTGTGTCACTCACTGCAACTGTATCCAATTTCGTTCAAATGGTTTAGATAGTCCACAGATTATCCTGCTTGTGCCTCAGATGTTCACGCTGCTACCATCTTGAATTGGAGTGGTTGACATCATCACATACAATGCCATTTGGGCATCCCTATGCGTTTCTACAGCTGTAGGAAATTTGGTTCAAATCAGTTAAGCGGTTCACAAGTTAGTCCACTTGCGCCTCAAAAGTTTATGCGTCCGTCATCTTGGATTGGGGTGGATGACATCATCACAAACTACGCTGTTGAGGTGTCCCTACAACTGTACCCGATTTGGTTCATATTGGTCCAGGTGTTGTGAAGTTGATGGGGGGGACACACGGACACACACACAGAATGCCGGGTGATCTCATAAGCCTACTGGAAAGTAGGTTAAACATGGGATTAGGTTCCTCAGCAAATCCACTCTCATGGTGAGAGTGGAAAGGGCAGCCTGCAAGGGGAGAGTGGCTTTTTAGACTGTAAACCTCCCTTTGTGTCAGCTTAGAAGCAGGGAGAGTGGCTATTGAAACTCGAAACCTCTCCATGTGTCAGCTGAAGAGTGGGGAAAGTGGGTATTTAAGTTGGCAAACCTCCATGCATATCCCCTGAGAAGCACAGGGAGGTTTAAGCACAGGGAGGTTTAAAACTCCACTCTCCCTGCTTTTCAGCTGATGCACAGGGTGGTCTAAAGAAACAGTTCAAGAGGCAAGAGTGGATGGAGCAGCTGCGCCTCTCACATTGCTTCTTTAAATCTCCTTGCACACCAGCTGAGAAGTGGAGAAAGTGGCTATTTAAACTGTGTACCAATTTACTTAGGGGGTAGAAAATCATGAATAACTGAAATGAGTCCCTGCAATAACTAAAGTGGTATAGAGAGAGGTGGCCTGCCTGCGAATGGGCAAAACTGCTCTTCAAGGGCCACCTGTACATGCCTTAGCATTGTTTGTGCTTGCAAAGGGAAGTAAAAGAACAGTTTGAAATTTGTAGGATTTCAACTTCAAACATTAGGTATTTTATTGAATCATTACCATATTTCACAAATTTGAATAATAGTACATTTGAATCAGAGAAAGATTTTCTTCTCTTGGGCATAATGTCATTTTGGAATTATTAAGGTGATTATTGAGTGTTAATCTGTTGAGAACAATAACAGTTAAAATATGGTGATTATATTCAGAATTTCTTCTTTTAAAAATACCAAAAAAATCATTTGAACCTTTCCCCCAGTATATTCGTGTGTGTGTGTGTGTGTGTGTGTGTGTGTGTGTGTGTGTGTTTTAATGTGCATTCAGCTAATATAAGTGGCAGGATTGTTCATGCAAAATTTGGTATCTATAGGTAACTGGGAAGTACAATATTTTGAATTTCTTTTTTTAAAAAAATTAAACTTTCACCAAGACTATTCTGTTGCAAAAAGTAGTGCATTCATTCAGCTAATTTCAGAGGAAAGATTGTGTGTGTAAAAGTTGTTGTCTATAGATTATCAAGAAGTATGACTATTTTGCACAAACTAATTCTTCAGTATATACACACGCACATGCACAATTTTTTAAAACTGCAAAGAGAATTTGATACAATTGTTATCTGGATACCAGAAGGATACAGAAAATCTCTTTTCCGGTGTTTATGGAGTCAGAATTCTTAGGCAATATCTTATCTGATGAAAAGATACTATTAAGTCAGTTGTATTCTTCTGCCTTCCTGTTTACAGCTTAGTGATTTGTTCCAGTGCTTTGCCCTTTACGTGAATTTATCTTTCCTTAGTCTGGGAATTATAATATGTGTGGAAGCCTGATCAAAGAATATTTATAGTTAAACTGATAGACACTATATACCTGTCACTGAATAGTGATACCAGTCATTTGTATTACTGCAATGTTAGTTCTACAGTGCAAGTAGAATCAGGGGTGAATTGAAACATCAGATAAAGATTCTGATGTTATAATAAGCATTACCTCAAGCTAACAGAGGCCACTGTTTTCATAAATGCATATCTAATAATTATTAGATTATTATTATGCAGAGAGCCAGTGTGGTGTAGTGGTTAGAGTGCTGGACTAGGACCGGGGAGACCCACATTCAAATCCCCATTCAGCCATGAGACTTGCTGGGTGACTCTGGGCCAGTCACTTCTCTCTCAGACTAAGCTACTCCACAGGGTTGTTGTGAAAGAGAAACTCAAGTATGTAGTACACCGCTCTGGGCTCCTTGGAGGAAGAGCGGGATATAAAATGTAAAAAAAAAATTAAAATAATATTCCCAATGTGCATTGAAATATTTTCAATTAGCTATGGGCCCAGTAATGAATAGTTACAATAACCTTTCATAGATTCAAGTCTTTCACACATTGATTATACATTTCCTTCAGTCAACATGGCCATTGCACTTGGTATGCAGGGGTGGTGGCTCACCAATACAACAAGATGAGGCAGTGCCCTCAGGTGATGCCTGTGCCTTGGAGAAGTGAATACAGCATCGTGCCCTGCTCCTCATGGCCTGTAGGTATCACCTTGCAGCTTTGGAGATTGTGATGTCTGTCTATGAACATTTCCTAGCTAGCAAGCACTTTTCTAGCTCCTTGGATGTCTTCCTTAGGAGCCATCCAAGTAGTTAGCAAAGTGCTTGCTAGCCGGGATATGTTAGTGCAGAGGGGGCACATTCCCCGATAGTGGTCATGCTCCTGACATCAGTACATCGGCATTAGGGACATAGCCAGTGGCATCATGGCATCACCTCAATGGTATGGATGCTTAAGCTGGCACTGCCAGTATGCCTCTAACACTTTCCCCTATCATATCTCACAGTGTTACTAAATCATATGGTATGATCATGGGACTGAGATAGCAATGGTGCTTTCACATAATACCTACCATGAACCAGGGGATGCAACAAAGAGAGGGGAAGGAAGGAAAGCAAGGAGCAAAGGTAAGAACGGATGGATTTAAGCAAATGTAGCTATAGGTGTTTAGGATTTGTTTCAGTGCAGAATGAGCACTAAGGATTCATAGGAAGTGATAGAAAGATAGATAGACAGACAGACAGACAGATAGACAGACATTGCTTTTGAAACCTGCTAGCCATAAAGCTCAAAGTTCTTGAATAGCTTTTGACAAAAAGGAAGAAGCCCAATACATTTTCCCACAGCATCCATGATCCTAAACATTTTTATCATACAGTATTTCCCTTCCCCAGACATGTATTTTCTGTTAAACACACAGACACACATACAAATAGACCCTGTTTTAAGTTTTCATAACTCAAAACAAAATCTCAGCATCTCAATGCAGTCGTCCTTTTGACAGTATACTCTCCTTGCACTCTGAATCCAGTGATAAGAGAGAAGGGGCTATTTCTAGAACAAAAAGCAGCTCACAGCATCACAGGGTTTGTCATTCAAGAAGTATATGTCACACAATCAGCAAGCTATGAACAAGCAACTGTGAACTAAAGAGCTGTAGTGTGAAGCACAAAGACAAAGTGACCCAAAAAAAACCTCTTAAGGCAGTAAGGAGAGGCTGACCCCAGACTCAAAAAGCCCTCACCTAGAAACACAAGGGTATATGTTCATACTCATTTTTGTGGAAGCTGGAAGTATAGCCACTGCACCTTAGATTCTTGGCTGCACATGTGCCTCATCTGCCTACACTTCAAATGAAGGGGAATGCAAAACTAGTGGAGACCATGGTTGACATTTAATTTATTTAATTTATCATATTTCTATACCACATGACGTGCATCCCTGAGCAGTGTACATAAGTTACAATATAAAAAAGGATAAAATGATTAAAACAATTATAATATACAATTAATTAAAAGCTTGAGAAAACAGGTGAATCTTAAGAGTCTTTTTAAAAACAGCCAGAGATAGAGAAACTCTGATTTTAACAGGGAGTAAATTTCAAAGCCCCAGAGCAGCCACAGAGGAGGCCCAGTCCTCCATAGCCACCAAATGAGTCGGTGGTAGCCATAACCAGACCACCCCAGAATATCTTAATAGGTAGGAGGGTTCATGGCAAAGGAGACGCTCTCTTAAATACCCTGGACCCAAGCCATTCAGGGCTTTATAGGTAATAACCAGAACTTTGTATTTTGCTCAGAAACATATCGGCAGCCAGTGCCGATATATAGGCATAATATTATAATGCCCTTATACAAAACTATGGTGCTACCACACTTGGAGTACTGCATACAGTTCTGGTCACCACATCTAAAAAATGACATTGTAGAACTGGAAAAGGTGCAGAAGAGGGCAACCAAGGTGATCAGGGGCCTAGAGCACCTTTCTTATGAGGCAAGACTACAACACCTGGGGCTTTTTAGTTTAGAAAAAAGATGACTGCAGGAAGACATGATAGAGGTCTGTACAATCATACATGGTGTGGAGAAAGTATATAGAGAGAAATTCTTCTCTCACACACATAACACTAGAACCAGGGTCATCCCATGAAATTGATTGCCAGGAAATCTAGGACCAACAAACGGAAGTACTTTTTCACAAAACGCATAATCCACTTGTGGAATTCTCTGCCACAAGATGTGGTGACAGCCAACGACCTGGATGACTTTAAGAAGGGTTTGGATAACTTCATGGAGGAGAGGGCTATTAACGGCTACTAGTCGGAGGGCTGTGGGCCACCTCCAGCCTCAAAGGCAGGATGCCTCTGAGTACCAGTTGCAGGGGAGTAACAGCAGGAGAGAGGGCATGCCCTCAACTCCTGTCTGTGGCTTCCAGCGGCATCTGGTGGGTCACTGTGCGAAACAGGATGCTGGACTAGATGGGCCTTGGGCCTGATCCAGCAGGGCTGTTCTTATGTTCAGTGCAGTTCTTTTAAGATTGGTATTATATGATGTCTTCGGATTATCCCAGAGACCAGTCTGGCTGCCATATTCTGCACCAACAGTAGTTTCCAGACTATGTAAAGGCCGCCCACATAGAATGCATTACAGTAGTCAAGCCTGGAGATTATCAGCATAGGCACCACTGTTTTAAGGTCATTTTCCTCTAGAAATGGGCATAGCTGACATATCAGCCGAAGCTGATAAAAAGCGCTTCTGGCCACTGCCTCAACCTGAGAGAGTTTTGGATCCAGGACCACTCCCAAGCAACATACCTGTTCTTTCTGTGGCAGTGTAAAACCATCCAGAACAAGCAGATCTAAATCATTTCTCAAGTTCTGACCCCCCGATAGTCAGTACCTCTGATTCAATTTCAATGTTTTATCCCTTATCCAGCCCATTTCCACCTCCAGGTAGGTATTTTGGGACATTATGCCATTACCTGATGAAGTTCTGCTTCTGAAAAATGAACTTGTGTGTGGCGGAGCAGCACAATTTTCACAGATTTCCCCTCTCCCTGGGAGTGCATCGTGCAAATATGTCCATGTGGGTTGGTTATTGGTGCAAATACGTCCATGTGAGTTGGTTACTGGTTTTTGTTTTAACAGAAACATCTCTTGGACTTCTTGTTTATTGCTTCATCATTGAATTGTGAATAAAGGATGCTCTCATGAGGCATACAAATAGATTGTTCTCATAAAAAGATATTTGGAGCTGGTAGGTGCCTAGCTCAGGTCACAGCTAAGCTATATGCTCACTAACAGCATCATTTTATGTATATTTACTCAAAGGTAAATCCTCCTATGTTCAATTGAGTTGACTTCCTAATAATTGAGTTTATCATTGCAACGTTAAGTGGCATTGAGTATCATGAGCACGTGGACGGACTCCGAGGAGGAAGAGATGGACGGGATGGCAGCAGAGGTGGGAGTGCAAGGTCCAGAATTTGCAGAGGAGCGTGGAACCAGCCCACGGGAGGCTGGAGATGAGTTAGAGCCCGTCGTGGCAGCTCCTATGGAAGAAGGACGGATGGTCTCAGCAGTGGAGAGGCATCGTTCAAAGAGACAGCAGGAGATAAAGGACCACATGCGCAGAATAGCTAGACTAACAAGCAAGGTTGCTGAGTTAGGGATCCATGATTAACAGCACATGGTTTCAACCTATATTAGCCGGCTTTGCCACAGCTGCTGTGCGGGTATCAAAGTTGTTCTTCACTGAGATACTTGGCTGTGTTCCTGTTTGCTGTGCCTGTGTTTTGACCTTGGACCATTTGGACTCTGTGCGTGCCTGTGTGTTGACCTTGGACAGTTGAGCCTCTGTTTGTGGATTACAATTTGGACTCTGTTCAACTGACTGGTGATATTAGGACCCAGACTGACTCTGGTTTGAAGAAACTGCTAACTGCCTGGCTTTGTTGTTTGACTTCTGCCCCTGTCTGTTTCACTCTCCGGCGGCTGATATTTATAGTTCCAGATTAGTGGGACAGGTTTATGACATTGGGTGTCTCAGCCCTAGGACCTTGTCTGTAAAACAGCACTGGTTCTCAGGGTGAGGACCAGTATTCCATCTAATTTTTTTTCATCAGTGAGCAGAATGAGTTTTTTTCTGGGCAGCAGTATGAAGGCAGTGTGTGCACATGTGCATTATGATGTGCCACTATAGATACAACACACATCATAAATATGGAAGGAAAGAAGTGTACTTTACAATTCTATTTATTTGTCTTCTGTTTTAAAAGCAATTGTATTTGCCATTGCTGGTTAAAAGTGACAAATAAAATAAAATAAAATAAAATAAAATAAAATAAATTGGTGCCCTAGGTGCAATTCCAAAACACCTTGAAGAGCACCTCAATACCATAGGGGTCACGGAAATTACCGTCAATTACAAAAAGCAACTTTACTGCGAACAGCTTACATTTTGCGATGATATTTATAACAACAACAACAACAATGTTGACAATAAAATTCAGGCATCCCAGGTCCTTGGGAAGGACTCAGTGTCTGGATAAAACAAACCAGTCAATAACATCTGTCTGACTGTGTGAATAAATAATAACACATAATAAATAATAAATAAATAAGAAGAAGAAGAAGAAATGGAAAAATAAGCCACTGCATGGTCAATACTTGCACAATATAAGTGGAAAATCAGACATCACCAAGACTTGGCAATGGCTTAAGAATGGCAACTTGAAGAAAGAAACAGAGGGTTTAATACTGGCTGCACAAGAACAGGCACCAAGAACAAACGCAATAAGAGCAAAAGTTGAAAAATCAACAACAAACAGCAAGTGCTGTAAAGAAGCAGATGAAACCGTGGACCACCTAATTAACTGTTGTAAAAGATCGCACAAACTGACTACAAACAAAGGTATGATAAGGTAGCAGGGATGATACACTGGAACATCTGCAAAAAATACAAGCTACTGTAGCCAAATATTGGTGGGACTATAAAACTGAAAAAGTGGTAGAAAATGAAGATGCAAAAATATTATGGGACTTAAAAAATATTATGCGACTACAGACAGACAAACATCTGCCACACAATACACCAGATATAACTGTAGTCGAGAAGAAAGAAAAACAAGTTAAAATAATCGACAAAGCAATACCAGGGCATAGCAGAATAGAAGAAAAAGAAATAGAAAAAATCACAAAATACAAAGATCTACAAATTGAAATTGAAAGGCTGTGGTAGAAGAAGACCAAAATAATCCCAGTGGTAATTGGCGTACTAGGTGCAATTCCAAAACAACTTGAAGAGCACCTCAACACCATAGGGGCCACAGAAATCACCATCAGCCAATTACAAAAAGCAACTTTACTGGGAACAGCCTATATTCTGCAATGATATCTATAATAACAGCAAAAACATTGATAATAAAATTCAGCCATCCCAGGTCCTTGGGAAGCACTCGATGTCTGGATAAAACAAACCAGTCTGACTGTGTAAATAAATAATAATAATAGAAGTACTTGTCTAAGTTTTGTTTGAGACACAGCGGGGAAATGACTTGATTAGCAAGCCAGAGGTTACTGGTATGTATCCCCAGAGGTATGTTTCCCAGACTATGGGAAACACCTATATCATGCAGCAGTGATATAGGAAGATGCTGAAAGGCATCATCTCATACTGCACGGAAGATGGCAATGGTAAACCCATCCTGTTTTGTTTATTTAAATTTGAGTTCATCCTTGCTTTCTTACTCTTATCCTGTAAAATGTTGATTGCCTGAGTGCTAGTTGCATATAATTTGATATAATTTGATAGTCACACAGCAAGTCACACACCTATAATTTGATAGTCACACAGCAAGCTTCCCATTTCCTTGCTAAAACATGCCTTATATTAGCCAAACTAGCTGCTTGCCAAAGTCAACGTGTTAAATTTCTATTTATCAATCAATCAATCAAAAACAAAATAAATGACAACAGAAAAAGTTAAAATATGAGTTAAAACAAAATAAATTATAACAATTTAAAATTTTCAAACAGTATTACAACTATTAAAACAGTATTTAATTAAAAGCCTGGGTGAACAGATGCATCTTTAAAGACTTTTAAAAGATTTTCAGAGATGGGGAGGCTCTTATTTCAACAGGGAATGCATTCCAAAGCATTGAGACAGCAGCGGAGAATGCCCGTCCCTGAGTAGCCACCAGACGGGCTAATGGCAATTGCAGACAGACCTTTCCTGATCCAACTAGATCCTCCTCCCACCCGCAAGGCTGTGGGGTACTACTCAGTTTATGTTCTAGGAATTTTTTCAAGTGTTTAAACTCTTTGGTGTCTAATAACCTTTCCTCATAATAAATCCCTCTTAGAATTCATTACACACCAAAGAGTCTAAACACCTCAAAAATTCCTAAAATATAAATGTAATACGCAATGGCTTGCGGTTTAGGGGTAGTTGGCACATGGGATGCCACTAAATCCCCACCCCCCACCCGCAAAGCAGTGGGATAAAAATGAACAGAAGAAATGAAGATGTGTTATGAAGACATCAAAGAATCTAAACACTTCAAAGATTCCTAGAAAAATAAACTGAGTACCCAATATGTGAGTATGTGGGGGGCGAGAGTGGGGGGTGTAGTTGACACATGGCAGTTTACAGTTGGCACTGTCCAATGACAGTCAAAATCAACAGATGAAATCAAGGCATATAATCAATATGGGATTCATTATGATGAAAATTTATTAGACACCAAAGAATACAAACACTTCAATATTCCTAACAAATAAAATGGGTACCCCACTGCATTGCAGGTGGTGGGTGTAGTTGGCACATGGCAGTTGACACTGCCCAATAACAGTCAAAATGAACAGAAGAAATGAAGGTGTGCAATGAATCCTCATAGAGATTCATTATGAGGAAAAGTTATTATACGCCAGATAATCCAAACACTTGAAAAATAGTGACCACACATTTTGCTCCAAAACTCCACTTCTATAAGGGCTAGAGCTTAGGTTTGTTTTGGGTTTTTTTGTAATTAAAGCTGGGGATCCATGTTAAAATTAAATAGGGTGATTTCAAATTCCCATTATTTCCTATGGCAGAAATATACAAAATCAGTTTCATTAAAAATCAACCAAGTGCCCCACTGCCTTGAAATTTGCGTAAGTGGCACACATGGGGCTCCACTCACCAACCAAATGTGGTGCCCAAGGACCTTTATATGTGGTCCGAATTGATACAAATCAAATCAAAATCAAATCTGGGGTGATACAGGGGGACAGATTTGGATACAAAACAAATCAGGGGTGATTCAATTCAGGCACAATCGTATTGGGGGAAAAATGATTCATGCACATCCCTACTCAACAAGACTTTTGATGAGATCTGCAGCCGGAGCTGGAGGAGGAGGATGCCCAGCCAGAGGGAGGGAGAGAGGAGGAGAGGAGAAGGAGGTGTCCTGGCTGGGGAAAGCAAGGGGAATCCTGGACCTTGGCAGGCAGTTGGGCCGTGGTGGGAGCAGCAGCACGGTGAGACTGCACAGCTTCTAGAAACAGCTGCGCAGGGGGCTGAAATTTTGTGTGTGAGCATGTAGGCATGCACCTTAGAGGGAACAGTGGTGAGGACTGTTGGTCTTCCCCCCCCCCTTTTTTTTGCCAACAGGAGACAACTATGTTCTTATATGAAATACAGATGTATGACTGCCTGTGCTGCAAAACCACATCATCATTTTAACATTCTGAAGGGCATTACAAAAGACAAGGAACTGAAAGACAGAAACTCATTACAAATTTGTTTCACACAGATAAGAAATAATTACCTGCTTTGTCAGGCAAGCTGTCTGCAAAGAATCCACAAACATATTGATGCTTCAGATCAAACACTGGTATGGAATAAGCAGAACTCGTGGACATCAAATTAATTTGAATTACAAATAAATCTGATCAAATCTTTTTAGGCACCAGAAAAGAGATTCATCTAATATATACTTTCTCCACTTCAGTATATTTGAACAAAATAATCTCATAAACAGAAACAGATGAGTAATTTTGAAGCATATGTTAAACATAATGCATTGCAATATGAAGTAATTCACAGTATGAGTAACAGCAATAAAAGGTTAGAAGTACTTTGCTTTTCTCAGGGAGGATAGAGAGTACCTGTGACAAAGGCTTGTTCTACAGTCCACTGTGTGCTGAGTGGGGAAGCATTTGTGTTTTCCCATCCATTTTTGCTGGGCTATGGAACTAGCCTTCACTGCTAGGGATGTGCAAAACGTTTCAACATCAAAATGATTTGACTCGTAATGGGCTGTTTGGGGTGTCTCAGGACACTCAAAACAAAACACCCTTTAAGGGCCTGTTTCAAGCTGGGAACAAAACAACCCTGTTTTGATTTGAAATGTTTTGACATTTCAAACATCATTTTGGAGGCCTGTTTTTCCTTTGCTGATTGGTTTTCTGGCACTGGCTTCTGATTGGTTTATGATCCTGTGGGAGTTTGAGGGAAAGGTCAAACATGTGTTTAAAATTGTCTGCATGCCCATTTCTTTTGTGGTTTGGGTGACAGGTAGCACCAATCATGCCCTACCAACCAACCCACTTTAGTGTTCCTATGAGCTACCCATGGGAAACTAGGGATGTACAAACTGGCTGGAGGTCGAGCCAGTTTACCATCAAACCAGGCCAGTTTGACCTCTAGTTGAACCCCACCCCCAGCTGGCAGTTCTAAATATAAAAAGAATGTTTTTTGTTTGCTTACCAGCAGTTCTAGTCCAGCAACCTCGATGGGGAGCTGCCACAGCAGCAGAACCCTGGAGGTCCTCCCTTCCCTTGCTAGCCCCCAGATATCTATGGGCCAGTTTGGCCTGTTTTTGGACTGTTTTGGCCCTCTCCATGGTCATGGTGGCCATTTGGGAGGCCACAACACATTTGCCCTGGCCATGACCTAGGCCACACAAATGGCCAGGGTGCATGAGCAGCGGCCTCCAAAATGGCAACTGCAACCATGGAGAGGGCTTGAAAATGGGCTGAATGGCCCATAGAAGACTGGGGGCAACAGGGGGAAGGGGAGTCTCTGGAGACACCCCCCGCGGCCATGGCAGCACCCTTCAGAGGCCACCGGAGCCACCGGTAAGCATAATTCTACATTTAGAACCCCAAACCGGCTTGAACCCAAGCTGGGGTTATAGTTTGGAGGCACAAAACCAAACATGCCCGGTTGAGTTCAAGTGCAGTTCAGACTCAAATTAAAATGGGCAAACTGGTTTTGTGCACACCCCTATGGGAAACAATAGAAAGTTTTGAGTTTCCTCATTGTTTCTTATGGCTGAAACACTCGGAAAACTTCAAGGATTGTTCCATCGAAACAACCAGGTCAACCAATGTTTCCATGGAACATTTTGGCATCTGTGTTTTGTTCTGAGCTCAAAACAAAATGCAAAATCCGTTTCGTGCGCATCCCTATTCACTTCAGCTATTCCAGTCTCCCTGCAAGGATGGAGCCCTTCTTCCATTCTTATCTTGCTGCACAACATGTGGGCCCCTTTCAGCATCCTGAAAACTAAGGAAAGAAAGCATGGAAACTGAAGGAAATGTTTAATTGCTACACAAATATATACATATAAAGGAACAGCACAAAGTGTAAGGATAAAATCAGGTGATTTCACAAAATATGCTAAAACAAGTTAGAAAAGCTAGAAGTAATAATAATAAGATAAGAGCAACAAGGATTTTACAAGCAGGAAGGGGGATCTGTTGGCAGGCACCCCTCCCTCTTTTCTTGGGACCTTTAAGGCTATGTTATAAAACACATTATCCCCAGAAACTGACAACCACAAATAAAACTTCTCTTAAGGGGTTGTCTGACTTTGTCCTCAGAAGTCAGACTGGGACATTTTCTCATTGACACAAGCAAGAGTTCACAAATTTCATACACCAATCACTCAGAAGAAGTACTTTAGATGTAACAGGCAAAGAAAATTGTAGGCCCATCAGTCAACAGAGACAGCGATCTTCTAACAGATCCAGAATGCATCCAATTGTCCACTTGTGTTTCAGTTTTCTCTAATATAGTAGAGCAGTTTTACTGTTATACCCTATGATTTATAGAGGCTTATCAATAAAAGGGGTAAGGCTTGCCTAAAGGATAGCTTCACCATAACCTGTAGAAAAGCATTTGATATCTCAGTCACACTGCAGGTTAAAACCAACCCCCAATGGTCTTAAAAAACAACAACCTAAAAAACCCTACAAAGCATCCTTGGAAGATGCAATTGGGAGCAGGCACAGTGGCCGTGTGTGTGTATCCCTTTCCCCCTCCACATTTTGTCTATGCAAAATCATCCTCCACCAAGCTGCTTTTCCACCTTGTGAAGAAAGATATGGGGATCCCACGTATTTTCTTTCCTGTATGGAATAACAGCTGGCGGGGGGAGTTACGAATAAACATTTAACCCGCCCTACCCACTTTTTCTGCTCTTGACCACAACCTCCAAGGCAATTTTGAATTTTTCAGAAAATATATGCAGGAAATATCTCTCTTGTCATTTGTTCCTCGGTCACCTTAAGTGGCACAGCGGGGAATTGCTTGACTAACAAGCAGAAAGATGCTGGTTCGAATCCCTGCTGGTACTATATCAGGCAGCAGCAATATAGGAAGATGCTGAAAGGCATCATCTCGTACTGCATGGGAGGAGGAAATGGCAAACCCCTCCTGTATTCTACCAAAGAAAACCACAGGGCTCTGTAGGCGCCGGGAATTGACATCAACTTGACGGCACACTTTACTTTTACCTACCCAGGTCAGTGTTCCCTACTAATTAATCAGATACATTAGCATTCCAGCAGGCATGGTGAAAGGATCTTTGGCTGATATTTATGCTTTTGTGGATTATATAGTTTGATTATGGCTTTTTAGCTTGTATATATTTTATTTTTAAACTTGTTAAGCTGGCCATTTGCTGTCTTTTGCAGAAATCACTGTTATTCCTTTAGGTACAAAAAAAGATGTTTTGAGGAGCCAGGCCTGCTTTGAGATTGGATAATTTGTTTTAATTTGCTTCTATTCTGCCTCAGAACTCTTTTATAAAAGAAAGGTGAGATATATAAACCAAAACACACACAAACACCATCCACACTGTAAATCAGCATTAGGCAACCTATTGACCAGATGCGCTGATCTATGATACAGTGCAGAGGCAAGCAATTGCTTTTCCTCTCTTCTTTATTTACTTGCTACTGCCAGCCTACGTATAGCTGACTGAAGCTGAAATCCCCAGATCAATAAACAGACTGCCTGAAGTCAAATTCATAGTAAGGATGGACGACAATAACTTATTATGGGCCAGCTCAGATTATATGTCCACTAGCTCTTTCAATCATATGGGGGACTTGTATATCTTCCAACATTAGCTGCTCCATCCCACATCATCACATGATTAAATACCAATTTAAAGTAATATCTAATCCATGATGAGGCAGTGGAAGGGTGACATACCAGGTGTGGGAAAGATGGGTATGTCCACTTTCCCTCACGTGAGTAGAATTTGGGATGGGCAAAATCCCCTCTGAACTCCTCAGCTCTGGGAATTCAAGAAACATTTCCTGTAGCATGTGGCTTTGCAAAGGTGTGGAAGTTTGAACATGTACATGGAAGTTCCTAATAACAGTTAGTGGCGTTGCATATGCCGTTGCTTACTGCAGAACATCAAAATATGGAAAGGTGAGACAGAATAAATACTCTCCTACTCAAAAGCAGCATAAAGCTATCAGAAAACAGGTTTCCAGGAAGCTGCAGCAAGCTTGCTTGCTGTAACACTAATTTGCTTCCGTGATTACATTAAATATGACAGCAGCAGCTGCATTTGCAAATAGGTGATGTGACTGAAGAGCAAATTAGAGAGCAGAGGAGAGTGAAGAAGGCTACAAATACTTGCAAATATTGATTTTTAAAATCTTACATGTTTTGCATGATTCACTTTGATTTCGTGGTTTCGTGTATGTTACCTAATAGGGATGTGCTCAAAGCGTTTAGGCACAGAGGCATAACTATAGGGGGGCAGGGGGGGCACGTGCCCCAGGCGCCATCTTTTCTGGTCACGTGCGGGGCGCCGCCATGATAAAAAAAATTTTTAAATTTTTTTTTAATTTTTTGTTAATACAAATGTTTCCTGCTCAGTGCAGCAGCGCTGCAGCAGTCAAGGGAGCGCGTCTGCGCCCCCTCCCCCACGAGCGGTCCCTTCCGCGCTGCCTGCGCCCCCCCCCATTGCTTTGCTGGCGCCTGGCGGCCAGTCAGTGGCCTGGCTTGGCGGCGGCGGCGGGCGCTTGTGAGGAAAAACCTAAGTATAATGTAGTATGTTGGGGGGGGCGTGGGGGAGCGCCATTTCAAAGCTTGCCCCGGGCACCGTTTTCCCTAGTTACGCCTCTGTTTAGGCACCTCTATTTCCAAGTGCCAAAGAACTTCAAACTGGCCCAGCCATATCGTTTCGGCTGGGGACAAGCAGGCACTTTAAAGGAAGGAAGGCAGGTCATACGTGCTCCTCTGTTACACCTTCGCTGCCCCCCACTAATCCAGAGTGGCACTGTTTGTTTTAAGCAGCCAAGTTCACTGTTTGCCCGGCTGCATTTGCTTAGAAACAGGTAGCTCCCTGTTCCCAGCAGGAAATGGCTTCTGAGCATGTGTAGATGCCATCTTGAGTGGTCAGAACCAACCAGTCAAGAAGGTGTCTGCACATGCTCAAACAGCATCACTCTGGGGTGGTGGGAGACAGTGAAGATGTAACAGAGGAGAAAGTAAGACCTACCTTTCTCCTTTTAAAGTACATGCTCTATGCTTCCCCAGATGTGCACAAAACACATCATGCACATTTCTATTACCTAATGTAATCCCATACCACCAAAACACACTTGGGGTGAGTCTACCCCATCACTCCCCCATTTGCAGGTGAAGCTGACATTCTGGCACATTTTTGAGAGGGAGCAAAAGCAAGTGTTGAGCATGCTACTGTGGCTGTGGTACTTCTTGGAATCTTGGTGGGTGGCCAGCTTTTAAAAAGGAAATTCCAGACAGTGAGAGAAGTGCTGTGGTGACGTGCAGGGAATGTGCTATCTTTGTTTTCCCACCTGAAGAGAACATGAACTGCCCCTAATTCAAGTGTACGCTAGTAGCCCTGTTGGAAGATAAGGTAGAGGAGATTAACCTTTTTACCCTGAAGGTTATCAAGAAAAATGAGGAATTCGTGGACAGAACAGAAGGAGCTCTGTGGGAATGACCAAAGAGGAGAGGTTTCCAAGGAGGATGAAACAATCCTATTGGAAAGATGAGCATATGGAAGCAGTTCACACACATGAGCAGCAGATTCAAAAGACACTGAGTCTGTTTACTAAAGCAGCCCTACCTGCCTAGGGCTGTTCATGTGAAGCACTGGGATCATGAATGCTCCTGGTGCTACCTTGCAGAGTAGCCCAGGAATTTCTCCCTGAGCTTTTCCTGGGGAAAGGATCATGAATGCGCCCTCTTACCTAGGGAGGGGCATATCTAGGGTAAGGCAGGAAGGGCCACTTGAAAGGGGGTGCCATTTTTTAAAATTTAAAAAATTTGAAAAATGGCCACCAAAAACAAAATGGCCACTGTGCATGCTCAAATGGCCTCTGTGAGGCCCTAGAACATGTCAATATGATGTCTTAATAATATGGCTATTAATGGTGAGTTTGTCTTTGAATCAGTGTGAAATCCTTAGTTTAATCCTTAGGCCCACTGGGAGTTTCTTGCTCTCTTTCTCTCATTTTAACTGTCCTTCTGAAATACTAGAATATATTGCAAGTAGTGACACAGTATACTCTGCATATCGTTTAATTATTTTCAGAGTATCTGGGAAAAGTCAAATTCTCCATTTATTTTTAAAACTGATGTAATAGTGATGCTACAATGCATAGTAGATAATTAGACAGGCACTTCTGTTTAGTTTCTCAAGTACACCTGCACATAGTATTTGGGTATTTCATGAGCCCCCACATACTGAAATTTGTAGTTTTCCAGCATTTTTTGGTCTGGCGATGTCCACTGCTAAATAGTTTTTGAAATACTAAAAGGTTAACGAGCCTGACTTGTATTTTTGAGCTGATATTATGGTAAAGTTATCGGAAAGATGGGTGTCAGATGTTTGGACAGGGGGCACAATTTCAGTGCTTGCCCTAGGTGCTATTTTCCCTAGGTACGCCTCTGTACCTAGGTCCCTAGTCGTGTGACTGCTCACACCCCACAAGCCCAAGCAGACACAGAGCTGAGTGCCTACAGTGCCCAGCTTGAGGGAAAATCCCTCAATGCACCAAGCTCCTTGCACAGTAAAATTAAGGGTCTCGGGAGGCTGGGCTACATTTTCCCAGCCTCCAGAATTCCGCACTGCCCAGAGCAGCACAGATTGTGTGGGCGCGTGCGTCATGCCCTGCTCACAGGGATTCGGATACTCTGGGGGGACAGTAAGATCAATCTTGCTTTCCACCCCACACCCTCTCTACCAGGCTGCAATGTGTGAATGACCTCAGTGAGTACCACTGGGGCTGAGCAACCTGTTTGAGCAACCTTTACTTAAGGAGATTGACTTGTTGCCACATGCACAAGGATTGCCACATGGACTCAGGATGGATTGAAGGGGGAGGAAGACACTCAGTGCCCCATGACTGAGAAGAACCCATAAGAACAGCCCTGCTGGATCAGGCACTAGGCCCATCTAGTCCAGCATCCTGTTTCACACAGTAGCCCACCAGATGACTCTGGGAGCCACAGGCAGGAATTGAGGGCATGCCCTCTCTCTTGCTGTTACTCCCCTCCCCTGCAACTGGTACTCAGAGGCATCCTGCCTTTGAGGCTGGAGGTGGCCTATAGCCCTCCGACTAATAGCCATTGATAGACCTCTCCTCCATGAAGTTATCCAAACCCCTCTTAAAGCCATCCAGGTTGTTGGCTGTCACCACATCCTGTGGCAGAGAATTCCACAAGTGGATTATGTGTTGTGTGAAAAAGTACTTCCGTTTGTTGGTCCTAGATTTCCTGGCAATCAATTTCATGGGATGACCCCTGGTTCTAGGGTTATGTGAGAGTGAGAAGAATTTCTCTCTATCCACTTTCTCCACACCATGCATGATTTTATAGACCTCTATCATGTCTCCCCACAGCCATCTTTTCTAAACTAAAAAGCCCCAGGTGTTGTAGCCTTGTCTCATAAGAAAGGTGCTGATGAAAGGTGCTAGGACTAAGTAAAAAGAAATTGGCTGATAATTTTCAACTGAAATTGGTGTGTGTGTGTGTGTGTGCGTGTGCGCATGCGCACGCACGTGTGTGTCTGGGCCTCTTTCCAGCACACCTTTTTTGTAAACATATATTTTGTGGTCCTAATGACAATGAAGCAATTGCACTCCCCAGAATAAAGAAAAATAGAATTTTAGAGCTGGAAGGTGCCTTGGACATCTCATAGTCACAAACACACCAATTTCAGTTGAAAATTGTCAGCCATTTTTTTTTTTACTTCGTTCTAGTCACAGGACAAGTATAATGTACAGTATAATGATAACCAGTGCTCCCTGTAACAGGGATTCCCAAATGTTGTGGGCTACTATTCCCATAATTCCCAGAGAAAGGCCACTGCAGCTGAGGATGCTGGGAGTTGTAGTCAACAATATTTGGGAATTCCTGTTGCAGGGAATATTGATGCTAACATATGACTCATATAGCCAATTCTATGCATGTTTACCTGAAAGTAAATTTCACACATTTCAGTGGCCCTTACTTACACAAGTAACTCTATGCACACCTACTTGGGAGTAAGTCTCATTACATTCAGCGGGATTTATTGGTGAGTAAATATGTATGGGATTAGGGTCCTTTACTCTGGTAAGATTGCATAAAGCTTCAGGATACAAACCACATTATTGCAATTTCTTTTTTTACTCCAGGCAGAGTACAGACCAAGTTTGTCACTTATTTAATCCATTCTTTAAATCAAATGTATGCTTTCTAAGGCTATGCTGAATGTACTTCCCAGTGACTGTTTTTCATTAATGTTTTGGGCAGCTTCTGAGAGTGTTTCTCTGCCTTCGACATTCCCGCCCCCATAATTTCTATTATTCTAAGGCTGCATTCAGACATTCCACAAACCCGGAGTTACTGGTAAACCTGTAACTCCTGTTTTTTGCAATGTCTGAATGCATGCATTCACAGCCTTGCAACCAAACCACAGGGTTCACTTTTCTTACCAAACTGGAATTTGGAGCTGGGATCACTCCTCAGTTTCACCACTCTAAACCTTTGTTAGAAGGGGCTGCCGTGTTGTCTGCATGCATCCGCCGCTATAACTGTGGTTATAGGTTATATGACCAGTGAGAGGCCAGCTTGGAGCATCACCAATAGCGGTTACGTTCTAGAGCTTACCCAGCACTCCATGGTGTGTTCCCTGACGGAATGCTACACCCCTCCCTGCGCACTTTCACTCTTATAATTTTAAAGGGCCAGCAGCACTACCAGGGGAGCACTGCTTGAAGTTTGTTATCACAGCCAGTAATCACACCCTCTCCATACTCCTGGCCAATTGTGAGCGATTTTCTGGAGCTGTGAAGCCATGCCCACAACCTGGCACCAGCATGGCTATACAAGTGGGTGGAACCAAGCTCAAAGGACCAGAAAGCGGGAGGGGAATCTCTAACCTGCCTCTGGAGTTTCCCAAACTGGGAATGGGGGGGCTGTGTGTGTCTGTGACGCAATCCCCAGTTTAGAATGTTAATTGCAAACTGCAGTTCTAAGCCAGTTCCTGTGATGTCTGAATGTGGCCTAAGAGTTTGCCTATTCAGAAAGCAGTATCCTCACTCTGAATCGAGTTAGCATATAGCCAAATTGAATTAGCTATACAGCATTATTATCATCCTCTTCACTGAGTGATTCCCAGTTCATTGGCATAACCATGTGACAGATCAAGGAATTGTTGCTCTCATTCTCAGTTGGCTTCATCTGCTCTCACTGCCATTCTCATGCAGCCAAATATGATTAGTCCTGTTCAGATATTATATTGTACATGAGTACAAGTGTCTCTGTTTTCATGCACAGTGTGCACGTGTGCAGTTCTGAATGCATGTACAGTTATTCACACAATATATTCAACACATATACAACAGTATACGTACTTCCTAACTGCACATGCTTTCATTTTAAAAGTTATCTTGGCTACAGGTCCCTAGAAATGCAGGGTACCAATAGAAACTATACTGTTGTATGTGTACTGAATATGTTGTGTGAATAACTGTATGTGCATACATATCTGTATATGAGTACACTGTACACAGACTGTATGCGCATTGAACATAACATGTGAATTGGGCTATTGACTGTTATAGCATCTTAAAGCCATCCATTCACAAAAATGATTCCTAGTTGCTGGAGACTAGGAAGAAGATTAAACAGAAATTAGAAAGGGAGGAAATGGCACAGAAGCAGCCTCTAATAAAGGAAACAATGGCAATGGACAGGATTGGGGGGCAGGGGAGAAGACGTTTCCAGGAAATATTTCTGTGCCTCAGCCTCTCTCTGACCTGAAACTTGGAATGTTCATTCAGCACAACCTTTATACTTGCAACTCCAGCAAATAAATACTTGCACTCCTGTAGCAATTGGCCCTGTGAGTAAAGTCCACTTTTGTGAACAGAGGTGGGTAAATAGACTGGCCAGACTGGATTATCTATGTTGGAGAACAGGAGAGGTCTGTTTGGCTCTGTTGTTCAGCTCTTATTTGTTTCCATCTCCTATTTGTTCATAGCTACTAATGGTGCAGCGGGAAAGTAACTTGCCTAGGGAGCAAGAGATAGTTGGTTTGAGTCCCTGCTGGTATAGTATGTTTCCCAGACTATGGAAAAATCCTATATCGGGCAGCAGTGATATAGGAAGGTGCTGAAAGGCATCATCTCATACTGTGTAGAAGGAAGGCAACGGTAAAAGCCCTCCTGTATTCTACCAAAGAAAACTACATGGCTCTGTGGTCGCCAGGACTCGACACCGACTCTACCACACAACAGCAATTAAATCTGTAATCCCCAGATCAACATGCTTCCTTCAGATGTACATAGAGAGGGAGGTGTGGAAAGTTAGAAATTCAATTGCATGAAGCCCTTTATTGATGAACAAGTATATGTAAAGTTTATTGTCAGATACAGCTTCTCTGCCACTTCTAAAGAAATGTTGTCTTGCTTTCTTATTCAGCTCCACCCCACCAACCTTTCAGGGATCCTCTGCAAAGTCCTCTCCCTGCCCCCCGCCCCCGTTAGGATGTGTCCCTAAATTAGAACAATCATTACAAGGAAGAAGATGGCAGGGCAGATGTGGTTAGCATTGCTTATATTTCCCATTCATTGTGAAAATAGATATGAGGAACCTACATGCTATTAGAAGGTCATAGGGAAGCAGGGAGTGGGACTAGTACCTCTCCATGGGCAAGATTTTGCCTCCAAGTTGCTGATCTCTATGTAGACATTTGTTGACCCTGAATATCACTTTTTATTGGAAGTTGCATATGGGTTATACATAGATATGAACCTGGAACACACACAAGTCAATAGGGCAGTCCTCACAGTTGTTTTAGACATTTAGGGCCATTCATACAAGTGACACTAGGGTAGGAGAAGTCCCCTATCCTAAACTGGGAGCAGAGCATGCTCCTGGTTTTTTTACCAGATAAAAACAAGGTCAGATGTGGGTGGCTTAATTGTCAGCCAAGACTCAGTGACGTAGGACGATTTTCCCACCCACCTCAATCAGAAGCTGTGAAAAGAATCTGGGTAAGACAAGTGTGCCCTACCCAGATTCTGTTCACAGTTTCCAAAGGAAGTAGGTGGGGAAATCATCCTACCCAACTGAAGTTTGACTGATGATCAAGCTCCCTGGCTCTGACCTTGTTTTGATCTAGTTTTTATCTGGTAAAAATTCAGGAGCCTGCCCTGCTCCCAAATTAGGGTAGGAGGCTTCTCCTACCCTACTGTCACTTGTGTGGATGACCCTAATGTCTGAAATCAGTTGAATTTGATATTTATTAGTCAATCTCTGTCAGTGGGTTCCTGAGAGAGAAGCAACATCAGGACACTCTGTGTGTGTTTGTGTGTGTCTTGAGAGTTATGGCTGGATGAAAGGAAAAAAGAAATAAAGCAATCTAATACTGCAGTACTGACAAAAGCTGCCATTATGGAAGTGATATTCCCCACTATATTGGGCTATTCACTATTGCCTATATGAGTAAGCACTCGCATTTATGCAAATTAACTATTGCCATGCGGAAGCAGAAGAGCAGCTGCTGTACCAAAAACAAATCACTGAAATATTGCAATGGTTCTGCTGAATTGCAATATTCAGCAAAAACAAATTGAAGTCAAAAAGGACTGGTAAGAGAAAACATGATTTCTAAATTTAGCATCATAACATACCACAGTCCAGGGTGATTCCAGGGGCCTGCTTCCTAGCTTTTTATGTTTAGCCAAGTTATGACTTCCTCATGTCCTCCCTGACATTTTAATATCCTCCTGCCTTTCTTGTCCCGTCATGTCAAAAAGAGCAAGTACTTGATATGCCTTTTGCCGATGAACACATTTGAGCTGTCAATATCAAAGACTCTGCTTTATAAAACACTAGCTGACCCCGCACAGAGCATCTGTGCGGCAGTACACTCTCCCCACCTTCAGGCCCAGTTTGTTCTCCCCCCAACCTTCTGCCTCAGTTAGTTCCCCCCCCTCTTAAGGCCCAGTTAGTTCTCAACCTTCTGCCCCAGTCTCCTCCGCTACCCCCACCTTCTGCCCCAGTCTCCTCCACCGCCCCCACCTTCTGCCCAGTTTCCTTCCCCACCCCCCACCTTCTGCCTCAGTCTCCTCCGCTACCCCACCTTCTGTCCCAGTCTCCTTCCCCACCCCCCACCTTCTGTCCCAGTCTCCTTCCCAACCTTCTGCCCCAGTCTCCTTCCCCACCCCCCACCTTCTGTCCCAGTCTCCTTCCCCACCCCCCACCTTCTGCCCAGTATCCTTCCCCACCCCCACCTTATGCCCCAGTCTCCTTCCCCACCCCCACCTTATGCCCCAGTCTCCTTCCCCACCCCCCACCTTCTGCCCCAGTCTCCTTCCCCACCCCCACCTTATGCCCCAGTCTCCTTCCCCACCCCCACCTTCTGTCCCAATCTCCTTCCCCACCCCCACCTTCTGCCCCAGTCTCCTCCGCTGCCCCACCTTCTGTCCCAGTCTCCGTCCCCACCCCCCACCTTCTGCCCCAGTCTCCTCTGCTGCCCCCACCTTCTGCCCCAGTCTCCTCCGCTGCCCCCACCTTCTGTCCCAGTCTCCTTCCCCACCCCCCACCTTCTGTCCCAGTCTCCTTCCCCACCTTCTGCCCCAGTCTCCTTCCCCACCCCCACCTTATGCCCCAGTCTCCTTCCCCACCCCCACCTTCTGTCCCAGTCTCCTTCCCCACCCCCACCTTCTGCCCCAGTCTCCTCCACTGCCCCCACCTTCTGTCCCAGTCTCCTCTGCTGCCCCCACCTTCTGTCCCAGTCTCCTTCCCCACCCCTACCTTCTGCCCCAGTCTCCTCCGCTGCCCCCACCTTCTGTCCCAGTCTCCTTCCCCACCCCCACCTTCTGCCCCAGTCTCCTCCGCTGCCCCCACCTTCTGCCACAGTCTCCTCCACCGCCCCCACCTTCTGTCCCAGTCTCCTTCCCCACCCCCCACCTTCTGCCCCAGTCTCCTCCGCTGCCCCCACCTTCTGTCCCAGTCTCCTTCCCCACCCCCCACCTTCTGCCCCAGTCTCCTCCGCTGCCCCCACCTTCTGTCCCAGTCTCCTTCCCCACCCCGCACCTTCTGTCCCAGTCTCCTTCCCCACCCCCCACGCCGGGCCGAGTGTTCAGAATGTGTGGCTCTGTCCACCCGCCCACCCCGTCTCCGGCAGGGCCTGAGTGCGGCCGCCAGCCGCCGCCAGCGGGGCCCGAGTGCGGCCGCCAGCCGCCGCCAGCCGCCGCCTGCGGGGCCCGAGTGCGGCCGCCAGCCGCCGCCAGCGTGGCCCGAGTGCGGCCGCCAGCCGCCGCCAGCGGGGCCCGAGTGCGGCCGCCAGCCGCTGCCTGCGGGGCCCGAGTGCGGCCGCCGCCGCCTGTGGGGCCCGAGTGTGGCCGCCGCCGCCAGCGAGGCAGAGTGCGGCCGCCAGCCACCGCCTGCAGGGCCCGAGTGCGGCTGCCAGCCTCCAGCCTCCGCCTCACCTCCGCAGTCGGGCCCACCTGGCTCCTCGGCCATGGCCGCCACCGCCGTTCTCCTGGGTGCGCCAGCCAATCAGGCGCCCCACAGCCCAGCCAATCAGCTGGGCTGCCGGGACGCATTTTTCCTGGGCACACCCAGGAGAATTATATATATAGATACCGTGTGAGACCCACATGGGCTAGTGGTGGCATGAACCCTTTGTTTTCTTATTCAGACCAATGTAAACAGTGTGTGGATTATGTCCAGTGACTCTGCTAGCATTCTTATGGGACTGTCTGGTTCAATGTGAATGCTAAATTCCAAAATGGTGGAGAGGCTGTCCAGTAACAGGATGTAGCATTGACTTGTCCTGTGACAGCATTGTAGCTTCTCTGCCATTATTGCATATTGACTGGTGTCTTATCTAAATAGGCACCGTGGAGTATCATCAGTGCACAACATCTTGTCTGAGTTCTCAGTGGTGCTGCAGATGTGGTGCTTAGGTTGCTAGGTTATCTATTATATACTGGTATGTTTTGCTTTCTCTTGTATTTTTTGGATTGCATAGGAGTATTGGCTACAGGTGTGCACAAATTGGTTTTTGATATTCAATTCAACCTCAGATTGAATCAATGAATTGAACTGAAAATTCACACACACAAAAATAGGGAACAATGGGAAACTCAAATCACCCCATTGTTGCCCATTACATAGGTCCTAAGGACAACAAAGTGGGTTGGGTGGTAGAGAGTGATGGGTGCTACCTACCACCCAACCCACAAAAGAAATGGGCATTTAGGCAAGCAGCTGATTAAAAAAAAAACTTAACCCCCCCCCCAAAAAAAACCTGCATAGGATCCTATGGGGGTTTAGGTTTTTAAAATTTTAAAATTGCCCTCTTCTTTTTTCTACCAGTTCAGTGGTAGGTAGCCATACCACCCAACCCACACCCACACCATCATGCCATACCACCCAACCCACTTTGGTATCCCTATGGTCTACCCATGGGTAACAAAAGAGTTATATAAGTTCCCCATTGTTCCCTATGGGCTAGACAAGCAGAGTACACTGCACACATTTTGTAGCGCTGCTTTGAAAAACAACACTGCAGAACAGAAGCAGCACACACAGACCCTCCCAACAAAGAACAACACATTTTGTTAAACACACAGTCCAAAGATGGCCAAAAAACGAAGCACTGACCCAGAATCTGCCGCCAACCACAGTGCTTGCGCTGCAGTAACATCATTGGCACAAGTTGCTCTCTCACACACAATTATGACTCTGTCCTTACTTGCAACAGCTGCCACAGCACAACAGCACCCTCAGCAGCAAGAAAGCATAGCCATAAGCTCAACTACAGCAATGTTTCCAGCCACATGTTGACTGAGTGAGTACACCTTGCAATGCAGATTGCAGAGGAGACAAGAGCAGTGGTAACTAACAAGTTACTCTTAAAGCCAGACATGGAGCTTATCTCACATCAATAATCAGGGAAATATTACAGAAAAAGAGAGCTGAGCTGCCACTGTCCATTTCTCACCACAACACCATTTCACAAACAGACCAAACCACAACTTAAGGCAGGCAGGCAGGCACCCAAATTCTGCCTTTGTCAATCTGAGATCAGGCAAAACCGGATAATTATAGCAGCAATAGGTAGCACAACATTATCACAAATTGAGTCCTATTGATTTCAATGAGACTTTAGCCATATTCACACATTATGTACAACAAGGATACAGTATACACAGGTACAGAACTGTACACTTGTATGGTTATTCACACATTGAGTTAAAGACAAGTAAAGCAATACACTTTAAATCTATTTCGCACATTTCATGGGACCTGTTTCACTTAAAGTGAACATTAATGTACAGTCATCACACAAAAACATGTGCCTTTGTACAGACATATGTACACTAGTGCAACATAATGTTGGAACAATGGTGTTTGATTCTAAGAGAATGCCTTCTTCTGCACGATCCCCACTACACGTTAAAGTCATCTGAGGAAGTCCATCTCCAGTTACCACCAACAGGTCTGGTGGCAACTCAGAGACGGGCCTTCTCTGTAGCTGCTCCTGGCCTGTGGAATTCACTTCCAGCAGAAATCCATAAACTGAGTTCATTATTGGCCTTCTGGAGAGCCCTCTCTGTTTGGCTTGGCCTTCCAGGGTTTTTAAACTGTTTTTAAACTGTAAAGGTTCAGCCTGGTTTTCCAGGGTTTTACAAACTCTTTTAATTGTTTTAATAATGGTTTTAAGTTTTTTATTTTAATAGTTAATTGATTTTAGTTTGTTTTAATGTAAAGCACCCTGTGCTATTTTTGGAAGGGCAGTATAGAAATAAAATAAAATAAATAAATAAATAAATAAATAAATAAATAAATAAATAAATAACTTTCTTTTTCTGGATTCTGCCCTCTGTTTTAAATTAAATGGTTTTAAGAAAGGATACAACAATTCTCTCCCAATATCTATTTAGTTTCTTTTTTTATTTTGATTCTCTGCCTAAAAAAAATGAGCTGGATTTATTAGACGATATTATGCTGGACATGTTAATGTAAGTTAACAGTTAGGTGCCTTAGGCTTCATTCCTAAACAAACCTCCTAGGGAATAAGTCCAATCGAACTTACTAGCACTTGCTTCTATAACATGCTTAGTTAGGCGTGTGGTATAACTATCATATTTTTTACACATTAAATTCTTTGGCTATTGCCTTAGGCCACATACCATTCAAAAGTGTCCTATAATTTAAACTATCTTGGATGCCTGTATGACTAATATTGAGACAGATTTGTGAAGTGTGAAATGTTAATATTCAGAAATAAAATAGTTCTGAAAAATCTGAATTGAATAAATGGCAGTAAAGAACTGGTCTACAACCTCTTCAAACCAGTAGGAAAAAAGTATTATTTAGAGCAAAAACAATTTATAATGTTCTATTTTGAAAACATATCCTTATTCATTTTATCTCAAGAATTCAGGAAGGTAAGAATTGGGCAAAACCCCATTCTTCTGTTTCCCCATCCATTGCCTGATCATTCAATCAGTACAAATACAGAAGGAAATGTTGTAGAGTGAAATGTTTCGTGCATCTAATTGTTATTCATTCCTTCAGCATGGACTTAAATAAACTATTAATTCTAATTAATTTCTAGGAGTGATAATGATAGTGTAAAATGCACCCAAGAGATTTCACTGGAAAATAAAATGTAGCAAACTAACAGGTTAATAATGAGTTGGAAGAATGTGTGTAGAGACTTAAGTAGAACACATCTCTTTTGCATAGGCAAATCAGAATTATGGCAACATATTCCTACTACTCTACAAGGAATCAAAGCAATTAAATCCATTACGTATCCTGTTGCCATTTGATGTGCACAGCAGAGGTGACAGAAAGTGAACTGTGAAGGAGGCAGCAGAGGAACAGTGTTTACTGCAGACTTCCCCAGATTTCTCTTCACTGAGGTATGCAGGGGCGTAACTATAATAAGGCAAGGGGAGACAGTTGTCTGAGGGCCCACTGCCTTGGCCCCCCCCCAAGGCAAGTCACATGACTGACTCCCCCAGCTGCACACCCGCCCAGGCTTCCTTCAGTTGTATTCATCCTATGAAATTGATGTGAGTGTTAAGACCTGGAGCTACCAGAACAGCATGTTCTCTCTCTCTCTCTCTCTCTCTCAATTTTACTATGCTTTTTGTTACCACTATTCAGCCTCATTTAAGATTTCTTTACTTCATGAGCTGAGCTTTAGTGAGGGGGGGCATTTTAAATTTTTGTCTCTGGTAGGGGTGTGTCTGGACCGGTCCGGAGGCCATTCTAGAGGCCTCCGAACCAGTCCGGTTCCGAGCTGGTCCAGTGGCTAGGCTCGGAGGGGGGTTGTAGCTTTAAGGGTGGGGGGGTAGCACTTACCCCCCTCGCCACTCTTCCCCCTCCGGCGCTGTGAGAATTCCAAAAGTTTCTGGGGCGGCAGCGTTCTTCCCTGCCACCCCTGGCCCCATCGTTAGCCCGCTTGTGCTGCAATAGCCTCCACGCATGCGCCTATTCCAACGCGCATGCGCTCTCGCGGCGGCCGCACATGCGCTCCCTACACGTCACATGTTGTGTGACGTCTGCGGAGCGCGTGTGCGCACTCGTGGCGGCTGCACACGCGCTCCGCAGATGTCACACGTCAACGTGTGACGTGTAGGGAGCGCGCGTGCGGCCACCACGAGAGTGCACGCATGTCGGAACGGGTGCATGCGTGGAGGCTATTGCAGCGCGAGCGGGCTAACGACAGGGCCAGGGGCGGCAGGGAAGAACGCTGCCGCCCCAGAAACTTTTGGAATTCTCACAGCGCCGGAGGGGGAAGAGCAGCGAGGGGGGTAAGTGCTACCCCCCCGCCCTTAAAGCTACAACCCCCCCCCTCCCGTGCCCATCTGGACCGGTTCGGAAGGATGCACACTCCTAGTCTCTGGGCCCACTCCAACCTAGCTATGCCCCTGGAGGTATGCTCTTTGAACAAACACTTCACTCTTATGCCTAAAATGGTTTAGTTTAAGAATGTGGTGAATAAGAATGACTACCGTCACAGAAGGCCATCTCCTGTATTCCTGCATGAGTGGAAAAAAGCAAGCCTAAAGCAGTGACTAATGCAGACATGCAACAAGAGCCAACCTCCACTGAGGACTGTAATCAGGGGCATATCTAGGGTAGGGCAGGCAGGGCACGTGCCCCAGGCGCCACTTGAAGGGGGGCACCACTTTTCAAAATTATTTTTAAAAAAAATGGCTGCCAAAAACAAAATGGTCACCATGCATGATCAAATGGCCTCTGCGAGGCCCTAGGGCATGCCAGGCCTCACAGAGGACATTTGAGCATGCATGGCAACCTCCAAAATGGCCACCAGGCTGATCATTGCAGGCCCAAACAAGCCTGAAAATCAGCCTGGGATGGGCTGCGGTGGTGAATTAAGAGGCCGGCAGGGGGAGGGGGAACCTTTGCAGGAACTCTCCCCATGGCCTTTAGGAAGCCCCCCGAATGGGTTACAGGTAATTTTTTTAAAATTTAATATAAGTCACTGTACATATATTCAGTTTGGCACTATGTACATAGAATCAGGGCTTGTGAATACTGAGCTGAATGGTGAGTTTCTCTTTGAATCAGTGTGAAATCCTTAGTATTAAGGCCCACTGGGAGTTTCTTTCTCTCTTTCTCTCACTAGAATATATTCCAAGGAGTGACACAGTTTACTCTGCATATCCTTTAATTATTTTCAGAGTATCTGGGAAAAGTCAAATTCTCCATTTATTTTTAAAACTGATGTAATAGTGATGCTACAATGCATAGTAGACAATGAGACAGGCACTTCTGTTTAGTTTTCCAAGTACACCTCCACATAGTATCTGGGTATTTCATGAGCCCCAGCATACTGAAATTTGTAATTTTCCAGCATTTTTTGGTCTGGCGATGTCCACTGCTAAATAGTTTTTGAAATATTAAAAGATTAACCATCTTGACTTGTATTTTTCAGCTGATATTATGGTAAAGTTATCGGAAAGATGGATGTCAGATGTTTGGACAGGGGGCGCAATTTCAGTGCTTGCTCTAGGCACTATTTTCCCTCAATATGTCTCTGACTGTAATAACCACACAATATGGAGACAGGGCAGAATTATCTGTCATAAGCAAGCTGACTGTTTAGCGAAGATGAGAACAGTGAATCACACAGAGATGGGTATGGTACTTCAGTGCAATTAGATAGTTAGAAAGTGCCAGTTCTGTGTCAGTCCCCACACAGGAGATGGAGGAGAAAACAAATTTGTGGGTATGCATGGCAAGGAAGTGAGACCAAGCAGTGATGGCTGGCCAGGCCGAGCCACGCTGGGGCAGCCAATAGGAGGTAAACATTGGCCAGGTATATAAGCTGGAAGTTCGGTCCCTCAGCTACATTTACAAGGGAATTCAACATCTCCTCACCCACCCGAAAGTACAATGCAGGATCTGCTAGTCTTCTTGGCTGAATAGGAACTTTTTCACCCCAACCCACATGGACTTAGGGATGTGGGCTTTCCCCCCTACTCTGCACTGCTCAGCTGAGGGGGAGGTGGCAGTCGGGACCAATAGGTGCCTTCTAGTAACATCTAGGGTCAGCTACCCTTCAGGTGCCTCACTCTCTGAGCCCTCATCACTCAGTCCCAGCTCTGCTGGTAATATTGTTTGGTTCCTGAGCAGCTCCGCGCAGCAAAGCTGAGCAGTTATTTCTTGGGACCCTGGAGCAGGGTTGCCAGAACCTAAGGGGTATACTCGTGGGTCAAATGGGCCGTAAGCCAGAATTTGGCTTTTTAAAAGCCAAATCTGGCCACCTAGCCCTGGAGTCTCTTGTGGTGCCTTGTCATCAGAGCTGTCATTGCTCAACCACATCAGGTGTGGTGGTTGGTTCGGGTTTATGGCTCTCTTGCTCGCCAAAGCCTTCTGTGCACTCTACATGGAGCTGCCCTTTGGCTTTAGCTGATTCAGAATAATGCCACAAGGATGTTTGTGGGTGCCAGTTACTGCCTGTAACCCTAACCTTCCCACACAGCATCTCTCTGCTTATGAATGAGATGGTAGAGCCCAAGCTCAATTAAGTGTGCGGGGGTGAAGAATAACACAGTAAAAACCCCAGATTAGTGAGAGGCACTACTCTGTTTCTGTCAGGCGTAAAGATGCAACTCTACTTTTCAGACATATTTAACCAGAACTGAGGTTTATTCAACAAAAGGAAGGGGGTGATTAAAATGATTCCAACCGATATATAGTTTAAAATAAATCCCTAGCCCACACACAGTGAAAAGTAAACTCTTAAAGTCCAACAATTCAGTTGGGTCAGACTTGTCCCTCGCTCCACTCTTCTCCTGATGAGATCTGATGTTGTATCCCTGATTGTCTTCTTTTCCAGCTTGTCTTGTCTTCCTGCTTGGCTTCTTTCTCTGCTTTTCTTGTCTCTCTCACTCTGATCCTCTCAATCCAGGATTTGCCTGCTTTCTTCTAATTTCCTGTTCTTCTTTTCAGTTCAGCACTTTGCTCAGAAAAAAACCCCTCTCTCATCAGATCTACACTACAAACAAACAAACAAACAAACAATCGCATCTACCCTTGTGCTCCAACAGGGTGCTACACCCATACGGTTACATTCAAAAATATTACACCCATCATACTGTACCTTCACTGGTTACTAGTTTGCTCCTGGGCTCGATCCAAAATGCTGATCTATAAAGCCCTACACCATCACATGGCTTAGGATGGGAGTATCCGTTGGACTGCATCTGCCCATATGAACATGCCAGGGCCTTCATTTCATTCTCTCCTTGTGGCCCGCCAGTGACTGAGGTCTAGTTGACGGAGACCTTACACAGGGTCTTTTTGGTTGTGGTCCCTAAGCTTTCGAAAGCTTTCCAAGATGAGCTTTGTCATGCCCTCTCCCTCAGGCTTTTTAAAAAACACTGCAAACCCATCTTCTTAGACAGTCATTTTAGTTTTTATTCTTTTTCTGTTTCTAGGAAGTTTTTAATTTGTAAAATTTTAATTTGTAATTTGTAAAACTCCTGGTTTTAATTGCTCCTTGTTTTAAACTGAATTTTATTAACTGTATATTGTTTTATTGGTTTTATTGTATTGGTGAGCCACCCCAAGCAGCACTGCACTGAAGGAATGGGATACATTTTTTTTAACAACAACAACTACTACTACTATCTGTATGATGCAGCTGTACCACATAAGGTACAGCTATTCATGTAGTAGTAGACAGCCTAGCACCTACACACACACACACACACACACCAAGTAGGAGTGTAAAGTAATAAAACTGTGTTTCCAACATCTGGGGGATTATTTGAGTACTGCTCCTTACTTCATCCTAGTGATCAGAATAAACACACAAGGGACCCATCCTACCACACTTATATTCTATGGATTCAAATGACATGGCTTCTGGGGAAGAAAAAATCAGCATTACATTAACTGTTACTTTATCAGTACATCATTGCCAGGAAAGATAGCACTGATGATCTGTTTTTGAATTGGCAATTTCCCCTTTATGATAAGAAAAAAAACTGATCGTGTTTGGTACCCATCCAGTTTGGTTAGTCTGTATAACAGTCTAAAGGGAAGAGAGCAAAGAAAAGAGATCAATAACACTTCATTTCATTTCTCAAATAAATATGGCATTTCAGAAAAGGATGCAAGCAACAAGGCAAAAACATGGGAAGACAACTAATTCAAATCAATTGCAAGACAAATATAATTGCACGTACGAGTGTAAACAGAGCAGCCTAGACTGAGAAAGGAGAGAAATCAGTCCAAAAATGCTTAGGTTAAATCCTACCAACAGTCATCAGGCACATCAGAGTAGATGGCTGTGTTTTGGAGTCACAGTCCATAAGCCTATAATGCCAGCTAGAGCTTAAAGACTTAACTGATTGATTGCTTTATATTCAGACTAGGTCTGGAAACTTTTCTTTGGTTTTGTATTTCTTTTTCCTTGTCAAAACACGAAATACTTACTTATGGAGTGTGCTCAGCCCCTGATGTTGCTATTCATAATTTCAAGGAGGAAGGATCTCCCCCAGTTTATGTCGGGAAACTGGAAACCAGTAGTGGGATAAAGCCTAAAAAGGAAACTAAGAAACTTCTTATTCTCATTTCCTTAAAAACAGGGAACTCAGGTGGGAGGCAACAATGCTCACCGAGCATGTTCCAAGTGAACACGTGCAAATCGGTGAGCAATCAGTGTGATCAGTTCCAAGACCGGCCATATATGGATTGCATCTCATCTCAGCAGTCTTATAGAGTTGCCCTGCCTCTGAGTCCATTTCTGAGCCCAATTGAGGGTGGTGGTTTTAATGTTTAAGCAGCTTGGAATCACAAAACCCTAAGGGCTGCTTGCTCACACAGGTATCTGGGCAGCTGCTAAGATCTTCAGGCTCTGTTACAGGTCCCTGCACTTTCAGAGGTGAGGCGGCTGAGTCTTCAAACGCCAGTCTTGGAACTGATCACACTGATTGCTCACAGAGCTTCAGTGACTTGCACATGTTCACTTGGAACATGCTCAATGTACACTGCTGCCTCCCACCCACCCTTCTGAGTTCCCTATTCTTAAGGAAATGAGAATAAGGAGTTTCTTAGTTTTATTTTAAGCTTTTGAAAGTTTCCCAACAAAAACTGTGGGAGATCCTTTCTCCTTGAAATTATGGGTAGCAATATCAGGAGCTGAGCACACGTAGAGAAGTTTATCTGGTGCCAGCATTGATGTCTTTTTGCTACCAGCAAAAACCGTTTACATTTTTTATGCCTCATTTTATTTGGTTGTCTATCTCTTCTGCTGCTACTTTTGATGCTTTCACATGAATTTCATTATTGTATTGTGTTTCAGAGCCTTATGTTAGCCACTCTGGGATGCAGCTGCCTGATCAGCAAAATATACTTTAAATAAATAAATAAATAAATAAATAAATAAATAAATAAATAAATAAATAAAACAAGTGATGAGTCATGAAATTACAGAAGTAAAAAGTAATATGGTATAAGCTGGAGAGGCTCATTAAAGTAACAATTCAAGTTGATTAAAAACCATAACAAGTCATATATTATTTGAAAGATCTTAGAAATAATTCAAGGACATCAATTAATTTCTCAACTTTTTATTACCTCTGATAGATTTTAGTTTTATGTTCATTGTTTTTAACTTCTTAGCCTCTATGCATTTATTTTAGCATATTTTAATTGATTTTACAACATTCCATAGATCTTAATTTGATAGCAACAAGATTTTAACTTTACAGTTGCTATCTCCACAGATGTAGACTGTTTTTGACACTACTGTCATGTTTTATCCTATGCTAGTCAAAGACCTAAATAAATATATTGAATTAGTGACAGTTAAGAAAAACAAGTTTATTCAATGGTGGTCCCCCTCCCCCCCAATTTTTTTTTTTCAGTCACCAGAATATTCTGGGTCCTTCCTTCTTAAAGTTTTCCTAAGGATGTTATTCCTTGAGTGGATATGGTTCTCTGCAAGATCACAACCTCAGAAGTTGTGCAAGTTCATGCAATATTAGCCCCATGGAGGAGAGCAGGCAGTGGGAAAATGCTGTAATTGTTGCTTGGGTTCAACTTGCAGAGTGGGCTTGGCTGTGATACACCTTGTTGAAGGATTAGTTGGTGGCGTTCTGGTCAAATAGGCCAAGACAGATCCAAGAGCTGTGTAAGCAAACAGAAAAAGGATGACATGTGGTGGTATACAATGAGGCAGTTTGGGCTGGGAGCAGGAAGAGGCTAGGAGAAGGGTGAGGATAAGACTGAAGAAAAGCATAGATAGTTTAGCGATCAAGTCACAGGAGGGCTTTGTTGCAGAAAGGTTGCTGGTACACCTGTGAACAATCACAAATTTCAGATCAAATCCAAATCTAAAAATCTGATCAAAATCTGATCCAAAACAATAGATTTCAGTTTGGTCCTTTGGACCCTTCAGAATTTCAGTCTCAGATTTGGTATTGGGTTTACTTTCAGAAATCTGGAAATTTTCAGTGAAATCCCCATAGAAGCCTAAGGGGAAAGTTTAAAGAATCATTGGAGGAAATGGCTAGATAGGGAGCTCTGGCAGTTGGCACACAAGTGTATAAGGATGGCAGGACTTTATGTATTTAATTACAAGTGGATCCAACCATCTATTTATTTTTAATTAATTTTGTAAAATAATTAAGAAATCGTATTTACATCTGAGAATCACAGGGGAAGTTATGCCACATCTGAGAATCACAGGGGGAAGGATGTACTGTAACATCCAAAAATCACAGGAGAAGTGATGTGACATCTGATAATCTACTGCTTTGTTTTTTAATGTATTAGTAAATCGTTGGCTAAATAAAGAAATAAATGCATGGGTGGGTGGGCAAGCAGGCAGATGGGTGGCAGAAGATGGCTTTTCTTTTCTCTGGCCATGATCAGGAATGAACTCCATTTTTATTTCTGCAATTTAGAACTCTGAAACATTGAGCTTTTGCTGAAAATGCTCCTGAAATCCCCAAAACGCTTTTGGATAATTTTGGCCTGAAATAGGCTTCCCTTTTTTAGACTGGAATTATCACCAATATCCTCTGCAATGGCTGTTATCGGACCATTACCAAAATTCCAGATCTTAAATTGCACAGGTCTAGATGCCTATCCTGGAATAATATCCTGGAAGAGGATATTATGTAAGACAGGGAGGGTCAATCATGATGAAGCCAAGAAATAGGTTTCTTGGGGCCCAGGACAGGAAGCTAAAAGAGTGTAAGGAAGAGGTGGTGGTCCAGGGGAAAAGGCTTCTATCCAGCTCCTTGGAGGATGCCAGTTTGGAACTTTCTGCAGCCAGCAAACCTGCCAGTGGCATGTGTAAATCTGCCGATCACATAGATAATATTACACTTAGAGAACTCAACAAGATATTTGACCCTTGAGTTTGTTTTTGTTGCCCTTGAAGCACCTTCATTTTTGATACCTGTGTGAACATGTGACTTTTTCATCTCTCCCTATGATTTCTATTGCATATTTCATGAGTTTAAATTGAAACATGCACAACATTTCCCAACCATTTTAATGACCTTCTGTAATGGATTGACTCATCACACTGAAGCCAGGCATTCTGTAATATTTTCGGCAGCACGTTATCTGTTTGGGAGATACAATCAGCAGGGGTTATTCTTTCCCCGAGCAGCAACCTTACAGAAGGGTCATATTTTCTATTTAATTCTTGGTACATATTTATATTTCACAGATGTTGAAGCTTGTGCCGATTATGCATGCGGATTTGTTCTGCAGATGTGGGGTCAAAATGAGTACAAATCCGGAGTCAGTACAAGCAAAATCTGATTAAAAGGGATATGATGAAGGAACTTGCCTTCCTTGTACTGAACTTTGCATATTCTGGGTTGCATTTATACAGGAAATGTCATCACAGGCAACAGATTCCAGCAGGCAGATGACCTTATCAGATTTTAACATCTGCCCTTCTTTCTTTGAAGTATCTAGCTTGCTATATATTCTTTCCTTGTTCTGCAGATTTATACTGATATCTCTTCATTTCTCCCAGCAGTAGGAGCGATGGTTCACTATCTTGCAAGCCACTCCTTCTGGAAAGTAGCTTTTATTAAACTACTTGCCAACATGGGACAGGAAGCTTGCAAAGTGGAAGGATCACGGGGAGGGAAGCAATAAATGGCTGAAACAGATCTGGGAGTTATAGGAAACCAGATTGAAGGTTGGTAAAAAAAATAGCAGGCATCCCATCACTGAACATACTGTAACAGAATGTCAGTGTAAAACCAAATACCAATAAAAGAATGGTCATAGTGGCAGCACCACCTGGGTCATGAAACATGGCATGAGCGTGGACAAATTTACAAAGAAAACCTTGTGAGTAAACTCCAGCAATGACTGTACCCCAGAGTGAACACCAGTCTGAAATTTGCTGAAGAGCTGAGCATTGGAGCCCCGTGATCTTCAGCAAATTGCAGAACTGGGGCAACAGTGTCTAAAACATCCTAGGATCAAGCTTCCTTAAGAACTTCCTCATCTCATATGAACCCATTCAAATGTTAAGGTCATTCTTGGAAGCCCTGCTGTATGACTCTCCACCATTGGGAGATGGCCACAAGGAATAAAACGTTTTTTCCTGATGTATGGAGTGGTTATGGAATGATCTCCTGGATGAGGTCTACTGCTTTAGTCTGTAGTCACTCTGCAGTGGGCAGTCAAAGCTAGGCTGATCTTTGGCTCAGGTGAGGATTCATGGGGAGGCAGGGTTGGGAGTGAAAGAGGACCAAAAATGATTTCCTGTCTTACTTTATTTTGCTGTTACCTGTATCACAGGTAACCAGTGATACAGGTAACAGCAGTGCAGCAATGCAGAGCTATCAACTGGCAGATGCCGTTTTTTCCAGGAAACCATCCCGTTCCAGAATGTCATGATCTAATGTCACTTGGAAGGGAAAATGTGGGAAAACAAATAGAACTAGCCAGTCAATGGCCTCCAAAGGGAGCACTGCTGCCAACAGTGAGTTCCACACCCCCAAATTTTATACCTTCTCACCTCAAAACTGATGAAATAGACTGCCAGTTTTCACTCTGTAAATGGAGAGGTGAAAATTATAGGGAGAGATTTGTCATAGAAACATATTTATGTCATAGGAACCTATTTATTCTGACAAGCTTTTAATATATTTTATAACGTAAATGGCAAGGTGTTGTAGAGAGGTTTTTAATCTTTTATTGGCTGTGGTTATGGTTCAAAATGTCCCTTTCTTGGTTCAAATCCCCAGTGGTGTGTTTCCCAGAATATGGGAAACTCCTATATCAGGCAGCAGTGATATAGAAAGGTGCTGAAAGGCATCATCTCATACTGCACGGGAAATGGCAATGGTAAACCCCTTCTGTATTCTACCAAAGACAACCAAAGGGCTCTGTGGTCTCCAGAAGTTGACACCGACTCAACGGCACGATCTTTCCTTTCTTTTGTTTTGTATTTAATAAATGTTGTTAGCTGCTTTGAGCATTTTTTAAATGAAGAAGTGTGATAAAAGTGTCTGGATATGAATAAATAAATCAGGATGTGGTTAAGATTCTCCACATGGTCTCATATTCTGCACTGTCAGGTCTCATCAGCAAAAGGATGCACAGAATACTGTAATAAGGTGAGCAGTGTTTGCTTCAAGGAATGGAAAAGCCATTTTGACAGGGAACATCAATTGAACACACTGAGAATTCTTTCTGAATCCCCCTGAGAATATACAGTATGATTCAGGTAAAACTATCTATTTCAAAGACATTCAACTCCAAGAAAGCAATTTAACCCCAAGTCACATCTAATAGATATCTAACATAGATAATGCATGGCTATGAGAGCATGTTGAATTAAAATCCCTCTGGAGAAATATCATATTTGATAGATCAACTGTTTCCCAACTAATCAGTCCAGAAAAATTTAATTACATAGCAAAATTAATACCAGAAAAGCTGAACTACCATAACATTAAAAATGCTAGTGCTGCAACAGAGATGTTTGGATGCCAACTTTTTGTCACACATGGAACAGAAATTTAAGAAAACATAACAGGTTTCATTGTATCTTCAGAGAAGTCCATGGAAACAGTCACTGTGGAATAGTCATCACCTCTTCATGCTCTATGTGTTTCACCAGAAGTTGTGGGATGTTGGACCAGATGAACTTGGCTTGATCCAGCGAGGCAATGTTTAGGTTATAATGTCCTCACTATTTATAGATTTAAAAAACAAACTACTGAGGAGAATTCAATTGTGTTTTCACCATGTATAGATGTTTTTAAAACGGAGGAGCATTCAATCATGTAATCTTCCATCTGAAGCCTGCGATGTTTCTGCAGCCAGAACAGTTTTTATCATCAGTAAGCAATTTGTTTAGACGATGGCATCGTTACTCGATATAACTAATATGCTCACAGACACCTAAACTTTGAATATGCAAATATTTAAGATATCCGTCAAGAAAACTGAACAATAACTTTGAATTTGATATGCTAGAGTTGGTAATAACTGCGTCTATAAAATAAGGAGCCCTACTAACTAACAAAGAATAATGTCTTTTATCTTTAAAATCTATCTTTTATTAAATACCAAGTATCTGACTATATAAGCATAGGCAGCAGGCTGTTATTTACATGCCCACTGGAGTCCTAAGGCTCATGTGGATTGGACCTTATCAAGCAGATTATTTACACTGTGTGAAATCCTGCCCTTGCTGCCAGAGGCACTCTTACCCCTGGGCTTTGGGGCCAAGGTCCAGGGCCTCCACATCCCCTGGGGCCCCCCAAATCCTCCTTAGTCTGTCCTGGGTGGTGTAGGCACCATGGGCACACACTGCACCAGGCGGCTAAGTGCAATTGTGACCTGCGCCGGATGCTTTAGAAACAGAGGGGGGAGCGGGGGGAAGTGTTACATTGTGTGTTAAAATGTTTCTGCTGATGCATATTTGCATAAATATACCTCTTTTATATCCTGACATTTTTGTGAGTTCAGTTGCTGTTTGAGCACTCAAAAACCCACGTGTTAAAAATTCTGTGTGTGCAGGGGCGTAACAAGGCTGGAGTGGGCCCAGAGACAAAAATTTTAAAATGGACCCCTCGCTGATACACACACACACACACACACACACACACACACACACACACACTTCACAATATACAGTCATGTGACTTGCCTCGGGGGGGGGGCTCGAGGCATGGGGGGCCCCAGGCAGCTGCCTCCCCTTGCCTAATAGTAGTTACACCCCTGTGTGTGTGTCATGCTTCACTTATGGGAGAGGGGGGCCTCCAGTGGGGGTGGAGGGGCTCGAAAGGCCTTTAAGTCCAGGCTCCAAAATTACCTAGGTGCACCTCTGCTTGCTGCCTTCCAGGCTGCCTACACTGCAATACTTACCCTAAAGACTTTATTGTTGACCTCACCTTGCGCCTCCAGTGAAACCAGCTCACCTGATGTGGATTTTCTTTCCTACGGCGCAAAGATTCCTTGTGATATTGATCATAATATCAAGGACTGCCTAACAAGTACTGTTGTGAAGAAGGGGAGCACAACACTGTCATGTGATTTTTGCCATTCTCTGCCTCAAAAAATCAGATGACTCCTACAGAGCGACCTTGATCTGAGATGCTAACTTTCTAGAGATACGAGGTGACATTTTCCCTCCAATAATAGTATATTTCTTGTTTCATAGTGCTGTGACTTCTAAAACTTGGAGTATTTCCCTCCTCTTTATTCACTTTGTTTTGATCAATGCAAGCAAGCTTGTTATGTCTACACTGGAAACCATATAACTCCATCCATTTATACTTTATCGTCTGCCAATCAGGCTACATCTTCTATACATTACATAGTGCACAATTTGTCTTATCTGAACGTGCCTTGAACATATGACTATATGAAGGTGCCTTATAATGTCAGACCATTAGTTCATCTAGCACAGAATTATCCATTCTGTCTAGCACAGCAGTTCACTAAGGTCACACCATATCTAACACATTAATAAAAATGGTAAATGACATCAGATAAAAGACTGATGAATATGGTTATCCCCCAACATCTTCTACATTCTTTCAGTCTGATGCCATGGTGACCAATCAGGATTTAGTGTTAGGCGAATTCTTCAGCCAGTTGTTCACCAGTTACACAAACAGTTCCTCATACCCCAATTTTCTAGTAGGTTTCCAATAAAGACACATAAATCTGTGTCAACAATCTTGCAAGCTATATTGATTAATTCCCCCATATCCATAAAATAACTACTCCATTAAAAAGGACATTTAGATTGATAATAGCAAGAATGAATATATTGTTCTAAACCACTTGCTTTGTTTTATGTGTGCTAGAACAGGAACAAACAGAGAGCAGATGAGTCAGAGTCTCAGCCATAGGAACATGGAGTTTCCACACCATGCCTCAAAATAATTGGAATTTACTACATACTTTTGCTCCCCTCTCTTAGAGGTTGTCCTCATGGACAGGCAAAATGAGGCTAGGGAAGCCCAGCCTGGTTTTGCCTGTGCGTGAGACCCACCGGGAGCTGTACCACTCCCAGCAGTAGCACAGCAGCAAACCCGCAAGGGAGCCCCAGCTGTTAACACGGAATAAGGGTGCAATTGCACCATTCACCTGGGCTAACTGATTATGTCGGCGCCTCACATCTCCATGCAGCACCCTCCTGGATGGCATCAACAAACTCCCCATAATGCACCTCACACTTGCATGGTGCATTATGAGAGTTCTGGGGCCCTCCCAGGTCCCCAACCTCCCTGCTGCTGGCAGAAGCCACTAATTGCCTGGGCAGCCAATCTGCTCACCCAGCAATGAGGAGAGGATCGTCTGCAGGGGAGATCAGTTTTTCAAGATTTCCTCCCCATGCCTCTTCAAGCCCTTCTCATGGATTGCAAGAAAGGGCTCATTACATTAAGCATGTAATTGACCCTTACAGATGATACCAGTCCATTTAGGGTGGTGAAAACCAAACAGATTGTGAAGTGCTCCAAAATCCAATTCTCCTAGTCTTTCCCTCCAGACGAGGGGAATTGGTAACAAAATGGTAACATATGGCAATGGTAAATGTGGTTCAGTGTAAATTATGTCAAACAAACAAACACCATTATATCTTCACACATACACCAATAAATGTATCTTGGGGTTACAGTGGACAGCCTAAATGAAACTGTCAAACCAGTATGTGACAGGTGCAAACAAGGCAAATTCCATTATGGGGATAATTTGAAAAGGGATTGAAATTAACTGCTAATATTATGATGCCATTGGTGCAGCCACAATTGGCATACTGTGTACTATTCTGGTTGCTGCATCTCAAATAGAATACTGTCGATCTGGAAAAGGTGCAGAAGAAGGCAACCAAAATGGGCAAAGGCTGGAGCAACTTCCTAATGAGGAAAGCCTTCATTGTCTAAGGTTTTTTAGTCTTGGGGGGAAAGGGAGGGGGGTCAATAGTGAGACCTCTAACATTATGCATGGTGTGGAGAAAATTGCTAGAGTGTTTCTTCCTTTCTCACTACACTAGAACAGGAGCCAGCAATGAAACTGATTTCCAGGAGCTATAGGATGAACAAAAGGAAGTTCTTATTCACACAGGAAATGGTTCATCTATAAAATGCAACATCACAAGATGGCCACTAGTGTTTTATAGCTGCTTCCCTAATGAACAAGAAGTAGTCTTAACTTGATTTAACTAAGACTTCATTCAGAAACAGCTCCATTGTCTCCTTCTCCTTCCCTTCCCCTTTCTTTCTGACTCCACCCCCACATTCTCTACAGGATCCCCACTTGGGCACACATCTAAAATCACAAAACATAAATGACTACTATAGAATACAAGTAACTTGGATGGCTTTAAAAGAGGGCTAGACAAAGTCATCAGACCAGCCTATCACTGAGGCTCTACACACAATCAAGGTGTGGAGCCTCAAGGGGTTTGGCGGGGAGAGCAGGCTTAGCCCGCTCTTGCCGCACATGAGCAGTCACTCATTGCTGGGTGGCCACGTCAGCTGTCCAGAAGAGCAGCAGCTTTGGTTGGGGACCCCCACGCCTGGCTGAAGTTTGCTGGGGAGCTCCAGGAGTTGGGGGAAGGGGAGTGCGGCTGTGCAGTGCCCCGGCCCCCAGAGCCCCAGGAAGGCACTGCATGAATGCACAGTGCCTTCCTGGGGTCCCCTCTACCCCCCACCCCATATGTGTCAGCCATGGCTGCAAGTGGCCGTGGCTGACACACGATCAAGAAATGAGGGTAATGAAGTGTTCGCTCCGTTAACCTCATTTAGCCGGAGGGGTTTTTAGGTGGGCTAGCCGTCGTAGAACCACCGGACTCGTGGGTGAGCCCGTTGGTTCTGATGATCACTAGAAACCTGGCTGGGCTCCCTTAGCCTGGTTTCTAGTGATCGTGGGAATAGCTTCAGTGACTACTTGTTTTGATGGCTATATGTGGTCTCTAGATTCAGAGGCAGCATGCCTCTGAATTGCTGTTGCAGGACTGCTACTCAGTCCTGTAACTGAGCAGCAGGAGAGCCTTCAATCTCTGCTGGTGGGCTTCCTGATTGGCCACTGTGAGAAACAAGATGCTGCACTAGATAGACCTTTGGTCTGATCCAGCAGAGCTCTTCTTACATTCTTTCAGGATCAGAACTGCAATGCTGAGGAAGATATTTAACTCTTTGTTCTTACCATAGTCCTGATCAGAATTCTCCTGCTGCAATTTTCCCCAAGAGGGAAAGTGTCATTAGCACCTTCTCTCTCAGGACAAATATCAGCCACAGGTGAAGGGTGATCCAGTTTGGAATGACACAGGGGCAAATGGTTAAATCCTATGTCTCCCACACCATGGTCCTAATCAGGGGCGTAGCAAGGTTGGAATGGGCCCAGAGACAAGATTTTAACATGCCCCCCCCCACTCAAAGTCCAGGGCCTCCGCACACCCCAGGCCCCCAAGGATTTTTAAGTCTGATATTCCAAAATAAGTATGCTGCCTGGAAATACATTTCACTGAATACACACACGCACACGTCACAATATATAGTGATATACATTGAGTACTATACATTTGTTTTACTTTTAATGCCTAGAACACACTAGAAAGATGAATGATTAAAATGGGCCCCTCGCTGCAGATTAGCAAAGGAGACTTTCAACCATGCAGGGTGAGCCTATGTTTGTTTTCTCAGAATTCTGAACAAATTCAGTCAAATTTGATTCCAGGAGGTTTTTCACAGGAGGCTTTTAAAGCCCTTTAACACACCTCTCCTCTGGAAAGGAGGTGCTGCATTCACATGTTGGCCAGATTTACCCTGAAGTCCCTGCAAGTTATTGGGGAGCAGTTCACACACAAGAAAAATAAAATAAAAGCACAAGACATGCTTCACAGTTCTCACTCAGACCTTCTGGGTTGCAAAACAACTTGAACATAAGGGCATTTATAAATGAATGAATGAATGAATGAATAAAATAAATATAATACTGTTTCTTCCAGAAGTTTTTGTAATTTTCTGCCATGAAACAAGCCACTTATAGGACTTTTTAGATAGTTTTTTTTAAGCCAGCAAATTTTCCAAGCTGTTTAAAAATAAATATTCAGAGACTTCTCAGTCCCTCCCCCACCCATATCAAAGCCCTATGACAAGCAGATGCCTATATATGGGGGTGGGGGGGTGGGGAAGGTAACCACAAAAAGGAGTTCACACTCTACCTGGCAGCAAGGGGTCTTCTGCTGCAGAGAACAGTGGTGGCCACTCTGGCTGCCTCCTCCTTCCTGGCTGGCTTGGGCCCTACTGGAGTTCAGGCTTCACAGAGGCCTACACGAGGCCTCCTTGGAAGCCCCGCCCACCCGCCGATCAGCTGAGAGGCGGGAGAAAAGTAGCTCTTTGCAGCTTGCCTGCCAGGAGAACAAGCTGGAGAGACGGGGAACAGGGCAAGTGGCTGAGGGGCCTTGGGGCTGGGCAGGGGGCAATGGGGAGTCACGTGAGGTGCCTCTGGGGGGCCCCTCCAGGCAGTGGGGCCCCCAGACAACTGTCTCCCCTTGCCCGATTGTTGTTACGCGCCTGGTCCTAATCCTGATGTCCTCCTTGACTAATATTTAGGAAACAAAAATGAAGCATGCAAGGCTGAATCACATGTTTAATGTAATGTGACACTGGACCTTAGTCCATATTTAACAGCTTTAATGTTTTACATGACTATTTTCTGGCTTACACTCTTACTAACAATCGCTATCCCTTTTCTTTCTTTCTTTCTTTTCAAAAGGTGTATTCTTATATTTTTATTTATGTATTTATTTATCATGATTTTATACCACCTGATATGTACATCTCTAGGCAGTGTACAGAATTTAAATTAAAAATTAAAAGTAAACACAGATTAAAATGAGACACAATAAAGAAAATAGTATAAAACAGTTATTAAAACAAATTATTAAAATTATTAAAATTAATTCTAATTAAAAGCTTGCGAGAACAGGATCCTGATCAAAATCCTTTTCCAAAAAGGCTGTATTCCACGATTTCCCCAAAGATTGCTCTAAAGTCCTCAGTGAATTCCTACATTGCCCTTAAGTTATTTTAGTGACATTAAATTCTGGGACCTCATGGCAGACTCCACTTTCCCCAGCTGTTTTACAAAATAAATGTATTTCCCCTGAGTTCAGACCATCTGCTCTCCCACTGCTGGGTAGGGGCAACAATGGAAAACGTATCTTTGTTCTCTAAAGTGAATGAATTAGTAAATTATTACTTTAGGTAATATTTAATGCAAATCAATACAACTGAGTATGAATGTAGGTTTTATAATAATTATGTTGAAAACTTCAGAATCCTTTCCCTTAATGAATCAAATGTTCCTTTTGAAGAAGAAGACAGACAATATTTTTCCTTCATCAGAGTGTTGTACTGCCTGTCTTGCAATCCATAATGAAGACAAAACAAACATTGTTTTTGTCACTACACTCCAAATTGGTTGATGTTTCACTAGAAAAGTATGGGCTATCAGTTGAGTTACACAGCAACTTGATTCCTTCAAAGAAGAATGCCACCCCTTTTGAAAACCAAGATTTTTGTGTCATGGGTTGTAGCCTAATATTTCCTTTCTCTGAAGGAAAGATTCGTCCTCTGGAGGAAGAATTCCTTGATCTGGAGGAAGACCTTCCATCTGAGGAAGGGAACCTTTGGATACAGCCCTGTATGTTTCTATTGTTTATAATGTAATTCTTATTTTGTTAACCCAGTTTTTTAGAGGACATTCTTTGTTGTCCTACTCTGTTCTTCCTCAGTTCTCTCCCTACTAATAAACTTTAGTTTACAAAGTCATGAGACTGAAAGATGCTGTGAAATGCCATACTAATGGTACCACTCATTACACTGTGACTGGTAATGCCCCAAACCTCACAGCATAATAATTCACTAATTGCAACTTCAGTGATGGGTTCCTTGAGCGTTTGGTACCCTCCCCCAAAAGCTTACATAGGATTGTAGAATATCTTCACTAAGTCCTGCTCCAGATTCATTTTGAATGGTGACACCTAACATTAACACTACCTCACAGAAACTAACACTACCTCACAGAAACAAAGAAATACATAGGTAATAATCAATTAGAATTTCACAATGTATTGCATCAAACAATCTAACAAACATACTAAGGTTGTTTTCATGGTCATAGCTGCAGGGCTGCAGAGGGCTGGGGAAAAGGCAGGAGCTTATTTGCCCCCCCCCCGCCCCCGCACATGTGGTTCTCCTCTAGGACTCCGCTGTGCTGCAATGAAGTCCCAAGCAAGGATCGGGAGGAGGAAGTCCTCCTATATTCCAGTGTGCACTGTGCGAGCAGCAGAGCACAGGTCTCAGTAGAGCAGCCGCTCCACTCTGCATGGCCACTCCTTCCCCCTGGCTCGCTTCCTAAAATGGAGGTGAGCTGTGGGGAAGCTGAGCTACCTGGTGGTGATCACACACATCATAGCTTGCCAAGGTAGTTCTACTTTGTTTGTTCTCCCTTGGCTTGTTCTACCTCGGTAAATGGCTGGGTAGAAAGGTCAGGCTCTGCAGGTCTGGAGCGGCCGGGAGCAGAGAGCTCCTGGTGCTCCAAATGACACGAGTTGCCTGGGGTAACCCAGGCAGCTCATGTTGTGAGGATAGGTGCCCCACTCCTCTCTTCAACACACTCTATTTTCCTTGATACAGCAATGTTTAGAGGGAAAGGGGCAAATTGTTTCAAGAAGATCAGTTCAGCCTTCATCCCTTTCCCCCACCTTAATGTTTAGGGAGTGCTATATCCTCAATGGAACAAATATGTGGGGATTCCTATGCAGTGGATAATTTTATAGCTGCTTCCCTCACAACCACAAATTAATCTTAGAACATAAGAACAGCCCTGCTGGATCAGAGCCCATCTGATCCAGCATCCTGTTTTGCACAGTGGCCCACCAGATGCCCCTGGGAAGCCCACAGGCAACAGGTGAGGCATGCCCTTTCTCCTGCTGTTGCTCTACCGTGACTGGTATTTAGAGGTACCCTGCCTCTGAGCCTTGAGGTGGCCCTCTGACTAGTAGTCAGTGATAGACCTGTCCTCCATGAATTTATCTCAACCTCTCTTAAAGCCATCCCGGTTGGTGACTGTCATCACATCTTGTGGCAGAGAATTCCAGAGGTTAATTTTGTGTTGTGTGAAAAACTACTTCCTTTTGTCAGTCCAAAATTTCTTGACCATCAGTTTCATGGGCCTCACATAACCCATAATCAACTTGTCGAACTCCGCTACTAGTTGGAGGGTTATAGTCCACCTCCAGCTTCAAAGGCAGGATGCCTCTGAGTACCAGTTACAGAGGAGTAACATCAGGAGACAGGGCATGCCCTCAACTCCTGCCTGTAGTCTTCAAGTGGCATCTGTTGGGCCAGTGTGTGAAACAGGATGCAGGAGTAGATGGGCCTTGGGCCTCATCCAGCAGGGCTGTTGTTCTTATGTTCTTACAGGCAGTGGACAGCCTTAGGCATAATGCTGCCTGTAGCAGAAGTGTTTCACCCTAGGTTATTCTGGGTGGCTCGCACTCAAGCAACGGGTTCTTTGGAACCATTGTCCAGGTGCAACAGCAAATTCACATTTGAGTTCTTTAAAGACTCTTGGGTGGATGCCATCTGTCCTTGGTGATTTGTTAATTTTTAATTTTTCCAGACCGTTTAGAACATAATCTCTCATCACCTCTATTTGACTCAGTTCTTTAGCCTCTGTCCCCGAGAAGCTTGATTCAGGCACAGGTATATGGTCAGTATCCATGGAGAAAGCTGCAAATAACCCATTTAGCTTCTCTGCAATTTCCATATCCTCCTTAATAATTCCTTTCACTCCTTCAACAGCTAATGGACCAACCTGCTCCCTGGCAGATTTCCTTCTTCGGATGTATCTAAAGACGTTTTATTTATTTATTTATAATATTTATACCCCGCCCCTCCAGTGCACTACTGCTCGGGGCAGCTCACAACAATAAGATAGACACAGATACAATAAAAGTAATAAAATTAACTAAATATTTTTAAAAGTCAGATTAAAAACCACAATTATTAGATTCAAATTAAAAAGGGAAATTATAAAAAGCTAAAGAACCTACCAGATATAACAAAACAATAATGGAGCATTAAAGAGCCTCCTTAAAAAGGTGCATTATGAGATGTTTTTTAAAAACACTGAGGGAGGGAGCATGACAAAGCTCATCAGGGAGGGTGTTCCAAAGCCGAGGGGCCGCAACTGAAAAGGATATGTCTCTAGTCCCCGCCAACCAGATCTCTGTTAGTGTCGGCGTCATGAGCAGGGCCTGAAATGATGAGTGGAGTGCCCTGGCAGGTTCATATGGGTGAATGCGGTCCAACAGGTACCCCTTGATATTTTTATCTAAATGTTCCTTGAACTCTCTTTTCTCCTCCCTTATTGTCACCTTGTATTTCTTTTGCCAGGTGACAATAAAGAAGATTTATATAGATTTAACTTAGAATTTATTCTGAAACAACTCCATTTTCTCCTTCTCCTATCCCTCCCTTTTCCTTTCTGACTCCACCCCACACACTTCCTACAGGATTCCCACTGGGACAAACTTCTAAACAAGAAAACATAAACGATACTACATATAATACAACATGGACCTTCTAAGCTTCCCTTTTCTGGAAGCTTTATTAAAAACAACTTCTAAGACAGCATAATAAATTCTTTCCAGGACGATCCCACAAACAATCATTGAACACTTAAGCCACATTCAGAGGTTTTAAAATGGCCCCATTATAGCTGTGTACAGTGGGGTGAAAGGGGAGGAAGTCTCACCACCACCATGTCAATCATCCTCATGCACCACCACTCACGCTTATAGAGGAGCTTGTCTGAAGAGGGAAAAGCCAATGTGTGATGGCATGTGCTTCTGTGATTGCAAGACTTAATCGATCCAGTCTCTCAATCATGGAGGCATCCAAGAGCAAAAGCACCCATTGGGCTTTTCCTTCTTTGGACAAGCCCCACTGTAAGCATGAATAGCAGGGCACATTGTTGATTTATCACCCTGAATGAGGCTTTAGTGTGCTCATGAGCTCTTACATGCATATCTTTTTGGTCATAGCCAACATCTACCTATATATTTCTCTAAGGTGTATCCATCGTTAATGCCATGTGTGGCAGCTCTCGCAAGAGTACACGAGAGGAAAGCAGCAGGCAGACAGGCTTGCGGGTGAGGGGGGAATGCAAACGGTGGGTGGGCAGGGAAGAGAGGAGCAGCGGTGGGGTGGGGAGAAAACAGTGGCGGGCAGGCAAAGAAAATGGCAGGGGTGGGCAGGGAGAAAACGGCGGGTGGGGGGAGAACTAGAGGTGCAGATGCTTTTCACCTGGCCCAGCTAGTTTCATAATAATTATCTAGCAGCATTGAACTTCATAAAAACAGGGTGACTGGGTTCAGCCAACAAATGCTTTAGCAGGAGTCCTAATAAGCTTATTTTGCCATGATTTATCTGCAGCCATTTGTAAAAATATTTTTTAAAAACATTACACCATGTTTCAGCTTTTTTCAAATGAACAGCTGAATTTCAGAAGCACAAGCACACTGAAAACTCTTTAAAAGCAAACATCTCCAGTTATTTCAGTAACTGAAATATTTTCCAGCTGGATTGAATTGTCAGCTCTGGTTAACACAAGCAGAAAGACATATGGAAATTGGAAGATATGACTTGCACCACAAGCAAAACTTCTGTCAAACATAAGGACCTTAGAAGCAGAGCTCTGAGTTTTCATTGAGTTTCATGCTTCAACAGTTCCAGGTGTTCTTGTTACTTATCTACCAGACTTTAGTAAGAGGGGGAAATATAAAAAGAAAAGGAAAACCAAGATGTTTATATTACTTTCACTCTAAATTATTCGCAGTCACTCTTGGTTGACAGCATTAGGTTGTTAGTTATGGTGAATTATGCCCCATTCACACATAATGCAAAGCCGGAGTTTAAGGGGCCAGAGGTTGCCAAACCTGTTTGTCTGAATGCAGGAAACTCTCGGTTCTGCGCGGAGAGCAACCGATATTTTCTTCTCTAAACTCCAGCTTGAAACTTCAGGTAGTAGTGAGTTTTGCCACTCCAATACAAGGTTTGCCACAGCCTGTGTTACATGCAAATGCAGAACTGCAGTCTTGGCTGTCTGGAACTGGGGTTGATGGAGGATGATCCTGCCTTTCTCCCAGTGTGATTAACTGTGTGGGCTGTCCATGCAAGAAGGAAGCCCACACAGCCAGTTCCCCCTCTTCTCTGCAGTCTCCCTGTTTGTGGAGAGCCTGCTCTCTGTTATATCCGAATTCAGACAGGAGAGCACGGGGTAGGGTGGGGGATGGGTGGGGAGCGGAACCACAGGTCCATTGGAGAGCAGGGTGTGGGGAGTGGGGCTCAAGGTTCCACGTCGCATGCAAATGTGGCTATAGTGTAGTGGTGGGACATATACTGTTCCCTGTAGTGCTTTTTAGATATGTGGAACTTATTAAAGAACACTTGAAGGTAAGGAACTCCTGCCAGTTCTGCCCTGATATCCATACTTCTTCCCACCTGTGACATCTATGTGCTTAGCAAGACATATGAAAGGAGTGCCTATGCATGTGCAGGTGTATGGATATGTGCTGTTTGCCCAGTCAGGAACCCCAACCTCACATGGGAAGAGAGGCTGCATATTTACAGCTATATGTACATAAGGTTTTTTCTTCTTCTTCCCCAGGCCTCTCACTGAGTGCATGGATATCAAAGCACTGGGCCAGAGGGTGTGCACAAATCAGGAATGGGCTGGCACAATCCCATCTGAACCTCCCCCATGGTGGTGGTGGGGCTGGGGAGTTGATGTGTGTTCTGCATCTGCTGGTGTTCTGTCTTAGAGACATTCCCAGAAAAGATAAGATCTATGCTGGAAACTTGTGCTGTTGGATAAGTTGAGAATCATTAATAAAGGTTTTTCTTCTAAGCGAGTATTATGCAACATTCCATATTGTGTTCATTGTATATTGGCAACATTGACTTGGTGTGGGGTGGAGCATATCAAGGTGTGCTAAGGCCAGGATTCAGATGGTGAGTGTGAAGCAACATAATTTTTATACTTTTATTTTATATACCTTTTAATGTCCTTTTAAAGCTTTTTATAATGCATAAATTGCTTATTTAGATCTCTAAGGGCCCAGAGCAATGTACAGAAAAACATACAATAAAAACCCTAAGTAATCATATATATATATATATTAGACTACAGTACATATTTGTACTGTACAAATATGTACAGAAACAATACCGCACTGATGTACTAAAATAATGTAAAGGTCTGGATAAAAATTGAGATTACGAAACTCATCATGCTTGACTGACAAGCATGAGTTGGTCATATTCTTGACATCTGAATCACATATTTGTTTGTCCCCCAATTTAACTTTTCCAATCTGAAGCATGACTTTTGAAATCCAATAAGAAGTGTGACTTGATAGCACTCTGAAATCTGTAATGCCAGTACTTCCATTTTATAAATTGCTTTCTGCCAAGTACTTCAATTTAGCTCATGTTGATAACCAGTTCAATAGACTGAACCACATTTTAAAAAAATAAAATGCATGTGAAGAAAATAGTAGTTTCATCCCTAGCTTTTGCAAACAGGTATAGCATGGTAAGTTTCCGTTTGTCCATAATGTGTTGGCTGCTTTTGTTATTTGAAGGCAGATACCTTTTACAATGATACAATAAATATGTTCTGTGTGCCCTCTGTGCAAATTGGTTGCTTTGAGATCGCTTATTAATTGTGAATTCTGCAATGGTCTTTTTGATTTGTTATCTTCCTTTACATTTTCTGTATTCTATAACATGCACATTGTCCTATTTAAATGTGTAAAATACTTAGAATGCTGGGAATACATCAAGGATAAAGCTGACTTCAACATAACTGAATATGAATAAGAGGAATTGTCTTCAAAAGTCAGTTCATTTAATGATATAAACAGAACCGATAGTGAGTTGTGCTTCTTCCTTCCACTTTTGCTATGCATGTTGAAAGTGGGACCCATGGCTCTTACCTGTGGTTGTTTCCCATGATTAGCAGCACTGATCTCAGCAGGACTCAAAGAGTTATGAGGTTATATACAGTAACTAGGCAGATGAGAGTCTCTCTTCTGATCCTGCTTCCCCCATTTTATTTTATTTTATTTTATTTTATTTTATTGGTAGTGGAAGAACTGGCTCTTAGTTTATGAATACCTCAGAGACAATACAATGATATGCTGAATCAAAGATTAATTTAAAAATGTAATTACCTGCTTTTAATTGGTGAAGTCTCATCACAAAGCTGAAATAAAGATCTCTGTGTTGCCAATGGGCACACCCAACACACATTCACATCCTGAGGAAAGCTTACATTGATCCAGGCCACTTATTATGAATACATAGCCTTAAAAAAATCGTCTGATGTTCACATTTGCACAGAATCAACAGCTTTATGGTCCATTATGTTTATTATTAGATACATCCTGAATACCTTTATACAGGATGTATACATTTGCTCAATTTGCTTACAGCCATAAGGATACATACATGTTGTGGTTGATATCTAGCATAAGAGCCCCTGGTGGCGCAGTGGTAAAACTGCCGCCCTGTAACCAGAAGGTTACAAGTTCGATCCTGACCAGGGGCTCAAGGTTGACTCAGCCTTCCATCCTTCTGAGGTCGGTAAAATGAGCACCCAGAATGTTGGGGGCAATATGCTAAAATCATTGTAAACCGCTTAGAGAGCTCCGGCTATAGAGCAGTATATAAATGTAAGTGCTATTGCTATTGCTATAAACACTATCAACGTACTGGTAGCTATCATCCAAGAGCCCTTTCGTGCTGCTGAGATTGCAGCCGCTCGCCACCTGATATGGGTGATGTGGCTTGTTTGCCCCAGCTGCTTTGTTAGCAAGGAGCATGAGGTTTGGCGCTCCTCTGATTGGCTCCTTTGTGACCGGGGGGCAGGGCTTAGGCGGCAACAGCCATGTCGGCATTCTCCTTGTCAGTCCACTTCTCACAGGCACCCTCCCTCCCTCCCCCTGGATATAGTCTGGGCTTGCTAGTTGCAAAAATAATGCCTATGAGTTTTTGTGCATATTTCTGTTCATTACAGACAGAACGAATGGTTTTGACTACACTAAAAACAGGAGATTAGTCAGAATCTGGATTATACTGCCACTTCTGATAAGCCTCCCTAAAATCCATCCCCAATTCCACCCCAGTGAAGCTCAGAATCATCCAGAATTGTTTATGTTTGAGAGTTGGGCTGGACTGGAAAATCTGCGAGTCAGAGGCTGGTTTAGGAGATGGATGAGTAAACCAGGAATTCTTCTGAGGATCAGATTTTATCTGAGCTTGAGAAGAATTCAGAGACCTTGTAATGCTCACCCCTTCTTTGACCCCCCCCCCCCAGCTTGCATGTAGACCCAAGCCTGGCAAGTTCATCTAGAAACCTTTACTTGAATGTGATATAGTTATATGTCGTGATCATGACAGAAAGATCAATTCTTTGGTCTTAGAAAGTTTCCAAAAGGCCCTGACTGCTGACTACTGCATTCCATGTATTCCACTGTTAAGCCAGAGGGCACTCTGGGAAGAAGAGCTTAACAAACACATTATATTCTCCAAGCATCAAAGTTTAGTGTCCATTATTTCATACGATACCAGTATATAGTATCTGCCTCACAATCAGAGCCATGTGATTACTGGCACACAATTCTGCAACATCCTACATGTTCTTCCTTGATATGATCTTGAGATATTAACTTCTTCCTGTGAACAAGTAAGTTGTGACCCCTAAATACATGCCAACCTTTCTGGTTTTCTTGATTTTATTTTTTATTTTTTACTTTAAGATCATTCTTGGTGTTTCAGTGAATAGGAAGAAATATTTTAAAATTTCATATTAAACACAGAAAGACAGGATGACAGATGACATTATACTGGTTGGAGGGCATGCAGAGTATCCATTTGAGTAGTACACAGTGTGATTGTGATTATTAAGTACCTCTTTCAGAGAGTCCCTTGCTTTGCTGATGGGAAGCCTGTTGAATGTTAGTGTTATTACCACAGCACTTTCCTTAGGTTGTACATGCTGTGCTGTTTTAATACAGTTGAATTACTATCATTATAGCCTTTTATGTGGGTTTGCTTATGTACTGTGCCAAAATACATTGATGTTTAAAGACTAAATGTTCAATATACCCTTTAAAATGCACACATTTTCAGAGCAAAAGATTACCACAAATTGTTCAGTATATAATTAAGAAACCTAAATATTATATTATATACAGTTAAATCCAACAAAATATTTTCAAGCAAATAAAGAAAGGCAGATATTACATTTTTAGAGTGCCTAATTTCCTGGGTCTACATGTAATCTTTGTAAATTCGAAAAGAAACAGCTCCTTACCTTCAAATGACATGATTCCTATATCATGATAATTGTGGGTACTATGAACTTTGGAGAGGGGAGAAATCAAGATCAGGACTCTGGATTATGGAGATTGAGCTGAAATGCCTGATTTATTTATATTTTAATGTAAAGGGAGCATATGAGACAGAATAAGTATGTATATAAGTTATAAAGCAGAGCATAGTAAGGTCTCTCTATGGCTATAAGTAACTTCTGTCTAAAAGCACATCTGATTTACCTTGATGAATAGCCTAGCACACTCTCTCTCTCCAGCTTTGCCTTGAAAAGCTTACAACCAGAGCATGCAGGTGATGGTCAGTCCTTGTCTATCTTCAGCATCTGGCAATTAGCATACACAGCATCTGAATATGCAAGTTGTGTTCTTAGCTATTATGGCTAATAGATACCTCCACACCTTGCTTTCTTGAGGTTCATGTGGAGTGGTTGTACATGGGCTCTCTCTGTGACGACTATTCAGAAACTGCAGTTACAATACAGCTGCTAGGTTGCTACTGAAATTGGGCCTGTGACTGACATCCATACTAATGAAACACTTGTGTACCAAACAAAGTTGCTCTAGTGTGAGAGAAGATAGCGTATGGAGATTTTCGGAACTGTACTCTTTCACTATTGTGCCAAGTTTCCTCCATAACAAATGAAGCATGCCACACATTTCCACTAGGGCAACACTAGTCTGCAATGCAAACTCCAGACCTAGTGCAAACATCTTACCCTAGCGCAGCACATTTCTGCAAGCACTTGATTAATCTGATATCCAAGACAAGATATGATCACAAAGCTGTGATAAAATAGCTTGCTGGTGTTGAAACTTCTTGTTAAAAGAAACTGTTTATTTTGGTATTTTCACAATACAAGAACAGTCATCATCATCAATTATGTCAAGTGATGTGTTTTATTTTTGTATATCTAGGAGTCATTTGGTTTGGCTTTTTAATAAATGAGGATGGATGTCAAATGTTCTGGTTTACTGTGTATTATTTTAGACTTGTTCTATCGCTGGTGTCGAAACTTTAAGCAGTTGACTCCCAAACCATCTCCAAGCACACTTTAAAGGGCAGGTGCTCACTTTCCAAGCGCTCCATGATTTGGCACTTCCCCAATATCGTAATGCCCATTGCTGCAGTTATGGTCAGAGACTCTCTCAGGTTGCCCCCCACCTTCTGAGGTGGAGCAGGAGCAACCGGAGAGAAGGCCTTCATCTGGAGAGCTGCATTTATAACCCTCCTCACCCCAGAGAGCGCCATGTGCATGCCAGCATCATGTGCAGGTTCTTGGGACAAGCACTGCCATTGCAAGAAGCTGCATGCAGCAGTGGAGAGCAGGTAAGGGCCTGCTCTCCTTTTAAAAAAGGAGATGGTTTGGCACCAAACCAGTGCATGAACCTTGATACATGCATATCCCTAGGTGCAGAATACGGGACCAGTCCTACTGAAGCCATTGCAAGCAAAGGATCATAGAGTGTGTTTTGCAGAGTGGTACATTCACAGATGCCAGCCTCTGAAGCCACAGAGCTCTAATACAATCATGGCTGCTGCCTTCCAAGTCCTGCTACCAAAGGCAAATGGACTCAGATGACCATAAAATTGTAATAGGAACACTCACTTTTTGTCTCACCTGGGTAAAGAGCAGGATAGATTATCTGTGTTACCCAAACTTGAGCAAACTGAGTTGGAGAGATTCCCACGGATTCACCTCACTGTTAGTCCCTGGTATACTGTCTTCTACCATCTTTTTCAAGGTAGTATGAATGGGCTAAATGTATTCTCTGCTGTGTGTTGATTTTTCTCTTATTTTATTGCAATCTTACTGTTCTTGTTTTTAAGGGGGTTTTCTTTGTTTATCACGATTTTATACCACCTGATATGTACATCTCTAGGCGGTGTACAAAATTTAAAATATTTAAAAATCACAGATTTAAATACATGAAATAAAAACAGTAGCATAAAAACAGAAACACAATAAAAACAGTAGCATAACACAATTAAAAAAAACAAATTTGTAAAATTAATTCTAATTAAATGCCTGCGAGAACAGGTGAGTCTTGAGGGTCTTCCTGAAAACAAACAGAGAAGGAGATGCTTTTATATCAGCAGGGAACATATTCCAAAGCCCTGGAGCAGCCACAGAGAAAGCCCAGTCCTGAGTCACCACCAAACGGGCTGGTGGCAACTGTAGCAGGACCTCTGCAGAGGATCGTAACAGGCGGCACGGTTTATGACAAAGGAGGCACTCTCTTAAATAGCCTGGACCCAAGCCATTTAGGGCTTTATAGGTAATAACCAGCACTTTGTATTTCACCCAGAAATATTTCGGAAGTCAATAACGTTCCAAAATATTTCGGAAGTCAGTAACCAGTATTATGTGGTCTCTTTGTGTTGTCCCATAGACCAATCTGGCTGTTGCATTCTGTACCAATTGTAGTTTACAGACTACATACAAAGGCAGCCCCACATAGAGTGCATTGCCATAGTCAAGTCTGGAAGTTGCCACTGTTTTAAGGTCATCCACCTCTAGAAATGGACGTAGCTGATGTATCAACCAAAGCTGATAAAAAGTGTGCCTGGCCACTGCCTCAACCTGGGAAACCAAGGAGAGCTTTGTGTCCAGGAGCACTCCCAAGCTACATACCTGATCTTTCAGGGGGAGTGTTACCCCATCCAGAACAGGCAGATCTAAACCATCTCTCAGGTCACAACCCCCCACAGTCAGTAGCTCTGTCTTATTTGGATTCAACTTCAGTTTGTTATCCCTCATCCAGCCCATTACTACCTCAAGGCAGGAATTTAGGGAAGATATGCCATTTCCTGATAAGGCCGACATGGAGAAGTAGATCTGAGTGTCATCAGCATATTGATAACACCAAGCACCAAACCTCCTGATGATCTCTCCCAATGGTTTCATGTAGATGTCAAAGAACATTGGAGACAGTATGGAGCCTTGTGGAACTCCACACTTCAGTTCTCACTTAGCAGAACAACAGTCTCCAAGCGACACCATCTGAAACCTACCTGAGACGTAGGGATGGAACCACTGTGAAACAGTGCCACCCAATCTCACCTCCCTCAGGCAGTCCAGAAGGATACCATGGTCAACGGTATCAAAAGCTGCTTTATTGTTTTGCATTTTTGACTTTTGACTCTGTAAGCCACCATGAAAACACTTCTGTGTTGGAAGGTGGGGCACAAAAGCATTAAAAATGTAAGTAAACCTTTCCTTTGGAACACAAAAAAATAGCCTTATTGTTTACACAGACAAGGAAAATGTATTTGAAAATATTGCATAGGTAATGAAAGGATATGGATACAGCTTGAAATGGACGTAGTTCAGATTTGTATTTGTGATAATATTATGCTTAAATTCTACAGAACACAAATTCAATTCTTCATAGGTCAACACATTTCACCATTTACACTGTGACTACAGAAGTATTAAAAAGTCCATTCTGCCAGCCCTTCACATTCAGAAGGTTTTTAAAAAAAATCAAAGTAATAAAGGACTACTTTCAAATACCAAGAGAAACATATTGCTACAGGTGTATAATATTTGCAGAGTACATGCTATTGTACCCTGACACCATAGCATTTTTCTGGGATGTTCTTACATTTATTTTCACCCACTCCCTTTTGACATTTGCACTTTTGAAGAGTGTCTTTCATTAAATCTTCATGCCCTTTCCTTATTATGTGTGAGTAATAGCATCCTTTGCCTGTAAAATTGCTGCATAGCTTCTGAAAACAATGAACATGGTTGGGAATGGCATAAAGATCAAGTACATAAGATGGCTGTGTAAAAAACAAAAGCCAGGGATAGTCTGCTGGTTAACCCTGAAATGTACAATTGCTTTTCAGATATGCAAATTAAATCAAAAGTATTTGTCACTTTTGACATTACCAACAAATAGTTGCTAATTGACCATGCAGTAATTCTCCTGATTATTTGAATCCCCTACATTTCCTAACCTCTACAGCCAATATTAAAGTAAACTTACAGAATTAGGTCTTTTTTTGACATTACTTTAGTGACAGGGAAACTGCTGCAGCATGGCCCTTCTATACTGAACCAGTAAAAGTGCAAAAACTATGCCACATGGGAAGAGCCCATGATGTCTTTATTTTCCATACCACTATTACCTCTCCAGCAACTAGGGCAATACCCACACTGATATCTCCCAATACTAATGCAGTAGTATAGGAAGAGCACTCACCACAGCAGCTGTTAGAAGTAACCCATTTTTCAGCATCGACTATATGCTTATGGGTCTCCCAGAAAGTACCAGAACCTTTTCAGGTCCACATTAGCATTACAGACACCAAGAAAAAACAAGCAATTGGAAATGGAATCTGAGTGAAAGTTTTGACAGCAATATCCCACTCTCCTAATGAATCTCAAGAAGAAAGGGGCTGAACAAGTCTCTGAGTAACCCAGATAACCTGGGAGGACATTCTGTGAAGACTAAACAGGTTTAGTATGCATATGCTATGAAGCCTTCCTTATAAAATTAAAAGGTGATCACCAATAAGACAATTCATCCACAGAGCGACCTCCATATCCAATTGATAAAACCCATTTCCCGCACTTTGAGGACTGAGCCTTATGATCTGATCATTCCCAAAGGATGAGTCTCACAGCCATAGTGAGCTCTACCCTTAAGCCATTCAGCCAATCTGAATGCCAGGCTTCATCGGCAGTCAGATAAGGATTCACATTCTAGAAGGTGCTCAGCTCAGCCACCCCAAAAAGGCATTAACAACTCCCCTCGTTAAAATTAGTTTTTGGCTTTCAGAACAATTCCACCAATGAGAACAGTTCAGTGCCATTCACAACAGTGTGTAGCTTCACCTCGCTTATCCCAAAGATTGTCATTGCCCACCTCTTACTAACTCAACCATCTATCTCACTGGAAGCCCAGAGAGAGAGGGTGTTTTGTGAATAAGTCCTAGTGATTCTTGGACCAAGAATCTCTGAGCTGAAATCACTATCTGAAATTACAATTTTGAAGCTCTGCAATTCCATACAAGCTGAGAATCTAGCTGTCTGGAGTTTCCCATCACCAGGTGAATCTCCCATCTCATCACTCCAGCACAAGGCAGGTCGCTATAGAACTGTTTCTCTATTCCCACTTTTTCTCTCCCTCTTTCTCATTCCTGTTTCCTAGTGCCCACAGGTGTACCCGCTGTCCCTCAGTACTAACCTGTAAATGTGTATTAGGAGCAACTCTATGCCATTCTCAGAACATTAACCCCTAAGTGAAGATCACTGCCAACAAATCTGCTGAGGTATTAACCACAGCTTTTCACTTGGACATTTCTGTTATTTAATAAAACTCAGCTTTGCTTGTAAGAAACACAGTTCTACGCTATTATGCCCTTCTTAGTGCTGTAACAAGTGCTCTATCCACAGTCAGCTTTCATGGTACCTCAGTGTATAATCTGGCTGTATGCAGGTGTGCACTAAGTTAGGGCTGTTCACATGAGCCACCAAGCCCAGGCTTGGGCAACCAAGTTGGGCTTGGCTGCCCATGAGAACCACTGGGATCCACATGGATCCCGGTGATGCTGCAGCACTAAACCTAGTGCCAAAGCTTGGCTCATAGCTGAGGGTGAAAATGTGCCCTTAACCCGGATCCCAGGATCATGTGTCAGTGGCTTGCGCTGACACAGAGATGGGTGCCTAGAGCTCCTGTCCCTTGGGGGGAACCCCTAGTGCACTGCACTCGGTGTGCGGTGCACTGTGGGATGCCCAGAGGCCAGGATAACAGGTCCTGGCCTCAGAGCGATCTGCCCTGCTCCGAGCTGCATAGAGCAGGGCTGATTGTGTGGGAGTGCGCTCCGTGCTCTCACCAACAACAGGTTGGTTATCTAGAGGAAAGGCAAGACATGGCTTTGTAAAGCCTTCCACCCGCCTGCCCAGTCTGTGTGAATGGCCCTGTTGAGTAAAATTCCCCACATGAAGCCAAATAATAGTTATTTATTTTTATTTACTTTTTATTTTTTTTACATTTATATCCCGCTCTTCCTCCAAGGAGCCCAGAGCGGTGTACTACATACTTGAGTTTCTCTTTCACAACAACCCTGTGAATTAGGTTACACTGAGAGAGAAGTGACTGGCCCAGAGTCACCCAGCTAGTTTCATGGCTGAATGGGGGTTTCCCTGGTCCTAGTCCAGAACTCTAACCACTACACCATGCTGGCACCACTTACGTGTGGGACTACCACACTTCAGAAAAAACCTGATAATAGGTTATTGATAGAGAGGTATATGCAACTGTAAAATTGGTAACACAACTCCCTTGAAGGTGTTCTTAAAATTCCATTCATCCACAATTCTTTGATGCTCTAGGAGCCCCTGGTGGCGCAGTGGTAAAACTGCCGCCCTGTAACCAGAAGGTTACAAGTTCAATCCTGACCAGGGGCTCAAGGTTGACTCAGCCTTCCATCCTTCTAAGGTCGGTAAAATGAGTACCCAGAAATGTTGGGGGCAATATGCTAAATCATTGTAAACCACTTAGAGAGCTCCGGCTATAGAGCGGTATATAAATGTAAGTGCTGTTGCTAGTGGTAGACGTTTGTCTGTCTCCTATCAAAGCAGAATGAATGAATGAAAGAAATAAGCAAACATACATTGGCTCCACAGAGGCAATTAAAGCAGTGTACAATATATTATTTGTGTATATAAATTATCAGTTTGGGGGAGTCACATTGAGTCTGAAAAAAATACTTTTGAAATGCTCTTGTTTCTGAATTTGTTGTATGTTCTGAGGCAAAGTTGATCTTTGATTCAATCATCCTCTCAAAGCTATTTCAAAGCAAAATACTGGAAACTTCAATGCGGATCATCACAGTTTGTCTTTAACTGACTATGCAGCTGTCTCAAAAATAGAAAATTGAAGGAAGCACCAAAACACAGGGGAAAGAAGAGGGGACCATAACTGATGCTAGGAAACAGTGTAGCATGAGTGGCATCTTTCTCTGCAAGAAATGTATAGTGTGCCTGAAGAAGCACCTCAGAAAATGGTTACTATTATTTAATAAAGTGCTTCTTAGCACTAGCTCTAGTTTGTTTTATTTGAGTTTCTTAGCACTAACTTTTCTCTGTTTGTTTTATTGTCTCAGTACATCAAAGAACTGTTAATATGATGTTTAAATTTAAACATGTAAGCCCTGATCCCAAGATTCATTTGTCCATTGTGTCAGTATACTGCCACACAAATCATTATGTTTTGCCAGCATTTTAGGCTCATCTGCCACCATAAATATTTAGGCTGGAAATTTGTGAATAGTAAATTTGGCCAAAATCCTCAGTCCTTTGTATCAACAAGCTTATAAACTAAGCCCATTCATTTCTGAGAATTCATGTGCCAAGTTTTCAGAACTAGAAATGTATTCCGAGCATAAATGAAAATATCTGAATCTTGTATGATGACAAAACATTATTTATGATTATTTATGATCCTCAAAAAACTATGAGCATAGCAGAGACCTCAGCACAGGCTGCAGATAACATTTTCTTCAGCTCGCTGATTAATTTTGTGCAGTTTTTATAATGCATTTTGGCAGAAAGAGGACAGCATAGTTAAGTAATGTCTTCTTGAGATGCTTCAAAATGTGTTTTCTAACTCTATTTAGAAAACTGTGCTAAATTAGTCTCTTTAGTCTGTGCTAAATATCTGCTAGCCAACCCAGTGCTAAATAGCAAGTCGCTAATAGAATATAAATGCAAAGAAAGGGCATACCACCAAACATGGCAGCAATGATATACTAGTGTCCCATACAGATAAAATGTCAATACAGGTATAGTATTGCGGTTCATTTGGGGGTATTACCTAAGGACCTTTATTCTAGGTAAAATGGATGGGATATCCAGCACATTCAGAGAAGCTCCACTAATGTCAGCAGAATTTGAAATAAATTACATGCCATTACATGCCAATAATCACTTATTCCAAAATATAGCCAAGACCTGTAAAAAGGCTTTAGCTAATACTTTCCATTAGCCTCTGAATAGCCCTTTGATTATATAAACAAAGCAGGGATAATTTTCACAATTGATTGCATCTGAAGGCTGTGCTACCACACACTTGTATGAAAATCGGTGCAGTTAATACCAATCTGAATTGATTCCAGGCATATGGTAGTCAGAACAAGTCATTTAAGAGCAGTCCAATAAGCCTTTATGTTAGATAGAATAGTCTCACTAAGGAAATCTATTGGCACTGTGATATCAATATACATGAGCATAAGGACGGCACTGTTGGATCAGACCAAGGGTCTCTCTTGCCCAGCATCAATTTTTCACCATGGCCTGCCAGATTCCTCTAGTAAGTCCAGAAGAACGGCATGATAACAACAGCCCTGCGACAGCAGCTAGCATTAGAGCAGCCCTGCAACAGCAGCTAGTATTTAGCATGCCCCCAACACTGGATGGCAGGAAAGTGGAGCAAAAGAGAGCTTGTCAGCACACGAGCTGATGACTGGCAAGCAGTGTCTTGTGAGTACTGCTGACATCATCAGGCTGCGCCCACCTGAGGTACTGTTACTGGCAGTCAGCAGATGCATGCTTGCACAGTGCTGACCCAGTCATCCTCCGCCTCCTCTGTCACTTTGTGACATGCTGGTAAAGACTTGGGGTGGGGTGGGAGGGGCTCTGAGTTGGTAACCGCTCCATGGCTTACCGCTCTCCATGGCTTACTTTAGGGATGTGCACAGAACTAGGCCGGTTTGGTTTGAATCTGGACTGCTCGGGCTTGGCCAAACCTGGTCTGGTCCAGTTCGGACATCTTGGTGATGCAAATAGCATCCATGCATGCATGAACATCATGAAAATGGTGTCCATGCATGTGCAGAGGTCTGAAACGGGCCATAGCCATCCCAAGTTGTTATTTGGGCTGATGGCGGGGATGTTGGAGGAGACCCCGCTACCCCTGCCTATGTCACTACTGCTGCTGCCGCAGCTGCCTCCTCCGTCCTCGCCGCCTGTAATTTAAAGGTTGAAAGGACCTTTACCTCTCTCCCCACCCCAGGGTTTAGATTAGGGAGTCTCCTGTACTTGTAAAGGGGAATCCTTGCCAGATTCCCCTTTACAAGTATACCCCCGAGCTGGCCCTTGAGCAGGTTTTTAGAACCGGAGGTGGGTCCAGTTCGAACTTAGACTGCCTGAACCGGGCTGGTTCAGTTCTAATCAAGCCAGCTCACACATCCCTAGCCCACGATTGTTTCCTAATAATAATTAACAGGATTTGCCCCATCCACATGTGTGTGGTGTTGAATTTCAACACCAAATGTGCATCACTTTGCTTCACTGAACTTCATTTGCAATTTTATTGCTCATTTACCCAGTTTGGGAAGATTCTTTTGGAGTTCTTCACAATCTGCTTGGGTCATCACTACCATGAATAACTTAGTTATCTGCAAACCTGACTACTTTGCTGCTCAACTCCAGATCTGTTGTTGTTTCTTTATATACTGCTTTTAAGCAAGAAGTTCTCAAAGAGGTTTACTTAGCAAAGGTATGAGAAAATGGTTCCCTGTCCTAAAGGGGCTAACAAGGTGACAAAATCATAAAGGAGACACTACCATTGGCCACTGTCAGGATAGACGTATACTGTGTTAAATTGGGAAAGTTGTTCTTTCACAAGCTGAAGCCAAAAGAAATATTTCATACTACTGAACAAATCCAGTCCCTTTTTTGCAGATTTGCACATGGGCATGCAAAAGAAAAGTGGTCCCTCCCTGCCCCCCTAAAGTCATATGGCTGCTTATGGCTCAAAGGAATATATTGGGTAAAGCCTATTCTCAGTTGGGAATAACAGAAAGGGGAAGAGTTGGCACCAGTAAATGCAGTTAGCATCAGATGAATGAACTGCAATAACAGGAGGATGTCTAACGTTCTTCATTTGTCCTCCCTTTCCCTTTCCATGAAATTAATCTCCTTAATTTAGAAGAAAAGGAAACTGGATCTAGAGCAAGTCCTGGGCAAAGTGCCATTCATTTTGACAAATTGTAATGACCCTTCCTCATTTGTCACGCTCAGCTGCTCTGACACCTGGGAATACTCATACAGACATTTGCACTGTCCAACTGAATTGGCTATTTTCAGAAAACCAAGTCAAACTTCATCAGAAAAGAGGAATTGGAGGGTGCAGGGTGGGTAATGGTCCTAAAACTCTTTCTCCACAAAAGCAATTCGACTTGCAAGCATTATGACCTACAGCTACCACAGACACAAAAGCCCATGGGATCAGGATAAAAGATCTTCAGACCAGGACACATGGTCACAAATGCACCTTTGTTTTGTAACCAGTATTGCCTTTTATTTTTAAACACTGCCATAATATCGTACACTGAGCTCTACCTATCATATAAATCTTTTTGTATCAGGGAGGCAGTTGATGTCCTTCAGTGGTGTTTGGAAGCCATTCTGAGTTGGAAGGGGGCAAACAAACTGAAACTTAATCCAGATAAGATAGATGTGCTTTGGATCAGTGAAGCTGGTGATCTGTGAAATCTCATCTCGGATGGGTCACACGCCCCCTGAAGGACCATGTTTGTAGCTTGCGGGTCATTCTGGACTCAGCTTTGTCCCTCAAGCCTCAGGTGGTAGTGGTGTTCAGGAATGCCTTTTACCAGGTTCAGCTGGTATACCATCTGCAACCCTACTTGGAGAAGAGCATTGCTGATCTGTGTTGTCCCCGCATTGGCCATATCCATATTGGACAACTGCAATGGCATCCTACACGGAGCTGCCTACTCTTCGGAAGCTTCAGCTGGTTCAGAACACTGCCATAAGGGTGTTTGTGGGTGCTAGCTGCTACACTAGTACCACACCTATTCTGTGGCAGCTCCATTGGTTGACAGATTGCTTCTGGGCTAGATTGAAAGCTCTGTTATTGACCTTTAGAGCCCTACATGGCTTGGGACCAGGGTATCTGTCAGACTGCATTCACCCACGTGAACCTGCCAAAGGTTTCACCCATATGAACCTGCCAAACTGAGCCCTTCTTTAGGTCCAACCATTGACACAGATTTGACTGCCACAGACTAGGGATGGAGCTTTTTCAGTAATGCCCCCTGTCTTTGGAATGCCTTCCCAGAGGGGCTTCATTGGTATCCTTCTTTGACTAGTTTTAAAAACAACTTAAACCCCTCCTTTTTAAAAGAAGCTTTAAAAAACTGGCTAAATCAGGTCTCTGGTGGCAATTAAATTATTCGTCCTGACAGCTGTTTTATCTTGTGTATTACTTTGCTGCTGTTTTTTTTTAATTGTGTTTATTCTTCACCACTTCAGCATATTTAGCTATCTCATTGTTCATCCCTGCTCATTATGATAACTTTAATCAACTGATCACAGCTAAGCAATGAGCAAAATGAGCTTATGTATATTTACTCAAAATTTAGTCCCAGTAGCTGGCATGATGAGGAAAATTATTCAAAGTAGCCCCATTGAAATGAAGAGGCCCCATTGCCTAACTTGTCCTTTTAATTTCAATGGGGCTACTTTAAGTAATTTTCCTCATCAAGTCAGTCATTGGCCCCATTCTCATGGGAAACCGCAGTTAAATGGGGCAGAGGTTGGAAATCGTGAATTTCCAATTTCTTGAAATAACAGTTTCGCGGCAAAAGCAAAACTTTCACAGCAAAAGCAAAACCTCTCTAGACTCCAATTTGAACCTCCCATTGATAGTGAGTCTCTCCACTCCAACCGGAGGTTTGGGTGTGGCAGCCTTACGCCTGAATGCAGATGATGCCATAACTGCAGTTTCATGCTGTTACTGGAACCAAAATCACAGGGAGGGAATCAAAACAAGACCCACCCAGGAATGTGCCCATTCCATGCCTGCCATGCTTCTCAATGGCCGCCTCTATGAGCACTTGCTCTGCCCCCTGTATCTGAGCTATTCAAGCCATTGCCAAGCAAAAGTGCCTAAGCCTGTCAAACTGAAAAGTCACATGAGGGATGCCTTCTTCCCACCGTGTCCCTTGTTCCCCGCTCCTGACAATCAGGAGACAAAGGGGATGGGAAGGCAAGATTGGCACTATGTGCTTTGTTCTCCGTAAATGAGTCAATAAAGAAGTTATTGTGACTTTTCAGTTTGACAGGCTTAGAAAGGCTTAGATGGGACATGGCGGTGTCCATTTTCCTGGGCAATGGCTTGAGTAGCTCAGATACAGAGGGTGGGGCAAGTGCTCAGAGAGGCGGACTTTGAGAAGCGTGGCAGGCATAGAGCGGGCATGTTCCTGGGCTGGTCTTGGCCACCCTCTCTGTGATTTTGGAAATCTGAAAGAGACTGATGGTCTATTCCTTGTCCCAGTGTTTCCCTAGTCTGCCCACCCAGGACTGTCTAGACAAATGGAGCATAAAATTCCACTTTGGGTGAATGAAAGAGTTGCCTGTAGTGGAAGGGGTCACTGTGTAAAATTTATATTATTCACCAGACAGAACAAGGTCTCACACAAGCAGGGCCCCCTTTATTTGCCTGGCTTACCTCATGAAAGTGCAGTCCAGAGGAAGCCTGAAGCTCATTGAGCCTCTGGTCCTCCCCAGTGGGCTGGCCCTCTCATGAGGCGGCTAATCCCCAGGCAGCAAACCAACATGGGGGCAGGAGTGTGGTTTGCTGTCCCTGGACTACTTTGCCAGTAACAGAGATCACAAGAGCATCCTTGGTCACTGTGGACCAGACTCCAGGATCCTTTGGCCTCTCTCATATATATATATTAACTCCCAGGAAGTTGGCATGATTCATTCCCGGAGTTAAAGAAAAATGATGCCCCTCAGCATCTCCCTGTTGCCAGCAATCGTGCTTGTGCAAGACTGTTTGGGTGCAGGTTTCTTACAAGGGCAGAAGTGTAATTGCTGTCAGAAGGGCTTGCATGTCATTTAAAGGGATTAAAATTCCCTTTCTGTGCTGAGGGTGACAGTCCATTCATTACAGAAAAGCACGCTCATGCTGGGTGCACCCCCTTGAAGATTGTGGCCAATGGCTGCCACCCTCCTGACATTCTGACACCTTGCATACAGTCTGGCAATGTTAGCGCTATGGAGCTTGCTGGGATGCAGCCTAGATGAACAAGGAAGATGGAGTGGCTCCCCTACCCTGAAACCGGAGTTTGCCAGGCTGTGATTGGATGAACATCTGTGATGCAATTCACGGTTACAAAAGTGAACTGCAGATTTGGCAAACTCCGGTTTCATGTTATGTGCGAATACAGCCACTGTGTTCAATGGAACTTACATAGTAAGTAAGCTTGCGTAGACTCTCACACTTTTCCACTTTGGATTTTTTAATATTATATGCCCAATTGCAGAGGCCTAAGAAATGGTTTACATTTTCATTGTTTGAACCAATCAGTGTATGTCCTACTTGTGTGGCATTCTATGTGCCTACAAGCCCCATGATTCCCTAGCAGGTCACTCAACTGCGTGTCATTCACAGAAAAGAGCAGAACTTGCAGGACATATCCTGTCTGGAAGGGAGCCATCTGTCAGCTATTACTCCTTTTCCTTTTGTTTACAGAAAACTAAGGGTTTTTTCTTCTTCTTTTCTATATGTGGAAGGTTAGAGTGACTGTAGCAAGTGGGGATCTGCAGCAAATCAGTAACTGGGATGTCTGAGTGTTTTTACTGAATGCATCAAAAACCCATTGAGGTTTTGCAAACATTAGACTAGAACATTCGAAAAGCCCAATTAATTGTTGGGGTGGACCAGAGGGGGCTCAAAACATCCCTAATTAAATCCCAATTCTTATGGATATTTCATTTAAGGTTATTTTTATAAATATAATTCTAGTCATTTATTAAAAAGACTAATATCCACTATTTTAATACCTATAATCCCGCCCCCCTGCCCTGGAACCAAGACAATTGGATACTTAACCATGCACTTATCAACACGGAACCTAAGCTTTCTGGAAAGGCTAGAGTTGTCATTCTGTGGGAATTACATCCATCTAAAACAAATGAAATGAATAGCATATTGTCTCTTGGTTTATCTCAAAATATCATATATGTTTTCTTTCAAAGGTTATACAGTATATCTCTAGAGTAATTGTGTTTAAGAATTCTTCCTCCCATGTAATGAGCCCAGCATGACCTATCAAAATTACATTTTGTTATCTTTTATTCCACCCTTTCTCAAAAGAACTTGGGGCAGTGTGTCTGGTACTCCTCTTTTCACTCACAACAGTTCTGTGTGGTAGGTTAGCCTGCTATGCAGTGACAAACCCAACTTCAGCCTGTGAGCTTCATGACTATGGAAACGTGAACTCAGGCCTACCCAAACTGGTTCTACCACTATGAATATTTATACACAGCTTCTCAACAAAGTACACAAAGGGGTTTGAATAGCTAAATAAATAAATAATGACTCACACAGTTTCCCTGTCCCAAAAGGGTCACAGTCTAAAAGGAAATATAAGGTAGACACCTGTAACAGCCACTGGAAGGATGCTGTGCTGGAGCTGGATTGGGACAGCTGCTCTCCCCCTGCTACATATGAGAGTATCTATCTATCTATCTATCTATCTATCTATCTATCTATCTATCTATCTATCTATAATTCTCCTGGGTGTGCCTTGGAATGTGTGTCCCAGCACCCGGCTGATTGGCTGGGCGGTGTGTGTGTGTGTGTATGTGTGCATGTGCATATACATATTAGGGCTGTGCAGTTGTATTGGTCCTATAGGAATATCAGGCCAATGTGACTACTATCGGGCATTATTGGAAGGATTGCTGTATGACAGCAAGGAGCCCCAATAGTCAGAATCCCGACTAAAATATCTGTTGTCATGTTGGAAATCCTCCGATTTCCGACATTCCTATCAGACCAGAACCAGCCACAGTTGGCTTGAGAGACTTTCTCTGCAAGCTGGCTCTGGACTGGTTTTTAAGGACTGAAACCTCAAAATCAGGGCTGGGGGGAAATGTAAATTCCTCCATGAAGCATCTCCTGGGCCAGCTTCCAGAAGGTTACTCCAAGCTAGCTCCTGAAGCAGATTTTAAGGACTGTGCCCACAAAATTGAGGGTGGGGAAAAGGTAACCCTCCACAAAGGATTCACTGGCTTGGGGTTACCTCCCCCACCCCAATTTTGGGGTTGCAGTTGTTAAAATCCACCTTGGGGTGTTTTTCTCCGATAGACATATTGGAAAACATCAGGTCAATTCCAAGCTGATTCCAATGGTGTTGGGGAGGGTATATTGGCCTCCCAACATTTTTTAATTGAATCAGAACTAATTCAATATTTTTGGTTGTGCACAGGACTAATATATATATTTAGGGAAGCCAGGATAAGGGAGTACCAAGAGAAGCTATTTGTATGGTTTTTCCTAGTCTGTCAATTCAGATAATTCAAGGGAAACCTGGTATTTAATGACACTTCCACTATCATAAGGGATCATTCTCAAACAAATCTGGAAAGGTATGTAAATCTTTGCCTTTTTCTTCACTCCAAATTAAATCGACCAGCTTTGAGATTTAACAGCAGCAGACCCTTTTCTGCTTTATATTTGCATCTGCCATGAATTTTCCATCAGATTTCACTAGCAATAGTAGTTTTTATCTTTATTTCTGTAAAGTTTCATTATTTATTTTCCCCTCTTCAGTAGGTTTTTAAAAAACAAAGAAAAAGCATATAGAAGAATACATTAATGTAAGCAAAATCACATTAGTATTACATTAATATTGTTTGGATCACAATGAATTCCATATCAAATTTTTACATTTGATTGCATTTTGTCTAAACTGAATTCAAGCCCAAGACTCCTGGTAAACTGCCAACATGGCCCTTAGGTTGGGCCACATTTTGATATTTCAGAAAAAGGAAGAGACCATTAAGAAGTAAACTGGCACAGACTAATCCTTGTTGTGTAGCAATGCCAGCAGAGAGGAGTTTATAGACTCAAAACTAATGTCAGTAGGGTCCCTACAGGATTGGCTTGGAATATATTCCAGTAGTGACAGTAGGATGGCCCATTTCCTGTGCTGGCAGTGAAGACGGAGCAGCTTGGCTAGTTCTTTTGCTGAATCTGTGCAACTAGAAAGCTTCTCAACAGCCCAAGAGGCTGCTGTGAGTGAATTATTTCAGCCAGCAGTTTTTGCCATCCGAACAAAATTCCTTCTGGTGATAGAGATTTGGAGATGATTATGATTATGAACTAAAACCTGAACCACTCACTCAAAGACTATGCACTAGCATTATCCACAACTATGTTAAGCTAGATTTATAGTCCACATCTTGGAAATACAGGGTTTGGGATCAATTTCAGGTGTTCAGCTCATCATTAGATGTCCAAAATTGCAAAAAGTGGACTTGGGCCTGCCCAAAAGCTTTTGGCCCTTATGGATGCCCAATGATGGCCTAAGCAGCTGATTCCAGACCACAGGTTAATTTGAATTAGGAGTGCCACTAAATTGGTGGATTTGGGTTCATTGGTGGAACTGAAGTTCTACCACATTGCAAGTGAACTTGCCTGGAACCTGTGGTTGCTAGAAGCTGGAAGATTCATTTGCTGATTCAAAAGGTTTCTCAGATATTGTGCCGTGTTTTGTCCATGTGCAAACAGAATACATCACAATAGTGTAATCATATCATGCAAGTAGAAAAGGTTTCTGTATGGCCTACAGTACTGGTGAAGCTTCTAGAGATGCTGGAGCCCAGTGGAACTCAATAAGGGTATTCACACAACTGCTGTGGTGGGCGGGTGGGGGGAAGACTAGGGATGTGCGAAACGTTTCGGATACAAAACGTTTTGTACCCAAAACAGCCTGTTTCGGGTGTTTTGTAGACAAAACAAAACACCCATTTTCCAGATCCAAAAGTTTTGTATACAAAACAAAACGTCCCTGTTTCGGCTACAAAACGTTTTGTTGTTTCGGACCTCCATTTTGTGGTGATCTCTGAGTCAGTCTCCATTTTGTGTTTGACATCTCTTTGAATTTCCCACCCTTCCAGCCTTCTGATCAGTGACCTAAATCATGGGCTGACCTGCTGACAATTCCCTCCTTGTTCCCCATTGGCTCTTTTGCTTCTTCCCACTCTTTACTGACCCCACATTGGCCAGGGGAAGGGTTGCTAACCCATGGGGTGCTGGGTTCTGCTGTTTCTGTGGTGTTCTGAGTGTAGATTCTCTGGTAGCATATGAGAGTGGATTCTTGTTTTTCACTGAAAATCTCATATGCTACCAGAGAATCTACAATAAACACCTAAGAAACAACAAAACCCAGTACCCCACAGGCTTGTGGGTGTGGGGGTGGTTGGCACCCTATATGCACTACACAACCCCTCGGTCTGGGCACCCCCAGTGCCCCCCAAGTGGAATTATGGGGCTGCTGAAACCTCCATTATTCCCCATGGGAGAAATCTTAAAGACACGTAAACTTCAACAAATCACAAAAGATCAGCCCTTTGCCCAATTCCTTTGAAATAATTCAGGAAGTTTCCTTGCCCCCATTGGGCACTACCACCCACCAAACTCCACTCTGGGTCATCCCTTTCCCCTTGATTTGAAGCGATACATTTGCTGGAATCCCCATTCTTCCCTATGGGAAAATTCTTAAAGATGTGTAAACTTAAAAAAAAATTCACCAAAAAAATCAGCCTTTTGCCTAATTCCTTTGAAATTTGGGTGGTAGCTTCCACCCATTGGACACTACCACCACCACCCACTCTTTTTGCCCTGGGACCCTTTTTAAAAATCCAAATTGATTTGGATTTGGATTCTGAAAATTTGGCTACAAAACAAAACAGGGCTGATTCAGATTCAGAAAATTTGGGTACAAAACAAAACGGGGATGTTTCGATTCGGATACAAATCGAAACAAGAAAATTCCAAAATGCACACCCCTAGGGAAGACTGTGCAAAACTTACCTTCCCCCCAGATGAGCATCCCACATTGATGGGAAGCGTGAACCATTCTCCTACATGATCCTTGCTGCTGCACGCAGCACAGATCTCCAAAGGCTGGGATGTATCATCCCGGCCTCCACGTATCCCACAATGCATCACACAATGAGCACTGTGCATTCAGGGATACCCCCATGACACGAGCGCTCTACGCACCTGTGTCTGTGTGTGTGCTCAGCAGCCTTAGCACATACACAATCCTGGCAGCTGGCTTAAGGTCGCACTCGTTTCCTTTACTCTGGCTACAAACTCTGCTTATAAATAAGGTTAGGCTGGGCGGCTGTGCCAGGATCCATTTGCCTCACGGTGCTTCAAATGCGCAGCCTAACCCAGACTACGCTGCCCTAGCCCAGGTTAGGCTACACATGAGAACAGCCTTAATCAATCTGGTAATTTTGTAAGCAGAACCAGAAAGCTTGGAATGTAAAATTCAGATCAAAACAATGTTTGGAATGGAAACAGATCCATTTCTACTTAAGTCAGAGTTCTCAATGCAAAAAAAGGAGCCATATTTGTGTCTGGGGAAAGTATGGTGCATATGCAGACACATTAGCACATGACTGTGTCACTCATTAGATAATGGGTTAAATCTATAGCTGTCTGTGCTACAACTTCTGTCTGGACTAACCTCTTTTGTGAATTATTTCTAATTTAAGTTATGGAAGAAGAATAACTACTCCAATCAAGTAATTTAAAACAATGTTATGGGATGTCAGAGGGTAATGTCAACTTCACAAGGATAGGTTTTTAACAAATGAAGTTTCAAACCTGGTTGTTCTGAACTTGGCCAGATCCCCTGGTCTGGAAACCACCAGCTAATACATGCATGCAGGTTTCAGAAAACCAAAAATGGCTTTTTGTTCTTACACAACTTTAGGAAGTTTTCCCCCACACTGAAATCCTTGATGGAGCAAAGCAAAATAAATTTTCTATTGCTGGGAATTGCCTCAAGTAGATGTGCTTGCAACTTCCTATATTGCATAATATCCCAGGAGTTTGACTGGATCAGAGATCTTCAGCAGATGCCGCTGCAGTAGGGTGTAGAGACATAAAAATTTTAAATTTTTATTTGTGGTAATCTTTGAATGTTTTTAATTTTAATCATTTAATAGTTGGTTTTCTATTTTTATTGTGCTTATTTGTGTAAACTGCCTAGAGCCTTTGGAGTCAAGAGGTATATACATTAGATAGATAGATAGATAGATAGATAGATAGATAGATAGATAGATAGATAGATAGATAGCCTGATGACCTGATACGTCAGTGACTGACCAGGAGAGGGATCTTGGGGTCGTAGTGGACAGCTCGTTGAAAGTGTCGACTCAATGTGCAGCAGCTGTGAAAAAGGCCAATTCCATGCTAGGGATCATTAGGAAGGGGGTTGAAAATAAAATGGCTAAAATTATAATGCCCTTATACAAAATATTATAATGCCCTTATACAAAACTATGGTGCGGCCACACCTGGAGTACTGTGTACAATTCTGGTAACCACATCTAAAAAAAAGGTACAGAAGAGGGCAACCAAGATGATCAGGGGCCTAGAGCACCTTCCTTATGGGGCAAAGCTACAACACCTAGGGCTATTTAGTTTATTAAAAAGATGACTGCGTGGAGACATGATAGAGGTCTATCAAATCATGCATGGTGTGGAGAAAGTGGATGGAGAGAAATTCTTCTCCCTCTCACATAACACTAGAACCAGGGGTCATCCCATGAAACTGATTGCCAGGAAATCTAGGACCAACAAACGGAAGTATTTTTCACACAACCCATAATCGAATTGTGGAATTCTCTGCCACAAGATGTGGTGACAGCCAACAACCTGGATGGCTTTAAGAGGGGTTTGGATAACTTCATGGAGAAGAGGTCTATCAACGGCTCCTAGTCGGAGGGCTGTGGGCCACCTCCAGCCTCAAAGGCAGGATGACTCTGAGTACCAGTTGCAGGGAGTAACAGCAGGAGAGAGGGCATGCCCTCAACTCCTACCTGTAGGCTTCCCATGGCATCTGGTGGGCCACTGTGTGAAACAGGATGCTGGACTAAATGGGCCTTGGGCCTGATCCAGCAGGGCTGCTCTTATGTTGAGAGAGAGAGAGAGAGAGAGAACACACATATACACTCAGAGTATCTGAATATATATATAACACGTTTATATCTCCAAGGAGATAGATAGACACATAGACTAATAATAATAATAATAATAATAATAATAATAATAATAATTCAATTTCTATACCGCCCTTCCAATAATGGCTCAGGGCGGTTTACAAAGAGAAATAACAAACAAATAAGATGGCTCCCTGTCCCCAAAGGGCTCACATTCTAAAAAGAAACATAAGACACACACCAGCAACAGTCACTGGCATTACTGTGCTGGGGGTGGATTGGAAGTACCGTGCTGGGGGCCAGTTACTCTCCCCCTGCTAAATAAAGAGAATCACCACGGTAAAAGGTGCCTCTTTGCCCAGTTAGCAGGGGATACACACATATACCTGTACATATACACACTATACATTATACACACATTATATACACATTACATACACACATTATATACATTATACACACATATACATATATACAGGTGGCCCTCGTTATCCGTGGTTGTTCCATTCTGGCCTACAACTGCAGATTATGAAACAGATTATGAAACCATGGATGACGAGAACTTGAGTCAATGGGAATGGGGGGGGTGGTCCTTGAAGTTAAAAAAGAGCTACTACAAAAATGGGGATGAGGCAGAAATAAGAGCAATAAAGTACTGTACCATGCTCTCCAGGTCTCCAGCAATGCTTCCCAAACCCCCAATTTTTCTGATTTTCCATTGAAAATATGTGGGAATTTTTTAAAAAAAGAACCACAAAATGGTGGCCAGAAATGACATCAGAAGTCATTTATGGCCACCCAGAAATTGCTGATAGGCTAATTTTGCTTTCTTCTTCTTTTTTTGAATCGCTGGTAATGAGGTTGGGTCTATATAGCCCAACCGTGGATACGCAAAACCACGGGTGCCAGGACCATGGATAACAAGGGCCACTATCTAACTTTGCTACATCCATCAGAATTAGATGCAGTAAGCCACCATAATGTAATCATAGTATGTGGATCTTGAAACAGCCTGCTCTATATTCCTAGATGACTAAACAATTTATTGATTTTTTAAAAAAACAACATGTCTTGCTAAGAAGGACTACTGGGCATTGATCTCAGGAATAACTTAGTGTCTTTGAGCTGTGACTTAGCTTTTGCTGAATCTAACCTCTTCACAAGGTTGGACGGTATATTTCACATAGCAGGAGTCCTTTGTCAAAAGGAACCTATGCTGCGAAAGACTCTTCTTCAGGAACTCCACAGGGCTCTGAGTACTTTGACATTTCAATTAACTTAACAGCTTGTATTTTTCTGCATCTGCTTACTGAGTTTGACAATTTTGTTACTTAAATTATACGTAGGAGACTTTAAACATTTTATTTTCTCATTTATTTGTTGTTCGTAATGGCTGTATAGGTTTTGATGTACTCAGATCAAAATAATCAGGACTGTATACTGAATCAGGAAAAAAAATTGAAAATAACTGGGAAAATAACTTAGATTGAACTTTTCTTTTAGAATAATGTTTATTATTCCAACTAATTCAAAGACAAGATCCTCAAGTCATTTGTGTATTTCCAATTTTTCAATATTTACTTTTTCAAAACATTTTGGCCAACTCGCCTGGAGGTCGGGCTCTTTGCCCCGACCTCTGCCCGCCTCTGAATTATGCACACGGCACTCTGGAACCCTTAGGGGCAGAGCTTGCAGGGCCATTTCCTGCATCCATGCAACAGCATGATTGACCTTAGCCAGTAGCTTTTTTGGCCTATCTCACTCTGTGGGCCTTAGTCAGCTTTCCTGGACACAACGGCAGTTACAATGCAGATTATAAGGGTAATTTGGGGTTTGGGTGAGCACCTTCAGGCACACATAGGAAGGAGTCCTTGCCAGTCCCGAGAGGCTTTGTGGCTCAGGAGTGCTGGATGAAGAGTTACTCCAACCTGCTATGGAATCACGAGCTTTAGCAGCTTGGAGGCTTGGGGATGGTGAATCCACTAAGGGAAAAATGGATCTTGCCCTTAAATAAATGCATTTAATTAAAGAAAGAAGAAGGAATTACAAGCAGGAGTTTCATAAAGCAGGTCTGTCTACCAAACATAAGGCCTTCATTGCAACCCTACCAAGTGCTAGTCTGCGGCATATATCTTGGCTGCTGGATCCTTTACGGTTGACAGTTGATCCTAAAAGGCAGCTTCAATGTCTTCATTGTCAATACTGAGACTGGTTGCTGTACCCGTTGTCATTAGTTTAGTCTTCTTGACATTGAGTTGTAGTCCCATTTTTACACTGTGCTCCTTGACTTTCATTACTAGAGCTTGCCAATCACCCGCATTCTCAGCTATCAGAGTGGTGTCATCAGCGTAGCGCAGGTTATTGATGTTTCTTCCTCCTGTATCAGTAATCTTTTTTCAAAGAAGGCAAGGATTTTGTTTTTAGTTTACCATTGCCAGAATATTTTAAAATAACAACAACATTCACCTCTTCTGCATATCTGGTTGTCTTCCACCAATCCCACTTTGAACCCTCCACTCTTTAAAAAAGAAAAAGAAAAAGTAAAATAGACAGGAGATTAGAGGTCTCATAAATCTCAACATTTTTTCCGCATGTTGGATTAATGACAAATCTTTAAAGCTGACTGATGCAAATATCAACTCTAATAAAATAATAAGAAGGGTGAATTAGATGTAATGATGTATACTTTGATCCATATTACTGAAAGATATACACTGAAATGCATAGTGAAATTAAGGAAATGGCACTTTATATTACTTTTATATTTTGAAAGCTATTTAAAGTCTTTTTCCATTTAGGAAGCAAATGATGGTGGCTGTATTTGACACTCACACATATTTTTCAAGGAAGTGAATATCAGTATCCACATCTAGCATTAGGAAAAGAGATTGATTGATTGATTGATTGATTGATTGATTTAAAGATTTAATATACTGCCCAATCCACAGATTCAGGGCAGTGTACAAAGCAAGAACAGCATCTGAGACAAAACAAAACAAAAAACAAAAACCTTAAATTAAAGGGCAAACGCCTGGTGGAAAAGAAATGTCTTCAATAAATATTTAAAGGCTGAAAGGGAGGAAGCAGACTGAATAGGGTACGGGGTGGGGGAGAGTTCCAGAGTAGGGTGGGGCAGCAACAGAGAAAGCCCATTGTTTATGGAGGGAATAGCAGCAGAAAGTGAAGAACATGAAAAGGGAGGCAAACCTTAGCCTCTTCCTTCCTATCTGGAAGGTTTATTTGCAAAATAAAAATCACAAAGACTCCAATGCATTTTGATTTGATCTTTTTTTTTTTTTGAAAAGCAATATATTCTGATGATTATCCAACACACACCCCTGCTGCCTTTTCCCCCAAGCTCCTGAGATCCACTCTAGAGAGATTTCTTTCTGCTTTCAGTGACATAATGAGGCCATAGGCGGCATCTGTTCTCATGGGTAGCCTTCCTGTAGTAGCGGTGCACACCCTAACCTGGCAGCAGCCTCCTCACCAGTGGTGGCACACTTCTACTACCTGCACGCCATGGTCCAGCTGGCTCTGACCCCACCCAGGGTTACTGGGAATTAAGAGGTTGCATATGCCCTAATGACACAGAACACACGAGTGCCCTCATTCCCAGCTGCCTAGGGGTCAGAACACCAAGTGGCTGGGAAGCAGGGGTGGGCTGCAGGAGAACAGCGCAGCACTGAGGATGCTGTGGGGAGGGGCGGAAAGCTGGTAGGCGGAGCCCAGTGGCAGATGACATATGCACAGTGGAGCATGGCAGCAGCAGGAATGGCTGGCCAGCTGGGTGGCAGGGGAGGGCAGGTAGGGGGAACTGAATAAGGTGGCCCCTGAGCAGGGGCGTAACTATAATAGGGCAAGGGGAGACAGTTGTCTGGGGGCCCACTGCCTTGGGAGGCCCCCCCCAGAGGCAAGTCACATGACTGACTCCCCCAGCTGTGCACCCACCAGGGCTTCCTTCAGTTGTATTCATCCTCTGAAACTGATGTGAGTGTTAAGACCTGGAGCTACCAGAACAGCATGTCTTTCTCTAGTGCCATTAAATGACTTGCATCGTCCACAATTTACAAAACCTTTTCAAAAATAATTTAGGATGATGTTCTATTGTGGCACATAGGTGTTTTATTTATATAACACCAATTTTTTATATATATATATAAATTTTAGTATGCTTTTTGTTACCACTATTCAGCCTCATTTAAGATTTATTTACTTCATGAGCTGAGCTTCAGTGAGGGTGCGGCCCATTTTAAAACTGTGTCTCTAGGCCCACTACAACCTTGCTACACCCCTGCCCCTGAGGCAGAGTGAGGTGGCCCCAAAGGCAGTGCAGTGCATATTCTTGGGACACATCCACCGAATCATATCTCCGCCCCGACTGCTTCACCAAGGAACTATTGAGTAACTGGCAGTATAGCAACTGGCACTTCATGACGCCTTTTTCTTTCCAATTCATACTAGCTTGTAGTTTGTTTCTCTTTCACTGTTTTTCAGATATAGGAACATAGGAAGCTGCATTTTACTGAGTCGGACCATTGGTCCTCTAGCTTAGTATTGTCTACACAGACTGGCAGCAGCTTCTCCAAGGTTGCAGGCAGGAGTCTCTCTCAGCCCTATCTTGGAGATGCCAGGAGGGAACTTGGAACCTTCTCCATGCAAGCAGGCAGGTGTTCTTCCCAGAGCAGCTCCATATCTTACAGTGCTCACATGTAGTCTCCCATTCAAATGCAAACTAGGGTGGATCCTGCTTAGCAAAGGAGACAATGCATGCTTGCTACCATAAGACTAGCTCTCTTGCTACTGCTGTTGATTAGCATTCTTATTGAATCCTATTGAATAGCATCCAATAAAACACCTGGTTTTGTAGATGCCTGATTCACACAATTATTCCCTCTCAAAAAGGAGGGACACTGTGAAAAGGAGGGACACCTGTGTAGTTGGGTATTTGATGTACCTGCCCTCTTTCTGAATAGGCAATTGGTTTCACCCAATTTTTCAGCTGTCTCTGAAAAACCACCCAAACAGGACCGTGAGTTTTACAGAGGTGAAGTTTGTTATGAATCTTTATTCCTAGTTCCAGTCAAGTATAGTTGAGCTATAAATGGCTAAACTACAAACTGCAACTAAGAATACACCTGCAATAAAGGCCCATTCAGATTATGTCCAACACTCATACAATTAGTGTGCAGTGTTCACAGGTACAGATCTGAACACAGGTACGTTCATTCACATGTTATGCTGGACACAGGTACAGAAGTACACTTCTTGGATGTTTTAATTGTTAATTGTTTTATGGTGTTTTTATAGTCTCTGTTTTTAACTGTTAATTGAATTTAATTGTTTTGTTTTAATGAGCCATTAAAGCCATTTTTGGAAGGGCAGTAAAAAATTAGATAGATAGATAGATTCTGTACCATGCATTTGAAGGGCCTTTATATCCAGGTTTTCTTTTAAAATGAACACAGGTACACTCATTCACACAAACACATGTATGAGTGTACAGATATCTCTACACTCACACAGCAAACTGTCTGCATCAGGCTATAGTGCCTCTGGTGCGCGTGCATGTGTGCACGCGCCCAAACACACACACACACACAAGATGTATAGGCATCTAATAAAGGTGCTGCCCTATATCTGAGTTTTATTGAAGTATATGGATATATTGAATCTATGAAGTAATTTAAGTATTACCCTATGCAGCATAGGAGCAACCAGAGCCATAGCTATAACTGAATGAAGTGGGCCCCTGGGGGAAAGGAGGCCTGCCAGATGAGTGACAGCTTACTCTTTCTTCTCCCATTCCCACCACTCTGAAGAAGAAGGTAGGCAGGCGGGAGAGGCAGAGGCCCATCTTCACTTTTTGTCCCAGGGTACATTCCAACCTTGCAATGTCCTGGGTAGCAACAAAAAAAATTAAAACATTTTCTTTACCTCTAGCCCCTTTGGGGGGCTTCCTAAAGGCCACGGGGGAGGTGTCCACAAAGGTTTTCCCCTCCTCCCTCTGGCCTCGGTAATCACCACGCTGGCCTGATTTACTGCTTCTTTTGGTCAGTTCAGGCCTGAGTATTACAGCGCGGTGGCCATTTTGAAAAAATGGCCACCACACATGTGCAAATGGCCTCTGCAAGGCCCTGGGCCATGCCAGGCTTTGCAGAGGCCATTTGCACAGTGCAGGCAAAATGGTGGCCACACCAAAATACACAGGCCTGAATGGGCTGAAAAAAGCGGTAAACCGGGCTGTGGTGGTGATTACTGAGGACAGCGGGGGGAGGGGGAACCTTCACAACCCCCCCCCCCATGGCCTTTAGGAAGACCCCCAAAGGGGCTAGAGGTAAAGAATTTTTTTAAAAAACAAACAAACCACAAACCTGCTCCCAGACCGGACCCTGGGGATTTGAAGGGGTGCCAGATCAAACAGGTCTGGTCAGGATCGAGTGCAGTTCACACTCGAACCGAACCAGGCCAGCCGGTTCCGTGCACACCACTAGCTCCAGTGCAGCTTTGATCATGTTTAAATGACCCAACAACTTGGGTGAAGGATGATCATGCAAGTCTCTCCATAGAGTCCTTTAAATGTTATCCCAGCAGCTGATTTTTTAAAAATTCCTCCCATGTGGCAAGAATAATGTTTAAAACGGCTTTATGTGAAACATTTTTTTGTAACTCAGGGCCCTAATGGACTTTTTGGGCAGAAACTAAACAAAATCTGACAAGCAATAATGCAAAGTCATTCCTTTTATAAGAGTCACCCAATGATTTTAGAGCAAACTGTTCAGAATAACTGCAGTCATGACATTTTTTTTCATTAACAGGATCAACATTAAATGCCATCCATTAGCAATGGTTATTAAATTAATGTCTGCATGTATTGAAAATTGGGATTTCATCTATCCAATTTACTTTGATATAAAGTTTTTCCCCTCTGCCCAACTATTTGTCTTCTGAGTGTAATGAAAAGCCTTTTCTAACTCATCTGTTATCATTAAAATAAATATATTTTAGGAAACAGCCATAGTTACTGCATAAAGTCATTATAATAAACCTAATTAAATGAAGGAAACCTAAAACTAAAATCCTAAGGACAATTCTCTTTATTCCGTAATAGATATTCTACCTTTAGACCTAGGCAATCTAATTTCATCAGTCAAAAAGATTGTGCATCATTTATGCCACCGAATAAGAAATCCCCTTTCACTTCTTTTAACTTGGTTATGGTTCTTGTTCCCAGGCCAAAAAAAATCTTACACTCCTCCACATTGAAAAGTACACCTCAGCAACTGCCCATTCAAAGCCACGAAGGAAATTTTAAGAAGAGTTCTACAAGGAGATCAATAACAACTCTGAGTCATAGGCCTGTGCACTGCCAAAAACGTCAGATGCTGCTGACCTTATTCAACCCGACAATGCCAATGTTGGTAGGGACCCTGTCCACTCCGTAGTGTTGTGTTGTGCTGGAGATCCAACAGCTTTGTCTCCTCCTGTGCTACTGCTTCCTCCCCCACTCCCTCCTCCCTCTGACCAGATCGGGGTCGGGAAAAGCTGCATGGCTTCATATTCGCTCTGGAGGTAGCACACGTAGACAGGGAGCCACTAAGACATTCAGTGATAGAATATCTGCTTGGCATGCAGAAAGTGATAGAATGTCTGCTTGGCATGCAGAAGGTCTCAGGTTCAATCCCTGGCATTTCCAGGTAGGGTTAGGAAAGACTCCTGTCCTGACTTCAACCTTGGAGAACCTTTCTGCCAGTCAGTGTAGGCAGTATTGAGCTAAATGGACCAAGGGTCTGCTTTAGTATAAGGCAGCTCCCAAAGATGAAATGTAAAGTAAACCATGTACTAACATTGCCTCATCATAGTCAGCTGTCTCAAAGCCTTGGACCTGTCATCTAATTCCAGAGTTTACTACCAAATAGATAAAACTAGGCACAAAACAAAACTTGACAAGTAAGATATGTGAGGGCTGTGAACATCAGTTCACTGGGAATGTGATATTTGTTTTCTAGAATGACCAGATGGAAATAAGGGTAGGCTTCTGTACTTTATAATAGTTGTACAAAAGAGGGCATTTTGGCAGACACAGCTTGCCACACAGACATCTGCAACTGTTGATAGTCATTCATTCATTTATTAATTCATTCAATTTATATACCGCCCTTCCTGAAGTGGCTCAGGGTTTGCATTAATTTTTTTAAAAAAACATAAAATAAAACAATTATAATCAAGAAGTATTTAAACCAGATTAAATCTCATTAAAATTAAGGTTAAAACTAGATATCATTGAAAGCCAGGCTGAAGAGTTGGGTCTTTAAGATCCATCCATGGGGAAAATTTAAGCATGGGCTTAATGGGGGAAGAGGCACTGACATAAGTGGGACTTACATATGCTTCACTTTAGCTAGATTGTGCTCTTACAGAGAAAGCAACCAAGGAAATCCCTTCTTGAGAAAGAATCCCAAAATAGTTAATAATTTTATCTGACATAATTTTTTTAAGTGCCTCTCCCCCACCCACCGTCCATGGTATTTCATCTGTCTTATTCTCAGCAGTAATGGTTTTCTCCGCACTGTGTTCAAAGACAAGTGAGGGATGCTGGAGTTAAAAGGCCATATGCTGTGGCTCATTTCAAGAAAAGAATGAGAGTTCTTTCTTTGCTTTGTTCTCTGCTATTTGTCTTCAGAATGGGATGCTTTCATGCAATGCGTGACGATACTCTTCCCTCACTCCCTTAGCCTGACCTCATGCCTGCCTGTTGAAATTGTAAACATTTTGCACTTTTATCTCTGAGAGCCTTTTATTCTGAATACAAGGCAGGTTTAAGTAAGACAGATAGTCTGTTTTCAGGGTGGTGGCATGGATTTGTGGGTGAATAATGAGCAGCAGAGGGGAAATGATTAATAATTTGATCGAGAGGAAGCTGGAGTGGGGGAGGAGGCGGAGTATGGACCATTTATTAATGAAGTAAAATCAGTGCTCTCTGAAGAAAAGAAAAGAATAAGAAAAAAGGATGTATGTGCAGAAATTGCAGATGACATATAAGGAAGAGAAAGCAGCACAGGACAAAAGGAAGCTGACAAATTGCAACATAAGGAGAGGCAGAGCAAAGAGAATGAGCAATCCGTGCAGGGAAGAAAGGGCCTTTGCAGAATATTAAGAATCTCTTAACAGTTTCCTAAAGAAAGAAAAGTTGGGGAATAAAATAAGCAATCAGTGCAGAGGCTTTCTGATCAAATAACGAAGGCCTAGACAATTGGTATATGACTCATATGTAAAGATCTTAATAGTTTTATAGAATTTTTAAAAAGAGGATCATTAAAAGTCACAGCGGCTCTACAAAAATATAGATAGCCTAAGGTTTCTGTTGCAAGCCTACAAAGTGGTTTAAGCATGTGTTGCATTTTATCTAGTAATTTTTTGTGTTTTTTTATTTGGAGGCTTGACCCAGTGGGGATCCTGTAGAGAGTGTGGGAGGTGGAGTCAGAAAGAAAAGTGAGGGAAAGGAGAAGGATAGAATGGAGTCGCTTCTGAATAAAGTTTTCATTAAACCGGCAAAAGATTGCTTCGTGTTTACAGGGGGCCCAGTTATAAAAGATTTGGTGAACCAGCTGTGTGCTGAGCCTGCAAAGCTTGTGAAAGTGCCTGCACTCTCCTTTCAATGCATTACTGGGCCTACATTCCTCTTCATGGAGGAGAGGTCTATCAATGGCTACTAGTCGGAGTGCTGTGGGCCACCTCCAGCCTCAAAGGCAGGATGCCTCTGAGTACCAGTTGCAGGGTAGCAATGGCAGGAGAGAGGGCACGCTCTCAACTCCTGTCTGTGGCTTCCAGCGGCATCTGGTGGGCCACTGTGCGAAACAGGATGCTGGACTAGATGGGCCTCCTTGGGCCTGATCCAGCAGGGCTGTTCTTATGTTCTTATTCCTGAACTGCTGCATTCTACTATTGCTGCTGCTGATTTTTTCCCCTCCAGCTTCCTGATCGGCATAACCCCTGAAGGTACTTTTTCCTTGTTCACTGGATGCCCACTGCAGCATGGCTCAAATCCCACCACCACCTTTTTTCTTGTCTTCAGCCCTTAGATGCAGGGTTGTCCCTGGCGGGGTGCAGGGCCCAGGGCAAATCAGCCAGTGCAGGGAAGGGTGATCCCCTTCCAGTTAATTCTAATGGGAGTTAAAAGAGCGGGGCCCGGGGCAGTCGCCCTGCTTGCCATGCTCTAAGGACAGCCTTGTTTAGATGGTAATTTCAACCCCACTTTGGTCTGAGGCTCTAGCAGCTTCCATTGCAGAAAAAAGAAACACTCAGTACTTTACTAGATTACTTCCCAAAAGCACTCCGGCTGGTTTGTTTGGAGTGGCACTCTTTAAAAATCGTGGTTACTCAGTTGCATAGAACATAAATGCAAGAAAATACAAAAGCCCCCGTGTTGGAATGAAAGGGTTCAGGCTAGTGTTGCTCTTAGCTTGTTATGTTACAGATAAAAACACAATAAACCAGTTGTAAGGCCTTGCAAAGCACTATAATAAAGAAATCTGACGCCAGCTACCTAACACACAGTTCCCTGGCTAAACCTTTCTCCAAAGCCAAGCCCTGAACTCACCAAAACCATGGTAGAGACTTCAGGCCCCTTCAGAGTTCCTGGTTGCTGCCATGGCTTGGCCAGCCAACCTGCTGCTTCCCACTGCCTGGCTCCAACTGAACCAACAAAGAGCCCTTTCACTTCCTGCCCCAGGCCTTCTATGTCCCGGTCACCATGTGCTGAGTGGCTGATCCCTAGAGGTCACTGCCTGACTGGCAGGACAGGGTTCACTTCCAGTTCACTCTTTAGGGGGAAAGGAAAAGCTGTTCCTGACTGATCAGAACACAGATGATGGAGAATCCATATGCTGATCTGATTGCTGTTTTCTCAGACATTTTTGCTGACCTCTCCTGTCAGTGCCATACATTTCAAACATAAAATTCAGATGAAGTTAAATGTGATACACGTGGAACACAAAGTGAGAAACATACTCATAGCATTGTTCCAACCACTTAGACGAGAGTAGCTCTTAAGACTACAGCAAGCTGACATCATAGAGCCTGTTGATTCATCAGAATGGGCCTCTCCCATTGTTCTTGTGAGGAAATCAAATGGTACACTTCAGATGTGCATAGATTTAAGAGATGTGAATTCCAACATGGTAGGGTATTGTCCTCCATTACACAATATCTTTTTTTCCCCAAATTCAATTTTTATTCCATTACACAATATCAATGAAATGCTGCCTGAGACCTCAAGGTTCACAACTTTGGACTTGTCTTCAGCCTATCATCAAATTCCTCTGCTCTAATGTTCTTGCAAATACATGGCCTTCATTAGCCCAGGGGGGCTTTTTCAATTCAAAAGACTGCCCTTTGAATTAGCCTCTGCAGCTTCGGTATTTCAAAGAATGATGCATGCAATTTTGGGGCTACAGATGGCATCACTTACTTTCAGGATGACATTTTAGTGCAGGATGACATTTTAGGACTGGAGCCATTGAGGAACATGATGCTACACTGACAGAAGTCTTACAAAAACTCGGACAACACAGACTTGCTGTCTTTGCAGAGAAATGTCAGTTTTGCACACACTCTGTGACAGAACACAATATCTCAGAGTGGTGTACATCCCAAAACAGACTTGGTGAAAGCTATTTGGGAAGCATCAGAGCCACACACCAAGGATGCACTTTTCTCATTTTTAGGACTCTGTATTATTCCAAATTGGTTAGACAATTTCCCTCAAAGTTCGCTCCATTGTATCTTCTTTTTAAAAAAGAATGTACCATTTAACTGGGATGCATCCTGCATGGCTAGTTTTCAGATTATCAAAGCGGCCATTTCTGAAAGCCCTACTCTCACTTCCTTTGACACCAACAGGCACACTATTGTAACCACTGATGCTTCTGAATATGATTTGGGTGCTGTCTTGACCCAGCAAACAGGACAGGGAAGTTCCATCAGGTGATGAAAAGAAATGGAACCGTTCAGGACTTTCAAGCACGCATACTATGAGACAAGAAGGAAGGTAGTCTGATCTCAAGGGAGAAACTGAAGAGGAATTTGATCTTGCCTCCAGTTTTGACCTTACAGATAAGGCTGATGAAAGTGATGGACAAGCCTCAGTACCAGAAGAAAAATCACAAACAGCTCCTGTGCCAGAGAACCCAAGGCATAGGAGAAGTGTGTGTGACGGGACACCACCGAAAAGACTTCAATTCTTTGTCACTAAATTTTAAATCAATTCAATTCTGGTTGTTTTAAAGGGGAGGGATGTGTTGTATTATATCTAGTTACCTTTTGTGTTTTGTTGTTTGGAGGTTTGTCACTGGGGATCTTGTAGTGTGTGGGAAGTGGAGTCAGAAAGAACAGTGAGGGAAAGCAGAAGGAGAAAATGGAATAGCTTCTGAATAAGGTTTTAGTTAAACCAGCATAAGATTGCTTTGTGATTACAAGGGAAACTGTTACAAAACAGCATGAATCTCAGCCCTTTTTCAGTACTCCATGAGGCCTAGGGCCAGAAAGTGCATCTGAAGCCACCATTCCTTCTGAATGCACCCTTTGAGAATGTTATTTTTCTTAGTTGGAAAAACAACTTAAATATGAATTTAATCTCTTTGAAACCATCTCACCTGGCATCAGAATTAATATAAGAATGTTAACATTTTATGTCTTAAAAATGAAAGATAAAAATATATATTCAATTCACTTTCAAAGTTCAGGATCCCTGTATATGAGATCCTCTTTTCGTGTTTCAAAACTAATATAAACATCAAGTTCAAAGTTTATCTATCAATAATGCCAAAATGTATTCAGATTTTTCTATAGTTATATCTTTTCCCTACTTTTCTTGGCAGCAACTTAAGATATGAGATCATCTGAATACTCCATTCTAAAGATATAAAAGGTAACAGTCTTTACTGCTGCACTGTTGACCATAATTTATTTTTAATCAAGGAGCGTTTGGAGAAAGCCCTTTCTCCTTCACAATTTGAAATGGGCAGAGTTAGAGAAAGTTAGAAAGCTATGCTAACATTTGCAAAAGCTTCAACCAGTAACTTATAATACTGTAAATTGTTTTCAAAATACTGTGTGTGATCTTGGCTCTGTCATATCCACCTGCATTATCTAACAAATGAACAAAACATTTTTCTTAGGAGAGAAAAGAGGTATGATCCTTTGGGTAAGCTACCAATGAGGCTTCTGTATCCTTTTTCGGGGTACCCTGACTTGGAAAAGCAGGAACTAATCTTGCCAGGAAACCAGTTACAATAAACAGGAAACTTCCTGAGTTTGTTGTAAACACAGGAGAGCTTCTCTAGTTCCCTTTGAAGTCAAGTTTCCACTCTGAACTTGTTTCCTTCACTTAGTTTGCAGTCATTGTATCCCATCTAGGAAAACTGATTCTGAGTGGATTCTTTGGTCATTCACCATTCATTTTGCACCAATGAATCCACTCAGAACACCTCAAAATTTGAAAATAAGAACAGAAGTCAGTACCCCATAGGATTGTGGTTTGGGGGGGGTTGGCACCCCATGTGCACTACACTGCAACCTGCTTTGGGTAACCCTGGCATCACCTATGTGGAGTTATGGGGCTGCTGAAATCCCCATTATTCCCTTTGTGGGAAAAATTAAAACGTGCAAATTTCACCCCTTGGGCCAATTTCTTTTGAATTTGGTTGGTAGCCACTACCCATTGGGCACTACCACCCAACCCACTGTGGCACTCCTAGGGGTCACCCACAGGCAGAAATGGGCATTCATGTCACCACTACACATATGCAAAGCTGAGACTTGTGTGTGCTTCTTGGCACCTGGCCTTAAGCAGATTAAGTTCATATCCCTGGATGCAAAAACAGGGCTGGCAGAGGCACAGCAAGATAACTCCCTTCCCCTTGTCCCTTCTCCCTAGCCAATGCTGGCACGGTTATCCCTGGCAACAAAAGATTTGAATGGAAACAAGCCAATCTGGAACCAAGGCGGATTCACCAGCCAATCATTCACACTTGCATGTCACCAATTTGAAGCTTGGAGGACGGGATTTTCAAAAAAAAATTCCGGAAAACAAAATGAAGAGCAAAAGAGATTGCCACAAAATGGAGATCCAAATCTCTGAATTATGGGAGGTCCGAATTTGAGTTATTTGTTTTGGACCTGAATCTGGGCAACTGAGCACAGGGATGATTTATTTTGTCTACACATTGCCTGAAACAGCAAGATTCAGGTACAAATTGTATTGTACCCAAATCGATCTGCACATCCCTAGTGTAGAGTTAACAAATAGAGAAATATACTTTTAATTTGTTACCTCCTGAATAACTTCAATACAGACTTCATTCCCCATTCATTCTATAACCTTATCACAGGTCTGTGAGCAAAGGTATGAAACATGACTCTCTCCTTTATTTGCATGCTCTCTCAGGATCTGCTCAAGAAAAGGATCAGAGTAATAAGTTCCAGGGACCCAAGGTAATTTTCATTGTAAAGGTGATCCAACGTCTGATTATTGTCACCATAGACTGGAACATGAAATGGAAATCCTCTTTCCGCAAGAAAGTTAATAGTAGCAACCATGTTCTTCAGAATGTCTTTCCAATATCTATTTCATTGTACAGTTGGCTGTCAAAAGTTCATTATTGCAGTTTCAGAAAGTCTACAAGCAGGACTTGAAGGCAATCATTACCCTCTCCTAACATCTATTATTCAGAGGCATGCTACCTTTCAACATGGAGGTTCTGCACCATAACAACTAAATTCAATTGAAAGGCCTATGCTCAATAATTTTGTCTACTCCCTTTGTAAAGCCATCATATCTTGTGGCAGTGAGTGCCATAAGTTAACTGTGTGTTGTGTGAAGAAGTACATCATTTTGACTGTCATGAACCTACTTCCCATTAATTTCACTGAGTAACCAAAAGTATTATGAGACAGGGAGAAGAAGAAAAACCTCTAACCAATCATGATTTTGTACAGCTCTATCACATCCCACAATAGTCTGTTTTTCTGAATGAATAATCTTAAGATGCCTTTTGCTAGATCACAAATATTTCAATATCTTTTGATATCAAAGATTAATATTCACTGGAAAAAGGCAAGGGAATGTCATGTTTCATCCTACAATGAAGAGAAGATTAAAAAAAAGCAATTAACTTGAAGAGGAGGGGAATGTTTGTTCCATTTCCCTTGGGTCAAATCCTCAGTTGGAAATAAAGAGCCCTGCTGACAATTTTATGCCAGCTGGGGATGTGCTCCCTATCTTTTAAATTCATCTGAGCATGCTGACATGAAATGTGGTCTGCAAATACATCCTGCTTCAATAGAATACAGGTTTTTAAGAAGCAATAAATGATTTTCATTGTTTAAAAGAAATGTCGACAAATGAGCAATAATACACCAAGAAGATGCAGTTCAGTTTTATGATAACTGAGGAGAGAGAAATGTTTTCAGGAACATAAATGTACATGCTTGAAGAGAAGTCAGAGACTTGAACTTTTGAGTGGGAGTTGAAGAATAATTTTTTTCTCCCTCCTTCCCTTGTTATTACTATGGCCCCTGGGATTTGGAGTCTTCCCAAGGGCAATTGCAATGGCCACTCATCTCCTGGCATGCTGGAGGGTGACATGTGGGAGAGAAAACAGACCTTCTCTGATCTCTTTGCCTCCCTGCATGCTGCTGCTGCTCTTGTCTTTATTGCTGCTGTTTCATTGCTGCCGGGACAAGTAAAGAGAGCATGGAGGGCTAACAGAGGGAGCATGGGGAACTTCTCTGAGGTCTTTGAGCTTAGAAGCATTCTCAGAGCTTGGAAAGTTCACCTTCATTTCAGGAGGATGTGCTTTCCTGACCTCCAAGAATTTTTCTACAAGTCCAATTTTGGTGAAATTCGCAAAATTCCCTAATTCAACTCTTCACCTTTTTCAAAAGGTTGGCTGCTCATAGTTCCTGTTTCTGATATTGCATCAGCACCATTTGTTTGTCCAAGTTAGTTTCTTTCTTCTCTGTACACTAGACTGATCCCACTACACTTTCTTCTCTATAGACAAAAAGGAACCACTTCAAATTTGCTGATGTCTCTGATAGGAAATAAAGCTGATTTATAGCGAGGGCTATGCTTTCTAATCTGCATTGATCATATACGACACTAGTCAATCAAAGATTATGTAGTGAATGTGCTGATATCACTGAAGGTCAGAGCTTCATGAACAGATGAACACTTTTATCCTCTTTTGCAGCAAACACCACAAAATGAGGGGAGGGAGTCAGGGTAACCATATGTGGACTAATAGTAGGTGGGTCCAACCCTAAGATAAAAAGAAGTGAATATAAAAAGAAGTGAATCGCCAGCCCATGGTTTTCTCCATCTGTAAAGCTGTTTACTTCTCTCAATCAAAATCTCCATCATTCACACCAGTGCTCCGCAGCTGGCTTTATAGTGCTAATTTAGTGCTAAATGCACCCTTTGGTTGGCTGTGAGTTGAGAAATTCTGCTCTTAGAGCAGCATTTCTCAATGTTTTTGAAGTCATGGACCAGTACATTATGCATGTGCAGGTTCCTGGATCAGCAGTTAGTAAGGGGGTAACCCCCCTTGCCTCCAACCCCACCCCCAGGTAACCCCCCCCCAAAATTCATGCAGTTCTCCAGAGCTCATTTCCAGGCAGCCCTTGCTGCTGGATAATGTTCATTTCAAGGAAGTGAAATGAACACTATCCAGCAGCGAGGGCTGCGTGGAAATAAGCTCCAGAGAGCTCCCCGCCAGGCCAAAATTGTTTCTTTCAGGAGGGGTAGTTTTTCTTAGTGATGCCTCATGGACCAGTACCCAATGCCTCACAGACTGGGACCGATCCACAGACCGGAGGTTGAGAAACACTGTCTTAGAGGGGTTCATGATGGGTGTCAGTGTGGAAAGTAGCAATGCCCCCGCTCTCTCTCAAGTTCCCAAGCTTCCTCTTCTCTTCATTAGCTCCATCCCGTCTCCTATCAGCATTGCCTCCATTTCTTCCCCTCCTTGTAATCTCAGCCCTTTCCTCCTACCCCTGCTCAGAAGATCAGCTTAGTGTGTGTGTGTGTGTGTGGGGGGGTGTTTCTTGAAAATACACATTGAGGCGATTCTCACAATCACCAAAAAGCGGGCTAAGGTACCATAGCCCACTTTCTGGTGAGCGTGAGAACCACTGGGCTCGCAGGCAAGCCTGGTGTCCTCAAAGCGGGTAACCCGCTTAGGGAGCCGTCACCGTAGACGAGGTTAGCGGAGCGACCACTCCACTAACCCAGTCTATTTACTCATGTATTGCCGTGGCGTAGCTCCGCGCCACAGCAACACATGAGGAGACCCCCACTGGGAGGCTGAAACTAGCCTGCCAGCCCTGGGGGTCTCTCCAGGATGCCCCGTGCACTCGCGGGGGCATCCTGTAACTTCCAGGGGCCACGCGGCCCCCAATCCCTGCAGCCCCTGCCAGCTCAGTGATGGAGCTGGCAGTTGTGTGGGCGGCTGATCGGGCCACCCAGGGCTTCCTGCCTGATTGTCTGTGGGGAGAGCGGACTAAGCCTGCTCTCCCCGCAGACCTCATTTTGCCGAGTCTCACTGATCGTGAGACTCACCTCATTGCTTGAAAATACCGCAATGTATTTTGCTACAGACAGAGCCCACTAATTTCCTTTCTTCATGCGCGCGCGCACACACACACACACACACACACACACACACACACACACACACACACCTACATATACACATGCATACTTTTAAAAATAGCAAGTCTTATTTCTCCTTATGTGCATGCCAGCATTGCATAGAGGCATCTGGGGGAAGAGCACCACCAGCACACAAAGATAGTTGGGAGGAGCACCACCAATTCAGGAAGTGGCAGAGTTGCCAGCACTGCCTTTCTGCAGGCTCCCAGAAGCCTCCCTGCTCATATCTGGGACTACAGGCTTGTAGTTCCCACACTTGACATGCTCAAAGCCTCATGGGATCATGGGATCATTGCTTGTTGATATATGGGGACAAGTCACTTAGTAGGCAGTGGGACAATCACCCCCAGGTTCACCAGTTATCAAGTGAATTGGAAGGGGATTAGCCTCGTGCCTTTCCCTTTGTTGGTAATGTTTAAACAGACCCAAGTCAGCTTCTGAGTTAACTTCAAGGTCTCTCTGAGAAGAGCCTGGCTGAGTGAGTACTGACCCATTCTTCTGTCCCCTAAACCCCTTTTCTGCCCCGAATCTGCCGCAAAGACATTCCAAATTTTTTAAAAATGCAACATCCCTTTGCCCAATTCCTTTGAAATCTGGGTGGTAGCTTCCTTGCACCCATCGGGCATTACCACTCACCACAACCCACTCTGGGCCATACTGGTGCCCCCCCAAGTGGACTTATGGGGCTGCTGAAATCCCCATTATTCCCTATGGGAAAAAGCTTAAAGATGCGCCAACTTCATTTTTTAAAAAATCACCCCTTTGCCAAATGTCTTTGAAATTTGGGTGGTAGCTTCCACCCATTGGGTGCTATCATCCACCCCATTCTTTTGCCCCCAGAACCCTTTTTTGCCTGAAATAGATTCAGATTCAGAAAATTCAGGTACAAATTGCATCTGGAGTGATTCGGGGGCAGATTCAAACCCAAAACAAATCAGGGGTGATTCAATTCAGGTAGAAATTGAATTTTAAAAAATCAATTCATGCACATCCCTAGTAAGAAGCAAAGTGGGGAGGAGAAGAAAGGGACAGCCTTGATTCGGGTACAAAATTATTTATACTAAAATCTAGCTGATTCGGGCGATTCGTAGACAGAACAAATTGCCCCTGTGCTAAATTGCCCAGATTCGGGTGCAAAACAAGTCACTCAGATTCCAAATTCAGATGGGAGATTGGGGGGAGGGGGCATGAAACCATGAGTCCATTGGACCCAAGGTTCCACATTACATGTGAATGCAGCCTCTATGAAGCTGCCTTATAGTAAGCCAGACAGTTGTTTCCTCAAGCCCAATACTATCTGCACTGACTAGCAATATTCTTGGTCCTGTTACTGGAGATGGCAATGATTATTGTGATCAGAACTTAAAATCCCCTATCTCTACTCATCTTTGTTCATTCATAATCTTCTTTGGTGCAAAATGATGAATGAACTTAGAAAGAACCCACTCTCATTTCCTACCAGAGAATCTACTCTCAGAACACCTCAGACATTGAAAACAACAAGATCCAGTGCCCCACTGGCTTGTAGTTTTGGGGGTGGTTGGCACCCTATGTGCACTACACCACAACCCACTCTGGGCCACCCTGGTGCCCCCCAGGTGGAGTTATGGTGCTGCTGAAATCCCCATTATTCCCTATGGGGGGAAAGCTTAAAGACTCACCAACTTCAAAAAATTGTTAAAAATCACCCCTTTGCCCAATTTCTTTGAATCTGGATGGCAGCTTCCACCCATTGGACACTACTACCCACCCCACTCTTTTGCCCCCGGAACACCTTTTTTGCCCTGAATCAATTCAGATTCAGACAATTCGGGTACAAATAAAATCTGGCGTGACTCAGGGGCAGATTCAGACCCAAAACTAATCGGGGTGATTTGGTTGGGGTACAAATTGAATAAAAAGATCAATATGCAATGCAATGGCCTTTGTCTGGAGATTATGGGAGTTGTAGTCAACAACATATGGGAATTCCTGTTAGAGGGAGCACTGGTTAGAACATAGGAAGCTGCCTTTTATCAAGTCAGACCATTGGTCCATCTAGCACAGTATTGTTTATGCTGACTGCCAGCAGTTTCTCCATGGTTTCAGGCAGGAGTCTTTCCCAACCCTAGCTGGAGATGCAAGAGATTGAACCTTGGACTTCCAGCATGCTAAACAGATACTCTGCCACTGAGCTATGGTCCCTCTCCAGGTGGTATAGATAGGCTTATCCAGGCACCTTTTGAGAAATTGTGAGGTCAGTTTTCCATATTGTGCTATACTCTTCCTAGCATTTGGTGACAAAAATGAAATGGGAAATCCTATATTATCTAAGCCCTTCACATTTAATTCAAAATATTCACAGTAGATGTGTGCCCTGATATTGGGGAAAGGGAACATGCCCTTCATAGGTAAAAGGCTGAAAAAGCAATAAAAGGCCACAAATATTGGCAGGAACTTGTTATCAGGTACTGAGTTACAGACCTTCTCATCTTTAACTGCTATATGATCACTTAAGTACTGCTGGGCGTTTTCTGCCTTACACGTTGCAACAGTTTTGCAACGTCTCCTCTAAGTGCCCCTCCATATTGCCCTTGTTTTGACATTGCAGTCACTGCACTGTCAGCAAGGTGCAGTTCATATTTATGATGCCTTGTTTCAGGTTTTATTGATGTGTTGTAGCCCTATAATGTTGTATATGTGTTGCAGGAAAGTAGCTGTTTTTTTCCATTTTAGGAGGCTTGCCTTGCCCCATAGTTTATGCATTGCAGTATGATGTGGTGTGGACAGTTCAAATTGCAGTGCAATGCTTTGTTGATTTTTACAGCCCCTTTCTATTTTGTGCATGAGAAATTAAAAAAATTCTCCGCCCGGGCTTTTTTGCAAAGTTGCAACCCAATTCTCAACTCCTTTCAGCTTTTGATTCCGATCACATTTGCTTTTGCTTTTTCAGACTTATTTTTCAGACACATTCATGTTTCCTCCCCGCCTCCTTTTGTGCTGTGGATTAGCTGGATCATTCAGTAGATTGAGGATCTGTTGATATGTAAGGACGTGTGTGTGTGTGTGTGTGTGTGTGTGTGTGTATCTGCTCGGTTTCATTTCCTGGTGCTCTTGCTAGCACAAGCAGAACAGGAGGAACTGCACTTTCCCATTGAACTAAATCATTTACTTCTGTGCAATCCTATTTGTTTACTACAAGGCAACGAAGCAGTCCAGGGCAGGGAGAGAGAACAGTCACTTACTTAAGAGGAAGCCCATTGAACTAAATCATTTACTTCTGTGTATCCCATTTGTTTATTGCTAGGCAATGGACTTTCTCCCCTTTGTTTACTGCACGGAAGCCCAGTGAACTGAATCATTTACCAGTTTGCCTGTGAACTGTTCTCAATGCAATGTGGTGTGGAGGGCTCATTCCACAGTTCAAATGATTTGTTGATATCTAAAGCCCCTGTCTGTATATTTATTTATTAATTAATTTTTTGCTTGGGTTCTTGCACAAGAGGCAATCAAGGAATTGTAGTTTGTGCCATGGTGCTCCCCCTAGTGGTGACTTTGCACAATACCACCTAGAGATAATTTTTTTAAAAAAAAAACCTCTGTGAAAACCTCTATTTATTTATTTTTTTAAAAAAAACCATCCTCTGTGACCCCATTGGTCCGAAATGGAGGGGGGCAGTGAATGCGATCCTGGTGGAATATGGACACCCCCTGCCTGGAAAACCCGCTGCAGTGGTGGGCAATTTTCATGTCCACACAAAAATGCATCGATAAATGCTGTACTCGCAGTTTCAAGCCACTGCCTCATACTGTTGCAATTTGCAACATTTTAACAGATGCAAATCTCATAGTCCAGAAAACGCCCAGGAGATAACATCCATCTTTTGCAATATCGTGTGTGTGTGTGTGGGGGGGGGGGGTTATATATAAATGTGTATATATATATGGGTTTATATATGTAAGTGAATTATCACTTCTGTTAAGAGATTTGCTACACCAGGACAAGGAAGAATGGGGATGCAATGAATTCTTTTTTTGGAAAATAAAGTTACAAAATTGTGTAGGGGTGGGCAAAGGGGATGGTTGTGTCTATTGTTGCCAGCAGTAGTATCACAGAGTGTCCAATAAGTGCCTCTGGCAGTCTACACAGATTTGTGACAAGAATGCCAGTAGAGTTAACAGGAGAGAAACTTGATTTGTGGTATATCAAAACTAACTATCCAGCAATGGGGGCACAGTCAGAATTCAGGGGGAAACTTCTGTATCCCCTATAACTAGTATCCTCAGATCTGCATTAAAAAAACCAAATTGTTTGCACACATCCCAAGAAGAGTTATAGGCTGGGAAAGAATATGCTCTGCCTCCTTTGCCCTCTTATTCTGAGGCAGGAGCTCTTTACTGCAAAAAGAGCGGGGGCTTGTAAAAAGCACTCTGGGTCTTGGTAATCTTATTAGGGGTGTGCATGAATCAAAATCTGTGATTCTATATGATGTTGAATCGAACTGCAGACCCCCGAATAGATTCATCGCAAGCAGCTGGCTTGGCCAGCTGCCTCAACAGATCACCCCCGATTTGACCCAAATTGATTCCAGAGATTCAGACTCCATTTTGAGGCCCATTTTGCTGGGGAAATGGGCCTCAAAATGGCACTTTTATCCAGGGACACCTGGTCTACCAGTTGGGATCAGCAGATTGACCTATCTTCTGAGGAGAGCTGATGTGCAACTTCCGGAATGGAGGATTGGTCTACAGTACCTGCCAATCCCAATTGGTAGACTAGCTAAAATCAGGAGAACTGGTCTATCAAATGGGATCAGCAGGTTGACCAACCCTCCACTCTGGACCTTGAAGGGCTGGTCTACCTGCTGATCCCAATTAGTAGACCAGCTCTCTCCGAGGGAGAAGTGTCATTTTGAGGCCTGTTCTTCCAGCAAAAAAAAGGCCTCAAACTAGCATCCAAATCACCCAAATCAATTTGGACTAAATTGGGTTGATTCTATTCAACCCCGATTCTGGCCCTTTATTTTCAGGGTGATTTCATTCGGTGTAGAATCATTGAATCACCCCCAATTTGACCCAAATTGATTTGTGGGTGAATCAATTTGCACATTCCTAAATGTTATCATTCTGTCCAAGTGTTGTTGCCGTCGTCGTCGTCATCATCATCATCATCAGTTATTCAGCACTGGAGAAGAGCAGCAGTTAGTGACAGAATAAAGAGGAGGCATGGTTTTATGTGTCCTGCTGGTTCAAGAAGTTATAGTCAGCAGCACACTGAACCCCTGTGGTCTATGGAGACTTGTAGCTTTTGCTTATTATTTCCTGTTCACTTCCTTCAGAAACGAATGCCAACCAGCCTGAGGATGGCAGTCATGGCTTATTTGCCTGAAAAAGCATAACAAAAACAACCTTTCTGTAAGTTTGCATATTGGAAGGAGTATGGATAAAATAACCATTTATTTCCTTGCTATGCCAATTCAGTCATCAAAGTTTGATGAATTCCAGACTGAGGAAGCAAAAGCTAGCACAAACAATTCTAGATTATTCATGCCTATGATTTATAGCCCATTCTTGCTCTGGGCAGACTACATGTAAATGCATGCAACAAGGAACAAAATGAAATGCAGCCTGAGAAAGCTGTGATTTTGAGTGGGGTGGGAATGCTTAACTTTTACTCTGGTAGGATTTTTTCAGCTCAAAACTATCCCCCTACTGCTTTTCTCTTCATGGAGTGCCAGATCATATCTTCAAAGTAAGTCCCAACTTTCATTCCTTCATGAATAGTCAACACACCATCACAGTGTTGTTCTTCCATTGAACTGATCTGAAATATCTCCATGATTAAGTTTGAATGATCATTAAGACCAGAGGAAACGGTCCTGCAATACTTGGGCATCGGAATTGCTACTCACACAAAACTGAAACACTTAAAGTAGAGCAGAGCAAAATAGAGTTATAGAATATTGCTCAGCTACAGAGTCACAGAAATGCTACAGAGGGGTACAGAATCACAGAAATTTCCCAGATAATCTTCAGGTTCAGTTTAAATGCAAACATATTTGATGTTATACTTGACCTGCTGTTCTGGTTTGAGTATAGCTGAGGAAATATACATTGGGCCTGCCCGGACATAGTGTGAAACCTTGGGTAGATGAACCTGTGGTTAATCCATGAAGCCAGGAATCATCCCACAGATGATTGTCCAGCCATGGCTTCCCAGCCCCTGGCTTCTGAGCAGAGGGACCCCCCCCTCTTCCTGATTTGCCAAAGCTGCATCCCAGCAAGCTCCATACTACTTGCATTGCCAGACTGTGGGCAAGGCATCAGGACATCATTAGATTGGCAGCCACTGGCCACACTCTTTGAAAGTGATGTGCCTGGCGCAACCATGCCTTTTCAGCAGGGAAAAGGCATTTTAACCCTTTCCTCACACCACTTGCAACACTGCCCTTGCAAGAGTTCTGCAGCCATACAGTCCCACACAAGCACCATTACTGATACCAGGGAATGGCAAGGGAATTAGATGAGGAAACAAGATCTGTTAACTCAGGAAGGGATATAGAGAGAAGGGGGGGGGGACCAAGTTGTTCTAGTTGTTCTAGGGGCACTATGTTACTCGAGGAAGGGATCATCATGACTTCCTAGGAGCGAATATGTATATATGGGCAGTCAAAGGATCCTGGGGTTTGTTAAACTGTGACAAAGGACGCTCTTGGACTTGCAGACTTGGGCCAAGCAGCCCAGGAAGTCCCAACACACTCTTGCCCCCATTCCAGCTTGCCAGCTGGGGATCAGCACTCTCATGAGAGGGCCAGTCCACAGGAGAAGAGCAGAGGTACCATGTCCTTTCACTTTCTGTTGGACTGCAATCTCATGAGGTAGGCCATCCAACTTTAGGGCCCCCCACCGAAGTGGGGCTCCCGATATCTCTGTTTAATAATAGAATTCATACTCCATGCTGTCCCCTCTCCACTCAATCCCTCCAGATTTCCAAGAAGTCTGGTATGCTTCACATGTCCGGGCAGAGTTGGGAAAGACCAGGGATGGTTCTTAACGTCCACAGCAAAACAGGCAAGGCTGGGACTGACACTGCGGTGTATGTATAGCAGACATGTATATCAGAGGAGCAGGAGCGGGGCTCAGATGAGGAGGTCTCTGGGGATGGGGGCTGCAGCTTGGCCAATAGGTGCCAGCAATGAGGCAGCCATGACCAAGATGGGTGAGGGGGATGGAAGCAACTGGATGGAAGAGGAGAAGCTGGAATGCGACTCAGGTGAGGGTGGAGAGATCTTTGAAGTGAGGGGGGCTGTTGCAGAGGGTGAGGGGACGTGTGCAAGTACTAGCGTGCAGGTGCTTTGCGTAGGTTAAGCTAGTATCCATTATTTCTTTTGCCTTTCATGGGCACCTGGCTTTCCAGGGATTGCTCTAATCCATGGGTGCCCTGCCCCATGATGCCCTGCGGTGGCTGATATACATACACCGCAGTGTCAGTCCCAGCCTTGCCTGTTTTGCTGTGGATGTTAATAGCCATCCCTGGTCTTTCCCAACTCTTCCCGGGCATGTGAAGCATACCAGACTCCTTGGAAATCTGGAGGGATTGAGTGGAGAGGGGACGGTATGGAGTATGAATTCTATTATTAAACAGAGATATTGGGAGCCCCACATTGGTGGGGGGGCCCTAAAGTTGGATGGCCTACCTCATGAGATTGCAGTCCAACAGAAAGTGAAAGCACATGCCAGGCTGCGACCCATCCCCCACCTCCTGGTCATCTGCTGCATCACCTAAGCCTAGCCTTCTATCTTCTTCATGCCTCATGTGTTCAACCAGGAGGCCCCTCCACTTGGGTAGCTTGCCAGGAGGCACAGTGCTGCCCTTCATCCTTGGGTCGCAGATGCATGCCAGGGAATGCCATGCAGATGCACCCAAGGGTTTCTTGAGCCGCTCTACTACCCCAGTCCTCAACCTACCTGCCAGGGCAATTGCGTCCCCGGTGGTCAGAGTGGTCTGGAGATCACTCATTGCCTTCTCCAGGAGAAGAGCAGCGGGCAAAGCCTGGCTCAGCGTGGCTGCCTCAGTACACAAGCTGCTCGTTGCAGAATAGAACGGCTCGAGTACTGAGACCAGCCAGTCCCCATGGACCAGCTTGCACACATCCAAGCTACCATGCCTTGCCAGGCTGTGGAGGGCTTCCTCTTGCTCATGCATGCACCAGAGCAAGAGAAAAGTGGAGTTCCACTGGGTAGGAACATCCTTGGAGAGTAGGTGTTCAGGCAGGCCCTGCTCAATCTGCCTGGCCTTGAGCAGGAGCCTTGCCTTTTCACTCCAGCAGAAGTGGCCTGCTATCTTGTGGCACTGCTCCACAAGAGCGGCCACGGGAGCAGCAGGATCCTGAACTGAACTAACACCCTGCACACGCAGCACCAGCTTGGACTTTGGTGCCTCCTTGAGTCCAAGCGCATCCTGCACCACCAGGTTCAAGGTGTGTGCAACGCAAGCGATGTGGACATTGTAAACCTGCCTAGCTGCCTTGCTAATGTTAGCTGTGTTGTCTGTCACCATGAAGCCTTGGCGGAGGCTTGGCTCCCTGGCCAGCCAACCCTCCACCTGGTGGTCCATGATGGCGGCCAACTCACCTGACTGTATCTGTATCCATCGCCTCCACATGCAACACTGCCCAAGAAGGCATGCATGCATAGGAGTTGCTGGATACAATGCCAGCAGAGCCAGATGTCCCCTCACCCCCCATGCCCCCACCAGGGGGCTTTCAGGGACATGAAGGCAGTGTGCAGCCCACTGTGGCTTGTCCAGATATCCACAGTGAAATGCACACTGGTTCTGGGCCCAGCTGCACACAACCGGGCCAACACAGCCTCCCTGCATGCATGGTACAAGGAGGGGACCACCCTCCTGCTGAAGGTGGTCCTTGAGGGGATCTTGTACTCTGGGGAAAGCAGCTGGAGCAGATGGCAGAAGCTGACATTCTCCACAATGGAAAAAAGCTGGTCGTCCAAAGTGATCATCTCAGCAATGGCCCGAGTCACGAGATGTGGTTTTAGGCGATCAGACCACTTTTCCAAGAGATTGTACCCACTGACGATCGGTCAGTTTTTCCTGCCTAGGAGCAGAAGCCACTGGCCACTTGCTGCCACTACTGCTAGTTGAGGCACTGGGCCTACTGCCACAGCCAGCAGAGGTCTCCACACCTGGGTGCTGCCGGGTGCTGCTGGCACAGGTGCGACAACAGACCCGAGGTAGTGAAGTGCTTAGGGTCCTTGCCTCTGCTGACCAGCGCCTTGCAGTGGGTGCACGCAGCATGGGCAGGATCCCCAGGGCGAAGCTGAAAGTGATCCCAGACCACACTGCTGGACTGTCATGTGACACGAGGTCGCTTGGGTGGTGGCACCTTTGCTGGTTCCTTCTCGGGCACGCCACCACCACCACTGCCCTCAGAGCTGGCCTGAGAAGGCCCAGGGTCAGGAGGGCTTCCCTCCTCCTGAGCCTCCTCAGACGCAAACCTGGGGCCCCCACCCCCCACAGGGACCGGTGGGGAGGGCAGCAGGGTGGATCTGGCTGGACTGCCAGCCTCCTCCACCAGCACCACCTCCTCAGCAGCCACAGGAAGATCTTCTTCCCTGGCAAGCTGGGAGGCCCTCCCCCCTAAATTCTGCCCGGCCGCAGGCCCTGGCATAGGGCCAGGTTGACTCGAGAAGTCCAGCCTGTGTGCCGAAGCAGGGCCAGGGGTGACTCGGGGAGTAAGCCCCTCTGGCCGCCACCTGCCACGACCAGCAGGGAAGAAAAGCTTCCCCCTTCCTTGCACCCTCCCTCTTTCTACTGCTCTACCAGCCCTCCTAGCCATGGTTTGGGGGCTTCTTTTTAAAACTTAAAAAGGCGGGGGGGCAGAGTGGATGGAGTTGTCTCAGGGGGCAGGTGGACTCAGAGGGCCAAAAACAGGGGCTGCTGTGATGACTTGTGGACTGGAGTGGAGTGCCTCCTTGCTTAAGGCTTGTTGGCACAAATTCTGTGGCTGGCTAAATCAGAAGTTGCTGTGTAATGTATCACACAGAGTTTAGCTAGAGGGACTAGGAGTTAGAGTGTGATATAACAGAAGCAGGCTGCCACAGAACAAGGAATAAAATAATGCCACTTAACTTGTGGCACTGCTGCGCACAGCGCACTGACTGTGGAGGAGTTCTTTAAGGCTGGAACAGTGCACTCACCAAGAATAACAGGGCACGTTATTCTCTGTCTGTGGTTATTGGAATGGAAGTTAGTTACAATGTATCAAAGTTTAATTACAGATTAGGATTGCTGGAACAACAATGATGCTGTTGTTGTCAATATCACAGGCACAGAAGATGAAAAAGTAACTGAATTGTGCTGGGCCTACACACAAGTCAATCAAAATGTGTGTTTCAGTTCACAGATTATGGGCAGAGAAATAACTGGGTGGGCAGGCTAGGGGCTTTCAATTTTTTAAAAAAAGCAACAACACAAAAGTGTGTGCAGGACTCAGGACAGGAGGAGTGCTGAGACAGCCTAGCTGAATTAATTCTTTATTAGCGCTAGCACTGGAACAGGCTCAGGCTCCTTTCCTCTTAAAAAAAAAAACATTTGGGAGGGGGGAAAAGAATTATTTATTTAAAGCACTACTAGGCTACTCAGTTGAACCACCACCTACTACTACCTAGCTAGCAGGGATCCAGCCTATTTAGACTCTAAAGCTACACTGAAGAACCCCTATTCAAAACCCAATCTTCAAAATATCACAAAACTCTTAGAAAACAGTTAAACCCCAAAACCTTAACCTCCCTCCAAACAGGTATAAAATAATAAACCCCAAGTACACAATTCAAGAGAGACTAGAGAGAGATGTGTGGTGTGTGTGTGTGTGTGTAAAATATAAATGGCTGGGCCACTCTCACTCAGTTGAAGGCTTCTCCAATGCTGGGTCTCTGCAGTCCACCTCTGAGGGTCTGGTCACAGGAGGATGGCACACTGGGGCTGAAGTGGAGTTGCTTCAGGCAGGCAGGCACAGGCAGCAGTGATGAATGATTCTCTCTCCTCAGCAGGAAGAAGTTGCAAAAAATCAGGGGGGGGGGATTTTCAAAAAGGAGAGGGGAGGAAACCTCCTTTTCTACCAATATTCTCTCTTTCTCAGTTAAAAAGACAGAAAATGCAGGAGAAAATGGCTGCACAGGCAGCAGGCTGGCCTTGCAGCAAGGCAGATTTTTATTTTTTTTAATGTCTCTTCCTCTTCTCTTTTTCTCAAAAAAAGAGAGGCTGAAATCAAACAGGAAAAGCAGGCAACCAGCAAGGCAGAGCCAATTTATATTTTGCAACAACATGCCCAAGTTGCCCCCCACCCTGCCCAATGCCCCTCCCCCCAAGAAAGAAGAGGAAGGGTAAAGAAAGAAAGAAAGAAAGAAAGAAAGAAAGAAAGAAAGAAAGAAAGAAAGAAAGAAGAGGGAAAAAGGGAGAGAAGAAGGGAGAATCACCATTGCACTAGAAGGTGTGGATGGGTCAGAAGGATTCTTATTCTAAGAAAAGATTAAGAAAATTATCCCAAATTTCAGACCATTTATCGAATTTATTTACTTTTAAGAGGGCCCATTTTTCATGTGCTGCCCGCAAGCTTAAGCAGGTCCTGTACCCAATCCTCGCACCGAGGGGGATTGGGAGATTTCCACAGCCTCAGTATCAGCCTCTTGGCAACCAGCAGGCTCCGCCAAAGCCATTGTTTAGAGCTGTATTTTAGTCCCCAGCTGGTTGGAATAAACCCCAACACTGCATTTTGATCCTTCAGTGCAAGAGATGAATCCAGCACTAAGTTAATTCACATAGTGACCTCTCTCCAGAAGCCTTGCATTATGGAACATTCCCAGAACATATGTGTTAAAATGGCCTGTGGATTGTTGCATCTCCAACAGTTACTATTTGAGGACATTTTAATCGCATAAGGTAGAGAGGGGTCCAGTAGGCCATGAAAATAATCTCCTGCTGGATGAGGCGCAATTTAAGATCCAATGTACTGCATTGAACACTACTTAAAATATTTTGCCATTGCTCAGGTGACAGTTTATCAGAAAGTTCCAAGTTCCATTTGTCCCTAAGTAAATCTAACCCAGGGTCTATGTCTCTATGCACACTGGCATATAGGTACTTATTTAGTTTTGGGAGAGAGGCCATCTTAATGGCAAGCCCAAAGATAGCTGGAGTTGCTGGGGTCGCCAAGGCATCTGGACCGCATTGAGCCGATATGGTATGTCTCAGTTGCATATACTGCCAGGCACATGCTGGTGGTAGATGGAACTCCTCTTGCAGGAGTGCAAAGGGTTTGTAGCTATCATTTACATTTTTCAGCTGTGATAACCGGTAAATCCCTTTATCAATCCAATGTTTCCACAAAATTGGCTGTTTGCCTATCAATATATGTGGGTTACCCCACAGTGTCATATCCCTGTGGGCATAGGGATCAAAGTTTAGTTGCCTTGCCAGTTCCTTCCAGGCGTGTCGGGCTGCTAGTATAGTAGGGGATTGATAGTGGGGATGTTTAAGATATCTGGAGCCAAGTGCTTCCCATCCCTCTAAGGGTTTCAGTTCTGCTAGCTCCACTTGAGCCCATTCTGGCCTTTCCCCATCTGTGTTGGCATGCCAATGGATAGCTTGTGCAATTAAAAATGTGTTATGGTACAATCTAAGGTTCACTAGGTTGAAGCCCCCTTTGTCTGCGGCCAACTGGAGTTTATTAAAAAGCAACCCAAGGCCTGCCACTACCCCCAGAGGAACCTCCTCACAGCTCTGTCAATTTCTCTAAAGTATCTTTGAGGAATAAGCAACGGAAGCCCTCTTATCGGCCACAAAATGGAGGGCTGAAACAACAGATATTTCGGGGGTGATTCGTTTCGGCTCCAGAACATTTCGGGGGGCTGGGTGGGTGATTCGTTTCAGGAACGAATCACCCAAAATCAGCTGTTTCGGGTACAGATCGTTCTGTAGCCAAAGCGTTTCATACATCCCTAAACTCCAGTTTCTCATTATGTCTGAAGGCGGCCATAGAAACAAAACCCACACTTCTTAAATCCAGCTGAAGCATTAGTATAAACAGAGTCCAGGAACAATATCTGTTTTGTGTTCCTGTGTTGGCCTCCAGCAGTAACTGTGGAGCCAAAAACTATTTTTATTTCATTCGGCCTCTTTTATCCTCCAAGCCATTTAATTACTTCGATTCTAAGCCGCTTTGGGACAGAATATTTGCATTTGATAAAACAGCTGTAAGCTGCCCATGGTATGGAATAGGATATAAATCTACCAAATACATAAATAAATTGTATTTATCTGACCTATGTAAGATACCTCAGTACAATGGGAGGGGGGAGTTAAGTTAAAAATATTGCTCTCAGATATAGCCACTTAATTTTAAATGAACATAAAAACTTCTTCATGGAGAATATTCTAGATCATCTACATCTAAGATTAAGAATTTAACTGTCTAACAAGTATAGCTCTTATTGCCATTTTCTAAGGCCATGTGACAAAGCAGCTGATGACTGATAAAGGGCTAGGCATAAAAAAATGTAGCCTGCTGTCAAATAATTTGTACATTTTCATTTAGCAAATATTTTATGACACCCTAATCTCTAGCCATAAACTAGAGATTAGACAAAATAGAGATATTGCTCACTTTTATGTAAGCTAAAATTATGTCTGTGCTTGATGAAGTTTTGAACCATAGTGTGATGATACTGACCTGGTAAATACAACAGATCATAAGCTTATATAAATGAGAAAATATATAATCACTCTCTTTCCTTCACTTACACTCTCTACATACTCAACAGGCAAGGAAGCATGATTACCATTTTGTTTCCAATGTATGTTTTTGAGACAGAGGAACATCTCTAAAATAAGAGGCACGTGATAGTGGTTTGAGACTTGGAAGCCTGGATGCTCACAGTCCAACCTACCCCAAAAGGTAGTTGTGAGGATGAAATAGGAGGAAGGGGGAGGACTATGTACACAGGCGTGGAGGAAGGATGGAATGAAATGCAATCAATCACAAAGAAGAAATCTGCAACCATTCTCTTAAAGTGAGTTGCTATATTCAGAAACATATTCATGGAATTTCCTTCTGGAGATTTGCCAGCTCCCAAAATAATTTATGTCACAGATATCTGTACTCACAAGGGAGGTATTTTCCATTCATTCAGATAAATGCCAGGAAGGTTGCTTTGTGTAGGTATTGTAACTGTGAGTAGATTTGATTAAAGCCACCTAATGGCACAGATGGGAAATGACTTGACTAGCAAGCCAGAGGCTGCCAGTTCGAATCCCCGCTGGTATGTTTCCCAGACTATGGGAAACATCTATATTGGGCAGTAGCGATATAGGAAGATGCTGAAAGGCATCATCTCATACTGTGCGGGAGGAGGCAATGGTAAACCCCTCTTGTATTCTACCAAAGACAACCACAGGGCTCTGTGGTCACCAGGAGTCAACACTGACTCAACAGAACACTTTACTTTACTTACTCAGTCTTAGGTATGACTAAGAAAATGCCTAGAATTGTTTAGATATGTACAATTAATTCATGGAAGGCGAAATGGGATCATGCCACTGGCCCCATCCTCCATACACCTTCTCAGTGTACAAGATTTTGTTGACCTGGTACCCCAGAGTAGAAGATTCAAGGGGCCAGGTCAAGTGACGCATTGAAGATCTTTCAGAATGGATGAACAATTCTGATCTATTCATAGATCTAGCTTTCCTGATTGCAGTTGAATGTTTCGGGAATTGTAGCACCACAAATCAAATGAAGGGCCTGTTCCGAGCTCAGAACAGAATGACCCCTTTCTGAGTCAGGATGTTTCCAGTGTTCTGAGCACCATTTTGGATGCCAAAACAGCACACTTTTGGCTTCTAAACATGTGCAGTAGCCATTTGTGTGGTCAGAACCACCATGCAAATGGCTGCTGTGCATGTGTAGAGGATTGACCGGTTGTTCTGATTGAATGTTCTAGGCTTTTGTGATTCGTTTTGAGCTCAGAATGGAATACAAATATCATTCCATGCACATCCCTACAATAGAACTGTACAAAGTAATTCAGTTGCCAGTTGAACCTCTTATGTATGTTGGACATGAGGTTGAAAACCACTTCAGGTTGTCTCCGTGTGACATCTGAATTATCAGAACCTTGGTTGCAGGACCCAACTGCGGTTCCAGTTCGTCCCTCCAACCTCTGGATGAACCCTCGATTTGAAGTATGGTACACTTACCAAACCAAGGGTCTGGAAGCTGGAGCATATCATCTGGTTAGGGCATCTTGCCCAAACCAGAGTTAAGAGAGGAAGCTCCTCCTGCTGCTTGAATTGCATTGGCTGGCACAGCTTTCCTTCCAGGTTCAGAGGAAGCCTGTTCCACCCCCTTTGCAGCTTCCCAGATTGCAGATAGTTATCATCTGGGAACATGCTGGGGATCTTGGATGGAAACTACAGGCCCATTGAACCCACAGTTAAAAGGTACATCCAAAGGCACCCAGAGAATTAAAACAGAAGTGTTTTCTGTCATTTAGGAAATTCTATTGTACTCTGGGCAACCAACCTAAGGGGAGAATCAACTCACTTATTCATGTATGCAATAGACTTACTCTGTGATGTCCTAAAAGTGAACACCCTAGAAATTCTTACAAATCCTTCTTCTTATAAAAATAAACTAAGAAAAGCATTGTTTGCTTTCCTGTTTGGGGTTGGTTGGTTTTACTTGAGCATATCATTAGAAACATTTTTTTTTTGTTACACAACTGGTGTTCATATATTTCTTACAGTTAAGCACAGAAATTCCTTTGAGAAATTCAGGTTGAAAAAGATGAAGCAGCTCACATACAAAGCACAATGTGCCGGAGGCCCTGTGGATAGTCACTAGTAGTGGCAGCTTTCTCTTGGCATAGGATGAGTGTTTTGTTTTATCCATTTATCTTCCATCAAAAAAGCCCCAGTGCTACAGTCTGCATTATGAACCAATATAATGTTGTTTCCCTAAAGGAAATATAAAACAAGATGAGAATGATTTAGAACAGTCTAGTAGCCCATTCTATCAAATTCAAACAATGTACATTCCCTAGGGATAACATGTTAAAAATAATTGTTCAAAGCACGTTGACAGTTCCAAAACATTTGAGTGACAATGTATTATTATATACTATAGAACTCATGACCTAATATGTCATAACAGTGTTTAATCTGGACCTCAGACCCTTCTACCATTGGATGAAACAGAAACCAAATTACCATGTGGCAGATGGCAGGGGGAGGTCTGCCCAATGTGTAGTAAGACATACTGCAGTACATGAATGACTTTGCAGAATGTCATGGCTGCTGGTGTTCCACCCCTAGTAATTGACTTATTCTGTTGCTATTAAGGGAAGGCCTTTCCCTACATGCATTGCAGCAATGTTTTCTTGCCACGTCCTGGGGAAGGAGATTGTTAATATGTTATTACTTTCTTAAAAGTATTCATACTAATAATTTGTTGTTTCAAAGAGGTCAACAAAACATTTCTCTTCTCTCTTTGGATTTGTTCTCCTCTTTGGAAAAATGTATGGGGTTTTGTTTTTTTTTTAAACAAAGAAAATGGTAAAATTACCATTTTAAATTATAAAATTACAAAGAAAAATGTACTGCTTTTAAACCTGTGAAGCTATTTATTGTGTACGATTTAATAGCTTAAAATCAAGATTAATCATAGGTACACTCTAGCCAGCCTCCTTATCAGACATAGGGATAAGATCCAAACCTGTTTGGCGTCACGGGGAGGGGGAGAGCAAGTGAGATTTTTGTGAAAAAGGAGAGCAGGACCTTACCTGCTCTCTGCCGCCACATGCAACTTCCTGCTGCCGCAGCACTTGTCCCAAATACCCCCATGCGTTGCCAGGATGCACATGGCATCCGCACATGTGCAGGCGCCATTTGCGTGGTCAGCAACATCATGCTGACAGATGTATACATCGGTTCCTGCACCTCCCCAATCAGTCAACACAGACAAAACTTTAACTTCAGAAATATCACTATAGTTTGCTATTATAACTCACTATGGTCATGACTATTATGAGTTTAAGTTTAGAACCCCTTATTTTTGTGGGCTTAAGTCCAAGATTCCACTCGGACCTTGCTTTCCATTCCTACCAGTTTCTGCCCAATGTTTTCTTATTCTCCAAATAAAGTAACAAGTGTTTTATTAAAAGAGCATTCCTATACAAAACAATCCCAGACCCAAGAGAATATAAAAATTCAGTACTGACATGGATATATTTGCCAAATACTTTCAGAAAAATATCAATCTGAAGGGGAGTTTGGGAGAAGTGGAAAGAACTGGCATAGTTTTGTGTCGTGACCAGTTTAATATATTTTCTGAGTTCCACTGTGGAAAGGTTACCTATCTGAAGCATCACACTTCTGCATGACTTCAAGGGTTGTTGCTCCTTGCTCTTCCTCATAACATAATACCATTCCAGGTGCATTCTTGGGGGTGAGGGGGTGGCATCCCTTGTATGAATGCAAATACAACAAATATTTATATACTGCTTTCAACAAAGGTTCCCAAAGTGGTTTACATAGATATAAATAAATAAAATGGCTCCCTGTCCCCAAAGGGCTCCCCATCTAAAGAAGAAACATAAGATCAACACCAGCAACAGCCACTGGAGGGATGCTGTGCTGGGGATGGATAGGGCCAGTTGCTCTCCCTCTGCTAAATCAAGAGAATTATATACTGAGCAAGAGGTACCACTTTAAAAAGGTACCTCTTGCTCAGTTAGCAGGGGACAGTGGCCACATGTCATGACATACGTCATTCCCCGGTGCATTTGGGGGAGGAATGGTGGCTGACACAGGAGCTTTACACTGAAAAGAGCAAGAATGCTTGAAGCCACACAGAGGTGTGGCATTATCTTTGCAAAAATGCTTGAATGCTTCAGCACCTGACGCACTGCTGCTGCTGCAGCACTGCCTGCAGAGGCATGGCATTTTCTCCAGAAAGGATAGATAGGGAAGTGCCTTCCATGAAACTCATGAAACTGCTTCATAAAACTACCTCCGCATTTTCGCTGCCTGTGAAAGCCTGGCCAAAAATTTTTAATGTTACATAGTCCTGTTAATTGTAAAATTAACAGGAATATGTAACATTAAAATTGCATATGTCTTGCATTCATGAGCACTGCTTCAGAATACTTAAAGTGATATGCACCATCTCCACCAGGTGAGGGCTTGCCCTATCTGCAGCATCTACAACTCCGGTATACACAGCTGTTCTCTGATGATAGACACTAAATTATGTTTATTTAAGAGATCACGATAGCTGCTAAATCATTCCTTGAACTATGAACTCAAAGCAGAGAGAACATTTTAAAAGGGATAGGTGTAGTTGCCCTGTGACATGTAAATGATTGTATTTAATTGCTGTATAAATTTCTGTATTCTGTGCTTTAGTATATCAAAGTGCTGATATAGTGCAATTTTGTACCAAACAGATATAAAAAAGGAAAACAATCTGCCACCTGAAGACAGACTGAAAGTACGAATGAGTGAGCCCCCAACTCAATCATTCATTATTTTTTGAGAGAGAGAGCTTCCTCCATGTCTTCCATGCTGATATTCCCCACTTTCCGAAATATACACAAGCCAATTCTTGAGGAGCTGGGGTGATGTTGGTACGGGAGCTAGAGAGAAGGGCTAATTGTTTCTTTTGAACTAGGAAGTCTAGGAATTTAGGATGCTTCTCAGATTAAAGATCGAGCTAGCTGGCATTAGAAACGTCATTTCCCAGAATTCCTCACAGAAATTGAGTTTGATAACTGGCATCAGGGAACACTTGGAGTACTTAGAACAGGGCTGTCAACTTTGGCCTTCCTGCGGATGTTGGCCGACAACTCCCAGAATCCCTGACTATTGGCAAATATGGCTGGGAATTATGGGAGCTGTCGTCCAAAATCAGGACCAAAGCAGTGCAGCCCTGATTAGAAGTACTATGTTGAGATACTTGTGAAGTACTATACTGGTCGCATAGTTAGCAATTATGAAACAGGCTCCACATTTGGAGAGACTTGTCAGTTCCAAATGTTGGTGCTATCTCTGGTTAGAATAAATCAAAGTACTTTGAGTCTACTCTTCTCCAAAACCTACCCCAGATCATAGACTTTGAACAGAATCCTATGGCCTGTGGTAGGAAGCATGACTTGTCCCCTTAGCTAAGCAGGGTCTGCCCTGGTTGCATATGAAAGGGAGACTAGAAGTGTGAGTACTATAAGATATTCCCCTCAGGGGATGGAGCTGCTCTGGGAAGAGCAGAAGGTTTCAAGTTCCCTCCCTGGCTTCTCCAAGATAGGGCTGAGAGAGATTCCTGCCTGCAACCTTGGAGAAGCCGCTCCCAGTCTGTGAAGACAATACTGAGCTAGATAGACCAATGGTCTGACTCAGTATATGGCAGCCTCCTATGTTCCTATTTGTAAGGCTTATATTCTTTGAGGAGATGCTACACTCAGGACATGTAGGGAATAAGGGACATCACCTTTTTCCCCCTACATAACTAACTTCACAGTTTTACTTGTAGTAAGTGGCCTCCTCTAACATACTGAAAACCAAGTACTTCAAAGCACAGGTAGAATGCCAACTAATTAAGCATGCAGAGAGAATTCCATTAATAAGAAAACATAGAAGGGAATGTTCAGAAGCCAGTTTCATTTACACACAATTTCCTGTTGGAATAGTTTAGAAAATGAATCGGCCTCTGTGTTGTGTGTGGCTGCTAAATGATGGAGCGTTACAAATAGATGAAGACTGAGTATCTGAGAAGATTACGATTCAGCACTAAGCCTCCCTGACTACAAGATACGACAAGATAACTGAAGAGGAATCAAATGAGATCAAAACTACTGCCCTGAATCCATCTGCCCTTTGCATTTTAAAGAAATTAAGTCTGAGCGCACTTTGATGTCCTCAAAGCTTGAACCAACTAAATGTATGTCTGTAGTCAGATCTGGACTACAGTTAGTGCAGCATGCTGCTGCCAGGTTGGTCTCTGGGTAGTCCCAAAGAAATGATATCGCTCCTGTTTTGAAAGAACTACACTGTCTGCCTATAGGTTTCTGGGCAAAAAAAATACAAGGTGCTGGTTATTACCTATAAAGCCCTTAACAGCTTGGGCCCAAGGTATTTAAGAGAACTCCTTCTTTGTTATGACCCTGCCACCTATTGGTCAGGGGAGGTTTGTTTGAGGGTGCCACTGGCTCAGAGGCGAGTCTTCTCTGTAGTTGCCCCAGGGCTGTGGAACACACTTCCTGCTGAGATTAGAACTGCTCCATCCCTGATGGCTTTTAGGAAACAACTGAAGACACATCTCTTCAGCCAAGCTTTTCAGTTGAAGTTTTAGCTGATGTTTTTAGTTGAATTTTATTGATAGTTTTAAATTTTATATATGTTTTAAATGTGTTACATTTTTTGTTTTGTTTTGTTTTGTTGTAAGCCGCCTAGAGACTTTGGTAGCGGGCGTCATATAAATGTGTTAAATAAATAAATACGTATTATCACTTTAAGCATGCATAGGAAGGAGTGCAGTGATATCCTACAGCAGGAAAATACAGTATATTGATTGCAATAGACTGTAGCTCATTGTAGTATGAATACAAACACAATGAACATTTAAATACTTGGCAAAAATGTGGGCTTCCTTCTTCCTCCCTTCGCTTCCAGCCAATATGAAAGTTTTGGGGCAGTGTACAAATTTGATAAATAAATAGATAAATAGATAAATAAATAATACAGGAAATCTGATTGGCTGGCTGAGTAGGAAGTGTGGGCACACCATTTTTATTCTTTCTTATGGGGTGTTCATGGGGGTCAGTTTATACAATACTTTTCCCTCTGAACTGGCCACACAATTAAGTAGGGGATTGCTCCAAGAGTCTATTGTGACATCTTTACTATGTCTGGACATGCTCCTGGCACATTCCTTTATCACTTGGGGGGTGTAGTTTGTCTGAACTGTCCTCTATATGTAACCCAAATACTCATTTAAACTAACCTTGTTTTCCACAACTACCATGTGAAATAGGATGAGATATACAGTAGTTGCTGGAGCAAGCTTAGGATTTGTTTTCCCTAGCTAGTAACAGCTAGGAGGGAGGGAATAAAGGGGGGGGGAGAACTGGCAGGAAATTAACAATGATCGCATTAAAAAGAGCCCCTGGTGGCGCAGTGGTAACACTGCCACCCTGTAACCAGAAGGTTACAAGTTCGATCCTGACCAGGGGCTCAAGGTTGACTCAGCCTTCCATCCTTCCGAGGTCGGTAAAATGAGTACCCAGAATGTTGGGGGGCAATATGCTAAATCATTGTAAACCGCTTAGAGAGCTTCCAGCTATAGAGCGGTATATAAAAGTAAGTGCTATTGCTATTGCTATTGCTATTCACATGTAACACTGTACTGTGGGTACAATGGACCCACAGTTCTGCTCCCCACGCTCTCCTGTCCGCATTTCGATGAAACAGAGAACAGATTCTCTGCAGTCATGGATACTGCAGAGAGGAGAGGAACTAGCTGTGCGGGCTTCCTTCTTGCTTGCAGGACAGTCCACACAGCTAATCATGGCTGGAGAGAGGGAGGAGCTTCTTCCCTCAACTCTGGTTGGAGCTAATGCAGCCTCCAATGCTGTATTCGGACAAAATACACCACAACTCGTTCGAGCTGTGAAACCAGTTCCCTGGTTATGAGCAGGGAAACTCACTACAACTGAGGATTCAGACTGGAGTTTGCGGAGCACAACTTCGGGTCGCTTTAAGAAAGGAACTGGAGTTTCACACATTTGGACGTAATGGTTTAGCAATCTCTGGTCCCTGCAACTTGGGTTGCATATTATGTGCGAATGCAGCCAATGTAAATTTTCCAAACTTGAACTCAGGCAGTTTCTAACCAAAGTGTCCAAGAATCTGATAGGGCTTCATGGCACACAGAAATCTCTACTCACAGAGGTGTGATTATATCAAGGCGAGGAATGGGCAGATATGAAATTGACATATTGTTGCTTCATCCTGCTTTCATTATTCTTCCTTCTCTCTATTAAACGGCAGAGAAAACACTTGCTAATTTTGTATTTTGGCTCTGTGCAAAAACCCCTCCATTTCAGTTGTGTTTAAGATTGTAATTCCAGTCAACGTTTTAGCATTGTATGTTAATTCCAGCTCTGGTTTGAGTGAAGAGATTTATTCAGCTGGGCCCAATGCTTTCTCACCTGCCTGGGTACTGCTCTCTGTGTCCATGTGTGTATTGGCTCTTTCTCATCCTCTCTTTCTCATCCTGGCCAGCTCTCATTGGCTAATGGTGGCAACTTCGTCAGGGTCTGTCTGCTTACTACTACTTACTGTTACTACTTACTGTCTACTTACTACTATCCAGTGTCTGTCTACTTACCTGAGATACTAGTTTGTGTCTTTTTGTACTTTGTTCTGTTGGACCAGTACACTCAGATGGCCTAGTGGTTGTGGGCACACTATACTCTTAGGTACTAAAAAACTATTTTAATTAAAATATCAAAAAGTTCCAATGCAATTTTAACATATGTTCTTATTCAGGGACAATGATATTTTATCAAACTTCACTCTGAGTTCTTTTAATCTCTCTTTTAACCTTAATTTATAACTACCACCACTCCCAAAGTGGCAATTTTCCCACAAAGTGCCAGTTTGAGGAAAATCTCCACTTTGGGTACAAATTTCCATGGGGAAGATTTTCAATACAAAAACAATACAGGCAAGTTGTTAAACTACCACCACCCCAAAACACACACACACACACACACACACACACACACACACACACACACACACTCTGCACTTCACATTCCTGGCCTGGAATTTTAGTGCCTGTGGCTAATTTTTAAAAATAAAAGAATCACTTCCTGTGCACCTCCTCATTAAGTCCATCTTCTAAAGACTGATTCAACATCAAGTTTAGTTTGGTCCCATGAGTAATCCTAGAACAGAGGAACTGAAAGGAGGAGTCATCCAGAAGAAGGAAAGTTTATTATTAAGAAGAAGAAGAAGAAGAAGAAGAAGAAGAAGAAGAAGAAGAAGAAGAAGAAGAAGAAGAAGAAGACGACTAGAGGGGAAAGGACAAATCTTGAGAGAGAATGGGCAGAGACAACAGGCTGTAAGGTTGGAAAACACATGTTGTTCTGAAATTGGACGTGAATACATCAGGAGAGTTAGAAAAATCCTCAAGTCCAAACTCAATGGCGGGAACACCATACAAGCCATAAACCTGTTATCAGATACACTGCAGGAATAATAGACTGGACCCAGGCTGAGCTAGAGATGCTGGATCGTAAGACCAGGAAAATCATGACCATCAATCATGCTCTGCACCCCTGCAGTGATGTCGATAGGCTATACCTTCCTCGCAGCTCAGGTGGAAGAGGAATGCTGCAAGTCCATCAAACAGTAGAGGAGGAGAAAAGAGGCCTTGAAGAATATATCAAGGACAGTGAAGAAGACGCACTTCAAATGGTCAATAATGCAAAACTATTCAACGCCAATGAAAGAAAGCACGCCTACAAGAAAGAACAAGTCAAGAACCGAGCAGAAAAATGGAAAAATAAGCCCCTGCATGGTCAATATTTGCACAATATAAGTGGAAAATCAGACATCACCAAGACCTGGCAATGGCTTAAGAATGACAACTTGAAGACAGAAACAGAGGGTTTAATACTGGCTGCGCAAGAACAGGCACTAAGAACAAATGCAATAAGAGCAAAAGTCGAAAAATCCACAACAAACAGCAAGTGCCACCTTTGTAAAGAAGCAGATGAAACAGTGGACCACCTAATCAGCTGTTGTAAAAAGATCGCACAGACTGACTACAAACAAAGGCATGACAAGGTAGCAGGGATGATACACTGGAACATCTGCAAAAAATACAAGCTACCTGTAGCCACAAATTGGTGGGACCATAAAATTGAAAAAGTTGAAGAAAATGGAGATGTAAAAATATTATGGGACTTCTGACTACAAACAGACAAACATCTGCCACACAATACACCAGATATAACTGTAGTTGAGAAGAAAGAAAAACAAGTGAAAATAATTGACATAGCAATACCAGGGGATAGCAGAATAGAAGTAAAAGAAATAGAAAAAATCACCAAATACAAAGATCTACAAATTGAAATTGAAAGGCTGTGGCAGAAGAAGACCAAAATAATCCCAGTGGTAATTGGCGCCCTGGGTGCAGTTCCAAAAGACCCTGAAGAGCACCTCAACACCATAGGGGCCACAGAAATCACCATCAGCCAATTACAAAAAGCAGCTTTACTGGGAACAGCCTATATTTTGCGACGATATCTATAATAACCATCAGTATAGATGATGAAATTCAGCCATCCCAGGTCCTTGGGAAGGACTCAATGTCTGGATAAAACAAACCAGTCAATAACACCTGTCTGACTATGTAAACAAGAAATAATAAGACTAGAGGGGAAAGGACAAATCTTGAGAGAGAATGGGCAGAGACAACAGGCTGTAAGGTTGGAAAACACATGTTGTTCTGAAAAACCCAGCCAAATGTTTGGATACAGGTCAGTAGAGCAATTTATCATTTTAACTTTGAGCAGCACCTGAATCTTATGAAGATTCTCTGTTACTAACTCAGTTACCCTCCCCTTTAATTTAGCATTGAAAAGATGCAGCTCACGTATCCAGAAAACTGAAAGATTGATATATCTAATACAATTATTCTATTGGTTTCTTAAGGGCTTAATTAAATTCCTATTACTACCATTTTAAAGTAGATGTGACATATGGAGATTTAACTTGACAATGTTAGACTGCTTAATTCCTGAGTTAAGCAAAACCATTGGCTTTAATGAATAAGACCATATATATCTTATGTCTTGGCAAAGCAATTTTATAAACTTAGGGTAAAATTTCTAGCACACACAACTATTGCTGATTAAGACTGCAGGTTTGAATTATTGATAGGGAAAGTGCTCTCATATAATCTCAAATGGCTTTTCTCACTATTTAAAGCAATGACAAAAAAGTCTAGACTCTCTGCAGATAATGAAAAATAAATATTTTCCTTATTGTGTTAGTAAAAAAATCTCCTATTCTTTTATACCTGGAGGCATGTATATTTACTTCAGGGAAAGAAACTCTCTGGGAGAGATGTCTGTCATTGTGTTCCTAAATTTTAAAATATATAAATTATAAGAGAAATGTAATATGGCACTAAAAGGAGATGAATATAATATACCAAAACTAAGGAGGGAGTGTGGATTCTAAGTTCCCTTGAATGTAGGTCTTCGGCCTCCTGAATTGGGCCTCAGTGTTGAGGCGGTGTGAGAGTGAGGAGATTTTTAGCCACCTTTATTCCCTATCTCCATGGAGGAAATGTTATGCAAAGCAGCATGAAAGTGTATTCCTTCAAGCAAATAATCTCTCTTTATATTTCACTAAGACGTACCCGTGGCTAATCCTATGTGTGAAAGCTCTCGTGAGAGTTCGCAAGCAGCTGCCAGATAGCGACGGGCACGGGCAGGAAGAAAATGGCGGGAAAGCTGGGGGTGAATGAAAGGCCCACTTGCCGGCCAAAGGAAGGATGGCCTGCACTGGGCCCGAATGTGAAGTGTGGGCAGGCAGCGGGGCAGGCAGCGCAGTCTCCCTTTGTGGCCCGCCTGCTGCCCAAAAGGAAGGATGGCCCACACTGGAGAACGGCGAGCAGGTGGCGGAGAGGGCAGCGCACCCTCCCACTCTGGACCCACCTGCTGGCCAAATGGCAGACCCAGGAGCAGGCAGGGGGAGAAAGCGGGGGGTAGGGGGAGAGAGAATGAGGGAGAACTAGAGGCGCAGATGCTCTGTGCCTGGTTCAGCTAGTAATTTTTTTTAATTACACGTCCAGCTCCAGCTCTGTCCTGGGCACCCACTCTGAGAAGGGCCATCATTGGGCCTTCTCATTTTTTATTACTTTCACCGTTTCTCATCATCGCCCCACTGCCAGCCTTTAATCACTGCAGGTCTTGCAGCCATAATCACTGTAGATCTTGCAGCCCCACCTTGCTCCTGCATTTAGCCACACACTCATACCCCAGAACTTCGCCATTACTCTCCTTCTCTAAAGCAAGTTGGCAAACTTTATCTCAAGAATGGTGGAGACTACAGAGGGTTTGTATGAGCCATTTCTTCTCAGATTAAGAGTCTGGATCAGTGGTCCAGACCACAACTCCCATCATTCCCAGCTACAATTTATTGTGGCTGGGGTGATAGAAGTTGTAGTTCGGCAACATATGGAGGAACCCCGGTTGGGATCCACTGGTCTGGATTGTGTATGACCATCTCCAGATGTGCTGGAAAACATGGGAAATCTAGGTTTCAGCATCCATCCACATCTGGATCTTGGTGCTTCTGCTTGCACATGCTCCTGCATATGCTAGCAGCAGCATCCAGGGTGCAAAAAAGACATTGAAGCTACAGTGTTTAAGCTTCACAGGAGACCTGTATGCTGCTGTATATGCTCACAGCATCAACCTGAGGTCCAACAGTTCCTGTTAGCACAACATCCTCACCTACAGCTACCCTGGAAAAGGAAGCAGGATGGCTTGAAGTTGGTGGTGATAATGCAGAAGTCAAGCCTCAAGGACCTGTCATATTCCTGATGAAACTATTGGAAGATTAGAAGGACTGAAAGCCTCACTAATTCAGAATTAGTCTGAATGCTAAACACATACATTGAGAATGTCCAGCAGGCATTTCCCAAAATACTCCCTTTTAACTGGCCCCATTCTGAATCAGATAGTTGTAGCTGCACCCATCCTCAAAAATATTACTGCCAGAAATGCCCTTTCCATATGCTTTCTAATTGAATCAACGTCTCTCATAGCTCTGTGAACACAAAATGCTAAAATCTTTTTAACAGACATTATAACTAATTTTGAGATAGTAATGCCCTGAAACATTAGAAATAACCCCACAGTGCATTTAAATTCTGTGATCAACTCCACTCTTTCAGCCAGACATAATTCTCTGACTTCAGCTATCAAGAAGGATGTACACTTAATGAGCTGGAAACTCACGGCTCTGTAGTCTATATGTCATATAAGATATTTGCAGAGTATCTAGCATATTTGTGATTAATATACTCAGGTAATCTTCTGTTAAACACACTCTCTGGAAATGAAGGCAATTACAACAGCACAGCATTCAAGCCATGTCACTACTAGCACTGCTTAGAGTAGATTACAGATGGCTTTCATTCTTCACTAATTATAAGGGAAGCGGAGTATCTTGCTATTGCTTTTATAACATAGCAAAGAGCAGTGCAAAGCATCATGAAAGAGAATTACATCAAGCAGATAATTTTTAAAGAAATTACATAGCTTCATGTCTATGCCAAGAATGTCCCAAACAAGCTTGTCTTTACTGAAAGAGATGGACTTCTGCCTTCTTGGAAGGGTAACTACTTCCCCATGCAAGGAATTTCCAATTTCTTCTTAAGATATTGTTGTACTGTCAGTTGTATTTTCTGTCTGTGTGTCTCTGGAATGACAAACTCAAAGTGCAGCTGTGTCTAAACTGAACCACCTCAGATTATGTGGGATAACTGGCTCCTCCATCACTTTTCTCCTCCATGGAAAAAAGACTCCCTGCATATGGACAACTAGCACTTTAGGGAGGAAGCTTGCTAAAGGAAAGAAAGGAGTCTAAGATATGCCTGAAAGATGCATTTTCTAATTTGGGCTTTGCCCATGTTCTTTCGGATGATGCCTCAGAAAGTAAATAAGTAAATAATTAAGCTGGTTGCCTGTCCCCAAAGGGCTTACAGTCTAAAAAGAAGCACAAGGTAGACACCAACAGCAGCTACAGAAGGGATGTGGTACTGGGGTTGGATAGGGCCAGTTGCTCTCCCCCTGATAAATATAAGAAAATCACCCCATTAAGAGGTGCCTTTTTGCTCACTTAGCAGGGGTTCTAATTAGACCTAAAGGTCATGCACACAGCCTTTGGCCTTGCTGCCAAGGGCTGTGGGGAATGCAGGAGCTAACCCAGCAGATGAGCAGCAACTGTGCTGCTCTCTGCCCTGCCATGGACCGACATGATCAATGGCCAAGTGACAGCCACAGCTGCGAGTGGGAGGACTTCCCCCTCCCACATACCAGGATGCCCCTGGAGAGGAGAGCTGGTCTTGGAGAGGAGAGCTGGTCTTGTGGTAGCAAGCATGACTTGTCCCCATAGCTAAGCAGGGTCTGCCCTGGTTGCATATGAATGGGAGACTTGATGTGTGAGCACTGCAAGATATTCCCCTCAGGGGATGAAGCCGCTCTGGGAAGAGCAGAATGTTCCCAGTTCCCTCCCTGGCTTCTCCAAGATAGGGCTGAGAGAGATTCCTGCCTGCAACCTTGGAGAAGCCGTTGCCAGTCTGTGAAGACAATACTGAGCTAGATAGACCAATGGTCTGACTCTGTATATGGCAGTTTCCTATGTTCCTATGCCCCGCGCCATTAGCATGGCAGCTGTTCTCCTTAGAGCAGCCCCCGAATTTGCTGCCAGGAATAGCAGTGGGCCAGGGGGAAGCCTCTAAACCAGACAGTGATCATCCAGGCAATTGCCTGCCACGATTAAGTGAACTGTAGGTTTGTTTAATCTCAGCTAAACACTGGGTTTTAAAGTGGGATTAGTACAGGCTGGAGCAGCTGGGAGCCCTCCACTCCCAGAACACCAGACAACATGAGTGGCCATATCGTGTGAACAGCCTCATGGAGTTACATGTCTGAAAGATCTCCAGCAGAGGCATCTTCCAGCTAAGGCTATGCACCAATGAAGCATTTTAATTTCATTGGGTTAGGTACGAATATGCTTAACATTCTTGCACAATAAAGTAATTATTGATAGTTTCATTGTATGAAAATATCGGGGAAAATTCAGACCAACAACATACGCAGCCCTTTCTGCAGCCCCCAAAGTTACTTGAAAAGCCGCTCATGAGCAGCCAGCCAGTATATTATTTTGCCTCATTTACTGTGTATTTCAAAGTATTTTAGAATTTTTCTTTCTTTTAGAGATTATAAATGTTTTGATTGGGACTATATTTATTATACATTTTAATGCAAATATTTATTATAATGAGGGTGCTATATTTTAGGATTATTGAGAATATTGTTCAAAAATCAACTAGCCTATATATAACACACATATATTCTATAACAACTAGTATATAGTATATTGTGGGATAAGGATCCATGTTCTTTGATTTATATCTTGTTTAAAGGATCATGTGTTTTATATTGGGCTTGTCTGGGCAATACTTCATCTGCCAGCCCAACTCCACAGGATAATGACATGTGCATACCATAAGCATGTATGGGCTTCTTCCCTTCCAGGGCATAGGGACACCATTTGTTAATTGTTTGGAGAGGTGATTCATTCAAACTGCTCTTTTACACACAACCCACAAAACTATTTTAAACTAGTATTTGGGTTATGTGTAGAATTTGGATGAACCACCCCCACACAATTAAGAAGTGCAGCGAGGGAGAGAGGGAGGACATGCATACTTATGACATAGCGGGCATAGTATCGTCCAAATCAAGTCATTTATTTTGATGTTCGCTTATTCCCTTTTCACTCTTGAAGTTCTGGAACTATCTACCTTTGATAGGCTCTCAGATTCAAGTATCTGTGTTCTTTTTGTAGCTTTCTACTCAAGTTTTGGAAAAACAGATGAGGACTGTGGGAAAGGCAATGCTAGCCCTGCTTTCCAAAAATCCATTTCCTTCCTTTTCATCTGGGTAATAATGTCAGTAGCTGAAGCCAATATAAAGTTGAACAGCATGAAATAATCTTAAACAGTTATGGATGTGAAGCAGTTTTCAACTCCCTGTAATGGAATATCTATATCTATATCTATATCTATATCTATATCTATATCTATATCTATATCTATATCTATTCAATTCTAGTGAATTCAACACAAGAATCAACCTGGGCCAGTTATCCAGAATGCCACAATAATTTGCTCATTGTGTTCATTATTTTGGGACCAATGGAATATCTTGTCACAATGAACTACTAATAAAACAAGTGACTTTGATCAACCACATCTAATTATTCATGGGAAATATAAAGCTATATGTAATACATGATGGGTGTTAAAGCTGAAGTTATATGCTTCATTGAGCCAGAGTTAAGCATGTACTTCAATATCTCACAGTGAAATCAATCCAGCTTAAAAGCTCTTAAATTTGGCTGGACAATGCCCTATTTGCAATGAGTGTTGAAAAGTGGATGATGTTGGGGGGAAATCACTTACCAAAGATGGCTCAAAAGGAGGGCAATTGCCCCCTCAGACAAGTAGTTGTCCCCCACCTGCCCCTCACTTCTGCTTCAGAAATCTAAGTTAAAAAATTAACAATTAATTTAACTACTAAATGCTCACAATTAACAAATAAATCACTCACCTATACATGCATTTTGATCCTTCTGTACCCCCCACCTTTTTTGTGCTGCTGCTACCGTCACAACTAGGGGTGTGTAAAACATTTTTATGTCCAAATATTTCAACTTGAAATGGGCTATTCTTAGTGTTTCGAGCTCAAAACAAAATCCCCTTTGAATAAAGGGCCTGTTTTGAGCTCGGAATAAAACAACACCATTTAAATCAAAATGTTTGAACATTTCAAGGGCCATTTTGGAGGCCTGTTTTTCCATTGCTGATTGGTTTTCTGGCACTGGCTTCTGATTGGCTTGCAATCTCCTTGCTTCTTGGTTGGATTATCATACAAATCAAGTGTTGTCATGGTCAACTGTTCCCCCATTGAGTGGGGGGAAGGAAGAGAGAGGAGGGAGGGGAGAACACAAAAGGAGTGAATTTCAAAATGTATTCAAGGAGACTGGGAGGCAGAGAGAGTCTTTATAGTGTGCCTTTCTTGAGCCCTTATAATGTGCCTCTCTTCCTCCATCAGGAGAGAAGGAAGAAGGTAGGTTTGATTTTGTGGTTTTCTTTTCTCATCACTGAGTATAATATGCTGTGCTATTGTTTCTATTGCTGGATCTCAGATTGACAAAGGCAGAACTTAGGTGCTGGCCTTCTTTGAGTTGTGGTTTGTTTTGTTTCTGAGACACTGTTGTGGTGAGAAATGGACAGTGGCAGGTGTGTGTGTGTGTGTGTGTGTGTGTGTGTGTGAGAGAGAGAGAGAGAGAGAGAGAGAGAGAGAGAGAGAGAGAGAGAGAGAGAGAGATCTTTCTTGGTGATTGCTGTGATGAGCTCCATGTCTGACCTTGAGACTAACTTGTGCATCTGCTCTGCAATCTGTATTGCAAAGTGTACTCAATCAAAATGTGGCTGAAGTTGCTCTAGTTATGCTTGTTGCTAAGGGTGCTGCTGTGGCAGCTGTTGCAATTCTAGGAACATAAGGAGTCATAACTGTGCATGAGAGCAACTTGTGCCAATGATGTAACACAGGCACTACAGCTGGCACTGGCAGTGGACTCTGGGTCAGTTATTATTTTTTGACCATTTTTGGTCTGTGTTTGAAATGTGTTTTCTGTGTTGTGTGCTTCTGCAGTGTTTTTCAAGGCAGGGTTGCAAAATGAATTGCAAATTGCAATGCAAAACTTGTGTGCACTCTTGTGAGTGCAGCTTGTTCTGGCCAGAGGGAACAATTGGGAAACTTGAAATACTCCATTGTTCCCCATGGGTAGCTCTTAGGGACACCCAAGTGGGTTGGGTGGTAGGGCATGATATGTGCAACACTTCCCAACCCACAAAATAAATGGGCAAGTGAGCGCCCATTTATAAATAAATAAATAAATAAATAGCACAATTAAAAAATCAGGACACAGAAACACCAATATGCATGTGTGGGGGTTTGAGGGAAAGTTTAAAAATGTGATTAAAAGCACATGCTTGCCCATTTCATTTGTGGGTTGGGTGGTAGGTAGCACCTATCAAGCTCAACCATCCAACCCACTTTGGTGTGCCTAGGAGCTACCCATGGGGAACAATGGGGTGTTTCACATTTCCCCATTGTTCCCTATGGCCAAAACACTCAAAACATTTTGAGTTTGTTCAGCCATGTTTCAAAATATTTCAGCCATCTGCATTTTGTTTCGAGCTCAAAACAAAATGCAAAATCCATTTTGTGCACATCCCTTTTCACAATATTCTGATAGCTATTTTAAAACCCATTTTTATTTTTTGGATGTTCCTTTTCAGATGTTCAATTTTACCATTATACTCAAGGCTGGCCCAAACATAGGATAGATGAGACACAAATATAAAGACATAAATCTCTCCAAGAAATACAGTAGGCAAGGATACTTGGATAGTAAGCAAGGATTGGGGCTTGAGAGAGTTTGGGGAGAAGGCAGAGTGGAAACCTTTGGAGCCCATTCAGGGATGTCCAAATATCACCTTCCATCTCACCTGGCTGAGGTCTGGTATATTAATGTTATATTACTGGAGTAGTATATTTACAATCCTGGCTTCCTTGGCTGGATCCATATTGCTGTCATATATCAAGTCTGGGATCAGCAGTTGGGTGCAGTAGTGCTATTATCTGTGCCACTCACCCAAGGGGGACATAAGGAAGCTGCCTGAGTCAGACCATTGGGCCATCTAGCTCTGTACTGTCTGCACTGTGGCTCTCTGAGCTTAGAGAGCCAACCTTGGCTGGAGTCTTTCCCAGCCCTACCTGGAGATGTCAGGGATTGAACCTGGATCCTTCTGTATGTATAGCAGATATTCTACCACTGAACGGCAGCTGAGGACTTGTCAGTGGGAGCTTCCACTGGAGTCCACCCTTCCAAGGGCTCCTACTACCCTGGAACTGGCCTTGAAATAAATCCAGAATCCTGGGATCATATATCTTACTAAGGAAACCAGCAGCCCTGATCATGCAAAATTTATTATTATTATTTATTCAATTTCTATACCACCCTTCCAAAAATGGCTCAGGGTGGTTTACACAGAGAAATAATAAATAAATAAGATGGCTCCCTGTCCCCAAAGGGCTCACAGTCTTAAAAGAAACATAAGATAGACACCACAACAGTCACTGGAGGTACTGTGCTGTGGGTGGAGAAGGCCATTTGCTCTCCCCCTGCTAAATAAATAAATGACAAACAAGCCTTTACAGTGACAGTAAGTGACATTTTGCTAGCAGGCATGTCTGAAATAGATCATTCTCCCTTTAATTGTTACAAGATTAGAGCATTGCCTGCTTACAATGATGTACAATTCAGTCATTGATCTGTCCAACTGTGCTTGAATCTGTAAGAAGGTGTTATATTGTAACTTATCCATATAATCCCTCTGATTCAAGCTATTACTCTGGTCTCTGTAGTTGGTTAGCAAGCAACTTATTCCTTAGTGGTATTGCTCAAGTTACTAACTAAATGCCCAAGAGATAGGGAATTGGCAGAAGGTAATTTGGAATCCATTACTGTCACATTAAGCCTGCTTCCTCTTTGCGAATCTTAGGAGTAGGGACACTGCTCTACAGTTCCACAGCAGAGGAGACACTTTGTGGATCTCAGGAAAGTTTTTCATATCCTAATCCCATTGCCCATCTCTGTAATTTCCTCTCCTTGGGCGTGTCTTGCCAGGACTGTCTTGCTGCTTTCAGTGGTCTACCACGAAGGCAGCAAAAATTGTATTATTACCTCAAATACTTCCACCCCAGTCCAGGGTCTGCCTATTAATGCCAAATCTGACTATCATGATTATCCAGAAGAGGAACTTCTGTATTCTTGGAGGTTGCTATTTTCTCAAAACAGGAAAGAGAACCTGATGTGTGTTTTGCCACACAAACTGACCTCCTTAATTGGTATCATCTAGGAGCTTCAGGGGGTGACACCAACTAAAGAGGTCAGTTTGTCCAGCACAGCTAAGGTATGTTATCCAAAGATAATCTTAAACTGTGTAATCTCTTTATTTTTTATGAAAACCTTTTATAGGACTCCCTCTGCTTGAAGGAAAACCTTTCCCTCCAACTTGTTTAAAAATTAGTAGAACTACCAGGATCCTGATACCATTGTTTGGAGGGCCACATCTGGCCAGAAGGCCATAATCTGGTCCCCAGTTCAGAAGAAAGACTGCCTTCTGTTATGTACAGGAATGCGCCATGCAAGAAACATCACGAGTTCTCAGGTTAACTTTGCCTGGAGTCCAAATAAGGCACTGTAGAATCATAAAGCATTTGCTGCTTTCGCACATTATTATTGATTAAGATAACTGAAATGATGCAAACAGCATGGTGGCAGCTAGTGAGTTAATGCAAGGGTAGGAAAAGACGGCCATTGCTGAGTAACTAAGAGGGAGGGGGTCATGCTCTTTTACCAGTTGATTCTGTAAGGCAGCAGCAGAGTCAGGGGCTGGCACTGTGCAGGCACACAGCTGCTGACTGGCCAGTAGTGTTCATTGCAAGCCACTGATGTCTTCCCGTCAGAGCTTCTTCTAGCTGCTGTAGTACACCTTACTAAGAGATTGTGGATATATTCCAATACAAGTGGAAACTTGTCTCAATCACTGGTGTGTTTTGTTTGGAATACTCCCTCTCCCACTCTCCCTCCCTCCCCCCTCTCCCCCCCCCCACCATCCAGGGCAGCAGCTGTCCAGAGCTTTGTGTCAGCTGTGCTGGCAGGCACCATCTTTTTGAACAATGCAATGCAGCCTTCATCAGAGACACACTGTAACATGAGGGGCATAGTGCATTGTTGTTCAAAAAGACAGCAGCTGACAGCCCAGCTGTTGTAAAGTGCTCTCAACTAAGGCTTCTCTGCCATCCATGTAAATTCCCGCTAGGGTTTGGGCGACTAACTGAGGCACTTGGCTGATAGCGCTCCAGAACATTAAGCCATCCCTGATGCTTTCTGTGGCCCAATTCAGACATAACAGGAAACTAGAGGTCCCTTCGTTTCTGATTTCCTTACCTGCACATCTGAATTTGGGAAACCAGAGTTGCAGGGGAAAGGAGACCCAACGGTCCCCCTGCCCCCAAATTCCAATCTGAACCTTCAGTTCCAAGTGGAGTTTGAGCACTTTCAACTCTGGTTCCATTCTCTGAATGTTGATACTGCAGTTTTGACCTCACGGAACCGGAGTTGAAGGAGGACACTCCTCCTCACTCCAGCCCGATTGGTTGTGTGGGTTGTCCTTCTGTTAACAAGGAAGCCTGCACAACCAGCTTCCCTGCCTCTGTGCAGTCTCACTGATTGCAGAGAGACGGCTCTCCAGTACATCTTAATGCAGACCGGAAAGTGGGGGGAGGGGCACAGAACTGCAGGTCCATTGGACCCATGGTTCCATGTTACATCTGAAGGCAGACTCTATCTATCTACCCCTCACATATCCCATTCATCTAGAGGAGAGCTGGTCTTGTGGGTGCAAGCATGACTTGTCCCTTTAGCTAAGCAAGGTCAGTCCTGGTTGCATATGAATGGGAGACCATATGTGTGAGCATATAGATAGACCAGTGGTCTGACTCAGTATATGGCAGCTTCCTATGTCCCTATGTTTCTCTGTTGTTTACACCTTTACTCTTTCTGGTCATTTCCTCACTCTGTAACAGCGTAGCCGCCTTCTGTCTCTACAAGCCTTCCTAGCAACAGTTCATTGCTCCTTCTGTTCCTAGGCTTCTCATGCCAGTGGTTTAACTTCATATTCCCTGACACAGTTCAGGCAATAGGAACATAGGAAACTGCCATATACTGAGTCAGACCATTGGTCTATCTAGCTCACTATTGTCTTCACAGACTGGCAGCGGCTTCTCCAAGGTTGCAGGCAGGAATCTCTCTCAGCCCTATCTTGGAGAAGCCAGGGAAGGAACTTGAAACCTTCTGCTCTTCCAAGAGCAGCTTCATCCCCTGAGGGGAATATCTTGCAGTGCTCACACACCAAGTCTCCCGTTCATATGCAACCCGGGCAGACCCTGCTTAGCTATGGGGACAAGTCATGCTTGCTACCACAAGACCAGCTCTCCTCTCCTAGACCAGCTCTCCTCTCCTAATGACTCTGTTGGGGAGATTTATTGCTCGTATCTCAAAGAATCTGCAATAGCATAGTAATGGCTTGAAAAGTCTCAAAATGTGCACCTCGGGATCTTGTCCTTCAGATGTATGTGACTGTTAGGTGAATTGCAAACTATGTCTCATAAATACTTGTGTTCTTTCCTTTAACTGGACCCCTTGATTTATATCTCTCAGCAATCACAGTAGGAACTATATGTGGGGATGGAGGAATATATGACCGGGGAGACCCGAGTTCAAATCCCCATTCAGCCATGAAAATAGCTGGGTGACTCTGGGCCAGTCACTTCTCTTTCAGCCTAACCTACTTCACAGGGTTGTTGTGAAAGAGAAACTCAAGTATGTAGTACACCGCTCTGGACTCCTTGGAGGAAGAGCGGGATATAAATGTAAAAATAAAATAAATTTTATATATATATAGAGAGAGAGAGAGAGAGAGAGAGAGAGAGAGGGAAATAAAGTGCTAAAAGCAATATGAAAATATGAGCATATTTTGATAGAGTGTGTTTCATAACACAGCAAGCATATGCAAAGACTTCTTGTCATATCTCAGATTCATCTGTTCTGTGCCTAATGTTAGCAAACATACCAGCAGCCACACTGTGAACACCAAAATGTTAAAGTGAAATCAACCAAAGATTCATAAGACTGTTAGTGAAGACATGAGGCCTCTTCAGGAGTTACGAAAAGTATGGGTGCTGTACCCAAGCACACCACACCTATGGGAGAGAGCACCAAGAAGCCCATGACTACAGCTGTTGATTGCAGAGAGACAAATCCTGGACCCAGTGAGAGAACCAACACTTGACAAAGAATGCCAGCACTCCCAGTCACAGGAAGAATTTCCCCCTGGGTACAGTGTTTGTCTTTGCAGACAAATGCTATACAGGAGGTGAGGCTTCCTGGTTATGCTTCCTGGCTTGCATTATGCCAGAAGTGCCTATATTGAACAAAAATCCCAGAACTGAATTTGCTCAGAAGTGTTTACTCTGTATAGATTTTGAGGATTAGAGTAGGAAGAAAGGAATGATCAAATCTCTTTCCCTTAAATAAACCTGTATACTAGATGATTATGTCCGGATGTACTTCCTTTCCCCTTTTCTTGATTCATTATTTTCAACCATGAAACCGTAAGCACACTTTGGAATAATGTTTCTTGAATTAATACCAGTATTAATGGGATTACTCTAGAGTAGCCAGATTAACTACCCACAGAGTTTGGGATAATCATTTTTGGATAGAAACAGTGGTCGTAGACCAGCCAGAATAGTATTAGTCAGTGGGAGAAGCGGAAATTGATGGGATTTATGGAAACCAAAGGGACTTAGAAGTACTTAACTTTGGCTGACTTAGTTCAGCACTAAAAGGTTTTAAAAAGCCAAATGCTTTCTTTTTCCTTCCAGTATTAGCTCATCCAGTATCACAACTAAACATTTGCTTCAGTAGCTTTGTTTATATAAGCGGTTCTTCATAAGTAATCAAAGCCCTCTGTCACCTTTACCTGATCATAGAGAATAACAGGATGTGGTATTTTATGGTTTAATTCTTGTGTGCAACCACCAGATCTCAGAAATAATTTGTGAAGCAAATAACATTGAACAATATGACCAAGGAGCATCTTCAATGCACCTAAGGAAGAATATGAAGTTTAATAATTTCATTTTCAGTAATGTTAGTTGTTGGAACTGAAGGTGTAGTGATCAGTCACTGACCAGCCCCTCCTCTGGGACTGCTCAGTAAAGGCAGGATGCCTCTGAATACCAGTTGCAGGGGAGTACTAGCAGGAGAGAGGGCATACCCTCAACTCCTGCCTGTAGGCTTCCAGTGGCATCTGGTGGGCCACTGCTAACCCCTGCTAACTTGGCAAAGAGGCACCTTTTAATGTGGTGATTCTCTTTATTTAGCAGGGGGAGAGTAACTGGCCCTATCCACCCCCAGCACAGTACCTCCAGTGACTGTTACCGGTGTCTCTCTTATGTTTCATTTTAGATTGTGAGCCCTTTGGGGACAGGGATCCATCTTTCTTATTTATTTATTTATTTATTTATTTATTTATTTATTTATTTATTATCCCTCTGTGTAAACCACTCCTGAGCCATTTTTGGAAGGGAGGTATAAAAATCAATCAATCAATCAATCAATCAATGTGTGAAACAGGATGCCGGACTAGATGGGCCTTAGGCCTGATCCAGCAGGGCTGTTCTTATGTTCTTATGTTCTCTCCCCTAAAGAGTAAACTGGAAGGGAACCCTGTCCTGACTAACAACCTGGTTAACTCCAGAGCTCAGCCAATCAGGACACCAGGTGGGTGGGACCTAGAGAGCCACGAGGAGGAAGATAAGGTTCCTTTGTCAGAATAAGCTAGGCTGGAGGTGAGGGAAGGATGGGTGGAAGGGTTAATGAGGAGCAATTGAGTTTTGGTCCCTCATAGTCAAAAGCTAGCCTGGAGATTTCGCTCATGGAAGGACCTCTGCAGCTCCTTGAAGGATAGGAGGGCAGGAAACTTGAATCCTCATCCAGAAATTGGTGAGTTCAAGAAAAAAACCAGGGCTTCTGGAAATTAGTCTAGGGGAAAGTTTGTTTAGTCAGACTGTGTGTTAGACTTTTGTTTGCTTTCATGTGTTTTGCTTATCCCTGAAACTGTTCTACTGTTGTTTACCTGTAATGTAACTAAGCTAAGCCTGTGCCCATCCAACTAGGGCATTGCAAAAGGTTCTGTAAGCTTTTTAAAGGTGCTTTTGCATTGTCTTACATCCATGTTCTTTATAACTGGGTAACCATGATTTTTAAAGTGTGTTGCCCCAACATCATCTGGGGTGCTTTTTGAATTATTTTTGTAACCTGCTGAGTATTCCCTTTACCTGTACCTAAATCCCAAGAGAGCCTCAGACAGAAGCTGTCTGTAGTATTTTGAATAAAGTTTTTTTTTTCTTTTTGTTCTTTGCATTTTGCAAGTCTCTATGAATTGATTTTTAACTCAGGGAAAGGGGGCTTTTTCTCTGGTACAACATGCCTCTTACATTCAGCAACTACCAGTTTTCTCACCATGTGTAGGTTTGCGCGTGGAAGGTTTTTGCAGACTTTTCCAGTAGGAAAATGGAGAGTTTCCCTGGGATTTCCACCCAAACCCGTGGTGTGTGTGTTAAACTCTGTCAATAATTGGGTGGTGGTGGCAGCCTAGATCTTACCAGGATTATTGGAAAGTTTTGGGAGAAGCCTTTATTTGGAAAGCATAAAGGGGATGATTCAGCATTTTTTTCTCCTCATGTGGACTTGCTCTGAGACAAAGACTGGTAATCCGCTACAGAAGGTCACTACAAAATGATGGCCCAAACAAAGCACAGAATAGTCTGTAGCATACAGGTGCGATTACAGACAAGGGTAACAATCTCAGTAACTTCAAGAAAATCATGGGGGAAATAATCATACAAAAACAGAACTTTAACTTATACGTATTTAGCATCTCAGTGAAAGTTGATATCAAAGGATCACATCAAGATATTCCACTTGATTTCACAGTATACAACTTGCTCCTGATTTTCTCAGTGCTGACTGCAAACTGTGCTATCTCATAAGTGACAAATATGTCTAAATCAGAAAGCAGGTAACAGATGTTTTGAAAATGCAGAAACTCCATAAAACTCTGCCAGTCCTTGACAAAAAGTATTTCCTGGGGGATTTAGACAGTGGACAATATAAATTGCAACAGATTATATTGTCAACTGCATTGTAGCTGCATGCTCTTAAGCATTTGTTTGGCAGGAGAACTCAGATATATCTAGCATCTAGAAAGTCCATCCAAGAGATAATCTGAAAGCACAATATCATAAAGGCCTTCCCTATAGATGAAAACATGAAATCTTGGAAGCATCACTGAATACAATCAGCTTTAATTTCTGTATCTCGTAGAACACCTTTGCCTATCTTTCTTTAATTAAATTCTACCTTAAAGTGGTTATTTTGCAATTTCAAGTAACTTCAAAAAATGTTATTTTAGCCAGGTTTAACATATTTGCATTCTTTAAATTCAACAACTATTAACTAATCAATGTAATTAATTTCTGTATAGGTGATGTGTGGGGATATGGCAAGCTATGCCCCCACTGCAGCCATGACCAATAGGGGGCCCAAAGGGGGCGACACGTGCAAGGGAGGGAGGAGCGTGCACCAGGAGCCGGTTGTGGCAGCGGGCAAAGCCCTGCTGCCCTGAGGAGGAGGGTGAGAGGAAGACAGGTGGCGGGAGGAGGATGTGCAGTGGGTGAAGCCCCACCACCCTGAGGAGGAGTACGGCAAGGTGGAGGGAAGCAGCGGTGACGCCCTGAGCAGGAGGGTGAGAGGATGACAGGCGACAGGAGGAGGATGTGCAGTGGGCAAAGCCCCGTCACTCCGAGGAGGAGGACGGCGAGGCGGAGGGAGGCGGTGGCACCACTGTGAGGGAGAGGGGGAGAGGACAATGGGCAGCGGAAGGAGGGGATGGTGAGGTGGAGAGAGGTGGCGGAAGGATGGCCTGGCCCTGCCCCCCCCGGGTGAGACGGCGGTGGCAGCATGTGGGGGGATGGCTGAGCCTAACTAGAGGCACAGATGTTCTGCGCCCAGGCCCACTAGTTCTAATTAATGGTGGTTGTGGAAGCAGTGCTTCCGTGGGTCTCCCCATTCTTGCAGATGAAGATGCCTGCAGAAACACTGATTCCATAGCTGCTGCTTCTGAACAGTAGCTCACATACTGCGCAGTCCTCACCATTGTTCTAAGTGAGAGTCACACACATCTCTGCGTTCTACTAAAAGCACATGAGCACTGGTTGTGGAAGTGGGATGCTTCCATGCCTACTAAGCACAGTATCATTGCTGTTCTGATGCTGCTCCCATGAAAACAGCAATGATGCTGTGCTTAGGAAGCATGGGGGCACATTCCCTCCACAACCAGTGCCTGCGTACTTTGGAGCAGACAACAGCAGTGTGTGTGAATCTTGCTTAGAACAATGGTGGGCTGCACAGTATGTAAAATAGCGTCTATACTGCCTTAGGAGTCTGCAGAAGCCCCAGGAATCAGCATCACAGAGCCATTACACTGTGAGGCTATTCTCGCGATGGGGGGAAACTGGGCTAAAGGAGCCGAGCCTGGTTTCCCCCATTGTGAGAACCACCAGGCTCGCGGGCAAGCCCGGTGTTTCTCTGGTAGCTAGCCTGCCAAAGAGGCCCTCCCCTTAAACAGGGATAGCGGAGCAAGTGCTCCGCTAACCTGTTTTCCCGATCATGAGTTGCCATGGCATGGCTCTGCACCGTAGTAACTCATGAAGAGACCACTGCTGGGAGGCTAAAACAAGCTTCCTGGTCTCGGGGGACTCCCTAGGATGCCCCATGCACCCACACATGGCATCCTGGGACTTCTGGGGGCCAAGCAGCCCCCAGTCCCTGCAGCCCATACCGGCTCCGTGACGGAGCCAGTAGTCATGTGGGCAGCTGATCTGGCCACTGCTCATGTGGAGAGCCGCCATGATTAATAGTGTTACAATTAGACTTGTTAACTTGCATGTAATTAGCATTATTTGCATAGCAATGCACATCAAGATGAAGCTTATCAAAGTAAATATGTTGGATATGTTAGTACTACCAGTGGTTTTCATTGTCCCTGCTTTGAGAGAACATCCTTCCCATGTCAGACAATTATTTCCAGGTTGTCTGCCAAGGAAACCTGCATGACTGCAACCTAGAATGCTGCAGGGAATTCTGAAACTTATTCTGGGGCATACAAGACATTTGCACTTTCTTGTCATCTATATTGCAAGAACTGAGAAGACTCAGAGCAATCAACTTAGTTTCAGGTTGCCTAATAGTTGACAAACACTTCTCTTTCCGGTTCAATTTCAAGCAGTCCCTTAAAATTTAATCCATTTTTTTCAACCGGACATGGCCTCTAGAAATATCTGTGCAAGAGTCACCCAAGGCTGACTTTTGTTGACATCTGGGAAATATGTGATTTCTGAGCTAGCCAAACAGAACACACAATTTAAGGAAGCTGAAAAATCTTGGAAGCAAAGGAGCTGTGTGGTTCCTGAACCTGTCAGAAGAAACTTGGGGAAAACCCCTAGACTGAACTAAGCCTCAGACAGAATCCGCCTATGTTTGCTGTTCTCTGTGTAATGTCCACATATGTCCTATGCACATTTGTATATTTGCCTGCTTACCATCCCCATTTCCCTCTCTGTCTTTAACCTTAACCCCTAATGCTAACCCTTATGTCACTATGTAGATTGTAAGCCCTTCAAAGTAGGGTGTGAATTCATCCCAAGATTTCAGGGTTCCAAATTACCTGCTCTTTGTTGTGGAGCACATTGCTACATTAACAGCCCTCCGTCCTTCCTTTTCTTATTTCTGAGGACTTGGTTCACACTATTGCGTATGTGCAGTTTGCCACTGTGTTCAGTTCCTATATGGTCTTTCTCACAGGTTACTGATGAGCAGCACACATCATATAACATAAAAGAATCTTGATTTGTCTGCACTCATGAGAGGATTAATTTTTGTGTTGTGGTTGAACCAATGTGCATGTGTGCTAGGGTGCATCAATAACCTGTAAAGCGCACGGGGGAATACACTGAAATTTTAACTGGCAAACATGTAACACTTCTGAAGCTAATGTTAGAAATTCTCCAAGTTAAAGTGTAAAGCAGAGAGAATGATATGTGGGGGAAGGGTAGGCCATGAAGGAAATCCAGTCATCCCATGTCATGTCTCTTAGGAACATAGGAAGCTGCCATATACCAAGTCAGACAACTGGTCCATCTAGCTCAGTACTGTCTACACCAGACCTGCTCAACTTTGACCCCCCAGCTATTTTGGACTACAACTCCCATAATCCCCAGCCTCAGTGGCTGAGAGCCAGGGGTTATGGGAGTTCTAGGCCAACATCTGCAGGAGGGCCAAAGCTGCAGCCCTGGTCTCCAGTGACTGGCAACAGCTTCTCCAAGTTTGCAGGTAGGAGTTCCTCTCAGCCCTACCTTGGGCCTATCTTATTGGGAATTAACCCAATAAGCCCCTTTGAACAATACTTGACACGATCTGAGATCTAAGGAACAAATGCCTACCATTCTATTGTCTGGCTTCTACGTGAACAGTGACTCTGTCTGAATGGGTCCGTGCCTTACACATAACACCCTCCTATCATGGGTTGTCGGGCCAATTCCTATAATATACTTACATGGAATGTTAATGGATTAAGGTCACCAAATCGTAGGCAAGAGATCCTACACTTTTTAACAAAATGGAACTATCACATCTATGTTCTGCAAGAGACCCATTTCGAAAATGAGAGCCACTGCTTTTCGGCACAACAGCAATGGACAGTGGGTCCATCCTTCTGGTCCTACGATGGGAGCAGCAATGCAGGGGTAGCGATATTGTTTAAAGACAGATCTGATCTCAAAATTGAGAGGGTATTGGAAATTGATCAGGGCAGACTAATGTATGTAGATTTTACTGTCAGGGGTGACCCAAGCTCGGCAACCACTCTAAGGCTTGACTGAGGCTTTAGATTCTGCGCCATATATGCCCCGGTACAATCACACCTTAGGAAGGCTCTTTGGGCTAAACTAAAAGATATATGTGACACCAAACACCACCTCCTGATTGTGGGGGATTTTAATAACAGAGCCCACCTGAGCGATAGGAAAGCCTTTTCGGGAGGCCTCCCAGTCTCCCCTTCAAGTCCCTCTCTAACGGATGAGGAAAAAGCTCTCCAACGTTTTCTGAGTGAGACTCTGGGTTTAGATGATAAAGCCTTGGGGGTATATAATGATTTGGATTTTTCCCCAATCTGTCACGAAGAGAACTTTAAATCGCAGTATAGACATAAATTTAAAACCTGAGTCAAATTTACATATTACCGCCTGAGATCAGCTAGCCGGCTAGATAGACTCTGGGCTCCCCCTTCTTTTGAAGTCTACAGGTGTAAACTAGTACTTACCCCATGGTCAGACCATGCGGCTGTGGGATTTATTTGTAATGTCTCTGAGGTAATTCCACATGGTAAGCCCTTGTGGCGATTATACCCAAAAATGTTAAGTGATGAATATCTCAAAGGTGTCCTTTTATCAGAACTGAGGCAACAGATCCCTCAGCTATTAGAGGCAGAAGATGATCTTTTGGGAGCCTGGGAGACACTTAAAAAGAGGGTGGGCTGCTGTACTAGGGCAGTGACCAGCCGGACATATAAGATAGGGGTCAAAAATTATCAGAAAGCAATCACCCAACATCTGAAGATTGCCGATAAGATGAACAGGGGAGAAGCCTTTGACGTGGAATCATGCCGCCGCTACAAAGAGACCATCAGGACATTTCAAAATGAGCTGCAGCACTGGCGTTTAGAAAATAAATGGTATCGCTTCAAAGGGTCTGTAGTTGAAAAAGGGGAGTGGGCAAAGGACAAGATGCATACATCTAGTTTGACATTCCAAGGCCTGCGATCAGATGGAAATAGCCCTCTAATGGCTGACCCCCATGATATGTTAAAGATCCTGGCCCAGTTTTATACAAACCTGTATGCATTGAAGGATATTTCTGTAAAGGACATTCAATCTTATCTAGATAGGTTCTACAGTCTGAATGAATATAATGTCAGCTATTCCCTCACTGAGGGGGGGGAAAGCTCTTTGACCCATCCTGTAATGATAGAAGAGGTCAGAGCAGTTATCTCAGTGGGAAAGAACACATTGGCCCCGGGGCCTGATGGTCTGACATGGCCTTTCTATAAGTTTTACGCAGACCAGCTACTACCAGTTTTAGTAAAATTATTTAATTTTGTCCTAGACAATGGGTGTTTAAATAGGTCTTTTGGGGACGGCCTCTTAATTCCACCCCCCAAGAAAGGTGACACCACTTTACCACAAAACTGGAGACCGATAACCCTCACAAATATCGATTACAGAATCTTTGCCAAAATCCTAAATAATAGATTGGCGAAAGTGGCCCCTAAATTGGTCCACAGCTTGCAGACAAGCGCCATCTCACGAAGAAAGATGACAGACTCATTGTGTCTGCTGAGAGAACTTTTTTACTCTATACAGAATGAAAGTTGGAAAGGTCACCTCCTCTTATTGGCTCAAGTTAAGGCCTTTGACAAAGTGAACCACAATTACCTGTGGACATTGTTGAAATCTAAAGGTATAACACCCCTCTTCGTTACTTGGATACAGCTGCTCTATATGAATACAAAGGTGACACCACAGATTAATGGATGGCGGGGCGACCCGATCATTTTGCATTCGGGTGTCCGCCAAGGATGCCCACTGAGCCCATTACTTTATGTTTTTGCCCTGGATCAGATCCTGATCAGGATTCAGAGGGAATCCCATCTACAAGGACTCTCGGTCTCTATCCCTCCACCCTGAGAGATCTTCCCAGGAGGGAGGAGGAGGGAGTGATGGGATAGCTGAACCACCTGTCCACTCAGAACCACATTCTGAATTTAGGGTAAAATTTGTAGCTCATGCCAATGATGTTACATTACTGTTATCAAATGAAAATGAAATCTCTGTAATACTAGACCTCTTCTGGGAATATGGCAAGATCTCGGGCTCAGAATTAAAGGCGGACAAAAATGTATTTGTTAAAATGGACCCCAGACACCAGCAACTCTCGTGCCTACCCATCTCTGAATGTAAAAGCGATGGGGCCCCAGAGTCCAAACTGAAGTGGGTAGATACAGTAAACATTTTGGGGATTCAATATGGGATTAAGGAAAAAGTCTGGGGGGGAAATTGGACAGATTGGGAAGAAAAGGTAATGCTTAAAATCACCATGTGGAAAAAATGGAGCCTTGCCATGTACCAGAAAGCAGTTTACATCCGGACTTACCTGATACCCCCGGTGCATAACCTGGTGGTAGTCTATCCCCCCCGCTCGATCTCCTTCGGAGAGTTGAAAGCCAGATCTTCCGTCTAGTATGGCACACAGCGTCCTTCCCTTTGGCCCGTGCGGTAGCATTTAAGGAGGTTGAGCGGGAAGGCCTAGCCCTACCTGCCCTGCAACCCTATTTTGTAACTGAATTCATGTCCTACAATTCTGGAAACTGGATTTTCGTGAAAGTCCATAATATGTCCAACCTCCTGCAAAAAACCTGGGTCTCACTTTTCGCTCTGCATTGACGCAAGTCAGCATGGGGCATAGCATGGTGAGGGAAAGGATCTTTCAATGGTAATATCACACAAGTATTAAAAAGAGAACACCCGGACTACTTGAGAGATTTGTTATTAAAAAATGGAAAGTTGAACCGGATCTATTTAAAGGATCCTCCTCAGTTAAGCAGCTAAGGAAAACAATTTATGGAGAGATTCTAGAAGTGGGTTTCTTAAAACCTGATTTAGAACGTAAACGCTACAAACACTGCACTTCACAGTACTTGTTGCAACCCAATCACCCTATGGCTCTCTTTAAGGAGAAAAAAGTCCCTTTCCATTTATGAGAAACAAGGTGGCGCTTATACCACCAAGTACTGTACTACCACTTAATACTGCTAAGCCATGGCTCCCAAAGGACCAGCAAGAGTCAGGGCCATATTAACATAGTAGCAAATGTAGCACTTGCTACGGGCCCCGCATTTTCGAGGGCCCCGCACGCCTGGTTCGAACGTCTGCCTCCTGCTCCTTCTTTCTGCTCTCTATTGGTGCTCATGCTGACTCTCCTCATTGCCTGCTGCTGCTGCCCAGGCCATTCTCATCTCCTGTTGGGATGGGAGATGGGAATCGGCAGCACAGCAGCATGTTCCACTCACCATCGAGAAAATGAATGAAAGAAAGAGAGAGTCCCTGGGGGGAGGGGGGAGTCTGGGCTGTGGCTTCTCCCCCCTTTCAGGGCTCCCCCCCAGGGCTGATGCTTGGAGCGGGGGGCGGGTTGCCGCTGCCAGCGTTAGTGGCTGTGTGGCAGGTGAGCGGCTGCACGAAGCTGCCCTGTCTCTCCGCGCGGTGGTGCCTCCCTGCCGGGGCTGCTCAGCAGGGGCTTCGGTGAGCACCAGCTCTAGGAGTGTCTTCCCTGATCGCGCCTGGCAGATGGTGTCATCGGCTGTTGGTTGCCTTCCCACCTTTGGGGAGATCCCGACACTGAGATAAAGAAGACCCATCCCCAACCATCCTTGGGAAACCGGGGGGGGGGGAGGATGCGTGTTATGCTTTGCCGGGCAGTGCGAGGGGAGGAGGCGTGGGCGAGGGCCCCTGTTGAGGCCAGACAAAGAGTCTTTGCCTTACTCACCATTAAGGCTGTAGAGGTGGCTTTTCCTGGGCTTCTTGCAAGGAGGCTGCCTCGCCCTGTGGCTTACTGGCCACTGCTTGCCCAGCCTGCGGTTCCAATGAGAACACTTGTTGTTTGCTCTTGGTTGGAGAGGGGCGGGTGGGATGGAAGAAGCCCCTGCGGGGTGTGCTCAGATCTGTGCCAAGTGCTTCCTGGAGCCTGCTGAGACTTTGGCACTAGCCAGCAGGAAGTGAGGAGAGTCCCTCCTGAGTTGGCCGCATCCGCCCGCCCGTCACCATTCAATATTTATGTGCATTTTTAAAATTTGGGGCCCCTTCATAACATATGCTACAGGCCCCGCACTAGCTTAATCCGGCCCTGGCAAGAGTGTCCTAAAATCACCTGCAAACAGAAAGCTAGTGAGCTAGGCAAAACATTCAGGGAAACCCACTCACATTTCTTAAAAGAGTGTGTGGTAGCCAAAAGAGTGTGGCAGGGAGTAAACAAGCTGTTAGAGTGGCCTGATTTGGAAAAACAGACTTGGGAAGAACTAACCTAGGGTTTGAGCGATAGAACCTCTTTTCGAGGTCCCAGAAGGAAACCTTCAAGGAAATGGGACGGAACGGGTGCCCTCATACTAGGGAATTGGAACGTTCCCCTTCTCGTAAACAGATTGGTAAACCAGGATGTCATTTATGCAATGCTCCTGCATAGGAATAGGGAGGGAAGATGCGACCAAGAGGTTCACACAGATGAGACAGTAAATCTCTTCTGGAAAAGTTTGTATGGTTATGTGCAAAAAGATAAAAGTATCTCTTCTAAACAGCAATGGGACAAATTATGGAAACTGACATTGGTCGTACCCCGCCCCCCAATTACCTGATGTGCCTTGTAATCCCCCATCCCCGAGTTACAGTACTACCTGCATATACTTCATAACCTTGTGGGTTTCCAAATCCTTGTGTGTAAATCTTTGTAGATATATGATGTACAAACAACCACTTTGTATATAATTGTGCTTTGGCAACGTACTGTATGCTTTGGTAGTTTGTTAGTTCAATTAAAAAAATCTTGTCCTATAAAAAAAATATATATATCTTGTCCTATCTTGGAGATGCCAGGGAGGGAACTTGGAGCATTCTGCATGCAAGCATGCAGGTGATCTTCTCAGAGCGGCCCCATTCCCCTAAGGGAAATATCTTACAGTGCAGTCTCCCATTCAAACAAAACCAGGGCAGACTCTGGTTAGCAAAGGGAACAGTTTATGCTTGCATCCACAAGACCAGCTCTTCTCCATTCGACTAGCTCTCTACCTCTTGTGAAGTATGGATATATGCACTTCTGCCTGTTTGTCCTGTGAGACAGTTTACCAGAGTGCAGGTGCTATGTTGAATGAGAAGATGGCAGTTCTGGCAGCTTGATTGATTCATAGTCTTGGGCATAATTTTAGCAAACCATGGTATCTTTTCTCCAAACACCCTTTAAAAACAGCACCAAAAGGGCTGTGAGACTTCAAGTACTTCTGTCTGTCATTCCATCAGCATGCTTCTGATGTGCTTGGCAAGCTACCTGGAAGGGGAGCAGCAGCTGTTAATGAGATCCACTGACATTTATATGCACAATGTATGCCTTGACAGCAGTGATAAATCCACTTGGGAAAGGCTTTACTCCAAAAGCCCATGACCCACAACTGAATTCAATCGAAAAATTTCAACTACATTCTTTATTGGGTTTTTTAAAAGCATCCCAGTTCTCAAAAGTGACTTCCAATGAAATATTTTTGAAGACAGAAATCTTCAGACTTCAAGAGCACTAGCAATAGGAGCCATATGGAAGAGAATAGAACAATGAATGAAAAAAGCTCTCCCCATTCTTGAGCTATGGTCACATTACTGAAATATTTGATGTGTTGTCAGGGTTCTGATGTTAAGTGACAGAGCCACGCATATTCACAAGTACTGGATTTTGAAAGGGCTTTAAAGCTTTGTCAAGTGCATACCATGTAAAGTGTTTTAAACAATCTTATGTGGTCTGAATGAAAGTGCTGAAATGCAAAGTATTCTATGCACATTTGAAGTGCTTGAAACAGGCAGTCTCAGAGGACTAGTAGCCACTTAATAATAATAATAATAATAATAATAATAATTCAATTCAATTCAATAGGGAGCAGACTCCTAAAGCACAATCAATAATCCTAAGTATCTGCTACTTAATAGTGCTTAAAAATACCCAGTATTCACATTGATATAGCCCAAGATCTTCCATCTTGTATCACTTGGCACTATTTTCCTGCAGCGATACGATAACATTGCATGATCTGACTACACAGTTGAGACTGGACTTCACCAAGTAGTTCATGGGAGTTTTTCAATGAATTTAATTAAGTTGGCTTGTTCCCCAATTCAAAACATAAAGTCATGGATTTCAATAGTAAATAATTATGTGGTATTCTACATCCTGTGCAACTAAAGGTGCTTTCCATCCTTCACTATAAGTGACTCAAGGTATATCAACTCATAGATCAACATTGTGAACAAATTGACCAAATTCATCCAATTTGACAATTTCGAACTCGTGGGATTCATTACTAACCCATCCCAATGATAAGGTGCTGACAGAACCTCAGCGCTACAGAGGCTACCCCGGAGACTCATTCCATCAAAACGTTTTCTTGACTGTTTTCTACCTGTTTCCTTAAGTGAGTGATCATTTGGTCTACAACCCCTTTATTCATCTAACCATTATGTTACGAATGAACATTTGCCCATGTCGTATGAACAAGTATTTACCACCTCTGGAGTATGTTAGCAAGCTAGGGCTTTTGCAGATGCCATAAACAGTGGTCAGCATCCAGATTAGTACTATGTAGGTGCAACACTGCTGAGATCCAGACTACCACTGCACTACTAAATAGGGTAAGAGGTGATTTTTGCCAATTGCCCCTATGAAGGTCACAGTTTCATCTGAAAATATGTCGTTTTAGTTCTGTAACATATTTCAGGGACATATTTCCGTGATGCACAGTGGGCTTCAGATGGAAGCAGAGCTTGAAAAAAACAGTCCCTTCCCCTGCTTCCGCAATAGCACAGCAGTAGGCTGGAGCTCAGCCACCACTGTAACTCGTGCATTGCTTCTCTGGATGTCAACCAGTATTTTCTAAAGTTAGTTCAGCATGCAAAAAATCAAATGGAGACTTTATTTCCTTGTAAAGGACTCATGGGACAACTTTCTTATTATTACGGTACAAGTATTTCATGTACCTTCTCCTTACTTTCTCAGCAATGAAGTGGCCACAGCAGGAAATAGGGAAGTGCCAGGCTTCTCTATTGAAACATCAGCTCCAAGTTCTGTGTATATGATGTGGCTCAACTGTGGCAGCAACAGAATCAATTCCACCCACCCAAAAATGGCCATTGTGGAAAAGGCCTAAGAAAGATGGAAGACAAGGTTAAAGTTATGAGAAAATATACAGAGTAGATAAAGTTAGCTAATAAGAAGAGAACCAATGTGGTGTGGTGTAGTGAAGTGAGTACTGGATTGGAACAGGAGATACATGGGTTGAACTTTCCATTTTTGCATCGTGCTCAGGGTTCATTAGATGACCAGTCAATAGATGACTACATTTCATCCTTGTCTCACCTGGTTTGACAGAAGGACTGGTTATTTCTCTGTTGCATCTACCTCACAGGTGATAGGAATATGAAATATGACGACCCCCTATCCAGGATATATGTGATTATAAAACTAAGGAACGTGAGGGTGAAATGTTTGCCATCATTATGATTAGGCAGGAGACTCTTAAAGAAAGACCAGACCCTATGAAGTAGCTAGATTGGTTAAAGCCATTTTTCATCTCGTATTTTGTTCTGCAAAAAAAAAAGATAGGTTTCTCCAAAATTCTCTTTTAGTTTTATCTAATATGATAACTCCTGTATTAAAGTTGTCATTACACTACAAATGCAAATTACACAATAATATTGGAACAATTAAGATTTTCTCTGCAGGTTTATTGCCACAGGAGAACTGTAATTGAATGCATATAGCTTCTAGACTAGGTGGAAATGGCTATAATGAAACACATACTTCATATGTCACCATTTTTAACATCGGACCATCTGTCTCTAGCATTCCCCCCCTCTCCCCTCCAAAAAAAAGTGCCACGGGAAAAAGCTGCTTAAGAAGCCACATAGTGACTTCTTAAAACTCATGTTTGATCTTCTAAACCAATGAAATTAAAAGTTATCTTTCCCCAAATTACCTTGATTCCATCAGAGACTTCTACTTCCACTTTCCAGAATAGCTCAGAGATAAATTCTGAAACATTTAATTCAAGTCAAGACCAGATTTGTGAAAGAGTCATCTGTCATTTAAGGCCAAATTTAGGGATTGCCGCTGTGGCAACAGCATACAAATTTTCCTGACCATTAATGAAAACTCATACTGATTAATTTATTATTAAATCACTACTGTATTAATAGACTCCCAAAGACAATTATATTCACAGATATAATTGAAAATAAATTATTCTGTCCTAGGACTGAGTTAGACGTTCTTACAAAATTGCACCTGCCCTCCAAAATGGTGACAATACCAGTAGTTCAACTTCCCATTCTAGTAGTACTTACTTAATGTGATGTCACAGCTTCTTGTTTTGTCCCGGTCCCTTTACCAACCAGTTATGTATCATAGGAACATAGGAAGCTGCCATATACCAAGTCAGACCATTGGTCCATCTAGCTCAGTATTGTCTATTCAGACTGTCAGTGTTTCTCCAAGGTTTCAGGCAGGCATTTCTCTCAGCCCTGTCTTGGAGATACCAGAGAGGGAACTTGGAACCTTCTGCATGCAAGTATGCAGGTGCTCTTCCCAGAGCATCCCCATCTCCTAAGGGGAATATCTTACAGTACTCCCACATGTAGTGTCCCATTCAAATGCAACCAGGGTGGATCCTGCTTAGCAAAGGGGAAAATTCATGTTTGCTACCACAAGACCAGCTCTCCTCCTGATTGAAGAGAAAAAGAAACACAGAAAAGAAACACAGAATGTTGAGATATAACAATACTAGGAATGCTCTTCTGGATATTACAGGAGGAGGATGGTGTGAACTATACCTGGTTTCGCACTCTGTACATGCTCAGAGGGAAAAAGGCAAAGTCACATCATACACAAACTGAATTGGTTCTTGAAGATGGTGACCATGTAGGATCTAGGCGCGCAAACAGAGATAGAGAGAGACACACTCAGAAAGTTCAATGGGCTTTATTATAAAGAGTTGCTCATCAGGACAAAATAAAAACATGTTTCCGATTCAAGGTGTAGTGTAGTGTGCCTAACTAACATATGTGTGTGCAGTAAATCTTCCTAGAGCCTAATACAATTCAGATATAGATGGGAAAAGGGGGGGGGTAAGGAAAGCTGAAGGCTGGCATGGTTCAGGAATTAGTAGAGGAAAAGTGTGGGGGAAGGAGAAGGAGGGGAAAAGATGGAGGGGCCCCAGGCTTTTAAGGAGCAGCATATTACCAGGATCAGAGAGATTTGAGAGTGGTGGATCTCTTCAGCTGAAGGAGCAAGGCGCTTGGCTGGAGACAGGAGCATTTGCAGTTGCTCAGATCACGGCTGAGAGCCAGAGCACCATGGCTGGGGAAGTCTTGACTTCTCACTGCGCAGTAGAAGTCACAGACAGCTCCTGTCCATGGACAGAGTTCCTGCTGTTGCCCCGCGGCTTAGCAGCAAACTCTGGGAGCCTTGTGAGCAGCTCTTGCTGTAGGCAAAAGATTGCTTGTAGGCACAAGACTGCGCATCTGCCATGTCCAGAGACTCCTTCTTATAGTGGTTCCATCCTTTGATGTTCATTTGAGTCTTCTGGCTCACAAAAGGCATCTATTCCTGCTATCCTCTGAATATTGTCTTTTAATTACCAAAATTAGCTCAGGATATTTGGTCAGTCCAGAGAGATCTCAATCTCATCTTCTGTTAGCTGCTATCTTGAGGAGGGGAAATTGCCCAAAGCAAATCTGCATCCCAGATTTGCTAGCCTGGTCCCAAAAGGTGTTAAAAGTCAGGAGTTCGTGAGAGAATTAGTTCTATTTGTGTGAGACAGCAATTACATTATTTCTTGTGTACCTCTATCTAGTGTGTAATTATAACAAGAGAATATTTAAAGTAACATCAAAAGGGGTACATGTGTGAGAAGAGTTAATCAATACATTTGACTAAGGCTGAGGCATCCTGTCGGTGAGGTCAGGGGATTACTGGACAGCCGGTTAATTTCAGCAGTGTGAGACTGATAATTAAGTCTGACCCATTGTGTCTTTTGTGAGTTCCACAAACACTGATAACCAGTGTTAGATTACCCCTGCCTCTACAAATCATTTACCAAGCATTACTCAGGTAGATCTGGGCATCATGTTCACCTCAAGTTCAGGCATTTAACTGAACTCTTAATATAAAATGAAATCAGACACAGGCCTATATTCCACATACTTCTGGGTTGGTACCTCTGAGTCTAATATGTTGTGGTGTCCATAATAATGGGAACTGGGCACATGGGACTACTTTTGGCAGCAGCCACACATGTCTAGTCTAGTGTACCTTTTGTGCAGGTATATACCTAAGGACTGACCTGGAGTCTCCAAGAATCAGTATCAGTCTCCAGGGAACTATTGAAAGCAAACCTGGAGATAATGGCTTCATTTTATGAATGTACTGGGAAAGCATTTCCTGGAGCAGCATCAGTCTGAGTTGGCAACCCATCCTACATGCCCCACTTTCTGTAAAACTATACTTTATGAGATGAGAAGCATCTTTAGTTTCCCAGACAAAATATACTTGAATGAAGACTGCTTGAATGTGAATAAAGCTTTAGAGGCTGCATACCCAGAGTATCGCTTCTGACAAAGTCCTGACAAAGAGCTTACAACCTACCCATCTCCATCCTTGTGCAGAGTTGGGACTTCACTTGGAATAAGTAAGAAGCTGGGGGGATTGCAAAGCTGGAGGGATCCTCACCAAAGGCTCTTGAGTAAACTTAGCAGTCATGGGATAAGGGGACAGGTTCATGTGTGGATTGGTAACTGGATTAAGGAAACAGAGGGTAGGAATAAATGGAAGTTTTCACAATGGAGGGAAATAAAAAGGAGGGTCCTCCAGGGATCTGTACTGAGACCAGTGCTCTTTAACTTGTTCATAAATGATCTAGTCATTGGAGTAAGCAACGAGATGGCCAGATCCACAGATGACACTAAACTATTTAGGGTAGTGAAATCCAAAACAGATTTTGAGGAGCTCCAAAAGGATCTCTCCAAACTGGGTGAGTGGTTGACAAAATGGCAAATGCGGTTCGATGTAAGCAAGTCTAAAGACATGCATATTGGAACAAAATACCCCAACTTCACCTATACGCTGATGATCTGAGCTGTCAGTGACTGACCAGGAAAGAAATCTTCGGGTCGTGGTCGACATCTCATTGAAAGTGTCAGTGCACGGCAGCTGTGAAAAGACCAATTCCATGCTAGGAATCATTAGGAAGGGGATTGAAAATAAGAATGCTAGTAATATAATGCCCTTGTACAAATCTATGGTGCAGCCACATCTGGAGTATTGAGTACAGTTCCAGTCACTGTATCTTAAGAAGAATATTGTAGAACTGGAAAAGGTACAGAAGAGGGCAACCAAGATTATCAGGGGGCTGGTGCGCCTTCCTAATGAGCCAAGGCTACAACACATGGGGCTCTTTAGTTTGGAAAAGAGGCGACTGCGGGAGACATGATCGAGGTATATAAAATTATTCAGAGTAGAGAGAGTGGACAGAGAGAAACTTATTTTCTCCCTCTTTCACAACACTAGAACCAGGGACCATCCCATGGAAGTGACATTTGTGAAATGTAGGACAGACAAAAGGAAGTACTTTTTCACACAGTGCATAATTAATCTATGGAATTCTCTGCCATGGGATGTGGTGATGGCCACTAGCTTGGATGGCTTTAAAAGGGACTTAGACAAATTCATGGAGGACAGGCTGGCTATCAATGGCTACTAGTCTGGTGGCTATAGGACACCTCCAGCCTCAGAGGGAAGATGCCTCTAAATACCAGTTTCAGGGGAACAACAGTAGAAGAGAGGGCATGCCCTCACTTGCTTGTGGGCTTCTCAGAGGCATCTGGTGGGCCAGTGTGTGAAACGGGATGCTTGACTAGATAGGTGTTGGACCTGGTCCACCAGGACTGTTCTTATATTATGTTAACTGACTTCCACATTTACAGGCACTCCCCAAGTACAAACATCTGATTTAACAAACACCCATGCTTACAAACAAAGCTCAATTACATATTACATTAAAGACGTTTCCAACTTACAAACACCAACCTACACAAACAAACAAGTCATCACTCTTGGGAATTACATGCGTTTCAAGTACTGAACATATAAATTTTGATACACAGCCCGTTTGTAAGCTGGGGACTTCCTGTATTTAACCATGAATACAAGGAAGTCATAGACTGTAACATCATCACATTGGGAGGTTAAGAACCCAACTCACATCATTCTTTCATGGTGCAATGGTTAAGGTCCCAGCCACCATTGCCTATGCCCTGCAAAACTGGAAAGCACTTCTCCAATCTACAGATTGTGCAAAGTTAGTTTCCCCATTTACATCAGTGGAAGAGACAGGCTCACACATGCAAAGGGTTATATTTATTTATTGTATTATTCAATTTTGCTGCTGGATTGGAGTTATATATGGAGTTATTCTATCCACTGAGACAGACCGGGGAACCCCATACAGTAATAAGAGTTCTAGGTGAGTAAATAGGGCTGCTACATAGGAACATTGGAAGCTGCCATATACTAAGTCAGACCATTGGTCTGGCAGTGGCTTCTCCAAGGTTGCATGCAGGAATCTCTTTCAGCCCTATCTTGGAGATGCCAGAGAGGGAACTTGAAATCTTCTGCTCTTCCCAGAGTGGCTCCATCCCCTGAGGGGAATATCTTACAGTGCTCACACCTCCCATTCATATGCAACCAGGGCAGACCCTGCTTAGCTAAGGGGAAAAGTCATGCTTGCTACCACAAGACCAGCTCTCCTAGAATTAGGGATACAGTGTGCCATGCATTATGGGTCAACCAAGAAGTATAGTCCTAGGGTGGAAGGCATCTGAATGAAAAATTAGCTTTATAGATAGCAAATAACAACTTTTCAGGGCACACTCCAGTGTACTAAGAAAATCTTGACAGTGTACTAAGAATTTCCAAAATGATTGTCCAAGGGTATAGTGACTCTTAAAACAAAGAACATTGGATGTGACTGTGCTCAACTTTCCTTGGAGTCATTTGAACTATTGCTTTTTGAAATGAAACAATTTTCTTGCTCCCTGGGCTAATGTAAAGAGAAATAAGTCAGCCTGAGCGCAGGAAAACTGCAGCCACCTCATACTTGTCATTGGGATCTATACAATTGGAAAACAATACACATGTATCTTGAAGTTGCCTCACTCCCCCCCACCCCCAAACTACCACAGCCAAGAATCCTTCATGCTTTGTGACAGTTTAGAAAATCATTTGGGGAGATTTGCAATTCTGATTTAAAAACTTTTATATGGTAGACTTTTGGAGGGGAACAGTAGGGGATAATTGTTTACCTCAGCCTTACAAGATACAGAGGCGCTGTGAAGTGCCTCAGTGAGGTCTGCAGGGAGAGCAGGCTTAGCCCGTTCTCCCCACAGACGATCGGTGGCAGAGCCCTGGCTGGCCGGATCAGCTGCCCACACGACTGCTGGCTCCATCACGTAGCTGGCAGGGGCAGCAGGGATTGAGGGCCAGACGGCCCCCGGAAGTTCCAGGATGCCCTGAGCAAGTGCATGGGGCATTCTGGAGAGACCCCCGGGGCTGGGAGGCTTGTTTTAGCCTCCTGGCCGGGGTCTCCTCATGTGTTGCTGCAGTGTGGAGCCGTGCTGCAGCAGCACACAATCAACCAAGTGGGGTTAGCAGAGCTCTCACTCCGCTGCCCTCATTTAAGAGGAGGGGTACTTTTGATGGTTTGCTGTACAGCTCTCGTGGCAGCAGATGACTAGGAAAAACTGGGCTAGGCTCCCTGAGCCTGATTTCTCCTGGTCATGAGAATAGGTTCACAGTGTTCTTCACCTCATCTAGTAACATCAAAGTGGTTATTAACATATTTACAGTTAAGCACCTTTGATATTATCAGTAAATGTAAGTAGACTTATTTAAAGATATTACTAGATTATAATCTGACTAACATTAGCCCTTTTATCTAACCTCAAAATCATCTACTATTTTTGTTATCTGGTTGACTTATTGTTTAGGGTTTTTCTCACATACTGCCCAACATACCACCCATTGAAGAGGGGTATACGAGAGAAGCTTGTAAGCCAGCCAGCCAGCCAGCTGGCCAGGAGCCTGTCCTTGCTGCTAGCAGAGGTGGGAGTGGCTCCGTGCTGTGCATAACTGCTGTTGCACTGCTTTTGCCTTTATTCCCCATGGCAGAAGTGGCATAGCAGTGATTTACACACAGCTGAGTGAGCATGGAGCCTCTCCCACCTCTGCTAGCAGTGAGAACAGGCTCCTGGCTGGATCAGAGATCACACATGCACAGTCCTCTTCAGTCACATACTGTGCGGTATGTCAGCCAGAAACTGGACTGGACTGGACTAGACTAGACTAGAGTTCCCAGAGGCTATAGTCTAGTCCAAAGGGTCTCTTATGCAGCAGTAGGATGCCTGCCTGCCTGCTGGTATATATGAAAGATGTACCTCTCCAACACATGCTCAATTAACCAATGAACAGCTGTAAACTGTGATAGAACTGACCTCCTGGTGAGAAATGGTGGCATTGTGGTGCCACAGCTAACAGCACTGAAAATCTGTTCTTTAATATAAGAGGATGCCTCCTGTATCAGTAATTAACAGTTTTTTTCTCATGAAAATGTGATTTTAAGTTACTATGCCTAGTGTTTATACAGTATTGTCAGAGATGGGCAGTATCTAAAATACAAGTCTGTCTGTATGTATGTATGTATCCCAGCACTCCACATGACCAGCCTAACCCAGGCTGGGCTGCCCTAGCCTGAGTTAGGCTGGTTGTGAGAACAGCCTCAGTATCACTTTGGGAAACAGAACAATACAGGAAATTAAGCAGACATGCTTACTTAGACTGGATTAAAAGCTACTCAAGTTTTAAAAGCCATCTTTTCCCTCACAACAGCCTGTAAAGTTGGTCACATTGAGAGAGACACACAGAGAGGCTTCCTCATAGGAGCAGATGACTCCATGTACAGCATCCCAAGTTTGTTTTTCCACCATTTTATCCCCACAACAATACTTTGAGGTAGGTTAGGCTGAGAAATAGTGAGTGGCCAAGATCACCCAGTGATCTGACTGAGTGAGGGCTTCATGACTGGGTAAGGGCTTCAACCTGGGTCTTCCAGTCCTCATCCAACAACCTAATCACTATACCACATTGGCAGTTAGAATCTTCTTTCTTTTCTGATTTGTAGGGGATATACAAATAAATCCTTCTGTATATAAACTAGAAGCTTTCTTTAGCTTTCTTATTGAGTAACAGCTTGGGTTTAGGGGAATCCTTCTGAGTCACTCCTGTAAAACACGCCCCCCCCATTGCACTCAATGCTTCAAGAATAGCGGCGGGGGGGAAGATGCAGATTAATTGGGGTAAAATGAATTGTTCTTCTCCCCATATGATTTGACCATATGATTGCTTCAGCATAAATACAACTTGCTGCTCATCTGACTATGCCACAGCTATGGGATTGCAACCTTTGTTATGACTAACTTTCAGTTATTTCAATGGGACTGCTCTATCAGGATTAATATTGGATACATTAATATTGGATACATCCTGTTGTGTTTTGATTTTTATTGACAATATCTGTGTATATCACACACACACACCCCCGCAAAAAAAAAAAAAAAAGCCTTGGAAGGTGGTACACATGGAGGATGATGAGAATGGAGAAACATCAATCATAGCAAAAAGAAACAGGGCATTTTGTTTGGGAATTATTGATCTGATTGAGTGTTTAAAAAGCTGTAATACTCCAGTTTTTGTAAGACAAATCCAATAACATTAGTATGTTTGGTGGGTGTCCCATTGTCCAGTGCTGATTTTAAAAGATTATTATAAGTTATATCAACTGGTTCCATAGAACAGTTATTTTCTTTTGCTGGGATGATTCACAGACACAGAAGGCACAACTTGAGTGATTTAATCTTTTAAAATCTTGCATTGCTTAAAGGAAATTGAAACCAATTCAGAAAATTAACGAGCATCTTGTTGCCTTTTTCCAAGCACTATATTTTGTATTTTAAGATGTATTTTAAAATACTATTTTGTATTTTGCTTGGTTGTTTACCAAGTATTTTGTATTTTGTATCTAAAATACATTTGCTCAGGTATTTTGTATTTTGTATCTAAAATACTTTTTAGAAGTATTTTGCCCATCTTTGATTATTGTCAAAAAATGACATTCCCATTTGTGGCCAATAGGCACATGCAGCAAAAGATGTCTAATGCTAGAATCCAGCTGAGAAAATGATAGGGCCTTGCTTATGTTTGACCATCTTTGCCTTCCCAAATCAATGTTTTGGGTGAACAGCAAACATGTTTCAAAAAAACTTCAAAAAAAAAAAATCAGTATTGTACTACCTTACCCTATGCATATTTGCTATGTTCAAGCAAGTTTACTTAAGTTTATTTCAAAGTAAGTTTACTGAATTCAGTGGCCCAAATAAGTGTGCTTTGGAAGATTGCTGTCTTGTAACCGAATCCTATTCAATTTTCTTAGAAGTAGCCCCCATATATTTCAATGGGTCTTGCTCCCATGTAAGTGTGCATAATGTGCAACCTTAATTACTTTTAAGCAAGCACAGATTACATGTTGGACATCTTTTTGCTGGGAGGTACAGTCTGAAAGATATTCCAGAATATTAAAGTAAAGTGTGCCGTCAAGTTGATTTTGACTCCTGGAGCCCACAGAGCCCTGTGGTTTTCTCTGGTAGTATACAGGAGGGGTTTACCATTGCCTCCTCCCATGCAGTACGAGATGATATCTCATACTGCAATAGCGCTGCTGCCCGATATAGGTGTTTTCCCGTAGTCTGGGAAACATACCAGCAGGGATTCGAACCGGTAACCTTCTGCTTGTTAGTCAAGCATTTCCCCACTGCGCCACTTAAGAAAGAAAAAAAACACCAAAAACAGCTTTAAGAACATCCTGATTTTTAAAATCATATTATAAACAAAAAATCATGAAAGTTCATGTTTACTCACAATTGCATAACTGATAATGAACTGTTTTTCTGTGATTAATTTAATAACACATGCTACTAACAACAAGTGACATGTGGTTTGATATTTTTCCAGGCTAAAAAGCTTGTTACTAGTAACTGTCTGGTTTTGGCAATGGGCATTTCTCACATTTAAAGTAAAGGGAGGAAAAACGTTTCTTTTGAAGTTTGTCATGGGGCAAAAATAAAAGACAGCCACAAATTCCTGGCAGGGAAGGGATTAAAAATAGATTGAATTTATCATAGTCTGTTCATTTGTCGATTTGAAAACCATATTTTTCTTGCCCATATAGTTTAAACCCCTTCCCAGCCAGATCTCAAACCAGTCTTTTCCATACAAATTTAAATTACTGCTCTGTTCAGCTCTTCATATGGTAAAGATATGGTAAGCCATGTTTTCTTTCCACTCTGTATGTCATAGGGAACCAATGATCATTTTGTGTTGCTCTTGTTCTGTTAATATATTTGTAGTATTGCAGCTCCAATAAACAGGAGAAATCAATAGAAAAATAAAGGGCTTTTATCAAAGAAGACTACATTCGCAGTCATCTTAAATGGTATTTCTTCTGCCTCGTAAGAAAATTAAGTTGGAACATTTATCTGTGACTCATCCAGCCAGGCCAGTACTCACACAGCTTCTTTTAAGAAATGAAAACATGACCTGTGAGGTGCCCCCATTTCTACATGTGGGTCTCCCTATAGATTCTTCTGGCTCTGTCCTATAGTACGTGATACAGAAATACAAAATCTCAGTAGGCTGAGTACTGATGAACTCTGTGCACTAACTATGAAAGCTTATTATTTTCTGCATGAAAAACAGAACAGTTTTGAGAAAAAGAGCTTGGGGCTGAACATATGTTATTGTCAAGAATGACATTTTCCTTTTTTCTTGTTCAGTAACTCAGCCATAATAGTATTAAGATAACACATGAAGGTAGTGCTGTACTCCAGAGCTGTAATATGACCGAGTAGTTATCCATAATGTGATGTAGATGGACCCCATTATCCACGGGGGTTCCAATCCCACAGATTCCGTGGATAACAGCGCATTGGGAATCAGGGGGTTAGGTTCCTGAGGCGGCAAAAAAGGGCAAGAAACAGTGGAAACAATCCATATAAAGTGCTCTGGTGTGCTTCACAGGTCTGCAACTGTCCTGCAATGCCCCACAAAAGTAAATAAATCCACAATTTTCCCGTGATTTTTCACAGAAAAAAATGAGCCATTAAAATGGCTTCTTCTCCAAAATGGTGGCCAGAAAGGACCTCAGAGGTGATCTCCAGCCATCCTGACACCATGGATAAGTGAAATTTAACCTCTTTCCTCAACATATTTCAAGGTCGGGTGTCAATTGCCCAACCATGGATATGTGGAACTGCACATGTCAGGGCCACGTATGGCAAGGTTTGCCTGTAGTGTGTTTAGAGTCTTTGTTTGTTTGTTTGTTTTCATTTCTGTAGAGAATTAGACAAGCTATTGAAAAAGCAAAGCTGCTAACAAAGTCAATCAGTTTTAGGTCTCATGGATTACAGCGAAAGAAGCAACAATAACAACAACAATTTGTATACCACTTTTCAAGAAAAGTTTCCAAAGTGGTTTACATAGAGAAATAATAAATAACTTGTGCTTATAGCATACACATGCATTACATGCATACACATTCATTACATGTGTATGCATGTTTTCTAAAAGCATTTTAAATGGTTTTAATTGTTTTTGAATTGTTTTTATATTGTTTTTAGCACTATGTTTTCAATTGTGTGTTTTTATGTCTTTTAAAAGCTGTTGTACATCGCCCAGAGCCTCTGGATGGGGTGGTTTATAAATGTAATACATACATACAGCATACACATGCTTAACTTTGCCAGTCATGATAAAGCCCAATGAAATTAATGGAACATGACTAATTTGTGTCATTGATTTCAAAGGTACATCCCATTGTAACATTCTTTGAATACATCCTGTTGTAATTAGTCATTGTGCCAAATGGGGGCTTGTAATGGCAAAACAATATGTTCAGTCTGAATATGAGCAAAGCCCAAATTCCAATAAAGTGTGATCCTGGCTCATAATCACTTACCCAGCTCATCAAAGTTTCCCACCACGGGAGCACCCTCTTCAATTCCTACTTCCATTGTGATGGGAACTCTCTCTGATGGGTTTCCATTCACACTTGGCACCTCAAATACTGAAAGAGATAGTCTGCTCATTGCTAATTATACTGGCAGACTAGTTCCAGAATTCTTAAGATGAAGAATTATTTCAATGTTCTACGGTTATAAGCACTGAAATTTCTATTGCTTATAAAATCAAAAGTCTATTCCCTCTGAGATTTTGCACATATCTACTAGGTGAGAAGGGACACCACGCCTCCAGATTTGGTGCAAATCCATTAAAAAATGGCTGAGATACAACAGTGTATGTTTTAAACTCCTAAAAAGCAAGATCAACGTTTGGTGACCTTTTTCTGGCACAGATAATAAGCCTATTCTTATGAGCAGCCTAATCCAGGCTAGGGCCTCCTATGGAGACATGCCATGAGATTGTGTTTCACCATCACCATATTTGTCTTTGCTGTTGTCTATCACAGTCAATAAAGGACAGCCCATATATACCAGTCTCTGTTCATATCTGTCCAATATGACTTACAGGAACCCTTCATTAATTATTCTCTAGGGTGCAATGTCGAGGTATATTAATAAGCATTTGTGTTCATGCAGAACTAACAGCTTAATTTGTGTATTCGATTTTATATCCCTGTCTTGTGTATTAAATTTGTCATATGTTTTATGAGGTGTTCATTAGTTTTATTTCCCTTAAAGTAACAGATTAACCAGAATGTTGTTGAGCTTTGACATCCTCAGCCACACCTGAGTGGTCTTCTTTGAAAGCACACAGTTTCTATGGATAGAGTACATGAAGGAGGAGGCCTTTTTACAAAAAATACCAGAGATGTAATACAGAGGTTTATTCAGTGTATCATTTAAATACGGTGGACATTGGTAGAGCCATAAGATGTAAGTGCATGCAGCTATCACAGATCTTCCTAAAGTTAACAGCACAGATACATATGGAAGCTGCTATGACAAATATAATTGTGTTGAAACTGGGGGTCTGTGTACCCAGTCTTATAAACTGCACAATTGGTCGTAGGATCAAGTTATTAGAGTATTTGGTTCAGTACAGTGAGGAGGGACTATAACACAATGGTGGGACCCATTGAGAGCCAGAGTGGTGTAGTGGTTAGAGTGTTGGACTAGGACTGGGAAGAGCTGGATTCAAATCCCTGTTCAGTCATGAAAATCACTGGGTGAGTCAGGGCCAGTAATTTATCTCTTAGCCTAACCTACCTTACAGGGTTTTTGTGAGAGGAAACATAACTATGTAGACCTCTCTGGACTCCTTGAAGGAAGAGTGGGATAGAAATGTAAAAATAAATAAATAAATTCACATAGCAGTCTGTGATTAAGACTCAGTGTGGTCAGAACAAGCTTTGATATGTAAGTAAGATCAATCAGTTCTGACTTTAGTTAACTGCTTCGAGCCACACAGACAGCCATCTTATAGCCTTTCAATCCCTCTAGCACTATTAAGGACTCAACTTGCCTTCTCACCCTTTGAAAGTGAGGGTAGAATAATGAATCTTCTGTTACTCTTATTCAGTGTGGTTTCCTTATTCCTTCCAGAAGGAAGTGTTGGTGTGTGAGGCATATTTATCTTATATTTGGTATCTGGGGACAAGAATATGTTTCCTATTGTAATCCTAAAAAGCATGCACAGTTGTATTAGTGCACAGAGCATGGGTTAACATTGCCATAGCATCAGGGAACATATAAACCGTACTGGCCTGAAAATATGATGCTGGAAATATGAGGTCTGCACAACTCTCAGGGACATATTGAGATCATTCACACAATCAAAAACTGAGGAGATTCTCGTGACCGCAGGAAAGCAGGCTAAGGAAGCCTAGCCTGCTTTCCTGTGATCGTGTGCTGCAAGGGGAGCCACGCAGCTCCCAGCAGCAAACCACAGTAAGTACCCCGCCCTCCCCTTAAACGAGGTCAGCGGAGCGAGCGCTCTACTAACCCCGTTCTTCTGATTGTAAGACGCTGCTGAGCGGCTCGACACTGCACCAACTTAAGAGGACAAGCCTCCTCGTAAGGCCACCGGGGTCTCCCCAGAATGCCCTGCACATTTGCACAGGGCATCCTGGGATTTCCGGGGGCCAGGCGGCCCCTGATCCCCACCACCCCAACCAGCTCCGTGACGGAGCTGCTAGTTGTGTGGGCGGCTGATCCAGCCGCTCAGGGACAGCTCCCTGCTCGTCTGCAGGGAGAGCGGGTGCCCGCTCTCCCCACAGAGCCCAGTAAGGCTCTACACACCCATCATGTGTAGAGCCTCACTCTGTTCTCCTCAGGTTTGGAAGCCGTGTGTGTTCCCAAATTTCGGTTTTGTGGAGCCCCATATTTTCAGCATCATAATATCTGCTTCATATTTTCAGGCCAGTAAGGAAAACCCTGAGAAGAAGTGATTGTGTGGAAGCAAGGTGGGGAGAAACCTAGGTACCTGTTCCTCCTACCTTGCTTCCATACAATCACTTCTACTAAGTTTTCTTCTTACCATGCTTCCACACAATCAAAAATTGGGAACACACACAGCTCCCAAACCTGGGTAGAACAGTTTCTGATTCTGTGAATGACCTCATTTTCATGTGGCACATATGTTTCACAGGGACAGGGAGATTTGAGGAATTCACACACATACATGCATGCTGGACTGCAGCACACCACATGCATGATTCCTTTGCTGCACGCGCACTTATTTAGATGTTGCCATTTCACTGCAGCAGCAGGAATCTCTGAAGCTGTTCTTATGATCAGCCAAAATGGGGCTAGGAAAGATAAGCCTGATCTTTGCTGATTGTATGAACCACTGGGAGCCACATCGCTCCTGGTGGCAGCGTGGTGGCAAACACCACAAAGTGGCCAGTCTCTTAAATGAGGTGAAGAAAGCAAGTGCTCTCTTAACCCCATTGTTTTGATCATCTGCCAGCCCTGGCTGCTTGCAGCCAAGGCTGGGAGACTGCGGGGCTCCTGGCCGGAGTTGGGGGAATCCCCATAATGCACCGCACAGTGCATTATGGGAATTCCGGGGGCCTCCTGTCCCCCCCCCCCCAATCTCCATGCTGTCAGGAGCAGCCAGCAGTCATCTGGGAAGGTGATTCACCACCCAGCAATGCCAGGAAGATTGTCTGCAGGGGAGGTAAGCATTTCAAAGCTTCCTCCCCTCGCCCCTTTGAGCCCTTTCTCTGATTGTGAGAAAAGACTTCTCTCTCTCTCTCTCTCTCTCTCTCTCTCTCTCTCTCTCTCTCTCTCTTACAATTCCACTAGCCTCAAATTCCGCTGGCCCTATCCACCCCCAGCACAGTACCTCCGGTGACTGTTCCTGGTGACTGTTAATTATGTTTATTTTTAGATTGTGACCCCTTTGGGGATAGGGATCTATCTTATTTATTTATTATTTCTCTGTGTAAACCGCCCTGAGCCATTTTTGGAAGGGCGGTATAGAAATTGAATAAAATAAACAAATAAATAAATAAATTAGGATCACTGAAGCTCTCATATGTACACAACTAGCTCCAGAGTGCCCAGGCTATATAGGAGTTGGAAGGTGTCATGGTGTGATATTATGCCAATAAATGCACTGACATGCTATTTCAGTGCCACTGTTCAGACTGTGATTTTCTTTAAAATGTTCAGACTACACTACCTTCAATGTGATATGCTGTCCCAGTGTTCCCTGCTCTTCTCACATGCAGCTGTCTTAGGCTTGAATGTTCGAGTGATGAATGTAAGTACACTAATCTTGTATTAAGCAAGCAAGCATACATTTTAATCAAGTCTGCAATCAGAGTTGTATTGAATAAGCAAGCAAAATGACCTGCTTCTAGGAAACAGTCTGGTGTGTGCCAACAGGTTATTAATTTCAAAATAGGCCACTCTCTCCAAATTAGAAATCTGCTTGCTACATTTAAATAATATAAGACATGTATAGTTCATAACATATATGATACAAAATGAATCTCAATACTTTTTAATAAACAACAGTCCTAGTATTTATTTATTTTTTTTATTTAACACATTTTTATTTATTTAGCATATTTAAGTAGATCAGAATCCATAGGAAGTGCAGGCTCAGCCCCTACAATGTAGTTAGAAATACTAATTACATTTGCCCTTGCCTGAACCCTTAATGTATATTTGGCATTATTTAAAATATATTTCACTGTGCTAAACATACAACCATATATTGCAAAATTCATTTCTGAATTCTGAATAATATTTTGAATTGTTTCTTTGCTGGGACTAAAACAAACAGGATTGTTTTATTTTCTGATGAATGTAGATTTTTAGAAATACTAATCTTGGGCATCAAGTATACCTCTGAGCATTCTACTTTGATTCAGTTTGTTGCCTTTGCCTTGATTTATTGGATTATGAATAGTAGTCATTCCACATAGCGTAGCCTCAGAGAGAGCCTGCTTGTAGTGGCAAGGTCTTTTGCCATGGACTCATATTCAAAGTTGCAGGACTGGTGCACTTTAAATGAGTTGTTTTAACATTATACAAGCTTGGGATGTCCTATTCTTGATTTAGGTATCCCACTTTGGTTTGGAGATGCATCTTGGGCTTTATAGTGTTAGCATATAATTTCTATACATAGGATTAATTCTTCTCACAAGCCAGTTTCTGAATCGAATTGGGAATGATGCCAATCACTAACTCAGGGTACCAGATCTTGGGTAACAAGCCCCGTACAATATCTGAATTTGGCACTGGCATAATACTAAACTGGAGTTACACATGGCAGAGGTTAGAACTTGGTTATGTCCGAATGTGACTTTAGACTGCAACTCTTGTTTAAGGCCGCCTTCGGTTTGTCTCACAAAACTCCAATTTGAACCTTCAGTTTGTAGTAAGGTTCGCTGCCAAAACCTGAAGTTTAGCTGCTGAAGCATTGTGTCCATAACCGCAGTTCCATGCAGTTTTTGGAACCACAATCATAGAGACAGCAATAGTGGTGTGCACAAAAATGGGAATCCTGGTTCAGTTCAAGTAGAACCATACTTGAACTGAACTGGGTCTGGTCCAGTTCTATGCACACTAGAGCCCAGTCCAGCTCTAGTTTGAACCAGTTCAGGCCTGGCTCAACGGAGGATTTTTTTTTTTTTTAGGCAGACTCACCACCATTGCCGGGTTCCAGGAAGTGCTGTTGCAGCCTCGGGGTGGTCTCCAGATGTCCCCACCACCACCACACCTGGTCATTTTGGCCCTTTGGTGGTGGCCATTTTGGAGGCTGCCCACCCTGCATTGTTGGTGGCCATTTTGGAGGCTGCCACACATGCCCAATGGACCTCTGTGGGATCTGAGTCATGACCTGGACAGGTCCATTGGGCATGCATGGCAGCCCACCATGGGCAGGCCCATAACAGGCTGAAAACAGTCTGAAACAGACCAAAAACAGCCTGTAAAGGAATGAAAATGTCCGGGGGGGGGGGACATCAGGAGATCCCTTGTTAATGACAGCACACCTCAGAGTCCAGCAATGGTGGTAAGTCCACCCTTTTTTTTTCCTTTAAAAATATCGAACTGGCCCCAGACCGTCTCGACAGGTTCAGCTCAACTTCGAGCCAAACTGGGCCTGGTCTGACTTGAGGGCAAGCCCTTGATCCAGGCCAGATCAATGTCAGTCCAGCTCAAGATCAAGCCAGTTCGTACATCCCTAGATGGCAGCACAGACTCGCCTGAGACCGTGCCCCCTCCATGCCTGTGGTGCTTCTTGCTGGCTGCCTCTCCAAGAACTTGCCCCTCCCCTTCCTGTCTCTGATCCAAGAGAGCAGTTGCCCAGCAACAGAGACACAGCCCGTCCCATCCCAAGCTTGTCTGCCTGTCAAACAGCAAAGTCACACAGGGGCATTCACTCTTCCCACCCTGTCTGTTGCTCCCCTCCTCCTGGCAAGTGGAAGGGGAAAGGGATTGGATGACAGGATGGGCACAAAGTGCTTTGCTCCCTGAGGATGAAGTGACAATGATATATGTTCACAACCTAAGCAGGTCACCCAATTGGAGCACCAGCACGGAAAAATATGGCAGGGCAGGGATATCCAGGGTAGGCCTTAAAAGGCAGTCCCAGCCAGGGATTCTTGAACAGCCAATTTCTATTTTTTGTACAGAAGTATTGGAGAAGAGAGGCCTAACACCTTCCCCTTGGGGTTACCTGTGCTGTCCCTATGTTTACTCATGAGAAGGACAGCAAGAACAACATTGTCAACACTCAGAGGCGAGATTACTCCTCTGTGATAATGATGGATGCTGATCTCAAGTGGACTGCTCCCTCATGAGAGTATAAGGCCATGGGGAACACCCCCTCGCAACTCATGAGAAGAAATGTCTATGGGGTCAGGGGTATTGATCGGAATAGCTAATAATGTATGACATCCTCTTCTCCCACAGACTGCTCTCTCACAAGAGTGTCAGCCATGGGTGCTGGACAGCAGATGCCACCCAGTCAGGTTGCTCTATATAGGAAAAGCCGCAAGGACGGGTACTCTGGCAACTGCTCTATCTTGGCGACTGCTGCCAAGAAGCTGTCAAAGTGTGCTCTCTGCCATCTCAACCCCACACCCAGTGTTACCTCTGTCTGCACACACGGCAAGGCTCTGACACAGGGAATGTCACCATCTCCTTTGTGTCTATGCAGGGCTTCCCTGGGGAGAAGAGGGTTGCAGTGCAAAAATCCTACCATTAACCAGAGAGAATGGGGACCCCACGCAAGCAGGGCCTGATTTGTTGGGTTAGGTCAACTCATGAGTGTGCTGTCCAATGGAAGACCAAGGGTGTTCTATTATTTGCTTGTTTAATTTTTATACAGCCCTACCAAAACTGGCTCAGGGCGGTTTACAAATAAAACAAAGACCCTATAATCCTCCACAGTAGACTGGCCCTCTCATAAGAGTACTAGTCCACCAGAAGCAAGCTGCCGGGGAGCAAGAGTATGGTTGGGTCTACAAGCATACTAGGTCACAGTGGGCCAGACTCCAGGATCCTTTGCCCTCCCTCATATGCATCTCCCCTTCCTTCCCTGAGTGACAAGAAAATAGTGCCTCCCAAAGATCCTCCGCCCCAGGACAGGACAGTTCTGCTGCGGGGCTCTTAGGAAGGTGGCAGTGCAATCACTGTCAGAAGAAGCACTGGCATGGATGGCATGGCATTTAAAGGGATTTAAATGCCCTTTCTATGCCATAGGCAGGCGGACCATTCAAAAAATGCACAATTGCACTACACACACACACACACACACACACGTTGAAACAGCTGCTCTGGTGATATTCTGATGTCTTGCCCACAGTCTGGTGATACAAGTTCTATGGAGCTTGTTGGGATGTGGCCTCAGTGGACCAGAGGGAGGGGCTCCTTTTCTTGAAAATGGAGCTTGCTGGACCACAGCTGGACAAATGTCTGTGATGAGATTTATGGTTTTAAATTTAATCCGTGGGTTCATCAACCTCCGGTTTCGCTTTACATACAAATGTAGCCTCTGTCTCCATGTTGGTCTGCTTGAGACTTCTCTGGATCATCTGGCTGGTCAAAGTTGGAGACAGAGTGGATGGACTAGCTGGTCTAATCTAGCACATGCAGTTCTTCTCTTCTTAGATGTTTGTTTAGCTCAAAATTGGAATATGTATGGTTTTCAGACTTTTCCTTTAACCTACTAACATCAAAAGTTCTTGTTGGTGAAGTTTTTGAAAGCTTCAATTTTCCTCTAAACAGAGATGCTTTAAACTAAATTCTCAAAGCAACACATTTCTGTGTTTTAGGACTCTTCTGTAAAGAGATAATTGGGGAGATGAGGGGGTTGAAGGGAAGAAAAATGACTTCGTCCTACGGGACTCTCCTGGCAGGTCTAATTTTAACTAACAGTCAATAACAACAAGGCTTCATGTTTGCCAGCTGTCTTTTAGAAAGGACATGAATATTGGTTGTTTTCATGGAAAAATGAGCTTTTACTTTTATACACCAAGCCAGAATCAGAGTATACTGAAAAATAATGAGGTTGCTGTCACAATGATCTTGTAAAACATTTGCAGGTGGCCAAATGTATATGTGTGCAGGCAAAGGAAACAATATTATCATGGCTAATTTCAAGATACGTCAGAAACCGAAAGGCTGAAGCCAGAACATCGGGTAAAATATAAATATATGTAAGAAACGGGAACAAGATGTACAGGACAATATAAAACACTATGGTGCTTTTGTGCGGCATAAAAGAAGAGCATGCCGTATGATTGGTTCATTCTGAAATGAACCTCGTGAACTTCTCTGTGCATGGAATCTGTCCTTTTTAATTCTGCTGCTGCTGCTTTTTAGCAATATGCTGATCTAGCTTGTTGTATGCTGATGAGTGAAAATAAGATTCTTCACACACTGAAGAATGAGATTATGTGCAAAAACCTATCCGCACTGACTCCTGCACATGTCATTGGCAGGAGTCATTGGCCTAAACAGATTAGGCCCTGGTATTTAAGGGAACATCTTCTTCACCATGAACCCCACCGTCTGTTAAGATCATCTGGAGAGGTTCGTCTGCGGTTGCCGCCGCCAACTCATTTGGCGGCTACTCAGGAACGGGCCTTCTCCGTTGGTGCCCCTGGACTTTGGAATGCGCTCCCTGTTGAAATAAGAGCCTTCTCTTCTCTGGCAACTTTTTAAAAGGCACTGAAGACACATTTATTCACCCAGGCTTTTAATTAGATTCATGGTTTTTAATTTCTAATGTTGGTTTTAAATAATTTCAATGTTTAAATGATTTTAATTGTTTAATTGATTTAGTTTTGATTTTGTTTGTTGTTCTTTTGATGTAAACTGCCCTGAGCCAGTTTTGGAAGGGCGGTATATAAATCAAATAAATAAATAAATTTTATACTATTTTCTCACCAGCGCATAAGGGTGTGGTTAAACACATCACCATGCTGGTTGAAAGGGTGGGGGGTGGGGGGAGTGACAGCACACACAAAAAAGATCTTGAAACTAGCAGGTCCTGAGAAATAGTACTGAAAAATCTACTCAGTCACCTAGACTATGCCACAGTGATTTGTGAAATAATACTGGCAAATGTTTCTATTTTGGGAGTATACTATTTTTGGAGCAAGTATTTGGTTCCTCTGTCTTCTAGTACTACATTAAATACATTGTTGTCAACCTTTCGTTGTTTATGTTTCATCCTCATTTAATTGCTTTTCCTCCAAGCTGCCTGATAAAAAAGGAGGGAAAGGAAAAATAAGGGAAGAATTGGGGTGGGACATTTTAACAGAAAAACAAAGAAATAGAGGCGGGGTGGGGGCAGCATTGGTGCCCTGGCTGTATTGTGGGGAGCGGGGCGGGTGACTATTACTTGTTGACAGAGTACACATTTTGTCCCTGTTGAGTTGGCTTATTAAGAGGGGGCATGTAAGCAGAAAAGACGAGTTCTCATGTGAAGATTTCCATTTGCTTCTACATCTGTTTCATGGCATCATAGGGATCTTATGAACTAGGTCATAGGATAGACTCTAAGAAATTGAATAGAGTAAGAGACTATCAATCTAAACAATGAGAGAAGAAAGTGTTAGGCACAACTTGAGCCTAAAATATAGATGATATGTAAATAAGAACTGGGGAAGGAAGGTTGTTGTGCATTCTTACAATTTGCCAGGCACTGCAATGAGCTCCAATGCTGAAGTTGCATTTGCTCTAAATCAGGGATGACATTGTCCTAAATGGAATGCATGAATCAATATTCATGAGTTAATTTGGATCCTGTATTAAACAAAAATTCAGCACTCAATTACACAGAATAAATAATAGTTCCATTTTGCATATATTGTTGACATAGCTAATTTGTCTCCTTCTCAAGATTTGCAATAAGATTATTATCGAGGCCTTTAGCTCCATATAATCATTTGCTATTTCATGCCCCTTCTAAATGGAGGAATGAATTTCAGTGCTGTCAGACCAGAACCATTGTTGAGAATAGGTGCTCCCAATACCAATGAATCTACTGTTTAACTATATTTAATCTGAAATATTAGGCTAAAAATACCTTGAGAATATCAAACACACATTTTACAATATTTTAGTACATAACAATATTGTAAAATGAGTTCTAAATACACGTGGAATGGATTTGTTTTAGACAGTATGCTCAGTTTGAAAACATAAGATTTTGTTTTAGATTTGTCTCCCATGAGGGCTTTCTGAGTGACTTATTGAAGTGTTTTTTTAAAAGAAGCCCATCATAACCATAAGCCCTATTCAGACCCTTGAGAGTCAACTAGTCCCCCTCTGGATAGGCGGGTTCCATCCTACCCAGCACCTGTACTCAGCCTACTGTGTTGTACAGGTGTTTGTACATGTTAAAAGTGAACCTAGGTACAGACCTCCACAAGTGTCCTACTTGTCCAATGAACATAAAGTGTGAATAGCATTAAACTACAGTATGTAAAGATCTGTACATGCATGTGTAACCCCTGCTCTCTAAGGGTTAAAACATTAGGTGATGTAGGCTTGTCCAATAGGGGGGTGCAAATTGAATAGGGATGACCATATATGGTTTGTTTTTGTTGTTTTTTAAGGCACAGTCCTCCTCAGAGCATCCAGAGACCTGCTGAAGAAGGTCCCTGCATAGACCCACCTCTTCACCCAAGCTTTTTCAGTTCTTTAAAATTTTAAGGTTTTAATTTGTGGGTGATTTTTAAATTATTAAATTGTTTTAAGTTTTTGTATATGTTTTAACTTGTTTTATGCTATTGTTAACCGCCCAGAGATAAAGTTTGGGGTGGTGTAGAAATTTGATAAACAAACAAACAAACAAACAAACAGAGAGCTCTTGTGGGCTGGTTATTTTCTAAGCCTATATTATTTACTACTTTCAGACTTTCAAGAAGAGAGGACAGCAACAACAGACAGCAACACCACAGCCAAGAAAGAACTCTCAAACAAGCCAACACCACCACCAAAAAGAAAGACGCTCAGTTTGGAGTCTGGGTAAGTCTCTGTAAACTTTTTTCATTTTTCAAATTCTGTGGTTTGTGTTAAGAAAGAAAATTTAAAGTGCAGATTTATCATTTAATTGTTATGATTGTGTTCATTTATATGAAAAGTTAAAGAAATCTCACAAGGCAGGATTACACTGCCAATTGTAAAATAACCCATACATGGTGTAAATAAAGTGTTATACAAGCACTGTCCATTGATTGTAAATGTGCTGAACATAACATGTGAATAGGGCTTAAATGTTTCCAATTTCCAGTCATCTATAAGTAGGAAGGGAAGGTCCACCAGTTCCTTGGGCCAACAACTGGAAAAGCCATTATAAGTATTGCATGAAGATAGAGGAAAATGGCCTCAAATCAGTTACTTATACCCTGCTAACCCCTATTCTAATTTGTAACTTGTAATGGTAGCATGATATTATTCTATGCTTAGCATCAGTAGCGTACCAAGGTAATTTTGGAGCCTGGACCTGAAGGGCTTTGGAGCCTCCCCCACCACCACCACCATGAGGCCCCCATTAAACGTTTTTTAAAGAAAACTTACATTTGGGGGGCTGCATCCTGGGGGGCCTCCCTAGAAACCTGCCGCCACACCACATCACCACTCCCTGCCATTTTCGCCACCACATGTGTGTGGCCAGGGGATGGGGGTTACCAAATTTCTCCTAAAGCAATCAGATTATCTTCTGGATTATAATTTTCTTTTTTACATGGACACACACACACACACATCAAACACCTGCTCATCTCATCTCCTCCCTCCCTCTTGCCAAGCCCAAGAACTTGTTAATATTTGTTTCAATAATTTGCGGGGGGTGGGGCGTTATGCTGCGAGCTAGACTTTACACAGGAACATAGGAAGCTGCCATATACTGAGTCAGACCATTGGTCTATCTAGCTAAGTATTGTCTTCACAGACTGGCAGCGGCTTCTCCAAGGTTGCAGGCAGGAATCTCTCTCAGCCCTATCTTGGAGAAGCCAGGAAGGGAACTTGAAACCTTCTGCTCTTCCCAGAGCGGCTTCATCCCCTGAGGGGAATATCTTGCAGTGCTCACACATCAAGTCTCCCATTCAGATGCAACCAGGGCAGACCCTGCTTAGCTATGGGAACAAGTCATGCTTGCTACCACAAGACCAGCTCTCCTCCCATGTCCAATGTCCTGAGAGTGAGATCTCCTGTGTTTGGGACAGGGAACTTGTGCAGAGTTTTAATTGCTGGTGACAAACAGGGTCAATTTGAGTGTCACATTGTAACATTGGATTGGATGTGTGCATAAAATACTGTACAAGAGGTGGGAAAAGAAGAGAGAGAGAGAAGGGGCTGGGGGGCTGGGTGTTGAGCTGCGGTGACATCTGTAGCTTGGAGGTGCCTTGTTTCGAAACACGGGCTCGAATTTGTCTGGTAGTTGCCACCAGTGGGGTTGGGTGAGATGAGGAGGGGGAGAGTTGATCTTTGAACTAGCCAACAGCCTCAACCCTTAATTGAGGGCTCCGAAGTTCAGGCAGAAATGAAAGAATGTGGCTCACATAGTTGAGTAGCATTTTCAATCACCACCTAATAATTAGCTATTTCCACTGAGATAGAATGAAAAGGGGCTTTGGATTACACAGAGCTCTGTCACAGCCTGCTTGCCTTGGGATTCTGGGGAGTTGAAAGGACCAGAGCCTTTCTACAGGGGGCACTGTGAGTTTCGGTTTGGGGCAGAGCAAAGCACAAAAAACACTTCGACTGAATTGTTGTATTTGGATTTTCCCCCTTGCCCAAAATGGAGCCCTGATCCTCTCCAGAGTGTGCCTTACTAGTTCCTCCATCTGCTTGCAAGCGACACTCCTGCTTGCGACGCTCCCACTGTGCAGGCGCAATTTAGGGCTGGTCCACCTGGTTCCTCTTGAGACTTAGTTTCTGTTCATGGTGACCTTTGTTGACTGTTCAAAATTTTAAAATGAACACCTGAACTGTCCATAATGATTTGTCAGTTTAGCTTGCTAATATAATACAAAGCATTGGTTGGGCTATACAGTCATCCCTGACCAACCACGAGGGTTCCATTCCTGGAAAACCTTGCGGTTGACAAATTTGCAGTTGACAAGAAATAGGAATGCATTGGAGACAGGGGGTTAGGGGATTTGTGGCCGTGAAAGAACTGCAAAATACAGTTTTAAAAAATCAGCCCTAACCCCCCGAAATTGCCCCCTAAGTCCCCCAATACCCAAATTGCCAAATAATCTCACCAAACCATGGATACTCAGGTCATGGTTGGCGAGACCGGTCTCAATTTCCCAGTTGCGGATACTCAAATCCACAATTGGGAAATTCACGATTGGCAAGGGATGACTGTATTCAAAATGGTACCTAGTCTATAGTCGAATGTTCAGATGACTGCTTCACAACTTCAACATTCAACCAGAACTAGCAAAAAGAAATGAACTGTCATAGATCAAAATACACCCCAAAAGTGGTCATTTTGTGTAGGGAGAGAGGAAAAAAATTGACTGTAGTTTTCCAAGTCTTAGAGATCAGTTTGACTATTGAAACATCTTTTGTGTCCATTTATTGTAAAAGACTGGTTTATAGAAGATGACATGATAGCAGCCTATTGTATTTTGGTGATGAAGGGCTGATGATTTTGAGGCTCTTCATTTAATCCCTTCTTAATTCAGCTAATTAAAAGCGGAGAAGCAAATGAAGACAATTAGATTTGACCTAAGGTCAGTGATGGATGAAGTGCTGCAACAAAGGATCTTGCTACAGCTGCTTGCATTTGGTTAAGCTAACGGGTGCACACAATCCTTGTGGTTATTTGTGTTGATTTCCAGAATTCTGATCTTTATTCTGTGCTGCTGCATTTCTTGTGGATTGTTTCCTGGCCTGTGGAAAGCAATGCAGCACATTCACTCACACACATACGGCAATATTATGGTCAAACTTCAGAGCACAATTAATTTTTTAAAAGAAAGAAATGGACCATTCATCCTCTCCAGTGGTTTTATTTTCACCAGAAAATGAGTGTACACTCCTTGCTCCCAAAATATCTATTTGACAGACCATATACATAAATAATCCAGCCCCAATGCAGATGTGCACCACAGCTGTATATGCATATCCCGGCATATGCTCACTGACCAGCTGTTTAGTGGTATGTATGTATGTATGTATTATTTAAGATATTTATACCCCATTGCTCCAGTATACTACTGCTTGGGGCAGCTCACAATATTAATAAAATTGATACAATATAATAAAACAATTAAAAATTAATAAAATTAAATAAATTAAAAGACCAAGCTAAAACCACATTTAAAAGTCACACATTTTTAAAGTTTCAAATTCAAAGTTATATGTAAACAGCCAAGAACTAAGAAATATACCAGATATAAGCAGTGGATACAATATTAAAATGTCTCTCTGTCTTTCATTGTTTATTAAGAACACTGAGCAAACATGGTAAAGGAATGTTCTAGAGGAATGTTCCAGAGTCATGGAGCCACAACTGAAAAGGCCCTGTCTCTAACCCCTGTCAACCAGATCTCCATTAGTGGTAGTACCATGAGCAGGGGCTGAGATGACAAACAGAGGGCCCTGGCAGGTTCATATGGGCAAATGAGATCCAACAGGTACCATGGGCACAAGCTGTGTTTAGTGTAAGGAAACAAAGCAGCTATGTAACCAGCCTCTGATCTCATCACAAACAGCCAGTAGGCAGCATGACTGTGACTGACTAGGGCCTCACATGCATGTTATCAACTGGTTGATGGATCAGTGCAACACCTGTTTACATTCACAAACAGTACATGGAACACGTTTTTGTAGTCTCATAATTCCTTATTTATCTAGGAAAACATGCATGGGAGCTTCTATGCATGTATGACCCTCTAGTGGATTGCAACAAGGAGGTCTGTATTATGACAACAACAACAAATATTTATATACCACTTTTCAACAAAGGTTCCCAAAGTGGTTTACACAGAGAAATAAAAATAAATGAATGAACATGGCTCCCTGTCCCCAAAGTTTACAAGTAACATAAAGCTCTGTATTTCATCATATAGAGAGGCTGATTTGTGAAAGAGTCCATGTTAATAGTGATCCAAGAAAGCACGGCATTTATATCAGTGGGACAGAATTCCTTCTCCCTCATCTAAAAGGGAAGACAATTATTACTAGAATTGCAACTTTATTCTTATTTTAATTATTTTAAAGCTCCTTTTTGTCCTCTTGTATTGCTATAATAATGAAAAAGAAAATGGACTTCCTTCCTTCCTTCTACAGTAACTGTTGGTTCTATTTGTAAGATTATAAATTCCCACACACTTCCTTCAATATCTCAAAATATTTATATTCAGTCCCAACATCTATACTTTTAGCAATGACCACATTTATTGAAATAATGAATTGATAGATTTGTTAAATGGCAGATGATTAAACAAATAAGAATTCTTACAGGAGAGCCCAAATTATTCTCATTTTGATGACACACTGAAATATATCAAATATATGACAGTAGTTTCACAGTAAAGCTGATTATACTCATTTGGGAATGTATACATTCCTCTTTAGACTTTTTTTGCCCTGTCATTGAAGGCTGAAGATGTGTATCAAGCAATTAAATGAATAAAATGGAGGATTCCTAAAGCATTGGTTCCATTTCAGAAACAAAATTCAAAGCAAAAATTCAGAACTTTGAAATTCAGTGAGAATTTCAGTTGAGGATTATTCTGAAAGCATCCCTAGTGAGGACTAGGTCTGTTCTGTGTCACATATTTCCGACTGACATTTCCCAGCATTCCTTGGGGCAGCACAGTTTTGAGAGCATAACCACTTCAGTTCACGAGGAATAGGCTGCCTTCTCACATAACGCCAAACCAGAGGGAAACAAGCCGGAGGTTCCATTTTGTCTGAATCGTCTAAATGCATGAAACCACCATTTCATCACAAAGACAGGTCAAGGTTTTTCTAGCCAAAACTGTAATCTGAACCTTCAGTTTCAGTCTGAGGTTTGAATATGGCATCATGTCGTCCAAATTCTGCTGCCACAGTAATCTGGGTTTTGTGCTGTGGCTGCTGCCAAAACCATAGAGAGGTTGGTTCAGACCTATGCCTGCCACACTACTCTCTGGCCACCTCTCCAAGCGATTGCCCCACCTCCACTGTCTCCGCACTCCTCCAAGTGTTGCCTGACAACTGGAATGCCATGTTTCATCCCAAGCTTCATAGCATCTCAAAGCAAAAAGCTTTAACATTGGGGGATGCCTGCTTTCCACTGTTTACTACTGTGTATCATGTTCCACCTTTTGGCAATTTACAGAAAAAAGGGGGATGGGATGACAAGACAAGCACTTTGTGGAGAGGTGTCCACAAATCAAGTGTTGAAGACGTATTTGCACAAGCACAAGCATATGAAGTCCCGGTGGCACCATAAACCAGGCAATCCGGTTGTTTCTCAACAAAGAAAACACATGCCAGGGAAGTGATACCTGGGGTCTGGGTTGAAAGGCAGCCCCTGGAATTCTTGAGAGACTATGATCTATTTTTTGTAAAAATTAGTAGGGGGAGGGGGCCCCTTCCCCTTGGGTGCAAGCACACAGTCTATGGCATTACTCATGTGAAGAACAGTCTTGGGGTAGACTGGGCTGGATAGCTAATAATGTGTGATGACACCCATTCTCCCAAGGACCACTCTCTCATGAGAGTGGCAGGCTATAAAGACATGCATGCTGGCTGGAAGGCTGTCATCACCGAGCCCCGCTGCTAGATTCATGCAATGGGCAATGGGGCTCATAGAGAAAAAGACATTATCTTAAATACCCAGGGCCTAAGCTGTTTAGGACTTCATAGGTTATAACCAGCACTATGTATTTGGCCCAAAAACCTATTGGCAGTCAGTGTAGCTCTTTCAACACAGGAGTAAAATAGTCTCTCTGAGATGACCCAGAGAACAACCTGGCTGCAGCATTCTGTACCAACTGCAGTTTCTGGACTATGTACAAAGGCAGCCCCACATAGAGCGCATTGCAGTAGCAATGGAGATTACCAACATATGTAGCACTGTTCTGAGGTTGTTTACCTCAAGAAATGGATACAGTCGGGGTAACAGCTGAGGGTGATAGGAAGCACCTCTGGCCACTGCCTCAACCTGGGACACCAGGTAGAGTTTTGGATCCAGAAGCACTCCCAGACTGTGTACCTGTTCCTTCTGGGGAAGTGCGAGCCCATCCAGAAATGGAAGATCAAAATTGTCTTCTGAGTTCCAATCATGCAGAATAAGTAGTTCTGTCTTATTTGGATTCAGTCTCAGTTTGTTATCCCTCATCCAGCCCACAACTGCCCATTTAGGGAGGTTATGCCTTCTCCTGATGATGGAGAAATACATTTGGGTATCATAAGCACACTGATAACAACCTGCACCAAGTCTCCTGATGATCTCTCCCAGCAGTTTCATGCAGATGTTAAAAAACATTGGAGACAGTATGGAGCCTTGAGGGACCCCATATAAAAGCTCATATTTTGAAGAGCAACAGTCTCCAAGGGACACCATCTGGAATCTGCCAGAGAGGTAGGAGTGGAACCACTGCAAAGTAGTGCCTCCCACCCCCAACTCCCTCAGACGCTCCAGAAGGATACTATGGTTGATAGTATCGAAAGCCACCAATAGATCCAAATGGACCAACAGAATCACACTCCCTCTGTCAGTTCCTAAGTGGAGATTATCCATTAGGGCAACCAAGCCAGTCTCCACCCCATAGCCCGATTGAAAGCTGGGCATGGGTCTAGATAATCAGTTTCCTCCAGGACTGGAGCTGAGAGGCCACCACCCTCTCAATTATCTTGCCCAGCCATGGAAATTGGGAGACAGGCCTATAATCTCCAACTATAGGTATAATAAACTTAAGATATATGTGTATCTTTTAACAAGTTATTAAGGGGAAGGTTTAGATTCACTTGCCGGGGCTTGTTTCAAACTATTAAACATTGGTGGAGCAGATATTGTGTAAGTTTATTATTAATGTGATGAAAGGGCTGAATTGAACAGCATCCTCAAGATTTATCATCCTCTTTATCATCTAAGATGACTAAGGCCCTTTGGTAAAAAAATGTGGCATAGTAATACAATGAAATCTAATTTTCTAAAATTCTAGGTAAATAGTCACACATTTTGCTTTCCTCCAAAAGCAGCACATTATGATTTCCATCTTAGTCTGTATACAGTAAGGTCTATTAATCTATTTCTGGTTAATAGGTTTTATTTTAGAAAGCTCTAATAACAAAAAGGATCCCATAATTATATATTAAATATATATTTCTTAGAATTTTGAAAAGGGAGGGAGGGAGATTTCATTTCACCTGAATGTATATAGTGGTTCCTGAAATAACATTCAATTGTGTACATTATGAATCCATAATATGATACAAATCCATATCATGGTCAGGTAGAAACCTTGTTCGTTATCACTGAATAGATAACTAGGAGAGGACAAACAAGGCAGGGCATGATACAAACTTGCTCTTCATATTTTTCTTTATGTTAAGGATCTGACTTTTCACCTGATTGATTGATTTCTCTCTGCCCTACCTATTAATATTAATTTTGAGGTTGGGAAGAAATAATCCCTAGATTACACTGACTCTTTCCCACTGATTTGTTTTATCCTTCTATAATATGTGGTTTGGCAAGTTGTCTGGAGATATTTGTTCAGTAGACACTATTTTTGATTAACCTGTTCCCTTTGTGTCATACTGTGGGTTGTAGAAAGAGATAGCGTGGGTTGTGTGAAGGGACAGATTGTTTGCTTTGGGGGCAGAAGACTGAACTGGAGCAAAGGAACTGGCTCCTTCCCAGAGCATGATTCTGTAAGACAAATGCAATCCAAGTGATTCACAAACACAAAACAAAATGGATATGTACCCAGTTCAAACTGAGAAGGTATATATTCTAAATATTTGGTTCATCTCTGTATATGTATTACCATGCTTTGATTGTACTTCTCAGATCATCAGCTCCGCTTTCATACTGATATTTTGGGGATGCTAGCTTGATTATTCCAATGCAGGTAGCTTAAAAAAATTGTTCTAAAGCACCAAGAATTACTCATGGATCATGTACACTTTATATTATACCCTTAGGTTGCTGCACTAAAAGGCAATCATTGCTTTCATTTCTAGGAAGTCATAGACGTACTTTAAGAAATGCTAGAGTTAACTAATACAGGGGGAAACCTCAGGCCATGACAGATGGCAAGCATGCCAACATAAAAAGTAATCTGCTACAGGAAAAAGCTATACAGCATGTAATGTGGGGTGGGGTCCAGTAAATATTATTATGACTGTATTTATGTTAAGAAAAAAATGAGAATAAATAGACAAATATCATGTTGCTAAAAGATCAAGGACCCAATTTAGATCTGATAGGAACCTGTACATTTCAATTCAGGTCAGTGGACACTTAATCACATTCAGGCATTAACAAGGCATTGTGGATTTAAGCCCAGATATACTGTAAGTCACATCAGACAACATAAGAATATAAATAAAAGAACAAGTTTTCAAAGGAAAAAAGAGTGATATTTTACCTGTGTAGATTTTATTTGTGTACAAAATAGGCCTCTATAGAGATGTGTGGGTAACTGGGTATGACTATATTTATGTACCACTTTTCAACAAGTATTCTTGAAGTGGTTAACACAGAACAATAAAGAAGGTGATGATTCCAATTTGCAGATACTTCCTGATAAATTTATTTATTTCATACATTTATATCCCGCTCTTCCTCTGAGGAACTCAGAGTACATGATTATTTTTATCCTCATGACTACCCTGTGAGGTATGTTAGGCTGAGAGATACATGACTGGCCCAGAGTCACCCAGTGAGTTTCATGGTTGAATGGAGATTCGAATTCGGGTCTTCCCAGTCCTAGTCCAACACTCTAACCACTATGCTACGCTGGCTCTTTTCATTTGTCTTATAAAAAATTGTATGGCTTCCACTGAAAATTCTTAAAACCCTTCTAATTTTATGGCATTATTATAGAGACATGCAGAAACCTCCTAAAAAATTTAACTTGTCTTGAATAAATTGATCTGGCTTATCTTGAAAATTCTCACCTGTGTTGTCACAGGAGGAACCCTGATTTTTCCCCCCCAAGTCTACTTAAAAATAATAATAATTGACACCAGCTCTGCTCAAAATAGAGTTTAGCAACACAAAAGAGGCCAAAAGGCTAGGCCCCCAGTAGTACATCTGGAACAGTCATTTGTGTTCTATCCACACCAGGGCAGAGCCAGACAGCTGGTGTGGTATAGCAACTAGAATGCTGGATTGTGACTACAGAGATCTGGACACAAATACCCACTCATTTATTATAGTTACTGGGTGACCTTGGACCTGTCCCTCCTTATAAGCCTATCTTACAGTCTTGTTGCAAGTAAAAAGCAGGGGAGGACCATATTTGCTATCATCCTGAGCTCCTTCGAGGAAGGGCAGGATAAAACTGTAGGGATGTGCATGAGCCAGTTTGGCACCTCCTCTGGAAAGTGACAAACTGGATTGGGCACTTGTGTTTGAGCCAGCTCGACAGGGCAGGGAGCAGTTCCATTAAGGAGCCTGGAAGGAGCTCCTTATGTACTCCTCCCCACCCCGCTGCTTTTCCAGGTGCGACACCTGGTCCCCAGCCAGCCATGTGAAGCTATGGTGCTGTTCCCTGCAACCTCTGCATGGCATCAGCATACACATGGTGTGGCGATGCCGTGTGGATGCTGCAGGGAACAGCACCACAGCCCCACACAGCCGGTTGGCGACCATGCACCGTACCTGGAAAAGCAGCGGGGTGGGGAGGAGCAGGTCAGGAGCTCCTTACCAGCTCCTTAAATGAACTGCTCCCCACCTCGCCAGCACATGCACAAGCTGCTCATGCACAACTCTATAAAAATGCAGGAAAGAAAGCATATTTGGTTTTCAGAATATTTGGTTTTCATATTCAAAGAATATTGGGTTTTCATAGTGAAAAAGAGACACATACTGGATAGATTTTTAAAATGTACATTACTAATAGTGAAATAGAGCAACATTTTTACATTAGCATATATTGCATGATGTTCAGTCTTCTCTTTAACAATATGTCAAGAGCTTCACTTTCTACCCTACACAAGTCCAAGTTTAAAAAACTAGCCCTACAATTTGGGACTGTGATTTAAGCTAATGATATCTACAATTTTATCTGGTCTGCAATGACTGCAAGTTTCTTTGACTGAAAAATCTTTTATTTGCAGAGCTCCAAAGCTCTGTAGAGACTAATTGGCTCTAGTTAGTGTGATTCTTTGATCTACACGCCGGCCATCTTTCTTCCACATCAGTACTGTCAGAGACTGAGGAGGTAGGACCCATTCAGCACTACTAACTTAAATGCCAGTTTTTATTAAGTTATGGAAGTGTATGTGATTAATTTCAGTAGGGTTACTAAAGTTCCAGTGCCTCTTAATAAATAACTTGGGTAAATAGAAGCAGTATTTTGAGCAGCTGCCAGCTTCACTCATTTGCTGTATACCTTGAAAATTATTGATCTGATTTCCGTTTTGAGACGACTGCTTCCAGGAATACTGCGCTCTCGTTGATATTTAGGTCTGGAGGGATTCTAGGATATTGAACTTCAAATCTACCTTGTTGAACTCCAAGGATTTTGCAGATACAAGCGGAAATCTTTTCTATAGTTTGCTAGTGTGCCTCACTCTATACCAGTTATGACAGTTTAACATTAAATTAGATTACAATTACTATACTGGTTCAGTAAGAACTTGGCTATGTAATTGCTATACTGAGAAAATGGTATATACATAGAATATCCAAAATTTCATGAAAGAGAAATCATATCTTAGTTCTACTTTTTCACTACAATTAATCATTTTGTTTGTTGGCAGGTATGTTATTGATCATGAGTCACCACGTAGACGATGAAGAAAAGGCTGCCTACAGATGTACATTTTTTTAAAAGCAGCATGTTTTTTATTTTGGATTTTGGTTTGCTCCTTAATTGCCACATATCTCTATATACTGAATAACAGTCATTTTATTTTATTTATTTACATTTGTTTTGGGGATTAAGAACATAAGAACAACCCTGCTGTATCAGGCCCAAGGCCCATCTAGTCGATCATCCTGTTTCACACAGTGGCCCAACGGATGCCTCTGGGAAGCCCACAGGCAGGAGTGCATGCCCTCTCTCCTGCTGTTACTCCCCTGCAACTGGTACTCAGAGGCATCTTGCCTTTGAGGCTGGAGGTGGCCTATGGCCCTCCAACTAGTAGCCATTGATAGACCTCTTCTCCATGAAGTTATCCAAGCCCCTCTTAAAGCCATCCAGGTTGTTAGCTGTCACCACATCTTGTGGCAGAGAATTCCACGAATTGATTATGCGTTGTGTGAAAAAATACTTCCGTTTGCTGGTCCAAAATTTTGCAGCAATCAGTTTCATGGGATGACCCCTGGTTCTAGTGTTATGTGAGAGGGAGAAGAATTTCTCTCTATCCACTTTCTCCACACCAGGCATGATTTTATAGACCTCTATCATGTCTCACCGCAGTTGTCTTTTTTCTAAACTAAATAGCCCCAGGTGTTGTAGCCTTGCCTCATAAGAAAGGTGCTCTAGGCCCCTGATCATCTTGGTTGTCCTCTTCTGTACCTTTTCCAGTTCTACAATGTCCTTTTTTAGATGTGGTGACCAGAACTGTACGCAGTACTCCAAGTGTGGCAGCACCATAGTTTTGTATAAAGGCATTATAATATTAGCAGATTTATTTTCAATCCCCTTCCTAGTGATCCCTAGCATGGAATTGGCCTTTTTAACAGCTGCCGCACATTGAGTTTACAGTTTCAACAAGCTGTCCATCATGACCCCAAGATCCCTCTCCTGGTCAGTCACCGACAGCTCAGAACCCATCAACGTACACTTAAAGTTGGGGATTTTTGTCCCAATGTGCATCATTTGAACCGCATTTGCCATTTTGTCACTCACTCACCCAGTTTGGAGAGATCCTTTGGGAGCTCCTCATAATCAGTTTTGGATTTCACTACCCGAAAGAGTTTGGTATCATCTGTAAAGTTGGCCACCTCGCTGCTAACCCCTACTTCTAGATCATTTACGAAAAAATTAAAAAGCACTGGTCTCAGTACATATCCTGGGGGGACCCCACGTCTTACTTCCCTCCATTGTGAAAACTCTCCATTTATCCCTACCCTCTGTTTCCTGTCCTTCAACCAGTTAGTAATCCATACATGTATTTGTTCCCTTATCCCATGACTACCAAGTTTTCTCAGGAGTCTTTTATGAGGAATGTTTTTTGAAGTCCAGGTATACTATGTCAACTGGATCACCTTGATCCACACACTTGTTGACACTCTCAAAGAACTCCAAAAGGTTTGTAAGGCAAAATCTACCTTTGCAGAAGCCATGCTGGTTCTCTCCTAGCAGGGCCTGTTCTTCTATTTGCTTTACAATTTTATCCTTGAGGATGCTTTCCATCAATTTGCCTGGAACGGATGTTAAGCTAATCGGCCTGTAATTTTTCAGTTCACCCCTGAATCCCTTTTTGAAACTCGGTGTTACTTTTACTTTCTAGTTCTCTGGTACAGAGCCTGATTTGAGGGATAAGTTATATATTTTGGCAAGGAGGTCAGCAATTTCACATTTGAGTACTCTTGGATGGATGCCGTCTGGTCCTGGTAATTTGCTAGTTCAGTTTTTCCAGACAGTTTAGAACATCCTCTCTTGTCACTTCTATCTGACTCAGTTCTTTAGCCTCCTTCCCTAAAAAGCCTGGTTCAGGAACAGGTATATGCTCAGTATCCTCTGCCGTCAAGACGGACGCAAAGAACTCATTTAGCTTCTCTGCAACCTCCATATCCTCCTTAATAATCCCTTTCACTCCCTCATTGTCTAATGGTCCAACTGCCTCCCTGGCCTGTTTCGTGCTTCTGATGTATTTAAAGAAGTTTGTATTCTTCCCCATGATACTTTTAGCTAAATTTCCCTCAAACTCTCTTTTCGCCTCCCTTATTGTCACCTTGCATTTCTTTTGCCAGAGTTTGTGTTCCTTTCTGTTCTCCTCATTTGGGCAGGCCTTCCAATTCCAGAAGGATGTCTTCTTCCCTTTTACGGCTTCCTTGACATTACCTGTTAGCCATCCTGGCATCCTTCTGGACAGTGGTGCCTTCCTCCTTTTGGGTATACAGTCTAACTGGGCTTCTAGTACTGTAGTTTTCAGTAAGCTCCATGCATTCTGGAGCGAAGTGACTCTCCTGATTTTCCCTTTCAGCTTTCTTTTCACTATACTCCTCATTTTGGAAAAGTTTCCTCTTCTGAAATTCAAAGTGTCTGTTTTAGACTTCTTTAGTGATCCTCTCCCTGCATGTATGCTGAATTTGATTGCACTATGGTCACTGTTCCCTAAAGGATCAATGACACTGACATCATGCACCAGGTCCTGGGTGCCACTCAGGATTAATGTATCCCAGTGCCTAACAAATCTAAACCCCTCCTCTTAGCATGAACATCTCATCCATGCATTGAAACCCCTCAGCTCTGTCTATCTCACTGTACCTGCGCATGGAACAGGTAGCATTTCTAAGAATGCTACCTTGGGGGTCCTGGACTTCAAAACACTACCTATCAGCCTAAGTTTGTCTTCCAGGACCTCCTGACTACATTTCCCCACATCGTTGGTGCCGACGTGCACCACAACAGCTGTCTCCTCCCCAGCACTGCCTAACAGCATATCTAGATACTGTGTGATGTCCACGACCTTCACACCAGGCGGGCAAGTCACCATGCGGTCAACACGCAGGTCACAAACCCATCTCTCTATACCTCTAGGAACATAGAACATAGGAAACTGCCATATACTGAGTCAGACCATTGGTCTATCTAGCTCAGTATTGTCTTCACAGACTGGCAGTGGCTTCTCCAAGGTTGCAGGCAGGAACCTCTCTCAGCCCTATCTTGGAGAAGCCAGGGAGGGAACTTGAAACCTTCTGCTCTTCCCAGAGTGGCTTCATCCCCTGAGGGGAATATCTTGAAGTGCTCACACATCAAGTCTCCCATTCATATGCAACCAGGGCAGACCCTGCTTAGCTATGGGGACAAGTCATGCTTGCTACCACAAGACCAGCTCTCCTCTAATGATCAAATCACCCACTACAAGGAGGCCCCCACCCCCAGAGGAGTATCTCCTGTGCGAGAGGATATGGGCTCATCATCCATGGATGGGGTCCCTTCTAAAGGAGCATTTCCCTCTTCCTCAGACAGATGTCCCCCTTCCCCTTCATTCTCCCTGACAGCAGAGGAGCTATCAGCCTTGGAGTGGGATGCCTCTACCACGTCCCTGAAGGTCTCGTCCTCATGCCTTTCTGAGCTTTTCCAGATCCACCCCCTTAGTCTAGAGGGAACGAACTTGTTCCCTGAGAGCCAGGAGCTCCTTGCACCAAGCACACACCCATGACTTCTGCCCATGGAGCAAATAGTCATACATGTGGCGCTCTGTGCAATGCACTGGGAAGTGTCCCCTCCCCTGCTGACTTTCTATCTTCATGCTGGTTTTGTTGGCTGTTTACAGTATTTAGAGATAGTTTATTAGACGGATAGGTCTCAGCTGTAATGGTCAGCTATTTAACTGTCCAAACAGCCTTTCTCACGAATATGAGGGAGGGATTTGTGCTTACCTTCTCTTCTCTGCCGGGCTCTTTGTGATAAGAGGGGCTTGTTCCAGGCTCCCCCATATACTTCCTGCAAAACTTCAATGTCCTGTTTGCTATCCCTGTTTGCTATGCTCTCGGGCCTTCACTTCTTATGTACAGAGTAGGCTTCAAACTGAGACACAGGATGTTTGAAGGGGGGGGGGAAGGCTAGATGTTGTTTATTAGAAAAGCTTGCTCACCTTCTGCAGCTGCTTCTGCTCTTCCCAGAGTAGGCTTCAAACAGAGACACAGGATGTGGGTCAAAGGAATGTGGAGCCTCCGAAAAGTATACAGTGTACTGTGCTTGATTGGCCAGCAAACTCGCCTGACCTGACCCCATAGAGAATCTATGGGGCATTGCCAAGAGAAGGATGAGAGACATGAGACCAAACACTGCAGAATTGCTGAAGGCCGCTAATGAAGCATCCTAGTCTTCCATAACACCTCACCAGTGCCACAGGCTGATAGCATCCATGCCACACTGCATTGAGGCAGTAATTGCTACAAAAGGGGCCCAAACCAAGTACTGAATACATATGCATGCTTATACTTTTCAGAGGTCCGATATTGTTCTATTCTACAATCCTTGTCTTCTTGGTTCCATGTAATATTCTAATTTTCTGGGATTGTGGATTTGGGGTTTTCATGAGCTGTACACCATGATCATCACAATTATAACAAATTAAGGCTTGACTTATTTCGCTTTGCATGTAATGCGTCTATCTCATATATCAGTTTCACCTTTTAATTTGCATTATTGAAATTAATGAACTTTTGCATGATATTCTAATTTTCCGAGTTTCACCTGTAGGAGGTATCATGAAATGCATGGAGAAGGGAATTTCACATTCTAACTGCTACCACAGAGCAGGTCTTTTCCTTCATCCCTATCAATGGTACTTCAGTAAGTGATGGGTCCTTCCAAAGCATTTCCCCAGCCAATTGTAGAGGGTGCGAAGAACCATATGGAACAAGGCAGAAATTTAAGTATCCTGATCCTAAAACATGTAGAGGCTTTTAAAGTAACAACCCGAGCCTTGAACTGGAAATGAACCAGTCAATGAAGTTGGTATAAAAGTGGAGTAACCTGCTCCACCAAACTGACATTAACAAATGTCACCCTTGCCCCTATAATTCGGCTAGATTGTGGTGTGTGTGTGTGTGTGTGTGTGTGTGTGTGTGTGTGTGTGTGTGTTTTCCGGCATCTATTGTTCAGTTATTTGTTGTTGTTGTTGAAGAGGCTTTACTCTTTTTTTCTTTTTCAATACTTCAAAATAATCTTCAAGTGAATTGGATATAGCTTTGTTAGTGACAAAAGATCCAGACAATTATCATTGTGTATTATCCTACAGAACGGGGTAGTTAGTTTTGTGATTGACACATAGGTCAATGAATCTTTACTATGCCAGTTCATATTATTCTCAAACAACTTGCTCTGAGCACAGTTTGATCATACATGAGGTACACATGCACTTAGTGTACACAGCTGAAATGCTGATGTCTGGGTGCAATAAGTGCAATATGCATTGAAGATATAATTATGATTAACTGTGGTTAATGCCAACTATAGGCACTTGCCTATGACACCCATATCGGGATCTCACCATGGGAACTTTAGGGTTGGGCCACTGAATATTTAAATGAACTGTTAGTGGCAGTGTGTACTTGCCATGCTAAACATGCATCCTGCACAGGTGCAGGTGGAGACATCTTCAGAGAAGGTCCATAAAACATGTCATGTGGCATACAGTTAATGGTGGGGGGAGAATAAATGATAGATGTACTTTATGAGGTCTACCTTTGTATGTAGTCCAGAAGCTGCAGTTGGTACCGAATGCAGCAGCCAGGTTGGTCTCTGGGTCATTCGGAGAGACCATATTACTTCTTTACTAAAAGGACTACACTGGCTACCAATAGGTTTCTGGGTAAAATACAAGTTGCTGGTTATATAACCTATTAAGCCCTAAACAGATAAGGCCCTGGGTATTTAAGAGAACATCTCTTTCTCCATGAGCCCCACTGCCCATTGAAATCATGCTGGTGGCTACGCAGGGACGTTCCTGGTGGCTACGCAGGGACGGGCCTTCTCTTTTGCTGCCTCAAGATTCTGCTGCCCCAAGACTCTGGAATGCGCACCCTGCTTAAATAAGAGCCTCCCCATTTCTGACAACTTTTTTAAAGTCCCTAAAGTCTAATTTTTTCACACAAGCTTTTTAACTTGACTGGTGTTTTAAATTGTTTTAAGGTTTTCATTTCTGTCTTCATTTGCTGTATGTTGTTGTAAACCACCCAAAGACATTAGTTTGGGGTGGTCTTCAAATCTGATACATAAATGAATAAATAAATATAGCTGAAAGAGACCCACCAAGGCATTTTTCTCATCCAGACATCAGCATCTGTATCTCAAAAAAATGACCTGCTATGAGATAAATTACTGTTATTCTCATTTTATACAATCAGGCATAGAAATAATTGCCAAAGGCCATCCAATGAGTTTTTGGATGAGCTAGGAATTCAATCAGAATAGCAGGATAAAAAGGCAAAGGTAGGCTGTGCATACAGTCAGTCTTAGAAATATTGTTGGAGTGCTGCTGCACTGTGTGAAGTGCTTTTTCTTTTTTAATAAAAATGTTTTAGTCCTCTTTAATGCGTAAAATAGAATAAAATAAACAACAGATCTTCCAGAATTGAGCAAACACTTTTAAATGTCCAAACACCATGATCAATGCTCTATTTCAAGCAGCTGGGAACACTTAAGATTAAATACAGTAACTACAGCTACAATAAACACCTTTGTTTGTGCAACTCTTCCTTCATGTTTTTCTTTCATATATTTTGCCCAGGATTTCAACAGATCTCCATGTCTTCTAAGTCTAAATGTATAAAGAACATTTAATAGACATGCAGATTGGTTGAAACCCTGGGCAAACATATGAAAGAAAAACATGAAGGAAGAGTTGCACAAACAAAGGTGTTTATTCTGGCTACTGAAGGAAATACTGTGAAACGGAAGAGTAAAGAGGCTATGTCTATTGAACAATTCTACCCATCTGTTAATATTAAGGAGGAAATGAAAGAGGCAATGAAATTTATTGGCCAGTAAAGGGCAAGTAAAGTGTTGATTTTGGAGAGCCTCTCATTTCCCCCTCCTCTCTTTTCTCCTGTCCTTGGATTGGTTACTTCAGCTGAAGTTACTGTATTTTTTAAAAAACTTGTTTGAAGAACAGAAGTATGTTTATATGATCACCATTATATTGTCTTATAATAAAATATATTCTGAAGACCTTCATTAATGATGTTACAACTGTTTTCTGTAGTAAAGATTTCAGGTTTCAGAGGCTTGTTACTCAGGAGTATGCATTCAGAATATTTCTTTGGAAATACCAAAATACATAATAATATTTTTTTAACAAATAATCAGCCAAATCTGTCTAATCAGCACTAATTGGAACTCCCAGATTCCTTGTAAATAAGAAAACAGAAGTAAAGCAAAACATGGCAGCATTATTACATTAATAAATTTTTAGTTTTATTTTAGAACACACACTAGATAACAGAGTCAATAGAAATCAACTTCATTCATGTTGGGGCTAATATTCTTATGTTACCTTAATGCAGTGAATGAATGCTATTTCTGTGTATTGTGGCCTCTTCCCACACCACTCCAATAATGTTAAAACTGGGAATATCATGTGGGGGAAGCTTCATTCCTTGCCATGGTGAGGAAAAGTAACCATATTTGTCCACTCCACATAACACCAGCTTCAGCGTTATCAGAGGGACATTGAAAGTGACCATGTGGAAGCCACCAACATAAGAACTGAAACCGAAGAACTGAAGCTGAACAGTTCTTCATAGAGTAAGAACTCAGCCAAAGTACATCTTTCTACAGGTCATCAAAAAAAAAAAAAAAAAACAACCACCAAAAAAACCCACCTCTTCTTCCAGTTCTAGAATGGTTCTCTTGGTTGACTGACTTGCTATTCTCCAAAGCATATAGAAAATAGGAGCTATAGTGTATTGGTCCCTTAAAGGTAAAGTGCACCATCAAGTCGGTGTCAACGCCTGGCGACCACAGAGCCTTGTGGTTGTCTTTGGTAGAATACAGGAGGTGTTTACCATTGCCATCTCATCCCAGTATGAGATGATGCCTTTCAGCATCTTCCTATATTGCTGCTGCCCGATATAGATGTTTCCCATAGTCTGGGAAACATACCAGCGGGGATTCGAACTGGCAGCCTCTGGCTTGCTAGTCAAGTCATTTCCCCATGAAGTTTATTCCAATGACTACCTGAATTCCTTAGAACATGTTTCACATGGCACAGCATTACCATTTATCTCAACCTCTGGTTATCAAATGTTTTACAAATGATACTGTACATTGTATAAACATTTCAAACAGTATCAGAACAGAGTGCTTGAACTCTCTGCTAAGTGAGCAAAGAGGCACCTTTTTAAAGTGGCAATTCTCTTTATTTTTCAGGGGGGATAGCAACTGGCCCTATCCATTCCCAGTACAGCATTCCTCCAGTGGCTGTTGCTGATGTCCATCTTATGTTTCTTTTTAAGATCATGAGCCCTTTGGGAACAGGGAGCAGTGTGTGTGTGTGTGTGTGTGTGTGTGTGTGTGTGTGTGTGTGTGTGGAGGGGGAGAGAGAGAGAGAGAGAGAGAGAGAAAGAGAGAGAGAGAGAGAGAGAGAGAGAACTTTGGGAACTTTTCGGAACCTATACACAGGACAGGAAGCCACAGTCTAGATGGAACATGGTGAAACAGACTGGTTCCAGATTGACAAAGGAGTAAGACAAGGCTGTATACTTTCATTTTATATATTCAACTTATACTGAGAGAAGCTGGATTGGAAGAAGATGAGCGTGGTTTTAAAGTTGGAGGAAGAAACCTCAATAACCTGTGCTACACTGGTATCATCACTCTGATAGCTGAGAAAGCAGATGATCTGCAAGCTCTAGTAATGAAAGTCAAGGAGCACAGTGAAAAAATCGGACTTCGACTAAATGCAAAGAAGATTAAACTAATGACAATGGGTACAGCAACCAGCCTCAGAATTGACAATGAAGACATGGAAATGGTGGATAACTTCTGCATTTAGGATCGACAGTCAACAGTAAAGGATCGGGCAGTCAAGAAATATGACACAGACTAGCACTTGGTAGGGTTGCAATGAAGGCCTTGGAAAGGATATTTAGGTGCCATGATGTATCTATACCTACAAAGATTAGAATTGTTCAGACAATGGTTTTCCCCATGACACTCTATGGATGAGAAAGTTGGACTTTGAAGAAGCAAGATAGAAAAAGTATTGACGCTTTTGAATTTTGGTGCTGGAGAATACTATTTCTTTATTTATTATTTTACATTTTATATCCCGCTCTTCCTCCAAGGATCCCAGAGCGGTATACTACATACTTTGGTTTCTCCTCACAACAACCCTGTGAAATAGGTTAGGCTGAGAGAGAAGTGACTGGCCCAGTCACCCAGCAAGTCCCATGGCTGAATGGGGATTTGAACTCGGGTCTTCCCGGTCCTAGTCCAGCACTCTAACCACTACACCACGCTGGCTCATCTTTTGAGCCTTTTGAGGATACCATGAACAGCCAGGAAAACAAACAAATGGATCATAGAACAAAGCAATCCAGCATTTTCACTTGAGGCACAAATGACCAGGCTCAAACTATCATACTTTGGACACATTATGCGAAGACTCAGTTCCCTTGAGAAGTCCATAATGCTGGGAAAAGTTGAAGGAAAGAGAAGAAGATGAAGACCAGCAGCAAGGTGGATGGACTCTATTATGACAGCAAGGAATGCACCACTGAGAGACCTTAAAGGCCAAGTTGAAGACAGATACTGTAATCTTGAAGATAATCTATCTATGTGGTTGTTAAGAGTCAACATCGACTTGATGGCACTTAATCAAGGAATCAGTTTTGACCCTTGTATTTGGTTCTTCAGCTTCTTGCAGCTTTTCTTTAATTATCTCCCAGTATTTGATCAAGCAGGATGGTGTTCCTAAGTAGAAGAGTCAAGTCTGCAGTGTCTGTTCACTAAAATAAAGATGTACTCTATGAGTCATTATTCTTAGTTATTTCTGGCTCTCTTTAACTTACCTTTTTAATGAATCAACTTTAAAAGGTATAACTGGACTTCTGGAGGCTACTTCAGTTTGATTGGCATTAATGAGAAAGCTCTTTATAAGAGCTACTCTTCACCCCCAACCCCAAGAGCATGGTCCTTCTGAATAGATATTCAACATGACACAATATGATTCTACATGGCTACTGCTAGGCAAGATCACCTTTTTCTCCCCGGAACCAACAATTACAAAAGTGGCTAGACATCAATGCTTCATTTAAAGAATGAGATGCAGCCAACTCTCCCACATACAGAGGAGGGAAACTCTGCTGTGACCCTTGTACTCTGCTTAGTGTTGTACATCAGTGCAAAGCCTGTATAAAACTTTGAATAAAACTGCCTGTTTGACTGATTCTGTATTCTCTCTGTGTTTTAGGGGGAAAAAATCTTTCTTCATTTAGTTTTATTTCGGGGGTCATTGTGTCTCAAGATGCCTACAAGGTGCAGACATTTTTGGTTTGTGATTCTATAATGTTCTTTATAGGACATTATCACTGGCCCTGCAGTGCACAAAAACCTCCAAACAGGTAGTTACAATACATGGTTTGGTCCCTATGGATGAAAAACTGTCCAGAACAAATTTGTACTGCAGAAATGAATGGGTTATCCCATACAGAACTGCTCAACCAAAGCCCATTATCCCAATGTAATTTCTGCTTATTGGACGTGCTTTGCCTGGATGTCTGACCACATCTTGTTGAGGAGCCCAATGTGTCAGGGTGCATTCAAAGTTTGTTCATACCAGTTCTGGTATGCTTAAAAAGTAGTAGTATGTTTATTGCGGTCACAGACCAGATTAACAAACAATAACAATTAATAGCATTGATAAGAAAATTCAAAAATTTCAAAAGTTTACAATATCACAAACTATTTGAATTACTAATACAGTCTTTATGGAGCTTCGACACCACAAAACAGAACTTTGCCACATTATCTGAAATTACAGGTTTAAAATTGGCCAGCATAATTTCCAAATAAAATTGGTCTGTGTGACCAGGATAAATGGCTAAAATAGGAGCAATAAATTTGGTGCGAACGTCCTTATAAAACTGGCAATAAAGAATAACATGGGTGATAGATTCTATATTCCCTGAGCCACAGGGACAACAGCGCTGATCATGAGGAAGTCATTTGAATTTACCATCAAGTACTGCCAAATGGAGAATGTTCAATCACACGAGGGTCAGAAATCTCCTAAATTTTGGTACCAAGATATGGTCTAAATGTTCAGCCGGTTTATAGTTAAAAGTTTGGGAACCTAAGTAAATTCCCTTAGGTAACCATGCAGACTCCGCCTGCAAATCTATATCTCGGAGCCGTTGCTTCACAAAGCAAAGTGCCTGCTCTAATCCTCGCCCAATGAGATCTTCTTGAGACGTGCCCAAGTGATACAATTTTAATTTCAGAGCTGATTTCCATTTGGAAACGAAACTGTCTGACAACACTAAAGGGGCAGGACCAGCCAGAAAGAAGACCAGGCTTAACCAAAATTTAATTATGCAAAACCATACTTTTGCTTTCAGAGTAGTAACCCCTGCTTCCCTACGAAGGACAGCATTTGCTGTACCCCTAGGTACCTGAAAAATAGCCCTCAATTTGCTTAAAAACAAATTGGCCATCTACATCCAGCTTTTGCAACAACAACAACATTATAAAAAGCAACCATTTGAAGAATGCAAAGCCATTTAACCCCTCCTGGATAAGCTTTAAATCATCCACCCACCTGTCACATCAAAATCTGGCTATTTGCACCCAGACCAATGAAGATATGAGGCAAGATATGGAGTTAAATGGGCCATAACTTTATTAATAATTAGGCAAATCCATGAAGTAAAGGGAACCACCCCCTACAGTGTGGTAACTAGATATTTGCTACACAGGCTACCTGTCCTGGCAAAGAATCTGCATAAAGCATCATCCCAAGCCATGAAACCTTTAAGATTGGTGATGCCTCAGCAGAACAGAAGAAGACCAAGTCAGTGCTCCCTGAGTTGTAAAGTGTCTGGAGCCTGACAGTGGCTCCTCTTCACAACAAATGCATGCCTTAAGATGCTCACCAACCCTATACTACCTTTTTTTCACAATGTACCTGCCGTTGTGACCAGGAGTCTAACTAGCTATGGGAAAGCAGGGTAGACAAAAAGACTCTCTTCCATGACCAATTTGATGAGGGCCAAAAAAAAAAAAAAAAAAAAAATGAAACCCCCAAAGGGACAACAAGTTGAAGCTGGCACTACCCCCAGGGCAGGAAGTAATGGGTCGCTTCACTTGAGCAGACTCTGGGTCTGAGGACGCAGGAGCTGAAACATACAGCTAAGCCCCACCCCTTGCATCCATCAGCCAGTGGCTGAGCCCCCAAAGCCTTGTGCTGCATTTGAATAAGGCTGGGGCAAACAAGCCGTGCACAGCTGGATTCTGGATATTTCTGTATTTTGGAAGCTGTGTATTGGTTTGACTTCTAAAGTATCTTTTAAAAGTTTGGGGTTGGACTGCTATTTGCTTTCCCCCATCCACTCCCCCCACTTTTCAGTTTCTCTATATGAGGAAGCCCTTGACTCATTTTTCTGGCTTTCCTCTACCTTATTTTACACTTTTGTCACATTTGCTCCTTACTAAAGCATTAAGCCAATGTCCTTCAAGTAAGTCAATATTCTGAGCTACCCCAATTGAGTGGCCAAAATAATAATGTACCCATGGGAGCTTACCCTTAACGGCTCCTAGGGTCTTGCATTTCCTGATGATCTGAAGAACCATACAAGGAGAAAATCCTCATCTCAGTCAGAATATTCAAAAAGAACATTAAAATATAATATAAAAGATATTGATAATAATTACCTTTGAGTTGGATTTGTTTTTGCTTTTGTTTCTTTTGGGTTTTTTAGGAGACGAGTCTTCAAGTTTAGCTGCCATGGAGTGCTCACCAATATTGTATCTGTGTTAATTAGTTGCAAACCTACGAATGCCCAAACAGACTTTGGGTTGCAAAGAATCAAAATAAGAGCCAAAAATAAGAAAAGGTGGCAAAAGCTTTTCACAATGCAGTCTCTACAGAGGGTGACCTAATGACATCAGAAATGAAAAACAGAAAGGACAGTTTTACCCATCCTTAGAGATCAGTTTCTAAAGCACACTTTAACAGCACAAGTCCTTTGAGGACTTGTAAGGACAGTCTTACATTTTGCATATGTCCTTCAAAGTTAAGGTTTCACATATGAAATGCAGAACTTTGTTTCAAGGAACTTCATATAAAGTGATAATAACCATAACCTAGATCTTGGCCATGTGTTTGGGCCATGTGTTTTTCCAAGCCGGGAATTGTGGTAGAGTGCTACACTTTGTGAGTGGCAGTGATAGCCACCTTAACCTATAGGTTCTGGGCATCATTTTGGAGTGTTAAGCACTCCAGTAGCCTGATGACCATGTTGCAAACTCCAGACTTTCCCAGGCAGTGAGAAGTTCCAAGGGCAATATTGCCAGATTTGGTTTTGAAACAAGAGAACTTGAATTCATGTATTTTTGTAACCTTCTATGTCTTCACAGCAGGAGTGTAGCTATAACTGAGCAGATGGGTTCAAAGAACCTGGGCCCACAGTTCCTGAGGAACCCCCCAGCTCTACCACTCCCTAGTTTCTTCATTATCTTCCTCACTCTGCTGGGCTGCTAGGGAGAAGGGCAAATGTGGGCCCCCTCTCGCCTAGCTACGCCCCTGCTTCACAGACATGTATGTGTGTGCATGCATGGGCTAGGGGTGTGCATGGTCCGGAGTCCCCCCCGGTCCAGCACGGGGGGACTGTAACTTTAAGCGGGGGGGGTTGTACTCCCCCCCCACCGCTCTTCCCACTCCAGTGCTGGTCCGTTAAAAAATCCTCTTGGGGCGCAGAGTTCCTCCCTGCCGCCCCTGCCCCCGTCGTTGTTAGTTAAGGTGCAAAAGACTCTTGAAAGGTGCAAAAGACTTTTGAAAAGAGACGAGCACTAAAGAGACTTTTGAAAAGAGACTTAAGATGCAAAAGACTTTTGAAAAGAGACGAGCGCTAGCGGTGCGCATGCGCCCTGCATGGCGCGTGCTCATCTCTGACACTGCCGGGCGCGCGCCGCATACGTCACGTATTTTTCAATGGACCAGCACCGGAGGGGGAAGAGCGGCGGGGGGGGGGGGGTAAGTACAACCACCCTCCCGCTTAAAGTTACAGTTCCCTGCCCATCCGAACCTCCGGACCGCCGGACTTCCGGACCAGTCCGGAGGTCATTCCAATGGTGCCGAACCAAAACCATGCACACTACTAGCGTGGGCACACACACATTCAAGATGCCCCTAAGCCCATTTCTAGGGGTGTGCAATTTGGGAATCCGGTGATTCGGTTTGGGACCAGAACCGAATCACCCCTGTTCTGTTCTGTGCCCGAATATGGGCCACCTGAATCACCCTTGATTTGGTTCGGATTCGGATTTAATCCGAATCTGAATCTGAATCAATTCGGGGGGTAAAAAGGGGGCCCAGGGGCAAAATTTTGGGGTGGGGAGGTAGTTACCAATGGGTGGAGTCTACCACCCCAATTTCAGGGGAATTGGGCAAAGGGCTGATTTTTGGGGAATTTTTGAAATTTTAGCGACTTTGGGGCAGTTCGGGGGCATAGCATGGGATCTGGGCAAAAAGAGTGGGGTGGCGTGGTAGTGCCTAATAGGTGCAGGCTACCACCCCAATTTCAGGGGGATTGGGCAAAGGGCTGATTTTTGGGGAATTTCTGAATTTTTCATGTCTTTGGGGCATATTGAGGCAGATTGGGGCAGAAAGTGGGGACTGGGGCAGAATAGTGTGGTGGGGTGGTAGTGCCTAATGGGTGGAGGCTACCACCCCAATTTCAGGGGGATTGGACAAAGGGCTGATTTTTTGGGAATATTTGAAGTTTTGGTGTCTTTGGGGCAGATTGGGGGCAGAAAGTGGATCTGCCCCAAAGGAGTGGGGTGGGCTGGTAGATAGTGCCTAATGGGTGGAGGCTACAACCCATCCCCAATTTCAGAGTGATTGGGCAGAGGGGTGAATTTTGGTTTGAAATCTCCGTTTTTTGAAGTTTTTTGAAGTTTTTTCTGAGGTGTGAATTCTCATTCTATCATAGCAAATGAGATTTTTTTCAATTAGACAACTCTCATGATCCCACTTTCACTTTTTCACACTTACTATGAATATGAGGAAGTAATCAATTTAGCACACTTCACCTTATGAAGACAAACCTCAGAATTCACCAAAATTCACCCCTCTGCCCAATCACTCTGAAATTGGGGATGGGTGGTAGCCTCCACCCATTAGGCACTATCTACCAGCCCACCCCACTCCTTTGGGGCAGATCCACTTTCTGCCCCCAATCTGCCCCAAAGACACCAAAACTTCAAATATTCCCAAAAAATCAGGCCTCTGCCCAATCCCCCTGAAATTGGGGTGGTAGCCTCCACCCATTAGGCACTACCACCCTACCCCACTCTTTTGGGGCAGATCCACTTTCTGCCCCCAAACTGCCCCAAAGTCACTAAAACTTCAAAAATTCTCAAAAAATCAGCCCTTTGTCCAATCCCCCTGAAATTGGGGTGGTAGCCTCCACCCATTAGGCACTACCACCCCACCCCACTATTCTCCCCAAGTCCCCACTTTCTGCCCCAATCTGCCCCAAAGACATGGAAAATTCAGAATTTCCCCAAAAATCAGCCCTTTGCCCAATCCCCCTGAAATTGGGGTGGTAGCCTGCACCCATTAGGCACTACCACCCCACCCCACTCTTTTTGCCCAGATCCCATGATATGCCCCTGAACTGCCCCAAAGTCACTAAAACTTCAAAAAATCCCCCCAAATCAACCATGAACCAAATCACCCGAATTTTTCATGCCCGAAATTTGGGTGATTCGGCTCAGGCCCAAAAAATATCGGGGGACATCGGGGGTGATTCAGTTCGGCCCCGAATAACCCGAAATTGCTCGTTTCGGGCACAGATTATTCTGTGCCCAAAATTTTTTGCACATCCCTATTTTTTTGCATTTCCCTGAGCTGGGAGGGCATCGCTTTCCTCAAGCACTGATGAATATCTCATTCACAAAGCACTATTAAGAGCACTCCTATGTCAGCTCGCTTGTCTGCGTCATCATTAGTGTTGGAAATTCTCAGTGGTGAGAGAATCCCTTTCTCATTATAGCAGAGTGCACAGAGGCACAACACAGCGGATTGAGTTAGGCATGCGTGTATGCTGAGAGTAAATTAACTTGGAGCCAATTCCAGTTTCAAATCAATATATAAGGCATTTATTAAGGAACTCCATTCTAGATAGGGAAGTGAGGAGTTAGGATCTCTAATCTAGCTAACTAGCTGGATGCAGATGGATTCTGCATCTTCTCTGCACACAAGGTGCAGGGAGCGGAGCTTGCCATGTTGCAAGGTAGAAGGGCAGGTAGGGAAGAGAGAGAGGAAGGAAGTTAATCCCTAAGAGTAGCAATCTACATTTCAAAGGGATAGTGTCAGAGCAGTGGAGAAGGGATGACCAGTGTCTTGACCCTCTAGCCCTCTGACTCACTAGTCTGTCCTCCACTGTCTGAGACAAGAGACAACGCAAAGGCCTTTAACTTCCAACAATTAGAAGGACACCCTGGTTCACCTATGTAGAAACAGCCAGCAACTAGAGAAACCCCCAAGATGCGAAGGAAGGTTTACTGGTGTCTATTATGTGAATGCAGGACAATCTGGAGGGGTGAGAGGGCTTAACTGAAAAGCTCCAGAAAGTCCGCTCAGTATGTAGCTGCTCACTCTGACTCGTTTGGGGTGCAGCTTCTATGCCCCAGCCTCATTCAAATGCAGCATGGAGCATTTGGTTTAGGGGTTGGAGTGGGCGATGCCAGAACACTCTGTCGTTGGACCTGTTCTCCTTTCTCTTCAGTTCAGTGTTAGCAAACAACCTCTTCCTTCCTGTCCCTGGGTGCAGTGTAGGTTTGGGCTGATCACCCTCTTGGTCAATCAGGTAGGATTTTTTTGCCAGAGGTCTTTTTCTCCTACCTCCCACTGATGCCCTTAGTTAGTTTTTCCCTGGTCACAACGGCAAGCACAGTGGGGTGGAACTGATCAGTGCAGGGTGGTGAGCACCTTAAAGCACGCATTTCGCTTTATGGCTCAAGGAACAGCCTGCTGAGGGATCACCCTCCTTAAAGGACTTCATGGCTTGAGGGAGGTGATCTCAAGGCAGGTAGCTTTGACAACAGGTGGACTAAGATGTCAGCATTAACCTCAGGGGTGATGCTGGCCGGAGCCAAGGTGTACTGTATCACCCATTCTCTATTAGGTTGATTCACTGTGGTCAGTGAATAATTAGTTTATTACTGTGGGGGTTGGAGAGCCAATCCTCCTTTTTTGTCTGAATAATTTGAATAAAGTTGTGGCCCGTTTTTTACTCCAGTTCTTTGTCTCATGTCTTCATTTGGGTCTGGGTGCAATGCATATTTTGTTTTTAAAAAATACTTCTTCCTGGAATCCCAGGTATTTCCAAATCTAAGAACAAAACGCTCTCCTCCATTATCAGTGCATCCTGCCATTCAGATTACAGACTGCCAAGCAATCAAAGATGCTTGGTCCTTTGGGCATATAGGAGACACTCAGGAATCCCCCAATCTCGACACAGACCTCAGAACAAAGACTGAAAAGGATTAGCTAATAGGTGATTCAGGTAAAGAAAGGAAAGAGTAAATCACCCAATCTTACACCTTCCTCCCATCTGTACATCTCAAAAGGGAAACCATTTACCCATGTATACTTCTGCACCCATCACTTTTGTCCCCATGCCCACAACTTCAAATCATTTCCCCTTAGCTAAGTAATTAATTCTGGTTAGACAGAACCTTTTTTTATTTGATTAAAAAAAAAGTGCCCCCCTTTGCCTATTCACAAACCCAATCTTGATCCTTGACCAGGGGCCTGGAGCACCTTCCTTGTGAGGCAAGGCTACAATATCTGGGGTTTTTTAATTTAGAAAAAAGAGTGGCTAAGGGGAGACATGATAAAGGGCTTTAAAATTATTCATGGTGTGGAGGGAGTGGATAAGAGAGAAATGTTTCTCCCCCTCTTGTAACACGGGAATCATGGGCCATCCTATGAAAATGATTGCAAGGAAATTTAGCGCATAATTCATCTATGGCATTCTCTGCCACAGGATGTGGTGATGGCCACCAGTTTGGATGGCTTTAAAAGGGGCTTAGGCAAATTCATGGAGGACAGGTCTATCGGTGGCTACCTGATGACTGTAAACTAACTCCAGGTTCTGAGGCAGGATGCCTCTGAATACCAGTTGCAGGGAGAAACAGCAGGAGAAGGGGCATGCCTTCATCTCTTGCCTATGGGCTTCCCAGAGGTGCAGGGTTGGCTGTTGTGGGAAACAGGATGCTGGACCAGATAGGCCTTGGACCTGATCCATCAGTGCTGTTCTTATGGACAGTTGATCCTGCTGCTCTTCTTCCTTCCTTGATCCTTCTTCCTTTTTTGGATGCTACTTTTCAACTGTTAGGATTTCTTTACTCCAAAGTCTCTATACCTCCTTGCTTCCCTTTCAGGTACTAGGTAAGCCTTCTATCATCATAGGAATTCTATTTTGAAAAACTATTTGGTCTGAAATACAAACTCAGTTTCAAACTATGGTTTGAAACTGAAACTCTGCCTGCTAACATTAATTGCTATTATTATTGCAAGTAATATTATTGCTAATTCATCATTGCTTTTTATGAATATTGCTCATTCCATTTTTGCTTTCCATGACCTTGCAATTAGATCCTTTAATAAAGCACACTATAATTTGATCAGAAGTCTGTTTGTGATATTCTTCTGTTCTGATGCAGAGCATTAGCCCCTGGTTAAAAGATCCCAAGACACACGTCAGTAACACATGTGTCATAACAGCACATAGAGGTGCACAACTAGCTTCTAACCAATAGCTCCCACTGAGAAAATATGAACTATCATGCACTATTAATTATGCACCTCCCTAATGCAAGAATATTTAACAAGAAACCAACAATAATATGCACATGATCACAGTTCCAGAAGCCATTTATAAACAAGGCTATTCCAAAAACACCCTGGATACCTTATAAAAAAGCAGCATATTAATTAGATAGATAGACAGAGCATTTTCCATAGCAGAAATGCTGTTAAGTTAAAAAAATCAGCTAGTGTCAGGGACAGCGCTTCCAAGAGATATGGTTTGAGTTGCCTTGGGCATGGGCACAAGAAGGGGCACAGCGGGCGGCAAGTACTGCTCCTCACTACCACAGGCACCAGCCTGCTGGCCTCCCTGCTGCCCACTGCCACTACCCTAGCTCAGTCACTGGGGCACGCTGCTCATTTTTTCATTGGACACCACTGAGTTATGCCCCTTCTTTCCATGCTTCTCTTGGAAGCTAGGGACATCCATGCTGCCTGGCTTGGTGGCATAGTCTAAGAGTGTTCATGCACCACTGCTGCAACCTCAGCATCATGTTCTGAGAATGCTGCCCACAGATCATCTTGAGGCACATCATCTGCCTCAAGCAGCAGAATAGCTTAGATCACCTCTGGCTGGTGCTAAGAATAACACAATCATTTTTACCTGGCTGCTAGTGTTTGGCTAGCTATATATCCTGCTACAGAGCAGAAAGTCTATTTTTCTGATACTTTTGGACCATCAGCTGGACTACTAAAAGCAGTTAAAGAAGTATCAATGACCATGGCATTGAATGATACTTCCACATCCTACCTACATGTCGTTATTTCTTTGCTATTGTCTCTGTACTGACATAACTGTATTTTCAGCGACTACTGAGTCCTTTGTCTCTGACGTTTTCTATTTTCCCCCTGTGACACTATCCATTCGAAGAATATTTGCATGGTGGACAGCTCATGATAAAAGCTGCTGATAAAAGTAAATCTCTAAAAGGATCTTGAAAATGCCCAACTTATCTAACAAAGAAAAGCAAAAGATAATCTAAAAGACACTGCAATTAATTGTGTTTGACATTTCCTTTGCAAATGCTACTTCTCCAATGTCAAGGTTGTATGAGTCTGATATCCTACACAGTTACAAGTATACATTTTATTTTATTTTATTTTATTTTAATTTATTGTTGAATTTCTATACCGCCTTTCATTAAAAACAACCCCAAGGCAGTTTACAAAAGTTAAAAACATACAATAAAAATGACAATTAAAATATTAAGCTAAAAATATAAAACAAATCTAATTTAAAAACTATAATATACAAGCACAAAAACACATAGACACAAGAGTAAAAACACATAGAAGCAGCATAGAAATGGTCATGTAAAAGCCTGGGGGGAAAGCCAAGATTTAAGAAGCTTTCTAAAAACTGTGATGGAGTCTGAGGAGCGAATGACCACTGGGAGAGCATTCCAAAGTCTGTGATTAGAAGATGTACAAGACTCAGAGGTGCACCTAGATAATTTTGGAGCCTGGACCAAGCGGCCTTTGGAGGGGCCCCCTCCCCTGCAAATTAAGCATCGCAATCACACCACCCATGACAGACTAAAGAGGATTGGAGGGGGGGCTGGGCTGTGGAGGCCCTGGAGTTTGGCCCAGAAGTCCAGAGGTAAGAGCACCTCTGACAAGACCTGTCACTTTCTCAATAACCAGAACATCCCTCATTTATCTTTTTAAAATGTGCATTTTAATAAAATAAAATGAAACAAAACAACTAAAGAATGTGCAGAGGCTCACATTACTGAATTCCTATTTTCCCCTTCCTTCCTAAACATATTACATTCTTGAACAACTTTATTTAAAGTATTGTTCTTTAAAATAAAAGTGAATGTATATGTGCCTTTATATTGGACCAGCCAATCACTATCAAGGTAAAAGCCTTATCATTATCATCAAAACTGATTTTCATTACTTATACACATGATCAACATAATAAGTTACAAAAATAGGAAACTGCCTTTTACAGAGTCAGCTTATTGGCCTTTCTGCTCTAAATGTAATACTCTTAATGTAAAATGCCCGGAGCCATTTTTGGAAGGGCGGTATAGAAACTGAATGAATGAATGAATAATGAATCTATACCTACGCATGCATCTGATTTCTACTTGGAAAAGACGTATAAGCCAAACTCATTTATGGAGGGGTGAAAATAATAAAGAATATATCTTGGTGTAGTTATGGGAAGGATTTGAGGGAGGCCTAGGCCTCACTTAGAGCAACTTCTGAGAGTGTAGGCCCTTCCTAAAAAGGAAAAAAGCCTGAGAAATTCAAAACAAAAGGACCAGTCCAGAGGATTGGGTGAGGACTACACATACAGCCACCTACTGGAGAGGAGAAAGCTTTGCTCTGTTGGTTAGTTCTTTCCCAGGAGTGCTCTAGGGAAACAGCTGGCTGAGAGCTGCTGGGGAAATTGGAAGGCCTCGGCCTGTAAGCAAAAGGCTAGGACTAGTACAGTAAGATGCATGAGGAGAGTTATTTTTCTTGACTGTATTGCTTGAAATCTGAGTGGTCTGGTTTAATGAAAACTCTCTCTCTCTCTCTCTCTCTCTCTCTCACACACACACACACACACACACAGCTTTATGAAGAGACAATTATTGTTATTGCATACTGTTGTTCTTTTAATCTAATAATAAATCCTTGTTGTGGAAGTGTGCTACCTTTCATTTTGGGTCTGCCTTAGTCGCACATCTTTGAAGGCCTAGGACTGCTCAGCCCTTCTAGGGAGTAGGGATATGCATGGAAATGGTTTGATGCACTCCTGGGAGGATGGGTGTGTGTGTGCTTTACTTTAAGAGGCGGGGGGGCCCTCATACTTTCCCATCCCTGCCCTGCTGCTCCCTCCCCGCCACCGCCATTACTCTCCCTAAAAGTGTGGGCAAAGGACTGCAGTGTTCCTCCTTGTAGCCCTGTTCAGTGTTGCCACAGAAATGGCCGACACGTGTGTGTGGCTACACTGAATGGGGATGCATGTACGTCCCTTGTTTAATCCCGGTTCTGTGCACATCCCTACTAGGGAGGGTTTTGCCACTTTCACCTCCCCCAGAAATCTTATATGGAAAGAGTGGTTTGTTGCACGTTAAAATAAAGTAGATGGTGGCAGCCTACCTTGAATTCCTTGCAGTCAACGATTCACCCCAGTGAACTCCCCCCTCCTCCTCTGGCTCTGGTAGGAGCCATGACACTTGGTAACCCATGTAGCAAATCCCAGAATTACCACACACAGACACACACAGCCCTAATCTTTGTGCCACTGTTAATGGACGCATTCGTGCACTCATGCATGTGTGTCTGACTGTTTATCAAAGGCCCACACAATTCATATGAGCAACACAAAACCAGGGTATAGTAACAACTCACATTTTGATAATCCAAGGGATAGCATGAGAAAAATAAATCAGGTCATTTCTCTTCATTCAGTTTAAAAATCAGAGTTCTCAACTAGCAGACTCTATATCTTTAACAATAGGTTATGGAAGCTACAGCACAATCCTGCCCCTGATAAATGTCATACAAAAGCCACTAAACAATACAGCAGACCAAACTTGATAAAACGCAGGTGCACAAATCACTTCCTTTGGTCTTGTTGCTAGTTTTCTGCTTCGGCTGCCCTTTTGACATACTCCAGGGTGTTTCTGATCATGGGCATTCTTATCTACAGGGTTGCTAGGTAGAGGTAGATGCCAGTTCATTTTCTACATTCTCCCATAGATTTCAAAATGCCCTGTCAGTTCACTGATGTGAAGAGGCATCTAGTGCATCCATTGACTCGTTAGGGGAACTTTTTTATGTTTTACCAACACCAACATAGAGAAAAAGAAGTGGCAAGGTACTGGGGACCAGATGAATCAGGCAATCTAAAACCAGTATCATTTACAAAGCCTGTGTTGTTTTTGAGTCTTTCTGTGAGTTCCATGCAGTTTTTATTGCTAAGGGAAATTCTGTGGGCTGACTACGTTTTCTGCATCCAAAGCCTGATTTTCTTTTTTAGTCAACAGACATCAGAGAAAAAGTTTCTATATGTGCCATTATTTCAGTTCTGATTCTATTTTACATAATTATTCAAATTTTACAGTGTTAAATGTAAATATAAATTTCTCAGCACATCCTTATTTTGAAAAACAGCACGGTAAATAGGTATGATTAATTCTGACCATCATATTTGGAGGAGAGAAGTTAATGCAAAATTCCACATATTTTGGTGTACAAATCGAGGCTCCTGATCATCCTCAATTCGAATAAATGCTTTTTGCACATTTATGAGAGAAATACGTAGGTTATTCCAGCTCATAAATCTCAAGGTCTTTCCAGGGGTGCAAATCCCTCCCTAAACATTTGAGGAGTTCCTCCCCTTATTTTACATACCCTCTTGCCAAACCAACCATAGTGCAGTTGACACATGTCTTTAACCCCCAAAACAAATTCTCTCCAAAAAAGTGCCTTTCCTCCCCCGCCAAAAAAAAAATTAAGTGCGGAGTATGCCACAATTTTTCTTTCTGTCTGCATCCCTGGGTGTTTCTATGAACTGTTAGTTCTAAATACATTTAGCAATCTTATAATTCCAATTTCCATATAGGAAAAATTAAAAATCCATTCATTTATCCTGCTACGTCTTTGTAAACTTTCTTTTCAACATAATCATGCTTAGGATCTAACCCATCAATGTTGCCTCCTTTTAATAAACCAGATTGGCAAGCTGTCTGTGGGTCCCCGCCATCCTTTTCTCTGAAGTATATGCCTTGACCCACTTGCTTGAGTCATATATGCACTGAACTGTTCTGTGGTCATTTTGGCATGCTGTACACAGTGCAGGCCAACTATGTTTGTGATCTATATTATGTTAATTGTCTGTAATGCAACTGATGGGTGGACCCTGTCATGGATGTAGTAGATGACTTGCTGTTCTTTTGGTTCCTTCCTGCCCTTTGATTCCTGCCCTTTGATTCTACATTTTGTTGTTTGCCATGAAAATGTCAAGTTTGTGACAAAGCTATTCATGCTGCACTAGGCAGAGTTTATGTTATTGTTTTGTTTGGATCCGAACATGAGAATGCATGATGCAAACCACGTTAACAGAAAATGTCACACACAATTTTATCCTTTTCTTTGCACCAGTGAGTTGCCTCCAGCCATTATGTACATTTATTAATGCATTAATCATCATTAATGTGAGGACTGGCTCAGAAGGTTGGATATACAAGAGAACCAGAGGCTAAATGAAGATTATAATTGCATATGATAAATGTTGTCACTTGTCTAGTCTTCTGCAAAGAAGTGGGACAGGAATAAGAACCTGAATATAATGGAAAAACAAATACCTGAGGGTTAATGAAATATACTGTGACATGCCTGACATTGAGTGCCAGACTGCATATATATGTAAGTCTTACAGTGCTTTCCTGGTGCTTCAGATGAGTATAACACTAGTCACAGTTAGTGTTAGCAGAAATAACCAGAAATTAGCAGTGAATTTTGGAAGAGTTGGATCTGGCTTTCAGAAGTGGTAGAATAGACTTGGAAAGGTAGCATAGATTTGTTTGTTTGCTTGTTTATTGATAGATAGATTGATTATTTATTTTTATACCGCCTTTCATAAGGAATCCCAAGGGAGATTACAACAGTTAAAATACAATAAAACTCCATAAAAATCAGTTAAATCGTTTAAAAAACAAAACATAAAACACACATACCGCCCCCCCCCTAAAAAAAATTGATAGAGCAGTAGTACTTCATACTCTAAGTGGAGCCTCGCATATTTTGAGTATGCTAACTCCCTGCTATGGGCGGTGAAAACTACCAGGAAGTGACCATGTGTGTGGGTTGATTTGTGGTTTCTCAGCACAGGCAAACAACATTGGCGCGTGTAGATTTGAAGAAAGTGGTCAATGAAGGTTGCTGCACTGAGCAACCATGATTGAGCCCTAGCATACGATCACTTCCTAGTTGTTTTCATTGTTTTCATGACCAGGCATCGGGAGTGTGCGCACCTCCTACTACCTCTGCCACCTGACATTTAGCGGCAAGAATGATTCTAAGAACTGGCCCATTATCTTCTTGACTCTATAAAGAAACTACTCCTGAGGCTTAAGTGAGGATCAGTTAACTCTTAATGGGTAGCCAGGGGATTCCGAGTGTCATAGGAACATAGGAAGTTGCCATATACTGAGTCAGACCATTGGCCTAGATAGCTCAGTATTGTCTTCACAGACTGGAAGTCATGAACCTCAAGCACAACCACATAGTACCTGAGTCTGACTCTGGGACTATTCACATGATGGTGCGAGCACACGTGCGGGTGGGAAGGAAGGAAGGAAGGAAGGAAGGAAGGAAAGAAAGGTTCAACCTACCTTCCCCCAGGCAATTGCTCTTAGGCTCTTCAGTGCACAAGCCGCACGCCCACATGACCTGCACTGCTAGGAGAAGTGTGGATGACTACCCATGCTACTCCTGGCAGCACAGAGGCTGGGACTCATTTTCCCAGCCTCTGCATATTCCACAAGATACTGTGCAATGAATAGTGGGGATTCCCACATCAGATGGGAGCTCTAGGCACCTGTCTCTGTGTCTCCTTGGTTCCATGGAGCTGAGGAGATACATGAGATCAGAGGCCAGGTTAAGGGGGTGCTTGCTCCCTTAACCTTGGCTAAAAGCTGGGCTTAGGAGTGGATTTAGGCTGGGCAGGAGCTCTGGGATCTGCATGCATCCTGGCACTCCACACAAGCAGCTTAGCCCAAATCACCCAGTTCGGGCAGTCTTCAGCCTGTTCCAGGCCTGCCCTCTGTTGCGGTGGCCATTTTGGAGGCCGCCATGCATGCTCGCGCGCGAGAGAGAGCTGCCAATTAGCAACAGGGACGGAAGGAGAAGCAGCATGCCAGGCAGGTCGGCCACAGAGGAGAAGTGGCGGCCAGCCTCCAGGGGAAGCGGCAGCCACCAGACCAGTTAGTATTGTAGGGGAAGCGGCAGCCACCAGGCCGGCCAGCTGTGCAGGGGAAGCAGCCGCCACCAGACCGAACAGGTGTGCAAGAGAAGTTGCTGCCACCAGGCTGGCTTGCAGCCATGGAGGAGAAGTGGCCGCTGCCAGGCCAGCAAGCGGCCAGCGAGGAAAAGCAGCAGCCAGACGGTGAAGCAGCCTGGCCGCCAAGGGAGAATGGACTGGCGGGGGGAATGAAATGGGGCTGGGGGGGAGAAAGAAATTAAGATGGGGGAGGAGAGACAGGGAAAACTAGGGGCGCAGATGCTCTGTACAAGGTCAGCTAGTGTGTGTGTGTGTGTGTGTGTGTGTGTATGTATATATATATATATATATATATATATATATATATATATATATATATATAAATATATATATATATACACATACATACAACCCCCTGAACAGGTGAGGGGGGTGGGGTTGGTCCGATAACAAACCATCAAATAGAAAAGGTTCAATATTGAACAGATTCGGAATTGAACCTGAGTGTTTGCACATCCCTAATGGCCATGGGGGCTGTCATGGAGAGTGCCTGCAGTTGTGAATTTGCAACTACATCACTGGCTTGGACTAAACATTAAATCATTCCAGTAGTAGGGTTTGCTTGTGTTTTTAATAAATCAACAGTTTTAAAATAATCACTCATGAACCCATATGCATAGCAATTTTTCTTAACCGCTAAGCTGTCACGAGATAGTTTGGTATCTTATGACACTTCAGCATATATGGACCGAAATATGTGTAATATTTCATCTGCCTCAATTTCAAACCTGGCTGTAAACTGCATACTGCTGTGCATACATGCAAACTATTTGTAGGTTCAAGAGAATGTGCAATGGTCTAACCTTCAGACAATATTTGTGTTTCCAATTTGAAATTAAATATGAAGCACAATCCTATGCATGTTTACTCAGAAGTAAGCCCTGCAGTGTTCAGTGAGATTTACTGGCAACATAAACAAACATTGGGTGGCAAGTTTAGTCTGTTTGACCACATATAGTTGTCTCAGATATATTCCACTCAGTTCCCTTTTTTGTGGGGGGCCTATTAAAAAAGATTGATAATGTTATTTGGAAAGAAAAGTAAAGAACTGATTTAAAATGCATTTTCGCCTGGCTCCACACAAAGAAATGCTGTATGACAGAGGAACAGAAATGGAGGCAGAAGTTACAAAAGCTGAACATGAACCAAAAGGAATTTTAATGGCTATTTTGTGGAGCCCAAAGATAGGACCAGTGCCTCTTTGTGAAAATAGTACTTTGTTCCAGTTCAAGACCATTACAATGCAATGTTATGGGCTGCCACAGAATAGCATAGAGACATGTTTAATATTGCTCCAGATTAAAAACAAATCCTATATACCCCCAAACCAACTAGTGTTGTTATTAAATGACTTGGCACTCTGCAATTGGACTGAACTTTCAAAGAATATATCACTCCAGCCAAGAAAATGATCCCAACAAAAATCTGTAATGTGTTGTAGAATGGTCTCATTGAAAACTTGTTTAACATGTTTTATATATAATAGTATACTACTGACAAAACAAACAATGTCTGTACCTATTTTATAAAGCTACATATTATAATAGCAAAAAGAAATAATTGCCATGTATGGACATGACACATAAGTTCCAAGGAAAATCAAAAATACAGAGACTGGCTACAATTTGAATGCATTATTATGGCTTCTGCCCAAAGAATTCCACTAATGACTGTTGACAATGACTTTCAATAATAACTGTTGATAATGTCCACATGCACAGATCTATGATGTCCATTTTTGGATGATCACCAAATAGGCTAGGGATTGTCCCATTTTCACCCTCCTATTCAGTGGGGCAGTGATAATTAGTACATCAATATATATTCAGTATTGTTTGGATTTAATGTGCAAATGTCTGTTAAAAGCCTCTCCATTACTGTTATACAGAAAGCATAAGAAGCAGCCATGCAGGAGTGGCAACCATACTACTAGGGCAGGGCTGCTCAACTTCGGCCCTCCTGCAGATGGAGGAGCCATCACAAGAGCCAGCGTGGTGTAGTGGTTAGAGTGCTGGACTAGGACCGGAGAGACCTGAGTTCAAATCCCCATTCAACCATGATACTTGCTGGGTGACTCTGGGCCAGTCACTTCTCTCTCAGCCTAACCTACTTCACAGGGTTGTTAAGTATGTAGTGCACCGCTCTGGGCTCCTTGGAGGAAGAGTGGGATAAAAAATAAAAAATGAAAATGTTGGCCTACAATTCCCATAATCCCTGGCTATTGACCACTGTGTCTGGGGATTATGAGGACTGTCATCCAAAAACAGCTGGGGGGGGGGGGCTAAGTTGAGGAGGCCTGCACTATGGTAACAAGCATGAGATCAGAGGCCTTCAAGGAAATATGTATATAGATCATAGTTATATTTTTTTAAAAAGATGATGGGGGGAGCACTGATGTGACCTAGTGAGTGGCCTAGGGAGGAGCCACGCCACTACTGCAGCAGGTCAAGTAACCGCCCCCACCCACCTTTTTAAAACCCCATAAAGTTCCCCTGGTGCTTGTGAAGGGGAATCTTACCAGATTCCCCTTTACAAGCACTAGAACTAGGGTCAAACCATTTCTGTTGCAACTCCAGTTCTAAGCATGAACCAAACCACCCTGGAGCAGCTCTGTGCACACTCCTATATACTACACATGATACAGTGGAACAGGTGAACTGGTTATATTGCAATAAGTAAAAACATGGTAAGCCAATTGAAAATTATTTGCTTCCTGACACAATGAATTTATAATGTGATAATTTCATACACAATGAAGTTTGTTGGTTTAAAAATATTATGTTGCAACCTATACATGGAAAACATCCCACTAGCAGTAATACCTCCCTAGTCCTCACAACAGGCACATGGGCTGGGGAAGGGCTTACAGAGAGTATGTAAAGGGATTCTGATTAATTCGGAGTAGGGTCAGAAAGCTCTTTAGAATTTGGCCAGAAAAACTCAAGGATTGCTTCACATTCCCTGTCTTCATTCAGCTGGCCGAGCTCCGCGGACTAGCTTGGAGCTGGTCCAGGGATCAAAAAACCCTCACTGCCGGGCCCGTGGTAAATTTGCCACTTCCAGGGGGTTCTGCTGTTAGGGATGGGTACGGACCGGTCCGGAGGCCATTCTAAAGGCCTCCAGACTGTCCGGACCGGTCCGGACCTGGCCGGTTCGGTTCGGATGGGGGGGGTTCCTTTAAGGGCGGGGGAGGGTTTACTTACCCCTCCCACCGCTTTCCCCCCTCCAGCGCACGTATTGTATGTAGTAATTGGGGTGGCAGGATACCTCCCTGCCACCCCTTCTCCCTCTTCAGTGCAAAAGACTTCAAGGAGCCTTTTGCGCACGCGCACATCGCACACGAGCTTCACGTCTCCCTCACGTGCGTGCGTGAATAGTCCCAGAGTCAGACTCAGGTACTATGTGTTTGTGCTTGAGGTTCATGACTTCCAGTCTGTGAAGACAATACTGAGCTATCTAGGCCAATGGTCTGACTCAGTATATGACAACTTCCTATGTTCCTATGACACTAGGAATCCCCTGGCTACCCACGTCAGGGAGATGTGAAGCTCGCGCGCGACGTGCACGTGCGCAAAAGGCTCCGCTGGAGGGGGGAAAGTGGCGGGAGGGGTAAGTAAACCCTCCCCCGCCCTTAAAGGAGCCCCCAACAAAGTGCCAGACCGCAGCGCTGCAGTTCCGTGCACACCTCTATCTGCTGTGGGGAGGGGTCTCTGAAGCTGCCTTCTCTCCTCACCGGCCTACACCCATCTTTTTTGGGATGGTTCAGCCCATTCTCGGGCCTTTCCGGCCCTCTCCCAGCTCTCAGCAGCCATTTTGAAGGCCGCCGCACATTTGCATGGGCTATTTGCATGCCCAGGTGACCCAGGTTTTCTGAACCGTCCTGGAAAAGACCAGGAGGAGGCCAGTGGGGGAGGGGGAAGCTTCATAGACACCCTCCATCCCCACAGCTGTGGCAGCATCCCCCAGAAGCCACAAAATTACCACAGGCTCAGCAGTGAGTTATAAAATTAATCATTATTTTTTAACTTTTTGAACTCCAGACCGGCTCAATCTGGAGCCAATCTGATTCGAGTCCAGTCTGGACCCGAACTGAACTGGGCATGTTTGATTTTGTGCACACCCCTAGTCTCAGGCTTGGTGTTAGAGTCCCCCAGGCTTGTGGTGGTAGGGGACTTCATTGTTCACTTCAGGACCAATTTGTCCAGGCTGGTTCAGGAGTTCATAGTGGCCATAACTATGGGCCTATCCCAAGCGGTCTCAGGAGTAATGTACATTGTTGGTCACATGCTTGATTTGATCAGAGTGCTGTTCTGTGGGTGGGGACTCCTGTGATTTCCCCATTGTCATGGACGCAGAGGCGCTCTTACCCCTGGACTTTGGGGCTGAAGTCCAGGGCCTCCACATACCCTGGGGGCTGCCAAATCCTCTTTAGTCTGTCCTGGGTGGTGTGGTTTGGGTTGACGCTTAACTTGCAGCGGGGGAGCCTCCAAAGGCCTTTAGGTCCAGCCTCCTCTTGGTACACCTCTGCATGGACGGACCACCAACTGGTTAAGGTTGGACTTATAACCACATCCCACCTCTGCAGGGCTGAGGGGCCTATTAGGATGTGCTGCCCAAGAAGGTTGTTAGATCCAATCGGATTCCAAGAAGCCTTGGAATGATTTAGTGTTGGCTTTGCCAGTAATCCTGTTGATGTCAGTATCTGGCCACCTGGCAGGGAAGTTCACAGTATCAAACGGAGCAACAGAAACAAGATACGGCTCGGACACAGTTCTTCTTTATTGGGCTTGGCTGCAAGCTGTCGATACGAAAGTTGATAAACATTGCTTTCCAGCAGTGAATAGAAAGCTGGTGACGTAATTTATAGTTCAAGCCGAGAGCTCCCAGCTGGCAGGAATTCAAGGCTTATCAGCTCTCTGCAAGAGGCATTTACTCCTCCTGATAGTTTCAAGCTGAGTTCTTCGCCTTGTAATATGCCTCTGTTGTGGAGTCAGTGGAGGTTGCTTGCATAGCTCCTCTTCTGATTGGTCCGCCACGGTTTCTGCTGTCTCAGGTTGTTGTGCCTGCTCTGAATCATCTGCCTCAGCCGTTTCTTGGAAAATGACGGGCTCTGCCCCTCAGACACCCCGGCATCGGCTGAAAATTCGACAGCTTCCCCTTCCTCTTCGCTGTCTGAGATCGAGGGCGTGACAGTTGATGCCCTAGTGGAGAAGTGGAATAGCAAACTCACCAGGGCAGTAGACATGATAGCTCCTAAGCGACCTCTCTGACCCACTTCGAAACTGGCCCATTGGTATATGGAAGAACTGCAGGGGCTGAAGTGGCAAGGTAGACGACTGGAGTGCAAGTGGATAAATACTCGACTCGAATCTAACAGATTACAACATAGAGTGCTTTTGAAGATCTAAACTAAGGCAATACATGTAGCAAAGAAGCTACTCTTTTCTGAGAGGTTCTGAGTTCTGAGAGGGCTAGTGTGTACCCTAGGGATATGCAAACAAGTTCGAGGTGGTTCGTCATTGAACCAGGCCTGGTTCAGCTCAACCTCAAGCCAAACCCCCTGAGCTGGCTCAGAGCCAGTTTGGGGTTCTACTTTAAAAAAAGAAAAAAGTTTTACTTCTGATACTCACCAATGGCTGTGGGTCGGCAGCACCACACAGAGGCCCATTAGTGCGGCAGCCTCCAAAATTTCCACTGACACTGGAAGAAGGGCCAAAACAGCAGCCTCCAAAATTGTGCGGCGACCTCCAAAATTGCTGCTGACACTGGAGGAAGGGCCAAAACGGCCCAAAAATCAGCCGAAATGGCCATTTTTAGAACAGGAGAAGGCCAGAGTGGGGAGGGAGGAGATGGCAGAGAGCCCCGGGGGCTGACGACAATTACCCAAACCTGGCAATGAATGTTAATTTTTTAAAAAATTAACATACAGTATAACCAGCAAACTGGCTCAAATTCAAGCCAAGGGAGAGGTATGTTCAGGGGGCCCAAAACCAAACATGCCTGGTTTGGTTCAAGTCTGGTCCATACACAAACTGAACTGGGCAAACTGGTTTTGTGCACACCCCTAGTGTGCCCCTCCTACCCTTAGTCAGAATTTGGAACCATTAATTAAACACTGTGATATTTTACAACAACAAATATTTATATACCACTTTTCAACAAAAGTTTCCAAAGCAGTTTACGTAGAGAAATAATAAATAAATAGGATGGCTCCCTGTCTCCAAAAGGCTCACAATCTAAAAAGAAACATACCAGCAACAGCCACTGGAAGTACTGCCATTGCAGTATACAAATTTGAAATAGATAGATGATAGACAGATAGATAGACAGATACTCACGAACATTCTGTTCAGCTGTAGCCTCACTCCACTATTCAAATACAGAGGCAATGAAGCTGAGGAAGTGGAACAACTTACACAGCATGATAATACAGTAAAGGAGAATTAAAATGTAACTGTAAGGATTTGAAACTGAATGCTACATTAAATGTCTGTTGGAATTCCCTAATTGGGATTCTCCACATCTTTTTCTTTTACAGAAAGCACCCACAAGGCACCCTGATCTGGATCTGAAGGTAATTCAGATGTTTTGGCACTACAAAAGGGTTTAAACCTTCCCCAGCACCATTTTCCTCACTTAGAGCTGCCCCCTAAAGCAGACCATATTCCAAGCAAATGTCACCTTTGGGGGGAAATTTTGGTGGGAAAATGCTTTGAGATAAATGGTTGAACCCATCATATTCTGGATCTGGATCAGGTTCCCATTACTTCCTGTGGCCCCTCATGCCCCCCCCCCAACCCGCCATGGCAGTTACCACGTTTGCTTAGGTACATGGTTGCTGTCACACCCATTGATCTATATGGGGGAATTAACTTGAACTAACACAAACATGCATAGAGCAATAATAAGTCTTAGTATAGTTGGTGTGGGTAAAGGTTAGCATACTCAAAAGGAAGTAAAAGTCTCAAGATCAGATTTCTACAAAGAAAGAAAGAAAAAAGTTTATTAAAGACAGAAGCACCTTAATTAATTGATTGATCGATCCATGCATTCATTCATTCAGTCCTCTGCTATATTTAGCATTATTGCTCTTTTTTTTCAATGAACAGTAATTGCAAGCACTTGAACACCAATATTCTCATGTCTCATAAGTGCCATATTTGAGGGGTATGTGACGTTGAAATTGGCTTCAAGTGCTGATTTGGCAGTCACTACTCTGTACTTGGAAATAAGTCCAATTGAGTTCTACTGAACACCTGTCAAATAGGTGTTTTAAGACTATGAATCTGATAATCAGCTCTCCATAATTTTGGTTAAGTCATAGAAGAATACTTATTTATAGCAGGTGGCAAAAATCTGTCACTAAATATAGTTTTCTGATTGTTCCAGGGGAGTAAATATGCAGGGCCAAAAACATAATTCACAGCATTTGCCAACAAACAGTAATGTGCCAGAACTATTGAAACTCTAGTCAAGCCAGAACAAAAATCATGCTGTCTTTAGTTTGCCAGAAATTTAATGAAGCAATACCAGTAGCTAATAATATCTTTTTAAAAATGGAAACATGGCCACCATGACTCTTAGGAGCCACTTAAGTATGTACAAATATATGACAATTTATAGCAACCTGAGACAAAACTGTCAGTACTTCAGGTGTAATATTAGATGGAGTGCAATTAGGTTTATATTTTGCCACTTTGAACACTCATGGCTACAGCAATGAATTTAAAAACCTGTACATTTTATTGGTACATGGCCTGCAAATTTTCTTAGTATGCTAGTGCATGAAACACACCACAACACTCCAATTAAATAGTTTCCTCACATTTTGCAGAGTTGATTCCCGAGGAGCAACCCCTTGTAAACCTAAACCAAAGGAAATAACTTTTCTCCATGAACATTTTATACTGTGTTAAAAAGCACCTTTGCCTTTGGCGACTTTTTCCCCTGATTGTTTCAAAATTACTGCCTGTTGGAAAAAAATCCCCTCACTTTGAATTGGCTACATTTGCCCTCTGTGATATTAGCATATAGGCAAATCTGATTGACTAAATATGGTTATCATATCATCATGATCTGTGATTGGCTGTGATCACTGATGTAGGTAATCCAAGAAGTAACAAGAAGCCCTAACTAGATAGCACCAAATTAGGGGAAAGTTACGATTCTATAAACTGTTTCCCATGAACAATTTTCTCTTCCCACCCTGCCTCAAAATAGCTAGGTTTCCTAGCAATCTCCCTTCCCTCTCAGCATCTCCACAAACAGTGTCTTATACATTCCCAAATCCAGGTCACCATAGCAGAATGAGTTGCAGGATATGGAAGCAAATAAGAACATAAGAAAAGCCCTGCTGGATCAGGCCAAAGGCCCATCTAGTCCTACCAGATGCCACTGGAAGCCTACAGGCAGGAGTTGAGGACATGCCCTCTCTCCTGCTCTTACTCCCCTGCAACTGGATCTCAGAGGCATCCTGCCTTTGAGGCTGGAGGTGGCCTATAGCCCTCCGACTAGTAGCCGTTGATAGACATCTCCTCCATGAAGTTATCCAAACCCCTCTTAAAGCCATCCAGGTTATTGGATGTCACCACATCTTATGGCAAAGAATTCCACAAGTTGATTATGCATTGTGTGAAAAAGTACTTCCTTTTATTGGTCTTAAATTTCCTGGCAATCAATTTCATGTGATGATCCCTGGTTCTAGTGTTATGTGAGAGGGAGAAGAATGTCTCTCTATCAACTTTCTACACATCATGCATGGTTTTATAGATCTCTATCATGTATCCCCGCAGTCGGTTTTAACTTTTTTTCCTAAACTAAATAGCCCCAGGTGTTGTAGCCTCGCTTCATAAGAAAGGTGCTCTAGGCCTCTGATAATCTTAGTTGCCCTCTTCTGCACCATTTCCATTTCTACAATGTCCTTTTTAGGTGTGGTGACCAGAATTGTATGCAGTACTCCAAGTGCGGCCGCACCATCGTTCTGTATCAGAGCATTATAATATCAGCAGTTTTATTTTCAATCCCCTTCCTAATGATTCCTAGCATGGAATTGGCCTTTTTCACAGCTGCCACACATTGAGTCGACACTTTCAACAAGCTGTCCACCACGACCCCACTGACAGCTCAAATCCCATCAGCGTATACTAGAAGTTGGGATTTTTCATCCCAACGTGCATCACTTTACACTTGCCAACACTGAACTACATTTGCCATTTTGTCGCCCACTCACCCAGTTTGGAGAGATCCTTTTGGAGCTCGTCGCAATTCATTTTGGATTTCACTGCCTGAAAGAATTTGGTATCATCTGCAAATTTGTCCACCTCGCTGCTTACCCCTACTTCTAGATCATTTATGAATAATTTAAAAAGCACTGGTCCCAGTACAGATCCCTGGGGGACCCCACTTCTTACTTCTCGCCATTGTGAATACTCTCCATTTATACCTACCCTCTGTTTCCTGTCGTTTAACCAGTTAGCAATCCACACATGTACTTGGCCCCTTATCCCATGACTGCTATGTTTCCTCAGGAGTCTTTGATGAGGAACTTTGTCGAAAGTTTTTTGGAAGTCCAGGTATACTATATCAACTGGATCACCTTGATCCACACACTTGTTGACACTCTCAAAGAACTCCAAAAGGTTGGTGAGGCAAGATTTACCTTTGCAGAAGCCATGCTGGTTCTCTCCCAGCAGGGCCTGTTGATCCATGTGCTTTACAATTTTATCCTTGAGGATGCTTTCCATCAATTTGCCTGGAATGGACATTAAGCTAACCGGTCTGCAATTTCCAAGATCACCCCTCGATCCCTTTTTGAAAATCGGTGTTACATTTGCAATATGGGTGTGCACGGACGGGTCCAGGGCCATGCAAAAGGCTTCCGGACTGGTCCAGAATTCGGCCAGTTCAGCGGGGGAGGGAGAGTGTCACTTTAAGGGTGGAGGGGTAGTACTTAACACACACACACACACACACACCTCCCGCCGCTCTTCCCCCTCCGGCACTGGACTTTTCTAAAACGTATTTGGGGCGGCAGAGTTCCTCCCTGCTGCCCCTGCCGCCGTCATAGTCTTCAAAGTTTAGAAGCAGTAAAAGCTGGTGCCATGCATGTGCCCGTCGCGGGGCGCACGCGCCCATTGCTGCCGCCGGTGAGCACACCGCATACATCACAATGAGCCCCTCAAAATCTCCCCTTCTCCTCTTAGTTAGTTTGAAGGGGGGAAGGCTGGATGTTGTTCTGTTTAGAAAAGCTTGCTCACCTCCTGAAGCTACTTCTGCTCTTCCCAGAGTAGGCTTAAAACTGAATATGAAGTTGGACTAAAAGTTTATGCGATGTAAAGTAGTGTGCAGGGTAGATCAGTGAACTATTCATCTTCTGAAAAAGGAGTTGTGTGATTTGTAAAGGTGTCATGCTAACAGCACTCTAATTACTGGAAAGATGGCACATTACGTTTAGGAACTGAGGGAAAGCAAGAATCCTGAAAATATAAGAAACCTACAAGCATCTTTCAGCAGAAGGTAGGAGAATATGGGAACATGGGGAGAGAGAAAAGGGAGGAAGGGTGGGCCCAGGCTGAAGAACCCAGCAAAAGGAAACAGGGGGAGGTCAAAGCACTTTCATTGTATTTATTTATTTATCATATTTTTATATCGCCTGATATGTGAGTGAGATGCACATATCAGGCATCCCCTTTCCCCATCATTTCTTCAAATAGATGAAAACCAAATTCCTTTCATATGGTTCCAGTCCCTTAGCCCTAAGACACAATTTGGCTGCCTTCAGATGTCACAGAAAATCTGAAGCAAACACACTTCAGGTTCAACCCCTGTGACATCTGAAAAGTTGGAGCCACAGTTCCAGGACCCAACTGTGCCTTTGATTCCCACCCCCAGCCTCTGACTGAACCCTTGGTTTTAAGTAAGGTTTACTGGATCCAGAGACTGCATGTCAAATCGCCCAAATCGGAGTTCGGGGAGGAAGCTCCTCTCACTGCTCAAATTACATTGGCTGGCATAGCTTTCCTTCCTGGGTCGGACGAAGCCTGCACAGCCAGTTCTTCCCCCTTTGCAGTTTCCCAGAGAGCAGACTGTCATTGTGTGGGAGCGTGCCAGGGGACTCAGGGTGGGGAGACTGCACCCACTGTCTCTTTGTTCCCACAGCATTAGGAAGAAGTGCCACTGTGTCTACCATAACCAGTTTGGTCATCACATAAGCCTAGCTCAGTTATTCCATATTCCTCTGTGGAAAAGCAATGTGTAGAGAGGCCAAATGGGAATGTGGTGGTCAGTCACAACCGTGTTCCAATATGCTCCCTGGTCAAACATCTGGTATCCCTCAGTGGTTGTCTTCAAAGGGTAGGTGCTAAACTTTGGGACAATTCCTCTCTGCAGTTTAGAGCTCCCCCCACCCCAATTCACATCACACTTTGCTTGTGCAGACAAGTGTTGAATGTGAGAACACTGGGGGCAAGACTAGAAAGTGTGCCATGTGGGGGCATGACTAGTCAACTTACTCCCATTTCCCCTCATCACAGATACACCATTCAAGGCAGACATAATGCCTGCAAAAGGTTTTCGGCATATCTGGTTATATTAGTCCCCCACCACGTCCTCTGTCTTATCTGGTACCTGGGACATAACATCTTCCTTGCAACCAGACTTCAATTATTTTTCTAAAAATAGTAAACAGAAAGGATATATTTCATCAAAATATTCAAAAGGTTTGCTGTAGCAGTTACTTCTGAGACAAACTTTCATAAATATCAATTGAGCAAGAAATAACTTCATACTTCTTGTCTAGAAAGAGATGCATTTGATGCTGCTACTCCCACAAAGCAAATGACATCGTTAAAGAGCAGGTGATGTGTATAATCAATATAAAACAAGAGTGCTACTTTTGCTAAAGACTCTTTAGGGTAATTGTGGCTCTTAGGTTTCAAAACTTTAATCTAAACGCTGTATATTCTCCAAAGAGTTCATAGTATATTTAAAAATTATATCATCACCTTACCTAAGCAACCAAAAAAATAATAATAATGTTCTGAGCCTTTATGATATAAGGTCTAGTAAAAGAGTGTTTCTTGTGTTCACATGTCATAACAATGAACTTTGTCCATTGCAATTTGTTACACAAGCATCTTTCCATCCAGTCATAGTGATTTTTCCATCCAGTTATAACAACAGCAGTATTGGTATTCTCACTTTGGTATCCTTTCAAACAACACCAACTTCTGGTACATGGAACTAAACTTGAATGTGAATACTGAATCCATGCGGAGGTGAAGGACGAGGGAAGAAGAGGGTTGGGAACAGAAGGGATGGCAGTGGCAGATATCTATTTGTTACCTTCTGTAATCCATGTAAGGTTACCTCCTTTATCAGCAGTAAAGAAAGGCAATGCAACTAGCATAAATGGAGCTGCCAAGAGAGAGTGTATAACTGCCCCTTCCTTGTCTTGCTCAGTCATTTGTGGAGCATGCTGAGTATGTCACACTCCTGGGATGAGCTGTTTTGCTCTTGGAATGTTCTAGCACATGCTCCAGAGAGAGCTTTTGAGAAGATCTCAGGACAGGGGAACATTGTCTGTGGGCTGTGTTTATTTCCAGCTTTATCTGAAGATTTCTCTCTGAGAAAAATGTATTTCTTTGGGGGTTGGGGGAATGTTGTTTTGACTGGGAATTAGGGTGGGAACCCAGGGGTTACCATCTAGTCACCTTCATACTGCAGTCTGCATAGCTAATGGTTCGAGGCACTTTGAAATAAACCTGATCACCAGTGAGATGCAAGGAACTTATCATACTGGTTGCATTTAGGATATGTGTTTGCTTTGTTGTGGGCATCCCTGAAGAGAATTGCAACTTTGTATGATGATACAAGAGAACAATTTGCTGTGAATTAATTAGATTGTGATTGTACATACTGTAAACTATGCTGATTGACTCCACACTTTAGTCACAATTGTTAGTGTATTATTTCATTATCATTCAACTCAAAATGGGAGTTCTGTTGTCAAAACAGATTGACCCTGTCCACTTCATGGTATAGTGCAGGGTTTCTTAACCTTGGGCCCCCAGATGTTGTTGGACTACAACTCCCAGGATCCCCAGACATGGCCTTTGTGGCTGGGGATTCTGGGAGTTGTAGTCCAACAACGTCTGGGGGCCCAAGATGAAGAAGCCCTGGTATAGTGGATAAGACCCATGTCTGCAAGTATGAATGTCCAAGCTGACAAATTAATGGGTTAATCAGGTGAGATTTCAGCTTCTTCATTCAGCTTGCTGAGGGCAGGGAATTTGGGGACTGGAAGGGAAGCAATCATTACAAAAACGTCACTTTTGTAGGCAGTGTTTTTAAGAGCTGGTTTTAGGATTAGTTTTTTCTGAGGATTGTGTCTGTCATCAAGTACACAAGTTATCCAGATGACACTTATACAACCCTACAGAATGGTTTCTGAAGAGCTTTGGAAGAGAAAGATGGAAGGAAATATTTGATGTCTGGCTTAAACACTCCAGTTGCTTTGTTAATGGCATATAAAATACAAGAAAGGTAGTTTTATGAGAAACAAAATCAAACAGCAAACATGTGAGAGAGGGAGATAAATTTCATTTACAGATTTGATTAAGGAAAGTGAACCGACTAACACACATAGCCATCATGCTCATTACAGGATATGTGACATTATCTTTCTAAGGCATTAACGAATATGACCTATAAGAAAAAAAAATTGAAATCTAAAGTGACACTATAATTTTCTTCCATCACTCCTACCAGTGCATGTCACTGTAGATTATGTGGAAACATGGTAGTATTCATATTCAAGTTTAGTTCAGCATAGCAGCAGCTGGTGCTTCTTGAAATAATACTAAAGTAAGGAGATGCTGGCAGGTTACTGCTGCTTTTTACTATGACGAGAGGAAAAGATGCATACAATCATTTGGGAAGAATCTCTTCCCATGCCAGGAGTACTCCCATCTTTCCAAAACATTTACAGAGTACATTGCGAGACTGAGACCATCTGTAGATGAATGGTGCATCTGCCACAGCAGACCAGTTTGAACAGAACTGTGGGGGCTGGATCTCTTTTTGGCTACTACAGCTGTCATTTGTGCCAAGATCTGAAGAAGATGTTCTGGCCACTTTCCTACCACTTTCCTACCAGGGATTACTGAGTGGGAAATTGTGTAGCCCAGGATAATAGAGAAAGAGTGATTATGCTTATCCCCAACAGTCTTTGAGCCTTACATTGAGCCTTACATTATTCACCTTCAGTGCTATAATTGCTGAAAATGCTCCTTTTTATCCATAAAGCTGTTTGCGCCTGGAGCACTAATGTTTACATTTCTGACCAAAACAGCAAATTGAACAATAAAGCTGCCATTATAAATATTCTTACTGGAGGTTGCAATCATCAAAATATTTACTTCTGGAAAAATCTCATTAAAGGCATGCTATCAGCTTGTCTACTCCAGGAATCCGGCTGAATGATGGATTCTATGCAGCAGTATCACGTCACTTGCAAGAGGAAGGGAGGGAGGGCATACTATTTCTGCCTATGAGAGCAACATAAGGGCCCTGAGTTAAATTAGATGGTGCTTAGACCACTGAGGTTGCTTTATAAAGCAAATCATATCTTTTTGACTGGTTACAATTAGTAAATTCCCCTGAAATTTAAGGGAGTTATTTTGCAGTAAACATGGCATTACAATCTTAGCCTCTAATTCTAGTGCATAGAAAGAGTGAGAAGGAAAGAGGCAGGTATAACTATTTCCATGCTAGCTATTTTTCTACTCAAAAGTTGCTGTTCCTCCCATGAGGTTACAGGTGTATGATCATCTTCAGCATCTTTTTAGAATCCCAGGGAGTATAAAGTATCTGGGGGAGAGCTTGGGGGGGGGGGCAGTTGGAAGGGAAAGGGTTAAGCATTGTCTTTATTCTAAATTCCTCCTTCCCAACCCTAAAATATTGCTGTTCAAATGCACATGTGGTCTCTAAAGTGCCTATTATTGGTTGCCATGGCCTTAGAAAAACAGCATTTACAGCAGGGGCCTTCCGACTCTACAAAAGTATGTGCATGGAATTCCAACAGTGTAATAATGTATTCTTAACATTGAACATGCATAATAATAGTGCAGATGTGGGAAATACAAAATCCATTTTAAGTGCCTCCGGTGAAAACAGCCATAGATCATGGGCTAAATCCTCCTGTTGGTTTATTCATTAGCAGGGGGGAAAGGGTTAAAGTACACATTGCATTTAAAACACTGATGAGCCTAAAAGACTTGCTCAATCAGGGCCAAAAGGGGAACCTTGATGAAATGATTAAAAATGAAAAGCAAGCCCTTTTTTGTGCTGCAGAAATGAGAGATAATATTTATCACACAAACTGTCATCCATGTTTTCAGGGAAGAAAAACAAAAAAAACTAAGGTCACATCTGTTCTTTCTCTTGGCAGATATTCTGTCAAAAGTATACCACAGCTGAGGGGAAATTCTTCACACTGAAATCAAATTAAAACTGGCTTTGTGATGGTTGTTTTTTTGCGGGGTATGTTTCTGGGATATGGCTTTTCACAGCGTCTTGGAAGTTGCTCAGGGAAGATATTTGATCAAAAGAGAATGTTGTGGTACTTCATAACAATTGGGAATGTTTCTTCATTTGATACTAGCTGCTTCCTCACCCCCACACATGCCCTATATATTTGGCCTTCATCAATCATGTAACAAGCAGATGGGTGCACTGACAAGTAGATTCTTTATTTCCAAGTGAAATAGACATTGATCTATAAGCAGTTCTTCAAAGAGAACTACCTATCTACCTATCTTGCAGATACAGAAAAACAATATTGCTATTTGAAGTTTGGAGAGAGACATGGTGAGAGAGTTAGAGGCCGCATCCGCACGCTCTCTATCTAGGGTTACCTTTGAGGACGATCAGGAAGCTACAGCGGGTCCAGAATGCAGCGGTTCATCTACTCATGGGTGCCAGAAAATATGACAGGGTAACACCTCTCCTACAGTCATTGCACTGGTTGCCTATTCACTTCCGAGCTCAATTTAAGGTCCTGGTTCTGACCTTCAAAGCCTTGCGGGGCCTGGCACCTGACTACCTACAGACCCGCCTCTTCCATCCAGTTACATCCCATCTGGTTAGATCAGCTCAGACAGCCCTTCTGTCAGTCCCTGATTTTCGAGATGTTCAGGGCTCTAGGACCCGTGAAAGGGCCTTTTCGGTTACTGCCCCGCTCCTGTGGAACTCTCTCCCCCTACAGATCTGGCTAGTACCTTCCTTACAGATCTTCAAATCACTATTGGACTTTTCTTTTTTGCAAGGCCTTTGCCCTGTAGTTCATTTTTCTGTTTTCTGGTAATTACTTTAGTTCTTTAATAATTTTTAATTATTAATGTAATGTAATTTCTAATGTTGCCTGTTTGCCTGTTGTTGTACACCGCCCAGAGTCTTCGGAGTGGATGGTATATTAAATGTCTGAAATAAATAAATAAATAAATAAATAAATAAATAAGTAACCACAGCTGAATGGGCCAGCAGTTCTGCGGACGTTACAGTCCGAGAGTGGGAAATTCCAGTTTGGCTCAGTGACGAAACTAAAGGTTCAGATTTGGAACTCCATTCTAAACCCTCGGGTTGTAATGAGTTTCATCGCCACAATCCAAGGTACATCTGCATGCGGAAGAGCAGGCTAAGTCCCCTGGAACCAGAGCTGAGGGAGGAGGAGAGCTGGTCTTGTGGTAAAGCATGACTTGTCCTCTTAGCTAAGCAGGTTCTGCCCTGGTTGCATATGAAAGGGAGACTAGAAGTGTGAGCACTGTAAGATATTCCCTTTAGGGGATGGAGCCGCTCTGGGAAGAGCATCTAGGTTTCAGGTTCCCTCCCTGGCATCTCCAAGATAGGGCTGAGAGAGATTCCTCCTGCAACCTTGGAGAAGCCACTGTCAGTCTGTGTAAACAATACTGAGCAAGATGGACCAATGGTCTATCCTGGTATAAGGTATATAGGACCCTATGTTCCTATGAAGCTCCTCCCTCAACTCTGGTGTAATTGGCTGAGCAGGCTGTCCTTTGGTCAAGCACACTGACTGCAGAGAGGATGCTCTCTGTTATGTCCAAATTTCAATGGGCGGGGGGCAGGGTGCACAGAACCTCAGGTCCAAAGGATTACATGTGAATGTGGCCAGAGAGTACAAGGTGAAGTCTGATGGTAGCTACAAAGCTTACATGCCTGCTACCAGTTTACAAAGTCCATTGCTGCTGATGAAGAAACTGCTGTGAACTCATCAATGCCTACTTTGATCTCATCGATACTTTCTGTAGCCTACTGAGATGCACCTGAAGGGTATTTGAAAACTCTGAATCTAATTATGTCCTCAATCTGCCACATTTTTAGAGGGTAAGCTTAGTTCCCTTCATGGTAACTAACCCTAGAGGGTAAGCTTAGACATAGCTAGATGTCTATACCCCTTCTTACATTACCGCTCATGAAGGTCTAAAGGCCATACTCCCTTTAAAAGTTAAAATTAATACAAAGTGATTCAAAGATGTATCGCTGCAATGTGTTGAATACTTGATTAAACGTGCTGGGCTTGAATCCAGGGGATCTAGGTTCAGATACCCACTGACGAGCTCAATATATTTCAGCCTCAATTACATGATCTGGAAAATACTGTCTCATGTGTCCTGCAGCATTACATGACATTGCAAAATCACCACATCACTGTGGGTCTCTAACACATATGGCGATCGTGCTGCACAAGAGGGCATTGTGAACCACTGACCTCTTGTGAAAGTGTGGATGGAAAAATCAGGAAGCACCCAACCAGAAAAGTGAAAAAAGGAGACAAAGTCTCATGGTGCTCTGAAGCATTTATTAAAGCCCAATGTGATTCAGCATTGTAAGAAGGCAAAGGTCTACGTGTTCAAGGTCTCTTTGAAATACTACAAATGTAGTATATACATGTAGTATCGAGTCATGAGCTTGATATATGTTACTGGTGTCATTTTATATTGTCCCAAATGTGGTTATACGAAGTGGTTTAACTGTAATTTTTTAAAATGTTATTTTGTATTACCCTTGAAGAAGGCCTCTGAGGTTGAGACACATTGGGCTGTAATAAATGCTTCTTGTGCAATTGCACATCATACGCTACTTCTATTGGGAATAATGACAATAGTGCAAAATTTGCCATTGCACTAGAGTTCTGTCACTGCCCTCCTGCTCAGCACTGTCACCACATGTGACCTGCCCTGCAGTGGTGCTGACGGTTCTCAATGCCTGCATTATGCTGCAGGACATGTAAGTCACTGAGAGCAGTACCTATATCCAAAGTGATGAAGTTAAATATTTACATTAAGAAAACAAAGAGAGACTTCGTGTATTTTTCAAACTCTTTCATTCCACTCTCACTGCAATTTCTGATTCAGGATGAGTCTACATTTTACAGTCAACAGGTAGAGACCAACAGAAACCATTTTTTTCATGGTAATTGCTCCACAGGGTGACCATAAGATCTGAAACAATTGGCCAGATAGGTTGTATGCTTCATGTTATACAGAGATGAAAGTTTTGGGCAGTATAGAAATATTTAAATAAATATAAATAAACAAATAAATGTTAGCATCTCCATGCCACTGATGGACATTGCTTGTGGCAATGGATATGTGCTTGTGGCAGTTGTTACGGATATGGAAACTGCCTATATCATTGGTTCAACCATGTAGTAAACTACCTTACAGCATAAATACCACCCTATCCGAAGGCTCTGGGCAGTGTACAAAAACAACAACAAAACAACCACCATTTTAAAAAACCTGGCTTAAAACAATATAAAACAAATTTTTAAACAGTTTTAAACCATTTAAAGGTAAAGTATGCCATCAGGTTGATTTCGACTCCTGGCGCCCACAGAGCCTTGTGATTGTCTTTGGTAGAATACAGGAAGGGTTTACCATTGCCTCCTCCCATGCACTATGAGATGATGCCTTTCGGCATCTTTCTATATCGCTGCTGCCCGATATAGTACCAGCAGGGATTCAAACCGGCAACCTTCTGCTTGTTAGTCAAGCTTTTCCCCGCTGCACCACTTAAGGTGACTTTAAGAACAGTTAAAAAACTTAAGAACAATTTTAAAACCTTGGAAGGCCAGACCAAACAAATAGGTTGTCATGGCTCTCTTGAAGGCCAACAATGAGCCCAAACTATGAATTTCTGCTGAGAGTGTATTCTACAGCCCAGGAGCAGCTGCAGAGAAGGCCCGGTACTGAGTCGCCACCAGATGTACTGTGGGCAACCAGAGACGTACCTCTCCAGACAACCTCAACATGCACTGGGGATCATACAGAAGAAGGCACTCTCTAAGGTACATGGATCTTGGTGTCATCTGTATAGCATTTATAATGTCCAGATTAGTCCCTACAAGTGGTCTCTTTCAAAGCTTATTTTATTTGCCTTGTATAACTGGGTTAAGTTCTGAGTTCTTGCAAGGGATTCTGGTTAAATCTATTGAATGAATTCATATAAATCATATGCCAATAACACTTTTGTAAACCACCTTGGGATGCCATATGAAAGGCGGTATAAAAATTGAACAATAAATAAAATAAATAGATAGATAGATAGATAGATAGATAGATAGATAGATAGATAGATAGATAATGACAAGAATGTTTTGTGGCAAGTAAGTGCATTTGAACAGAACACTCCAGCCTTAGACTGGAGAAAGAGGGCTTTTCAGTAACTGAAGAATGACACCACCATGTTTATTAACGGAATGCAAGTTGTATTAGTATGATCCAATCCGTATTTAAATACAGGACGCGGAATGATGGTCCAAGAAAAAAGGAGTAGGAAATGACTTTCAGAATGCTTTGGCCAAAAGAGTCTCAATCCCTGGATTACAATATAAGAATCAGTTCTCCCTCAGTGCAGACAATGCAAGAGAAAATACATTTTGAAATGTGCACCATAAGGAGTATGACCACTTTTGGTTTAAATTGTTTGGGTCAAAAATGTGGTCTAGCCTCTTGTATCCAAAGCCTGGTACATATCACCACAGCATACTTACAAGAGATGCCTTTCAAAGATCACTGGGGCCCAGAGGTGCACCTAGGTAATTTTGGAGCCTGGACCTAAAGGCCTTCAGAGCCCCCACGCACCCACCCCCCACACACAAATTAAGCATCATCATGCTTGGCCAGGCATCACAGCCATACCACCTGAGACAGACTAAAGAGGATTTGGGGGCCCCCAGGGGCTGTGGAGGCCCTGGACTTCAGCCCCAAAGCCCAGGGGTAAGAGTGCCTCTGCTGGCTCCCATCCTCCTTTAAGAATTATTTGGTCTGAACTGACAGGCTAGAAATCCAAACTTCCCCCCAAGTATCTTACCTGAGTAGTCTGCTTTCCATGGGATTATTATAGCTTGCAGTAATTACAGGCAGGGTAGAGAACAAGAACAGTTACATGCCTCGAATACCTAGAATGACATCTCAAACAGCCCTTTGTTACTGCTCTCTGATCATTGATACAGGTGTGGAACATTTGAATCACCTTGGCCAGTGTCTTGCTCTGTTTCCCCCCTTGGTCTAGCTTCTAGGGCATAAATACCTTTCAAGCGCACTTGGTGCTCACACATCTGAGCCAAGCCTATTGGTTATTGCCTGCTGGAGTGTTTGTCACAAAATTAGCCTAGACACAGAGCTGCTCTGAGCTATTTTTCTTATTTATCACTGCATTGGCTTGAAATTGTTTTTTCCAAAAATGTGGGCTCCCACCAAGGGCCAATTTGTTTGTTTGTTTGCTTGTTTTTAAAGCTACAAGTATATCAGGCATTAGGAAATTAGCACAGAACAGCTCCATTTTTTTTAACTGAGGAAGTAGTGAAAATGGTCTGGCCTTGTGTATCTGAAAGTAATGCAAAGCAGAACAAATTACACACACACAGAGAGAGAGAGTCTTCCAGCACCCCCAAATGGAATCTAGAAATACCTGCATGAGGAACAAAGCTCAAAAGAAAACTCCTATAGATGGGGATCAAGAATGACTTTATTCCACTCCAAATTTCCTTCCTTCCTGAACATTCACACATATTACACATACAGACAACTCACAAATTCTATGGACTTTTAAAAAACCAATCATAGGCAGATTGAAAAACATGGTTAAACTCAGTATTAACCTAATCTGACTTCTGTAAAAATAATTTCCTGTTATTACTCCCACTGAGTCAGCTCAGAGAAAGCTAATATTTAATCTTATCTAAACATAAAATGTAGGGGTGTGCAATTCGGGATTTTGGGTGATTCGGCTCGGACCCGAACCGAATCACCCCTGTTCTGTTTTGTGCCCGAATCTGGGTCACCCGAATCACCCTTGATTCGGTTCGGATTCGGATTTAATCCGAATCCGAATCGATTCGGGGGGGTAAAAAGGGGCCCAGGGGCAAAATTTTGGGGTGGGGTGGTAGTTCCCAATGGGTAGAGTCTATCACCCCAATTTCAGGGGGATTGGGCAAAATCCTGATTTTTGGTGAATTTTTAAAGTTTTAGTGACTTTGGGGCAGTTCGGGGGCATAGCATGGGATCTGGGCAAAAGGAGTGGAGTGGGGTGGTAGTGCCTAATGGGTGCAGGCTACCACCCCAATTTCAGGGGGATTGGGCCAAGGGCTGATTTTTGGTAAATTTCTGAAAATTTCATGTCTTTGGGGCAGATTGGGGCATATTGGGGCAGAAAGTGGGGCCTGGGGCAGAATAGTGGGGTGGGGTGGTAGTGCCTAATGGGTGGAGGCTACCACCCCAATTTCAGGGGGTTTGGACAAAGGGCTGATTTTTTGAGAATTTTTGAAGTTTTAGTAACTTTGGGGCAGATTGGGGGCAGAAAGTGGATCTGCCCCAAAGGAGTGGGGTGGGCTGGTAGATAGTGCCTAATGGCTGGAGGCTACCACCCATCCCCAATTTAAGAGTGATTGGGCAGAGGGGTGAATTATGGTGAATTTATTTGTATGAGGTTTGTCTTCATAAGGTGAAGTGTGCTAAATTGATTACTTCCTCATATTATTCATAGTAAAGGAAAGTGTGAAAAAGTGAAAGTGGGGTCATGAGAGTTGTTTAATTGAAAAATATCTCATTTGCTATGATAGAATGAGAATTCACACCTCAGAAAAAACTTCTGAGGTGTGAATTCTCATTCTATCATAGCAAATGAGATATTTTTCAATTAAACAACTCTCATGACCCCACTTTCACTTTTTCACACTTACTATGAATATGAGGAAGTAATCAATTTAGCACACTTCACCTTATGAATTCACCAAAAATCAACCGTGAACCGAATGACCCGAATTTTTCGTGCCCGAAATTCGGGTGATTCGGCTCATGCCCGAAAAATATCGGGGGACATCGGGGGTGATTCGGTTCGGCCCCGAATTACCCGAAATTGTTCATTTCGGGCACAGATCGTTCTGTGCCCGAAATTTTTTGCACATCCCTAATAAAATGATTGAACCTTGTCATAGAAGTGTGTCTGCCAACCTTTTCATTTGCTGATCGTAAGAACAGGTATTACAGCTGAGATTTCCAAGCAACAGTAGAAAAAGGAATCTTGTGTGTCCCAAAGTCTCCTCGGTAATCCCCATGTTTGACAGACAGTTGATTCCAAAATTCCTAACTGTGGTGAAATAGGCAAGTTAGTTCAGAAAATATTATCCAAATTAATTTTGAAGACACCTTTAAGAGGAAGGAGGGGCTTGGCTGGCATAAGAACATACGTAAGAAGAGTGCTGCTGAATCAGACTCAAGGCACGTCCAGTCCAAAATTATGTTTCCCACAGGTAACAGATGCCTCCAGGATGCCAACAGACAAGAGATGGAGACACACACCCTCTCCTGCTTTTTTCTCCTCTGCAACTGTTATTCAGAGGCATCCTGCCTTTGCCTGATGGTAGCCTATAGCCACCAGACTAGTAGCCATTGTTAGACCTGTCCTCCATGAATTTGTCTAACCCCGCTTAAAGCCATCCAAGCTGGTGGCTATCACCACATCCTATGACAGAGAATTCCATAGATTAACTATGCACTGTGTGGAAAAGTACTTCATTTTCTTGGTTCTACACTTCCTAATAGGGATGTGTGAATTGATTCAAATTGACTCAACTCAAATCTAGGCGATTCAAGTGATTCTGATTTGAATCAAAGCACCCCTATGAAGGATGATTCAATTTGAATTACAGTCTCTTTGACAACCATTTTGGTGCCTTTTAAAACCATTTAGGCACCCTGATTTGCCCCAGTTGATTAATCAGGGTGCCTAAATGGTTTTAAAAGGCACCAAAATGGTTGTCAAAGAGATTGTAATTGATTCAAATCGAATTGCCCCTTTTAGGGGTGATTTGATTCTAATTCGAATTGCTTGTATCACCTAGATCTTAAAAAGGCACCAAATAGGATTGAATCGATTCAGATTCAAATCAAATCGACCCTGCTTTGAACTGATTCAATTTGAATCAAATCAAGCAGATTGGATTTGAATCACAAAATTTGATTCGTGCACATCCCTACTTCCTAGCTATGAGTTTTATGGGATGACTTCTGGTTCTAATGTTAGAGAGAGGGGAAAACATTTCCCTCTCTCTACAGCACAAATAATTTTATAGATCTCTACCATGTCTCCACTTAATCACCTTTTTTCTAAACTAAAAAGCACCAGATGTTGTAGCCTTGCCTCATAAGGAAGGTGCTCCAGGCGCCTCATCATCTCGGCTGACCGCTTCTGCACCATCTCTCATTCTATAATGTCCTTTTTGAGATACGGTGATTAAAACTGTACACAGTATTCCAAATGTGGCCACACCATAGTTTTGTATAAATGAATTATAATATTAGCATTTTTATTTTCAATCTCCTTCCTAATGATCTCTAGCATGGAATTGGCCTTTTTCACAGATGCTGCATAGTGAATCAACAGTTTCAATGAGCTGTCCACTGCAACCAAGATCCCTCTCCTGGCCAGTCACTGACAGCTGAGTCCCCATCACTGTATATGTGAAGTTAGGGTTTTTTGCCCCAGTGTGCATCACTTTATACTTATGTACACTGAACAACATCTGCCATTTTGTTCCCCGCTCACTCAGTTTGGAGAGATCCTTTTGGAACTCCTTACAATTTTTTGTGGATTTCACTACTCCAAATAGTTTAGTGTCATCTGAAGATTTGGCCTCCTTGCTGCTTGCCCCAATTTAGTTAAAGAGCACTGATCCCAGTACAGATCCCCGAGGGACCCTACTTCTTACTTCCCTCCATTGTGAAAACTGTCCATTTATCCCTACCCTCTGCTTTCTGTCGTTTAACCAGTTAACAATCCACACATGAGCCCATGACTGCTACTGTAAGTTTACTCTTAGCAGTCTTGCTGAGGAAATTTGTCAAAATCTTTTTGTCATGATTAATAGGAATGGCACGAATAAAAGTAAGCAAGCATTTGCAGGTGACACTAGCCATAATTGCATTTTATGTTCAATACTTGTACAATCTGTTGAAATCTGCATGCAGGCACAGTTATTCACATGTTATGTTGAATGCAGACCCAGCAGTATTCTTCCTAGCTATAACCTGAATTTCAGAGGGCCTGTACACAGGCTGGCAGTGACTGTGTGCTAATAGCAGCTAGGCTGGAGGGCTCCCTCCTATCCAGCAGCTGTATGCAGGCCTTTTAACGAGGTAAGAGGACAAGCCCTCCGACTCAGCTGCTGCTCAGCACACAATCACAGACATTGCCTCTGACTTTGCTAGTGATGTGCACAGAACCGCGGAGGCATGGTTCGACACTGGCAGGGGTCTCCCTTTAAGAGCGTGGGGTTGCACTCACCCCTCCTGCCGCTTTTCCCCTGCCAGCGCACCATTTTTAAAAAAGGTTTTTCGGGGAGGCAGCGTTCCTCCCTGCCACCCTGCCTCTGTTGTTGCCCAGAAATATTGGAGGTACGGGCTGTGCACGCATCTGCTAACGCACGCGTGTGCCCGCCGCACAAGTTGCACATTGTATGCACATGCCACACACGCAAAATGTGCATGCCACGCACGCAATGTGCGATGTGTATGGGCAGGCGTGGGCACACGGTGGCGAACACACACACGTCCCATACTTCCAGTATTTCCAGGCAACAACGGGGGCAGGGGCAGCAGGGAGGAATGCTGCTGCTCCGAAAATTTTTTTTTTAAACGGAGGGCCGGTGGGGGGAAAGTGGTGGGAGGGGTAAGTGCAACCCCCACCCCCCACCCTTAAAGGGAGACACACACACACCGCCAGCATCAAACTTCGAACCAGCACCAGCACAAACCGGTTCGAAGGTCTCTTGCATGGTCTTCGGACCGGGTCATCCACATCCCTAGACTTTGTTTTTAACTCACAGTTGAGCAAAAAATGGGAGCATGCACAGATTCTGAACTAGGGTAGAAGTCTTCTCCTAGATTAATAATAATTGTGTGAATGAGCCTAATATCTAAATTATTGCATAGAGGAAATGAGAGAATAGCCAAGTCTTCCATTAGGCTGGCTGGGCAGACTTGGAAAAACTTGTCAAGGTGAGAGAAGATTGTACAAACCTCTTCTCCATAGACTTTAGTAAAAACTGCTATTTATTTACCTTGGGGTCTGACTTTGTTTATCAGCCCATGTCTATTTGCTAGGAATGTGCAAAACATTTCGATGTTGAAATGTTTTGACTCAAAATGGGCCATTTTGAATGTTTGAGCTTGAAATAAAATGCCCTTCAAATAAAGAGCCTATTTCCAGCTTGAAACAAAACAAGCCAATTTTCTATTTGAAACATTTCGACACTTTGAGTGCCATTTGGAAGTCTGTTTTCCCCTTGCTGATTGGTTTTATGGCACTGACATATTGGCTTGCAATCTCCTTGCTTCTTGTTTGGCTTATCATCATACAAACCAAGTGTTGTCATGGGCAACTTTACCCCCATTGACTGGTGGGAAGGAGGGGGAGCAAAGGAGGGAGTTTCAAAATGTATTTAAAGGGAATGTAAGGCAAAGAGAGCCCTTATAGCGTGGCTCTCTTGAATAGGATACATCAGAAGAGGAAGAAGGATCAGAGACAGCAGCAGCATAGAACAGACTGGTGGCGGCAGCCTGGCCCTGCCTGGCCCAGTGAAGAAAGAGACAGCGTGTATGCTGGGTTATCTCTCTCTCTATTCCCCCTTCCTCCTTTTTCCTCCTTGCAGTGCCGACCAACTTCTCTCCCCCCCCCCCTTTTTGGGCTTTAACTGGGTGCTACTGTTGATTTTTATTTTTTATTTTTTGCCTTCTGTGGATTTTCTTCTTTTTGTTGGAGTCAGCCCCAGTGGCTTTAATAACTGGGGTGCTGTTCTGGTTGTTGTTGTTTTTCTTTTGTAGCCCCATGCTGCACCTTTGCTGCTGCTGTGTGTTTTGATTGGACTAATTTTTGTTTTGTTTTTGTAGGCTAGTGTGTTCTGTGACTTCTCTCTAGCACCCATCCTGCTAGGCTCCCTCTGTTTCCCTGGTGGGATCCCCCACCCCCAGCTTTTTCTTTTTTTTAATTTTGTGTATGGGTGGATGCCTGCCTGGCACCCACCTTCCCTACCCCCAGCTGTTGAATCCCAATGTCTTTTTGGCCCAAGTGCCTCTGAGAGCAGCACCTGGCCAGACTCCAGCAGAAGACCCCAGAAGGCAACCCCTGTGTGTGGCACACACAGCATAGATAGACCACTCCTGACCCCACACTCCTTTTAAAAATATTCACCTTAAAGGCGCTTCTTCCCACTCCCTTCCTGCACCAATTCTGATTGGGCTTGAATTAGAAAAAAACAAAAAAACACCCAAGATGTCCAGGAGGTTGCAGGCATAGGCAGGAGCAGAGTGGCAGTCAGAGGGAGGGGAGATGCTGGTCGTGGTGGGCGACGGCAGGAAGAGCCTTCTCCCTGAGTCTTCCCCACTGCTGTGGCTGCGCACAAGCTTACTTTTCTGGAGAAGGGTGGTCCTGCAGCACAGCTGAGGTGGTGACTGATCTAGAATTAGGGGAGAGGTCCTCGCCTGTCAGGGAAGAAGCTCTTCCTGTGGCAGCAGAGTATATGGAGATTGTGTCAGCTGCTAACTCAGCCAGATCACTCTCAGACAGCATCCTGCCCAATCCCCCTTGGCAGCGTGACAGCCCTGTTCTGAGAATGAGGAGGAGCAGGAGCAAGTCATTCCACTTCCTGGATCTTCTTAGCCAGACTGAGGTGGTGCGCACCCCCCCCCAAAGGAACCAGCAGCCCTAGTACCACCACCACTGAAACAGAGCTATACTGGCTCTGATGGCAGCAGGATGTGGGGCCACCTTGAGCTCTGCCCTGGTGACCCAACCCATGCAGTCTTCACTCACTGCACCCACTGCAGGGAGAAGGACCCTAAGTGCCTTGCAATGTCAGGGACATTGCAGTTCAAGCACCTGTGATGGCGTCACCTGGAGGCCCCTGCTCCTGCTGGCAGCAATAGGCCTTATGTGCTCTAGATTAGTGGCAAGGCACCTGCTACTGCTCCCAGCAGGAGAAGTTGCCTGCACAATGGGTGCAGTCAGTGAACAGCAGTCTGATCACCCAAAGTCTCATCTCATCACCCAGACCATTGTGGAGAGGATCGCTTTGGACAACCAGCCATTCCAGGTGGTGAAGAATGCCACCTTCTGCTGGCTGCTCCTACTGCTTGTCCCCAACTATAGGATCCCCTCTTGTACCATCTTCAGCAGGCAGGTAGTGCCCTTCCTCTACTGGGCATGCAGGGAGGCCATTGGGGCGGCGGCTGAGTGCAGCAGTGCCAGACACAAGTGTGCACTTTGCTGCTGATCTGTGGACTGTGGGCTGAACGCTCCTTTACTGTCCCTCATGGTGCACTGGTTGGGGCAGGAGAGTGAGGGGACATCTGCTGCTAGTGGCATGGCCAACCTCTCCCTTGCAGCAAAGCACAGGTGGGCTCTGCTGCATGTGCAGGTGCTGGACACTAACCACATGGCAGATGAGCTGTAGGTGGCCATGAATCACCAGGTACAGGGATGGCTGTCCAGGCAGCCCAATCTTCACCAATGGTTCATGGTGATTGACAGTCTGAACGTAATGAGGGGAGCCGAGCAGCAGTTTATGTCCATCCATTGTATGGCAGACACTCTGAATTTGGTTGTGTGGGATACGCTTGGCCTTTCTGGGACTGCAGACAGGCAAGACATCCCCGCTGAATGCACTGAGCACCACTCTGCTGCTCCCATGGCCACTCTTGTCAACAGGGAGCTTGAGCTGGGCCTGCCTGAACACCAGGATGTTCCAACCTGGTGGAACTCCATTTTTCTCTTGCTCCAGCACCTGCAGTAGCAAGAGTTGGCCATCCACAGCCTGGCAACGAGATGTGGCTTGGAAGTATGCAACCTATCCACCCAGGTCTGGGCTCTCATTTTCAAGATTGTCTTGACACTCGAGCCATTCCTTGTTGCCATGAACAGCTTGTGTGCCAAGATCGCAACGCTAAACCAGGTTTTGCCCACCCCTCTTCTTCTCAAGAAGACAATGGGTCAGCTCCAATCCACAATGAATACTGAGGAAGCAATCATCTTGGCAGGCTGGCTAAGGACTGGAGTGGTGGATAGACTCAGGACACCCTTGGGTACATCAGCAGAGCATGTTTTGTCCTGCCTATGTGACCCAAGGATGAAGGGCAATGCTGTCACCCCTGACCAGCTGCCAAGTGGAGGGACCTCCTGGTTGAGGAGCTTAGGTGAGCCCTGGAGAGGAGGTTGGGGCACAACCAGGAGGAGGGTGCTGGACCACCTACTGCTAGTGCACAGTCCACCCTAGCAGCAGCATCACCAGTGCTTCCTAGTCCAGCAGAGTGGTGTCCCTGGCAGGGCCAAGGTAGCTGGTAGTTCCGTCTTGGAGTTCCACCCAGTGCTTCACAGAGGGCTTCCTTGGCACCTTACCAGGCATACAGAAGAAGCCCACTGAGCCCTGTAGCAGTGCTGAGCAGTGTGTTCTATAGCACCTACAGGAACCAATGGCAGGTAAAAATGTGGAGCTGATCCAGTTTTAGGCAATGCATTGCCAAGTCTAGCCAGACTTGGAGGTGGTTGCTGGACCGTTCCCTGCAGTTCCCTGCCCACCATGCAGCATCCAGAGCAAGAGGATGTTCTCCATGGCCGGGGATGTCGTGAAACCCCATCACTTATGCTTGGAGGCTAACTTGGTGGAGAAGCTGGTCCTCCTAAAGGGAACCTCCCCCTTTGAGGATGAATTACTTATGGTCACCCCCACCCACTGCAACGCCACTGGCAGTTTGCCCCATCCTGTCCACCCTCAAAACTAGATGTGTCAGTCTGCCTGTTAGTGCTGCTGACACATGTGCAGACACGCACACACACTACTGCCTTGTCTCATGATGAGATAGACTGGTGCCCTGACCCATCTGTCAAGCTGTCAGCCAGGGCCCAGTACCAGCCATGGTGATATCCAAACACTGACGCCATGGTGATATCCAGACACTGGCAGGCAGGCAGCAATGTTGTGGGATATACGCTGGAGAAGAAGAAAAGAAAGAAGCGTTCTTCTCATGCTAAGAGTCTAGAAGCTTTGTTTCTTTTCAGACCATTGATCTATCTAGCTATTTAATGTTTATATTAACTCAATGGCCAAAAGTTTAGATAATCCAGACTGTCATCCACCTAAAATTGCAGGAAACAATATACCCATACATGCAAATGACGCGGCAGTCATTTTGTCTACTTCAATTGGACTTAGAAGAGCTGTGAGCTCTATAATCCAATATTGTAAACTTTCATAAATCAAAATCATGGTATTTGCAAAAAGTTAAATCAAAAAAATCAATTGCTGAGGGTAAGAGAATTGAACAGATGCCTAATTTTAAGTATCTCAGTGTAGTATTCAATCCCATGGGGATTTGGAAGTCCCATATTGAACAAATTATGCAAATGGTACTAAAACCTTCAATGAGGTCTTCAAGAGGTTTTTCTTCATGAAAGGAGGAGAAATAATTCCAGCAGCTTCAAAGCTTTTTGAGGCTAAAACTCTGGCCCAAATTCTAGATGGGGCACAAGTGGGGATCTATAATAATCGGGATTCCAGAGAGAGAGAGCAAACTAAATTCTTAAGGACCATCCTCTCTGCCCCAGATGCATTTCTAATGCAGCACTCAGATTAGAAACTGGGATGCCCACAACTGAGGTGAGGGCTTGGAGGTATATAATCAGCTATTGGCTTAAGGCTCAGTTTTTCCCAACAGGACTAGTTTAGCTAGTCCTGTCGGATGAGCACTTGTCCAACGGGAAGTCTTATACTGTAAAGAAGTTACTTTCACATGGCCTTTTATAACTCTGTGGTTCCCTGGGATACGATCAGGACAAACAACTATTTTTTCAGAGGGTGAATGACATGGAATAACAAAATGAAGTTAATGCCATTACACCTGACGCTCATAGCTGTCAGGTGGGGCAGGGTTTGCTCCCTGCCAGAGGTGAAGGTTGGACAGATGTCTGCTGTCTTCCCTTGCCTCATGCAGGCCTGCCCACCAGCCAATCAGGGAGGAGAGCATTGCAGCTTCTCCTCCTCTCTCACAATACGTTCAGTTTTTGGTCCCCACCCACCCTTCCATATTTCAGTGAGAGAGTCGCTGGTCACTTTTGGGCCGAGTAGGGATTTTTGGTTTCTAGTCTGATTGGCCTGTGGCTGAGAATTTTTCCGCCTATCCCTCACTGATTATTAGTTGGGAATCCCAGGGGAGGGTAGTTTATGATTCAGGTTGCTGGTCACACAGAAGGTGAGTGCGGGCTGGGTACAGGTAAGGTATCCATCAGTATTCAATCGGAGGCACCATTGGTGGGTGAAAGGTGGTTCATGGAACAGTCCCCCAGGTTTTTGCGACCCGGGCCGGCAGGATCATCCACTCAGAGCTGTGGGGCTCGAGGGGGGTATGACCCAGATGGCCACCTCCTCAACACAGTAAACTGTATGGCTGGGGATAGGCCAGACAGCTAAAGTTGCTGGCCTCCCTCTGGCCCGGTTGCTTCACCCAACAGGGCGCAGGGGCTGACAGCACTTGATAGGAGACGGATAATCCATGTTAGAAGTTGGAGCACCCTCTCCAACCTCTTAATATTAATTAATATTAAGATTAGAATTAATATTAATCTTAATATTAGTTAATATTATCCTATAGCATTTCACCCCAATTTTCTGTTCAGTTAAAAAGGTGCAGCCCTAGTTCAACCCATATTTGTGTGTCCTGTCTTCCTTGGGGTCTGGGAGCAATAGAATATTGCAGAATACAAAGGTTTGGGCTGCAAATTTTGCCTGGGAACCTGCAAATTACTTAACATTCACTTTTTCCTGGTTGTGAAAGGAGTTCTTTTGGGGTTGATATAATGTTGTCTCTTCTGCACGATAGATATTCTAAAGTGCCATTAGCAGAGAGAACTTGTCCGTGTGGGTCAGAGGAGATCAAAAGAATACAGCACAGTTTGCTGTATTTCCCCTTTTATAAGGACATCATCAGTTAAATTTTGTAGCTAATCTTTGATAATAAATAAAAATTTGTTTGTTTGTTTATTTAACATTGCTGAGAGGTCCAGCAGAACCAACAAGGACGCACTCCCCCTAGCATAGGTCATCCACTAGAGCCAACACTAGAGCCACCAAGGTCATCCACTAGAGCCACCAAGCTCCTAGCATAGGTCATCCACTAGAGCCACCAAGACAGTTTCAGTCCCATATCTCAGAGTGCTGCTCACATTTCTTCCTGCTTCTTCCATCCTGTTCAGAGTCTTCAGACAGCTGGACTCAGAGCTGAGCTGCCCAAGCCATGACTGCTCTGTCATTCTGTCCCTCTGTGGCAGGCAGGCAGGATTGAAGGAAGGTTTGGTTGTGTGGTTTTCTCAACACTGAGTATAATATGCTGTGCTATTGCTGCTATAACTATCTATTTTTGCTGGATCTCAGATTGACAAAGGCAGAATTTGGGTGCCTGGCTTCCTTCCATTGTGGTTTCTCTTATTTGTGAGATAGTGTTGTGGTGAGATATTGTTGTGCTGCCTACCACCCAACCCACAAAAGAAATGGGCAAGCAGGGGATTTTAAACAAAATTTTCACCTTTGCCTGAAAGCCCCAGAGGATCCAATGGGGGTTTGGGGAAAAGGTTAAAAAATGTGTTAAACATCATAGAAGAGACCGATCTGCCAAGCACAACCAATGATACAAGCACAACCAAACTCCAGGAAGGTTTCTCCAAAGTTTACGTTAATTCCTGAAGTGAAAATCTAGGTATCTAAGATTCTTTATTCTTCTTATTACTGCTGCTGGTATTAAATTACAAAACAGTATTTGTAAAATGAAAAGATTCAGTACTAATATATGATTACCACAGCAAGAGGTCTCTGTGAAAAATATTAGAAACAGAATGTTCTGTCAAATGCAGTGATGGATAACATCTTGGATTACACTTAATTAACCATATATGAATACAGAAGCAAAGGAAAAAGGGCTTTGAACGAAGGATGGGACAATTTTACTAATTTTTACTAATACAGAAAATCACTCTCTGGAAAAGAATTACATAGTGTTAAGTTTATTATTTCCTCTGTTAAAAGAAGGCGGCTTTAAAACGCTTAAAATCACTACCAGCCTTTAAAAGAGCCCTCAAGTCACACTTTTTTAGCCAGGCTTTTAGTTATTCTTAAATGGTTTTTAATTGTTTTAATGGCTCATTTATTTTGTTTTTATGTGAACTGCCTAGACCCTCCTAGGTTAGGTAATATAAATGTTTACTAAATAATTTGGACAAAACAAAATTCCTTGGCATATATTAATTTCATTTCTACTTGATAAGTGATACTTGAGCATGATGTCAAGATTATAGGTTGGGTTCAGGGAGCTATAGCTGTATTCAATTTTTGTAAAGAACTTAATTTGTATTGTCTAATTTAATCTATTGTTAAATTTTTATACTGCCTTCCATTAAAATAAATAATCTCAAAGTGCTTTACAAAACATTTAAATCAATAAAAGGATATAAAACAGTTACACAATAAAATATTAAATTGGAATATAAAAATACAAATCTTATTAAAAGTTCAAACAACATACACAATAGGACTATAAAATACAGAGCAGCCGCAACAAAAGCAACACTTGTATAAAAGCTTGGGTAAAAAGCAAAGATTTCACTTGCTTTCTAAAAACTGTGATGGCGACTGAGAATATACTAGCAAATATTACTCAAATACATTTATCTCCTTTAATTTGGGGGGTGAGAAACTGTTTACAAAGAGAAAATCTCTTCATTTTAAAAAGAGAATGGCATAGTAGAATGAAATTACATTGTAGAGAAGAGTACATGTAAATCATAATCCAGTAAATCCACAGAGATATGATGATGAAGAGTGTAAAGGAAAAGCATTGTAAAGAGTTATACTCAAAAATAGCTTGACGGTCAAAGAAATGTAAAAGGTTTGATCAATCAGATTCAATAAGGGGGTTTATATGGCCTAGTTGTTCGGATTTGGGGGAAACAAAGGAAAGCTTCACTAAAATAAAGAGCCTCCATAAAAACTCTTTTCATTCTCTGTGCCGTTGGCAGGCCTAGTGTCAGGAATTGGCATGGTTGGTCATCTGCCATCTTCTAGGAGATGAACCACCAGCTACCAATTCTGGACAACCACCCACATATCAGCCACTACCCACTTATCTCACTTGTCCCTGTTTCCAAATCAAATGCCTGATTTCATGTCTCAGTAGTGGGCTGTCTCTGCTGCAGTTCAGACAATGAGAATGGCATGTTTCCTCTCATCAGGCCAGTTGGAGAGAGTGTAAGGATGATGGAGAGAGCCTGGAAAGCAAATGGACAGTTGGTATCCTATCTTGCCCTGTCTCCCTGGACCCAGTTCCCCACAACAGGGGACAAGGAAGATAATCAGCCATTTTGCTTTTCACTACAGAGCTGGGCTGGCTTGCCTTGAACTTAACACTGTCCTCTTCTCCTCTCTCTGGTTGGGGACAGGACGAAAGGCGACAGCCCTGTGCCAGCCAGGCCAGCTCTATTCGGCAAAGTGAGGAACATAGGAACGGTGGTGGTGGTAGTGGTGGTGGTGGTAGGAGCGATAGAGTGGGGAGGACTGAGTGAGCTTCATGCCAAGCCAGCCTAATTCAGGTGAAGAAGAGGCCTCAAAGTATTTAGTCTAGCAATGCATGTTGAACTAAGTGGGAGATTTGGGAGAACAAACAGAGGGCACAAGAGGACACAGACAGGAGAGGACTTTGGTTAATAAAAAGATGTAGAGCTTGTAAAGTCTAGTTAATAAAAATATGCTTCATGCAATTCCTGCCCAATTCTTTAGTAGGTGCAAATATTACTTGAAACATCTGGCCTTGGGCCTACAAAATTGTGATGCTAGCTCTGTCCCTTGACCCTAAGGAGTGGAGGCAGGAAAATCCCTTTAGGATATCAATACTAACTTTTGATACCAAATATTGAAGGGAAGGCCTTCTTCTCTCTACATGAATCCCATTGTATATTAAGGTCACTTGGGGAGGTTTGCCTGAAGCTCCCGCTGGCTCATCTGGTGGTGACTTGGGGGCGGGCCTTCTCTATAGTCACTCCTGAACTTTCTAAAGTGCCATAGACCTTATGAATGTCAGAATATAAGTTTATCAAATACATAAAGATAAGTAGTTACTTTATACTGATCAGCTATCACTAGTCATTATGGTCCATGTTGCCTGGATATATGGAATGGATTGATCCATTTTAAATATTACATCTTTTTGGATAGCTGGTAACTAGATATCTAGCCAGAAGCCGGATTCAAGTGAACTGGAGATCAATGGTTTGTAGCAGAGAGTAGGATCTAGGGACCCTGAGCTGTCTCCTGGCCTCTTAATGAGAGCAGGTTATAGGAGAGAGAGCACATACATTAATATGGAGCTGGTTCCTACAATCCAATGTAAGTTGGAGGAGTGGCCAACTAGGATTCTGGAGCCATGCACACTCCCCAAAATAGATTGTGTGGGCATGGGAAAAGACAAGGGTAGGACCGAGAAGTGATTGTGTGCCAACAGCAATCCCGGTTGGTCAGTCCAGGTAGTGGACCTCCTACACCCTACATCAAATCCCAGATCACCAATGTTGGTTGCCCACGCCGAACAACCAATATTGCTGCTGGTGCATGATCATTTCCCAATCCTTCACCCAGCTTTTCCCCTGCCCACATGAACCATTTCTGGGATCATGCACAGCTCCAGAATCTTAACTGGCTGCTCCTCCAACTTACATGGATCATGAGAACCAGCTCACGATGTCTATCTATCTATCTATCTATCTATCTATCTATCTATCTATCTATCTATCTATCTATCTATCTATCTGATCTTTTTTTAACAGGGAATGCATTCCAGAGTGCTGGGAAGACAGAGAAGGTCTGGTCCCAAGTGGCCACCAAATGAGCTGGTGGTAGCTACAATTTGACCTCCCCAGATTATCTTAATAGGTAGGAGGGTTCATGACAAAGGAGGCACTCTCTTAAATACTCTGCACCCAAGCAGTTCAGGGCTTTATAGCTAATAACCAGCACTTGGTATTTTGCTTGGAAAAATATTGGCAGTCAGTGCAGTTCTTTTAAATTGGTGTTATATGGTCTCTTAGCTTATCCCAGAGACCAGTCTGGCTGCTGTATTCTGCACCAACTGTAGTTTTTGGACTACGAACAAGACAGTCCCATGTAGAGTGCATTACAGTAGTGATGCCTGGAGGTTACCAGGATATGTTACCATATGCAGGTTACCAGGATATATGTATGTGTTTTAAGGTCATGTTTCTCCAGAAACAGGCGTAGCTGATATATCAGCCAAAGCTGATAAAAAGCACTCCTGGCTACTGCCTCAACCTGAGAGAGTTTTGGATTCAGGACCACTCCCAAGCTACATGCTTGTTCTTTCTGGGGGAGTGTATGCCATCCAGAACAGGCAGATCTAAAACATCTCTCGAGTTCTGATCTCCCACAGCTGACTGTCTTATTTGGATTCAATTTCAGTTTGTTATCCCTCATCCAGCCCATTACCAGGCAGGCATTTAGGGAAGTTATGACATTACCTGATGAAATACATATGGAGAAATAGATATGGGAATCATCAGCATGTTGATAACACCCTGCACCAAATCTCTATCCCAATGGTTTCATGTGGATGTTAAAGAGCATTGGAGACAGTATGGAGCCTTGTGGAACTCCATACAGTAACTCTTGCTTTGCAAAGCAACAGCCTCCAAGTGACACCATCTGAATTCTGCCAGAGATGTAGCATGGAACCACTATAAACAGTGCCACCCAATCCCAACTTCCTCAGGTGACGCAGAAGGATACCATGGTCAATGGTATCAAAAGCCACTGAGAGATCAAAAGGATCAGCAGAGTCACACTCCCTCTGTAATAACCACTTCGAGATCATCCATCAGGCCAACCAAGCCTGTAGCCCACCCAAAAACCAGTTTGAAATGGGTCTAGAGAATTATGTTCTGGTTTTATTATATTTAATGCTCTCATATTGAATTAAGGACTGTCCAAGAGTGATCAAGAAGAAAGAGGATTGCAGCCTTCTACCTGTATAATATGAGTACATTCTATGTAATTTTATCAAAACAAGCTAAGTAGTGTACTGAATTCTCACACTGTCACAGCACAACTTTGCCTTTTCATTATGCTCTTACAGTTTCTTCCACATCTTAGAATATTAAACAAGCTTCCTTCTTTGTATTTACAGTTACCCTTTTCAGCATTGTTAATGGTGACCCTATTAAATGCATTTTGAACAGATTTATGGTATTTGTTCATGACCTTTTGTCTTTTCTTTAAATCAAAGTAGGAGACTTCCTTACTAAATTATCCCAAAAATGGTTTACTTCATGTGGTTTTGCTGCCCTCTAATGTCAGCAATGTATCTGAAGACATTTCAGAGTAGAAATATCTTCCTATGGAGAACTAGGAAATTCATCCCTTTAATGATGCTAAAAGCATATTTATGCAAAGTGCTATAGCATCATCTGAAAAACTGCAGTGCTTTGACACTTCGGAACACATGACTTTCTCTAAGCATGAAAATAGTGATTGTGGCTGTGAAAGGAATGGACCGCCCACTGCTGCTTGACTCTTCCTCTTCCTTCCGTAGGGGTCATTGCATGGTGGATGGACAGTGGAAATAAAGGAGAATTGTTGCCTCTCGTCATGAATGCAGTGAGGGGGTGATTTGCACTGAGCCAATGAAAAGACTGGTGCTGTAGTTCAAACCTTATGCCACTCACATGAAATTGCAAGAGGCGGGATGGAGGGGTAGAAAAAGGGGGGGAACGTTCTGGGCAATCATTCCTTTCTGGAAGCCTGTCAGGTGCAGTGGCAAGCTTTGGTTTGCTACTGAATGGATTGGTGTATTCAGTGGTGCCCAAGAAGCGCAAATCACTGGGGGACCCTCCCTCCTTCCCTAATCCCCCGGTGCCCGATTCTCAACTGCAGGCCCTGCTAACAGAGGCCTGTGCAAGGCTGGAGCAGCTTGAGCAGCAGTCCAGTCCAGCTGCTTCAGGGGTAAGCAGGGCTGCAGATAGTGGGGCCCGGGATGGGTACATCCTATCTGGTAGCGGACCTTGCAGGAGGCCTGGGGAGAATGCTTGGCAGAAAGCCTGGGGGAAAGGAGTCTGGGCAGCTCCTAGCTTTGCTGGATGAGATCAGTGCCTGGTACTGAAGCCCTGGAGGGGAGGCCTAGTGTGTGTGTGGGGGGGGGGCTCCTCACCTTTCTGCTTCCCCTCCATCACAGATTGGTATGGGACATTCACAGATACCTGGGGCTCCATCATAGGATGAACCTTGCATTGTGAGGGAGTACAGGGTTCACATTTCCATTCCCGCATCCCCAGATTTCTCAGAGCCAGTTTAAGGGGGAGCTGGGGCATTGTCCCACCTGGCTTCCCCTGCTTTCTCATTCCAGGTGCTGACGTCTGTACCGGGAACTCCAGGAACAATATCACCTTAATGTGACTCCCAGATACTAGACCCCTTGTGTCTAAGCATACCAACCCAGGGCTCTGAGCACAGCATTGCACAACTCAGTCTGCAGGTTTGGTCCTATCTGTCTAGCCACTCCCTAGGAGGAGCTGAAGCCTTACTCCTGCACGAGTCTGGTGCATCACTGACTCAATTCCAATTCTTGTGTGTTTTCCACTGCTCATTATTGGTAGCTGTTCTTCTGGCTGATCAATTCACTTCTCATTCCTTCAGGATAGGTGCCTTCACAGCTGCTGCTGCTGCTGCTGCTGCTGCTGCTGCCGCCACCAAAGGAGCCAGGGAGGATGCTATTAAGGGGATAGGGTGATGATCTTCAAAGACTTATCAGTTTTACATTAATCAGGGTTTGAAGAGTTGAATTAGAGACATGAGTTGCCATCCAGGGACAGGCCTGTAACCACCCTCAAAAAAATGGGGGTGGAGGTGGGGGGACTGCAGAAGTCAGGGGAGGTAGGCTATAAAATATTCAGTGAAAACAGTCAGTGAGGCTGGGGAGGAAAGAGAATTTTTTGGTGTGGCCGGTACACGCCATGCCACCTGCTGGCTATAGGCCTGGCCAGGGACCCTTGCTGTTATGTTGCCCTAATTTTGTCCTCTGTACTTACAGATCTCTAATGGTGAGGAGCTGGGTAGTGGGTCATCGCATTCCTTACTGGACATCCCAGTGCTGCAAGGACCTGCATTTTGGTGTCTCGTTGGACACAGTCTTGTGATGGGAATGAAATCAAGGGATGCATTGCCTTCCCCCATCTGATCTCCTTTCTTTCAGAGCTGGCAAGTAAAAGCAGTCTGCCGGATATTTTGGTTATACATTTGGATGAAAATGATTTCGCCCACATTTCCACCTTAAAATATCCGTGGTGGCACAGGACTTAAATAAGATTTTGAACTTGTTCCCTGAGAAGATCCGTAGTCTGGTGGAGATGCTTCCTCACCTATGGTGGACAGGGACAAGAGACCTCAGTGTGGTGAACTGGGCCTATAAGGAATTTAGTGGAAGAGTTGGCGACAATTCTTTCTTGTACTGATTCAACAGCAGGAGTTCAGGGGTCCTTACATGGAATTACTGGGCTGAGATGGGATCCATTTATCCCAGGAATGGGGTCGGGCCTTTGTTGCCTGTCTGAGGGCAAATAAATCTCTGTTATTTTGTATGGGTATCTTCGTGGCAGGTCAGGCACACTAGGTGAAGCACACCTGCCTGCAGCGATGGGAACTGGAAGGCAGAGTAGCATGAAGGACATGGGGAAAACATGTTATGTTTGGGAGGTCAGGGTGAAAGAAAAGCCATTTTCAATTCATGACAAACTGAATTTGAAGCTTTTTTTGTTTTTACTGTTAGTATTGTTTAGGAGTTACTGGGAAATATATGATGTTGTAATTAGCATTATAATATCCTTTAAAGTATCATGGGGATACAGATGCTATGATTCTTGCTCATGCATATCTTGCACCTGACAATGTACATTCAGTGTGAATGAAAAAACCAGTGGAATACAGCTAGTTTGGCGCACAGACAAGGGAAAATGCCACAAGCATGCCAATGATCTTGCATGAAGTGTTTGAAACATACCAAGGCTGTTCACATGAGCAGCTAAGAGCCAAGCCTGATCTTAGCTGCTCGTGTGAAGCAGCGGGAGGCAAGCGGCTGCAGCAAACCTGCCTGTGGAGCCCTGCTTACAGCCAGGGCCGGGAAACTGGGGGGTCCCTGGCTGGCAATGCAGGAATCCCCACAATGCACCAAGCGCTTGTGTTGTACATTGGGAGGGGGGGTGTTGGGGGGTGGGACACCACTTCTTATCCCTGATCCTCCATGCTGCCAGCAGCTACCAGCAATCGTGTGGGCGGGCAATCCACCCACCAAGAAAGAGAAGAGGGATTGTCTGCAGGGAGGTAAGAGCTAGCAGCCTTACTCCGCACTTTCCCGCAAGCCCTTTCTCATCAATCATGAGAAAGTGTTCACCATGTTCATACTGCAGGATTACAACATACTTGCTCATGTAAGCATGACTCACAAGCAGATTCATTTTCAGTTCAGGCTTAGGAAATGACAGAATCACAATATTGCCCCCAGACCACAAAGAAGACAGGACACATGTAAATGGGTTAAAGTAGGGCCACACTTGGCCTAGTGAGACTGGAGCGCCTCACAGTTACCAAGAGCCACTGGGCTGAACGGACAGGACCAGGGGTTGCTCTGGCCACCACCTGCGGGGAAGGCGAGGCCTGCTTGGCTCACCCCCCCCCCCGCTGCCATGCCTCAGCCATGCACATGGCGGCTTAAATTATGCAAAAAATAGAGGTACGGCATGGCAGGGCAGCAGTGGGGTGGGGTGGCTTCAGGACCACCACCACCTGGCCATTTGAAGGCCCCCCATGTCTTGGAGGCCATGGACTGGAGCCCCAAGGTTCAGGAGTAAGAGAGCCTCTGGCTTCAGCTGCTTAGCCTACTCCCTGCCACACAGTTTACTGTGCCGAAGAGGTGGCCGCCCAGGTCATACCTGCCTCAAGCCACACAGCTCTAAGTGGATGAGCCAAATAGCCACCTAAAAGCAGTCCATTCCCAGCCTGCCTGGGCCATGAAATCCTGAGGGGCTGTTCCATGGAACCATCCTTCAACCAACAAAGGTTGGTTCAAAGGTTCCTCCGGTTAAATACCTGACCCTGCCCGCACTCACATACCAGTGTGACCAACTAGCTAAACTCCCACCCCTAAATTATTTCCCATTTTCATTTCAGTGAGGAGTCGGCAAAAAGCTTCCAACCAACACCAATCAAGTTGGAAGCAAAAAATGCCTACTCAGCCCAAGAGCGACCAGCTGTTCTCTCACTGAATACATGGGAGGATGGGTGGGAACCTAGATCTGATCGAACTGTGAGTGGGTGGGGACGAGATGCACTGCACTAACATGTAGCAATGCTCTCCTCCCTGATTGGCTGGCAAACCCAAGGCTGCAGGAGGCAAAGCAGATGGACACATGTCTGTCCTGCCTTTTTCATGAGCTGAGCACAAACCCCACCCCGCCCAACAGCTGGCTGTTTTTTTCCCCTTAGTTTGGTGGCAGGTTTTACAGTGAGAGTTTGCAATGAGTGCTGAGAATTTACCAGGTGGACTGGATAAGCCACTATGGGAAGTTTGTGTCTGTGTTAATTCTATAAAATACAGATGGTTTGCAAAGTGTTTCAGATGTTATTTTTATTGGATCATCTGGGGCAATGTTTATATTTGCCAAAGCTAATGTTCAAATGTTCAAATCTGTGTAACAAACATAATAGCCAGCATCCAGACTAAGATAGTCATGACTAAGTCCTATTAAAATTAATGGGACTTAAGTCAGTCATGACTAATGTGTCCCATTGCTTTGAGAGTCATGACTAACTCACCTGGATGTTGCCCAACATTTAACATTTTCAACAAGAGAAGGTGCCAGGACTCTAGATGTAGGCACACATACACCCCAATTTGGGAATAAGGTGGACTGTTCAGGGGTTGAGATAGGTGGAAAAACCCTGTGACTCAGACCCTGGGGGACCCCATGCCACCAGGATCTCCCATACCAGGAGAAACAAGGAAAACCCAGCCACACCTGGACCGTGGACCATGACGCTAGGATGGCTCTTGTGTCAAACCTGGCTCTTGTGTCAGAGCTAGCCAAGGCTCTGATTCATTTCCCCTTGGAGCTGTTCAACATCCATGTTACTCCTGGATTCCTGGCTTGGTGGAAATCCTGGCTCAGCCTTAAAAGGAAAGTTCCAAACCAGTTCTAGGTTGTCTTTAATAAATTTATATCCCATGATTGGGCCTTCAAGGAGCCTTCAGAACTGCTTTGTCTGTGATCCAGGTAGCACCACGGCTCACATGAGCAGTTTTACATATGTGCCATGAAGTTTTCTTCTTCTTCTTCTTCTTCTTCTTCTTCTTCTTCTTCTTCTTCTTCTTCTTCTTCTTCTTCTTCTTCTTCTTCTTCTTCTTCTTCTTCTTTGCTTTTCAGAAAGCTGAATCCCCTTGGGAGGCGAAGTGCCAGAGAGGGCCCATTTATCTGCTGATTTACTCCTACAATTCTCTGAATCATACCTATTAGCTTCAAGTTTCCCCTCAGTCAGAATAATTTATACACACACACACACACACCAATACAATAGATTTTACCCAAAAACACACAAAAATGTCTACATGCTGTTGATTTTAAATCACCAGTTGAACTGGTTTATGGAACATTAATTCTGTGTTTCAGCACCATGTACAGAAATCATGATAAGCAGCTTATCTTACCCTATGACATTGTCACCCCACATTTTAAAAGAGAAGTATAACTGCTTTTTAAAAATACTGATACACAATTTCCCTATGAAAAGATCATGTAATCAGTGGGCAGCATTCAGATTACGTTAGTCATGATTGAAACTACTTGTCTCCTTGATTTCAATGTTACTTATTCATGAGTAATGAATCTGAATGCTACCCAGTATTTATCCAGCACTACTGAATAAAAACATACTAACAAAAGTGTCTTTCCCCCTCAATGCAAGAACAGCTATTTTTCGATTTCTCAGCCTTCAGCTGCATAACAAACAATATTTCACATCTTAGGCACAAATTGACTGTCAACTCATAAGACACGCCATTCTCAAGATCACACTGGGCCTGAACCTCATCTTTAGCACTCTGATATAGAGATGCTGTTCCATTAGGGTTCTAAAAAAATTTCATTTCACAAACAAAATCTAATGGTTGAAGTACTAATGGCTATCATGATGAGCAGTCCAACGGAGCCCCAAGGCTCTGTGAGGGATGCAGCAAAGCCACAAGTTAAGTCCCAACACACACACACACACACACACACACACCCCAAACCCTGCTAGCTAACTGAGCAAAGAAATGCCTTTTAAAGTGGTGTTTATCTTCTATTTAGCAGAAGGAGAGCTATTGTCCCTATCCAGCCCCAGCACAGCATCCCTCCAGTGTCTGTGGCTGTTGTCTACCTTATATTTCTTTTTAGACTATGAGTCCTTTGGGGACAGGGAACCAGCCAGCCCCCCTCCCTCCATGTAAACCACTTTAAGGACTTTGTTGACACTGATAAATAAATATCCAAAGTAGTAGTAAAACATGGTGGCTGCTGATGCAGCATTACAGTATTTATCCTCATTGTTGCGAATATAAGTTTGCACAGTAAAGTTAGACTTAATGGTTTCTCAATTGCAGACCACATGGACCATATTCATACTGTATATGCATAGGTAGACACAGGCAGCATACAAAATACAAGTAACATGCCTTAACCACCTTCTCTCCCTATATGAGCCTATCTATCAGTTAAGAACAGGTCATCAGACTCTGTTCATGGTTCCATCCCTATGGCAGGTAAGGACTTTAGAAAGTCGGAGGAGGCCCCTTAAGGATATTGCTCCAAAGCTATGGAAGATTCAGGACCTCTGCAATGATTGCTCCTAAAAATTTGAAGCTTCAGAAGGAGATAACTAACTTTGTTTGGCAGGGGGAAAGACCAAGAATAAATTTTAAGAACTTAACAGATGCAAAGGAAAGAGGTGGTCTTGCCTTGCCAGACTTAAGGTTGTATTTTGATGCTGTTTGTTTGACATGGCTAAAAGAATGGATAACATTAAGAAACCCTAGAGTTCTTGATTTGGAGGGATTTGACAGAAGGTTTGGATGGCATGCTTATCTATGGTATGAAAAAAGTAAAATACATAAAGATTTTTTGAACCACTATGTGAGAAGGAGTTTAATGAGGGCCTGGGAAAAGTTATGGAAAAATGATTTAAAATTCACTGCTTGTTATGCTTTGAAAGAAAACTATTATAAAATGATGTATAGATGGTATTTGACACCAAAAAAACTGGCATTAATGTATAAAAATGTTTCAAACAAATGTTGGAAGTGTGGGCATTCTGAAGGTACCTTTTTCCATATGTGGTGGACCTGTGGGAAGGCTAAGGCCTATTGGGATATGATATATAATGAATTAAAGAAAATATTTAAAATGACATTTCCTAAGAAGCCAGAATCCTTCCTGCTGGGAATAACACAAGGAGTAATCTCTACAAATAACTTAACATTCTTCATGTATGCTTCTATGGTGGCCAGAATAATATATGCACAGAAATAGAGGAGTAATGAACTGCCTTCAAAAGAGGATTGGCTGATAAAAATTTTGGAATATGCAGAGATGGCAAAACTTACAACACTGATAAGAGACCAAAACTTAGAAGGTTTCAAAGAAGATTGGAAACCGTTTTTGTTGTACTTAAAGAATTATTTTCCTACTATGGCTCTTACAGCAGGTTTTTTTTTAAAAAAAGCAGGTCAGGTAGATTTAATTGGTTTTTTTAAGGGCTTAAATTTGTGTTTTGTATTATTACTATAGCAAGGGTAAATTTTATAACTGATGTTTTACGAAGAGAGGTGCGCGGGAAGTTCATTTTTGTCCATTATGTTTGTTATGGATATTATTGTTAAAATTAATAAAAATTGAATTTGGAAAAAAAATTGAAGCTTCAGAGCCTATTTGTTTGTTATTTCTCTTTGTAAGCCGCCCTGAGCCATTTTTGGAAGGGCAGTATAGAAATTGAATTATTATTATTATTATTATTATTATTATTATTATTATTATTATTATAATAAAAGTGTTGTCATGAACTCAGATCTTAGACCTCCCCAACTGGGCCATGAAGTGGACAGTTCAGGGGATGAGACAAGGTGGGCAAGGGTGGCCCCATAGGAGAGGCAAGGGAGCAAGCACCCCCAGGCAGTTTACCCCACCACCTGCCCCCCACCAGAATTCCATTTCAGAAATCTTACGTGTAGAACACTGCTCACCCACCCAGAAATGCACTTTATCCCATCTGTTGGGACATCTGGGCCCCCATCTGGGGCCCTTCTCAATTTTTTTTTCCATCTGGGCCCCCTTTCAATTTTTTTGTAGTGCCAGAAGGTGGGAAAGCCCTATGACTCAAACCTTAGTCAATTCGCTAGGATGCCCCCTCCCAAAAAAACCCCAGGAGAATCAGGTCAACTAAGCCAGCACTTCCACCATGACCCAAGGACAAATGGTTCTCTGGGCAGTTCACAACAGAGGATTAAAACACACAATAAAAACACATAACACATTTAATCATAACAGACAAGAAAAGAAAATACAATACAAAGCAGCTTAAAAACTCATTTTAAAATTAGTTAAAAATCAGATCAAATCTGAAAACTAGAATTTAAAAGGCCATAATAATGCAAAACTTTATTTTAATAATAAACTTTAAGTATTATAATAATGAACATCATCATCATCCTCAATAATAATGAACCTATTTAATTCACTTTACTTGGGCAGCAGCCATAAGAATTGGCAGTCTGCTCCAAGCAGCCACTGGAACAACATTCTTCTTCTGTTGCTAGAGTCAGCTGTCACAGGAGGTAGCCAAATCCTGACCCCTTTTCCCTAGGAACTATCCTTTCAGGATCCATGCCTCAACAGACATGCTGGCTCAGCCTAGAACAAGGTGATGCGTGTTCCGGAGTTGTGTGTTCCAGAACTCTGTATTTAAATTTAAATTTATTAATATGTAATAAAATTAAGTAACTTAAACATATTAGGCTACCTGCATTTATGTTCCAGCCAAGGGCAAATCCACAAATCAGCGGATGGGTCCCAAGAATATGGGCTGCTGGGGGGAAAGGGCTTTTCTGGGAGCTGAAGAAAGGAGGTGCTGGAGCTGTGGGCATCTGGAGAGGAGGTGCTGCAGCTGTGAGCATCTCCTGTAGTGGTGCCACCACAAAGCTGGAAGCATCGGGGCAGGACAGACTGGGTCTTCTGAAGCAGGCTACTCTCTCAGACACTGCCTGCCCCCACTAAACAGCTTGCTACACAGGGGCAGCACTGGCATCTGCTTATGCTGGCTGAGTGACCAGCCCATCCGCTCTTTGGTGCTGGCAGACAGTGAGAGCGGATGGGATTTCCGACTCCAACTTTTCCGACTGTTTTGCCTCTTTGCCTAGGCAAGCCGTGGAGATGGGTTATGGGCAGCATTCGTCTAAAGGAAGAGCCAGACACAACAACTACAAATAAAGCATTGCTGACAGATAAGAATGTATTGTGTCCCACTCTGGCTTCACTAATTGTATTGTGGCTACAGAATTCACTGCCATTCAGAGCACTCGGCAGTTCCATTTTTTAAAAATTGCATTATGCAGCCACTGTGAGCAGAGAGTCTATCAATCAGATAAATATTCCCCTTTTGAAAGCTCAGCAGTGCCCATGGCACTGCAAATGGGGAGAATCTTCAATTCTTGGACATGGGCCCCTTCCGAGCTGGTTACACCCCTGATTTCAGCTGCTCTGTAATGGTTCCTTAGGTCCAAAATGTCTAGCTGGTCCAAAACCAAGCAATCCCAAGACCTAGATAAGCAAGTCTCTTTATATAACACAACACAATGCTACTGCTATATAACGACACCCTTTCATTAAATGCTATTCCTTTTTCAAAATGTCCTAGTGCTTCTTTTTTTGTCTTCTGCTCTATCCAGATTATAGGAATACTGCCAAAAGGCGGCATTCTTTTCACACCAGATTAAAATAAACAGAATTTATTGCCATGTCTTGAAAGTCAGAAGTGTGCAGTATCTGTTCCTGTCCTCAATTGCTAGGCATTGTTAGCAATCCTGTCATGGCCATTAAATGATTGGGATGATCCTCGTGGCTTAGATGAAGTTAGCACTTAAGATGAATGCAATGTCCTGATAATTAATCACTTTGACAATGGGAACCTCTGTAAATTAAGCTTTAATCTTTTACAGCTCAAGCCTTGTACTTCTCAGCACTCTTAGCTGTCACTCTTCACACAATTTCACTGTCTTCAAAATTAAAATCGTATCCTTCACAGGCACAGAAAAGTTCAGTTATCTTCACTCTCTTAGAATTTCTAAATAAATAAGGCTAAAATCTTTGCTTAAAAATGCAACCTTTTTTTTAAAAAAAAAAAGCAGCTTCTCAAAGTAATCTGAGCATGGGGACAAAGATTTGAAAGACCTGGCTTGAAAGCCTAGCTCAAACAGACGTTCACTTTGTTGCCTTGAAGAAGTCACTATCTTACACTCTCAGTTCCCCATCTGTAAAATGGGGGTAATATTCACAAACACTGTAAAGCACTTTCCACATTAACATAGCCATTTAATTATGTTCAGTTGGAAAGAAACTAAAATATCTCAGTGCTTAGGGACTGCAGCCTTGAACTATATATAATGTATATCCATTTATAAATTATATAAATTTATAAATTATACAGAGTGGTAGTGGTAGTAACCCTGTTAGGCTTATCAAATCACATTTTTAATCCTTCTGACTCCTGCAGAAGTCATGTGACAAGGAGCATAAGATGATCCCTTGGGATTTATTACTTTTACTTGGATTAGCTGTGTTGTGTTTTCCTCAATTGTTTTCTCATTATTATTATTATTATTATTATTATTATTATTATTATTATTAATTATATAGCACTTTTCAGTGGAAAAGTGCCCAAAGCTGTTTACACAGAAAGAGAATAATAATGATTCCCTGCCCCACAAAGGGCCGGTCCACAGTCTTAAGAGAAACACAAAGCAGACACCAGCAACATCCATTGGAGAGATGCTGTGCAGGACACAACAGGGCCAGTGCTTTCCCCCTGCTAAATTTGAAAGAAATCACCATTTTTAATGGTGCCTCTTTGCCCAGTTAGCAGGGGAAGCCATGGTGGAGGCTAACAGAAGACTGTTAAAACCCCTGCGTAAGAATGCAAGTTTGAAAGTTAGGAATGAGAGACCAAGTTTCCAAAATAGCATTACAAGGTCTGATGGGTCCTGATAGAGAAAATATGTAAACAAATAAAACCCAGTTGCCTTTGACTGAGCAGGAGGGAGCTTGTTAGCATCCTGTCTCATGCCTGATTCATACTCAGTTTTTATTCAAGACACCTTGGACTTTCAGGCAGTGCAGATTAAATCATGGTCTGTTCTCCAGGACATCACAAACCTCAGTGGACAGTTGTAAAGGTAATGATGGGTTCAGCTTAATTTGGAATCAGTTTGGTATTGATAAGCTTTTTTGTAAGTGTTCAGAAAAACACCTCATTTGTTTCCAACTTATTGTGTTGGTGCATGCATGCATCTTATTATATTGCCTCCTGGGAACTGTAGTTCTCAACCACAGGAATGGCTGAGAGGGAACTTTTTGAAAACTGAATTGTGCCCACCAACAGCGCAAACACACACCCTACACACACACACACCACATATTTTGGAACAAGAGTTTAGATCTTGATGAGAGATAGCAACATAAAAATGTTCATAGGAAATCATTGAAGGAATTGATCCAAATAAAGAGAAAATACTCAAAGAAATGACTATTTAGTTGGCAGGTCTAATCCCACCTTTCACAGCAGTTGAGAGTTTCATCAGAACATCTATGTATGGACTTAAGAAGCAGCATAGTCAGCCTGAATACAGACCACACATGTGCATAATGCAGAACCACTGGATAGGGGGTGGATACTTACACTTAATTCTTTGTTATATTTGAGCATTTCCAGCTAGATCACTTCTTATTCTGAATGAAGTCATGACCAACTTTCATGACAACTCTAAAATGCAGAACTCACCATATGAACAAGGAAAGGGCTCTTACAGAGAGGAAATAAAGAGACAAACAGACAGCAAAGCTAGATATGCACTTCATTAAAGGAAGATCTCATAGCCAACAAGCCATGGACAGCAACACAGATGTGTGGTTATAACCCTTTATTGAGATTTTAGATTGTAAGCCCTTCGGGGACAGGGTTCCATCTTATTTGTTTGTTATTTCTCCGTGTAAACCACCCTGAGCCATTTTTTGGAAGGGCGGTATAGAAATCAAATGAATGACTGAATGAATGAATGCCCAAGCAGACAGCTAGACTAAAGCACTCGGCTAATCCTGAAGCTACATCCACTTCCATTGGAATAAGAGGTAGATGTGAGGTTCCCATTGGAACTGCTTACAACCCAGGATAGTTTTACCCATTTCTTCAACATCATAGACATTGTTCCCTGTCTTTAAAGGAGCACCCCCACCACCTTCAAACTGCCCCTCCGCGGTTCCATGCACATCCCTACCTAGTATGCAGATAGGCATCAGACCATTATTGTGTGAGTAGCTGGGTTTTTGTATTGTTTTTTAAAAGCCTCTGATTTCCCTTCATCAAATTATTAAAAACCAGAAAATAGAGGGTCATACATCTGCTTGAAAACATGCACTGACTACTGTCTTTAATCTCCTAGACTATAACAGGGCAGAGAATGAATGCACTAGGTTAGCTAGCTACAGCAGCATCTCAAGTGCAATAACTCTGTCCTCCTTAAAATGAGCAGATGTTTGCCTTTTCATCCTGTCATCATTCGTGGGTCTTTACTTGTCTTCCAGTTTAAGCTGGAGAATTCCTAAAATAAATGTCAGAGGTGGTACATGACCCATTTGCTGGTTTTCCATTTCTTTCTTTCTTTCTTTCTTTCTTTCTTTCTTTCTTTCTTTCTTTCTTTCTTTCTTTCTTTCTTAGGGGTGACCATGCACACCAGTGCATGTACACATTGGTTAAATAATCACAGCACAAAATAGCATCTTGATGCAACAATCATCTTAAGATCCTTCTAATGTGTCATGAGTCAGTCAATACATTCATACATTGATGAGCATTCTAATCTGTAAAGGGAAAATGCAGACTGAAAACACAACAAATTGCACATGCACTGTGGTCTGGAAATTTTTTTTAAAAAAATATTCCTAATGAATCAAGCAGAGCTTTCTCTTGAAGATTTTGCAGTTCTGTTTCCTCTCTCCCAGGATGTCAGCTCTTTAGACAGAACTGGAGAAGAGCTATCTAAAGAAGAGGCTTGACTTTTTTGAGGCTAAACAATTTTCTCCTGGGGAAGCACTGTAGATTATTTTCATGTCTTGTAATTCAATGGTTTTTGGTCTTGAAGGCTTCTTTCCCCCTGTAGCATATAGAATGGTTTGCTTCCATGAGATACAATCTGTGCTTATTTAGTTAAAACATTTTCCTTGCCCTACAAACATCACTGCAGTCCTCCTATTTATTCCTGCCCTCGGATTATGATACACTGCAAAATAAATAGCATGTGATATTATTAGGAATAATATTATTGACCTTTATAAGTTTTCCTGTCCCAGTGTTGTAGGTTGGACTATAGATACTTCCAATGCATTGAGGAGATTCTCATGATCAGCAAAAAGCGGGCTAAGGGAGCCTAGCCCGCTCTTTGCTGATCGTCTGCTGCCAGGGGAGCTGTGCGGCTCCCGGCTGCAAACCCTCCTAATTCCCCCTCCCCTTAGCCAAGGTTAGCGGAGCGAGCACTCCGTTAACCCCATCTTTTTCATCCTGTGTTGCTGTGCCATGGCTCCGTGCTGCGGCAACACATGAGGCGACCCCTGCCGGGAGGCTGAAACAAGCCTCCCGACCATGGGGGTCTTTCCAGGATGCCCTGCACACTTATGTGGGGCATCCTGGAACTCCCAGGGGTGATGCGGCCCCCGATCCCTGCAGCCCCCACCGGCTCCGTGACAGAGCCAGCAGTTGTGTGGGCAGCCAATCTGGCTGCCCTGGGCTGTCCGGGGATCGTCTGCAGGGAGAGCGGGCTAAGCCCGCTCTCCTCGCAAACCCCATTTCAGTGAGTCTCACCAATCGCCTTATTGTCTCAGTAATCAACAATCCTCATATTAAGTTGTGGGAGATTGGATTGCTCAGTAATTTACTGTTAAGATAAAAGCAGCCATATAGGGAGCCCAAACTGTATCAAGGCAGTGATGCTTGAGGGGAGTGGGTTAGCCCTTTCCCATAGCCATTTCAGTGCTTGAATGATAGGTTGGATAGGTTGGCAGAGCCTTTTTAAAAGTGGGGGGGGGGAAGACAACTGCCCTTGGCCACACACACATGAAGGTCCTCCTCCCCATATCCAAACTATGGGTCAGTATTTGAAATGATCAGATTGATCCTTTTTATTCAAGGCAGTAATAAGTTAATATAACCTAGAATCAATCATTTTGAGTTATTACATTGACACAAGCCACCTAATGGTGCAGCGGGGGAGTAACTTCCTAGGGTGCAAGAGGTCACCAGTTCGAATCCCTGCTGGTATGTTTCCCAGACTATGGGAAGCACCTATATCGGGCAGCAGCGATATAGGAAGATGCTGAAAGGCATCATCTCATACTGTGCGGAAGATGACAACCGGAAACGCCTCCTGTATTCTACCAAAGGAAATCACCAGGAGTCGACACCGACTCGACAGCACAACTTTACTTTACATTGACACAGGATGTAGTGACTTACATACTGCACAACATTATGCATGCAAGAGCACTGTTCCACAAGTGTGAAAACTGTGCAAACTGAGTTGCACAGCAGTGCAGACATTATATATCATGGTTGCATGTTTATGTTGTACAATTCCGTTTGTGCAATTTTTGCGTTTGTGCGATAGTGCCCTTGTGCAACTCTCAAATGTTACATTCCACCCCGCATGCATAATGTTGCACAGTATGTCAGCCAGAAAGAAGGACGGGGGCTCCAATGAGCATTCTGCTCCCAGGCCCCTCAAAATATTTTCAAAACCGTGTAGGTTATGCAGAGGGCATAGCTCCCTTGCCTTTTATTTCAACTCCTTTAGCTACTGTTTTTAGAAGACTGTAGAAGGAGGGGGCATGTTTATCTATCTATCTTTCAGGTTCATACACCATCCCAAACTTCTGTCTTTGGGCAGTTTACAGCAACATAAAACAAATTAAAACAGAAATTAAAACCTTAAAACAATTTAAAACCACAAGTCTAGTTAAAAAACTGGGGTGAATAAATGTGCCTTAAAAACCTTTTAAGAGCTGTCAGAGATGAGGAGGCTCTTATTTCGATAGCAGCAAGTGCATTCTAGAGTCTCGAGGCAGCAAGAGAGAAAGCCTGTCCCTGTGTAGCCACCAGACAAGATGGTGGCAACTGCAGACAGACCTCTCCATATGATCTCAATGGGCTCATGGCAAAGAAGGTGTTCTCTTTAGGGGTGTGTGAACCGGTTTGAACCTCAACCAGGTTTGATTTCAACTGGCCTGGGCCAAGTGGTTTGAGTGCAGTGCCGGCCAGCAGGGGAGCAGTTTGGGCCTCCGCCCATATTTGTGTGGTGATGCCAATGGCCTCCGCTCATGCATGGAGATCAATCTAATGGCCTCTGCACTTGCATGGAGGCCTGAACCAGGCCCCTGCCAGCCTGTGCTGATGGGGGGAGTGCTGGTGGGACCGAGGGGAGCCACTGCTGGCCTACTGCCACCCAGGAGCCATGCCGCTGCCACGTGTAAGGCAACCTGCCTGCCCCCCTCCCTTTTTCAACCTGTTTGCAACCAGATTCCCCTTTGCAAGCACTAGAAATGGTTTGACCCAGTTCTCGGCATGAACCTAGACCCTAACCATGAGATAATGTGCTCTGCCCCAACCCTCAATCCCACACCAAAGGCCCGGCACCAAAGGCCTCTTTAGCGGCTGGCTTGGATGGCCACCTGCTGCTGGCCATGCCCACAGCTGTGCCTCCAGTGCACCCTCCTTCCTTATAAGCCCCAGAAACCCAGAGTCTCTCCTCTCACGAGTGACTCTGAGGCAGGGTGATGTAATTAATGCCCACAGGTGTAGGTTATCAGGCCGCCAGGAAAGGAAAGCCACAACACTCATGAAGAGGCAGCAGAGCCAAAGCTGAGCAGATCCGATCTTCAGGCTTTCCAGGCTGGGCAAGAGGGGTGGGAGGCTGCAATAAATCTCCCAGTCCAGGCTGGCGAGATGAGCTGCCAAAAGTCTAAGTCTCTTACCTTACCCCCATCCCTGAGCCCCTGGTGGCGCAGTGGTAAAAAACTGCCGCCCTATAACCAGAAGGTTACAAGTTCGATCCTGACCAGGGGCTCAAGGTTGACTCAGCCTTCCATCCTTCCGAGGTCGGCAAAATGAGTACTCAGAATGTTGGGGGGCAATATGCTAAATCATTGTAAACCGCTTAGAGAGCTCCGGCTATAGAGCGGTATATAAATGTAAGTGCTATTGCTATTGCTATCCAGTGCTCTCTGGTGGCTAAATATGGAGGAATATGTTTAAATTGTGGATATCATTAAGGAAGCCCCTACCTATTTCCACACAATGAGAACTGCATGTCCATGAACTAAATTGCATCTCCCTCAACTAGTATTATCCCTACAGTGAAAAACATACTGGTGACAACCCAGAGAGGGCTAGCCCATGCACACACACACACACACACACACCTCCATATCACTACCCCTATTCAATCTCTGGGCCTTCCTTGTGCTTTGTTCCTTTGTGTGATCACAGATCTCCTTCATCTTCTTTTTGGGGCCATCAGGTTAAGAGGATGCCTGAATTTACCTAAAGATTCCTTGGCTGAGGTTTGAGAGTCGAACCAGAGATTCATAATCCTAGTTGCTGCACTATATCAGCTGCCCTATGAATTTTCATTTCTCTGGAACGGATTTACTAGGTAACTTGAGTAAAACTATCAATCCATGTGCGAAGGTGGGTTTTTTCCTTCCAAGACAAAAACAATTTTTAAAATCCATCTTCTGTGTAACAAATGAAGTTTAACATGACAACATAATTTATTGGCTGTCAGATATAAGCTGCCTAGGGAAGGAACGCTTTACCTGCACAACCCAGTTGTCATTTCCTTTCTGCTCTTTTTATTTAAATCATTCCAGGGCAATGGCAAGGACTGCTAAAGTTAATAATAATGTCTGTTAATTAATTCCAGGAATTAAAGGCAAGAGCAGCTGAAGAAATTTCCAGCCATGGCTTGACAGAGTTGAAACAAATTGTGTGGAAGCCTCCCAGTTTAGAGTTTGCTGCTTTCTGACTTCAATTTTTGCCAGTTAATCTGTTTCTAAGATTGCGGTATTAAGTGTGGCAGTTTTTGGATCCCAGTTTTACAATGTTTTCATTTTTAAAATTGCTGCTTAATGAGCTATGCAATGATTATATTAAAGCATATTATGACTGCATACTGAGACACAGTGCCCTCACATTGAGGAAATGCTTTAGTTTCTTAACATATTCTGAGGGCAAGTACTACTAGGGAGGAACACCAGAGGGCGCTGCCGGCACAATATTGGGAAGCACTTTTGACAAATTGAAATTGAAATCATTCTCGCTACCACTAAGATCTTATACTTTATCCAACAAAGGGTGCTTTAGAGTGCATTTGCAGCAAATGGGGATAATATGAAGACATTTTCAATGAATATTCAACAAACCATAGAGAGTACTGATCACAGTTGGATTGTCCTTTAGCTCATAGAGGTAAAACAAAATCCAGATAAACCACCTACAATCAAAATATATTTTTGACCTTTGAAGTCTGGGATTTTCAGCATAAAAATCCTGAGGGTGATATTTCCAATTGTGGGAGTGAAGGTTTGAAAACTGAAATTAGTTTCCGAACATGAGCTTCACTATTACATTTTTATTCTAAAAACTGGCAATCCAATGAGAGATGCTATGCAGTTAGTGCTAAACCGCCAAGGAGTTCATTAGATTGCGCATATGATTTATTTATTTCTAAAACCTCTGGTCTTAGAAAGTGTCAAGTCAATCCAGAAGCATTATGAATTCTGGACCTTCTGATTTAGGATGCAGCTAAACATCAGGATCGCGAGATAAGTGGCCAATGGGGCTTTTACTCTATTTGACTGAATTTTTATTTGCTGTTTGCTTTAGGGAACCCCACTTCACTGAACAATAATTGATGCCAGCTCCATTGTATAGAATTGAAGGTAGTAATTGGAGATCTGAAATAGTTTCAGTCTTCCTTCCCACACAGAGACTCACAGGGAGGGAGACATGAAGCGAGACCCTAACCCTGAGATAATGTACTCTGCCCCAACTCTCAATCCCACAACAAAGGCCTGGCACCAAAGGCTGGCCCTCTTCGGCGGCTGCCTTGGACACAGCTGGCACAAGCTGCGGTTCATAGCATCCCATGGTGACAATATGACAGCCGTGTTGTAGCCCAAAAGTAATCAGGCTTAGAGCAGCAGAGCTTGTGGCACTCTATGTGTCTCACTGAGGGCCGGTTCAGCTTAGAAATGCACAGAGCTGACATTGATTCAAAAGACGCCAAGCTCACAAGGAGGGACCATTTCGGTGAGCTGGCACTGTTTGGGTGTATATGAAGCCATCCCGGTAATTGTAAGGTTGCTTTTCTCAGCTGCCCCCATTGTGCAAATCCGAGCAGTTGTGTATGTGCCACTAACCTGGAGACACAGCACCACACAAATGGTGTGTGCCTTGTACACACTTTACATGACCATGGATTTCATGTGTGGATGAGCTATACGTTGATAGTATCTTCTACTGTAAGTGGTAAAGTTACCAACGGTGGCTGACATACTGCACAGAACCCCGCCATCGGACGTGTGCGCGCTGCCCTTTTCCAAACCATGCCCTTGTGCTACAGAACTTAGAGAGCCTCCATGACTCCTAAGAATAGTGCCAACCTTGGACTACGGACTACAAACATTTATATACCGCCCTTCAACCAAAGTTCTCAAAGCAGTTTACATAGAAAAATAAAGCATATATAAAATGGATCTCTGTCCTCAAAGAGTTCACACTCTAAAAGGAAACATAAGGCAGATACCAGCAACAGCCCCTGGAGGGATGCTGTGCTGGGACTGGATAGGGCCAGTTGCTTCCCCCTGCGAAATATAAGAGAATCGCCACTTTCAAAGGTGTCTCTTTACTCAGTAAGCAGAGGTTGGAGTGACTCTCTCCCATTAGGGATACTGGGAGAGAATGACTTCAGGGCTGGTGCTACTTTTAGCAACCACAGAGACTCCCCGAGCTCTATAGCACAGTGCAGACTCAGTTTGGAGACAGTATGAGCCCCAAGCCCCTATCAGTGGGGCTGTAGTGTGGTGCAATTAAATCACGCCACAGTATAGGCACAAACTCCAGATAAGCCACACACTCTTCTAATTGTAGGACTAGTTTCATTTTTTGATAACTCTTTGTAATACTAGAACTAGTTTCATTAACCACAAATTAATGCTATGCCCTCTCTCTCTCTCTCTCTCTCTCTCTCTCTCTCTCTCTCTCTCTCTCTCTCTCTCCATCATGGTGCTGGCAGTGTCTTTACTGGTGCAGCTTAATTCCTGCCTGATCAACTTTCATTCCTCTATCCCAGCCTGTTTAAGATGAACACCATTTTGTTTTATAATGCAAGAGTGGATTGAACACCTCTACTTTATAAAAATCTTGATGATCTCTAAGATGCAAATGCAGTTGGATAGTTTCACCTTATTCTGTCTAATAGTGGCCCCTTTATTTCCTGTGGTCTGACTGAACCACCCCGCCCACAGCTTCTACTATAGGAGGGGCCAATATAGCTGTCAAGTCCCAAGTCTGCTCTAGTGTGCCCTACAGCCTTCATGCCTTATTGTGGTCGTGCCCCAAGTCTACTGAGTAGGTAGCTGTATCCCAGTGCAGTACGAGGAGACAAAAGTGCCAGCATTTCTCTATATGCGCTCCAGCTCCTGGACCTTGTCCAGTTGTGCCACAGATCCTCATGGTACAGACACTGTTGTGCCCCAAGGCCGTCTGCACACTCTGGATATGCTCAGGATACAGTTTACCCAGTACAGTTCACAATTTAGTGGGAAAGGCGGGAAAGGGAGCCTGGTCTGCACTGCCAACTAGTGGCCTGTTCTTTGCGACGAGCATCATGGAATCAAAGCAGCGCAGAGAGACACAAGGCTCAGACCACCACTTTATGAAATAAAAAATGCTTGATGGAGTAAAATGATAAGATAAGGCAACTTGTATTCTAAACAGTTTCTAAAGTGTTAATCCATTACTAATTATACTGGCTATACATTGTTTTGTGTGTACCGTGTAGGCTATGGCTATCAACGGCAACAGAAAGCATTTCTTAACATTCCTGGAGGAGGAGGAGGAGGAGGAGGAGGACACAGCAGGAAGGAGGGAAGGGAGAAACAGAGAGGGGAGAGGAAAGGAAAGGGTGGCAGCTTCAAACAGGCTGCATCACTGAAGAGAGAACTGGCATGGGAAAGGTGGAGGCAGGGAAAATCAAAGAGGCTTTGGAGAGTATCATTACTGGTCTCAGTTGAAAGCTGGAGGCAGGACTGGAACTCGCGAGTGTTGCTAGCTTGTGCTGAAAGGAATTGCTTGCTCACAGGTAGCTGGTCTCAGGGGTTTGCCGTCCCTGGATGAAAACTAAAGACGATTCAGTGTGCCCCAGTTTCCTCTACCACGGGAAAACTACCAGCATATCAAACGTCTAAATAAGCTCCCGATGGGCGGGGTTGCCCATAGGGGCTAGGGTGCTTTCCAGATTACACCCTAGAACAGCAGTAAAATGCTGCAGTTTGGCAGGATCATATTGAAAATGTTCCCTAGAATCTCAAATGCCTACAATGGGAAAATACAGCCATTTCTCTGCAACAGACTTGCAATGTTGTAGCACTATAACACAAAGATAAAATCCGAAGTCAGGCATCAGAAATGTGAACGGCACCTTGCTGTCAGTGCAGAGATCACCGTGTCACAACACAGGAAGTACGGAAGCACCTTTAGGAGAATGGTAGTGACTGTTGTAGGGGTTAATCTGGAAAGTGCCTAAGCAAACTAAATACACACAACTGAAAATGGCTGTCACATCAGTGGTTGGCAACAGGCATTGCTACCAACCAGAATAGCCCAGAAAGTTCTGGCCTGGTGCCTATTACTTCCCTTTCTTGTAACCTTTTGGGACCACACAATTTCCGACTCAGATCTCTATACATGTCCAGACTGGAATTATGAACATAAACACACGTCTTCAAGACAAAAAAAAACACAGGTCTTCATTTCAAAGAAAAGCTCACAGATTACCCATCTTGTGAGCTGTAAACAATGACCATAAAAGGGGCCAATTGCATTGGGCCAATTACAGTTCTTACTGTCCTTAGGGTGCTGTCCATTCAAGGGAGGTGTGGGTTCTCCACACCTGAGAGAGGAAAGAGGGGTGATTAGGGATGGGGCCCCAGGAGGCAGCAAGTCTATAACATTCAGAGTTGCCAACTATTGTATAATGCTGTGTGTCAATACATAGTGTAGAGCAATTACAATGGTATATTTGAAGCAAATGCTTTATGTGTAAAGCAAAGGCAAGTCTAGTCTGTTAATACAATCATTGGTATACAGTCCTGAAAGCAATACAATGGCATACTGATACATCAGTAGCATATTAGTAAAGGTAAAGTGTGCCACCGAGTCAGTGTTGACTCCTAGCGACCACAGAGCTCTGTGGTTTTTCTTTGGAGTGGTTTACAGGAGGGGTTTACCATTGCCGTCTCCTGCACAGTATGAGATGATGCCTTTCAGCATCTTCCTATATCGCTGCTGCCCAATATAGGTGTTTCCCATAGTCTGAGAGACATACCAGTGGGGATTCGAACCGGCAACCTCATGCTTGCTAGGCAAGTCATTTCTCTGCTGCACCATTAGGTGGCTAGTAGCATATTTATACATTCGCCAAAATACATCTTCTTCTACTATGAAAACTAAAATTCTAACAAAGGCATCTTTGGTTCACAGTATATTCAGTAGTTCATTAGATTCTTTATTAGATCATCCTTGGCAAGCCTAGAAGCTGGCCTGGTCTTTGGTTCAATTCCCAAAGGCCCTGATCCCTGAACCCCCCGGGGGGGGGGGGAACAACATCATGTGGAAACTCAGTTAAGGTCTGGCTGCATGCCATCTCCCCAAGCTTCAGGAATGTGCATTTCCTTGCTTCCATGTCCACATCTATGTCTAATTTTGGTTAAAACAGACTAATACCGGTTGCGATGTCTGAACTGACCATCTCAGTTTATTCTAACCTATTGCATTTATTAAATAAATGCATTGCATTTATTTAATAAATTTAATAATCTATTGCATTTATTAAATAAGTGCAATCTGTAACTTGAAATAAACAAGATCTGTAGCTCACTTCAAACTTTGGTTTCAGATCAAGAGTGGTTGGTTTGGACATCAAAATAGATCTTGGTTTATTTTATCATAAATCAGAAGCAGATGCTCACACAGCCATGGGAGGAAGAGTGTGCACTCCTGAGGCTTAAGGATGTTGCACAGAGCCAGTTTTAACTGAGGTTTTGCATGATGTCTGAACCAGCCCTGTGCCACTTCTGGTAGCATGAACACAAGCTGACCACCCAACATATCTTCTTCTGACCTTTATATCTAATCGCCCAATGATAGTTGCACCTCAAACTGTTGAAAGCTGTCTAATTAAGAAAATCCTCAGTCTTGTCTGAATTTCATTCATGTTCATGATACGAAGTGAGTTGCAGATTACATCTAGAATAAATTATGAATGGTATTCATGAGTAACTTGTATCGTTGATAACTCATGACTAGCTTAGCTCCTTTATGTTTCTGAGCATCAAACTAGATGTAACATAGAATATCTCACTTTTAGTGAGATATTTAGTATACCACCATTTTTAGTATACTATTTGTATGGAAAGAACCCTTATGAGATCTCCTTGCTGTCTGTGTGTCCATCCATCCATCTTTGTGTTTTCCTTAACAACTTTGCAATGCCTGCACCAATTTACACCAAATTTGGTGCATATGTTGTGCCACATAGAGACACCTGAATGGCATGGTATTTGATGACATTGTGCACCCTGATCCAACACAGGAACATAGGAAGCCTCTTGGGATACTGAGTCAGATCATAGGTCCATCTAGCTCAGTATTGTCTACACAGACTGGCAGTGGCTTATCCAAGGTTGCAGGCAGGAATCTCTCTCAGCCCTATCTTGGAGATGCCAGGGAGGGAACTTGGAACCTAGATGCTCTTCCATCCCTTGGAACCTAGCAGCTCCATCCCCTGAGGGGAATATCTTACAGTGCTCACACATCAAGTCTCCCATTCATATGCAACCAGGATGGACCTGCTTAGCTAAGGGAACAAGTCATGCTTGCTACCACAAGACCAGCTCTCCTTTCTAAACCAGCACTCCTCTCTTAACACTTTAAACAAGCCAAGATGGTGAGCAAATGGAAAGTAGTCTCATTAATTCATACTTGAACTGCTTGTTTAAAGTGTTAGGAGCCCCTGGGGGTTGAAGATCAGAGGGGGGGAAACAAGACCGCAGGAGGGTAATTTAACCCTTATTTCATGCCATATTCCCAAAATATCCACAACTCCTTGTTTTGCCCTGTAGACCAAACAGCGGCTTTAGACAGGTAATATAGCTGTAGAAAATGGCATAGAAAAATTGTAACCCCCGCTAGTTGTAAATCCTTAATAATGTTGTTAGTTTTTAAAAGGTATTTAATAGTCTTCAGTAAGCTCTAAATGCATCATGTAGGCACTACAAACATAGTAGTCATTTTTTATTATTGAAGGTCTTTTTAACTTGCTTCCTTGAAGAAGCCAGGAGTGCTTTATTAAACTCAGGGGGGAACATCTTATGATACATTTGAACTCAGGTTCTGTTGTATGAATAAAAAATATGTGCATATTGCTTTCAGTTATAAGGAACACATGCAGGTGGCAACCAAGAAAGGATCAGGTCTCCAAACCAAAAATGTTTTGAAGGGAAATGTTGCAAATAGTGCACATGTGCCCTTTGTAATGGACAATGGAGATCTGGATGTCGTACTCTTGCATCCCATTCTTCCAAAAGGCAGGTAGCCTCACATAAAATCCTCACATGTATTGACCTTTTGATAAGATTGGATGCATGTTCGGGAAGTAGGAGGATTAACAGGAAAAATAAAAGAAGTTCCATTTGATCACTAGAGAGCAGTAGAGTTTCAAAGAAAGGGGGGGAAAAGACTCTTGAATGAGGCCATTAAAAAGCCAGAGATGGGGAGGACGTGGTTATGCCCATACATATATGACTTTCTGTTAACTTCTCCCAATATAGTAGCAGAAGGATGCCATCAATCTGCATGAAGCTAGTGCCGGTGAATCTTGAGAGCAGAGCATGGAGCTTGAGAACATTTCTCTGCCACAGTCATGAACTAGTTTAATAGTCATTTGCCCTCACCAGGACACCCTAGGAACAATCCTTTTGTGAGGAGGGATAGGTATCTCCAACAGAGAATTCACAACACCCTCACTATAGAAAATTTTGGAGGATCCTTAGGAAGAAGGCATTTATTTATTTATTTATTTATTTATTTAATAGACCGCCATCCAAAGGCTCTGGGCAGAGCACAAGAAGTTTAAAAAACATTTTAAAAAACACCATTTAAAACACACTGCATAAAACAATATTTTTTTTAAAAAAAATTCAAAACAATTTAAAACCAATTAAAATACTTTAAAACAATTTAAAAACTTTGGAAGGCTAGGCCAGACAAGTAAGTTTTTAGGGCTCTCTTAAAGGCCTAAATTACAGATGTAATTTAGTGAGCCTAAATTACGCATGTCTGCTGGGAGTGCCTTCCATAGGCTAGGAGCAGCTACAGAGAAAGCCCGGTTCCGAGTCTCCACCAGACGTACCAGTGATAACTGGAGACAGACCTTTCCAGATGACCTCAACATGCAATGGGGATCATATAGAAGAAGGCACTCTCTAAGGTAGCCTGGACCCAAGCCATTCAGGGCTTTAAATGTAATAACCAGCACTTTGTATTTCGCTCGGAAATGTATTGGCAGCCAGTGCAACTCTTTTAAGGCAGGACTAGTATGGTCTCTCCAGGTTACCCCAGAGACCAGTCTGGCTGCCACATTTTGAACTAGCTGAAGTTTTCGAACTACGTACAAAGGAAGCCCCATGTAGCAATAGTCAAGCCTGGAAGTTACCAGCTGATGCATTACCATTTTGAGATCATTCTCTTTGAGGAATGGACACAGCTATTAAATCAGCCAAAGTTGATGGAAAGCACTCCTGGCCACAGCCTCCACCTGGGATACCAGGGTGAGGCCTGGATCCAAGAGCACTCCCAAGCTGTGTACCTGTTCCTTCTGGGGGGAGTTTAACCCCATCCAGCACAGGAAAATCTAACTCATCCCTCAAATTTCAATCCCCTGCAATGAGCACCTCTATCTCGCTTGGATTCAGATTCAATTTGTAATCCCTCATCCAGCCCATTACTGCCCAAAGGCATGCATTTAGGGAGTGAATGCCATTTCCTGATGGTGATGATAAGGTGAAATATATTTGGGTGTCATCAGCATACTGATAACACCCTGCACCAAATTTCCTGAGTGGTTTCATGTAGATGTTAAAAAGCATTGGTGACAGATAATGTGGCATTATTATCAGGTTTTACATATGTGCAGTATTTGTTGAAAATAAAATAAAATTTCAAAGGAAAAATGTTGACAGACATTGGTGGCATGATAGTTAACAGGTATAAAACTGAAAAAAGTAACTGTTCATTATGGGTCAAAGAATCCCAACGCTCTTTTTCCCCTTTCAGAGCTCACCAATAGCCTGATATTGTTCCAAGGATATCATATGTCCTGGAAGTCACTCCACATTCACCTTTACATCACCTTGTCCCCAAACTGGTAATCACGAGGCCCTTATCATTTCTTTGGGAGTCACAATGCTTCAAGTCACAGAAGTCACAGAAGAACATTTTTGTCCATTGGTGGGGTTGTTCTGTTTCTCTAATGCACATTTCTGACTCCTTTGGGAGTCCAAGAATCCTCTGTACAGATGTCACAATCTGAAGCTCCAATTAGTTGTGACATTTCAGCTGTATTCATGAAGCACACCTCCAGTATGTCGGGATCAAAGTCTGAGTCCGCAATCTCCAATGCTAAAGGCACTTGCCCTCATTTTGTATTAGTCAGTGCTGCCTGGAGCGCAGTTGTTAGGAGCTGCAATGCTAAGATGACCTATTGGCTGCCTCATATTACTTCCTGCCAGTTCAGAAACTTAAAAGGTTATGCTTCCAGATTTTCCCCATGTTGTATGTACATCACATTGAACTAGATTAGCCTGGAAATTTACACCCATTATATTATAACTCTCCATAATGGCCTCTTTTTTCAGGAGTTATCCAAAGATGTGGAGGAAGAACTGAGAAAGACTGCATATTCCTAACCACCACATATTTGATTCAAAGTCTGAAAAAGCACCTATGCATGCAGTTTTATATGGAGAAGGCTCCTTCATGCAATTGGGAGCCCAGGGTTCTGAATCACATGGTGAAGACCCTCCATGCATCCAGTTGTATGCACAGGACCTTTTTCAGATCTTATCCTAAACACAGTCAGTCAGCACAATCTCATTGTCTTCCTCCTCCAGGTCTTCAGATAACTTCTGAAAAGGCTATCAAGGAAAGTGAGGGGAGAACGCAACACAAGATTTCCATATCCAGTGGCAGTCATACAATCATTTTATACAACCACCTGATGACATAATAAATGACATTAGTGGCTGACATTCAGAGCAAGGAAGCACCGATGCAGCAAGAGGAGCAGGCTAACAGCACTTCCAGACCAACTGCAGTGGTGGATTGGGGAAGGGATAATTTTTGAAAACCTCCCCTTCCCCAGGAAGCCCTCTGTCTGACCCAATAATATTCAACCCCCAGGGACATCTTTTTGTTCAAACCTCAGGGACATCTTTTTGGGTGTCACAGAGGGCTTTCTAGGGAAGTGGAGGTTGTCAAAAATTATCCCTTCCCCGGGGAACCACTGTAGTTGGTCTGGAAGTGCTACTAGCCTGCTCCTCTTGCTGCATTGGTGTTTCCTTGCTCTGAATGTCAGCCACTAAGGCTATGCGCACGAGCAGCTAAACCCAGGCTAGGGCAGCCCAGGTTGCCCATGTGCACCACCGGGATAAGATCCCCAATCCCAGCACAGCCCTCACAGGTAGCCCGACTTTATACTCAAGCCTTTAGCCAGAGTTTAAGGGCACAAGAGCGCCCTTAATCCCAGTGCCCGCACTGTGTGTATGCTTAGGCTGCATGTAGCCTGAGCACACAGAGTCAGGTAGCTAGAACACCTGGCTCCTGGGGGAATCCCCCAATGCACCACACTCACCGCACAGTGCATTATGGGATTCCTGGCTGGGAAAATGCGTCCCGGCTTCCACTCCATGACCTAGGAGCAGCACAGATTGTGTGGGCACATGGCAGCATGCCAAAGAATTCAGCCACCGTTGTATGGGTGGGGAGGTAAGTTCATCCCTGCCTTCCCCCTGCCTGCCCACCTGCCTGGTCATATGAATAGCTGTACTGTGTGGTGAAGATACAAAAGAGATGTAAGCTCTCCATTTGAATTCTTTTCTTGCAACATTCCACTAATGCATATTAAAAGGATGTATCATAACATTTTAAAAGAAAATTTCACACACACACACACACACACACACACACACACACACACAGCATATCTGTCAAGAACCCTTGTCAAAAGCCTACATTTATGGAATCAGATGGTAACAATCAGTTGGGCATTAGTGGATAGCCCTACATTCTTACTGTGCTTAAATTATACCATTATCATCATTGCTGGCCTCTAGATTGCTATTAAAATGCATTGCAAATGGACGAGTGGAATATCATGTTGCTGTGTCTTTCCTTAAAGGAAGAGAAATTGTCAAAGAAATGTCTAGCAATTTTTGCATCCCTCTTGCATCCCTCTCCCCAAAAGAGATAATGTAGTGATCTTAGCCAGTCTTTCCTTCTCTTCATCAAAAGTTCCTGGCCAGTCTCTGCTAATTATATGTTCTTGGTCCCCACTTGAAGCATTACAAATCTGGAGGATTCCAACCAATGGAACTTAAGTGGACCCAAGCCAACATAAGAATCAAGAAGCCTGTTCCACAAGGCACTGAAAAACATTATTACGTATTTATTATAATAATATTTATCAGCTGCTATTCAACACATACAAGATAGCTTATACACATAAAAAGCAGATATTTAGAAACCCAAATGAATCACAACCCCCCCACACCCAACCCGGAAACATAATGATCAATTTGAAAAATCAACTGTCCTTCTGGAAACTAAGTTGAAGAGGTGGTGTTTACAGCTTGTCCGGAAAGCATACGGAGAGGAGGAGTTCTGCATCTCATCTCATAGCCTTTGGGCAATGTATAAGGGAGATCTTTCTGAGATGATTCTGAAGGAATGAATGTCAAGACCCTGCTCCCAGTCACAGCAGTCTTCACTTTGTGTCGAGATGGAATCCAAAGCAGGGCCTGAGTCACTGATCAGAGGACTAGCCACTTCCCTGCTGCAATTAATGGATTTTAGAAATGGCTAATAAATCTTATCAACATCACTATGATTTGCATATATTTAATATTTTGTTGAGTTTTTTATTTGGATTTTGCTGCATTGAAAACACGGGGGAAAGGAAGATGTAAATTATGCAGGAGTTGAGCAAAAGAGACATAGCAGGAGACATATAGTAGCAGACATCATTGTAAGGATGTCTGGTTGTGGGGAAGCACTTCAGGCTGCTGCTTGACCCTTTGTGAGCATGAGGATGCCCAAGGTATTAAAACTAGGCAAGGATACAGTGGGAATGGAAAAATGCACTTGTCTTCGCAGACCCTGTAACAAGTCCTTGCAAGCTCTGTTAATATCAAGAAGAACAGCAGAAAAAGGAGTATCTTTTCCTCAAGGTGTTTCAAGACCCTTTTCTCCTTGTTCCTGCACAGAGTCCGTAAACGCTGAGAAGCCTGACAGAATTCACTTCTGAGAAAAGCGCGACTTCACTGCCATCCTCCTCCTAGTTAAAAATGCTTTAGATGCTGAATGCATCCCAATAGGCTTGTTCTTTGACATACAACTGTAGGTAATGAAAGGCCCTCCAAAAAGCAACCATGTGAAAACAATTACCCACACCCTGCCTAATATTTATTTTATGCATTTTATAAATAGATCAACCACTTCTGCAAAAACAGTGCCGAAGGCGATGCACAATAAAACACATTGAACTAATGCAATAAAACATCTAGTATTGTTTTAGAAAACAGGCAAAGAACAGAGTATGAAAAGCACCCATTTTTAGGCTAAACATCTGCTTAAAGAGGAATGTCTTTGCTGCCTAAACACAGGAAGAAACAGGCTGAGGTGGATCATAATGGCAGAGCGCACCAGAGGGTCGGCAGCAGTAACCTGCTATCATATAGGAGCAGCAAGAGGTGATGCAGAACAATGTTCTGTTGGCTTGTCATGCCTGGCAAGTGTTTGGACTCTTGGAGATTGTCACAAGCCATGAAGCAGCCAGCCAGCTGCAATACGGGGAAATTCGTTACCAGGTGACGGCTAGTAATTATTTATCTACCTTGGGTTTGCCTGGTTCAAAGTGGACCAGGCATGTTCAGTTTTGGCACCCCTGAATGGGGCCCCCAGTTCAGTTTGAACTCAAACTGATTGAGGCCCATTTCGGGGGTGCCGGGTTCCAATGCATTTGGGGTTTTTTTTTAAGGTTGACTGACTGCTGCTGAGTTCTTTTTTTAAAGGGTTGACTTACTGCTGCTGAGGGCTTCTGCAGCATCGGGGGGTGCTGCTGTGGCTGGTGGGGATGTCTCCAGAGGCTCCCCTCCTCCTGCCAGCCTTACCCCAGCTCCCCGTGGGCCATTTTGGCCCATTTCAGGGCCATTTCAGCCCTTTTTGTGCACACAGTGGCCATTGGGGGGGCACAGCATATGCGTGCAGGACATTTGCATGACTGGTTCATTACCCGGGTCATGCAAATGCTCTGCACACATATGCAGCAGTCCAAAATGGCTGCCATGCACACAAACAGGTCTGAAATGGCCTGTGGGGAGACAGGGGGAGGCCAGCGGTGGGAGGGGGAGCCTCCAGAGACACACACCCCCAGCCACAGCAGCACCTCCGAGACCACAAAAGCCCTCAGTGGTGCTAGGTCAACCTTTTAAAAAACCCAAATTTATTGGAATCCAGAACGCCCAGACTGGGACCAAACTGGCCTGGGGAGTTTGGCTCGACATCAAGCTGAGCCAGGCCCAGTTCAGTTCAAGCTTGAGCTCTCGAACCGGACTGGCTTGACCTTGAACTGGCTCAAGATCAAGCTGATTTGCACATCCTTAGGCAGCACATCACTTGCATTACTACAAATTCTGTGTGAAATTTCCACAGTACACCGAGTGAATTCCTGTAGAGTTTAATACTCCATTCCAAAATAGCTTCATTACTTTTTCCACTGATAGGGATGCCTGAGTATATACAGTTGTCCTTCAGACATCCACTGTATGAGAGCTATGTCACCAGTGCCGTCCGTTGCAGGCACAAATTGGGGCCATTGCCTTGAGCCCTGCAACATCTCTGGCCCTGTGCTGGTGGCAGCATAGAGATCCCACCCTGGAATCTCTGTGTCTCCAACACTGCTGGCCCCAGAGTGTGGCTCTCGCCACAGCAGGTGTTCTCCTCGCACAGCTGGGGCCCTGCAGAGTTCTTCGCTTGGCTGTGTTCAGTGCAGTTCTGGTTGGGCTGCTCTCTTCTCGGGGGTGTCCAAAGAGGAGCGCAGCCCAGCTGGATCCGCTACTGCATGCAGTCAAGCAGAACATGGTGCAGGGGCCCATCTGGGTCAGAGTACACTCCTGTGGCTCGGAGGGATGGTGGCAGTGAAGGATGGTGCAGCCAGTGAGGCCATGAGCTGGGGGGCAGAACTAGCTTCAGATCTCCCTCTCTTCCCCCTCCCCCCTCTCCCACCCCCAACCATTGCTGCCTCTCTCTCTCTCTCTCTCTCTCTCTCTCCTCACCCCAGCAGGGGCGTAACAAGGCTGGAGTGGGCCCAGAGACAACATTTTAAAATGGGCCCCTCGCTGATACACACAAACTTCACAATATATAGTCATGTGACTTGCCTCTGGGGGCCCCCTTGAGTCGTGGGGGACCCCAGGCAGCCGCCTCCCCTTGCCTAATAGTAGTTACGACCCTGCACCCCAGCTTTAGCTTGAGCCAAGGAAGCTGGTCATTTGCACAACTCAAGTTAAATCCAGGAGAGAGAGAAAGAGGCAGCCGTAGCAGAACAAGAAGAGAGAGACAAACACAGCTAATGCCAGTGCACCCCACAGACACACACCACCCTCTCCTCGTGCTGCCACATCAGGCTCAAACTCCCGGAAGGAATCTCTGTGCCACTGCTTCATCTTGCCAGGGCCCTGCACCACCACCCGCATTCATTCTGGGCCTGACACTCCCATAGGGATGGCCTTAGGAGAGTCCATGGGACAAGCAGAACCAAGGAGACTAGCAGTAACCATGCTCATAGCAATTGCCCTGTTTGCCCTACTTTCAGGTAGTTGATCTTCCCTGCCCCTAGAGCCCCCGGAGCCTACTTTTCTGAGGAAAAGAAGTCCCAGAGGGTTTTGTAGCCTTTGGGCAGATATTTTCAGAAGGGCACAATGGGCTGCAGAAGAAGGGAGAGATCAGCAACAATTGCTCCTCCCCCATTGGATGTGCAAAACATTTTTTTGACATGCACAATGGTCATGTGGATGTCAACCAATATACACAGCAGGCACCACACTTCCATGTAACCCAAAGTCCTGGCAAAACAAGCAGGCTTTTAACAAGCATCTGAAGAGTGGAAGGGGTGGGTAAGTACAGCTCTTCCAAAAAAATGAGTTCCAGAGCCTAGGCTGCTACTAACAAGATCCTGTCCCACATGCTCACCAACCAAGCCTCAGCAAGCAGCAATACATAAAGCAAGACCTCTCCTGGAAATCTGTCTTAATGGGAAGATAAATTCATGGGCAAGTATATTAGATGCCTCAAAATCATCACATATCTTGTGTGTGTCTGTGTGTCTATGAATTAAATAAATGGTTATCCTGAACTAATCCCCATCACTCCTAGTGCAACCCAAACCACCCTTGAATTCCTCAAACACAATTCATGAAATGTGTCTATTTGACCCTCTGACTGAATATGTCACAGTAATAATCTTCATGCATCAAAGGGCCTAAGTCAGTATAATAAGTGTATATAATCCTCCACAGCTAAAGAATTGTTCAGTCATGACTTGGGTACTTAAAGCAATGATTCACTTAAAAAAAATCATTGCTGTAGCTCAAATCTAACCCATTGTCTTAGGTCAGGGGTTCCCCAACATTAGGTCCTCAGGTGTTGTTGGAGTACAATTGCTGAAGGCATTGTGGCCGAGGATGATGAGAGTTGGTCCAACCCCCTCTGTAGACACAAGGTTGGGAACCCCTGTGTTAGGTAGAGGTTGAAACAAATTGGAAAAGTATATAGGAAAACTCAGAGAAGTCTCATTTTTTTAATGTTGCAAATTTCTAAAGGACATGAGAAACAGAAGTACTAACAACAAAAGACAAAACTGCTTTCTTTTAGGTTTTTCTTTATTGTTTGATTCCAATGCCTTTTGTGATTTATTGCCCTCTTAAATCATCAGTTCTGGTTGTCAGACAAAATATGGTTGACTTTATAAAAAAACACAAAAACAAAAACCCTCCGGCAACATTAGATTAGCTAAAGAACAGAAAGCAAACTGCTTTCAAGCGCTTTCTGAATTACATGTACTTAAGCCCATCTGTGTTAATTGATGATGTGTAGACCACACTCTCTGCAGATACCTTGCTAGTCTTATTGAAACCTTTTTCTTCCCTCAGAATTCCTCAGATACTCTACCCAAACAGAAACGTCCAAATTTGCCTCTCATTTTACCTTTAAGGAGCCACCTAATGGCATAGCGGGGAAGCAACCTGCCTAGAGAGCAGGAGGCTGTTGGTTCAAATTCCCACTGGTATGTTTCCCTGAATATGGGAAACTCCTATATCAGGCAGCAGCAATATAGGAAAGTGCTGAAAAGCATCATCTCATACAGAGAAGGCTATGGTAAACCCCTCCTGTATTCCACCAAAGAAAACCACATGACTCTGTGGTCACCAGGAGTTGGCACTGACTCAACATCCTATCCTATCCTATCCTGTCCTGTCCTGTCCTATCCTTTATCTTTACCTTTAAACAAAGTTCAGTGCCAGCTGCAGAATGTGTGGAATACTCTGAGAAATGTCTAATCATATCAAATCAGAAGTCATTGTTGCTTCTTGAAAACCGTTAGCTATTTTCCCTACATGCAACTCAGGCTAGCAGCAGGTTAGCAATAATTCGGAAGTCCTCACTAAATCTGCCTTGTGTGGTCCACTGAATATATTTCCAATATATGTAATGTGTACACTTTAGAACCGAGACAGTAACCACCATGTTCAGTACTTAGTCTGATGGGTAAAGAACAATGGAGCTCAGCTGTCAAAACCCCTTAGTGCCACATATTTTGTGTTTAGTGTTACCACAATGAAGATGTAACTGAAAGATGGGTAGGCTGCGATGCAGGTACATCAAGCCCCCTTATTGAAAGCCTTTGGAAACAAAATGGAAAAGCCTTCAGTTCATTCACTCAAGTCCATTCAATAGACAGTAGTCTATACATTTTTCCTTTAATAGAATGTAGCTGAATGCTGATTTTTGAAATCCGAAAGGGTTTCCATGGGAGCTGGTTATCCACTAATAGCCTTCTGGCTACTGAGATCATCCGCCATCTATTGAACAGCAGACAGTTGTTACTCTGCTGATATATTATTTGGTAGACCTTGGGGCTTGACCTGACCAAGAAATACCAGGGCTTCCTATTATTTATTTAGAAGAATGAACATCAGTTCCATCTAGTTTAATTCATTAAGGAAGCTGAGTTTTCACCCATGGAGCCACATGTATTTATTCACAGTTTGCTTCATGAAAGAACCAGAATGGGATAGCATGAAACATTGATTGAGGACTGTTCAGCTGTCTCCATAATTAAAAGCTGGCCACACAGCTAAGCATAGCATACTGCTTGACTTCCCAGATTCTCTGATAATGAAATATTTAAAGCAACAAATGCTATTTCTGTAACATACATATCAACTAAATCATCCATAGCATTTTTGCTTTCTGTTGCCCCTTCAGAAAATCAGTTTGACCACTAACGGATTCTCTCATGCTGACATTCAAGGACACTTGTAGTTTCTTGTTGTCTGCCTCTAGTCTGCTGCAAGGCATGTCAATACCTTTGACGTTTGCTTCATGAAATAAATAAAGATGAACATGTTTTTCACAGTGTACAGTACATGGCTGACCTGCCTGGAAGCAAATGTAGCGTTGGTTATATTGGGCAAGCTCCAGACAAAGTAAGCCATGATTAAACACCATTGAAACAAATGAGTCATGAATGGGGCAGTCACCTCAGATGGCAGACTGAAGAAGGTGGCAACACCTCCGACACCACAGCTGCCTCACCAGTTCTTGCCCTACTGACCCGGTGGCAGCGGCACAGCCACTGCTGTCACCACTCAAACTCAACTGACCTATCCTCTTGGCCAGCTGCTGCTAGTTTTCCTGCTCTCCCCACAGGGGCCAAGGAATGAAGTGACAGGAAGTGTGGACTTTTCAGAAGGCAAGAAGAGTGAGGGAATTAGCAGCAGCTGGCCAGGAAAGGAGAGAGAATCTGCATGGTGGTGGCAGCTTCCACCACCTCAAGCAAATAAGGAGATGGGGTAGAGGAAAGGTTGAAGGCAGGAGACGTTGCTCCCTGGTGCATCCCATGTGTTAGGGAGAGGAGGAGCATCAGGGCTTGGATATCAGGGAAGAAAGAGAAGGAACATCTGGTTTGGGGTGAAGAGAAAAAGTTGCTCCATACACTGGGAAGAGGAGATAAATGGGTCTTAGATACTGGGGAATGAAGAGGACAAACGTCGGGACTTAGGTTGGGAGGGAGGGAAAGTCACTCCATAGCATGCTCCATGGTCTGAGAAAAAGGAGAAAATAGGAGATTGGGCTAGAGGGGATGTTTGCTGCTGGCATCAGCAGGTGCCACTTGGGCTTGTACTTGTACTGAACACGATTAACTTAAGCCTAATTTATTTCCATGGCTCTGATAATCTTGTAGCTCCTGCTAACTGGGCAAAGAGGAGCCTTTTTAAAGTGGTGGTTCTCTTATTTTTAGCAGGGAGTGAGTAACTGGCCCTATCCAGCCCCAGCACAGCATCCCTCCAGTGGCTGTTGCTGGTGTATACCTTATGTTTCTTTTAGACTGTGCATGTGAGCCCTCTGGGGACAGGAAGCCAGCTTTGAGAACTTTTGTTGAAAAGTGTTCTATACAGACTCATAGCAGTCGTAGCAGTTTACAGTATGTGACTAACCACATACAATTGCCATTGCAATGTCATCATAAATAACGGTTGTAAACTGCTCAGAGATGTAAGTTTTGGGCAGTATAAAAATATGTTAAATAAATAAATAAATAAATAAATAAATAAATAAATGACTTGCACATGCCAAGGTCTACTACCCTCGTCCACTCCATAAGTACCAACTGCATGACTCTTTCTCATAATGTTGATGTACATTTAGGAGGTAACATGGATAATACAGCAACATTCATGTCTGCCCAATAGGGTAGAGTCTAGAAGAGAGTCCAGCTTTACAAAAGCTGTTCTCAAAAAGTGTTAGTACAAATTTGAACAATTCAAAGAGACAAAAGCTGTCCTGAAACACAGATGGCTCAGCCTTCATGTCTCCAGTTTATGATGTCAAATGCTTCAGTGGGATTCCTGTGCCAGCCCATCCATTTTTCTTTGTTTAATGTAGTTCAGCCTTAGCTGAGCAGACAATTGTTCATTACAATATTAGACTGTAAACTGGTTCAGTGCAATATCCCACTGAGCAGGCAACTGAGTGAAGAAATTGCTTAAGGCAGGCAAAAAGACAAAGAGCAAGCTAGTGCAGTTCAACAGAGGCCAACTTAAAATTTGCACAGGCCTCTTGGAGGCATCACCCAGCTTTGTCTAATTTGAACATGTAGGGATGGAGACGTTCAACATAACTTGCATGGTAGCTGTTAATATAGCATGCCTAGGGTAGACAGCTTTATTCTGGCATGGATTCTATATGTTTAACAGAAGCAGAACTTCAATAGGTAATAGTTCCCCAGGATTCAACATACTGGAAATGTTTGCTTATCACACAGCCATAAAAGAACAACAGTCTTGCAAAGAAGGAAGATGGAAATCTTTTATAACTGCTACCCACATAATCACAACACAAAGCGATCTTATGTGGATTAAACTAAGACATTAAAAAATGCTGTTCACATCTTTCAGCAAAATACATTTCAGTTGTTTAGCTCCTGACCGAAAACATTCAATAATTTGTTGAATGCCAGATTTTGACGTTTGAAGAGGCTGTTGCAAAATAAGGAGGATCCTCAGGCTTTGTGGGAATGCACTGGTTCACAACATCCATGATAGTGATGGTCAGTCTGACAACACTTGCCCCTTAAAGGCATTTTCTGCATCAACAACATACTCCCCTTCTACATCCAGCAGCTCGTTTCCAGACTCTTCCCAGCTGGCTACTGCTTGACCCTCCCCCTAGATTAAGCTAAGACGTTATTCAGAAAACAAGTTCTTTTCCTCTTTGTTCTCCCTTTCATTTCTGACCCCACCCCACACACTCTCTGCAGGATCCCCACTAGGACAAACCTTTAATCAACAAGACATAAAAGTTTGCTAGATAGGATACAACAAAATCCTAATCATGGGGACACTAATTAATAGCCCAAATGTTGATGTAAGCAAATCAGTAGAAATGACAATGCAATAAAAATTGTAGCTTTACATATTCAGTAGGGATGTACACAGATTGAGTTTTGTGATTCAATTCAAGTCAAGTCAAATCAAATCAGCCTGATTCAATTCAAGCTTGATTCTGCTGCCTTTAAATCTGGGTCAATTTGATTCAAATTTAAATTGATTTGAATTTAAACTGATCTGCCTGAATTTTTAGGGGCCAGGGGGCACCAAAGCAGGTTGAGTGGCAGAGCCCCATGGGTGCCACCCAACCCTCGAAGTTATTGGCCAATGGGGTTAAATTTTAGGAATTTTTATGTGTTCTGGATTCTCAGTTGTGAAATGACTTCTTCCCTATGAAAACGTCATTTCACAACCGAGAATCCACACATAAACATTCCTAAAAATTCACCCCGGCAGTGATGGCAGAAGCTTGAAGGGGACAAAATGGAAATTGCTTGGTACAAAATGGAGACTCAAATTGTCAAATCGATTCAAGCCCAAATAAAGGGTGATTCAATTCTACTTCAAATCTAGTAAGCATTCTCAAGGGTAATTAGATTTGATGTCGAATCAGTTGAATCACCCAGATTCAAGTCAAATCGATTTGGCCACAAATCAATTCGTACATTCCTGATATTTAACCTTCTGGCCACGCTGTAGCCTATTCATAAATACCACTGGCTGAAATCTGTCAGCCAACAGAGTCCATATGGGGTAAGAAGGCCATCAGAAGCTACTGGTGGGTTCTCTCAAAATATGGGAGAGGAGAGCTGGTCTTATGGTAACAAGCATGACTTGTCCCCTTAGCTAAGCAGGGTCCACCCTGGTTGCATATGAATGGGAATTTGAAGATTGAGCACTATAAGATATTCCCCTTAGGGGATGGAGCTGCTCTGGGAAGAGCAGAAGGTTTCAAATCCCCTCCCTGGCTTCTCCAAGATAGGGCTGAAAGAGATTCCTGCCTGCAACCTTGGGGCAGCCGCTGCCAGTCTGTGAAGACAATACTGAGCTTGATAGATCAATGGTCTGACTCAGTATATGGCAACTTCCGATGTTCCTATGTTTCTATGTGCATACATATCGGGCAAATAATGCATGACATGATTAATGGATTAAGAAAGTTTAAATCCTTTCTGAATCACGAAGCCCACTGAGAGGCCTTGAACAAGTTGTCACCATCCAATCTAACCAGCCCGATGCACTGCTTATTAAGATAAAAGGATAGATTGCTGAACACCCTAAGAACAAATTTCATTGTAATAAAAAAGTGAACATAATTACTAGAGGCCAGTCAGAGTCTAGAAGTCGCAACATCACATCAAAGACATTTTGTAATTAAAAAATCTCTGGACAAAACCCATGCATAAGCCATTAAATTGTTTTTTTGTTTGATTGTTTAGAGTATTTATATTCTGTCTTTTAATTTCAAAAGATTTATAAAGCAGCTCCCAAAAATACAATAAAACAACATTTAAAATCCAATAAAATACAAGATCAATACAATAGCCAGCAGAACACAACATAAAACCATAAAAAGAGCACCACAGTAACATTTCCAAGCAGCACTAAAATCAACATCACTGTCCATTAAAAACCTGCACAATAAATACAGTTGTGACCTGACACATAAAACTTTGTAGGGCATGTGTCAAGCAAATATTTCTGCAGAGTACTCCACAGAGACCCTTTCTCCAGTTTCCACTCACTTAAACTCTGGAGGTGGGCATGATTGGAAACAACTGTTTAGATCAGATTATAATAACCCAGAAGTAAATGGTTCTTAAAAGACTTCATCCCCACCTGTAAAGGCCTTCAAATGTCAAAACCGGCAGATTGTACCCAGAAACCCACGGGACACTGTCACAACCCCAGATTGGGATGAGGCAGACAGTTCAGGGATGAGACAGGGTAGGAAGACTGTATAACTTAGGGGGCTTGCCTGGTTTTCTAAGGAAGGCCTGTTTCTCAGGAACATCCCTGCTGTTGCTCCAGCGGCTGCCAAGAACAGGCTGATGGTTTTTAATTACTGTTGCCAAGGCATTGACCCCACCCCTTCACTAGGAATGGGCTTTCCTTACAAAACCAGGCAGGGCCCTTCGGTTGCACAGTCTTCCCAACCTGTCTCATCCTTGACATCCCTCCTGTGTCACTAAACCAAGCTCTTGTTGGTGCCTGGTTGGAGTTAGCCAAGGTCCTGACCCTTTCCCCCTTGGAGTTCTCAAAGGTCTATATTGGTCTAGCCAGGGTTTCTTAACTTTGGGCTCCCAGATGTTGTTGGACTACAACTCCCAGAATCCCCAGCCACATAGACCATGTCTGGGGATTCTGGGAGTTGTAGTCCAACAACATCTGGGGGCCCAAGGTTAAGAAACCCTGGTCTAGACCACTGTCCCCTCTAAGGAGTGCACACGTGCATGCACTCACAAGTTTTTGGATGTCCACTCAGTTCATTTTAGATCCCGCTCCAGTTGAATCAGGAAGGCCCCATTCTGAATGCATGTGCGCGCACACTGCCTTGATACTGCCACCCAGAACAAAACTCATTCTGCACAGAGATGGAAAAAATTAGAGGGACCACTGATCTAGACCAGGATAGAAACCCAAGGAGATCTTTTAAGACTGAGAGAGACATTCCATGTGGCTATATCTAGTCAATAATGCAGCACTGTGTTTGGCATCAGTTGAAGTCTCCAATTAGTTTTCAAAAGCAGTTGCATGTACAACCACCCATCAAACATACCTTTGTCTTATCTGAACCAAGCCTCAACTTGACCCTAATATGACCTTAAACATACATGTAGACCTTTGTCTGACTCACCGGATTTAGATGAAAGGGAGAAACAGAGTTGCGTGTCATCCATATTAAGACGATACTTCACTCCAGATCTTCAGTTGATCTCCACCAATGGCTTAATGAAAATGTAATTGTTTCATGAAGGTAGAAGACAAAATAAAACCCTATTGAGTACCATGACATTTAAGTACCACCTCCTGGAAGTGACTAATTAATAGTGTGATGCCCTCATTTCCCATATGGCATAGTTGGTTTTGAAGGATAACATGGCTGATGTTACTGAAAGCTGCTGAGAGGTTTAGGAGAATTAGCAGGGTCACACTCCCACTGTCCTTTCCTTGGTATAGGTCATCCACTGGAGAGATCAAAGTAGCTTCATTTTTATGCCTGCACCAAAAATCAGATTGAAATGGAACAAGATAACCATAGAATCATTTTATGACCTTGCTAATAATTAGATAACATAAATACTGAAGGCATTTATAACATAACATAAATACTGAATATATATAAGAGAGATTATGATCTGTGATTTGTGATCCAGAAGCAAAAATTGCATATTTGCAGCTGCTGATTAATGTCCTAAATATAGCAACAGGTTTCTCAATAGGTGGATCTGCAAAAAAAGCAAGCAAGCAAGCAATGCTTTATTGTTCAGGTTGTTTTGAAATTAACCATAATATTTTGAGAAATTTGTGACACTCTACTCACTGGTGCTCACACCACTTTGAATGGTAAAGTACAAAAAGCATTAGAAAATTACCTGGGCTCTGATGAACTAGATAAGCACTAGTGAGTTATTCAGGGATTATAATGTAAAATGTAAAGAGCAATCAAAAGCTGGTTAGCACTTTCTATGAGGACATGCATTCAATTAAGACATTGAAAAAAAAAACCCACCAAAAACACTTATGCTTGACGTATGTTCATATATGCACATATGCATTAAATATAAAATAAGATGTATGTTCCTTCAAATAAATAGGAAACATCATGCTCTGATGCTAGGATTGGAACTGACATATTCATTTAGAAATTAGAAAATTCTGTCCTTGAAAAAATTGCATATTCATTTTTGTGGATATACGTCCCAAAATTCACTGTCACTTTTGACATTACAAGAGCCACAAAATAATAGTTTCCTACATCCCTAGAAAGATTATCTTGACATAATTTAGAAATAATCAAGTCCATTCGATTTCAAACAATAATAATAGATACCAAAAGTGCTAATAGGCTTTCAACACACAACCTACATGAAAGGGTTTAATTGGTGTCATATTTTACTAGCAAATATAAATCGACCTATTAAAAATTAATGTCTTTTAAGCAATTTTTTAGTATTGTGCTCAGCAGCAAGCCGAGTCTTGAGAGCGGAGGATGCAATGGGAGTCAATTTCTGCAACAGTATGATGTATGATGTTTACAGTAGTATGAACAGGAAATGAATTAATAAAGGAGTCTAGGGGTTTGGATTTTAAAATTTAACAGAAAGGGAAATTTGTATCCAGCTTTGCTGTGCAAAGTAGAACACAGCAGTTGCTCTAAGAAATATCAGTTCCACTATGACATATGCAAAAGCACACATGGCGATCCAGAATATTATTGACCATTGTGTTTGATTGTAATTGCATGAAAACCAATATAGCAGTACATCAGCATATAATTAAATTCATGCCATGGTAAATCATAGGCATTTCCAGGTGCATGCATTGGTGATTAGACTAATTTTTGCTGCCTATTATACTGAAATTTAAAAAAAAATCTTATTCTTAGAACCCAACTGTGCCCAAGCTCCCAGTAAGAGTGAAGGTAATAGACTTCAGTCAATTAAAAATTTAAATACCCCTCTTATTTAATGCAAACCATCTGGTACAGGATAATCCATGCAATGTGTCTGAAGACAGAATTGATATACTGGGCCAAATTCTGAAAAGCATTAGAACTCTGAATTCAGTTAAATTAAATGTGCTGTACATTTGGGGCAAAAATTGAGGTTTAGGACATGTAACATGTTGCCTGGAGCCCCTACCACCACCACACATACACAAATGCCTACCTCATTTGTGCCTGTTTGGAATGTTTTAGCTGGCCCATTTGGCTTCAACTGAGACTTTTTTGTTCTTTTAAAGACTGCTTTTCCCCCCTAGGAGTAGGTGAGGCATCATGTGATGGGTCAGCTTTGGCTGTATAATAACCCTGTAGGCAGAGGCGTATCTAGGGAAAATAGCGCCTAGGGCAAACACTGAAATTGCACCCCCTGTCCAAGCATCTGACACCCATCTTTCAGATAACTTTACCATAATATCAGCTGAAAAATACAAGTCAGGCTCGTTAATCTTTTAATCTTTCAAAAACTATTTTAGCAGTGGACTTAGCCAGACCAAAAAATGCTGGAAAACAAATTTCAGTATGCTGGGGCTCATGAAATACCCAAATACTATGTGGAGGTGTACTTGGAAAACTAAACAGAAGTGTCTGTCTAATTCTCTACTATGTATTGTAGCATCACCATTACATAAGTTTTAAAAATAAATGGAGAATTTGACTTTTCCCAGATACTCTGTAAATAATTAAAGGATATGCAGAGTAAACTGTGTCACTGCTTGGAATATATTCTAGTCTTTCAGAAAGACAGTTAAAATGGGAGAAAGAGAGCAAGAAACTCCCAGTGGGCCTTAATATTAAGGATTTCACACTGATTCAAAGACAAATTCACCATTAATAGCCATATTAGCAAGACATCACATTTAACTCACTTATCACAAGAAGCAAGCAAATGAATACAATCCTAGCTCATAAGCATCAGCTCAGTATTCACAAGCCCTGATTCTCTGTACATAGTGCCAATCTGAATATGTGTACAGTGACATATTGTATATTATTATTTTTTTACCTGTAGCCCCTTCAGGGGGCTTCCTAAAGGATGGGGGGGGTTGCAAATCTTCCTCCTCCCCCCACTGGCCTCTAGGGCCTCACAGGGACCATTTGAGCATGTGCAGTGGCCATTTTAAACAAATCTTTTTTTTAAAAAAAATGGCCACTGAAAACAAATGGCCACCGCGCATGCTCAAATGGCCTCTGCAAGGCCTGGCAAGACCTAGGGCATCACAGAGGCCATTTAAGCATGCATGGTGGCCATTTTGTTTTTGGCAGCCCCTTCAAGTGGCGCCCAGGGCACATGCCCTGCCTGCCCTACCCCTAGATACGCCCCTGCCTGTAGGGAGTTATTATAAATTCCTATAGGAATAGAGAACTTTATAAATGTGTGTCTTTATAGTGCTATATCAGTTGATCAGAGCTGTGAAATGTTGCCACAACCACCATACTGTGCTATCCCTTGATTAACAGGTGTAGTGGGGTGTGTGTGTGTGTGTGTGTGGTAGGAGAGGCATGGGCGTAGTAAGTTTGGAGTGGGCTCAGAGCCAAGATTTTAAATGCCCCCCCTCACTGAAGCTCAACTCATGAAGTAAAGAAATCTTAAATGAGGCTGAATAGTGGTAACAAAAAGCATATATATATATATATATATATATATATATATATATATATATATATATGCCACAATAGAACATCATCCTAAATTATTTTTTAAAAGGTTTTGTAAATTGTGGACGATGCAAGTCATTTAATGGTACTAGAGAAAGACATGCTGTTCTGGTAGCTCCAGGTCTTAACACTCACATCAATTTCGGAGGATGAATACAACTGAAGGAAGCCCTGGTGGGTGCGCAGCTGGGGGAGTCAGTCATGTGACTTGCCTCTGGGGGCCCCCCAAGGCAGTGGGCCCCCAGACAACTGTCTCCCCTTGCCCTATTATAGTTACGTCCCTGAGGAGAGGTCTGGCTAGGTGGCTGCCCAGAGGTGAAATATTTTAAACTCTGTCCTCTCCCCCTACAAATGGCTGAAAGGACAACTATTTCAATAGCCCATGAACTATTCCCTATGAAGTTAGGGAACCATTTCAACTTGGCCTTGCCTTTGACTCCTCTCATCACAGCTGGTGGCTTGGCATAGTTCACTAGGGAGCTATCACAGGAATGGGATTTGTTTTCAGTTCTTTTCTTTGTGTCAGTGTAATAGGAAGTAACGGACACTAATTCTGAATCTCTGTCTCATGTTGCTGTATGTCATCTTTCAGAAGCACCTTTATATGTCCAGTTTAGGGCTACTACTTTACAATTCAGACACCAAACAAATATTGACCTTTAAATCTCCCATTTAAATTGGAGACAAGGCAGTACAGCCCTGCACGCAGTCAGATCATAGGTCCATCCAGCTCAGTAGTGTTTACACAGACTGGCAGCAGCTTCTCCAAGGTTGCAGGCAGGAATCTCTCTCAGCCCTATCTTGGAGAAGCCAGGAAGGGAACTTGGAACCTAGATGCTCTTCCCAGAGCGGCTCCATCCCTTAAAGGGAGTATCTTACAGTACTCACACATCAAGTCTCCCATTCATATGCAACCAGGGTGGACCCTGCTTAGCTAAGGGGAAAAGTCATGCTTGCTACCACAAGACCAGATCTTCTGGAGACTGGACTAGAAGACCTCTTAAGGTTCCATCCAACTCTAACATGTAATTATTCTGAACAAAATAGATATAAAAATGGAGCACCAGGCATAACCACAGAACGGAATCTGCTGCGTATTCATTATCAGTAAGATATCCTGAATGACATTTCCATCCTGTCTTCCCTCCATGATGGCACTCAAGGCAGTGTACCTGGGGTTTCCAAACGGTCACCCATCCAGGCACTGACCAAGCCAAGATCTGCTTAGCTTCAGCAAAGGGGTTGGGCCACATGCCCCTTGGACAGCCACAATCCCTGGGGGGAGACAGAGGTGCTCTCTCCTCCTCAGAACCTCTCCTTGCCTCTATTTTCATCCTGTGCTGGTTGATACACTTTGCTCCTGTGTTGCAGTCGGCAGCACTTCTGCTAAATACAGGGCATGTGACCTCTTAAACTGGAGCGGTCTAAACACGCCGTTCTGCATTAGGATCTACATCTCATTCCATTGTTTTGGGGTCAAAACCTCTTCTTTTGTGCTGAGCAGGACAGAAGTGCCACTAAGCAACTTAGGTAGGGGAATGGAAGGCGGGTCTTGGAAAGGAAAAGGCAAAACATAGCTACCCATTGCCTTGTATCCAGTTCCCTTAATCAGGAGATGTAATAATCGGTTCAGGACATACATAACTTTGTTCTGGGGCTGTGTGTGTGTGTGTGTGTGTGTGTGTGTGTGTGATGGGGCAGTTCACATGACCATAACTTGGGTAGGAGATTGGTCCGACCCAGTTTCGAGAGCTGGGTATGCTTCTATTTTGAGCTCATATGCTGTAAATAGCAAGATTGGAGGCAGGGAGCTTGATCTCTGTCAAGCCCCCACTGGGTAGGCCAGTTTTCCCACCTGTCTCATTTAGAAGCTGGGAATGGAATCTGAGCCAAGCCTGCTCATCCTACCCAGCTGAGGTTTGACAGAAAATCAAGCTCCCCGCCTCCTACCTTGCTTTTCTATAAGCACCTGAGCGCACAACAGGAGCACGCCTGGCTCATGAAACTAGATAGGACTCGTATCCTGCCCAGTTTATGGTCATGTGAACTGTCCTAGTAATTTGTGGGGGGATAATATGTGAAGACCAGTGCTATAGGTTTCAGATAATGTCACTTTTGTTCATTATGGTATGGATGAAAATAGCATCTTGCTTGATGTAGTTGTTCCTGCTACCAAAAGCTTTATTTATGTTTCCATATTTTTATTATGTCCTTCATCCAAGGAGTTTAGGATGAGCAGATATGTGGAATTATCCTCTTTCATTACCACAATAACCCCATGAGGTGGGTGAGGCTGAGAGTTAGCAACTTGTACAAGCCCACCCAGCAAGCTTCATGGCTGAGCAGGATTTTTGAATTCAGGTTTCCCAATGCCAACCTCACTAAACACAGCAGTGCCACTTAAGTTGCCATGGGGAAGCAAAAGCCTGATAAATGTTTCCAGGATATATTTCCCTTTCTACATAAACGTTGTTTTATTTGTAAAAGCAGAGAGAATGTAAGCCAACATAAGATGAATTTTTCTGTGACTTTTCAACTAGCAAGGATCACTAAAAGTTATATATATTTCTGGGAGTGTGTGTGCATAGAATAGAGGTCACGAATTGTTGCCTATCTTCCAGTTCCACAGAAGTTACTATGGAGACAAGTTTTTCAGCCATAAAAGCTGCAAGTCTAACTTTGATTGCTGTGATGAAGGGAAGCTCTTCTTGTTGTTCCAATTGAATTTTGGTTCATATGGGAATGCCTGGGTACAGTGCTTGTCTGGGTATTATGGCAGTCTATCTCATTCAATTCTAATGTGAACAATAACAGTAATATATGTATTCATAAAAAGACTCTTGTTATCATCTTAAAGAATAATACATTTATTGCAGCATAAGCTTTTGTGGACTACAGCCCAGAAAGCTAAGGGTGTAATTTTTGTGATTCGATCCGACTTCAAATGGAATTGCAAAAAAGAAGAAGAAGAAGAATTGATTTGTTGAACCAGCTGGTTTGATGAATCATATTGGAAACTGGCAAAAAAAAAATTCACAAATCACTCATAGGGGACAATGGGGAACATGCATCACCTCATTTCCACCCACGGGTAGGTCCTAGGGACACCAAAGTGGGTTGGGTGGTAGGGCATGACCCAACCTACCTACCACACAACACAATCAGGCAATCAGGTGATCTTTTTAAATGAATCTCCTTGACCTACTGACCCAGATAAAATTCAAAAAAATAACCCGATTGCCTGATTGTTTGTGGGTTGAGTGGTTGGTAGGAAGGGTATCATCCAACCCGCTTTGGTGTCCCTAGGACCTACCCATGGGGAACATTGTTCCTTATGGACTAAACAAGCAGAGTGCACACATTTTACAACCCTGCCTTGAAAAACAACACTGCAGAACAGAAGCACACACAGCCCCTCCCAACACAGACCACCACATTTTGCCAAACACAAAGTCAAAATATGGCCAAAAAATAATCACTGACCCAGAATCCACTGCTGGCCACAGTGCCTGTGCTGCAGTAACATCATAAGTTGCTCTCTCACACAGAATTATGACTCCTTACAACAGCTACCACAGCAGCACCCTTAGCAACCAACAAGCATAGCCATAAGTTCAACTGGAACAATGTCTTCACTCAGCCACATTTTGACTGAGTGAGTAGTACACCTTCTAATGCAGAACTCGGCAGACCAGAGCAGTGAGTGAAGCACAGGTTACTCTCAAGGTCAGACATAGAGCTCATCTTTGACCAGGGAGCGGGGATCCCTGCATGATGTCGTCACAGGTGCTGCAGCAACACTGTCATCCCGATACTCTTGGGGTCCTTAACCCTGTTGACGTGTGTCCTGCAGTGGGTGCAGACAGCATGATGTGGGTCTCCAAGGCAATGCTCAAAGTGGTTCCACACCATGCTGCTCTTGGTTTGGGTCTGTTTGGTGAAGGTAGTACTGAGGCTGCTGGTTTGTTCTGAGAGCCGCCACCACCACCCTCCATCCATGGCTGAGAAGGTCCAGGTACAACCTGAATTACTTCCTCCAGCTCCTCCTCAGTCGCTGACTGGGAGAATGGAGGGAGTGATCTGGCTGCACTAGCAGCCAACATTGGTACCTCCTCCTCCACTGCCACAGGAAAAAGAGCTTCTTCCCCGACAAAGGAGAACCTCCCCACAACTTCTACCTCAGCTGCCATAGGTTGCTGTGCTGTGAGGCCAGGCTCCTCCAGATAGGAGAGCCTGCACACAACCATATCAGTGGCATGGATAACTCAGAGAGTAGGCCCCTCTCGCCCACCACGGCCAGCAGCATCACCCCTCCCTCTGCCTGCCACTTTGCTCCTGGCTCTGCTCTGGGCTTAACATTTTAAGCTCTAACCCTTTCAGAGGGGGAGAAGAAGCCCCTTTAAGGGGGTGTGGGGTCGGGGTCTTCTATTTATACTCTGTGTGCCACACAGCACTATTTATAGCACTGTCGTGCACAAAAGGAGGCTAGAAAAAAATTAAATCTCCCCCAATAACGAAACAGGCTTTATCGGCGGGGGGTGCTCATTTGGGAGGGGACTGAGCACAAGCAAGCAACAATAGGGAAGTCCAAGGGAAGGAAAAGAAGAGCAGAGGATTACTGTGGCCTCCCTCTAACCCTAACCCTCTTGCCCCACAGTCCTGCCACCTAATCCCTCCCAAACTAGGCCCTATTTAAAGAGCTCTAGGTTCTAATAACCTGACAGAAGCAGAGGGGTTTCTCCTATCTGGCATCTTCAGCTGGGGGCTTCCAGAAGCATCTTTGGCTGGAGTCTTCCAGGTGTTGTTCTAGGAGGCACTCTTGGGTCAAGCAGACATCGGTACTCAACACCGGGGGGGGGGGGGCAGGGGAGGACAGGTGGGCATCTGTCAGGCATCCACTCACCCAAACGAACAATCAAAACAAAAAAGAACCTGAAAAAGGAACACAGTCAGAGAGAGCCAGTGAGCAGGCTGGACACCAACAGAAGTCATGGCACACCAACCAAAGGAAGGAAGGAAGCAGGAAGGAAGGAAGGATCAGTCCAGCAGCAGGAGCAAAGAAGAGGTAGAGCAAGAAACAAACAAACAGCACCCCAGTTAAAGCCACTGGGTGCTAGCTAGCTACAGACAATTGTGGAGGGAGGAGGAATACAAAAACAATAAGTTTTGTTTTGGCAGGGGGTGGGGAGAAAATCAACACGGGGGCAGGATTCAAAAAAACACTCAATTAAGCCACTGGGCTATGCTGATAGCATTTTAAAATAATGGGGGGTGGGAAGCACACACAGCATCCCAGTTATTAAAGCCACCGGGGGTGGTGCTCTCTACAGAATAATAATATAAAACTAGCTGAGCCGGGCACAGAACATCTGCGCCTCTGGCCGGCCCACCCACTGCCACTGCTTCCCTCCCTGCCACTGGCACGCCTGGCTTTCTGGCCGACCAGCTGCTTTCCCCCTCCCCCACATGCTTCTCCCCCCCCCCCGCTGCACTTTCTGGCGGGCTGGCCAGCTGGCCTGCTTCCTCCCCCCCCACCACCTGCTTCTTGCCCCCACCCTGTGGTTTCTAGCTGGCAGGCCAACCAGAAAGCCAGCCCACGACCTCCTCCCACCCACTCCCAGTAGCGGCCGCCTCCTTCTGGTAGCTGGCCCAGGCTGGCCTGCTGCTGCCTCCTCCTCCCGGTGGCTGGGCTGCCGCCACCGCCTCTTACTCCCGCTGGCTGGGCCATTCCGCCGCTTCCGGCCAACCAGCTGCACCGCGATTGTCTCCCTATCCCCATCGCTATCCCCCAAGCAGCTGCTCGCAAACTCTCACAAGAGCTGCCATGCATGGGAGTAGCGACAGGTACATTTAGGAGAATTATATATATATAGACTAGCCTACCCACACAGTGCATCTGTGCACTTTTGGGGGCTGGCTGTTCCCTCCTGCCCCACTCTCTCTTGCCCTCCCTTCCCCTCCCTTCTGCCCCACTCTCTCTGCCCTACATTCTCTTGCCCTCCCTCCCCCTCCTTCCTGCCCCACTCTCCTACCCCCTCCCTCCTGCCCCACACTCTCTTGCCCTCCCTCCCCCCTGCCCCCTCCCTCCTGCTCCCGGGCGGAGTCCAACCGCCCATTTCCCTCCCACCCCGGCCTCCAACAGGAGCCCCGGGGCTTCGCGCTGTCGCCTGTTTCCCACTCACCCCTCTCACCAGTGCCTCCTCCGGCCATCCTGCCGCCGCTGACTCCTGCTCCCACTCCTGGTGGCCAGGCCAAGCTGTGCCGCCGCCTTGTCCTTTCCTGGGACGGCCTGACTTGGCCAGGCTATCATGCCACCTCCCTGCGGCCAGCCGAGCCCACCTCCTCGGGCTGTTTTGCGGCCCACCGATACCGCCCACTGCCATTTTTTCTTGCCCGCAACTCTCACCCTTCAGCCAGCGGTGGAACTCTCACAATGTGTCGCAAGAATTCTGCTGCCAAATCCAGGACACACATGCCGGCTAAGAGAATTAAATATATAGATTCCAAGCAGCACCCAGTTAAAGTCATTAGTGCTGCTGTTCCAGTTTTTTTTAAAGCGGAAAATAAAAGCAGAGTAGTTATTGTGACACTGCAATCGAGAGAGAGAGAGAGAGAGAGAGAGAGAGATTGATTGCAGGCACTCTGTCTCTCCACTCACTGTTGGGCTGGACAGGCAGGCCCAGAGCACAGTCTCTCTCCTCTCCTCTCAGTGCTGCTGCAGTTTCTCTTTCTGTCTCTGATTATCTGATCCAAGTTCACGCCTATCCTGAGGCATAAAAGCAATGGCTCTCTGTGCCTCCAAGCAGCACCTTTTGAAACTCCCTCCTTTGGCCTCCCCCCTCCCTATTCCCTCCCCACAGCTAATGGGGGAACAGTTGCCCATCCCAACACTTGATATGAAAGACAACAAGCCAACCAAGAAGCAAGGAGATATCAAGCCAATCAGAAACCAGTGTCAGGAAACCAATCAGGAATTGAAAAACACGGAAACAAAATGGTGACCGCAATGTGAATCACGCAAATCGGTTCGCAACAAATGAGGGGCAATTTGATTTGTGATTGAATCAGCCCCTTCATATAAAGGACTATTCAGTTCACGAATGAATCTGTGAATTGCCCCTGATTCGCAGCAAATCGATGTGCTGGAGAATCAAATTGCTCATCCCAACACAAAACCTTATGCTTCAATAATTGTGTTCTTCTTTAAGGGTCCACAAGACTTCTTGATGACTAATACAGCTACAAATTCAGAAGATCTATTAATGTAATTGTCAGTTATGTGGTCAGTTTCATGCATTCTGTTTGTTGTAAATTTCACTTTCATCATATTTTATGGTTGTGTGCAATGCAACCAGCGTTACCAGCAGTATTTATTGCTTTAACATTTCCAGCCACTCTGTTAGCATGCCAGAAAATAATTGACTTTCAATGTCAAAAAGTAAACACAACAAAGGACAGTTAAGGGACATGATAATTGCCTAACAGAGCAGGCATATACACAGAGGGTGATCTAGAATAGCACAACAACATTTAATCATAGCAGCCAGGAATTTTTAAATTGAAGCTAATAAGAGTGAAAATTATTTTTGGCTTATGGACAGGCCTATCATTTGTCTGGATTAAGTGAAAAGGGTTGAAATAGAGTACACAGTTTTCTGTTGATTTGGCTTATTATATTGAGGGATCCACCCAAGTCAACATTTAATTTTCTCATTCAAATCCAGATAGAAATTTAATTTGAACAGTTTCTAAAAGTGAATTCAGATGTTTATTTCAAAATGGATTTTGATCCTCTTGCTTAAGGTATCACATTCATTTGAGATAAGTGGAAAGGTCACCAGGCAGCAGTTTGAGTCTGGGAAAGTTGGGGACTGCCCCCAGTGCTCTAAACTGCCAACCCAGCAAGTCAGGGTCTTAGAATGATATAAAGACCCGAAAAGATCAACCAATGATCCTAAAGGAATCAGGACATCTATCCACTGAGCTCATTCACACAAGGAGCCCTAACTGGGCTCGCACAGACTGACCTGGGTAGGGCTGCTCGTGTGGAGCACTGGGGTCTGTCTCAATCCCAGCACGCTTTACAAGGGTAGGACAGGTTTTTTACCAGGGCTTATACAGAGGTAGAAGGGCGCAAGTGTGCCCTTCTTCCCCATTCCCAGGTTGTATGGAAGCTCAGGCTACCTGCAGCCTGAACATTCATAGATCTGGGTGGCTAGAGTGGTCAGAATGGGGGAAATCCCCCAACGTACCACACTCCTCACATGGTGCATTGTGGGATTTCTGGAGGCTGGGCCTCATTTCCCCAGCTCCCAGATGGCCATGACATTTGCTGAAGTGCAGCTCGTGCTGCATTGCATGGATCAGGCCAAAGAAAGAGCATGAATCATCTGGGAGGAAGGTAGGTGTGATCCTGCTTTCCTCCCCCTCGCTCACCCCAGCCCCACACACAGCAGTCATGTGAACAACCTTTTCTGATGGTATTGGCAAAAGCCCTTCCATTTTGTGCTCTTCTCAATAGCACTGGCTCATTTTCTCAGTTCCCCATCCCCTCCCGCTATAAAAAAATTAGCATTCATACTTTCAGGCTTTGGAAACTTCCTAGAGGCTTATCAACTCAGGAAACCCCATGCCTTTATTCCCTCACTTATTCTACTCTGAACCAAAAATCCTGTAACTGGCCCAATCACACGAAACAGGACTGCTGGTAGACATTCTGCCCAGTACTATCCAGAATCTCCCAGACAAGCACCTACTTGCACTGCATCTTGTTAGGATAAGCATCTTGTTAGGCTTATGGCACACACAGAACACTGTGTGTTCTGTGGCACACACAGAATCTTTGTCATGAGCAGTGAGAACATAGGAAACTGCCATATACTGAGTCAGACCCTTGGTCTATCTAGCTCAGTATTGTCTTCACAGACTGGCAGCGGCTTCTCCAAGGTTGCAGGCAGGAATCTCTCTCAGCCCTATCTTGGAGATGCTGCCAGGGAGGGAACTTGAAACCTTCTGGTCTTCCCAGAGCAGCTTCATCCCCTGAGGGGAATATCTTGCAGTGCTCACAGTCTCCCATTCATATGCAACCAGGGTGGACCCTGCTTAGCTATGGGGACAAGTCATGCTTGCTGCCACAAGACCAGCCCTCCTCTCCAAGAGAAAGGGCTACCCAGTTTGCGGGGAGGGACCCCAAAAGTGCTTACCTCCCTACAGAAAACCATTCTGCTGTCCCTGGGTGGACGTATCACCCGCCCAGACGAGCACCGGCTGCTGCTGGCAGCTCCCAGGGTCAGGGTGCCGGGATGTACTACCCAACATTGCCATGTCCCAGGAGCTCCAATAATGCACCGTGTGAGTATGCAGTACATCATAGGGATCCCCGTCCCCTCCCCAAATCTGCCAGCCACAGCTGCTTGCACTTGAGCAGAAAAACAGGGTTAGGAGAGCACTGGCTCGCCTAACCCCATTTTGAAGGGAGGCTTTGTAAGTGAGTTTGCCACCGTGGTGCCACTGGGATCAGACCCAATCCCGTCGGTTCACACACACACGTGCAAAACTGGGCTGGGCTCTCTTAGCCTGGTTTTGCACATGAACATGCCCGTGAATAGCCTCACAGTGTAGACCAGACTGGAACTTGGCCAAATTGGCATCAGATGCATTGGAGTCTTGGATTCAGATGCCTGCCCAGCAACCTTGAACATCTCTTCGCCCCCTCTGTGAAGGCCTCCTCCTCCATGAAAGCCTTGCTGCAGAGTGGACATCTTGATCTCCCAGGAAATTCCAGAACCCTTCTTTGCTCTCAGATACAACAAACTAGGGCAAGTATAAATTGCTATGCCTTTCTTTCTCCTCTTTGCTTTCTCCTCAGTTGATTTTCCCCCCACACGTGACTTTAAAAAAAACACTGCCTACCATCTCAGAAAAGCCTTTAATCTCACCACTGCGTCTAATACCAATATCCAGTTATTGTGTGGTGCTTTTAAGTTAAAAACTGATTCTTTGTTCTGAAAAGTTCTCCCTTGGCATCACAGCGTTCAACTCTGAGACAAAACCCTTCTCCTTCTTCACAACAACCTTATTAGATGGTTTAGTCCAGGACTACATAACTTGGCCTTCCTGCAGAAGTTGGACTACAACTCCGCTAAACCCTGACTATTGACCACTGTGGCTGGGGATAATGAGAGTTGTAGTCCAAAAACACAAGGAGGGCTGAAGTTGTGTAGCCCTGGTTTAGTCTAAGAGACAGAATGACTGGTTCAAGGTCGGTCAGTGAGCTTCATGGCTGAGCAGGGAATTGAACCTAGGTATCCTGGTCCTAGTTTAACAGCTACACCACATTGGCGCTCCCTTAGAGTGTCCCATATTTTGCTTGAACAGGGCTCCTGAAATTTGCTTTAAGCTGTATTTAAGGGAACAGTCAGTGCTAACTCTGAATGACTCTCATTTATTTTTGACACAGTAGTGTATTTTTCTGCCATTGCCAGTTAATGAGTGTTACTTCTGACCACACTCCAACATAGTTACATATGATATTTTTTATGTATTTTTAAATCTTATTTATTTAAATGTACCTATTTATAGAGTCATCACATACTGGATGCAACAGAAAATGAAAGTAATCCAGGAGATGGCCGATATCTCAGATCTTGACCTGTGCCAGATCTTGACACGTGTGTGTGTGTGTGTGTGTGTGTGTGTGTGTGCCCGCCCACCTGTGTATCATGAAGTAATTATCACCTGGAACAATGATGTAACCTTCTAGTAAGTATTACCATGTTTCCTCAGACTCTTGTCTTACATATATACACACCAAGTTGCATATCTACAAACAGCAATGCAGGTTTTCTGGGGAGTCTTATACCTTAAAACTGGGGGAGCTGAAGAAGCAGACAGCTATTCATCTGGTAGAATGCAGATTGATTAGCAAGTATGTATGACTTCAGATGTGGTGAGTTCTAGAGAGTGAAGCATAATCTCAGAATACCCCATAAGAGTAAACAGAGTCAAGAAACAAGAACTTTTGTGTCAATGAATGTTCCAAGTTCTGTGTAAGGCCTTGAGAAAAGGTTAGCACTTGCAGACCTCTGTGTATTATCCCCAAACTGCTGGTTTGCTTGAATAATACAATCAGACTATTAAAGTAATGCTCTGCAAATCTGCCAATACTCAGCCCAAAGAATGGGACCTATATCTATATCTAGTGTCACAAAAGTATCCTCGAGTATTTTACTTTTCCCCCTAGGCGTGAATGATAATCACTCACTTAAGGACATTTCCCCCAATCAGGAGCGGGCTGACGCTGCCTTTAACAGTGTACCAACCTACTCTCCACTTCAGTCCTGGGCAGTTTCAGCATGCTGCAGAGCTGCTGCAGGGCTTCAATTGCTCCTCTTGCTCTGTGTGCTCCTAGCTAACTGGGGCGTCCCTGGCTCCTGCCATGTTTCAGGAGGGGAGCTGATCCATGGTGGCAGCACAGGGGCTGCGCAACAGGCTCTTGGAGTGTGGCATTGCTTCTGAAACAAGGGCCGCATCAACAGAGGAAGGCCCAGAAGTGGCGGCTTTCTGTAGGCCTACCAGCCCTCACTTTCATGTCTAATCGCTCCCCTCCTCCCCAACAATCACCAACAGAGCTTAGCAGGAGAGGGAATGTTGCTGCATGTTATGGGCTGCAGCGTGGGCCTACTCAGGGCATCAGCTCCATATCCCTGGTTGGGTGGTCACAACTGCTGAAGCATTGCTGCATTTCTTCTCCCCAAAGCCTTCCCCTCCATTGCCTCCCATTGGGGGGGGGGGTGCCTCTCAGGGCACAGTTCAGATGCATCGCTTGCACAGTGGCTGAGTCCACCACCACTTATAGCAGCAAGCAGAAGTGATAGCTGTGGGTTGGTCAAGCCTTTTGGGGGGCCAATGTGGTTTCACACAACATGGTTATGCACAGTGTTTGGCCAGACCCATGAGAGTGCTTTGCAGGGCAGGCAGCCAGAGCCTCTAAGGCTAGCTAAGGGGATTTCCTCTGGGGACTTTATTAAGTTCCCCCTTACTCCTTCCCCATCCCCTGGCAAGCATTGGGTAGGGGATTCACAGGATGATGTTCATATTTGAGTGGTCTATATATAATCTACTGGCTTCAGCACCAGATCCCATTAAGCTGCATTGGTGCATGAGTTTGGCCAGTTTAGGAGATCATTCATTTCCCTTGAAGGGAGTTGAACTATCCTAAAGAGCACTGCCCAGGCTTGCCCAAAACTTTATCATGAAGGCTTGGGTGAGAGAGCTATTGGGTGACACTTAACAGTATTTAGCCATTCAGACAACTTCAGAGGGTTTTCATGACACCACTGCTGATCGTAGAATCTGTAAAATACTGGAGGTGTGTGCCAGGCCCACCCTCTCATCTCCAATTTGGGTTCACCACTTTCACATGGTCATCTAGCCATATTCTTTTCCATTAATTTGATTTGTTCTCTGCCTTGAAGTATTGGGTAGCAAACAGCCACCCTGATAGCATTCCATAGGGGCTCCAGGAAGATGCCAGTTATTGGTGTCTTACAGGTTTCACTCTTGGGTCTTGCCTTGAAGGGGGTTCTAGCCCTTCCAGGGTTCTAGGGTTCTGTGCTGGGGGTGGATAGGGCCAGTTACTCTCCCCCTGCTAAATAAAGAGAATCACCACATTAAAAGGTGCCTCTTTGCCAAGTTGCAACTAGTTTGGGGAAAGGGAGCTAAACTCCCCTCCTTTTTTTTTGGTTAGACTTGTATTTTTATATTCCATTTTAATATTTTTATTGTGTGGTTTTTTTATAGTCTTCTATCATTTTAAATGTCTGTAAACCACTTGGGATTTTTTAAATGAAAGGTGGTATAAAAATTCAACAACAACAAAACAAACACACAAACAAACTGAGATTTGCCCCCTTTTGTGGCAAGTGAGTGTGGGCAGGGTAGGTAGTGGTCTTTAAATCGGTGTTCAGCTGGAAGCATCTTGTAGTAAACGGGAACTCCATGGAATAGCCCATCAGGGTTTTGCAGCGCGGGGTGACTGGGAATAGGTCCTCTTTGGAGACTTGCTTACCTCACCCACTCAGAGCTTTGTGGCTCAGGGGGTGGTGACTTAGGCAATCCTCTCTCAACACAGCACTTGTGTGGTAAGGGGCAAGCCAGCTGTTGGAGTGTCAAACACTGAACCCGGCTGCTTTGCCCTTGGGTGGGATCCTAGCTGGCACTGGGAAGCTTGATCTCATGGGAGGAGTTGCCTGCACTCAGTTTAGGAGTTAACTGTTCTTTCCTTGTAGTTATTGAAAGTTAAATAAAGAGGCCCTAGTGTAAATCCATCACTTGTGTCTTGTCTTTCTTGGGTCTCCGGATACAATAGAAAAACACCACTGGGTAGGAGCTAAATCTGCCCGTAGTGCTTCCAGCCATGGCAAATTATGTCTTCAATCATCTGTCTATATAGCCCTGCCCTCTACATCCAACTGCATATCCTCATTCTTAGTTCTGTTGCTGTGCGTTTATCTGTGAAATATATATGCACAGGCTGGTGTCTGATTATGTGTGAGAGAACAGATAGCAGTAATGGCATATATATATATATATGCTATCTGTACACTAAAGGAAGAAAATGTACACATTCATTTAATATCTCTCTTTCATCAGGGCTTTTACATTACCCTGAACAGCAAGAGTTGATTACATATTAAAAATTCATTATGTTTTTGAAATTTTGTATTTAAGCACAGAAATTGGGAATGTAAGTTCGCAACTGCACGTCTCCAGTCTACCTAGGGGTTGTGAGTTAGAATTATGTTTAGGCTAGCATACTTATGATAGTCTGAAAAATATAAATGGTTGTTGCAGAAATGGGCAGAAATGGTTAACATTGGATTTTAGGTACATAAGAACAACCTGGCTGAATCAGGCCTAAGGCCCATCCAGTCAAGCATCCTGTTTCACACAGTTGTCCACCAGATGCCTGAGAAGCCCACAGGCAAGAATTAAGGGCATGCCCTCTCTCTTCCTGTTGCTCCCCTTCAACTGGTATTCAGAGGCATCTTAAGAACATAAGAACAGCCCTGCTGGAACAGGCTCAAGGCCCATCTTGTCTAGCACCCTGTTTCACACAGTGGCCCACCAGATGCCACTGGAAGCCACAGGCAGGAGTTGAGGGCATGCCCTCTCTCCTGCTGTTACTCCCCTGCAACTGGTACTCAGAGGCATCCTGCCTTTGAGGCTGGAGGTAGCCTATAGCCCTCCAACTAGTAGCCGTTGATAGACCTCTCCTCCATGAAGTGATCCAAACCCCTCTTAAAGCCACCCAGGTAGCTGGCTGTCACCACATCTTGTGGCAGAGAATTCCACAAGTTGATTATGTGTTGTGTGAAAAAGTACTTCCGTTTGTTGGTCCTAAATTTCCTGGCAATCAATTTCCTGGAATGACCCCTGGTTCTAGTGTTATGTGAGAGGGAGAAGAATTTTCTCTCTATCCACTTTCTCCACACCATGAATGATTTTATAGACCTCTATCATGTCTCCCCGCAGTCGTCTTTTTTCTAAACTAAATAGCCCCAGGTGTTCTAGCCTTGCCTCATAAGGAAGGTGCTCTAGGCCCTTGATCATCTTAGTTGCCCTCTTCTGCACCTTTTCCAGTTCTACAATGTCCTTTTTTTAGATGTGGTGACCAGAATTGTACACAGTACTCCAGGTGTGGCCACACCATAGTTTTGTATAAGGGCATTATAATATTTTGTATAAGGGCATTATAATTTTAGCCATTTTATTTTCAACCCCCTTCCTAATGATCCCTAGCATGGAATTGGCCTTTTTCACAGCTGCTGCACATTGAGTCAACACTTTCAACGAGCTGTCCACCACAACCCCAAGATCCCACTCCTGGTCACCAACAGCTCAGACCCCATCAACATATACTTGAAGCTGGGTTTTTTTGTCCCAATGTGCATCACTTTACACTTGCCAACATTGAACTGCATTTGCCATTTTGTTGCCCACTCACCCAGTTTGGAGAGATCCTTTTGGAGCTCCTCACAATCAGTTTTGGATTTCAGTTTTGGAGGGAAAGAGTTTGGTATCATCTGCAAATCTGGCCACCTCGTTCCTTACCCCTACTTCTAGATCATTGATGAATAAATTAAAAAGCAACGGTCTCAGTACAGATCCCTGGGGGACCCCACTTCTTACTTCCCTCCATTTTGAAAACTCCATTTATCCCTACCCTCTGTTTCCTGTTCTTCAACCAGTTAGCAATCCACACATGTACTTGTCTCCCTGATTTCCTCCTGTAATTCCCAGTCACTGTTTGCATTTTGATCTAGAGGGTGATAGCACATCCCCGGTAGCACATTTCCTTTCAGGCCTTTTATTGTCACCCACAGGGTTTATGTGGAGGACTCCAGTCCACCTAGGTTTTCTACCTTATTAAGTTCTATCCCTTCTTTATCATACGGTGCTACTCCACCTCCAAGGTGCCCCTCCCTGTCCTTTCTATAGAGTTTATATCCAGGGATAACACTGTCCCACTGGTTCTCACTGTTCCACCATGTTTCTGTTTTGCCCCCTATATCTATTTCTGTGTTAGCAACCAAGCACTCCAGCTCACCCATCTTGGCTCGGAGGCTTCTGGCATTTGCATATAAGCACCTAGATGCTGAATCTCTTCCCTGGTGTCTGCTATCTTTCTTTTGACTCTTTGACCAGCTGGCACAAGCTGGCACAGCTGTCTGCTCTTTATGTGGTTTTTCTCTGTCCCTTTTTGTTTTTTCTGAATCCTTTGCACCCTTGCACTTTAAGGGATGGCATTTGCCAAACCAGATACTACCCAGCTCCTGTCAGCTATTCTCCAGGCTTCATTTTAAAAGTTGCTCTAAGTGCCAGCCACCTGGTTCCATCTTGTTTCAAGTGCAGCCCATCCCTTTTGTACAGGTCTTGCTTGCCCCAAAGTGTATCCCAGTGCCTAACAAATCTAACCCCCTACTCCCGACACCAACGTCTCATCCATGCATTCAGACCCCTCAGCTCTGCTTGTCTCACTGTACCTGTGCAGGGAATAGGTATCATTTCTGAGAATGTTACTTTAGGGGTCCTGGACTTCAATACGCTACCTATCAGCCTAAATTTGGCTTCCAGGGCCTCCCGACTACATTTCCCCACATTGTTGGTGCTGACGTGCATCACGATAGCTGTCTCCTCCCCAGCACTGCCTAAGAGCCTATCTAGACACTGCATGATGCCCGCAACCTTTGCACCAGGCAGGCAAGTCACCATGTGGTCAACACGTGGGTCACAAACCCATCTCTCTATACCTCTAATGATCGAATCTTGTCTCTGAGGCAGGAAGTGGCCTATAGCCACCAGACTAGCTATTGATAGACCTGTCCTCCATGAATTTCCTAAGCCCCTTTTAAAGCCATCCAAGCTAGGGGCCATCATCACATCCTGTGGCAGAGCATTCCACAGTTTAATTGTGCACTGTGTGAAAAAGTACTTCCTTTTGTTGGTCCGAAAATTCACAGCCTTCAGTTTCATGGGATGACCCTTGGTTTTATTGTTGTAAGGGAGGGAGAAACATTTCCCTCTGTCCATTCTCTCTACTCCATGCATAATTTTATACACCTTGATCATATCTTTCCATAGTCACCGGTTTTCCAAACTAAAAAGCCCCAGAACATCCTCTCTCATCAACTCAAATTGGTCTTCTTCCGCCTCCAAGCCTGAGAAGCTCAGTTCCAGGCTGGGTATATGGTCAGTATCCTCTGCCATGAAGACAGATGCAAAGAATTCATTCAGCTTCTCTGCAATCTCCTTATCTTCCTTAAAAATGGAGAACTACAGCTCACATTTTGCACAGCAAAATGTGGTCACTTGAGTACTGCCCACATTGCTGCACATGTCTAAATTACTGTCTGCATTATTGTAGAACAGGGCTGTTCCGTTGTAACTTAGAATTACATCCTGCAACTGATTGCTCTGTTTTAAGTTACAACGAAATAGCCTTCTCCTTTAGCAGCGTGGGTAGTGTTGGTACCCACGTTTTGCTGTGTAGAAAGTGAGCTCATGAGCCTAAGAAATGTGATTTTCCACACCTCCTTCTTCCTTCTGCTCCCTGCATCCCAAGGAAAGCCACTTCTGTCAACCCGTCCAGTTGAATGGGTTAAAAATAATTTATTTGATATACAAAAAGAACAGTTTGGGCCAGTAGAGTATATTGGTCACAGTGTTAGGCCTCAGTTAGTATGAATTGGGTCATGTGGGTCAAATTCAGGTTTGGGAGGTAAAGTTTGCATGGAAATATTTGCAATCAGCAGAAATGCCACATTTATGAAGAAACAGCTAAGCTGTCTTTGACCCCAGGAGAGACTCTCTCAGAGGGCTTGTTGAGACAGGTGGAGCCTCAAGGAGACCTCTTCACCCACCACATTCAGATACTGATACTGTATGCCAGTAAGTGGGCCACTCAGAAGGATACAGATTATAGCTGGGACACATTTCTGGTGTAACCACATCTGGAATTGGTGGGTGGAAAACCCATGCACTGTCCTGTCCATCCTGTCCACTGAACCTATTAAGATGCCAGATGGTTCAGCAAAAGGTCCTTAGAAAGACAGAGGCAGAGGAGGACCCAGGCTACCTGCAGCAGCAAGAAAATGCAAGGAGCCCATGGCGAGTTGGATTGCGCGACCTGAGCAAATATGTTCTCCAAAGATCTTCACTGTAGGATGTGTCTTATTGAGACCAATCCCATGAAGAAATTGAGATATTCAGGCCTGAGGGACAACGTGAAGTTAACCATTGCCCCAAATCCTATATTTAATTAAATATCTTGCTGCAAATACTGAGGTGAGCCTCTTCTGTTGCTTTTTCCATGTCTGCATTCATGCTCCTGGCCTCTTTGATGTGGAACTCTTCCACTGTAGGTGTGAGGCACCTGCACTGGCAGAAGAGATGTACACACCACAGGCTGAGAAGTGACACAGAGAGGACTGTCAAGAGTGATCAGGAGAAGGAAAGGAGGAAATTCAAAGTGTTCCTAGAAGGTTGGTTTCATAATTATGCACAGTTTCAAAAAGACCATGGTGAGGGGAGGAAGAAGGGCTGGAATGAGTAGAAAGAAAGTGGGTGATAAACAACAGAGGTATTTAAGGCTGGAGACATGGCATTATCCATTGTGTGCCATCTTTCCACCCAGGCTGGTACAAGATTGGGTCCAGGTCTGGTATCCATGCTGGCCACCTGAAATCTGTGGGAGTCATTAAGACAGGGCAGTAGCAGCAATGTACTCTTAGTGTATAACCTGTGCTTATTTGTCTTCTTTCCTGAACAAATTTAAAGTAAAGCTTTGAGGTTTCATTTGATTCATGAGACCGTTACTTCCATTAAGCCTGAATCTGTTGAGAAGGAAGAAAGGACTAGTGTTCTTCCAGAACAAAGGAAAAGAGCATGTTTTCCACTTTCAGTGGTTTAATGGCATAAAATTTCATCTTTTAAAATGAAAGAAGAAATTAATTAAAAAATGCAGTGAGTATGTATGCATGCATTCATTCATTCATATGTACATGAAATGCTACAAGAACTTTAAGTTAAAGTGCTGAAAGACCGAGTCAGACACAAGAGTAACCAAGAGTTGGACACGCAGAAAATCCTTAGTGATAGGTTCACATATCCTTGACCATTTTGAAATATTCTACAATCCTTATGACATGGGGGGGGGGTGAGAGAGAGAGACACTCCTGCGCACATTCCTTTGTTGTGACACCACATTGAATTATGCTTTTCCACCAAGTTGGAAAGCAATATGGAAAAGCATAATTGAGTTCCTAGATAATGTACTGTGGTTGACGAGGTGACCACTGCAAAGAAAGGTCTTGTCACATTTCATGCGGTTCTTGTCTTATAGAATGTATAAAGGCTTCATCAGTGTAGAAGAATTCTGCTGGTTGAAGCAACTGCTGTTTTTACTAAGGACTACTTCAGAAGCATATAGCCTCTGCCCTTTTGTGTTGAGAAAGAAAAGCAGTGACATTATCAAAGATATTTCTGTAAATTAATGGTCCAGGAAGTTAATGATTTCATCAGAATGCCTACTAATGATTTGTTAAACATTTTGATTGTTCAATGAAGTGTTAAACACTAGTTTCTATTTATTTTATTTATTGATGGTATCCACCTGTTTTCCATGAAGCTCAAAACAAACTTCTGGTGATAGGTTAGGCTGACAGATAGTGACTTACTAAAGGGCAGCCAATGAGCTTCACAGATCAGCCGAGATTTCAACTTAGGTTGTCCATATTTGAATCCAGTACTTTGTCCTCTGCACCATACTTGCTCTGTTCTTATATGTGTCATTTTCTTTGTTCTTTATCCATCATTTGAGAGACACTACTTTTATGTAAGGAGTTCTTTTGCCTTCAGAACTTAACATTGCTACCCCTAATCATGGGCCGTTCTTTTGTTTAACAGATTTTAAAAACCCAATACATTTAAGGGAATAGTTCTATACTCACAGCATAGTCATTAAGATGGTCTCTATGTCAAATTAAAAAGTCCAATAGTCCAAAAGTTCACCATTAAGATGGGAGAAGGCCAAGTCAATCTTCCCAATGTCTTGTTTTAGCCAAGGGATAACCTATAGTTTTGCCAGCATCTGTTCATGGATATACTGTTGCCAGATGCATTTCAACTCTAATTGAGTCTTCTTCAGTGTCAAATGTAGTATTTAACAAAATATCATGTATACTGTTTACTTCTACCCAATCTAAGAATAAGGCTACTGTTAGCTGCTCAAGAAAATCAATAAAAATAATCCCGCTCCCATAGCACATGCGCAGCATCACTGCACATACATTTTATTAGTCTGGGTGTTGACCACCATATCCTCAAAACAAATCTTTTTGTTGGTACTTTGTGACATGCATGTGACATGTTGGTACTTTGTGACATGGTACTTTGTGACATGTTCTGATATATTGTCTGGCAGAAATGCACCCCCATCTAAAACTACTCCTCATCAGTAGTTTTCAGTGGTATAGTAATTCTGCCTGATGCACTGTATCACATGCTTCTACAGATTATTTTTATTGATTTTCAATGATCTTCTGTAAAACATTTTAAAAGTGTATTTTAAACTTGTTTATCCATGTTTCAAGATTTTTATTAAAAGCAGTAAAATTTGCCTTGCCTGAAACAGCTCTAAAGACATACTTTCTGTTACTGGGAGGCAAAGGAATCATGAAATTAAATTCTATCTATTCTTCAGATTGGTAACTGTCTCTAGTCCCCTGGATAGCAAGTACTCTTTAGCAGTAGTAGTTCTTTTATTGCAGCCATAGGCCAAATAAAAAGGAGACAATAACACAGCCATTCAGAATTACAATAAGTGGAATAAATATAACAATACATACAGGTAAGACTAAAGCTACCATAAGATCAAACATATAAAAGACCATGGCAGGATGTCTGTCTTATCACCCCATAAATAAATTTGGCTACCACTTTGGTGACTTCATCATTGGTATCAGCCAAACAATAATTAAGATAAGAAGGATCATACCTATCTTGAATTGCTCTAGTAATGATTGCAGTAATTCGCTCCTAGAATCACGATAAAGGGAACAGTATAAAAGAATATGAGTGACTGTTTCCAAACTACCTTCCCCACATAGACACAACCCCAAAACAGGAGGTTCTTTAGAGAACCTAACTCTTTAGCAAGAACAAAGTTTACCAGGAAGGAAGGAAGCACAACGGACAGCTTGACCTCAGCAGCAGCTGGTGAGGTGGTGTGCTGGGACAGAAGAGGCTGCTGTCACTGAATGACTGAGGGGGCCTGATATCATTGGAAGAGGGTCCCAATGCATTGGGAGTTGAAGCAGGAAGGTTGCTAGTCAACATACTGCGAGTATGTGACTGCTGAACTGCCAGCAGCACCAAGAGCAAGCATAGCCTGGGGGTCAAGAGCCCATGCTGTGGCTTCTGGTGCTGACTGGACAGCTCCTATGCATCCACCCTGCCTCATCACCTACTGAGGACCTCATGACCTCATTCACCAGTGCTCAGTGGTGGCGGTCTCTTACTTCCCCACATGCCACTGCACCAGTCACTAGTGCCTGCCATCATAGGGACGTGGAACTTCTATTTCAGACAAGAATAACAAGGACAGAAAAGAAGTAATTCTTCCTGCTTCCTCAACATCTGTGTCACTTATGAGGCTACTTGGAGAGTCAGAGTAGCTCAAGCGAGCAAGGCAGAATGTGAAGTCAGAAATTGTGGAGAAAATGATCTGCAGTGGAAATACAGAAGATATAGTAGAATAAAATATGGAACTTGAAGAAAGCAGGGCTGGGGAAGAAGGTACTGTGTGGGGATAACACAAGGGAGTAGACAGAGGAGATTTCTAAGGCTACAGACAGGGAGCCCAAAGAGATCTTGCATATTTGGGTAAATTCAGCTAGGTGATGTTTGTCCTATGATGGAATGCCCTGGAAAAACTTTTCTTTCTGTACAGCTCTTTAAAAATATAGAAACCTTCTCAAGGTGTACATCTTCAAATTCCAAGGAAATAGCAAGTCTCAAGATATTGTATGGGTGTGGAGATTTGTGATCTGAACAATAAGCTATAGAGAGAGGCAAAGCAAGCTCTGGGAGAATAATTTTGGAAAGTTCCTTGAATGGTGTTCAGGGTCATCATGGTGGGCACTGAGATAATCATGGTGGGCACTGGAGGCACCATCTCACTTTCCTCCCTCTGTTATGGTAGTGGCTCTGCCTTCTGAAAACCCAGCACTGCTGTAACTGAGTTACACAGAGAAACAGCCTTTTCTCATCTTCCCATAAGGAAGAGAGAATCTTATGGTGATAATCCTGTCCTTCCATTCTCTGATTGTTTGCAGCCAAAATTACAATTGCTCCTAACCACATGGGAGGCTACATGGGAAGCTATTTGTATGAAATAATTTCCCGGTATGATTATCACCAGCAAAGCTATATTAAAAGATAGATTTGCTGTCATCATTTCTGTAAAATGCCTCGCCACAAAGCCCACAAGGTTTGGATTTCCGTCACAATTGCACAGCATAAAGGCACTGGATGCAATTGTTTTATCCTTGTTTTAAACTTAACCTTAAGTATTTCAGTAGTATATTTATAAGGTGCCTGACTAAGTTTTTGTGTGTGAATCATACACTACTTAAGCATTTTAAGAATTTAAGTAATTTCTCCCTAATGGGAGCGAGTCACTTCAACCCCTGCTAACTTGGCAAAGAGGCACCTTTTAATGTGGTGATTCTCTTTTATCTATCAGGGGGAGAGTAAATGGCCCCAACACCCAACACAGTACCTCCAGTGACTGTTGCTGTTGTCTATCTTTTGTTTCTTTTTAGATTGTGAGCCCTTTGGGGACAGGGATCCATCTTATTTATTTATTATTTTTCTGTGTAAACCACTCTGAGCCACTTTTGGAAGGGCGGTATAGAAATTGAATAAATAATAATAAAATAAATTTTCAGATCCAGGCAGGAATAATGGTGCACTGCTTGTTTGTGCTCCAACAGTTTTAATTCTTGTAATTTTCAGGAACTCACAGAGGGTAGCAAATAATTGTTGTTACTGCACTGCTGGAGTAGTTCCATTTTATATTCTTGTTGGTAGTGTAGTCAATATTGGCATTATTGTATGCCCTGGGTTCTTGTGCAGTCTGAAAACCTAATTATAAAATAAAAATCCCTGGAAGGCATTCATATATTTTGATAAATCTATTTTGATAAGACATTGGCACAAGCACAATCCAGTATGAAAGCCTTCACCTGAAATGCTCTTTATACATATTGGAACTGTGATTTCCTAATAAATCCTGTGTTTCAAGCTTTGTAAACACATGCCTTATTGCTTTAAAGATACACAGTTCCATTCTACAATGACTCCTCAGCCACCATTGCAACTCTGAATGCACAAGCTAGATTGTGAGATGAGTCTCACGATCGGTGAGACCAGCCTACAGAGGGTTTGCAGGGAGAGTAGGCTTAGCTCTCCAGACAGCCCAGGGTGGCCGGATCGGCCGCCCACATGACTGCCGACTTGGTCACGTAGCCGGCAGGGGCTGCGGGGACTGGGGGCTGTGTGGCCCCCAGAAGTTCCAGGATGCCCCATGCGAGCATGTGGGGCATCCTGGAGAGATCCCCAGGACCGGGAGGCTTGCTTCAGCCTCCCGGCAGGGGTCTCCCCATGTGTTGCCACACCGCGGAGCCACACCACAGCAATACATGATCAAATAGAAGGGTTAGTGGAGCCTAATGGAGAAGGTTCCGTAAGTGGGTTACCCGGTGGTTCTCACGCTCGCCACAAAGCAGACTAGGCACCCTTAGCCCACTATTTGGCGATCTTGAGAATCGCCTCTGTATCTTGCTTGTAGAGCTTTTCCATTGCTTAGGAATCATTGGCAGTAAGAGCCAAAGAAGGTGAAGGATCTCCTGCAGTGCAGGCTGCAAGACTTCTCCAGCATGCTATACCATAGTACCCATGAACAGTTCCTGAGCTGCTGGAGAACTATTACCAGCAGAGAAGCTAATAAAAAAGTGAGATGAACCAGTGGTCTGTGTCACAGCCAGCAATTATGAGGCAGGAACTGTGCATTTGAACAGATGCAATGCAGTCAGGTGGGGGAGTGATCTTCTGCAGAGAACTGGCATGTGGAAGGGAGTGGTTTCCAGTAGAGAGAAGGTGAGAGGTAGAGGTTCTTCTGCTTTCTGTCAGTGGTAGAAATGTGAAGCATTTCCATGCATGAGCTCTCATTTCCTCTGATGGACTTGGACATGTAAACAAAGCAAGAGGTCTAGGCTAAGAGGCACTGTGAGAGTGGATTTTAACACTTTGAACCCTGTGCCAGCTGAGAAGGAAACTAACCCCATTTGTGGGGTTAGGTCTAGTACTCAAATATCATGGTTTCAACATCCGATGAACTTTCCACAAAGATGACCTCCACAATATTTGTAGGCCTCCTGTATAGTATTAAAACCCTGCATAAATAAGACAGTCTTCACTAATCTCTGAAAAATTAAAAGGGGAGGGGCCTGTTGGAACTCCTGAGAGTTTCAAGGTCTCAGTGCCACCACTGCAAAGGCATGTGTACATATGTACCCACCAACTATGCCTTAGGGAGTGGTAGGATGTGGTTGCAAAGAGCAAGGAGGGAGGAGGGGAGAGTGATTGTGTAGGAGCTGGGTAGGACAGCTTTTTGTCCACGCTCAATAAAATGTTGGGAGCAGGATTTAGGTTGGCTCCACCACTCCTGTATTCTACCAAAGACAACTACAGCGTGCTGTGGATGCCAGGAGTCAACACTGACTCGACAGCACACATTACCTTTATTTTTATTTTATTTTATTTATTTAATACATTTCTATACCACCCAAAACGCAAGTTCTCTGGGCGATTTACAAAATAATAAAAACAGCCTGGTATTGCTATGTCGATTATTTTAACTTGTTTTTCTTTCTTTTCGATGACAGTTATATCTGGTGTACTGTGTGGCAGATGTTTGTCTGTTTGTAGTCGGAAGTCCCATAATATTTTTGCATCTTCATTTTCTAACACTTTTTCAATTTTATGGTCCCAATCAATCTTTGGCTACAGGTAGCTTGTATTTTTTGCAGATGTCCCAGTGTATCATCCCTGCTACCTTGTCATGCCTTTGTTTGTAGTCAGTCTGTGCGATCTTTTTACAACAGCTGATTAGGTGGTCCACTGTTTCATCTGCTTCTTTACAAAGGAGGCACTTGCTGTTTGTGGTGGATTTTTCGACTTTTGCTCTTATTGCATTTGTTCTTAGTTCCTGCTCTTGTGCAGCCAGTATTAAACCCTCTGTTTCTTTCTTCAAGTTGCCATTCTTAAGCCATTGCCAGGTCTTGGTGATGTTTGATTTTCCAGTTATATTATGCAAATATTGACCATGCAGTGGCTTCTTTTTCCATTTTTCTGCTCGGTTCTTGACTTGTTCTTTCTTGTAGGCCTGCATTGTTTCATTGGTGTTGAATAGTTTCTCGTTCTTGACCATTTGAAGAGCATCTTCTTCACTGTCCTTGATATATTCTTCAAGGCCTCTTTTCTCCTCCTCTACTGTTTGATGGACTTGCAGCATTCCTCTTCCACCTGAGCTGCGAGGGAGGTATAGCCTATCTACATCACTGCGGGGGTGCAGAGCATGATTGATGGTCATTATTTTCCTGGTCTTACAATCTAGCGTCTCTAGCTCTGCCTGGGTCCAGTCTATTATTCCTGCAGTGTATCTGATAATAGGTATAGCCCTAGTGTTTATGGCTTGTATGGTGTTCCCGCCATTGAGTTTGGACTTGAGGATTTTTCTAACTCCCTTGATGTATTCACTTCCAATTTTCCTTTTAACTTCAGTGTGTGCGATGTTATCAGCCTGGAGAATGCCCAAGTATTTATAATGTTCTTTCTCTTCCAGGTTCTTGATGTTGCTTCCATAACAACAACAACAGAAGGAATAGAACTGGCCAATGGATCAACATAGCAATACCCGGTGATAGCAGAATAGAAGAAAAAGAAATAGAAAAATAACAAAATACAAAGATCTACATATTGAAATTGAAAGGCTGTAGCAGAAGAAAACCAAAATAATCCCAGTAGTGATTGGCGCCCTAGGTGCAATTCCAAAACACCTTGAGGAGCACTTCAATGCCATAGGGGCCACAGAAATCACCATCAACCAATTACAAAAAGCAACTTTACTGGGAACAGCCTATATTCTGCAACGATATCTGTAATAATAACAGCAACAATATTGATAATAAAATTCAGCCATCTCAGGTCCTCGGGAAGGTCTCAATGTCTGGATAAAACAGACCAGTCAATAACACCTGTCTGACTGTGTGAACAACAACAACAACTATTATTATTATTAACTATTATTAATTATTATTATTATTATTTAAAATATGCATACACTGCTTTTCAGCCAAATGAATGTTCACAAAGTGAACAAAGCACAAGGAATAAGAAGATGGTCCCCTGTCCACAAATGGCTTCAGTATAAAATGAACACACCAGCAACAGGGAATAGTTTAAGGTTGAATAGGGACAGCCTTTACTAAATAAAGCCAGTTAGCCACTATTTCAAAAGGTGCCTTCAAAAGATATGAACAATATCTATGAACAATACATAGATTATAATATAATACATGGAACAATACCACAAACACAATACATAGAACTATACCACAATACATACATACATATCTCTTTTATACTAGCAGACATTATAGCACATTAGGTTAGGAGTACATTATAATTAAAAGTGAAGCCAGCCTTTTCTGTTAATTATACTTCCTGTGCCTGAGAAAGCATTTTGATACTTCCTTTGTGACAAAAGAATAATAACCTGGACAGATGGGTTGCTAGAGAGCTATAAGAAAAGCTCCAGTAGAGTAAAGAAGACAAAGCCATCTGGGCAGAACAGGAAGTACTATAGTGGAAATCATTTTAAAAATAATAATAAAAAGTGCACTGTTTCAGCTCAACTAATTTCAAATAGATTTTCTGTACTTCATAATTTCCTGGAAAATATCAGTTGGTTAATTTAGTCATCATAGTCTACATTTAATAGGAATGGTTTTGTCATTTTGCATACCTCCATAAAGACTATTAAAATTTAAAGTCCCTTTTTTAATATAAAGTTTTAATAATCTGCTGGAATGCAGAAAAAGAAATAACTTCTTTGTTGAGACTTTGTTCTCACATGATTAATACTTAAAACATGCATTTTTCTTTAAAACTAGATTCTGTCTCAATTTGGTCTCAATGTCCATCTTGGGGGCGAGGGGGTGGTGGGAGTCCAACTATTTTGCCAGGAAGGACTGACAACTTAGATTTTCCCTCATATTTCCAAAAGAGCCTGGCTGAAGTCAACAACTTGCAGACTTTAATGTCAGAATTGAGCTGGATGGTTTTGCTAGTAGCAAATTGGTAGCATCTTGAGCCAAAATGTTCAATCTACGCTCCGTGCAAACATGGATCAGATAGGCTATCAGGACAGGATGTGTTTGCCCACCATCTTAATGACAGTAAGATGGTGGGCAAATACATCCTGTTCTGATAGCCTATCTGATCCATGTTTGCACTGAGCATAGATTGAACATTTTAGCTCAAGAAGAGATCAATTCTTTCTGAAATGAAATCTGCCCCTCCATTAAAATGGAGGAAGCCAATTCCCAAAGGGGAGAAAGACAGGTAGGCAGGTGGACAGGGGCATGGGCTAAGGACACATGATGCAGCCACCTTGCTGAAGCTAAGCAGGTCTTGATGTGGTCAGTGCCTGGATAGGAGACCCATGATGCCACTTTTAGAGATGGGGCTGCAGCTCAGTGGTAGAGCATCTGCTCTGCATGCAGAAGGTCCCAGGTTCAGTTCCTGGCATCTCCAGGTAGGACTGGGAAAGACTTGTACTTGAAACTTGAAGAAGCTTCTATCAGTCAGTGTAACAATATTGAGCAAGATGGACCAACAGTCTGACTTGGTATAAGACTATGTTCCTATATAGTAATGGAAAGAGATTAGCCACAGAATCATGAAGCTGTGAGTACTCTCAGAATCTATAGTCTCCCAAGAAGAGAGGTAGAGTCGACGAGCTCAATTTAGAAACTCCTCAAGCTTCACATATAACATTGTTTTGTAAGGCTACACACTGGGGAAGTGCCCAGTTTTATTGGTATGGTGGAAGTTATATGGTCTGTAAGCTTCATTGTCTCAAGCTCCCAAATATGCCTGAGGTTTGGTATGTGTGTATGAGGGGCGCTTCAGTGTAGTAGTGAATAACTTTTATGGATGAGGCTCTAAGTCTATTTGGCTTACAGTTGTAATTTCAGATGCCCCATTGTTTAGGTTGACAAACTATCTGTAATAACTATCAATCAATAGTCAGATGTTCATACTGGGAGTCTTGCAGTTGAGTCAGGATATATGAAGCAGCAAAATGATGGCATTTTACATTTTACATGTTTTTACCTGCCTGTCTTGTCTGAATTCTAGAGTGCTCCAATGACTCTCTGGTTCCTTTTGCTTGAAATAAATATGCGATGAGGCTTTCTGAGGGAACAAACAAGGCGGAAACGGTGTCAATGCAGGACCTCCTGAACATCAGAAGGGTGCGTTTATTTATAGAGTACAAAAGAGGTGGTGCAAATGTATAGGGAGAGAGCGTGGAAAGAGCGGATTGGTTCTATTTTGCCGCAGTATGGGAGGAGTGCTTATCAGGGTGCGACCGCCACATTCCAGTATGGTATGCCAGTCCTGGGTGGGGTGTTTACCCTTATCAGCCTACATCTCCCCCTTTTCTGTTTTCACACGGTGATATGCATAATAAAGCTCTCGGCGTGTAGGAGCGTGTGGTCGGAGGAGGGTAAAAAAGGAGGGGACACATTGTATACAGCAACATAGCAGAACCCCGACACTCAATACACCGACGATAGTCAGGAGGACATAGCGAAGCCAAGGGAGGCCAGGCAACCAGTCCCAAAGCCAGGCGAAGGGATTCTGGGCGCCTGCCACATTATTTGTGATCAGGGATTGCAGATGAGCAAGCTCATCTTCAATTGTGCGGTTTAAATCATGGTAGTGTACCTGACAGCCAGAGGAGCCTACAACAGAGCAGAATCCTCCACTCTTAGCTAAAAGAAAGTCTACTGCAAATCGAAGCTGCATTTGATCTTGGTGGAGGCCAGCTAGTTCCTCCTGGAGGTCGCGAGCTATGCGTCCAGTAGCATTGATGGTTTTTTCTAAGCGGCACGTGAGGCCAATAATGGACCGCCGGTTTTCCTGCGCTATGATTCCTGGATAGGAGCCAAGAGTCAGAAATCCAGTAAACAAACCTGCGAAGGCCCGCCCGCCCGAAGAGCCCTCAGAGAGTTGAGGTCCCACAATGACCTCATCTTGGCACTGCGGCCCCATGGCCTCCCTACGGGCTCGTTGCGGGCTGGGACGGGTTGCTGCCGGTGTCACAACTTGCACCGGAAGCGTTAGGTAGCCCACTGCCGCGCACAGGTGTTGGCCGGGATGATAGTTTGTGGCAGTGGAGTTAAAAAAGAACCATAAGTTGGGGTCCTTGATTTGCCATCCGTTGCAGATGGAGCCCCCAGAGAGGCCAGTCAAGTTGGGAGTGAACATGGGGAAGGCGGTGTAAAGATCATCTAAAGAGCCATTCAAAGCTGTTACATTAAACACGTAAGAATTATTATACGTTCCATACAAGTAAAACCGATCAGTACATCCCGAGTAGTTGCCTGCGCCTTTTCTCCAATAGCCCACCTTTTTATGATCTTTCCACTTGTTATCCCAGGTGCCAGAATTATGGCAACAGAAGCAAAGGCCTGGGAGCGCGCGACGATACCGTAAAAGACGGAACGTCGTTGCATTCAATTCACCGGGGGGGTCGGAAAATAGCATGGACCGCTTAAGGTTCTGCATCTGGCCTACAATTACTTCCGGGCTATTGATGGGGGTGGGCAAAAAGGACAGGTGGGACACAGATAAAGGGTGCTCATATATCAGGGAGACATTGGTTCCATGGGTGTGAAACATATAATACGCGTGACGGACCCACATGTTGGGGTGTGAAAGGGAAGCCAAGGGCAAAGCTTCAGTAGGTACATAAAAAAGGCAGAAGAAATAACAAAACAGAATAAGGCAAGAATTTGCATTCAGGGCTGCAAACACGGCTGCCAGAAAGTTCTCAGGGGTCTTTTCTTTTTCCTCCTGCTCCAGGAGCACGGTCGCCTGCGCTGCCAGATTCTTCACCATTCCCCAGGTCACTGGCGGGTTGTTCTTCCTGTTGCTGCCTCGTTGTCGGGGCTGTGCCGGGAAGCTCTCCTTCAGGTGGAGACCGAAGTTCGGGATCGGGTTGGACAGACCTTGATGCCACGACATCCTGGGTGGGTCGAACACAGCGGGCAGGTACCCACAACGGGCCTGTTGGGAGATCCACAGCAGCATAACCCCGGCCCCAAGTGATCAGGGGAACAGGACCTTTCCACTGCGGGTCCGGCAGGCGCTTGTAACGCACCAAGGGCCGGGGGGACGGCTCGGTGGTGCGAAAGTGTTTTTGTACGCGGGATAAATAATGAGAATCAGAGAAAATAAGGTTTAAGTGATTAATAGTAAATAGAACATGTGCAAGCAGTTGCTCCCTGTCCGGCAAGGACAGGGGACTTCCCCCTTTCCTGTCTTGTCGAACCAAAGCAGCCTTCAAAGTGCGGTTGGCCCGTTCAACGATAGCTTGGCCTGTTGAGTTGTAAGGTATGCCGAAAGTATGACGGATGTCCCAACGCGCACAGAAGGAAGCAAAGGCCGAGGAACAGTAGGCAGGGCCATTATCAGTTTTTAAAGCGGACGGCTGTCCCATGACTGCAAAGCAGCGGACAAGGTGATTGCAGACATGGCGAGTTTTTTCGCCCTTCTGCGGGGTGGCCCAAATGTACCCTGAGTAAGTATCGATTGTAACGTGAAGCCAGCGCCAGGGAGCAAATGGGGGCCACTGCGTTACATCCATCTGCCACAACGCATTGGCTCCCAACCCCCTGGGATTTACCCCTGTGGACGGGTAAGAGGCTTGGCCTGAACATTGGGGGCACTGTTGAATAATGGCCTGGGCGTCTGTGAGGGGAATAGAGAACCTATGGGCGAGGCTGCGGGCAGATTGATGGTGCATGGCATGACTTTGCGCTGGGGAGACTGGAAAGGCGCGTAACAGCTGATCAGCTTTTGCATTTCCCTCTGCCAGCGAGCCTGGAAAGGGTTGATGGCTGCGAATATGGGCGGCAAAGAGAAGCGTTCTGCGCTGCGCCAGCAGACGTTGCAACGCAATAAACAAACCAAGAAGGTTCCTGTCTAGATTGTGAGAGACATAACTTCCTTCAAGTACAGTGAGGACATTATAAACGTACAAGCTGTCAGTGATTAAATTAAAACTAGAGTCTGCAAACACTGTGCAAGCCAGGACTACCGCAGCAAGCTCTGCACGTTGCGGAGATGTTTGTGGGGTAGTATATCGGGCTTTCCATTCACCATCCACCTGCCAAGTCATCACACCTCTGGTAGGTGACCCATCAGTAAAGACAGTGGGCGCCCCTTGGAGGGGGGCTGGGCTTAGGCAAGTGCCGAGTCTAATAGGCAAATGGGGGAGAAGTTGCAACCGTACATCCTTGGGAAGGTGGTATGCAACCTCTCCAGTAAAATCAGCTAACGCGAGTTGCAAGGCTAAGGAAGAACGGAAACCAGACTCCCAGTCACTTTGGGGGATGGGTATGTGGAGTCGAATAGGATCCATGCCAAAAAGGGCCAAGCAACGATCGCGCCCTTTGCGGAGGATCAAAGCTAGCATAGCCAATTGAGTCAAGACAGTGGTTTTTGGCGTATGTGCAAGGTGGAGCCACTCCAAGATATGCACCTCCGACGAGGAGACTTGAGCGATTGCTCCGGTGAACTGAGGTCGGGTTGCTACGATTAGAAGTGCAGGGGGCATATTTTCTATTGCACGATCTACCCAACGCTCTTTTAGGGCGATATTCACCTTCTTAATCACTTCTAACTGAGGCTGAGATAATGTAATGAGGTCAGCCGGTTGTCGGCCTTGCTTAAGAGCCTCAAAAAGCGGGTGGAGGTCATTAGTTGTCAATTTATAGTATGGCCGTGCCCAATTAAGGGTCCCTAAGATTTGTTGTAAGTGTACATAAGTCAGCTTTGGTGGCAAAATAATTTCGGGTAGTTGGGGCATGGCGTAGGCGCTCATCAAACGGTGGCCAAGATACAAAAAGGGCTCGGAGAGCTGGATTTTTTCAGGTGCAATTATTAACCCAAACTCTCTCAGGGACTGAGTTAGAATAGGTAACCAATTAAGAGGTAATCTAGGCCCCGATACCAAGATATCATCCATGTAATGAATAACTAGGAGGGTCGGATAACGCTTACGAAACTCCGATAATGCTTGATGCACGTAAAGCTGACACAGCACAGGGCTGTTCAACATGCCCTGGGGCAATACAGACCAATGATACCTTTGTGTGGGCTGGGCATTATTCAGAACTGGTACCGTGAAAGCAAACTTTTTCTTATCTTGAGGCTGAAGGGGAATAGTGTAAAAACAGTCTTTCAAATCTACGATGGCGACCTGGTAACCCGCAGGTATTAAGTTAGGATTAGGTAGTCCACATTGCAAGGGGCCCATGGGTTCAATAATTTTATTTACTTCCCTCAAATCATGTAAGAGTCGCCATTTCCCTGATTTTTTCTTTATCACAAAAACAGGGGTATTGTAGGGGCTAGAGGAAAATTCCAAGTGTCCAGCTTGCACCTGCTCCTTTACCAGGTGCAGCAGAGCCTCTAATTTGTCTTTTGGCAAAGGCCATTGCTCTACCCAAATGGGTTCTTCAGTTTTCCAGGTGAGGGCCAATGCTCGGTGCGGGGAAGCTACTCCCGCATGTTGATCCGAGTTCCCAGCTGTTGCAGGAGGTCGCGTCCCCATAGGTTAAAAGGGAGCGGTATTATGACTGGTTGAAAGTGAGCTATAACTGGACCGGCTTGACTTGCTCTCACCGCCAACCACTCAGTGCTCTGGCTAGAAGATTGTTCCCCACCCACTCCCCAAATAGAGGGGGCGGGCTCCTTAGGCCACTGAGACGGCCATTCCTTTACCGTAATGACCGACACATCCGCCCCAGTGTCCAACAACCCTTCGAGGCAGTGCCCATGAATCCAAAACTTACGAGTTGGCTTTCCACTGGCAATGTTCGTCTGGACCAGCGCAACCTGTGGGGATAACATAGAGGCCTTAGGCCCCACTGGGGTGAGGTTCCGTACGCTTAGGCAATGAGCCCACGAATCTCCCTGCTTAAGGGTCAGGGGCATGTGCCCCCAAACCTGAAGCATGATAGATGTCTGGGGAATGTAGTCAAGCAATTCCGGGACCACAAAAATCCCTTGAGGGCTCGCTGCTTGCGTTGGTAAAATAAGCAGTGGCTCAGGACCCTCAAAGGGAGTCGCTGGCAATGTGGGAACAAGTATAACTTCCCCTGGGAACACTGAGGTGGCATTCTTTTGAAGCACAAGCGCGACAGCACATCCGGGTGTCGGCAATGATTCCTCTTTCTTTATTCCGGGGCCCGAGGAAGGCCCGCTCCCCGGTTTCCCGGGGAGGTCTCTGTTCCTACAGGGTTAGTACGGCATTGGTTAGCCCAATGGTAGCCCTTGCTACATCTGGGACACTTCTTCGAGGGGCGACCAGCATTCTTCTGGTTCGATCCAGATTTATGTGCTCCTCCGCCTGGCGCTCGGCACGCAGCACGGAAGTGGCCAGGCTTCTGGCAGTTGTAGCAGTTCCCCGTGGGCTTATTGGATTGTTTCAAAGCCATAGCTAACAGGCCCATATCGTACGATTTTGAGCCGATTTCAGCACAAGCCTGAATCATGTCCGCCAGGGAATAAGTCTGACGGTGGATAACTCCCTGCAAGGCCTTTTTGCTGTCCGCGTTGGCATTCTCAAATGCCAATTTTTGCAGCAGCTCTCCCTGAGCCTCAACATTGTCCAACTGCCGAGCGATCGCAACCTTCAAACGGTCCACAAAGCTTGTGTATGGCTCTGAGGGTCCTTGCTTGATCACTGCAAAGGAGCGAGCCGGGGTGCCAGCCGAGGGCACCCTGCGGAGCGCTCGGAGGACACACATTCCAACCGCCTTAATGTGTCCATCAGGCAACTGGCATTGCATGGCCAGAGGCTCGAACTGCCCAGAACCATAAACCTGCTCTGCTGTAATCTGCGCTGTGGCGCCCAAACGGGCTGCCTGCTGGTATTCGCTATCCCACACCACATACTGTGAAGGCGTTAAAATCATACGAAACAACGCCTTCCAGTCGTGCGGGGTCATGAGGTATCCATTGTTAAGACCTTCCAAAATGCCCTGGACAAAGGTAGACTGGAGTCCTGAGTCCTTCACGGCTCGATTTAACTCCCGGAGGACCGAATACGGAAGTGGTTCCCAGTCCACGTGGGCGTTTCCTTGGCCGTCTACCGGACCTCGCATCACTGGGAACAGAGCTGGGTTCTCTCCAGCCCATTCTTCCCCATCTACCAGGATTTGTCCGGACTTTTTGGCATGATGGAGTCCCTCCACAACAACCCCTCGAAAGCCCAGCTTCTCCTTAAGAGCCCTGGAGTTCGGGGGCCCCGAGGCCGTCGGCGTGACGGCGGGCAGCAACACAGGGTATGGAGGGGGTGCGGCATCCACAACTTCAGATTTCAGGAGCACAGGCTCCCCACCGAAGAAAGCCGCGACTGCTTCCAGCACCTTTCTGCTGAGCAGGAGGTGCTGGATCGGAGCTCGTGGCTCCGCCTGCAGCTCGGTCCCTATCTTTCTCCAATGTTCTGCTTTCAATGTCCCTTTGTACGGATACCAAGGGCATTGACAATCGACCTCCCGTAAGAGATCAGCGAGATCATGCACAGGCACCACCTCCCCGGAATGTTGCCGGATAATTTTTTGCAATTCTTCCGCATGCTGTTTCTGATCAACAGAAAGACTAGAGCCCATACTTACGAGGGAGCCGAAGCTGAGTGCACTAAGAAGACTGTTCCAGTCGCGTAAGCAGGGTGCTGAGGGATCTGGATCACGTCGGGGTCACCAGATGAGGGAACAAACAAGGCGGAAACGGTGTCAATGCAGGACCTCCTGAACATCAGAAGGGTGCGTTTATTTATAGAGTACAAAAGAGGTGGTGCAAATGTATAGGGAGAGAGCGTGGAAAGAGCGGATTGGTTCTATTTTGCCGCAGTATGGGAGGAGTGCTTATCAGGGTGCGACCGCCACATTCCAGTATGGTATGCCAGTCCTGGGTGGGGTGTTTACCCTTATCAGCCTACAGCTTTCCACCAGGCTACAGGTATTTGTATGTTCAGTCACGTGTAAGAAGAGCAATTATTCCTAAATATGGTAATAGCCTCGGTGTAAAAAGCTTGAAATTGAGGAATTGTGCCTTTTTTGCTTGTATCACACAAAAGGGGCTAAGAAGAGGAAAAATTACATTTCACACTATGTAATTTTGCAAATGTCACTAAAAGCAAAAAGCCTGTAGCAGCATACAGTTGCTTTGTACTAAACCAAAATTAACCTCATTTATGACAGTTTCAAAATAAGGGAAGTTTAATGTTAAACTTCACATTCCATCTCTTTTATAGCTTTAACCAGTTCACCAAATGTTTTCTCCTTCTGATTTTTAGATAAAAAGTGATAGTGGAGAACTATTCCCCCCATCCCCCCCAAAAAATCTGAATTGTGTGAAACAAACATTTTTCATTCCCTTTCTCTGGAATTGATTTACCTATTTGCTGCCACTTTAGAACCATCTATTTCTTTTAATTACTCTAGATTCATCCTCCTGGAATTATCACATAAATGATCCCAGCCAATTAGTGATCACATGCAATGCATATGCTTGTCACTATGCTATGTAACCATTCATATCTAACTACATGGCATGCCATTAGGGGCAAATGAAGCCAAATGAAAATGATGGCTGTGTATCCTGTATCAGTCACATGGGAATACCCTGTATCAGGGTTCACAAAATGAATGAGCACATGATTATATCGCTAATCAGATTTGGCAACATGGTTATATTACTGAACGTAAACAAAGCCAATTCTGAATAAGGGAAATGCTCCTTAAATATACAAAACAACCTTTGAACAATCACTATAGCCAACACCAAAACAATCACCAAAAGGACCCAAAAGGACCCAGGCTATAGCTCAGTAATAAAGCATCTGCCTAACATGTAGAAAGTTAGAGGTTCAATCCCCAGGATCACCAGGTAGGGCTGAAAAAATTCTTGCCTGAAGCTCTGGAAAGCCATTGCCAATCAGAACAGACAATATTGAGTTACATGGGCCAATGTTTGGGAGGAGAGCTGGTCTTTTGGTAGCAAGGATGAATTGTCCCCTTTGCTAAGCAGGGTCCACCCTGCTTTGCATTTGAATGGGAGACATGTGAGCACTGCAAGATATTCCCCTTAGGGGATGGGGCCACTCTGCGTAGAGCAGAAGATTCCAAGTTCCCTACCTGGCATCTCCAAGATAGGGCTGCGAGAGACTCCTGCTTGCAATATTGGAGATGCCACTGCCAGTCTGTGTAGACAATACTGAGCTAGATGGACAATGGTCTGACTCGGTATAAGGCAGCTTCCTATGTTCCTATGTTCACTCTGCTTTTCCCACAGCTATAACAGGTTTTCTGTCTTGATCTCATCCTCATGTGAACACAGCTCACGTTACAATGGATTGAAAACTGTCTTTTCTGGACATCACATGTATTTTCCTCAAACTCCAGCCCCATTCAAGATCAACTAGTTATGCATAACAACTGGGGGGAAGGGGCTTCAACACTCCTATCTGTATTGATAGACATGCCCAGTCAGTTAATTAAGCCTGGTTGGGCATCATAATGTGAATGAAGATGCACATCTAGATGCGCATCTAGTTCAATGACATATGCAAAAGGTTGCTGACACCATAGGTCTTCTTTGTTTCATAACAAAGGAATACAAGAAGTGGGTTCCCATGCCCCCAATAAAAAGGATGTTTCATTTTAAACCTCTAAGCTGTATTCTTTTTCACAATACTTCAAAGGAACAGTTGGGAAAAATGTATATTTATGTCCAAATATCCCTTTTTCAACAGTGTGACATATGAAAGGATTAATTAATGAACATGCTTCTATAAACTAATTATCTTCTATAAGCTTCAAATCCAATACTTTTCTAAGATTTGGACTTTGGTGTCTGACACCAAAAGACATACAGAGAGGCTGTTCTCACGACCAGCCTAACCCAGCCTGGGTTAGATCCTCACGGATCCCTCTACTTCCCACCCGCCTAACCTTCCTAAATAATCCAACTGTTAGCTGATGTTAAGGGTGCACTCGCACCCTTAACCCGGCTGCCAGGTATTGTGTGTCTCCTCAGGCTGACTTCAGCCTGAGGAGACACAGAGACAGGCACATAGAGTGCCCATCTTACAGGGGAATCCATTGAGGGATGCCCAGTGATCAGAACAACAAGTTCCAGCCCCAGATACTTCTGCCCCGCTCTGTGCTTCACAGAACTTCATGGAGCAGGACTGCCCATTTGGGAGCATGGAGTGTGCTCCCACCATCTTCACTTTGCTCATCTGTGGGGAAGGTAAGGTATACCCTGCCTTCCCCATCCCTGCCCGCCCTCCCATGCACCCTGGCAATCATGAGAATTTTCTAAGATATTCAATTTCTCTCTTGTTTTTCTTCATTTCCAGAGCTTTTGAGTACCTTTTTAACAATTAATCATGCAGAAATACTATACCGTTGTGTATGACAAGTCTTTCGTTGTTGTTTTCATTTTTTTACTCCATGATGCTGAACTAAACATATGCCCTTAACAAGCTGTAGATCGAGGTGATTCATTCTGGCACAGCATTCTGAAAGTTTGCCTCATACACAACAGAAAGCCTATTTCATTGTTCAGCACAGCTGTAAATTTGCATAACTGGCAGAACCAAACGAGGAAGCAAACTCTCACTAAAGATGGAAGGAGCGGTTGAATTCCCTTGCAAATGATCCTGGTGCTTTTCCTGTTTCAGATGGAAAATCTGAAGCAGAATCTCTCAAAACTATTTGGCTCAAATCACAGAGCAAGCCAATGAAGAACTGAGAATAAAGCCCTGGCTCAGATTCTTATTTAATTATTTATTTTTGACACATCTTGGCTCATAATATTTGTACATATCTGATGATGGTGCCACACAGTGCACATTTCCATATTGCCTGCTGTGAATTGTAGACTTGTTTCACCTGCCCTCCATCCACCCCATAACATCAGCTATAAGCTGTCAGGAAATTCTGTGCCCCTCCCGAACTTGCACATATGTTAATAAATAAATAAATAGAGAAAACCTAGGACTAGATGGTTGGTGATAATGACATAGAATGCCTGGAAGAAGCAATCGACAATTCTGACCCATTGTGGGGGGGGGGGGGGGGGACAAAAGCTGACTTTTCAGGTGGTTTGGTCTCACAGTTAATGGCATCATTCAAATGACAATTTCAATTGGAATAATGTGTTAATTAAATAACTTCTATATAACCTTCTACCTAGTTGGAGGTGGCCAGTCTACTGAACACTGATTGCACATATGTAGAATTTCTTACAGTGTTCCAAACCAGAGAAGAACTTGCTTGATTTGTGTTATAGCTGTGCATTCTGGGCTCTACATGTTGATATTTGAAGCAGGTAAATATGAATTTCAGCACTATCACTACTTGCTGTCAGTAGGTGAGCTCCTACAAAATAAAAGGAAGACAACGCAAAGGAGTGGAGAAAAGAGCTAGCCTAAAAAGGAAACAGAGGCATAAGGTTTGTGTCAAACATGGCAGGAGGCTAAAGCAGTCCATAAAAAGGTTGAATATTTGCATACTTTTTGATGAACGAACAGTTCCCATAAACCATCCTATATGCATTAAACCACCATTTTGTTAATTTGGGCTCTTTGGGGGTAAATTATCTCTTTGGGGATAAATTGGAAGATGATCATGCTTTTTGAATCCAGTCAGTGCCACAAGTTGTTAGCTCTTACAACTTGTGCACTCTTTCAACTTACAAGTCAAATCACCTGGCTAGTGGACAATATGCTGTATAATTAAATGTGGTATACCATGACATTACTCCAGTTACAAAAGCCAATAGATTCAATTGCAGCCAACAAATAAAGGTAGTTTGGCTATCAACCCTAGTACAGGAATGGTTAAGTGATTGAAGACACTTGTTAAAGGAAGTGACTGGAGAAGAATCTGTCCAGAATAGAATAGCTGTAGGAAATTCTTCCAGTATAGGGCATTCCATTCCATTTTTATTTCATGGCCTGTTCTTCTCTAAAGTTCAGTACTTATCTTTTTAAAATAACAATAAGGTGAGAAGGCTTTTAGTAATATGTGATTTTTACAATATTATATGTAATATTGGCAGGCACCCAGACATAAGCGTAGTGCTGTGTTGAAGGAGATGGATTGCAGCCAATACTGGGAATTAAGTGCTACTAAAAGGAATTGAGTTTCTAAAATATAGGAAGGTAAAGCTGTGATTCACAAACCTGTTAAACTAGAGGTCCATAAATAATCGGAATAGGAATAATAGGACATTTGCCTTTAAGTTCACTTAGTGCGCCTGAAGTCTTCGATATTAAGCTGATATAAATGCCAGTGCATATGTAAGGCTGCAGGCCTCACTGCTTATTTGGAGGAATCTCAAAGCATGCTAATTAAAACAGTGGGACTACTCTGGAGTAGATTATTTGAAAAATTCTGCCTTACACAGAAAGAAAAAAATTGAGCCAGGGTATCTGCATTCTTGCAATACCACAGCACAGTTTTACCATTGATGTAGCTGGTTGGCAGGTACTAGAAACAGGGCCTTTTCAGTTGTGGCCCCTTGGCTTTGGAACACCCTCCCTGAAGAGCTTCATCATGCTCCCTCCCTCAGTGTTTTTTAAAAAAACAACTAAAACACACCTTTTAAAGGAGACTTTTTAATGCTCCATTTTTGGTTATATCTGGTAGGTTCTTTAGCTGTTTATAATTTTCAGTTTTTAGCTTTTAAAATAACTTTTAATTAACCTAATTAATGAGTATTGTTTTAACCTGACTTTTAATTTGTTTGTTCAATTTGGCTAATTACCTTTTAATTGTATTACTTTTATTGTTTCTTGTATCTATTTTATTGCTGTGAGTCGCCCCAAGCAGTAATGCACTGGAGGGCTGAGGTATAAATATTTTAAATAAATCAATAAATAACATATTTTGAGTGTCTTCAATCCCCAGTCCTACAGAGTAATGGAGAAATTAAAAATAAATGTTTGAAATGGATGTTAGATTCTATAATATGGAGGAGTGTGTGGCAGGGGGGTAAGTTCCATTGGGCAAGGGGAGACAAATGTCTAGAGGCCCACAGGGCCTGGAGGGCCCCTAAGGCCCCTTAGCCAGCTCCCCCTTGCCTTGCCTGCTGGCCCCCTCTCCTGCTAGCCCTCCTGCTCTGGCCAGGGGAGTGAAGCAGCCTGCAAACTGCTGCAACCCTTCAGTCTCTGCCTCTTAGCTGTTTGGCAGGTGGGTGGGGCTTCCATAGAGGCTTCCGTGCAGGCCTCCCTTAAGCCTGAATTCAAGTGTCAGCAGGCAGGCAGCAAAGAAGGAAGGAAGGAAGGAAGGAGGGAGGGAGGGAGGGAGGGAGGGAGGGAGGGAGGCAGAGTGGCCAGTGCTGGTTGCTCTTGCCCACCACAGCTCTGCCCATCTTTTGACTCCTCAGGCTGAGGGTAGGATGTGATTTCCTTTTTGTGGTTATTCCCCTCCCCCCTTAGATATTTAGAGATTGCTTGCCATAGAGCTTTAATATAAGGTGGAGGGGATGTAGGGCGGATTGAAATGACTGAATATTTAATTCAGAGATTGAGGAATTTGCTGGTTTAGCATATGTTTTTTAAATTTTAAAAATAGCTCTTTTAAAAAAAGTAGTTCCATCCTGATATGGAAGAATTGGCCCTTTGCCTTAAAAAAACCCAAAAATCCCATTTCAGCCCCAGGCTTTAGATCATCTGGAATGACTGTGCATGGGGGTTTGGTTTTGAGCAGAGAGATATGGGAGGAATATGTATATTTAAATTGAAGTGGATTGGACAAATTGTGTTTTTAATATTTTTTAAATTTAAAAAACCATCAAAAAAGTCCCTTGCTTGGCTTGTTTTGTGACAAAAATTACAAAGTCCTTTAGGTTTCAGTGAAATGTACTTCCTTCCAGCTAAATGTGGTTAGATTTGCTGCCTGAGGCTGCAATTCTCTACACATTTACCTGGAAGAAAACTACTGAATTTGTTAGGATTTATGAGAAAGCATACATAGATACATGCATAACCAGTGCATTGCATGGTTGATAGTCTCCTTTGTTAAACAGCAGTGAGGGGTCCATTTTAAAATCTTGTCTCCAGGCCCACTCCAACTTTGCTACACCCGTGTGTGTGTGTGTGTGTGTGTGTGTGTGTGTGTGTGTGTATGTGTGTGACTTGCAATAAAACTCTTTCTTTAATAATTGAGGATTTATTGCACATCTTTCATTTTATGGACTTGGCAATCACAAGTCTACACCAGAGTCCTTTTACTTAAATTTCTGGACGAATGTATCATTCCAATTAAAGCTTTATTCTCCTTGAAGGGCAGACTAATAACAATTAAGTAGTTTTATTCCTAAAAGACAAATCAAGATCCAAAATGTTCTACTAAACTGTAAACATAAACTCTAAAGTTGGCATCTTAAAGACAGGGAAAAAGAAATGTGGGCATCTTGCTATTTTCCAGGCAGCTAGCATTTTCTTGTGTTAACTCTTATACAGGAACACATATTAATTCAGCAATAGCTATTGTTCAAGACAGACTTGATTAACTGTAAAATCCCATGCTGCTGTTACTCCTGGGCTGCTTTCTCTGACAGCTGAGCTCTTAACTTTTAAGATGAATGAGAAGTTTAAGAGATGACTTTATGTACCTATCTTGGGACCAAGAACTTGAAACTCATTTTTTTTTCCTTGCTAGAAACTAGCCAATGGTGCAGCTGTGGAGCAAGAGACCACTCTGTCTGGCTTCAAATGACACAATAGAATATGCCTCTGAACACTTGAAAGACTATTTGAACTGAAAAGACATATTCAGTATCCTAGAGGGACTAATTTAATTGCCCTCTGCTGATCTACAAAAAATGTCTTAGTTTGGGGAAATCATGTTCTAGCTGCTGAGGTTTCTTTGGGGGAAAACAATGAAATGCCTGTAAGAATACAGATTCTGGGCGTGTGTTTGCTAATACCATATTTTTTCTGGACAAGATGCAGAAATTGCTAGGTGAATATGCTAGGCCTCTATTAGACAGGAGGTCACAGAAAATGATGGGTTCCTCCAGCCTTGAAATCCATGAATACATTTATCTAAGATGCCAAGCAATTTATATTCATGGTGATTTTTTTTAAGGACCCAGTCAGGGATTATACAGGGCCTTTTTTTTACTGTTACAGCATGATTTCATAATGACAGAAATATTCAGGGTTCTTATAGAAGGTTATTTCAGGTAAAAAGTAGCATACTATCTTTCACTATTTTATGCCTTTTGCAACACTCTTTTATCTATGTTTATTGTAACTGATTGTAAGTTCCTAGCTCATTGGAATGTAATCTTTAGTAAGTGTGCATCAAAGGCTGATACATCCATTACTCTTCCTCAGAAAACTAGGTGTGGAGCCAGCTACAGTGGCCCAAGAGTTTAGGGAGGGCTAGAGCTTTCAGAAGCCACCTAATGGCACAGCAGGGAAGTAACTTGCCTAGTGAGCAAGAGGTTGCTGGTTTAAATTCCCGCTTGTATGTTTGCCAGATTATGGGAGACACCTATATCAGGCAGCAGCAATATAGGAAGGTGTTGAATGTCATCGTCTCAGACTGCACGGGAGATGGTGATGGTAAACCCCTCCTGTATTCTACCAAGGAAAACCACATGGCTCTGTGGTTGCCAGGAGTCAACACCAACTCGATGGCACAACTTTACCTTTAGAGCTTCGTCTGTGTTTAGGGAGGAGGAATTCTCTAATTAACCTTCCCACCCTGTCACACTAAATTATAAGCACGGGCATTGCCTCAGAGTTGGGGGAGGAGGGAAGTATAATCACTCCACTCCTTTGCCTATCAGCAGGAGCAAAGTTCTGACCTCCTCTCCGGGAGTCCACTAGACCAACAAACCTCATCCCTGCTGATCGTCTCCTCTTCAGCAGCCCCTGCCAGGGGCGTAACTGTAATAGGGCAAGGGAAGACAGTTGTCTGGGGGCCCACTGCCTTGTGGGGAGGCCCAGAGGCAAGTCACATGACTGACTCCCCCAGCCACGCACCCGCCCAGGCTTCCTTCAGTTGTATTCATCCTCCAAAATGGATTTGAGTGTTCAGACCTGGAGCTACCAGAACAGCATGTCTTTCTCTAGTACCATTAAATGACTTGCATCATCCACAATTTACAAAACCTTTTAAAAAATAATTTAGGATGATGTTCTATTGTGGCACATAGGTTATATATCTACATCTACATCTATATCATCTATAAGTGAATTTTACTATGCTTTTTGTTACCACTATTCAGCCTCATTTAAGATTTCTGTACTTCATGAGCTGAGCTTCAGTGAGGGGGGGGCCCATTTTAAAATCTTGTCTTTGGGCCCACTCCAACCTTTCTACGCCCCTGGCCCCTGCCTTAAATAAAGCCCTACATTTAGGACACTCCTCCCCCCTTCCAATTTGCCCCTTCGTCCCCAGCCAAGGGGCCTTTTTCTCCATCTCCACCCACTTCACTAGCATTTCCCCACAAGGCTGCAGCTGTGGAGCTGATATCATCACAATTCCCTCTCCACCATTCTGCTGCCTCTTGGGCTACACCCGCCCATCCCCCAGCAGCTGTTGCCCACCTCTCTGAGCCCCTCTTGACTTCTGAAAGGGGTTGTCCTGGTGACTGGAGTCCCCTGCTTCTCTTGGCACACTGCCGTTTGACTGGGTAAACAAGTCTGTTTCACGGTGGAGGGTAGGAAACCCTGACAACCTTTTAGAAGGGAGGATGTAAGCGAAGTCGTTTAATAACCAGATGATCAACTCCAGGCAGTTTTGGATTATACTAATTATCTAGATCCATTTCAAACTTACTTTAGAGCAGGCTATGGGTTGGAGACAGCCTTGGTCAGCTTGATGGATTATCTCTACCAAGGAATGGACAGAGGGAGTGTGACTCTTTTGGTTCTTTTGGACCTTTCTACAGCTTTTGATATTATCGACCATGATATCCTTCTGGATCACTTGGGGGATTTGGGAATAGGTGGCACTGCTTTGCAGTGGTTCCATTCAGGAGTGGCCGGAGAGGGCAGCACCGGGGGGAAGGGGTGGTGAGAGGCACCTTTAAGGAAGTAATAAGCAGGTGCTTACCATTGTATAAGCAGTGCCTGCAAGCTGTGGCGCTCCATCTGCAATCCTGCTCAGGGCGATGGCACTCTGCTCAGCATCTGATGGGGACGTGGCATGGCCCTGGTCTCTGCACATGCATGGAGCCTCCACACATGCGCAGAGATCAGGGCCACACCACAGCCACACCAGATGCTGGGTGGAGTGCCACCACCCCATGGGATTGTAGGCAGAACCTTGCAGGTGCTGCTTACACAATGGTAAGCACCTGCTTATTACCTCCTTAAAGGTACCTCTCACTGCCCACCTGCCCCCTGGCACTGCCCTAGCTGCTCTTGGTTCCAGTCCTGTCTCTGGTAGCTCACTGGCTGCTCCTGGTTCTATTCCTTTCTCTCAGGTAGATTCCAGATGGTGTTGCTTGGAGATAGTTGCAACCCCATCCAGAACAGGAAGATCTATCATGTACCTTGAAGTATGACCTCTCACCATGAGTACCTCCATCTTGCTTGGATTCAGCTTCAATTTATTATCCCCCATCCAGCCCATTACTGCCTGTAGACAGGCATTTAAGGGGGCTATGCCATTTCTGGATTATGATGTCATGGAGAAATAGATTTGGGATTCATCAGCATACTGATAACATCTTGCTCTAAATTTCCTGATGAACTAACCCAGTGGTTTCATGCAGATGTTAAAAAGCATTGGGGATAGGAAGGAGCCCGGAGAGACACCATACAATAGCTGTCGTTTCAGAAAGCAACTATCTCCAAGTGACACCAACTGGCATCTACCAGAAAGATAGGAACAGAACAATGGCAAAGCAGTGTCATCTATTTCCAAGTGATCCAGGAGGATACCATGGTCGATAGTATTGAAAGCTGCAGAAAGGTCCAAAAAAACCAACAGAGTCACACTGTCCATTCCTTGGTAAAGATCATCCATCAGGCTAACCAAGGATGTCTCCACCCCATAATCCGCTCTAAAGCCAATTTGAAATGGATGTACATAATTAGTATAATCCAGAACTGCCTGTTCAGCTGCCACCCTCTCAATTATCTTGCCCACTCAAGAAAGGTTGGAGACTGGCGTATAATTATCCATCACTGAGAGCTCTAGGGCAGACTTCTTAAGCAAAAGTCTCACAATTGCCTCCTTCAAACATGGAGGCATCCTGCCTTCCCTCAGTGAGGAATTTATGATGTCAGCTAGGTCATCTCTAACACCTCCTGCTAGACATTATAAGCCACATTGGGCATGGATCCAAAGGAGAAAGTGGTAGGCTGAACACCTCCAAGGAGTTTGTCCACATCCTCAGGCATTACAAATTGAAACTGGTTCATTCTAATTGAACCAGAGGAGATACTGGACACCTCTGCAGTTGACCCTGCCATAACTGTGGAGTCCAAGTCAGCTCGAATGCAAGAGATTTTATCTGCAAAAAGGTTGTTAAAAGCATCACAGTGGGATAATGAAAAATCCAGATCTATGTTCCGAGAAGAAGGAACCTGAGTCAATCCCCACACAACTCTGAACAACTCCACTGGACACGAACATGCAGATGCAATACATGCAGAATAGAATTGCTTCTTCACTGCACATATTGCCACAGAATAAGCCTTTAAATTGGCTTTGTGCAGTGTCTTCTCAGATTCAAGTCGCGTCTTCCTCCACTTATGCTCTAGTTTTCTCCCTTGCCACTTCAGCTCCCATAGCTGTTCAGTATACCATGGAGATAGTTTCGAAGCAGAGTGGAGAAGGCACTTAGAGGCAATAGTGTCAACTGCCCTGGTAAGCACCCTATTCCAGGTCTCCATCAGGGGATCAACAGAATCACCGGCAAAACCAACCCTAAAACCCTCCAAGGCCTCTTGGAATCATATAGGATCCAACAGCCTTCTTGGGAGGACTATCCTAGTAGGTCCTGCATACCTGAAGAGGTGGGTTGTGGCCGTGAAACCAACCTTAACCAGATGGTGGTCCATCCATGACAATGGAGACAGTCTAGGAGTCTCCACCCACAGAACACCAACCTGAAATGAGCAAAAGACCAATCAATTTATTTCAGTCATTGACCAAAAACATTACATTACACAATAGCCAATCACAATTTACATAAAATGTGACAAAACTTAGCCACTACATTTGTATACTTATAATTAAAATGTGCTAATAAAAAGCCTAAATGAAATTCATCTGAATGTCCTGGAAACCTCTCAAGCAGAGGAGCAATGAGATTTAAATGATCATCCTTGTAAAGTGTACAGTGTAGGATAACATGCTCAATAGATTCAATAACACCCAAACCGCAAGGGCAAAGGCAAGATGTAGATGGAACTCTTCTAAACCTCCCCAAAAATACCGCTGAGGGTAGCACATTTAAACGCGCTAAAGACAAGGCCCACCTAAACTTAGGAAGAGTGATGTTAATTAAATAAGTAGCTGGTTTACTGCTGAAAATCTGATCTCCTAAGTACGAGCCTTTTGGAATTTTAGCAACTTCAGACTGTAAATCAATGTCAGAAATATGTTGCTTAATAACTTTCCCCGCAGTATCATGCCCCAAACTGATAAGGGTGTCAAGTGAAAGCCCTTAAAATTGGGATTTTGTTTTAACAAGGCGTTTCCAAGTGGAATCAAAAGGGTCAATTAATACCAAATGGGCAAGTCCAGGTTGGAGAAAGATCAGTTTTAACTGGAATGCAAAAATGCACTTCCAATACTCCGCTTCCATAGAGCCAAGGCCCACCTCCCGCCTGATAACAACATTAGGGACACATCTAGGAAGCTGTAATATAGTCCTAATGAATTTTGTTTGGACAGCTTCCAGAGATACAAAATTATTATAAGGGCAAAGCTGAGCTCCATATAATAATTGAGGATAAACCCTGGCAATAAACAATTTAATAGCAGCAGGGATGTATAGTGCTCCTATTTAAAGTAGAACGATCTGATCGCATATGCTAAGGCTTGGGCGTTCTGCACTATGTACTTTAAGTGAGCCTGCAGATTGCCCGTATGATGAAAGACCACACCAAGATACTTAAAGGTTTTTACCTGTTCCAAATAATAGCCATTCATTCTTCATTTGTAGAGTTTGGGGCTCTTGGGACAAAAGACCAAATCAGCAATGTGTGTTGGCCTTGTGACCAGTTGGGATAAGCCGATAGTTGTTATGACCACTATGAACTCATGAGCTGCACCAGACAAGCCAGCCCCAAAGTGAGCATCAAAGTCACCCAACACCAAAAGCCTGGGCAATTCCAACACAAACTCCACAACCAGCTCCATCAGCTCAGTTAGGGACTCCATTGGGCAACAGGGTGCTCAGTACACCAATCGAACCCCCAGTCTAATACCGGAAAAACCTGTATTTTTCCCAGGTCAAAATACACACACTCAGAATGGTCCAATTGTCTCACAGGCATCCTGGTAAGGGAGATGTTACTCTGATGTATCACACAGACACAGACACCCCACCACCCCCTTCCCCAAACCTGTTCAATCTAAGTGACCCCTCTAAGTACAGGCCCTGTGGCAGAGTGCTCAAAAGAGACCATTTTACAGTTCTGTAGAGACCATGGAGAATGCTAGGACTCCGCTGTGGTCTGTGGGCCTATCTTTGCCACTGGCACCCTTGAACATTAAACCTGGGAAAGTAGGGGTTGTATATATGACACTGAAGAGCCCGTCTTACACACCAGCAGGCCTGAAAACTCACCAGGTGGAAAACTCACACTAATACAGAGGGATACACCCTTTGGATATTTTAAGGGGTTAAAGAAGTAATCCTTCCACTTATGAAAAGGGTATCACTCCACCATTACAGATTTGATGGATGATATTAATGATATTACAAGCACCCAGAGCATCCTAGTAGGAACAGCCATGTTTTATAAACCTGTGACAAGAAATATCCAGTTTCTGAGTCCTGACAATGTCTTCAGCTTTTCTGCAGGAGCTGAACTAGCCCACATATTAGGACTCCTTCCTGACACACCAACCAAAGTGTTTCCCTGCAGACATAACTGGTGGGTTCAACACTCTGTTTATATGGACATTGTAGAGCATCATATAGTAGAAGACTGCTATGGCTGCCTCTTGCGATGCATTTCAGTTAGCAGGAAGAATAGTGAGCATGTTAACATTGTTTATCATAAAGTGTATCTTTTTCATATTCAGTTAAGTCAGACCTCTGAAGAACCCCTTGCATTTCATCATATAAAGTGTATATTGCAGGCATTCTGATGTTTTTCTCTTTGGGAGGGGCTCTTTTAGCTAGTTTGTTTGTTTGTTTGTTTATTCAATTTTTATACCGCCCTTCTAAAATGACTCAGGGCAGTTTACAGTTAAAACAGAAACCATTAAAACCAATAACAATTAAAGCAGAAATATAAATATAACATCAATTAACAATTAAAACATCACCAAAAAAACCAATTAAACCATCAGAACAATTAAAACTCTGAAACCAGGTTACAATATTAAAACAAGTAAAACTAATTAAAAACCCTGGAAGGCCAGGCCAAACAGATAGGTTTTAAGGGCTCTCCTGAAAGTCAACAAAGAGTTAAGACTGTGGATTTCTGCTGGGAGTGCATTCCCCAGCCCAGGAGCAGCTACAGAGAAGGCCCGCCTCTAAGTCACCACCAAACAAATCAGTGGTAACTGGAGATGGACCTCCTCAGATGACCTTAACATGTGGTGGGGATCATGAGGAAGGCGCTCTCTAAGATAACTCGGACCCAACCATTCAGGGCTTTAAAGGTAATAACCAGCACATTGTATTTTGCTCAGAAACGTATCAGCAGCCAGTGTAACTGTTTCAAAACAGGCATAATATGGTCTTTCCGGGTTACCCCAGAGACCAATCTGGCTGCCACATTCTGAACTAACTGAAGTTTCTGGACTATGTACAAAGGCAGCCCCACGTAGAGCACATTGCAATAGTCAAGCCAGGAGGTTACCAGCTGATGCAACACTGTTTTGAGGTCATCCTCTTCAGGGAATGGGTGCAGCTGTCAAATCAGCCGAAGCTGATAGAAAGCACTCCTGGCCATGGCCTCCACCTGAGATACCAGGGTGAGTCTTGGGTCCAGGAGTACTCCCAAGCTGTGCACCTGCTCCTCTTGGGGGAGTGTAACCCCATCCAGCACAGGAAGATCTAACACACCCCTCAGATTCTGAGCCCCCCACAATGACCACCTCCGTCTTGCTTGGATTCAGCTTCAATTTGTTCTCCCTCATCCAGCCCATTACTTCCTGTAGGTAGGCATTTAGAGAATGAGTTCCATTTCCTGAAGATGAAAAGAAGTAGATTTGGGAGTTATCATGTTGGGAATTCTCTGTGGTAAGATAATCCCTTTCTCATTATAGCAGAGTGCACAGAGGCACAACACAGCGGAATTTACTTAGTCATGCATGTATGCTGAGAGTAAAGTAACTTGGAGCCAATTCATAGTTTCAAATCAATATACAAGGCATTTATTAGAGAACTCCATTCTAGATAGGAAAGTGAGGAGTTAGGATCTCTAATCTAGCTAGCTAGCTGGATGCAGATGGATTCTGCATCTTCTCTGCACACATGGTGCAGGGAGAGGAGCTTGCCATCTTGCAAGGTAGAAGGACAGGTAGGAAGAAGAGAGAAAGGAAGTGATTTGCTGGAAGAAAGGAAGTCCCTGAGATTAGCAATCTACATTCCAAAGGGATAGTGTCAGAGCAGTAGAGAAGGGATGACCAATGTCTTGACCCTCTAGCTCTCTGATTCACTAGTCTGTCCCCCACTGTCTGAGACAAGAGACAGTGCAAAGTCCTTAACTTCCAACACCTTCTCTCTATGTCTCGTGACTCAGTTCACAAGATTCATTTTCTCTCTCAGCTTTTCAAAGCAGGGTTTTGGTAGTGGCTTAGTTAGTATATCTGCAAGCATTTCATTTGCTGGGCAGTAGATCAGCTTGATTAGTCCATCTTTTTGCAGACTTCTCACTACATGGTATTTCACATCAATATGCTTGGTACCCCTCTTTACATCTTCTTGTTTGGAGAGTTGAATGCAGTTTTGGTTGTCTTCATACACTGGTATGGGCTGCGGTACATCTATACCTAGATATTTCAGTAGTTGACACAGCCATTGTATCTCATGACAGCCCTGTGCAGCTGATACATATTCCGCTTCAGTGGTTGACGATGCCACTATGTCTTGCTTTGTGCTTGACCAGCTTATGGCTCCATCTCCATAGAAAATTATGTGACCGCTGGTGGATTTCCTTTCTGTTAGGTCTCCACCCCAGTCTGCATCTACGTATGCTTCTAGTTTTGGTTGACGGTTAGCTGGTAGCTTGAGCTTAAAGTGTGCAGTACCCTTTAGGTACCTAACAAGTCACTTAATTGGATTCCAGTCCTTGACTGCTGGTGATGCAGTCTTTCTGCAAAGTAAGCCAACTGCTGTACTAATATCTGGCCTAGTGAGTGTACTAATGTATAGAAGCTTACCCAATGCTTCACAATATCTGTGGTTGTCAGATAGTGGCTCAGTTTGATCTTGCTTTATGTAGTTCACTTCCATTGGAGTTGGTGTAGGGTTCACATTTTCCAGTCTGAGCAGGTTTATCAAGTCTTTAATTTTCTGTTCTTGGTTGATGAGGAAACTTCCATCTTTCTCTCTTTGTACTTGAACTCAGGAAGGAAGTCCCTGAGATTAGCAATCTACGTTCCAAAGGGATATTGTCAGAGCAGTAGAGAAGGGATGACCAATGTCTTGACCCTCTAGCCCTCTGACTCACTAGTCTGTCCCCCACTGTCTGAGACAAGAGACAGCACAAAGTCCTTAATTTCCAACAATCAGCATACCAGCACCAAACCTCCTGATGACCTCATGCAGCGGTTTCATGTAGATGTTAAAAAGCATTGGTGACAGAATGGAGCCCTGAGGGACTCCATATAACACTCCCGTTTTGAGGAGCAATTGTCACCAAGCTCCACCACCTGGAATCTACCTGAGAGATAGGAGCAGAACCACTGCAAGGCAGTGCCCCCTATCCCCAATTCCCTCAGGCGATCCAGAAGGATACCATGGTCGATGGTATCAAACGCCACTGAGAGATCCAGAAGAACCAGCAGAGTCACACTCTCTCTGTCGATACCCCGGTAAAGGTCATCTATCAGGCCAACCAAGGCTGTCTCAACCCCATAGCCAGCTCTAAAGCCAGTTTGAAATGGGTCTAGATAATCAGTTTCCTCCAAGACTGCCTGGAGCTGATTGGCCACCACCATCTCAATCACCCTGCCCAATCAAGGGAGATTGGAGATTGATCTGTAATTATCCATCTCTAAGGGGTCCATGGAAGGCTTCTTTAAGAGGGAGGAGAGCTGGTCTTGTGGTAGAAAGCATGACTTGTCCCCATAGCTAAGCAGGGTCTGCCCTGGTTGCATATGAATGGGAGACTTGATGTGTGAGCACGGCAAGATATTCCCCTCAGGGGATGAAGCCGCTCTGGGAAGAGCAGAAGGTTTCAAGTTCCCTCCCTGGCTTCTCCAAGAAAGGGCTGAGAGAGATTCCTGCCTGCAACCTTGGAGAAGCCACTGCCAGTCTGTGAAGACAATACTGAGCTAGATAGACCAATGGTCTGACTCAGTATATGGCAGTTTCCTATGTTCCTATGTTCCTAAGAGTGGTCTGACCATTGCCTCTTTCAGACAAGGAGACACCCTACCCTCCCTCAGCGGTGCATTTATGATATTAACTAGGCCACCTCCAACAATCTCCCTGCTAGACAGAAGCAGCCAAGTCAGGCAAGGATCCAGAGAACAAGTGGTAGGCCACACCACCCCAAGCAGCTTGTCCACATCCTCAGGAGTCCACATCCTTCAGTTGGCGCTTAGGGACCAAGAACATCTTTTCAGCATATTCCATTTTTGGTTAGTTCAAAGTCCTTTTATCAGAGGTCTGGCTTAACCGAATCTGAAAAAGCTAGGACCTACTTTTAAAAAAAAAAGTAACCCTCATGAGGCAGGGAGAAGCAGAGAAGGGAAAACTAAACCTGTTTCTACACCAGCCTGAGCAGGTCTCTGCTGAAATTCCTGAAGATTCGGATGCCCTCTTCCAAGAGGTCTTAGATAGTTTGTCTGCGAGGTCTAAGAACTCAGTAAAGATTCTGTTAAATAAGCTGAGGCAGAACACGGATGTTTCTTTGTGGGATGAGAAGGACACCTTTGTGTACTAGAGTGAGACTGTTGGTGGCTCCAACATCCTGGATCTTGTCAAAGCGATCACCCAAGTTCATTCTCTGTCACCTGACTGGCTGCTTCCCTAGAGGCTGGGATGTTTTCATGAGGGCCATGGCTGAACTAAATGTTCCAATTTAGATAGCAGGAAATCATACCACCAGGGATGCTTTAGAATATCTAAAAAATCCCAGTAGTGTGTCTCTGCCACCGAGCGCTTCTTTCCGGGTTGTTTTTTTAAAATAGGAAATTTAGCTGGCTAAACATTTAATGTCTTTCTGTTCTTCAGATGTAAAATAAAACTGATTGTATTAAATTACAGGGTGTCGCTTGCTGCTTTGTGGGTAAGGGGAAAATGCATACACACACACACACACACACACACACACACACACACACACACACAGAGTTTTAAAGGCCTCTAGGAATGCTTTATTGGGCTATGAAAATCATTACAAGACCCACATACTTGGGTGTTTTAAAAACAACTTGGGGCATGTTTAGGAATGCACTCCCCCCACCCACCCACACCCACACACAAACTGCTCAATAGGAGTGTGTATGCAACTGGTTCCCACAGTTTGGTTCAAATTCAAACTGGACTTGAACCACGGCTGCCGGTGTGAGTACCAGTTCCATTTAACCGATTGTTGGTCCGGTTTGAATTTGAGCCAGGATGAACTGGCTCAAACCAGTTCTGCCATAGGGGATATTGAACATTTGAACTGGTGTATTATTCCCCATGAGTAGCGCCTAGTGACACCAAAAGGGGTAGGGTAGTAGGGCATGGCAGGTGCTACCTACCACCCAACCCGCAAAGCAATTGGGCAGTTGTGTGGGTTTTAATGAGGGGTTTTTTTTCCCTGGGTCAGTAGGTTAACACTTGTCAGGGTTGCCCTGACAGCACTAAGATTTGAATGACAACAAGCCAACAGGGATTAAGGAGATCACTAGCCAATCAGAAGGCACTGGCAGAAAACCAATGAGCAACTAAGAAAATCTGTAAATAAAGCAGAGAGTGGCTGTCAGACCATTCAAGACATTGAGTCAATTCAAACCAGTTTGATTTGAACTCAGCTTGGTTCATTTTGATCTCAAACTAGCACACACTCATTTTTTGTGGCCAGTCTAGTTCGAGTTCAGTTCGAATAGAACCCAGTTTGAATAGAACCCATTCTGCACACCCCTACGGCTCAACCATTTTGTCATTTCTTTCTAAATCTTCAGTTTCATCTTCATCTAAAATCTAAATCTTCATCTTGTTAGCATATTTTCTTTTAAAATTCATTATGGGAGTGATTTGGTGGGTGTCCATAATAATGAAAAAATTCTCCCCAGTTGTCCTCTGTCAAGTAGATGGCTAGCCATTAGGGATGTGCAAAACATTTCAAACTTGAAATCTTTCAAGCTTGAGACAAGCCGTTTCGAGTGTTTTGAGCCAGAAACAAAACACCCTTCAAATAAAGAGCCTGACTCAAAATGTTTTGAGCACCATTTTGAAGGGCTGTTTTTCCGAGGTCTACGGATTGGAGATGGTGGGATTTAGCGTGTTAGCCCACCTCAGAGGGCCTGGTCTACCCCACCGCCCAACTCCAATCGGTAGGTCAACTCTCCCCAGAAAAACAGCTCTACAAAGTGGCACTCGAAGCACTTGAAACACTTGAAATTTTTTGAACATCTTATTTATTATTTATTTATTTGATACACTTATATAACTCCCCAAACCAAAGTCTCGGGGTTGTTCACAATCATAAAACAACAATACAAATAAATAAAACATTAAAATCAATTAAAACTCTAAAAAAGCTGCTTAAAACAAAAAAATTTACAATATTTAAAATTACAAAAGCTAAACGGCCTGGTTAAAAAGATGAGTCTTCAAAGATCTGTTAAAAACTGCTAAAGATGGGGAGAGTCTTATGTCAGCGGGAAGCGCATTCCAAAGTCTCAGAGCAACAACTGAGAAGGCCCATCCCTGAGTGGCCACCAAACGGCTTGATGGTAGCCACAGACGGGCCTCCCATGATGAATGCAGTGGAAGATGGGGATCATGTAGAAGAAGACACTCTCTTAAATACCGTGGGCCTAAGCTGTTTAGGGCTTTATAGGTTATAACCAGCACTTTGTATTTTGCCCGGAAACCTATTGGCAGCCCGTGTAACTCCTGTAATAAAGGAGTAATATGGTCTCTTTGAGATGACCCGAAGACCAACCTGGCTGCCATGTTCTGTACTAATTGTAGTTTCCAATCAACGCACAAAGGCAGCCCCACATAGCACGCATTGCAGTAATCAAGTTTGGAGGTTACCAGCAAATGTACTACTGTTCTGAGGTCATGAATCTCAAGAAACGGGCGCAGCTGGCGTATCAACTGAAGCTGATAAAAAGCACTTCTGGGAACTGTCTCAACCTGAGAAACCAGGGAGAGGTGTGAATCCAGAAGCACTCCCAAACTGAGGCAGAAGGGCTTGAGGTTTTTAAAACAATTCAGAATCACAATCTCCAGGACCAGATGGTTTGATAGGGGGATTTTTTTAAGGGAATTTAAAGAAATTATTATACCTAAGTTTGTAATTTTAACATCTTGTGTTTTGGTTCAAGCTTGAAATGAAATGTGAAATCGCTACAGGTGCACACCTCTACGAAGTGCACACCCCTATCAGCCAGTGCTCTCCAGGGAGGTTGTGGGGTGGGTGTAAACTACAATACCCACCAGTCTTTGTAGCAGTCACTTTCTAGACAGCCAGTCACTAGGATAAACTCCAAAGCAAGTATTTCAGGTGCAGAGGTCTGCAGACAGCACATGTATTAACTGTACACTCTCTGTTTCCAACTGTCCATTGGAAACGACAAAAATTTCTACTCAGCTCATTTATTTAAAACAAAGATATTAAGAATATATAATAAAAATACAAGATCGTTAGCCTATAAATTAAAGAAAGTTAAGGAGAAGAGGCTTATAAAAGTAATAAAGGATGATAAACATCAAACCATCACTAATACTAAAGATATTAGTGATCAGTTTGTTAAATTCTTTGAACAATTATATAATTCTCATAACCCAACACAAGGGGAAATTGTTAACTACTTAGATAAGATTAAAGCCCCACAATTCATTCCAGAAGATATTAAAATTTTGGATGCACCATTTACTGAGGCAGAAGTGCTTGAGGTTTTTAAAACAATTCAGAATCACAATCTCCAGGACCGGATGGTTTGATAGGGGAATTTTTTTGGGGGGGGGGGATTTAAATAAATTATTATACCTGAGTTTGTAATTTTAATTAATGCTTTATGTCAGGAAGCATGTCTCCCACCCTTGTGGTATGATTCAAAAACAACATTAATTCACCCAATAGGTAGAGATTTACAGGACATAAGTTCTCATAGACCAATTTCACTACTTGTTGCTTACAAATTATACACTAAATTCAGAGAGTAAATATGGCGTCCTGGAAGGAAGCCCCCAACTAAACTAAGTTTTTACTCCCATTTGGTCTAATTATCTTCATTATTAATATGAAGATTGGAATGCATGCAGAGCTTAGCCTCCCCCCTCTGACATGAGGGGAGTCTGGAGAGATTCCAGACTTGAGAAAGTGTGGAGGACTCTGGACGACCGCCCCCATCCCCACCCGGGAGAGACCTTTCTGCTTCAAGCATCAGGCTGAACGGGAGAGGTTTCCACCAGCCTCGTTAAGGATGACCTTGCTATATATATATTCCTATCTACTTTCCTTTAATAAATCTCTGACTACGGCTGCGAGTTTGTTAGATCTATGGCTTTTTTATTGTTAATTTTTGCTTATTTTCCGCTATCTTCTATTTTTGAATCTTTCTATGGACTTCGTTAGGGAGCTCAGCACTCCAATATTATCAGCTTTCAGTTTTACTATGAAGAATTTTTTTAAAAATTTGAGGCTCCAGCAATTACTTATTTTATCCTGATCTCTAATCCACTCGTACCATTTGCTGGGGATGATTATGGATTTCATATACTGTATTCTAGGAACCCCTCCTGAACTTTTCAGCAGCAATGTATGGCATCTGCAATGGAGAAGAGGAATGGAGAAGATTGGCTTGGTGAGAAAACAGCTTTGATGACCATGGTTTCTGTGCTTGCAAGATTTTTGGCATCTATTCTGTTTTTCTCTTTGCTTTTCTCTATTTTCCTGCCGCCATTATTTTCTGAGCCTCCCACTGACTCTGCCAGAGGAAAGCCACGTTAGCGGAGTGCTGGCTGAAGAGGAAAAGAAACTTTACATGAATGTCGGTGAACTTTAATTAGCTCTTATTTTCATTTTGAAGAACTTCTGCAAGTGGCTCAAGTGATTAATTACTTTCTTTACAGCAGTTGACTCCCGGCACTGATAAAACTTTTTGCCCGGTAATTAAGCTCTTTGCTTACTTTTTGCTTCGTACCTTCAGCAGTACTGAAATGGGGATGGAGCGGATGGTTTAAATACAGTACTACTTTGAAATTTGGCAATAGAAGTATTTTTTTGGAAAGGGGTTTCTTAAATCTTAGTCCTTGTAATTATTACGAACTATGTTGATGGAAAATGAGGGAGAAGACATAATTTGGGATGGTTCAGCATATTCTGGACTATTTTGTCTCTCTGCTTATTGGATGAACACATTACTGATGGAGTATAAACATCACTCAGCATTGTTAATCTTACTTAGAAGCCAACCCCCAAACTTAACATCTGGAAATTGGAATAATTACAAATAGAAGAACTAAGACTTTTTTTTTTTTTTTGGCTGCCCAAGGGTGGGGGGTGGGGAGCGAATGTTCATTACATGTAACCCAATAACACATTTTCTCATGCGCAAGTTTCTCTTTGTCTAGTCCCGGCATTGTTTAGTCTCCCTGCAGAGCTTTGATATCTATTGGGAATGTTAGTCACAGCTCTCTTGTTAAGCCCTTGGTGGTATTCCAAAGATTTTTAATACTATCCAATTTGACTTGATTTTATTTTCTGCAAATGGGTAACAGGGTTTTCTTTCCCTTTCCCTCCTTTGTAAATTCATAGCCCTTAATATCTTTTTTCTCCACAAGTGAGGTTTTTTTCCCCTCTTCAAATTTAATGTCCTGACTTATTTCAAGAAAAAAATGCATATACCTAGGCTATATCAATTGATACACAACAAGAGACATATATGCCCAATCTGTTATTTTAGTTATTATTATTGTTTAGCTTATTTAATGTGAATATACTCCGTTTCATTCCCTCTTATGCAATAGCAAATCTGAGATATTGGTGATAGGGAGATTTAAGGGCATATAGTTGAACTTTTTAGTTGAAATTATGAGGTTGAATAGATATTACTGAAAGAAGATTTTTTATCTTTCTTCTGCACTGGATTCCCTGTTATTTGCAGAAGTATTATAAGGACTAGGGAAATTAGTTTATATAGGTATACATTCAGTTTATGGTTATAATTACTGTTATATTACTGTCTTGTGCATGTAATTAGTTATTTTCAATATGAAGATTTGACTTATGTATTCTCTGTTAATTTAATAGCTGCTATGAAGAATTTAAGAGGGAAATCTCCATACCAAAGGGCAATGTTTTTCTCTCTTTTTCTCTCTTTTTACTTTTATTTACTTTCTTTGGTTACTTTTTAAATCATGGGTCAATTATCTGGTTTCTAGAAGATCAAGAGCCCTAGATATTATATTAGTATTTTATAAAATTCCTTTTTCTCCTCTCTCTCTTTTTCTTTATTTTTTAAAGCTATGGGTTAATTATCTGACTTTCAGAAGATTGAGAGTCCCAGACTTTATAGTAACATTCCATAAAACTCCTTTCCTCTTGGAATTAACTTTTCTCTCTCCCCTTTCTTCTTTTTCCCCATCCTTTTTAACCCCACACTATTATTCATTTTTTCCATACATAACAGGTTTTGGATACCAGCCATGAACATTTGTCAATGCGTTTTGCACTTGGGCTGCATGGGATGAGAATTCAACTATGACCTCATGTCTATAGTATTTAAGCTTCAGGTCTTTGCTGATCAGTCATTTCTTCTTGGCAAGCAACTCCTTTCTCTCCTAAGCATAACTGGAGAGTCGGATGGGAGGCTCAAGATCCATTTCCTATTTTTATATTATTGTCAGATAGATTCATTTCTGTAGTTATTTCCTTGGTTTGTTTGTTTGTTTGTTTGTTTGTTTGTTTTTAGTGACATTCTTATAGACAACACCTTCTGAGCTTATAGATTTAAATATATTCCTTGCATTGTTGTTTCTTTTTCTGTGTTCCCATTACTTTTGGACCTCCCACAGGTTGGTTATGGAGAGGAGACCCAATATGAAGTGATTAGTGTGATCTGCCTAAGATTTTGTGTACAAAGTTTGATATTTATTCTATCCAGCTTGTGTTTCACTCTGATGGAATTATGAAAATTACATTCCTATCTTAGAGATTTTACAAACAGCATTGAATTTATGAATTTCTCCATCTGCTGCTTACAGCATTGAGATAGTCATATGTGAATTTATAGCTTTTTACTGCAGAAGTTTGTAACAGAAGCTTTTCAATGTCCTTGTCCCGCCAGAATAAGGATTTCTAGTGATACTGACTATTTCGGGGGGGGTTTTCCCTCTAGATTTTCGGATTCTTTTTTATTATTTAGGATTCCATTTGCCCATCAACTTAATGAACAACATAATTAAAGGAACTTATATTCACTGCATAAATCATTCATTACTCTGTATGGAACCTTTATTTGCTGTTCAGAGAGAAGTTGGGATGAAAAAGCTCCTTGACCTTTTAAAAATCTCTTGGTTTATTTAGAAAATTATTATTTAGTAGGTAAAACTTTTAAAATTTACCTTTTTTTCATTTCATTTTCATTCAGATTCATTAGATTTAGGATTTTGAAAGTTTCTGAATAGCACTTAGATCCTCCCCCCCTTTTCTTCTCTTTTTCTTTCTCTCTCTTTTCTTTTCTTTCATATAGGATTTAAATCAGATGAAGGACAAACTGGCAGTGGGGAAATTTATATTCTTTCTAAAGAATAAAGAATATAGTTTAATTTTTGTGACAGGTATTTTTTACTGCAGAACACAATGGGTGTTTACTTAGGTCCAGTTTGGTTCTCCTTCCTCTGTCTGTCTGGTTCCCTGGGAGGCCAAAAATTCTATATGGATGCCTAGATTTAGACTCTGCATGGCTAGTTAATTACATTTATTTTACTTCTTATATAAAATATGACTACCTTTGTATCTTTCTTGTGATTTGGGGATTCTTTTTTTCTTGGATGGAAAAGATCTTGTTTGTAAACTTGTAATTTTGTTGAAATTTCAGAGATATAACATTTCTGTTTTTTACTTATATTACTAATAAAAGCATTTTAAAAATCATTTTAAAAATACACTAAATTATTGGCAAATTAACTTAATTTTTTTTACAAAATTGTTCATATAGATCAATCTGGGTTCATTCCTAGGAGAAATATTTAATTCTATAAGAAAGTTATTAAATATTATCTATGCTTCTAAAGTCAAGTCAACCTCTCTAGCAAGATGTTCTATAGACATACTTAAAGCTTTTCATTGTTTAGAGCCAATCTTTTTAAAATATGTTTTAAATAAATTTAAATTTGGCTCTGTCTTCTATAATATGATTGATCAGATTTATGGTTCAACTAAAGCCCAAATTAGAATTAATAACTTTAATTCTGAGTGGTTTTCAATGTCTAGGGGTACTAAACAAGGATGCCCGTTGTCACCTCTTTTATTTAATTTAGCATTAGAAATGTTAGCAATTACGTTGTGAGCAAATAATCAAATTAAAGGATTTAAATTAGGAAACAACAAATATTTACTGAATCTATTTGCCGATGATATGGTATTAACTCTTGCAGAACCTAGTCAGTCTATTGAATATTTAAAGAAAGAATTATATGAATTCATGGAGGTAAGGGTTATCTGTCAATTTTAATAAATCTCAATTGATGTTTTTCCATACACTCCCCACTATACAAAATAAAGTTTCTAGTAATCTAGGGATCCCAATAATGTATAAATTGATTAAGTATTTAAGCATTAACATAACTAAAAATATTAATAAACTATTTAATAGAAATTTAGCCAGTTTGGAAATAAATAAATAAGGATATGAATCATTGGAAAAGATTAAATCTTAAAATATTGAGAAGAATAGCAGTAATAAACATGAAAGTTCTTTCTAAACTTAACTTTTTATTTCAATCACTTCCTGTGGAAATCCCAGATACAATATTTAGGTTATGGCAAAACAAAAATGAGAGGTTTTGCTTTAATACAAATAAGTTGAGACTAAATAGAAAGATAATATATAGACCTCAAAAACAAACTGGGTGGGGACTTCCAAATCTAAAACTTTATTATCAAGCTGCCCAACTAAGTCATATGATTGCATTTATAATGGATGATGTATCAAAGCAGTGGATACAAATAGAAGAGACACAGGAATCAGAAGGAATCTTAAGACAAATAATTTTCCACCCAAGTAAATTTAAAGAGGTTAAGAAAATTAAAAATGTATTCATATGCTTCAGATATGGAAAGAAAAATTTACAATTTTGATAGGAGATATTTCTCCACTAACACCTTTATTAACATATCTGTATACTGGGGTAGATAAATGTGGTTTGGCTTATTTGAAGATGTTGAAGGAAAAGGATTTTTATAGAATAAGAGACTTCTATAGAAATAAGAGGTTATACAAGAAAGCTGAGTCTGAACAACAAATGAGAACTCAAATACCTTGGTTAGTTTGGTTTCAAATTAGATCCATAATGATGGATAGTTGCATTGATAGTTCAGCTACTTGCTCACTTACACATTTTGAGAAATTAATACTTAGCTATCTGGATCAGCCTAACGGAATAAGCTCAAATATATACCTTTTTTTTGCATTTTAAATTTTATTGGCTTTTACAATAACTTTACATTCAAATTACATTCATTTATAATTAATATTGACTTCCCACTTACCTATCTGCGCGGTTCACGTTAACTATACATAAAAATCATTGCTATAATAATTCAAAACATACATACTCCTCATTACTACTCAATTTTACCCAAACCAACCTGCTGTTATTACTATAGTTCAAACCCTTCTGAAAGGTCCGTATTAGAAAAATAGTTATTTAAGTAAAGTAAAAATGGTTCCAAATCTTCTTTGAAACATTCCAAATTTTCATCCCTTATAAGTGCTGTAAGCTTTGCCATCTCAGCATATTCCAAAATGTTTATCAACCAGTCTTCTTTTGAGGGCATTTTAGTGTCTTTCCATTTCTGTGTATATACTATCCTAGCCACCGTGGTTGCATACATAAAAATCAGAGAAAAGAATCACAATTTTGTTGCATTTGGAAAATATATATTTCTTATATAAAGTGTAATGGAGGAAATTCTGATCCTATTCATGAAGTTTGGAAATCATGATTATTTTGACATGTTTTGGAATAGAGGATGGGGTCCACTCCTAGCAGTGGTCCCATACTATGTAGATAGTTTTGTTGGTTTATATCATAAATATGCTACATTGATTTATATTGAATTATTGATTTGTGTTGTATTAAATTGAATAAATGTAAGAATGTTCCAATAAAAAAAATCTTTAATTTTTTTTTAAAAAAACTGTACACTTTCCATGTCACACATGGTCAGCTTCCAGTGATGTCAGCAAGCATGTAGCTTCCAATGTAAACAAATGCACATGGCTTTGTTTGTACAGAAAAGCACATGCTTTTTGACAGTTAGTTTATCACTAAACTACTGACGTCATACCTGCCAGGAGTCACACTTGCCAAAGGTCATATGAAGTGGCCCTAAGTGAGAGAACTCAGATTCCCTGATTTCTTCCCCCCACTTCTATTTTGTTTTTCTTTTGCTTCCTTATTAAAGTAGAGGTGGGCCGGGCCACTGAGCACAACAAAGACCCATGTATATGGCCTTGTAGAGTCCTTGTCCTACAGAAAAGGGATGCTGGTACTACTGGTAGTTGTTTCACTCAAACCTCCCCCCACCACACACACACACACAAACACACATACACCTAGCTCTAGATGGCTACCTTGCAAAAAGCTACAACCCAGGGCTTGAAAACAGAAATCGGAGAAGGAGGTGTGAAGTTAACCTACCACCTTGCATATTTCAGCTGTGCATAATTAACATTAGTTGGCTTTTACAATTCATGAGCTTAAGAAAAGTCAAACTAACAGCTTGTCAATCCGTTGTTCTTGCTCTTTTCTCAGTCAGGAACTGATAACATCAAGTATGAAATTGAAAACTCAGAGCCAGCTCCTTTGAAAAGCTCCTTTTAAAAAGTAATGAGATTTGAGTAGTGTATTCAGATTTGGACTTTTATGTGTTTTCATTTTCAAGCATTTTTACAATTATGAGTGTTAGAAACCCTTGTAAACTGGAGTGGCCAGAGTTCCACAATGCACTCAAGGGCCACATATATAAGACAACAGTTTATATGCTTGCTTTTTACACTACTTCCACATTCATCACAACCCTTGTCTTCATTTCATCCATTTAAATTCTTTATAAATATGTATAATTTTTCTCTTGCAAAGCACAGGGCACATTTATCCAGTTGCTCTTTACAACTCAAGGTAGGGTATGATTCCAAGTCCAGCACTGGCCCTGGGAAAGAGAAGACTTTAATTTGATTTGAACGCTCCCCACTTCCCTAAATGGTGAGATGTTCCAGGGGTGTAGGGGTCCTTGGATTCTGGCTTCCTTTGGAAGAGAGATCACTGGAGACTTATGGTGCCTTTGTAATATCTGTTTTAGTTTGCAAATAAACAGGTTGAAATAGCAATGTGTTCCAACAAGCAGGGCCATAGCTACAATTGAACAAGGTGAGGGACAAACGTCCCTGGGGCCCTGAGGAAGAGAATGACTGCTAGCTGAATGACAGCTTGTAATTCACTCTCCCCCTCCCCCATCTTGGAAGAGAAAGAAAGGTGGGGAGGGGGGGCAGAGACCCAACTACAAGCTTACTGCACCCCTGCCTACAAGGCAAAAACAAGTTGTATCAGATTCCCAAAAAGGAAACCCTGCACTCTAGGGTGCTTCAGCTCTCTGCCCAGCTTCTCCATTCCAGTCTTTCCAAACTCAGTCTCTCTATCTCACACCCACTCTGTAGCTGCCTGTCTGTCCCAAGCTGTTGCTTTTGTGTTTTGCACTCATACATCAGACCCTCCCATCAAGCTGTAGTGGATACATGCCATCTTATAAGACTTGATGGCTTTAGGATACTTCAGGGCTATCAGTTTCAGCCATTAGTGCACCTAGGCTGTATTTGCATGTAATGCCAAACCAGAGTTGAATGGGGCAGAGGTTGGAAATTGTGTATGTGGCAAAAGTTACCTGCAGTTTCCCTCACCAAATTCCAATTTGAACCTTTGGTTTGTAGTGAGTTTCCCTGCTCCAACCTAAGGTTTGAAGGTGGCAGCATTATGTCCGAATGCAGGCACCGCCATAACTGTGGTGTCGTGTTGTTTCTGGAACCAAAATCATAGAGAGGTAGGCCCAGACACACACAGAAACATGTGTGCCTCATGCCTGCTGCGCTTCTCGGTGGTCGCCTCTCCGAGCACTTGCCCCACCCCCCATCTCCACACCACTCAAGCCTCTGCCAAGCAACAGAGATGCCGCCTTGTCCCATCCCAGGCTTATAAGCCTGTCAAAGGGAGACATCACATTGGAGGATGCCCACTTCCCACTGCATCTCTTGTTCCCCCCTCTGGTACTAAGAAGAAAAAGGGGGTGGGATGGTAAGACAGGCACAAAGTTTTTGTTAACCAAAAATAGATTGAGGAAGAAGTGTGTTCACAAGCACATGCAATCACAGTGGCACTGTAAACCGGATAACCTGATAAGATCACTGCAAAGATAACATATGGCAAGGCAGCAATACCCAGGCTCGGGTTCACAAGGCTTGCCCACCCAGGAGTTCTCTAATGGCTCTGCTCTTTTGTATAATATAGTTGGGGAAGGGGTGTTGGGGAAGCCTCTTCCCCTTGGTTGCAAGCAAGCACTCTATGGCATTGCTCATGAGAATAACCATCCAGTAAGAGCAGCATTGCCTCCAGTTACAGGAGAGATTCCTCTGATGTGACGATGATGGATGCTGCTCCAAAGCAGACTGCTTTCTCATGGGAGTGTAAGGCCATAGAGAGACCTACAACTCATGAGAAGAACCATTCAAGGGTACACGGGGATGGGGCTGAATCGCTAATAATGTGTGATGATGCTCATTCTCCCAAGGAAAGATCTCTCATGGGAATGAAAGGCAATGGAGACACACATGCGGGATGGATGGCAGATGACGACCAGCCTGCTTGCTCAACGCAAGCAAGGCATTGGGGATGAGTACCTAGCAACACCTCTCCCTGTCTTGGCAATTGCTGCAAAGAAGCAGTCCAGGCACACCCTCTGCCAGTCAGTTGGTCAATTCAAACATATCCGGTTGTCCATTGGCACACATCCATTTTAGTTTTTGCCCGGCACAGCAACCCTACTCTCCTGGGATTGTTGATTATTGGGGCTCCCCTCTCCCACAATTCCCTGTAGCGGCTGATCTGCATACTCCACAATGTCGGTCCAAAGTAAAAGTGTTACCCTAGACTGTCCACCCAATTCCACCCAGACACATGGTGTGGAAACTGCTCCTTTGGGGGCATGAAAGGGTCTTCTGGAGAGGAGGGATCATGGTGTAAAAGTTCTATTACTAACCAGAATGAACTGGGGGCCCCACATAAGCAGGGGCCCCTTGACATAGATGGCCTAACTCATGAGAGTGCAGTATGATGGAGGACTGAAAGTTTTGGTGCCTCTGGTCCTCCCCAGCAGACTGACCCTCTCATAGGAGGGCGAATTCCCAGGCACAAAGCCAACATGGGGGCAGGAGTGTGGTTTTGTGTCCCTGGACTTCTTTGCCAGGGTCAGCCATCACAAGAGCATCCTTGACCACAGTGGACCAGACCCCTGGATCCTTTGCCCTTCCTCATATACATATTCCCTCCTAGGAAGTCTTCATGATCCCTTCCTGGGTAACAGAAAAATAGTGCCACCCTGAATCCCCCCATTACCAGCAACTGTGCTTGTACAAGACTGTTTTGGTGAGGTGCTCTTACGAGGACAGCGGTGCAATTGCTGACAAGAGAAGGGCTTAAATGCCATTTAAAGTTATTTAAATGCCTTTTCCACATTGAGGACAGATGGTACATTCATTCAAAAATGGCACGAGCACGCCCCGTTGAAGATGGTGACTGATGGCTGCAGCCCTGCAGACATTCTGCTGCCTTGCCCCCATTCTGGTGACATGAACACAATGGAGCATTCTGGGATGTGGACTTGGCAGACTAGGAAGAGGGAGTGGTTCCCCTACCCTCAAACTGGAGGTTGCCAAGCTGTGGTTGGATGAACAACTGCGATGTGATTCACGGTTAAAAAAATTAACTGTGGGTTTGGCAACCTCAAGTTTCACATTACGTGCGAATGCAGCCTTTAAGACATATCAATCAATCATCTTTATTACGGCCAAAGACCAGCACAATTAAGACATATCAGCAGGCCTCCATTACTATTCATCTATGGTCTATGGAAGGAGAGTTGGCTGGGTAACATTAATAATCATATCCCCCCAAACTTGTTACAGTACCTCAGTTCTGTGGGAATGTTTTTTTTCTTGTGGCCACATTCCTAAGTTCATGTATAAAACTGTCACTCGCTTGGTTCAGGCAAGTTCCATGGTCCAGAAATATGCCCATAATGATTTCCAGTGGTGTGGCCAAATGTTCATGGCTCAGAACCACACAAGCTGCAGTTAAGGTTTGTATCTGATATTAGCCACATGAGAGCAAATTCAGGAGTAGCATCTTCATTAGATATTTAAATTGGACTTATTTAAATATCCTTATATATTTAAGGACATATTATTAAATCTCCTTATTTCTTCACAATTGTATTTACTAACAACACAAAACCAAGTTATACAGCATGTTTTCTCAGAAGTCTGTTAAGTTCAGTGGGGCTTACTGCCAGTTCTACTGAATAGGATTACAGCTTGACTGGGTACCTCTGGCAATTCTTGAGTATTTCTTGAATTTCTTGTTTGTTAGATCACAAGTTTGTTAGATCACAAGTCATTTGCTTGTAATTGTTCCAGGTATACTACACTCAGTGGAATCTGTAGAAAAACGAGTCATCTACTCCTTTTTCAAAAACCATCTAGGGCCAAATGGCTCAAGCAAGTCAGAGATATATCTATTATGTGTGACAGAAGACAATGAAAGGTAGAGCTGTATCATGAGCAACAAAGGCTTAAAGAATGCATTTGGGAGTGATCATTCCAGAGAACATTCCACTAACATTCTCAGCATCATTTTGAATATGATGTTGTGGCATCTAGACAGAGATCAGAATCTGCCTTGTTGATATAAATGTAGCTCTTAGTGCTATGCTCAAGGTAGCGAAAGGCATGCCATGCTAGGGTAATTTATAAGGATTGTTATATGAATGAGGTATCAAATTCAAGCACGTAATGAGGCCATTCTCATGACCAGCCCTACCCATGTAGGGCAGTGTTAGCCTGGGTAGAACTGGTTGTGAGAACTGCTCCTTCACTGGGTAGTCCAGGTTCTACTCTCACCAGTCTCACTGCCTGGTCATATGGGTGAGTGGGCTGTTGGCAGCTTCATTTGGGCTGCTGGCAATAGAGGTGGGGGAAGGAGCATCCCAGCAGCTGACAGATAGCCCAATGAACCACGCACCTTGTGATGCATTGTGGGGTATCTGGAGGCCTGGCTGCCTTCCCCCCACCTCCTGCTTGCTGCACCAGTTGCCACTATGCCATTTGTGTGGATGTGTGTTGCGATGCAGCTGGAAGCAGCAAAAATTGTGTGAGGGGAAAGCCGTTAGGCTCCTGTCTGCTCCCCAGGCCTCCCCAGTTCCAGCGCAGATGGTCATGTGAACAACCTTAATATGTAGATTTGCAGGCATATAGTTTGCAAAAAATGTTGCCAGGAACAGAACAGAATAGAACAATGATCTGGGGTGGGGGGGTGGGGAGGAGGAACAGAACATATGGAACAATGATCTACGGTGACACTATCTGATAACTAATGGAGATTAACACTTTGGAGTTAAATACTGAGAAGCACAATTTAGTATATGAATAATACAATTTGTGAATTATTACTGGTTTTAGGATCTACAAAACTGATGGAGAAAGCAAAGTATTTAACAAGGAATATTATCTTTTTCACAAAGTTAGGTTTGAAGGTTCCATTACTCCAGTAGAATTGTTATATTACAAAGTATTATATTACCATTTTAGTAGCATTTTATTTTTGCTTTAGACTTACATAAATACACATTCTAAATAAAAAAAGCTACTGGGAAATGTGTCTCCTCTATTCAAAGTTTTACAAACTAACAATGATCTTCTTATGACACATTGAATAGAATGCATTTCCATATTAGTACCCAAACTAAACTAATATTATCCTAACCATACTTTTCAAGGCCCATTATTAGGAATTCCTATAGAAAAGCACATCACTTTCTGACATTCAAATAGAGGGATAGAAAAGAAAATAGTTAAGTGATTTGTCCTTAGAGCCAAGCATAAGGCAGCAAACAATATGCTTTATTTTCTTTATATATTCAAAAACGTTGCCTCCCAGTAATTTACCAGAACCATCACTCATTGGATAAATCATTACCTATTGGAGAAATGCTAGAAAGGGCTATTATTAAAAGACAAATGTATAAGCTACAACTAGAGGTTTAGGAAATCTGTGAATACAATCACTATAAATGAATTGTTTTATCAAAAACTGCATACCTTGCTTCAGAACAAACCATCTCCCTAAACAACCTAAAGAACAAAACCCATATGTTGCCATTGGATAAATAGTATTTGCTACAATCCTGTGGTTTATTGTGGGGCGTGGCATCTCTACTGCACACATGCAACTCCGCAATGACTTTCTGGTTTGCTTCAGTGGAGGTCCACATGTATAATGGACTGAGCGTGGATTTTCCCCTCTATTAACTTGCTTGCACAGGAACTTATACACATCGGAGTACACACAGGCCTTTGGACTGGGTTCATACTCCCTCTGAATTCCAATAACTTCACTTTCACATCACTTGCTTAAAACTGCAGCTTAAAGTATTTGCTTAACTCATAAGCACCAATGAGATGTGCAAGTGTAAATACATACATATTGTTAATTGTTAACTGTATATGCATTCTTTTCTGAAGTAAACTTCAGCAATCACAGTAAGACTTACTTCTGAGTGAATGTTTCCATAAGAACATAAGAACAGTCCAGTTGGATCAGGCCCAAGGCCTAGCTAGTCCAGCATCCTGTTTCACACAGAGGCCCGCCAGATACCTCTGGGAAGCCCATAGGCAAGAGGCAAGGGCATGCCTTCTTTCTTGCTGTTGCTCCCCTGCAACTGGTATGCAGAGGCATTCTGCCTTAGAGGCTGGAGGTGGCCCATAGACACCAGACTAGCAGCCAATGATGGAACTGTCCTCTATGAATTTGTCTAAGCCCCTCTTAAAGCCCCCCATGCTATTGACTGTCACCACATCTTGTGGCAGATAATATGTATAGGACTGGGCTGCATTCACAAGTTTACAAGTAAACAAAAAGTCAGCCAACATAGTGTAGAAGTTATTAAAGAAAATTTCAATTAGAGTTGTTCTTAATTTGTTTTTGATGTGTCATCTGTGCCAGAATTATACAGGCACAGTAGTGCCTATTTATTTATTTATTTATTTATTTGATTTATATACCGCCCTTCCAAAATAGGCCAAATAGGTAGATTTTAAGGGCTCTCTTGAAGGACAGGAATGATCTCAAATTATGAATTTCTGCCAGGCAGCCCCAAAGGCAGCCCCACGTAGAGCGCATTGCAGTAGTCAAGCCGGGAGGTTACCAGCTGATGCACCAATTTAAAGTGAGATGTAAAAACTGCATCTCACCATCATAATCCCTGGACATCCTATTGTTCTTAAGATCTAAACCATCAATCCAATCCACCTGAGCACTGCCACAGAGCAACAGAAGAGCATAAGTAGAGTCATTCCAAGGCCTATTAGTCCAACATTCTGTTTCCCACTGTGGCCCACCAGATGTCTCTGGGAATTCCCAAGCAGGAGACGAAGATGTCCCTCCTCTCCTGCTGTTGCTCCCCTGCAACTGGTATTAGGCATAGTCATCAAGGCTAATAGCCATTCACAGACATATGTCCATTTCCCTTTCAAAGCTGGTGGCCATTGCTACACCCTGAGGCATTGCACGCCCAGCTCCAATGAAAACAGGACACACTTAGTTGGAGTAAAATAGGGCCACTTTATTAATGTACAGCAGAATAAGACTGGCAACAAGGTACCCAGAGTACAGGTACTCCTCCCGTGTTGGACCGCCTCCTAGGGAGAGCCATCCCCACACCAGGGCAAAGGGCTGGGTACTGATTCTGTCAGGTGTCAGGTCCTGACCTCTTCTCACCACAAGGCTTTCCCCCGCTAAGGTGGGGGGGGGGCAACCTGGCCCCAACTCAAGCCACCAAAGTTCTGAGTTGGTGAGTTAAGCCACCACCACCCCCAGCAGGGACCATTCCCAACCCTCCGGGCCGCAAAAACCCTGAAGGGCTGTTCCTTGGCCCCCTCACCCAAAATGGCCCTCCAGCCAAACACCATTAATCAATCTACCTATCCAACACCCGTACTCTCCTGCCACAAAAATGGGGCAAACCTCTGTTTAGCTCCAAGGCCTATTAGTCCAACGTTCTGTTTCCCACAGTGGCCCACCAGATGTCTCTGGGAATTCCCAAGCAGGAGATGAAGTTGTCCCCCATCTCCTACTGTTGCTCCCCTGCAACTGGTATTAGGCAAAGTAATCAAGACTAGTAGCCATTCACAGATTTGTGTCTGTTTCCCTTATGAAGCTAGTGGCCATTGCTACACCCTGAGGCATTCCATAGATTATGTGCTGTCTAAAGAAGTAATTCCTGCTGACAGATTAAAGATGCACTGATGAAGCTGACTGTAACTCCTAAAAATATGTCCCTGAATGCACAACCTTCAGAAACATAGTTTAGGAAGTCAGAAGGCAAGGGTTCTTGACAAATACCACTCTTCCCCATTGCACTATGCAGTGTTTGCAGCATCAGCACTTTGTTAGTCTGAACGTCAACCAATGAGTTTCATTGGCTGGTTCTTGTAGAGAGGGGAAGAAACTTCTCTCTATCCTCTTTCTCCATACCATCCATAATTTGATAGGCCTTAATCATGTTCCCCCTTAGTCACCTTTTTTTAAAATTAAAGATTTCCAAATGCTGTTGCATTCTCTTGTAAGGAAGGTACTCCAGCACCAAATTAATTTGGTAGCCCTCTTTTGCACATTTTACACAATAAAATACACAGAATTCCAAGTGTACACCATGGATTTGTATAAGTGCATTAAAATATTTGTAGTTCCCTTTCTGATCCATTTCCTAACAACCCCTAGCATGGAATTTGCTTTTTTCACAACTTCCACATGCTGGGTTGACATTTTCATTGAGTTATCCACAGTGACCTAAGATCTCTTTTCTGGTTAGTTATGAACAGTCCAGACACCACTGGTGTGTATGTAAAGAATGGAATGTTTTGCCCCAGTGCTCATCACTTTACACATATTTACATTGATCTGCCATTTTGTTGCCCAGCCCCATTCACCCAATCTGGGCATCTTTTTAAAAGATGTGTTGGTTCTCGCCTCGGTATCATCTGTAAAGCTGGCACTTTGGTGCTTTCTCCTAACTCCAGATCATTTGTGAACAAGTTGAAAAGCACCAGTCCCTGTACAGACTGTGGGGAACAGGATGCTGTACAAGATAGACCAAGGGTCTGAACCAGCAAGGCTCTTCTTTGTGAGTGAAACAACCACAACAAAACAAGGCAGGGGGTCGGATCAGGCTAGAACCAGACTGAGTGCTTCTTTTTTCCCCCTTTATACTTTTCTTTATACTTATACTTGCAGAAGGAGCAAATAGAAAATTCCTTTTTAAAACTGGTTATGAATTAAACATATAACTTAGGAAATGTGTTACTATAGATATCTGGGATGCTCTGCTGGCTAGCCTTCTGTTTTCAACAATCACTGAATGCACTTCATTTACTTAAACTGAATGATTCCTGTTTTGAAAATGAATGTGGATATTCATTGCTGTGTTGCTCATGTCTCAGTTTCTCAGATCTACTTGTCAGTGGGGCTGTGATGAGCTGTTTAAAACAATAGGTTTTGACAGAAAAAGCACTAGTGGAGTGAATGATCTCTGTCACTCCCCTGCAAGCCCTTATATGCTTGCTCTTATGATGGTTTCAGAATATACTGTATTGTATTCTTATTCTTTCATAAGGATGCTTTCTTTTATATACTGTATTTAGTTACTATTATATATCACCTTCCCAACTTATGACATTGAGCACTTTGCAAAAAAGTAAATAGATTAAACTATGTGATCAGCTTTGCATTTAGATTTTGAGCCCTTCAGGGACAGGGTTACATCTTATTTGTTTGTTATTTCTTTGTGTAAACCTCCCTGAGCCATTTTTGGAAGGGCGGTATAGAAATCGAATGAATGAATGAATTTATTCGAAATGTTGAAGCATCTTATTTTAAAATAATATTTTTCCTTGTAAAATAAAATAGTAAAATCTTCAAAAAGAAGCTTAACCACAAGACAACAGCAGGGGGTGGAAATCACCACATGGTCATTTCCCCCTGTACAGAACAATTATGTAAGTTTATGTGTAACATACCAAAAGACAGCTTCAAACAACAGCCATCCAGAATTCTAATGTGTAAGGGCATCAAGCCAATCCAGCAGCTCACGTATACAGTGCAATGTGTGATGCAGAAACATATATGTGCACATGCATATGCACAGATGTCAAATTCTCACAATACTTTCACCACTTTTGAGAGTGAAGAATTGTGGGAATCAGACATTCCAAATATGTGCATGTGTTTGCATTTTTGGAAGTAAATTAGGCATACAGTTGATTGTATTGTTCAGTGTTTATATCGCCTTTCATAAGGCATCCCAAGGCAGTTTATGAAAGTTAAAATACAATAAAACTCCATAAAAATTACAATTATTGTTGTTAGTTATTGTTATTGTTAAATAGCAATTTTTATTGGCTGGCTAGGTGGCTGCCTAGGCAAGTTTGCCACTGAGGCGACACCAGGATCAGGCGTGATCCCGGTGGTACACACACACACACCAAAAACCGGACTGGACTTCGGTGTGAGTGTGAATAGTTTCACAGAGAAGTTGAAATAATACATTTTTCTCAGTGATATTGGTCCACATAAGTATAAGGTTGTTAACCTCTCTAGTTTTGAGTACAGACCCCCATTACTAGTAGTGTCCCAGGCTGACGAGTAGGGTGACGCCCATCACACACCCTCTTTTGAAAGATCTGCACTGGCTACCAATTTGTTTCCATATCCAATTCAAGGTGCTGTTTATTATCTTTAGAGCCCTTAACAGTTTGGGCATGGGATACCTGAAGGACCGCCTGCTCCCAAGGGTTTCAGCCTGCCCAACCAGGTCATCAGAGGGGCCTTTGCTCCATGTGCCGACATTGAGATAGGCTAAATTGTTGTGCACACAGGACAGGGCCTTCTCTGTTGTTGCCCCCAGGCTCTGGAATGCTCTCCCAGTGACTGTCTGCTCTTTGACATCTGTGGTTGATTTTAAAATACAACTAAAGACCTTTTTATTTGTCCGGGCTTTCTCCCCCGCACCCCACCCAGGGGCTGCCAGGTCTCTCAGCTCTCCTGCTTCTGTTTATCTTTCTTATGGTGGGTTTGTTATTTTTTGGTGTTTTATTGTTTAACTGATTTTAAGGTTAGGAGTGTGCACGGTTTGGTTCGGGCATAATTGGAAAGACCTCGGGACCTTTTTGGCATTCTGGTGGTCCAGAGGTTCGGAAGGGTGGGGGAGTCTCTCTTTAAGGGGGGTGGTAGTAATTACCCCTCCCCACCGCTCTTCCCCCTCCGGCGCTGGTGCTGTTAAAAATCTTTTTGGGGAGGCAGAGTTCCTCCCTGTCGCCCCTGCCCCCATCGTTGTTCCTTAAGCCTTAAACGGAGAAGAGCTGGCGGAGCGCATGCGCCCTTCGCGGCACGCGCGCTCGTCTCTGCTGTGGGTGCGCGCGCACAGCATGACATATGCGGCGCGCACGCCCATGGCAGAAACAACCCAAGAAGATTTTTAACAGCACCAGCGCCGGAGGGGGAAGAGCGGTGGGGGGGGGAGAGTACTACCACACACCTCTCAAAGAGAGACCCCCCCCAGTGCCGGACCACACTTCTGTGGTTCCGTGCACATCCCTATTTAAGGTTTTACAGTCTGCCGTGGCTGGCAGACTGCAGAGATCCCGGGCAGCTTTGAGGAGGGGAGGGGGAATCCCCATAATGCACCGTGCACTCGCATGGTGCATTTCTGGAGCTCCAGGGGCAGGGCGATGTGGAGCAACACGTCTCGGCCCCCCGGCCCTCCGAGCTACCAGCAGCATCCGGTAGTCATCTGGGCAGGCAATCCACCCTCCAAAGAGGACACCGTCGATCATCTGCGGATAGGTAAGTTCTTCAGGGCTTCCTCTCCACTAACCCTCTTGCTCTTTCTCACTGCCCGTGAGAAAGGGCCCCTTATCTAGTCTTTGCTGCCATCACCAAGCTCTTTTTGCTTAGGTTTTTATCCTGACAACCCCTATCAGTTGTACACAGGATGGACACAGGATGAACTTTCAAATAAAGCAAAACCAGATTTATTTATGCACAAGCAGCTTAAAGGTTTCTCTCTGCCAAAGCAAGGCTCCACACTCATAATGGTTTCTATAACAACAATGACAAGGCTTTGCTACAGTGTATGTATCGGATGATGTAAGATTTGTGACACACAGATTTCACCCACTGGCAGATTTTCTAATTAGTGTACATGGACAGATAGATAAACAATATGACTGAGGTAGCCACAGTTGGATCGCCTATCACCTCTAGAACGCCATTGTATTTCTACTGTTTTCCTAGATGTTTGGAAGGCTGACTGGGATAATTTATTGGTGAAGAAAATGTACTCTGCAAGTGCTCAGAGATACTAATCTTTATTATCCATATATTGTAGAGATACAATGTTTTGACTCTCAGGCCCTCCTTGCAACCCCACCAGTCCCAGAACAGACCCTATCACTCTAGAGATCCTCTCTCTAGCCCTATCCATCCCTATCTAACACTCTGAGCTTACAGAAAGTCAGTTTAACTGCCACTCTCTGCACCATTCTAAAGCTCCTTCCTTAGGAATCCCACCTGGAGAGCAGTTCCTTGGGCTTTAAAAGATGATTGACAGGACTAGAGCTGCTGCCATCCATCACAAGGTATAATATGCTCCAAGCGAGCAGTTAAAGAGAGCACCCTGGCAGCTGCACTCTTTACCGTGGGCGCTTTCCAGACAAGCTGCTCAACAGCAGCAAAATGCCTCCGTTCAGGCAAGTTGCATTCAAAACGTAAACATCAGGGGTAGCAGTCTCGTGGAAACTAACAACCTGAAAAAACAGCAACTTTCTTATGCTGTATATATGACACCATAGCTCTATATCGCAGTGATTAAATTCAAAAAAAGGCATTGGAAATGTGAACAGCACCCTACTGTCCGCGTAGGGACTGCGGTGTCACAACACAGGAAGTGTGGAAGCACACTTCCGAGATACGACGTGACTCCGTTGCAGGGCCTAATCCGGAAAGTGCCCAGATGAAGTTCCCAAATATTCTTCAAGGGCAGCCCCACATAAAGCTCATTGCAGTAATCCAGCCACAACATGACTAAAGCATGGGTAGCTGTGGCCAGATCTGCCTTCTTGAGAAAGGGATGCAGCGGGCGCACTACCTGAAGCTGTGCAAAGGCACCCTTGGCCACCACTTCCTCCTGAGCATTCAAAAAAAGAGCCAGGTCCAGCAACAATATCAAGCTGCACACTTGCTCTTTAAAGAGAAGTACAACCCCATCCAGAGCTGATTGAATCACCCTATCCCAATTAGCTTTCCTACTGACTAGCAGCACCTCCATCTTGTCTGGATCTAATCTCAGTTTGCTAGCCCACATCCAGCCCATCACCACCTCCAGCCCGCAATTCAGTACATCCACTGGTTCCCTAGGATCTGATGTCAGAGATAGGTAGAGCTGAGTGCCATCTGCATATTGATGACACTTCAGTCCAAACCTCCTGTTGACCTCTCCCAGCGGTTTCATGTAGATATTAAACAGCATGCGGAACAATACTGAGCTTTGTGGGACCAAAAAAGGCCAGAGAGTCAAGCAGAAGTCCCCCACCACCACCTTCTGGAACATCTCCCTAAGAAAGGACCAGAACCACTCCAATGCACCACCCTCAATCCCTATACCTGAGAGGCGGTCCAGAAAGATATGATGGTATCCAATTTAATTGAGAGCTCCAGCAGAACCAACAGGGATACACTCTCCCTGTCTAGTTCACAGAGTAGGTCATCCACCAGGCAACCACCAGGCAGTTTCAGTCCCAAACCCAGGTTGAAAGCCAGATTGAAAAAGATCTAGATAATGCATATCATCCAAGACCCTTTGCAGTTGCACAGACACCACATGCTCTATCACTTTGCTTTAAAAGGAGAGATTTGAAACAGGCTGATAGTTATCAAGGTTGGTGGAATCAAGGGAGGGCATTTTAATAGTGGTCTTACCACCACCTGCTTGAGGCTCAATGGGATTTTGCCCTCCTTTAGTGAAGGATTAATAATTCGCTCTAATCACCTTCCCTAGCAGATTTTACTGGCCATGAAGGGCAAGGGTCCAGAACACATAATGTTGCCTGGACACTCTCTAGGATCTTGTCCACTTCCTCATAGGGATGTGGAAATAGGTTCGGAAGTTCATGGTTTGCGGTTAGGGTTTGGGGGGTTCAATGATTCGACCCCCGGACCAAACACACACACCCCTCGGTTCGGTTCTGCCTAGAACCAAACCACCCCGATGGTTGGGGGGTGGGGTTCATGAACTTTTTCAAGTTAAAAAAAATTAACCTTAAAAGTGATTGTTGAGGCAGCGGGTGTGTGTGTGTGTGTGTGTGTATGTGGTGGTTCCCCCTCCCCCAACTGGCCTACAAAATGCCCCCCTCGGGCCTTTTCAGCCCGTTTTTTGTCCCATTTGGGCCTTTCTAAAACAGTGTGGCAGCCAAAACAGTGGCTGCTGCACATGCACAAATGGCCTCTTTGAGGCCTGGCATGGCCCACAGCCTCACAGAGGCCATTTGCACATGCACAGTGGCCATTTTTTTAAAAAAAGTTGAATAATGGCTGCCCAAACAAAAATGGCCACTGCACATGCACAAATGGCCTCTGCAAGGCTGTGGGCCATGCCAGCCCTTGCAGAGTCCATTTGTGCATATGTGGCAGCCACCATTTTGGCTGCCGCACCATTTTAGGAAGGCATAAACGGGCTGATAAGTGGGCTGAAAAGCCCCGAGGTGGTGTCAAGGTCTGCCCAGCTGCTAGGGAAGTTCACGAAGCAAGCGGAGCTGCTGAAATCGGATATGGCTTAGCTGAACACTGTCGACAAGGAATGTTGACGAACGTTGATTCTCAGCAATGAGTAGGAGGCTGGAGATGTGATTTATAGAGCAAGCTGAGAGCTCCCAGCTGGTAGGAATTCAAGGCTTGTCAGCCCTCAGCAACAGGTGTTTGCTCCTCCTAACAGCCTCTAATTGCGTCCTACGCCTCGTGATCCTGTCGGAGATTGAGGGCGTGGCACTACACCCCTCCCCAGGGTACTCCCCCTCTGGGGCCGGGGGTTTGGGTTTGGCGGGATGAGACCAGTGAAACTGGCGCACGAGCTCAGGTGCATGAACATCACTGGCATTTTCCCACGAACGTTCTTCGGGCCCGTACCCTGACCAGTTGATCAGGTATTGTAGGTGTCCACGCCGCACCCGTGAGTCCAAGATCTCTTTGACTTCGAATTCCTCCTCTCCGACCACCAGCACCGGAGGTGGAGGTACTTCCTGCCCATGCCAGGGATGTGTAGGTTCCACTGGTACTAGCAAGGACCAATGGAAGACCAGGTGAATGCGCAGGCCGGGGGGTAGGCGAAGGTGATAGGCGGCCGGGTTGATTTGGGTGACAATCGGGTAAGGCCCCATGAGGCGGGCGTCCAGTTTTTTGCATGGTCTACGTGTCTTGAAGTGTTGGGTCGATAGCCAGACCCAATCCACCACTTTCAGGACTGGACCTGCTTGTCTTTTGGCATCCGCAGCATGTTTGTATGCATTCTTTGAGCGATCCAGTTGTTCTTTTAGGATGTCTTGTACGGCCTGAAGTTCCTCAAGGAACTGGTCAACTGCAGGGACGGAGGAGACCGAAGTGCAGGTGTTTGGGAAGTAGCGGGGATGGTACCCGTAGTTCGCATAGAAGGGTGTCTGTCGGGTGGATGCATGTGGGGTATTATTGTAGGCGAATTCTGCAAGAGGTAACAAGTCCACCCAATCCGTTTGTTGGTAATTTACATAGCACCGTAGGTACTGTTCCAGCGTGGCATTTTTCCATTCGGTCTGACCATCAGATTGCGGATGGTACGCCGAGGAGAGGTGTACTCGCACGTCAAGGAGACAGAACAGAACCTGCCAGAAATGGGCGATGAATTGGGGTCCGCGATCGGAGATGATCTCTTCAGGGAAGCCGTGGAACCGGACGATCTGCTGGATGATCAGTTTGGCCGTCTTTTGGGCTGAGGGGGTTCCTGAACATGGGATAAAATGAGCCATTTTTGACAACAAGTCCACAACCACCAAAATGGTGTTATGGCCTTGAGAGGTTGGCAAATCAACAATGAAATCTAGGGAGATTGTTTTCCATGGGCCTCTAGGGGTCAGCAGGGGGTGGAGTAGTCCTGTGGGTTTCCCATGCTGATCTTTGGCTTGCTGACATGTGGGGCACGTACGTACGTAATTCTCCACATATCGGCGTACTCTGGGTCACCAAAAGTCCTGGGCAACCAGGTATAGGGTCTTGTAGAGGCCGAAATGACCTGCTGGGCGGCTGTCATGACATTGTTTCAGGACCTGAGCTCGGGGGTCTTCTGTTGGTATATACAATCGATGCCGATAGTACAATAGACCATGTTGGAGTGAAAAGTCCGATGAATCATTCGGTCTGGCTTGGTTCAACTCTCGGATACGGTTTTGCATGAAGGGGTCCTGTGTTTGTTGAGCTCGCAGTAGGTCTCTGGTCATGGGACTCTGGTTTGTTGCAGCGAAATTCTCGGTTCATATAACAGTGGCTTTCTGTTCCATTACGGGTTCTAGGGCATATTCTGGTTTCCGGGAGAGAGCGTCCGCTTGTTTATTGTGGGTGCTAGGAATGTACGTCACTTTGAAATCGAAGTGGGCAAAGAACTGGGACCAGCGAATTTGTCGCTGATTCAGTTTACAGGCAGTCTGTAGGTATTCTAGGTTACGGTGATTGGTTCTCACCTCCACGGGATGTTGTGCTCCCTCTAGCAAATGCCTCCAGAAGTCAAACACTGCCTTGATCGCCAGCAGTTCCTTGTCCCAAATGGTGTACCTGTAGTTCTTTTCTGAGGAGTTCAGTTTTCTGGAGAAGTACGCACATGGTAGTAGATTACCCTAGGGGAGACGGGGTTGCAAGAGAACTGCCCCAATGGCTACACTGGACGCGTCCGTCTCCACGACAAAGGGGGTGCATGGGTCAGGATGCTGTAAGATTGGTTTGGAAGCAAACAGGTGTTTCAACTGGCTAAAAGCTCTTTGCACCTCAGGTCCCCAATGGAACGTGGTCTTTTTCTTGAGCAGATCCGTGATAGGAGCAGTAAGATGGGCAAAACCGGGTATGAATTTCCGATAGTAATTGGCAAATCCCAGGAAACGTTGTACGTCTTTCACATTTCGAGGAGGTTGCCATGACACCACAGCCTCGACCTTCACTGGATCCATCTAGATCCCCCTGTGTGAGACCCGATGTCCCAGGAAGTCCACCACGGGGAGATCGAAGGCACATTTCTCAAGTTTGGCATAGAGTCGATACTCTCGTAGCCGTTGTAACACTGCCCGGACATGGTTATAATGGGTTTGGGGGTCTGGTGAATAAACCAGAATGTCATCTAAGTAAATGATCAGGAAACAGTCGAGGTAGTCCCGGAAAATGTCATTCATCAGATGCTGAAACACGGCTGGGGCGTTGCACAAGCCGAAAGGCATTACCTGGTACTCAAAGTGTCCATATTGGGTTTGAAAAGCCGTCTTCCATTCATCCCCCTTACGAATGTGCATTAGGTTGTATGACCCCCCGTAAGTCCAGTTTGGTATAGATAGTAGCTCCTTGAAGCCTCTCCAAGAGCTCCAGAATGAGCGGCAGCGGGTACTGGTTTCGGATGGTGATTTTGTTCAAAGCCCGATAATCATTGCAGAGCTGCAGTTCCCTGCATTTCTTCCTTACAAACAACACAGGGGCAGCCACCGGGGAAGAAGAGGGTCGTATGAAACCCCTCTGTAGATTTTTCTTCAGGAACTCCCACAGAGCAGCCAACTCTGGTTCAGAGAGGGAGTAGATTCGCCCTACCGGCAAGGGCGCCCCAGGTACTAAGTCATAGGGCACAGTCATAGGGCCGATGTGGGGGTAGCTGGTCCGCTTCCTTTTTGTCAAAGACATCCGCGAAGTCCTGATACTTCTCATGAAGTTCCGCAATACTGGCAGAAGGTTCGACCTCCACCCCTGCCCTGGCAGCAATCGGCCAGCAATGCGTCTGACAATAGTCCGAAGTAAAGATCACCTCACCTTGAGACCACGTGATTTCAGGATCATGGAGGGCCAACCAACTTAGCCCCCAAACCATGGGGTAAGGCCCCACCTTGGTTCCCAAGAAGTGCAGCGTCTCAACGTGACCTTGATATCCAGCTGGAGTGGCTCTGTCTGCTGGGTTACAGGTCCCATGACCAGTGGCCGACCATCAATAGTTTCTACTGTCACTGGTACATCAAGGCGTTCCCATCGTATTTGGTGTGCATTTGCAAAGTCTAGATTGATGAAACAGTTCGTGGCTCCCGAGTCTATCATGGCCATGGCTTAGACTGGCTGTCTCCCTGAATTAATGAGGGTTACTGGAACTTGGAGTGCAGAAGAGGGGGATCTCAGGAGTCCTTTTTCTCATCCTTCACAGCCCGGGCGTAGGATCCCTACTAAGTCCAGGCTTGGTCGCTTCCCACAGCCGCGGGACGGGACCGCTTTGCAGGGCAAGCTGATGCATAATGACCAGCCTGCCCACAGTAGAGGCACAAGCCAGCCCGTCTGCAGTGGTTCTTTTCGTCCACAGTCAAGCGGGGCCGGGCCCCGCCTAGTTGCATGGGTTCTTCCACCGGCAGTTCCGGCAGCGTCAGGGAGTCAGAAGGAACACCACGGGGTAGCTGACGAACCCTCTCTGTACTCCTGTAGCACGGCGGTACGCCGACGTCTCTCCAAGCGGCCATCAATTCGGGTACAAAGTTCAATCAGGCCTTTAAGAGTAGGGGGGTGTTCTACCCTTGCAAGTTCATCCAAGACCTCATCTGATAGACCCTCCTGGAACTGGTCCATCAGGGCTGTCTCATTCCAGGCCAGGTCTTGACTCAGCAGCCAAAAAGCTGTGGCATAAGTTGTTACAGAATCCTTCCCCTGGGTCAGACAACGGATTTCTCGGTTAGCTGTCTCTGGCTTTAAGAGGTCTGCAAAGGCAGCCCTAAACTCAGCCATGAATGCTGCATAATTTTGCAAGAGGGGTGGCCCCTGGCACAGGAAAGGAGTAGCCCACCTGGCAGCTGTTCCAGTCAGGAGGCTGAGCACAAACCCCACCCTGTGCCTTTCACTGGGGAAATCCTCGGCTCGAAGGAGCATAAACAGTTCACATTGTGCCAGAAAGGTCTGGAATTTTTCAGGAGACCCATCAAATTTATTAGGCATGGCTACTGGACACTTACGTCTGCTGGTTTGTCCTTGGTTGCCTAACTGTGCCTGCAGGGCTGTGACGGCAGCGGTGAGTAGGTCTACCTGGCTCTGAAGTTGCTCTGCCATTTCTCAATCTCCCACTGTGAATGTGGCTGAGAATCAAACTGTCAAGGTCTGGCCAGCTGCTAGGGAAGTTCACGAAGCAAGCGGAGCTGCTGAAATCGGATATGGCTTGGCTGAACACTGTCGACAAGGAATGTTGACGAACGTTGATTCTCAGCAATGAGTAGGAGGCTGGAGAGGTGATTTATAGAGCAAGCCGAGAGCTCCCAGCTGGTAGGAATTCAAGGCTTGTCAGCCCTCAGCAACAGGCATTTGCTCCTCCTAACAGCCTCTGATTGCGTCCTACGGCTCGTGATCCTGCACTGTTGTGTAGTCAGTGGTGTTTCATTGCATAGCTCTCCTTCGGATTGGTCCCTCATGCTTTCTGCTGACTCAGGTTGTTGTGCCTGCTGTAAATCATTAGTTGGATCTACCACAGCCGTTTCCTGAATGCTGACAGCCGGGCTCTGCCCCTCAGACACTCCTGAATCGGCAGGAAAGTTGACAGCTTCCCCTTCCTCCTCGCTGTCGGAGATCGAGGGTGTGACAGGTGGGCATTTTGAAGGCCGGTGGAAGGAGGGGGAACCTCCATGCACCCCCTCCCCCCGCCACCTCGACGATCACTTTTAAGGTAACATTTTAAAAAAACTTGGGAAAGTTCACGAACCCCCCTGGACTGAACCAAACTGAGGGGTGTTTTCGAGGGGTGCCAGACCAAACTGGCTGAGTTGGGTTCGAGGCCAGTCTGGCCTCGAACCAAACTGGGCCAGCCGGTTTTGTGCACACCCCTACTTCCTCAGGCTTCAATAACTGAAAACAATCCATCACAATTGGACCAGATGCTTGCCGAGGCACGTCTCCTGGAACCCCCCAAAATCCTGGAGTCCAAATCAGCATGGATGCAAGCGACTTTATCTGCAGTGACAAGCAAACTGATCATAGCAGGTTGCTGATCGTTCTTCCTCCATCACATGGGGGTTGGTATGAAGCAGTGACTTTGCCACATGAAACAGCTCTGCTGGCCTACACTAGGCAGACGAATGTAGGCGGAGAAAAAAAACATACCTTCGCCACCCCCACTGCCACAGAGTAGTCCCTAAAATGGGCTCTAGCCCATGTTCGATCAGATTTGTTTCATTGCCCTAAGCACCAAGGAGAACCACAGAGCAGAATGGGCTCCACCAAACCAGAGAGGGCATTTAGGAGTGACCATGTCTGTAGCCTGGGCTGTCTCCACATTCCAGAGATACACCAGGGTCACCAATTCTAGACACTGGAAACTCCCTCAGGGCTGTCTGGAAACCAAGCAGATCCATAAGTCCTTTGGGGGTAGACCATTCTAATTGGTCTACCACCCCTGCAGAGGCTGGTCAAACTAAACCCCTCCAGATGACAAAAAGAGTTATATCAAACTCCCCCACCTGAAGATCATTCAGTTTCTGGTTGGCAAAAACCAGATCCAGCATATGTCCTGTCACAGGAGTAGGACCTGATATTAGTTGTCCTACAGTTGTGTGAAACAGCACCTAATCTATTTCAGGAATCATTTTTTGAAGCCAAAGCCTTGCACATTCTCTCCAACAGAAGGTGGCCAAATTACAGTTTCCAACTTGCCTGCTTTGTCTTTCAAGCTGTCCAGAAAATAATTACTTACCATCACTTTCCCACTCAGTGACATTTTGTCCAGTACAGACTATGCAATTGTGTAGTTGCACAACTCACCAAGCTGTATTGATCTTTGGAAGAAACCGACCATTATAGCACATTCCCATCATGTGCTCAGGCTAGAGCAGTTACTGAGATTTAGCTCTCTCTGTCATTAACATGGACAGTTGACTCTAACGGTTACTGACCTGTACAGCCTAATAACGGAAGAGTGGATTTAAGTTCAAACTGATTTCCAAAAATGCCTGCAGGACAATGGACTTAGTAGAGTCATTAATTGTGGTAGATTTCTCTAAACTAATATGGAAGAGTTGTGTTGAACAGAAGAAGAATAAAGGTGCAGAGAGAAATTATCCTTTGGTTGTCTGTTACGCAAGTTATGTCATGAATGAAATAATGCATAGATAGGATTTGTTCCATTAAAGGTGGTGGTCTTACTTTAGTGTACCTTAAAAAAAACCCCAAAACCTAAAACCCTAAAATACCCATGGTCCTGTAGGGGAAGAATGGCAGTTCTGTCCCCAAATAGCAGAGCAAAACCAGTTTGGTGAGAAAGTAGCAAAGCAAGAGGTCTTGAGACAGTTCTTTAGTATTGAAGAACAACAAGGATTTATTTAAAGAAAAGGTTACAAACAAATGTAAAAAAACCTGCAGCTTAGTCTCAGCTGTAGGTCATGGCTGAAGAGAGAGACCAAACAAACAGCCATCTCTGGAGAGACACAATTGAGACTAACACTGGAAGAAAACAGAGGGGAGGAGTCCAGCATTTTTATCCATGACCCTACCCACCCCCCAGTGGTCACTATGAGACATTGCAGCTGAGAGCTGATGCTACCAGGGTCCTAGCTCCAACAGGTCCTTTGATCCATAAAGAGGTTGTCCAGATAGTGATTTATAGCAGCTTGACTATGGTTATGGTTATACAGTTGTGGGGTATTCAGATGATGTATGGACCTTCCTGCATCTTTTCATAATGATTAGCATGTCCATGCATGGATGTGCATGAATCACAATTTGAACAGTGATTTACAGCACAGCCCAGGCACCTTTTAAAGGGAGGAGTGTAGGTCCATACCTGCTCCTCCACCTCTTGCTGTAGCTTCCTGTGTCAGCGGCGTTCCCACCAGCTGCCCTTGTGTGATGGCCGCACGCACATGGCCTCCACGCATGCAGAGCATGTGGAGCATGGTCAGCATGGTTGTTGACCATATAAATGGATGTCGCATATGTGCGGAAACCATGTGCATACCGTCATTGTGCAAAAGCAGATCAGGGAGCAGCACTGACACATGATGGCAGTGGATGGGTGTGTGTGCCACCAACACAGAAAGCTATGGCGAGTAGCAGAGCAGCAGGTATAGACTTGCTTTCCAACCTTTTAAATGTGCCCAGGCTATGCTGCAAATTGCTGTTTGGATCACAGTTCATGCACATCCCAAGTCATAACATCTGCAGCTGGGTTTGGAGTGGGGGGTGGATTGGAGGTTATTTTAGCTCTGGGGTTTTCTCTGAGCAAACATGTCTTGTTTTCCACTTAATTTTTAAAAAGTCAGAATTTGCAGCAAAGTAACTTTGTAAAAGCAAACAAGCCCAGTTCAGTTGCTCAGCATTCTATAACTAACATTTCTGGGTTGAGTTCTTGTTATGCCCCAGCTTTATCTCTGGGTTATAGAGCTAAGCTGGGGCATCACAAGAATACAGTCCAGAGATGTTATGGTTAAAGAAGTTGAAATGTTGAGCAACTGAAGTGGGTTTGCCAGCTTGTGCAAAGGTGTGTTCGTTCAAATGCAGCATTATTTTTAAATGATGTACTGGACACCAAGCTTGTAATAAACCTAACTTCCGGAACACTTATCACACTAAAAGAAAATAATATTGCTCAGATGGAAACTGATATAAAAGCATTTAAAAGAAGGTGCAGACTTAAATAATTTTTTTTAATGATGACTGTGATGAAAACTCCAAGAACCATATGAAAATCCACTTTCTCAGTTTTTGCCCAAGAAAACACAGACTCCTAATCAAAACCGGTATTCGGTCTGGAAGACTTTATTGCACTCATTCAACAGAATTATAAATCATCATGCACCACCACCTACTGTTGACAACCTATCAGAATGGCCTTGAAACATCTTCAAATGAGAAATGACATTGTCATCAAACCAGTGGACAAAGGGGGCTCAGTTTGTTACTTAATGTGGAAGATTACATCACTGGAGGTCTGAGACAACTTAAAGATGGTAAGACTTACAAGGCTCTAGAGAGAGACCTTAATTGAGACCACATTTAATTGTCAGATCAGAAAAACCATAGAAAGATTCAAAATTACCAATGTAAACAGTGAAATTGCTGACCAATCAATTGTGAGCAGTCGTAGCCCCGTTGTTGGCAGGTTCTACATGCTACTAAAAATCTACTAAGTAGGGATGTGCAGAATGTGCAGAATCAAAACATTCTGCCTCAAAACCATTGTGAGTGTTCCGACCTGAAGTAGAATGCCCTTCAAATGAAGAGCCATATATAGTGTCCAAGGACATACAGTGTGTGGCAAGCCCCACCCATACAGTGTTTTACCAATCTGAGGCCCAATCAGCAGGTGCAGCGCTTAACCAATCAGTGGGCAGCGGAGAGGGAAGACCAAGGCAGGGATGGCAGCAGAGATGGCAGGGGTGAGACATGGCACTGGGGGCGGAGAGGGGAGACCGAGGCGGGGATGGCGGTGGAGGAGGCAGCAAAAGCTCCTTCTGTGGACCAGTCTGCTGCTCAAAAGACAGGTTGGGCCATTTTTGGCCCATCGACAGAGGGACGAGAGAGCCAGGTGGGGTGGGGTGGGCCAAAGGAAGCTCCTCAGAAAGAAGAGGCCACCAAGAGTCTCATGTGCACGCACACTGAAACAGGAGAGAGAGGCGAAAGGAGGAGGCAGGGGTAGAGTGAAAGGGGGCATCTGTGTGCCAAGACGTGATGGAGAGCGTATCAACAGGGATTCTGGAAGTGGGGAGGAGGGAAAGAGAGTGGACCAAGAGGACCAAATTGGGGGCCTGCCAAAGGGGGAAGGGGAGGAGAAGAAGGTACCAAGTGGCAAGAGAAGAAGGGGGACAGAGTGCACCACAGGGGGTCATGGGGACGGGTGTGTCATCTAGGGGGATAGTTGGTGCACTGAAACAGGAAAGTCGGGGGAAAGGAGGAGGCAGGTGTAGAGTGAAAAGGGGAATGTGTGTGCCAAGACACAATGGGGAACATACCAAGAGGGACTCGGGGAGGAAGGAGGAGGAAAAGGGAGTGTACCAAGGGGACAAGGTGGGGGGGCATGCAGTGGGAAGAGGAAGGTACCAAGTGGCAAGAGAAGAAGGGGGGAAAGTGCACCACAGGGGACCATGGGGAGGGTGTGTCCTCTAGGGGGATAGTGGGCCGGGGTCTGCGAAGAGAGGGACCATGTGGGAGGAAAGAACTCCTTCAGGAGAAAGAGGCTGTCACTGCGCAAATTAGATGAGGAAACAAGATGAACAAGATCTGTTAACGCAGGACGGGGGAGGGAGGGAGAGAGAGAGAGAGAAGGGAGCGTAAGAAAGACAGAGGAGAAGAGCTAATGGAGGAGAAAAAAAGAATAGAGGGGAAGAGAGAATGAATGAAACAATAGGCAAGGAGAGTAATAAAGTACTAGCCCACAGATGCTCTGCGTGGGTTAAGCTAGTCCTTAATAATGCTTTACATAATCTTCTGGTATGGTGGCATTACATTGATATTTTTGTGATTGGACTAAGGAAAAAGAAAATTTTGGAAAATGTACTAACATCAACAATATTCATCCCTCAATCAAATTTACCTGGTAAACTCTCCCTGGTATCCCAGGTTGAGGTGGTGGCCATAGGTCTCTCAAAGTAAGAATCTGAGCATCTTAAGTAAGCATCTTAAGTAAGCATCTTAGAATCTTTTCACTTAAAAGAAAAATGAGGGAAGCATTATATTTGGATCTTCCAGTCAAGATGGTGATGTGATCAGTCACATTTCAGCGAACTGCGGAGCCTTCTGTTTGATTTTCTTATCCTGAACTGCCTAATCTTTTCATAAGAGTGCAGATTTCCTCATTAAACAGGTGATTATTATTTTCTTTTTCTGTTGGGGGAGTCCCACTGGTGGGTTTTATAATGGCCTCAAAGGGAGGGAGGGGGGAAAGTTCAGCCTCCCTCTCCTCCCCCCACTTCCTATCTGCTAGGAAAGTTTTCAGAGGAAAAATGAGACATCATGACATTTCTTAAAACTATGCCTACTGACTTAAAATCCAATCTAAACAATATCACAGCTTCGATTCCTCCCCTTCAAGCCTCTATTGATATTATAAATGCCAGATTGGGGCTGTTGGGGAGCAGGATCAGCTCTTCTGTTGATTCCGCTTTGGGCACATTACAGATGCTCAATAAGATCCTGTAAGCAAGGGTCTGCACCCTGGAATTAAAGTCTCATCATCATAATTTGAATATTTGGGGGATTCAAGAACACCTGGGAAAGATTGACTCTATTAATTTCATTAAAGAGTTTCTCTGCACAATATTCACCTTGCCGGAAGAGTATTCATTGGAAACGGAAATTGCTTATCATATACCTATCCCATCTTCACGTGCTAGTGATAAGACCCATCCATGCACTGTAACATTTTTTAAAATCTACAATTTTAGGCATGCTTGAGAAGGAAAGGAGTTTATGTGGGAAAACTCTCGAATCATGTTCTTCCTGGATTTCCCCAAAGAGATGGCTGACAGATGGCGTTCCTTTCAAAAAGCCCTCATGATGGCTAGAGAGAGAGAAAAAATAGAGTATCGTGTTCATTTTCCAGCAGTGTTTTGTGTTTACCATGAGAATAAATTGAGATCCTTCCATGATTCTTCAACAGCTGAACAATTCCTGTCTACTTTGAGCCATGTCGGAGAATGAATAATTTGTTTAGACTAACTCCTACTATTTGAACATCTGCTAAGGCTTCTTATCTTATTTCTCTTCCCTTCAAGGCCTCTGTACTAAAGTTAGCTATTATCCTGACTTTAATTGCTTTTACAGGGGGCCACTGGAGTTCGCTGTTAGCCAAGAATACCATGTTAGAACTGGAAGTACAAATGGATTACTTTTGTTTGTTTGATCAATTGATTTTGTGTTCTTTTCACTTCTTTCTTTTTACTTATTGGGTCACTTGAGGTTTTTATAATGTTACAAATATGAATACAACAAATATTTATATATCACTTTTCAATAGAAGTTCCCAAAGCGGTTTACATAGATATAAACAATCAATCAACAATAAAAAAAAATTAATAAAATGGCTCCCTGTTTTCCAAGGGTTCAAAAATCTAAAAATGAAACACAAGATAGACTTAAGATAGACACCAGCAACAGCCACTGGAAGGATGCTGTACTGGGTATGGATGGGGTCAGTTGCTCCTCCCCTGCTAAATAAAGAGAATCGCCACTTTTAAAAGGTGCCTCTTATTAGTAAGTTTCCCTTACTAATAATTATGTACCTGTCAAGTTGTATTCATTTGACTCTTCACATTTACACATACAGTTGTCCCTTGCCAACCGTGAGGGTTCAGTTTCAGGAAACCCTTGCAGCTGGTGAATCCACAGTTGGGAAGCAATAGGAATGCATTGAAAACAGGGGGTTAGCGGAATTGCAGTTGCAAAATGACCAAAAAACAAGGTAAAAAACAGAAAAAATCCCTCCTGACCCCCAGAAATGACCCCCTGACCTTCAGAAATGACCCCCAACCCCCCAATTGCCTCCAACCCCCCAAAATCATCCCTAACCCCTTGAGATAGCCTCTTGACCCCCAGAAATGGCCCCGACCCTCCAAATCACCCCAAAACCATTTTAGTTAACTCACCAAACCACAGATATTTGGGTCACAGTTGGCAAGGACAGTCACAATTTCCCAGTCACAAATATTCAAATCAGCGATTGGGAAACCCGCGATTGACGAGGGACGACTGTATTCATTTTTTCATATCAGCCAGTTCAAGCTGTTTGCTGTTCTGGGCTTTTGTTGTTATCTTTTTAACAATTGAGCATGGCATTTACTATGATTACCTGAAATGTCCATGAATTGCGCCAGTCTCTGAAAATCCATAAGGTGTTGGCCAAGTTAGACAAAATAGCTATTGAGGTTGTCTTTTTACAACAAACCCATATTTTGCCTGTTGAGAAATCCCTGTTGCAATCATCTTGGGTGGGGAAAGTCTATGCAAGTGGCAATTCTACAAGGGTGAGGGGTGTGGCCATTTTAATTCATAAATCCGCTAAACTAATTGTTGAACAGGGAATAATAGATGGTGAAGGTAATTTTCTTATGCTTATTCCTAGCATGTGTGGTCAACACTTGGCATTACTGAATTTGTATAGTCGAGTTACAGAGTCTCCAGAATTAATACATAGTACTTTTGCACATTTACACATCTTGACTTTCGATCACCTGATTATTGGTGGAGACCTGAATCAGACTCTTGATCCCCTTCTTGACTGCAACACACACACACACACACACACACACACACACCATCTAGAGCACACTCTTGAATCCATACCACACTTAAAGTTTACATGTCAGATTTCAATCTACCAGACATATGGCATCTTCTCAGACCTTCTCAATGAGAATATACCTTTCTTTCTCCTGTCTATAAAAATTGTTTTAGGTTGGATTATTTTCTAATATCTTGTTCCTTAGTGTCCCAAGTTCAGGCATGTAAAATTGATGTCATAGCAATCTTGGATCATGCCCCTGTTAAGATGGTTGTTCATTTGGAAAGTTGCCCTAATACATCATTTAGGTGGCATATTAATATATCTCTGCTGAATGCTCCTCAATTTACTAGACATATGGAACGGCAGATGGAGGACTTTTTTCATTTTAACTGGGCTCCATTACATCATTATCCTTGGTCTGAGATACCGTTAAAGCATTTTTGCATGGTTGGATCATTGTTTATTCTTCACACAGAAAAAGGCAACAAAGGGCTCAGATGGTATCTCTTGAGAAGCAAGTTAAAGACTTATATATGCACTACATCCTTCTTCTGAGTCATATAGAACTTTACTTATGAACTGAATAAGTCAATGAGTTAATAATACGTTTATATGAACATAATAAGTTATACTCCTTAGAAACTGGATTTTTGTTGAATTGTACCAGGCAAAGATATTGAGAATGGGATGGAGTGGGGGATCCCACTTAGAGGGAGAGCTGGTCTTGTGATAGCAAGCATGACTTGTCCCATTAGCTAAGCAGAGTCTGCCCTGGTTGCATTTGAATGGGAGACCACATGTGAGCACTGTAAGATATTCCTCTCAGGGGATGGAGCTGCTCTGGAAAGAGCAAAAGGTTTCACATTCCCACTCTGGCTTCTCCAAGATAGGACTGAGAGAGATTCCTGCCTGAAACCTTGGAGAAGCCTCTGCCAGTCTGTGTAGACAATACTGAGCTAGATAGACCAAAGGTCTGACTCAGTATACGGCAGCTTCCTATGTTCTTGTGTTCCTATCCAGGAAACTTTTGGCTTCCAGATTGAAGCAGATAAAACAGCGTAACATTATAACTTCTGTTTGAGAGACTCAAGGCAATGTTTATAATAAAAAATAAGCATGTACACCGCTCTAAGCTCCTTGGAGGAAGAACAGGATATAAATGTAAAAAATAAAAATAAATAAAATATATAGACCCTGAATTAATAAACCAGTGGGCTTTTTTTAGTTTTACACTAGCCTGTATAGTAGTAATGCATCTAATAATGACACAAATACAGATGACTTTTTACAACAGGTGCATCTAACACAAGAGCAAATCAATCTTTTAGCTGCACCTCTTTCTCTACATGAAATAATGATCACAATTAAATACATGAATTCCAGTAGGGGCCCTGGGCCAGATGGCTTTTCCATGAAATTTTACAAGAACTGTATTAGTTTCCTAGCTCAAATCTTAATGGAGATCTACAATAATGCTTTTTAAAATAAACACCTCCCTCCTTCTTTTAATGAAGTGTAGATAATGGTTCTTCTAAAGCCCATTAAAGACTCTGAATTATGCGCTAGCTATAGATCTCTCTCTTTGTTGAGTGTTGAGGCTAAGATATCGAAAGCTACATTGTCATGAAGGATGCAGGCTGTGCTTACTAACATTATTAATCCTGTTCAGACCAGAATTATATCTGGTCATCAAATCATTGTTGATTTATGCATTAGCTCTATCCTCAGTGAAGGATGACCCAGCCACTATAATTTCTTTAGATGTGGAGAAGGCGTTTGATATGGTCCACCTGGGGTTCTTGAAACATGTTTTGATCAAATTTGGTTTCACACACACACACACACACACACACACACACACACACACACACCCTTTTTAAAAAAAAAACTCGTGCTACTGTACTGCACAGGACTACACAGGTATCCCTATTCACGAGTTATCACCAATGGTATATTAATCTTTAATGGTATAATGGTATATTCCGTTTATTTAGGCTATAACAGGGCACATGCCAGGGATGTCCTCGGTCTCCTCTTTTTTCAATATGGTGTTAGAACCTTTGGCTTGTGCTATTACACAAGAGAGGGCCTGGTATCGATTATAAACGCGTCTCTGAGGGAAGGTAGGATGCCTCCTTGTCTTAAGGAGGCAATTATTAGATCGCTTCTGAAGAAGCCTACCCTGGATTCCTCGGACTTGAACAACTACAGGCCTGTCTCCAACCTTCCGTGGCTGGGCAAGGTAATTGAGAGGGTGGTGACCTCACAGCTCCAGACAGTCTTGGATGAAACGGATTATCTTGACCCATTTCAAACTGGCTTTCGGGCTGGCTATGGGGTGGCTAACTTGGTCGGCCTGATGGATGATCTCCAATTGGCAATTGACAGAGGAAGTGTGACTCTGTTGGTCCATTTGGAACCTCTCTGCAGCTTTTGATACTATTGACCATAGTATCCTTCTGGAGTGTGTGAACGGGTTGGGAGTTGGAGGCACTGCTTTGCAGTGGTTCTGCTCCTACCTCTCAGGCAGGTTCCAGATGGTGTCCCTTGGAGACTGCTGTTCTTCAAAATCTGAACTTTTGTATCGTGTTCCTCAGGGCTCTATATTGTCTCCAATGTTGTTTAATATCTACATGAAACCGCTGGGAGAGATCATCAGGAGATCTGGTGCAGGGTGCTATCAGTATGCTGATGACACCCAAATCTATTTCTCCATGTCAGCATCATCAGGAGAGGGCATAACCTCCCTAAATGCCTGCCTGGGGTCGGTGATGGGCTGGATGGGGGATAACAAACTGAGACTGAATCTGGCTAAGACAAAGGTACTAATTGTGCTGGGTCTGAACTCAAGAGATGATTTTGATCTGCCTGTTCTGGATGGGGTCACACTTCCCCAGAAGGAACAGGTATGCTGTCTAGGGGTCCTTCTGGATCCGAGCCTCTCCATGGTATCCCAGGTTGAGGCAGTGGCCAGAAGTGCCTTCTATCAGCTTTGGCTGATACGCCAGCTGTGTCCGTTTCTTGAGGTGAACGACCTCAAAATAGTGGTACATCTGCTGGTAACCTCCAGACTGGATTACTGTAATGTGCTCTATGTGGGACTGCCCTTGTACGTAGTCCGGAAACTACAGCTCGTTCAGAATGCGGCAGCCAGGCTGGTCTCTGGGTCATCTCGGAGAGACCATATAACTCCAATATTGAAGGAGCTACACTGGCTGCCGATATGTTTCTGGGCAAAATACAAGGTGCTGTTATACCTATAAAGCCCTAAACAGTTTCGGCCCTGGGTACTTAAGGGAACGGCTTCTTCAGCATGAACCCCACCGCCCACTGAGATCTGCTGGAGAGGTCTGTCTGCAGCTGTCACCGGCTTGTCTGGTGCCCACTCAGGGACGGGCCTACTTTGCTGCTGCCCCAAGATTCTGGAATACGCTCCCTAGTGAAATAAGAGCCTCCCCATCTCTGACAGCTTTTTAAAAGTCTTTAAAAACACATCTCTTCACCCAGGCTTTTAATTAATGTTGTTTTAATTGGTTTTAATGCTGTTTAAAATATTATTTTGAATTTTAAAATTGTTGTAATGTGTGTGTTCCCCTCCCCCATTTTTGTCATAACAAATGTTTTATTTTGTTTTTATTTTGTTGTAAACCGCCCAGAGATGTAAGTTTTGGGCGGTATAAAAACGTTTTAATAAAATAAATAAATAAATACATAAATACATAAATACATAAATAAATATTAGAGATTTGGATAATCTAAAGGGATTATCCACATTTGGTGGAACTGAGCACAAGTTGATTTTATATTCAGATGATAGTTTATGTTTTATTGATAAACAAAGGTTTCAGTTCCCAATCTTATTTCCATGTTCAAAAGTTTTGTAAATTATCTGGTTATTCCATAAATTCGGGTAAATTGGATTTGTCTGTTTAGGTATAGTAATCTCCAGGAAACTTTCTCAAATTGTAAATTTAAATTTGGCTCAAATGAAAAATGACATATCCCATTGAGTATTTGGGGCAAAATAAACGTGGTTAAGATGAATCTAATGCCAAGGCGTGTGTGTGTGTGTGTGTGTGTGTGTGTGTGTCTGTGTGTGTGTGTCTGTGTGTGTGTGTGTCTGTGTCTGTGTGTCTGTGTGTATCTTCCAATTCTTATACCTTCACCATATTTTAAACAAGTTTATAAATTAGTAAATGACTTCTTATGGCAAGGACACCCACCCAGATTTTATCTTCAGTTTTATGCTGGAACAATGAATTCCAGGTCTTAGCACTCTTGGGCACAGCTCGAGAATTATTATTTGACCCCATTGAAACTTGGCAGGTGCTCAGTTCATTATTTTTTCGTGGATCTGGGTCACTACCAGTAGTTAAAGTGGCAAGGCATATATGGAGAATCCAGGGTTCTAGACATGGTTTTGATCCTTTTCAGCATGAAAAGCTTACATTGTGGGTGAATCTTGGTTTGAAGATCGCTCATAAGTCTTTTTATTGGGCTAACTAGCCTCTTACAACATCATGACATTAGATCAATTTATATCTTCTGAAGCTGTTTTTAAATCCTTTGACACTTTGAGAGCAGAGTTTAATATACCAACAAATGCTAGCTGGCAGTATATCCAGCTAATGCATTTATTGTCATGGCTCTTTGGTCCTGATGCAATTGCAGCTTCTGAAATTCCATCTGTATTAGTAGATTTTGAACATTTATTAGATGTACCTAAGCCTGTAACCTTGCTCTATCAGAAATGTGAAGACATTGATAAGATTGATATTGATTCTATCCGGGATCTTTGGATTAATGACCTCAAATACCTTATTTTATTAAATCAATGGCAGGTTGCATTAAAGGCAATGAAACATGCCTTTCTAGAACTTAAAATGTTGCCAGTACAACAGAACTCTTTCTTTGGTGTCTATTTGTCATCTCATAGAATATTTAATAACAGATGGTTTAATAAGTGCTACCTGTTGGAGGTATAATTTGTATGAGAGTACACTTGCACATATGGTTTGGTCCCGTCAGGTTATTGCACCATTTTGGTTTGAAATTCATAAGGTAGTCCATATGACATTGCAGTTATCATTGTCAGTTGAGGACATTTGTGTTTTGTTGGGGTGCATATGGAATTTAGTGCTACATATGGAATTTAGCACTACACCAAAAACAGTGGATGCTTCATGCTTGGGGTGTTGCCAAAAGGATTATAATACAAGACTGGAAGGACAAATTTACTCCTGAATTACAACTTTGGATTACCGATATGTGTTCTTTGCATTTGAACTTGAGGTTTTTTGTTGCCAAGATAAAGAAGAAGAATTCTTCACGGTTTGGTTAAATGGCAATGAACTCTTTATGCTTTGAAACACAAGTCAAATATCCTTGAAGGTGGTTTTTTGGGTTGTTTTTTTTTTTAATCCCTTCTTTTCCTATCCTGGATTGGTTGTATCCTATGATGTTAAGCTGTGTTAAGGGATTTTCTTTTTCTTTTCTTTTCAGTTATATGTAAAGGTAAAGTAAAGTGTGCCATTGAGTCGGTGTCAACTCCTGGAGACCACAACGCCCTGTGGTTGTCTTTGGTAGAATACAGGAGTGGTTTACCATTGCCTCGTCCCATGCAGTATGAGATGATGCCTTTCAGCATCTTCCTGTATCGCTGCTGCCTGGTATAGGTGTTTCCCATAGTCTGGGAAACATACCAGCAGGGATTCTAACCAGCAACCTCTGGCTTGCTAATCAAGTCAATTCCCTACTGTGCTATTAGGTGGCTTTCAGTTATATTTACACATATTATTATCATCCTTGATTATGTCTATATAAGTAAAAGTAAAGTGTGCCGTCAAGTCAATTTTGACTCCTGGTGCCCACAGAGCCCTGTGGTTTTCTTTTGGTGGAATACAGGAGGGGTTTACCATTGCCTCCTCCAATATGAGATGATGCCTTTCAGCATCTTCCTGTATCGCTACTGCCTGATAGAGTAGCAGTGGGAATTCAAACTGGCAACCTTCTGCTTGTTAGTCTAGCATTTCTCTGCTGCACCACTTATATACTGCAACCTTATTGCAATAAAGAAAAAAGGGGGAAATGTTAACACACTTCCTTCCACAATAAATCTCCCTATCTGGATAACCTCTTAATGTACAAAGCAAAGGTGTATATTCGGGATTTCTTAAGCAATAAGGAATAACTAGTCTGCATTAAGTGATCCTAAGTGTGAAGTCTTGCTTAAGAAATAAGTAACTTGAATGGTCAGACCAAGTTGCCCCTCATTCAGCATCCTGTGCAAAAAAGATGTACAGCTCCTCCTAAGATCTTAAGATCATATTTGGTAAAATAAAAACCAAGAAGCATTTCATTTCCTGCCATTGAACATCATATTATTCAAGCTTTAAAATATATTCTAGCGCATAGAGGTGATAGCAGTAAGAAAGGTAATATCTTCTCAGCTCTGTTTCTTTCTTTTTATTTAATAAGATTCCATGGAAGTGAATTTAGTGCTAGATAGTTTACAAGGCACATTTAAATGCATCTTCAGAGAACAGTTTCCTCTGAAGAATGGAAATTTCATGGTTTCCCCTTAGAAGCCGAGGGATTAATTTTCATCCGTGTGTGTTGGAAACTGTACAGACTGTTCTTTTCAATTACATACAAAAGGTACATTTTGTTCTCAACCACTATACAGGTACATCTAAGATGAGAAATGACAGCCATGTGCATTGCTTTCTGTCTACAGTTTTGAATTGTGGGTCATGATGAACTCAGATATCAGACATGAGACCAAAAACCTTCTCTAAGGCTTCCAGCCTTTTTGCCAAGTCTGCATTAATGCATCCCTTACAGAAAAGTGATGTGGAATGTATAGTAAAGACGATCATTGCTATTCTTTAGTTGAAAAGACAACCACATGACTGTAGGGCAGAGGTGGAGGTACAACCCTTTGATTTATAACTCCATTCTTCTCACAAAGAGTTCACCTCACGAAAGCTGGTTCACTACAAAAAAAACACCAAGCCTTTGTCAACAACAGAGCGTGCAGGCGATGGATAATAGAAAAATTATTGAACTTGTTGAAAGACTTTTGGGGCATTCTGTGATTCATGAACCCATAGGTGCACTATTTAGGGAAGATGAGAGGGAAGGACACTCCTCGCTTCTCTCTTAGATACACACACATGCATACATATGCGCACACACTTTGTTTTGGATGATATATGATTATTCACTAGGAACATCAATGTTTCTGGTGGTGTTCAATTTTTTAAGTCAACCAAATCAACCAATGGATGTTAAAGGCACCAATCCCTTTGCTTTAAGAACAGAACAAAACATACAATTCTGCCTGCAGAAGCTATGAGATATAAAACAAGAAACCACATCAAATGCTCTGAAATTACATTTCCTCTCAATTTAATCTTGAATTTATCCAAGGCTGAGACTTTATTCCTTGCAGAGACTCTTCCTTCCCCTACTGAAATATCTTCCCTCCTATGCCTTGAAATTTGAAATGATATATGCATTCACACTCACACGCACGCACACACACATAAACACAGTCCATAATTTGTTTTTACTTTGTGCCATAGTATACATTTACCCAAAGCATACATTTGCCAAACGATATTGTTGCTGCCAAATCCTTAATCTGTTTGAGACACGTGCTGCTGAAAACCCTGGCCACATTCACATGTGTGACAGAAAACAAGAGGTTGGTGAACCCACCGTTAATTTTTCAAACTGTGAATTGGCATCGCAAGCTATTCTTCTTACAGCAATTGCACCGCTGTCCTCATAAGAGCCCCACAACAAAACATTCTCACACATTCTCACCTTTCTGTCCTGACTGCCAGGAGAGGAGAACAAGGAACAGAGTGAGAAGAGGCCATGCCCCTGTGTGACTTTCCCATTTGAGAGGCTTTGAAGCTTGGTATGGGACCTGGCAGCATCCCTGCTGCCGGGCAACTGCTTTATTGCATCAGAGACAGGGGGCAGGCAAGTGCTCAGAGAGATGGCCAGTGAGGAGCACCACAGGCATGGGGTGGGCATGATCCCAGGTGGGTCTGGGCTGCCCTTCTTTTGGTTAGGGTTCCAGAAATTGCATGAAACCTCATTTATGGTGGCATCCATGTTTGGATGTAAAGCTGCTGCCAAAAAAAATATCAGGTTGCAGTGGGGAAACACAATGAAAACCAAAGGTTCAAATTGGAGCTTGGCAAGGTAAACTACAGGTCACTTTTGCTGTGAAACTACAGTTACACTCATTTAGATGTTCTGCCACATTTAACTGCGGTTTCACATTATGTGTGAATGTGGCCCCTGTGTGTTATGAAACCAACCCCCATACACAATCGCTGCAGCCAAGTCTGTATGGAGTGAGGAAATTGGTGGAAGCATATAACGTATCTTTGCTTTCTGCCTCCCAATAGTGAGGCATAGGCCTGTATGTGAGGCATAGACCTGAATGCCAAAAGACTTTGAAGATCCAGGTAGTGCTTATATTTTCAAGGGGGCAAAGGAGTCTTTGCTCTCTTACCTTTTGTGACACGCCTCTAAAGTACTCTTTTAAAAGGCTACAGGAGGCCATGATCTGGCTAACACGGAGGTGAGTCATGGATCAGGGCCTGTGGATTTCATTCCTTCTTTCCGCACATAATTTAAGCATAACATCTGAGACTTGGCCAGGGGTCTCACAACACTTAGTGCAAGAAATGGGGGAACAAAGCCTATTAAAGACCCAATCAACTGGTCAGTCAAGGCAGGCAGGCAGCACAACACACCTGCCTATTGGGTCAGAGGAGTACTCTGGACTTTGGCCAGTTGCTAGTTTAAAAGCTATGAAATTAGCTGCTGTTGTTTTTAATTGCCAGTTTGGATGTTGGGTTGGCAGATCCTTCTGCTGAGTGGCATTTACTTCGTGGTTGAGTTGGCTGTTGATTAATTAATACAGTTCTCTTTCATATCAACTTTAGCAAAAGGAACAGTGTGAATGTGGAAAAGCACCACTTCTAGGAAGAGAATGGGAAAGTGCTGGGAAGTCTATCTTGGATTAGCAGGGGGAGGATAGGGAGACACTCATAAGACTGGAGCAGCAAAAGAGTAGTGCCTTTGGTAGTGAACGCATAACCAACAGGGTAGCAAATGGTTCTTCCAGAGTGGAACATGCTTCAGATTTGTCTGAATCCATAACGCAAATGGACTACAGGTGTAAGGCAGAAATCAGCTGAGTTTTGCCAGGGGGACATGATCTAGATGGCTGTTCATGCAAGTCATGATAGCAAGGGTTAAGAAAGACTATCCCTCCACATAGGTCATGCTAGATTGCTGGTTAAGCCTAATCATTTAATAACAATGCATTCTTAATTTCATTCCACCCTTCCCAAATCTCAGAAACTTCATGTCATTCTATGGAAGTACCTGGCTGTGATCAGCATTGTTGATAGTATGATACTGTGATGAGACTCCATTCATATACCTGTTCTGACACCAGAAAACAAAAACTGTTGTCTTTTACTTATAACAGAAGGAATGAGAATATTCAGGAGAGATTATCTGAGGACAGTGCAATCTCACACAAATGTCATACAAATGAGGGGAATGCACTAAATAGGCATTATGTGTGGCATTCAAAATTGGCCATTTTACTTATGAACATTGCACGGTTATTCCAAGGACTAAAAATAGTGTGCATGATCCTACCAGATATAAACACATACGAACAGGAAAAGTAATCATATGCTCATGTAAGGAGAGAAGAGCAATATTTGCCAATCTTCTTTTCCCTCTGCAGGGAGAAGTAAGCGTATGCTTAATTATCTCTGTTTAAATTGCTGGAACTTAAATGTGCTTAGTTTTGGTGACTTGTGATTTGCATTTTTAAAAAGTTGTCACTAACAAGAACCTTTAAACCAGATGTTCTGGAAACTTTGGCTGACATCCCAGCTAATGCTGTGCGTGTGTAACCAAAGGATGCATTCTTGCAATGGCTGTATACCTTCTTCAGCAGCACAGATGGTCACACAAATGAGGATGATTTTTATTGATTCCTTCTCTCCCAGATGCATGACCTTCAGGGACATATTTGTGGGTTGCACAAAGCACTTCTGGGAGGGGGAGATTGGCAAAAACCAACCCCCTTGTGCACAAATGCCCGTGCTGCTGAGGCAAGAGCATAGTTTCTTCAGGTGTGCATCCTTTGGCTGTGTGCATGAGAATGTTGGCCTTTGGGTGCACAAAAAGATGCACTAGATTAAAGGCCAGAGGCTTTAGATCAGTAAGCTAAGATTTTCCTTTTAGAAGTCTGCTTACCTCACACACTGCTTACCTCACACACTGCAGTGAGTGTTGTTCTTATTCAGCTCCATTCTCCCCACCTCTCCCTCTCACACACACAGTGAACAAACCCATTCACAATCAGTGAAATACAGAATTTTAGAAAGGCAACACATGGCAAAGCTTAGATGGATAAACATATAACTGTGTTACAAATGGCTTGCATTAAGACTGCAGTGACAGTGAGTGTAAAGGGCATTAACTGTCTGACTTAAAATGTCATAAAGGACAGTGTGAAATTGAGGAGCAGGAAATAAGGAGAGGGCATTGCTACTGTATTCTAAATTGCAATCATTCTGCTATGCTGAAAACTGACAGAGCTATCTGAAGGCATGGAAAGCAGACCAATCTTTGCAAATGAATCAAGAGGGGAAAATCAGCCCCCTATCCTTGTAGTCAGTCCCATTTGCAATAATATCAAGAAGATGAGTTTCAAAAATACTTGAAATCACAGGGCGTGAAATACTAGCGCACATGCAAGTATCCAGATCCTTTCAATCTAAATGGCACTCTGAATTGGTAACACTTGGACCTAGTTCTCAATCATAAACAGCAGGGAGAATATCTGAATAGTATCATTTAGGGCTGTAGATGAGTACTCAGTGATTAAATGCTCCACTCCCCCCACCCACCCAATCCCTGCACACAGACAACCTGATGTTAGGAAGAAAGTGCTATAGGTAGTAAAGGGTTTCCCCAGGTTGGACTATATAGATGGTGTATGCAAGGTACCATCAACAGTCAAAACTGGTACAGCCGAGACATAAAATTGCCATCCATTTATGGTAGACTGCATTGACAGGTGCAGAATTCTTCATGCATCTTTGATAAGGCATCGGGTATGTGACAGTTCACAAAGAGAAAAGACCTGGTAGTAATGGGCAAAATTAGCTGGAAGATAAAGACGGCTTGTCAGTAAGCATATCCCTTGCCTCTGAGCTTATTTGCAGTGTGGGCAAAACCCAGATGCCATGACCTGCTTGGGGTAGCATATGAATGGAGGCAGGCTTTGCCATGCATATCCCTAAACTAGGTGTGGAGACATGTGTACAAGCATGTTCTGGGCCCTCTGCAGGGACAGGATGATGGCTTCACTCTCTTTCATACTTTCCCCTGTCAAACAGTTGATTGGCAGGATTTTAGCTTTTTAAAAAGATCTGTGCACAATGTCAGAGCTGCTTAGTGCATGTTGTTTTGGATCAGGGTCCTTCTGTGTTTATGCAAGGAAGCAAGAGTTGTTTGTCTAGGAAAAGGTATCATGTACCAGGGTCCCTGTTAGGGTATTGGACCATATTGAATGTGTGTACTTGAGTTTGGGGACCAGGGATAGATTGGGACTTCTGTTGGTGTATCGATCGCCCCGCTGCCCAACAGAATCCCTTACTGAGCTCACGGACTTGGTTGCGGAACTTGTGTTGGAGTTTCCCATACTTTTGGTCCTGGAGGACTTCACTGTTCATTTCAGGAACAATTTGTCTGGGGCAGCTCAGGAGTTCATAGCGGCCATGACAACTATGGGCCTACCCCAAGTGGTCTCTGGACCAATGCATATTGCAGGTCACACGCTTGATCTGGTCTTTTACTCTGATCAGAGTGGTGTTCCATGGGTGGGGATTCCTACAACCTCCCCGTCGTCATGGACAGACCACCATCTGGTTAAGGTTGGACTTATGAGCACTTCCCACTTCCGTTTGCAGTCGGAGAGTACTTCTAGAGCCACACCTCTCCCTGGTTTCTCAGGTTGAGGCGGTGGCCAGGGTGCTTTCTATCAGCTCTGGCTGATACACCAGCTGCGTCCGTTTCTCGAGATCAATGACCTCAAAACAGTGGTACATCTATTGGTGACCTCCAGACTTGACTTCTGTAATGTGCTCTACATGGGGCTGCCTTTGTATGTAGTCCAGAAACTTCAGTTGGTTCAGAATGTGGCAGCCAGGTTGGTCTCCGGGTCATCTCGGAGAGACCACTTTACTCCTGTGTTAATTGAGCTACACTGGCTGGCAATAGGTTTCCGGGCAGAATACAAAGTGCTAGTTATAAATTATAAAGTCCTAAATGGCTTTGGCCCTGGGTATTTAAGAGAACATCTTCTTCATTATGTGCCCCACCGTCCACTGAGGCCACTTGAAGAGGTCTGTCTTCAGTTACCGCCAGCTCGTCTGGTGGCCACACAGAGACAGGCCTTCTTGATTGCTGCTCCGAGATTGTGGAATGTGCTCCATGCTGAGATACGATCCTCCCCATCTCTGACTATTTTTAAAAAACGTCTGAAGACCCAATTCTTCACCAAAGCTTTTTCAGCTTTTTAAATTTTTAGGTTTTAATTTTATGCTGTTTTTAAATTGTTAAACTGTTTGAACCTTTTATATTTGTTTTAATTGTTTTAATGTCATTGTCAACCGCCCAGAGACAAAAGTTTGGGAGGCATATAATTTAAATAAATAATAAAAAATTAAGAAGAAGGAGGAGGAGGAGGAGGAGGAGGAAAGAAAGAAAGACAAGTTAAAATCATCGACATAGCAATACCAGGGGATAGCAGAATAGAAGAAAAAGAAATAGAAAAAATCACCAAATACAAAGATCTACAAACTGAAATTGAAAGGCTGTGGCAGAAGAAGACCCAAATAATCCCAGTGGTAATTGGCGCCCTGGGTGCAGTTCCAAAAGACCTTGAAGAGCACCTCAACACCATAGGGGCCACAGAAATCACCATCAGCCAATTACAAAAAGCAGCTTTACTGGGAACAGCCTATATTCTGCGACGATATCTATAACCATTGACAATAAAATTCTGGCATCCCAGGTCCTTGGGAGGACTCGATGTCTGGCTAAAACAAAGCAGTCAATAACACCTGTCTGACAGTGTAAACAAGAAATAATAATAATAATAATAATGTAGCCAGATTTATAAATGGGGTGGGGAAGGGTTGGTTCCTGCTGCTGTCAAAGTTGGTAACATATCAGTAGCTGCTGTGCAGACACACAGCAGAGAAGAACTTGGTGGAGAATCAGAAGTTGTTCGCCACTCATTCTCCTCCTAGTCTCTCATTTCCTCCAGGTTCTTTCCCATGGAATGAAGAGAAGCATCTGGCAGCTCACCTTCATCTCCTCCTCCTCCTCCTGGGCAACGGTCAGACAGGGAAGAAAGGAGGGCAGCCAGGAAATGGCATGTGGGCTGGGAACAGACTACACGCTCTCCTTCTCACCATCACAATGCAGAAGTTGTGCCTGGAGGAGAGAAAAAAGCAGCAGCGGAGGCTGCAGAGGGAGCCTCTTGGATGGGTGAGTCAGCCAATCCCTCTGCAGCCTCTGATGCAGAAGCAGCTGCCACCAGGACTACCAGTCTCAATGGCAATGTGAGCTTGAGTAGCCATGTTCATTTCCCCCTCCTCCTCTTGCCCACATACCAGCAGCTATCTAGCAGTGCCTCCCATCCCACAGCAAGTGTTGCATAGCTGAAACACAGTTGTAAATCTGAAACAACATGGCAATTTACAAATTCCATAAATGCCATTCGCATTAAACTCAGAACGTCTTATGTCGAGGACTGTCTGTATCATTAAAATAACAAATATAGCATAATTTTGCATATAACCAACCAGAGACAAAAGTTTGGGGTAGTATACAAATGTAAGTCATAAACAAACAAACAAACAAACAAATAAATAAAGTTCATTCATCTGTAACAGATCACAAGAAGGAATGCTGCCAATTACATCAACATCTGGAGATTTATTAAGAAATATTAACAAAATTGCTTAATAAAACAGTCAATGCTATCAGTGTTCAGAGATTGTCAGTTATGAAACCTCAGTAAGTAAGGTGAATGGCACAAAACATTGCATTCTTCAATTTACAGATACCTTTTAAGGGTTAGCAAGCCTTCACCTGCATTGTGTTATGACCCAATTTGGGGGCCCCTGCAACTGCTTTTCAGTGACAACAAAATGTTAGCTCAATTCTCTTACTAGTTTGCTCCTAACTTGTCCAATTGATTTCAAAGGAATTTGAGTGCAACTAATTTTCTCTCAACTGGAGCCAGAGATTGTTAGTTGCATCTTGTTTGTGTGACGACCTAAAGGTTAATTGAGACTCATTTTTGTGAAATCAATTTTTAAAAAGAAAGAGGGAAGAAAATAGTATCCTGGACTACTTTTGAAAATGATGCTGACCATAACATACCTGATATTTTTGAACACTCCACAGTGAGACTGTGTTAATCTTAGTTATCTACAGATTCAATAGAAACACCCACATTGTACATAGCAATGATGGCACACTATAGAAAGATATTTTGGAAAGAGGCAGAATTTGCTTGCTGGCCTATGGTATTTTCTTCTGTCATGAAAGTTAGTATAAGTTTATTCGGTCATTGACCAGCAAATTGTCATGAAAGTATTTTGATGTCAAACAGAGGTCTGATTTCATTCACCTTTCAGGTTGATCTACAAAGTAGGGGAAAGAAACCATGCCCAATACTGTTTGTTCTTGTTGGTTTGCAATACTGTGGAGTTATTCACACAACCCTTTGAGAGGGCAGGATGGTGGATGGGAAGGAGGCGGCTGCAAACCCTTACGTTCCCCCCAGACAATCCTTCAAACGTTGCTGGGAGCGCAGACCAGATGAGTAGCACTGCGCCAGGCAGTGTGGAGCAACGGAGGCCAGAATGACATGCCCCAGCCTCCGGGTAAGAGCCAGGCTTAAAAGTAAGGCTAGGCATAAGGATCCACAGGGATCCCAGCACGGCTAGGCTGCTCATGAGAACACCCTCTGTGTATGCCTGCGTATTAACCATGTCAGTGCAAAGTCCTGTGTATTTTGACATAAGCTGGTGTTTTCCCAATGTCTGCTTCATATTTTTTTTTTTTTTTTTTAAAAACACCTCAGGAAGTGATAACTTTTGTTTTGTTTTATGGGCAATGAAAGGAAAACCTCAATATTCATGCAAATGAGGGGGGAAAGAATGAAAGGGATGAAGAAAAAAGAATTCAATATACTGCAGTAATAGCCTTTTGATGGGATACAGAGCAACCACAAGCATTAAACAACAGAAGCATTTTTAATTATTGGAATACAGAACTCTACACACAGAAGAGAAAGACAGATATACATGTAACGATCTAATACTGAAATGGTGATCAATTGATCAACAGGGGTTACAATATCTACACTGGTGGCCTGCAATGGCCACGGTTCTAGAGTCAGCAGTTGCATACCGGAATAGTGCTGACTCCATTGACCCCTCTTCCTTGGCCACCTATCAGTAATGGAGTGCATTCTTGCACCCACAGGCCCCAATAAAGACAAGACATGTACAACTGGATGAACTAGGGCCACTTTATTAATTTGTTAATACAAATCCTGCAGCGAGGCATGACAACTCAGAGTGCAGTTAATCTAACTAAGGGTCAGTCTTATAAGGAGGGCTGCCCAACCCCAGGCCAAAGACTGGGTGTTAATCCCACCTGGACTGAATCCGGACATCATAACAGCTATGGGGTGAAACCCCACTAAGGGGAGGTCAGACAGCCCCACCCACTCAGGCTGCAAAACTCTGAGTAGTGGGTGCCAGCCTGCCCCCAAGTAGGGGCGGATCCCAGCCCAAGGGCTGCAAAAACCTGCAAGGCACAGAGTCCTTCACTTCCAACAGGAAGGAGGGCTGCTCAGCCCTCAGCAACTGAGAGTGAGTGCTAGGGTGTTGGCTACTTAAAATAAAATGCTGCTCCTGCACTCTGATTGGCTGGTCTGCATCACATGGCAGACTCACAAAATGGTGGCCTTCGTGTATGCCTCAGAGGGGCTGAGAGCACAACCCTGCAGTCACATGAAGTGGCGGGGAGCAGCATTACTGCACAGCCTCTCCTAAGCTTTCCATTCTCATATCTCCACATATGGCATCCATGCTGTAGATAGGTACATCTACTGTAATCTACATGTGTGGAGATTTGAGACTTGCCAGAGCAGGCATCAGTAGCCAGTAAGGGAATGGAGCAAACAGGAGAGGCTGACTAGTGACTGAGCGGTAAGAATGCATTCCATTACTAATAGGTGGTGTTGTGAGCTTTTGCTAGCTCTTAAGATGGCTGTTTGGCCTGTTTGTCAAGTAAGGGACTCTGGCCAAGAGATTTCCAAACTCTGTACGAACATGATGAATCCCAGGAAAAGACTACTTTGCCTGACTTATTTATAAAGGTAAGGTAAAGTGTGCAATCAAGTCAATTTCGACTCCTGGCACCCACGGAGCCCCGTGGTTTTCTTTGGTAGAATACAGGAGGAGTTTACTATTGCCTCCTCCCATGCAGTATGAGATGATGCCTTTCAGGATCTTCCTATATCGCTGCTGCCCGATATAGTACCAGCGGGGATTCAAACTGGCAACCTTCTGCTTGTTAGTCAAGCATTTCCCTGCTGTGCCACTTAAGGTGGCTATGACTTGTTTATAGCCTCTCTGAATTACTGTTTCAGTTGCCTACATGTCTCTGGGAAATGTATTCCTTTTGAAACATCTGGCCATGGGGCCACAATTTGCCTATACTTCCTTTTGTAAGCACATGTGCCTTTATCCTGTAAACATATAACCAAATATTGCTTGCACTCCTTTTTGATGTATGAATATCAGTGCTTTGTCATATTAGGCCTGAGTGCCTTTTTTGCCATAGTTTTATTATTGAAATTCCTTCTCTTCAATCATGCTTATTCAGTAACTCTATAGCTGAGCTGGCAAGCCATTTGTCATAGATTGTGATTTCCTGGAGTACCCAAATTGCCCCCTCTCCCTCCTTCCTGGACCCTCTCTTCAATAATTCACACTTCCTTCAGAGAAAGGCACCCCAAAGACTGCACAACACAGCACTTTCAAATCAGTGTTTTAGCATCTCAGTGTGCTCTTTTGGGAACACAAGAAACAGGTTATCACATGAAGCTGTTACATGTAATCTGTAACTTCTCCCTTGAAATGGAGGATTGTTTTTGTCATGTGAAATGGTGTTTATGGCCAGAGCCATTCACACGTATAGATATTCATGACGGATACAGCCTTAGCTAGAAAGAACTCTATGTTCAGACAAACCAACTTGAATAAAAGAGAGGGTGGGCTGCAAACATGGATCAGGCAGTTACTTGCTCTGTGAACCTATCCAGCTGAAGAGAAGACCAACAAAGACATAGCTTTGCTAGTGGTCATCTCTGCGGAGAGGTGGCCGGACCATAGCTGCAGTCTCTCTCTCTCTCTCTCTCTCTCTCTCTCTCTCTCTCTCTGTGTGTGTGCTCCAGAGACTCTCTGAGATGTGCCAGCCAGCCTGCAGCCCAATGCTCACAAGCTCCACTCGCAATCATCTATCCACTCACCTAGTTGCTCTCCAAGGTCTGATAAAAATGCCTTTCCAGTTCCTCCTGTTGCTTCCCATCTCCATCAACTGCCCCTTCCCTCTCCCTCTCTCTCCCTTAGCTCCGGTTGCCTGAGCTGCCCTTTTACCTAATTCTCTCTCCTCCTCCCTCCTCCTCCAGGAATGTTCGGTAGGTTTTGTATTGCTAGAATTGCCAGCTGCAGGACTGACTATACACACATCCAACACTTGGTAGCTTAGGATTGTCTTGCTATGCTTGATATTTGAGATTCAATTTGCTATGTCTATTGAATCAATAAAACTCCTATTTATAAAGTTGTCATATGTCTTGCTTCACCTTTCTATCAGAATGATCTGTGACTCAGTCTCACATACGAAGAACAAGAGAGCCACTAGATGGCAGTGTTGCTGAACTCCTTTCCACTCTGGTGTATATCTCATGAGCATACACAGAGTGCGAAGTGGCTTTGGTGCAAAACAGTGGCCAAGGCTGAGGGGTCAATGGAGTCAGCACTATTCAGGTGTGCAGCTGCGAACTGCAGAGCTGTGGTCATTGCAGATTACCAATGTCACCCCATGTGCCAGGGCTAGGTACTGCTGACTCTAGCTGCTCTACTTTCACCCCCATCTGAGGATGCCTACAATTAAGCCCATGAGCCATCCTCCCCTCGGCCACCTATTAGTCTTGATAGCCTTTCTGTGTGCTGACGTACTTGATGAAGGTCGAGGATTCAGCTGCATATGTCCTGCAGAGCATATTAAAGTGGCAGTCTCTCAAGTGTTGGGCTTTGCTTGTGGCACATTTGCCATAAAGACGGGATACCCCTGCATTACTTACAGTGGTCTGAGAAACTCTGCTTATTGTAATGGCTGCAGTTGTTATGGTCTAGTGACGGGTTCTAAGCTTAGCCTGAAACAAATACATCCTGGCTGAAGAAGCATGCCTTTCTGTTAAGCAGCTAGCAACACAGCTTGGCACATCTTTATCAGGGACACAGACAGGCTATTTAGCTGTGTCTCCTCACATGCATGTCCAAATGTACCCCGAAATACCCATGAGCTTACTCCTCATTAGCTCACAGAAACAAAGTCTGGATTGTAGCCTTGGGATGTAGCCACAGAAAAAGGATATTTAATTGTTAGAAAAAGAAAGCCTATTTCAGATGAAATGCATTTGCATCAGCTTTTGAAGCTTTTATTCCCCAGCAGCTATGATATTTCCACAGCTTTCCATTCACTTCCCTTTGTGCCAACATTCCATCACAATTTAGTATTTTAAAACTGTGCCTTCTAATCATGCCTCATCTTTCTTGTATTGTAATAGATGTAATAGATGTTACATGCTGATCTCCATGCTCTCTGCAAATTAAAATGTCCATCTTTGGTGCTCCCCAGATTTTGTTTCTGACATTTTGATTGGCTCATCAGTATTCCTAAGCTTTTTAAGTTGTCTGGGGTTTTTCTTCTTCTTTGTGGCCAAGGCTGCAGCCATAAGGGGCAAAACAGCAATGGAAATTGACTCTTGTACACATATTGTTGCTTTCTTGATTTAGCTTGAAAACTATCATAATAGCATGGCTGAATATAAAACTAATACTAGAATCCTGCCTCACTTGAGGAGACCCTGGTCTTACAGGAACTCTCGTTTTCAGCAGCAACAGCCAGCATGCTTAAAACTCAGCCCTCTTGGTGGCACAGGCTGTGTTGCATTCAGGGACAGTGGATGAATATGCTCTACTATCCCCTCAAGTACAATCCCAGCCCACAAATTCCCTCTGCCTCTCTTCCTTTGGCCTAGAAGAGGAGAGGAGATGCACCAGCCCCTCTGCAAGATCTGGGAACCAAGGTACCCATGTCCAGTGAAGCTCAACCTGAGACTATGAGTGAGTTGAACAACCAAGACAGCCCACCAGGGCTAGTGTGCACCCAGGTCCCTCCTGTTCTCCCTGTTATGGGGACCCAGGCCCTTTCTGTAGCCCCAGAGGACATTGATACTCAAGACATAGGTCTAGGAACACCGCCCCCCCCCCCCACCAGTGTTGAGCCGAGTACCCAAGATAGTCTACCAGAGACTGTGAGCATTCTGTACTCCTGCTGACCTTCCTGGACTGGATCCAGGCCAGTTGGCTGATGGGACGGAAGTGAGGGACCAACTAAGGGCAACACCTTGGTCCCTGGGGATGGATGGACAAATCCTGGAAGATACCGCCCTCCCTCACAGAGCCTTTCTGATCTGACACCAATCCACAGTCCAAACCCCTGACATCCAGAAGACCAGCATAAGGTAGCCCTCCTCTCCTGGAATGTGGCTGGCATTTTCACTCAGGCCCTAAAAAGAATGGAAATTGCAAGTTAAAGTGCCCATCTTAACTTCCACACCATATAAGCTGTAAATACTTTGTACAGTCTGGTATATGAGTTTAGAAATAAGGCTCCATGCATCCACACATTTCCTTGACCAGAGATGCATCAGGCAGAAATTCATCAGTGGCATATCTAGGAAGTAATTAGGAGAACTGCACCTGTTAAATATCTGCCTGGATGCATCCATCCCCAGCCCAATGTCCAACTGTACACATAAACAAACACAGGCAAGACACACAAATACTCACCCACCCTTTTAAGTGTGCGCCTCACCTCAGCCCGGGTTCTGGCAAGCTGACATTCCCTGCAGGTTATCCTGCCCCCAGGGCTCAGAATACCTCCATGCATGTGCAGAGGCCATCTCAGTTCTGGGGAAGGAGGCTGGGCAGCTGGTAGGGAACGCCGGTTTGCTGGGGCCGGGGCAAGGCACATGCCCATACAGGTGAGTGGCGCACACCCGAACAAAGCAGCAGATGGGAGTGTTCCCTGCTGGCAGACTCCACACATGTGCAGAAGCCATCTGAGCCCTGGGGGTGAAGGCCAGGGCAGCTGGCCAGGGCCAAGGGCAAGGGCAAGGTCAAGATCAAGGCATGCACCATAACAGTTGAGCTCCACACATCAGAGCAGAGCGGGGGGTGGGAGCGGCAGGTGGGAATGGCGGCAGTGGGCAGCAGGAGGGGCAGAGTGGTGAGTGAGCCTTCATGTTTATTGTGTGCAGCACTATGGGTACTATAACCTCAAACCTGCTATTGCATAACTCTGTTAGCACTAAAAATGCATTTTTCTGCCTCTTAAAACCCAACTTAGAGGATCAATTGTAAAATAACAATTAGGTCCCAGGAGGATATACAAAAGGCACATTTCTGGTGTGCAGTCTAAAGGCTGTAACTATGCAAACAGACTACAAAATCATTTAAACTAGCTAGGCTAGGCACAAAGCATCTGAGCCTCTGCCGGCCCCCCTGGCACACTTCTCCCCCACCCACCCGACCACAGTTTCTGGCCAGCTTTCAAGCCAACACATCCCCTCCTCCTGCCCACCGCCCACTCCCAGTGGCCAGGCCGGCCCACCGCCACCTCCTCATCCTGGCGGTCGTTTTCTCCCCGTCCCTGTCGCTAGTCCAGCAGCTGCTCGCGAACTCTCGCAAGAGCTGCCATGCATGAGATCAACGACAGGTACGCCTAGGAAAAATAAATATATAGATGGCACTTCCTTAGTCCCCCCCAAAAAGTTGCCAACCCTTTAAATCCCTGTTCAAAAGAGAAAAACTTTAAACTGCTCCATCTAAGCCATTTCTGGACAGATCTTCAACAAATCTGCAGGGGAGGTGTTTTTTGCCACCTAGTGAATGCCCGCTGATGGCCAGGCAAATCGGACAAATGGTTTTGATTTTATAAGTAATAGAATGTTCAGGGCTTATAATGATGGGATGTTGAAAACACTCTTCAGCTTAACTATACTGGCGCAATCGTGCCAGTATAATACGTCTACAAATGTTTTGTATCTTGTTTCAGTGCAGGATAGCTAGATTATTATATTCTACATTATGGCTGGTAATGGAAGAGCATCTTCAAAGTGTGTGACATGCTGAGTATCACATTCCTGTTTTGAAGATGAATAACAATATTACAAGTGGATATGCACCAGTGCCCAGTGCCTACTTCCTTTGCAAAAATTGGGTATTCCAAAAGTATATAGCACACAAGAGCTTCTACAAAAATTAATTTTAACAGAAAACAAGTAAAGTAAAGTAAAGTGTGCTGTCAAGTCGATGTTGACTCCTGGCGCCCACAGAAAACCAACGTATTAAATAGCAGATAAAATGAAAACTATCCTGAAATGAAAGAAATGCATCCCACTTAAGCATATGTGTTGAAGAACTGGAGAGGTGCTAATCAATGCTTCTAATCGAAATGTGTGGCTCAAATAATCTTGCTGGTTATTTAAGACCTGTCTGGCCAGACAGCAATGAAGTTGTTATCTTGGCTAATATGATTCCTCTAAACTATCATGGCTGAGACATTAATGCCTTTTTGCTTATGAATAACTAATCCAAACATTTCAACTCATCTGAAAAATCCTGGAATACCAAATGGCCAACAGCAAGATTAGAGGTATGCTTTGTGTTGGGTTAATGTCCAGCACAATAAATTACATTAAAAATATTCGCATTTAAACAACATTAACATGTTATTTTCGCATCTGAGAAAAGATAGACAGTAGATTGGCCACACAGTACTTTTTCACCAAGAAACATGGACACATTTAGGAGCCTGTTTCTGAAATCCTTTAAGCCAAGTAATTGTAATCAAATTGTATGGCATGGACAAAGTTGTATACTACTTCTAAATGTGGCAGCCAGACTGGTCTATGAGTAACTTGAAGAGACCATATTATGCCAGTTGCACTGGCTGCCGAATATGTTTCTGGGCAAAAGATGAAGTGCTGGTTATTACCTTTAAAGCCTTGAATGGCTTAGGTCTGGGTTACCTTAGAGAGCACTTTCTTCTGCACGATCCCCACTGCACATTAAAGTCATCTGAGGAGATCCATCTTCAGTTACCACCGGTACATCTAGTGGTGACCCAGAGGCCTTCTCTGTAGCTGCTCCTGGGCTGTGGAACGCACTCTCAGCAGAAATCCGTAGCTTGAGTAGTTGGCCTTCAGAAAAACCCTTAAAACCTATCTGTTTGGCCTGGCCTTCCATGGTTTTTAAACTGTTTTAAATGTTTTAATTGTTATGGTTTTAAACCATTTAAAAATTGTTTTGTAATGATTGTTTTTAAATGACTGATTTGTGGGTTTTATTTTTGTTCCTGTGCTCCACCCAGAGCCATTTGGATGGGGAGATATATAAATGTAATATATAAATAATAAATATTTTTTTAAATAGATAATTTCCCCTTCTCCCTACAACAATATCATACACATTCATTAGCAGAGATCAACATATAAAAACCTGTTTCTGTGTGCAGATTACTCCTAACTAGATCAGGGCAAAGCTATGCACAATTATTACTAACAATTTAAACTTTTAAAGAATCAACTAAACATTTCATTACTGAAATTATAGGGGGTTGATTATTGATTATAGGAGAAAGAATTAAAAATAAAACAATACATCTAATAAGATCTTCAGAAACAGAAACAGAAATCCAGCCGCTCGCTGCCCGACTGGGCTGTGTGGCTTGTTTGCCCCAGCCCACCTTCCTCCAAGGAGCACGTGACACCGGGTGAGCTCTTGCCTTTTGGCTCCCCGGGTGCTCCAGGCTGGAGCAGCAAGGGACGGAGAGCACGCGCTCCCACTCAGTCCAGCTCTCGAAGGCAAGGAGAGCGGACATGCCGGCAGTGAGCTATCTCTGAGCCCACGTGGCAATGCGTCTGGGCTGCATAGCGGCAGCAAAGGTGGGGGTTGGGCTTTTAAGCCCGCCCGCCTGCCTGTAGCTGTGAGCGGGGCTCAGCAGGCGGTGCCGGCAGGCAAGTGGCTGGGCTGGAAGCAGCGACCAATCTCCAGTGGCACGCAGGGGCGCGGGGTCAGGCTTTTAAGCTTAAGCACCTGTAGTAGCAAGCAGCCGCAAGGCAGGTGCACAGGCCCGAGCAGCTGTCCGGGTGCTCCCCCGGTGCAGGTATGTTGCTTGGGGGCGGTTTGGGAGTGCCGGGACTGTCAGCGACCACGCAGCTGGGCCCTCTGGCCCCGGGCTCTCCATCGTTGGCTGGCGCTGCGGCCGCTCGACACACAGCCTGGCCTTCGGGGTGGTGCGCCGTGGTCCGCCCACTTTGCCCTTTACCCCAGCTCACAGATAATCATAGTAATGTTAACAATATCCTCCCCCTCATACACACAACGATACATACCAACTTTCCTCCTATTTAAGCTTACAATCTTTATAGAGGCAACCCTAATGATTATTCACTCACTATTTGAGTCAATGAGTTTGGGTATATGTATGTGCAGCATTAGTTGCCAGATCACTGCTTTTTGTTCTAGTTTTCTAGATTAGTGATTGATATGACTTTATCACTTACATTTACAATATAGCATCCAGAATTTGTCATACGGACTCATGTGTAGTGCTTTCCTTCCTTTACTCTGAATTTTGGCTTTTCTGCAGCAATTGCCTCCGCTACTAATAGCAATTTTTGGCCCCTCACTATTTACCTTTGCACAGTATTTTTCTATTCTACTTTACCCCAGCTCGCCTGGGAGTTGCAACTGGGGATTGGGATTTTTAGCCCACCCCCCGTAGCGGTGAGGCGGGTGACCTTTTAAGCTCAGCCTGCGGCTATCTGCGGCGTCGGTGTAGGGCAGCGAGCTCCGAGGCCGGCTGCGGCCACATGGGTGGGTCGGGCCAGGCCAGGCGGTGGCTGCCAGAGGCTGGGGTCAGGCTTTTAAGCTCCCCCTCATAGCGGTGAGGTGAGCCATGCGGCGGCAGCCAGAGACGGGAGTCGGGCTTTTAAGCCCACCCATCCCCCCTCCCAGTGGCAAGGTGGGTGGGCTTTTGGGCTCAGCCTGCGGCATGTGTGTCAGGCTAGGTCCGACGCGGCCCCCCGCCAACAAGCAACGCGGCGTGGGACAACCAGAGCAGCTGGCCAGGTTTTAACCCAGCCAAGGTTCGTCACGGGGGCACTTAGTGTCGGGGCGGGCCAGCTGTTAAGCACAGCCTGCCACTTCCGGGATGGACACGGGGGGGCGGTGCAGCGGGTGGCCTTTGCTGCCACCCGGGAAGGCCTCAACAACCTCCCTCCACAATCCTCGTGGGATGCAGAAGGCTAGCTGAGACGGGCCTGGCAAGGGGGGCCCGCTCCAGTGGCCAGCCCTCCCCACGTGAAGTGTCCTGTATAGGCCACTGTTCTGCAGTGCGTTGGTCAGGACACCCCTTTTGAGTGGGTGTCATTCCTGTGGCAAACTCTCCAAGGGGCTGAGCATTTCTCTCCCTGCAAGCGGGTGTTGTGGCAGGCCAACCGAGAGGAGGTGGCTGCTATGAAGGGGGGGCTGCTATGAACAAACAAAACAAAATACCTCACATTCGATATTTGCTCCCTCTAAGTCTTTGCCATTCATTCCTCCCAGGGCCTTCAAAAGGAATTCTCTCAATTTCAAAAGGAATTTTATTATCATGGTTCACCTTAAGTGGCGCAGCGGGGAAATGCTTGACTAACAAGTAGAAAGTTGCCAGTTCAAATCCCCGCTGGTATGTTTCCCAGATTATGGGAAACACCTGTATCAGGCAGCAGCGATATAGGAAGATGCGTAGAGGCATCATCACATACTGCATGGGAGATGGCAATGGTAAGCCATGAGACTTGCTGGGTGACTCTGGGCCAGTAACTTCTCTCTCGGCCTATCCTACTTCACAGGGTTGTTGGGAGGAGAAACCTAAATATGTAGTACATTATAGGGGGTTGATTATTGATTATAGGGGAAAGAATTAAAAATAAAACAATACATCTAATAAGATCTTCAGAGACAGAAACAGAAATATATAGAAAACTTCCTACTTTCCAGAAGAGCAATCTTAAGTCATCTTGTCCGACATGCTCAAGATAATGAAATACAATGAAATTCCACCAATGTTTAAGTGATAGATGAAAATAATGGCAATATATGAACCAGGGGCGTAGCAAGGTTGGAGTGGGCCCAGAGACAAGATCTTAAAATGGACTGCCCTCACTGAAGCTCAGCTCATGAAGTAAAGAAATCTTAAATGAGGCTGAATAGTGGTAACAAAAAGCATTGTAAATAAATATACATACATACATACATACATACATACCATACACCTATGTGCCACAATAGAACATCATCCTAAATTATTTTTTAATTTCGAAGGATGAATTACAACTGAAGGAAGCTTGGGCAGGTGCGCGGCTGGGGGAGTCAGTCATGTGACTTGCCTCTGGGGGCCCCCCAAGGCAGTGGGCCCCCAGACAACTGTCTCCCCTTGCCCTATTATAGTTACGCCCCTGATATGAACAATACTGTCTCAGAGAGAAATGCGGAAAGAAAGCAATACAACATTTAATTTTTGTGTCACAAAGAACTTGAAAAACAGTTTCAGTTATGCTCTTAATGCACGGTAATCTCTGCGCTTGGAAACAGTTTTCTAAGTAGAAAAACTGTTAAAACTGCGAGGGTCACTCATCCAAATGCAGATCTGAATGGAGAAGACATCTATTTGCATGCATAGTTTTTCATGAATGATAATGGTTAGCCAGGACATTTAGATTACACACAAGAGCAAATTATGAAACTCTAGTTATAGGATGGATAGATAGATAGATAGATAGATAGATAGATAGATAGATATTTTATTACGATCAAAGACCAGCAACATAATATACATCACATACAAATTAAATGATGTTAATATGAATAAAATAAAAATACATCCCATACAAACAAAGAGAGAGAGAGAGAGAGAGAGAGAGAGAGAGAGAGAGAGCGAGCGTAATACAAGTATACTGGTGTATTAATGACTATTATCTTTAGACTTTCCACCACCAAACTGCCTTACAGAAACTGGCTACATTATGAGTAATAGTGAACTGCTTGTACAATAAAAGAAAACAAATAAAAATTCATCTGATTGACCCATAAAAAGTATTTTAAAAGGTGTGATTATTTTGCTGTGTAAATCTTTATAGAAGCACAGTAAAGTAAAATGTGCCTAACAGTTTCAACTGCTTCTGATCCACATGGGCCACATGATTTGCAGGTGTGCTCATCATATTACTAAACCTCCCCTCTGACAGGCCAGACGGGAGAGAGACTTCCATTATTTAGGCACCACCAGGGTGGCAAGATAACTGGTTGGTTCCAGATTAAGATTCAGCCTCCATGACTTAAAATCTTTAGGAACTGTATTTAAATCATTTTAATGTTCCAGATCCAGGATGTGCTGCCTGATAACCTCTCTGGCCTTTGTGTAGCCAAGTGACATAAACAGCTCTGGAGAAAGGCCAGCTCTGGAGAAAGGTAATAAAACAACAGCTTGGAACAGCGTTATTCTGGCTTGACTGAAATTTATCAAGATATATGTAGTTAAACTGAGTAGGCAAGCAGCTTCTGTTAATTTCACTCAAAAGCAAGAAAGAAAACTTTAATGGCAGATGGCAAGATTAGGGGTAACTTGTCCCTCTGAGCCCCCTCAGGAGGGCACAACTATCTATGTATGGGTGGGAGGAATGTTCCTCTACCACAAGAGTTTTTCAAACTGCTATCCATTTTTGTAATAAAATATGCAATTAACTGCATATCAGCAAATATTGCCCCTTAAAAAGAATCTTTCCATTTAGTGTGAAATTAATAGGGATAGAAATTGCTTCTGATCAACTTCATATCTCCTACAAGAAGTGATGACTATAAGCATTTGTGATGGAAATAATAAAAGCTTTTATACCCACTCAAAACACCATAAGAAAAACAACAACACATGACAACCAGCTCAGAGTTACATGTCTGACTAGCTGACAAGCAAAGGTGGAGGTGACTGGGTAGCAGACACATTGTCCTAGATAATACAAGTGTGGCGATCGCTTCTTATTTGATATTGTCACATCATGGAAGTGCTCCAGCAAGTCTTTACAAGTCAAACTATCTTTCACATATAGTAATCATATATTACGTTCAATGTAGCATCAGAGTTGCTCCCTGATGTGGCTGAAGACTCTTGGAAACAGAATTTTGGAACAGATTAGTCCAATCCCATAAAGCAATTCTTGCATTCTTTGAAAATATTACTCTTTCTCAGATGTGAGAATAATGCACTGTAATAGTTCAGACGCGATTTTGCACAACCACTAGTGGAAGATCTTCTCTGAGACATATACAGGCTTGCACAACAAGGCTGTGTTTGTGTTGCACAACTGGACATCTTCCACTAGCACAAGGGACTTGTACAATAGCATTGCCCTTGCACATCACTAATCTGGAAGCAAGCTCCCATTATGGTATTGTTTTTGTATTATTGTTAAAATAATTGGTAAAAACTTTTGTTTTCAAAATATGCCACATGGACTACTCCAAGCCTCTTTACTTAAAAGAAAACCAACAAGCAGGTTTGTTATTAAGAAGTTAACTTTAATATGATTCTTTCCCACCAAAACACCATAATTTACAGCAATTATGAACAAAATTATTTAAGAGATATTATTCAAATACTGGAACTTACTTAATGCAAGTAAGAAAAGTAACACTTTCCTAAAGTGTTACTTAGCAATGGATTAAGTTACTTTGTTAAGCATATTAGAGTGGGGATAAGAGAGCTCCTCTTAAATGTTTTTAACTCTGTTCTGAGGAACCAAGGACTTCCTCGAAAGCTTACCATGGATTCCTCTAAGACAGCTTGTCCCTAACTACAAAGCAACTCCTGCCATGTTCCAGGGTGCACTTTCAGGTCACACAAGACAAAGAGGCCCAATTTACCTGGGTAACATTACATGTGAACTGATTTGTATTTGGTACATTTATATCCCATCTTTCATCATGAAACTCATCACTCAAGGCAGCATAGATGGAGTTCCCAGGTCATTACTGCAAAGCAGAGGCAGGTCCCCTCCCCCTTTTAAAATCTTTTTACTCAAATGCATGAATTCAAGTTCCTCCTTGGAAAAGAAGAAGAAAAAAGCCCAATTGCAGATACATTTAAACATAAAATCGTGAATGGAAAACTTCAGTGTTCATTTGCAATCCAGATAAAATTAAAAACAAAGTAGCAGCAACAACAACAACAGAGCTCTATCTGCTGTATTTTTGTAGGGCAACTGTTCTAACATGAATCAGTAGATAACATAACAGTGATTTTTATCCTTCCAGGTGAAAATGAGGGTCTAACTAGATGCAGCTGTAGCAGATCTGTGTTTTAGAACATCAGTTGCTGCTTTATAAAATATATAAAGTAGGAGAACTGAAAATCCAATTTCATGCAGAAAAGGGGAAGATGGGAGAGAGGGTTCTGTACGCATCCCCCAAACCCAGTTTCCTAGCTGACTGTCTCTCAATGAGGCTCCGAAATCAAAATCAGGCAAGTCCCATTGGAAAAAAGTGGCTGTGCATGAGTCTGACATGGAGAGGGGAAATTGAGGCCAGGGGAATGATTCAGCAGTGCCTTCCCACCTGCCACTTCTACACTTTGGAGTTCCTGCTTTGCCTTATGCTTGTTCAGTGCATCTTACATTCTAAGATGCACTGAAGATGTTCTTAGAACATTCTAAGATGTCCCCTGCTAACTGGGCAAAGAGGCACCTTTTACCGTGGTGATTCTCTTTATTTAGCAGGGGGAGAGTAACTGGCCCTATCCACCCCCAGCACAGTACTTCCAGTGACTGTTGCTGGTGTGTGTCTTATGTTTCTTTTTAGAATGTGAGCCCTTTGGGGACACGGAGCCATCTTATTTGTTTGTTATTTCTCTTTGTAAACCGCCCTGAGCCATTTTTGGAAGGGCGGTATAGAAATCAAATAATAATAATAATTATTATTGTTGTTGTTGTTGTTAATAATAATCACTCTTACACCAAAAATAATTGGGTGATTTTGGCTCCTACAGTTGTGTCTGGCTTGCTCCTATACAAATTTAATCCTTGTTCCACAACACAGTTTTTTATAGCTGCTTCCCTCATAGAAAGAAAGAAATATTATATAGATTTCAATAAAAGTTTATTCTGGAACAACTCCATTTTCTCCTTCTCCTTTCCCTCCCTTTTATGTTCTGACTTCACCCCTCACACTACAGGATTCCCACTGGGATAAATTTCTCAACAACACAACATAAAGTATTTCTAGATAGAATATAATACCATTTCATTAATTAAACAAACACCCTTTCCCCAAGCCTTTTGTCATTTGCCTTGGGGGACAACAAATTCTAGAAGGCCCCCCCCCTTAATTAAAGACCAAATTTACCAAAATGAGGGACTGGTATCCAAATCTGGGTGCATGCATTGATTTATCTCTCTTAAAATTCAGCTCTTAAATTTTACCTTTCTCTATATATTGTCCTACATATCTGACAAATACAGAGGACACCAATGATATATAGTGCCTAGAGGCCTCTATCACAACCTATTGAAGCTGTGGTTGAGTAACTTGAAAGCTGGTGCTCCAGAAAAGAGAGCAATTGATGGAAGAAAGTCTGTGGCAATGGCCAGCAAAAGCTGGGAAAGGGAAGGATGGAAAGGAACTCCTTCAACCTTCCATGCTGATTCCTTCTCACATGGGGATGAACTGTCTCCTTACATCTCTGGATTTTTGTAGTTAATAAAAAAATTGGGGGGGGGATGTCTGGCACAAAACACACAAACATGCACAACCCAGATTATGCATGTTTGACTTTAGTCAGCACGTTCAAAACTGTTGGAAATTTTTCACAGCTGATGGCAAGTGTGACCTATTAAGGTGAAAGAAAGATGCTTTGGGAAACTATCCAGCAAGGGGTGGAGGTGGGTCGGTACTTTCTCATATGTACAATAATCCCTAAGAAATCAATTAAATTGTCCTACACACTCAAATGAGCAAGAGAAAAATAAATGATCTAGAAGTTGAGGTAAGCAGTGAAGTGGCCAAATTTGCACCACTGACTATTTGATCACACTAACCATTTTGGGGTAGTGAAATCCACAGCAGATTGTGATGAACTCCAAAAGGATCTCTCCAAACTGGTTGAGTGGGCAACAAAAATGGCAAGTGCGGTTCAAAGTAAGCAAATATAAAGTGATGCATATTGGGGCAAAAAACTCCACTCCGATTTCATATACACTGATGGAGTCTGAGCTGTCAGTGACTGAACTGGAGAGAGATCTTGAGGTCATGGATTACAGCTCTTTGAAAGTGTAAGCTCAGTGCGTAGCAGCTGTGAAAAAGGCAAATTCCATGCTAGGGATCATTAGGAAGAGGATTGAAAATAAAAATGCTAATATTATAATGCCCTTATACAAACCTATGATATAGCCATGTTTGGAGTACTACATCTAGTTCTGGTCACTGTATGTTAAGAAGGTCATTGAAGAACTGGAGAAGGTGCAGAAGAAGGCTACCAAGATGATCAGGGGCCTGGAGCACCTTCATTATGAGGCAAGGCTACAGCATCTGGGGAATATTTAGTTTGGAAAAGAGGCAACTACAGGGAGACATGATCAAGGTGTATAAAATTATGCATGGAGTTGAGAGAAAGGACAATGATAATTTTTTATCCTTCTCTCACAACACTAGAACCAGGGGTTATCCCATGAAACTAAAGGTCAAGAAATTTAGGACCAACAAAAGGAAGTACTATTATTCACACTGTGTATAATTAATCTTTGGAATTGTCTGCCATGGGCTGTGGTGATGGCCACTAGCTTGGTTGGCTTTAAAAAGGGCTTAGGCAAATTCATGGAGGACAGGTCTATCAATGGCTACTAGTCTGGTGGATATAGGCCACCTCCAGCCTCAGAGGCAAGAAGACTCTAAATACTAGTTGCAGGGGATCAACAGCAAGAGAAAGAGAATGCCCTCACTTCTTGCCTGTGGGCTTCTCAGAAGCATCTGGTGAGCCACTGTGTGAAATAGGATTCTGGACTAGATAGGCCTTGGGCCTGATCCAGCAGGGCTGTTTGTATGTTCTTATGTTCTAAAAAAGAAAGCAGAATGGATAAGTTCAATAGGAGAGGTTGGATGGGAAAGGAAGCCAGAGAAAAAGAAGGATAGTCATAAATGGTGGAGGGCATTAACACTTTGACTGGGTTTCTTGGGGTTGGTCCATTCACTAGGCAGACTAGGTGGTTGCTTAGGGCACCAGTTCTTGAGGGAGCACATAAACAGTGCCAGAAGATAGCACTGCCCTATTATGCTTTTTCTCTGTCTTGTACTGCATTCCTGAAATACTGCACAGTGGTGTAATGCAATATGTAATAATTGCACCCTGGAGCCTCAACATTTGGCACCCCAAAATACTCAGTCTTCTTTGCTGATCTCACCTTAGACCCCAATAAACAGCTAGTCTTATAAGCTGTACTCCCTCTCATGAATATGAATTGTCTACTTCAGCATTCATTTAAATTTTTTTTAAAAGGTCTCAGACTGGATTTCCAAATTAAAAGAAGCATCTTTTTATCTCTGAAGTGTTAGAATTGTGTCCCCATAACAGACTGGGAAGTGTATCCTCTCCCACTGTATCCTCAAAGCAGCGTGGGCTAGTCCAGTGATCTTCACTATTTTTAAGGTATGGACCACAGTGGCCAAGAGGGCTAATTCCATTATGGTGGTGTGTGGGGTCTCAGGCACTAAGAGGGCTTATTCTGTGGAGGCAGGGGAAAGAGAGATCTAGGGCAATGGCCACAGTGGGAGAGAGAGTGAGTGCACGTGAAGTGACCGGAGCAGGAGGGGAGCAACAGAGAGAGAGAGAGAAAGAGGGAGCTTGGTGGCCATGCTGGCAGTGGGGAGAGAACTTTGCTTGCTCCCCTCCTGCTTATGAGTGGTTGGTGAGAACACCTCCAGGGGGCAGTGCACAGTTCCTTTGGAAAACACCACTCATTGCCACCTCAGGCACCTGGGAGCCTCTAGGAACTGTCTATATTCTGAGCAGCTCTGGGGATGGGGGCAGACTCTACACAGAATGCCAGGTGAGCTGCCGCTGGTTCCCAGAGGCTCCTGGGTACCCAAGGCAGCAAAGAATGGCTTTTTAACAGGAACTGCACACTACCCTCACCATGAGAGAGAGCTCACACATGGCGACAAGAGGAGGAGGAGAGCAAGAAGGAAGAGAGAAAGAAAGAGAAAGGTAGCAGCATGGCAAGGGAGAGAGTGTGTAAGCAGCTACATAAGGAGGAGGAAGTGAGCAAGAGAGAGACACAGTGATTCCATGGCATAGGAACATAGGAAGCTGCCATATACTGAGTTAGACCATTGTTCCATCTAGCTCAATATTGTCTACACTGACTGGCAGCGTCTTCTCCAAGAGTGCAGGCAGGAATCTCCCTCAGTCCTGTCTTGGAAATGCCAGGGAGGGAACTTGAAACCTTCTGCATGCAAGCATGTGGGTGCTCTTCCCAGAGCAGCCCCATCCACTAAGGGGAATATCTTACAGTGCCTACACGTAGTCTCCCATTCAAATGCAAGCCAGGGTGGGCCTGCTTAGCAAATGGGACCATTCACGCTTGCTACCACAAGACTAGCTCTCCTCCAATAGAGGCGGTGGTGGAGAGAGAGTGTGGTGGCAGGAGGGGAGCAAGAGAGAGAGAATGAGCTCGCTGAGAGAACTCAAGGTGGCAGGAAGCCGGGGGGGGGGGGGGGCAAACCTATGGCTTGCACTGGGATCTATGTAGGCCTCCATTGGCCTGCGGGTAATGTATGTTGTCAAGAACCGTGGCCTAGTCATTCGCTGGTCATCCACATGGGCTGGTCTTCTGAGCTCACAAATGAGCAGCCTATGTGAGCCAAGTTTTCAGGAGCCCTCCTATTTTCTGTATCTATGGAGAGACTCCTTTCCCAGTCCTTGGCTGTCATGTGTTAACAACAAAATAATGCAAATGGGTTTATTTCCCTCTGAAATCCTACTCATGGGAAATGAGAAGGCGAAGGTTACACTCATACAACGCCTTCATGACATTGAGCACCAGAATTTAGTTTCTAGGGGAAATAGGATCTGTTCCCCCTTATTTTTTAGTATCATGCCCCCTTTGGGGAATAGCGGTGCTAAATATTTAGCTCTCCTACACTTCCCAAAGTTTAGGATTGCTTTTACTAGGGCTCGCATGAATGTTTTGCCTTCAGCCCTTCTGGAAAAAAGATTTAACAAGGGATCGTCAGATTATGGCCTATGCCCCTGTGGTGCAGGCCTCCCTGAAACAGTTCTGCACGTGCTGCTTTATTGTTCCCTGTACTCTAACACCAGGAAAGAGCTCATATTCCCCCTATTAGAGCATCTTCCAGGAAGAGCTGACCCCTTTTATCTGAATTTCTGTCTCGAGGATCGAGATGATAAGATTACTAAGGTGGTGGCTAAATTCTTCTATGTTGCTATTAGATTAAGATCCTGCTTAAGATCCAAATTTTAGGAGCCACTGTTTACTACTATGTACTATACTATTGTTGGTGTGTTTTGTTTTTAATCTTTCTTATTTTGTATGTTTTCTGTATGGCCTATGGCCGCAATAAATTGAATTGAATTGAGCCAAGTTAAATTTGGGGCTCTGTCTGCACTTTGCACTTGGTTGGTTGGGTGGGTGGGGGACCAAAATCAAACTTTGCCTAGGGTGCCAAAGACCCTAGGACTGGCCCTGCGTGCAATGCAGGTTACAGTATTCTCAGTGCTGCTTTTTTATCATTATTTATGCAGACATTTTAGAAAGCACATACCTTTAAAGGGTGAAAGGGCAGATCTACAATTGAACAATTGTCTGCAATGAATATGGGTCCTCACCACTAGTGTCTGACTTAGAGCACCCAAATGTCTGACTTAGAGCATAATTTCCCCATAGGAATAAATGGGCAATGAAAAAACAATAGCTTCCAAATGGCCAGGCAGAAAGACTTCACTTGGTGTTGCTGCATGATTGTAGGATTAAATTGCAGGGGTCATGGGCGGGGAGGTGGTGCAGTTGTGGTCTATAAAAATAACATCTCCCTTACCAGGATTCCTGTCGAAGTATCTGGTCATTAGGAATGTGCATGGAACTGGCTCGGAGGCCAGTACTTATTGTGCGGCATCAGAACTCAGCAAATGATTTTGATTTTCTCATTCTGGATGGGCTCACACTTCCCCAGAAGGAATAGGTGCATAGTCTGGGAGTGCTCCTAGACTCATCTTCTCCCTAGTGTCCCAGGTTGAAGCAATAGCCAGAGGTGCTTTTTATCAGCTTTGGCTGATATGCCAGCAGCATCCCATTTCTTGAGATGAACGACCTCAGAATAGTGGTATATACGCTGGTAACCTCCAGACTTTACTACTGCAATGTGCTCTATGTGGGGCTGTCTTTGCACATAGTCCAGAAACTGCAGTTGGTACAGAATGCAGCAGCCAGGTTGGTCTCCGGATCATCTCAAAGAGATCATATTACTCCTATACTAAAAGAGTTACACTGGCTGCTGATAAGTTTCTGGGCAAATTACAAGGTTATAATTTATAAAGCCCTAAGCAGCTTAGGCCCTGGGTATCTAACAGAATACTTTCTTCTCCATGAGCCCCATCGCCAATTGAGATTATCCCGAGTGGTCTGCAGGGCAGGCTGCCGAGTGGCAGCCATCTCTGGTGGCTATGCAGAATAGGCCTTTTCTGTTGCTTCCCCAACATTCTGGAATGCATTCCCTGCTGAAATGAGAGCCTCCCTATCTCTGACAACTTTTAAAAAGTCATTAAAGACTTACCTTTTCACCCAAGCTTTTTAATTAATTGTGGTTTTAAATTGTTTTAAGGTTTTTACTTTTGTGCTCTGGCTTGTTCTTATGTTGTTGTAAGCCATCCAGAGATGGAAGTTTGGGGCGGCATGCAAATTTGATAGATAGATAGATAGATAGATAGATAGATAGATAGATAGATAGATAGATAGATAATGTGGACTTTGAAGGAGATCAGTTCACCTGTTGGTTGTTTTATTTTTTTTTTTAAACAAACTTTTTTAAAAAAAAAGTTCATTAAAAATCAGCAGGTGGACTGATCTTGAACATTGACATATTTAATGTTACCATCATATGCTACTCCCATATGAATTTTGAGAACTTTCTGCCAGCCATTCTGGAGTTATAATATGGGTGCAAAAATGAAGGTGCTACTCCTTTTATAAGAAGGCAAGGTGCAAATTCCTGAAGATGAGGCTTGAATGATGGCCAGAGTGGGAGACTAAATTCCAGAACTTTTTGTAACTTTAAGCCATGCAACAAAGTTGCGTTGTAAAAGTAAAAGTAAAACTTTTAAACAGTTTTAAAAACTTTTTAAAAAATCATTTTATAAAATCAATGAGTAAAACAATATCCTTGAAATATTGCACACTTCAGTGAGTGGTCTTCAGTCACTGGTCTGAAAAGGCCAGTGGGCTAGAGATGAAACCAAGCAGCCACTTCTGTTAGCAACAAATGACTTTCTCCAGGCAATGAAGTATTGTTTCCTTTCCTGTCTCTAGAATTAAGCCTTGGCAAAGGTTATCTGCAGATCCAACAGAAAAGAAAAGAAAAAAGGAAGTGAAATCTTTGGCATTTAGAGATGCTGAAATACTTGCCTCATATGCTGGATTGCTTCATTTCAAACTACCTCCAGCCATTACAAATTCCTGTTCTAGAACAGAAAGATACTTCTTACTATGGATGTGCACAAATAGGAGGAGAACCAAGCTGATTTTTGCAATTCAATTTGAGTTTTAATTGAATCAGCCTGATTTAATTCGAGCTCGAATCCGCTGCCCTCAAATCTGGGTCAATTTGATTTGAATTTGATTCAATTCTAGTTCTAATCAATTTGGCTGAATTTTTAAGAGCTGGGGGCATCAAAGTCGGTGGGTGGCAGGGTCCATGGGTGCTAACTGCCACCCAACCCCCCCCCCCCCCAATTCAGGCAAAGGTGTGAATTCTTACCGTTGTGGATTCTTGGTTGTGAAATGACTTCTTCATAGAGAATCCCTATGAAGAATCCTTTTGAAGAAGTCATTTCACAACTGAGAACCCACACATAAAAATTCCCCAAAAAATCACTCCTGGCAGTGATGGCAGAAGTTTGGGGGGACAACATGGAGATGATAAAATGGAGGCTTGATTACTGAATTGATTCGAGCACGAATCGATGGTTATTCAATTCAACCTCGAATCTGGTAAGCATCCTCAAGGGTGATTTGATTTGAGGTTCAATCACTCAGATCACGCAGATTTGAGACGAATCAATTTGGCCACAAATCAATTCACACATCCCTACTTTTTACCTGGCTGCTTTATCACTGATTTGTGTATAAGTAGCATAACTGCTTTGCTATGATTATCTCATCTATTCTTGGGATAGGAGGAGAACCAAGCTGACTCTGTGCAATGCTACTTCTCCCCCTGCATTCTCCTCACCTTGATGTCTAAAGCTTGATGACTAAAGTTGTAGCCATCACCAAGGAGTCAATGAGCACATCATAATAGAGAAACCACAGGCAATATCATAATTGCCATCTGCAGGAGTGGGGGCAAAGTGTCATCCTCCAGCACTGGGGAGAGATGTAGCTGGTGGGTACCTGTCTACAGTAAAAACATACGTTTTTTTATAATACTCCCATCCTGGGAATTCTAGTTTGGAGAGAGTGCTGATATTTGTCAGAGTTATTACTTTTTTTGAGTTTCACATTGGTCCCTATGGGGAAATTATCTGATGGGACCCATGTTCAATTCTTGCACACAAGCCCCTTGCACACAGGGCTCTGTTATGCCACCGGAATGGTGGCTGCTATTCTGACCCCTCTATCCCTTACATACATTCCTACATTTCTCTGTATATCTGCAAGATGGCAGTGGCAGGGCTGGGGATGGGATCTCAGCCAGGGCTCTCAAAAGTCAAGCTCTGGCACCTCACTCCCTGCACCCTGCTCTGACTTCAGGCAAAGACTGAACATTGCACTCAGTCTTTTGCTAGCCATGCTGGACAGCTAAATGTAATGTTCTCATTTTGTTTAGCCAAGTATGCATTTTCACCATGCACTTGAAATTTGATTTCATGTTATTTCTGATAAAGCTGGTGTGTGATACTACAATTCTTGGTTCAGTTAATACCATCATTTTGCAAGTCATCTCATCACCCTTGTTGGATTTATTTTACTGTGGCTTTCTTTATATTGTATGGTATTGTATTTATTTAGTAGCCTGATAGAAGAGACTCCCAAGGCAGTTTACAATGGATAAAAGGACAATGAAAACACAATACAACAAAACAATAAGCAGCAGTAAAAGAAATCAAGGACTTAAAAATAAACATACGGAAGGAAGGAATAACCAACCAACCAAACAAACAAACAAATAACATTACAGTGCCAATCACAGCAAAAGGCAGGGCAGTATTAGCATTCAAAAACTCTCTTAGAGTCACTGCTCACCAGAACATGAACTGGGCTAGACAGGCCTCTTTGCACAGCTGTAATGGCCTTGTCTCTCATGCCTTCCTCAGCCCATATCTAAGGGCCCCAGATATATAAACTGGAACACACAAAAAGGCAGATGTGGGAGGAAGAAGTCCTTCAGATATCCTGCCCCAAACTGCTCAGAAGATTAATGGTTAGAATCGGTATGTTAATCTGAACCCAGAAACAAACTGGGTAACCAATGCAATTTGAATAATGGGCCAATTCAGACAACAGTTCCCACACCCACACAATTAGGAGGGGAATGTGCCAAGAGCATGCCCACTGGGTCATCATCCATGGACATCCTAAAGCTTCCCGGCATATCCTTTTATTGCACAGTGGGGGCTGTTCATACAAATGACCCCTCTAACACCCATAAGAACATAAAAACAGCCTTGCTGGATTAGGCCCAGGAGAGGAGAGCTGGCCTTGTGGTAGCAAGCATGACTTGTCCCCATAGCTAAGCAGGATCTGCCCTGGTTGCATATGAATGGGAGACTTGATGTTTGAGCACTGCAAGATATTCCCCTCAGGGGATGAAGCCGCTCTGGGAAGAGCAGAAGGTTTCAAGTTCCCTCCCTGGCTTCTCCAAGATAGGGCTGAGAGAGATTCCTGCCTGCAACCTTGGAGAAGCCGCTGCCAGTCTGTGAAGACAATACTGAGCTAGATAGACCAATGGCCTGACTCAGTATATGGCAGTTTCCTATGTTCCTATGTAATCTCATCCAGCATCCTGTTTCACACAGTGGCCCACCAGATGCTTTGGGCAAGACCACAGGCAAGAGCTGAGAGCATGCTCTCTCTCTCTCTCTCTCTCTCTCTCTCTGCTGTTGCTCCCCTGCAATTGGTATTTAGACAAATCTTGCCTCTTACTACTGCTTTGTACTATCGGAGGTGTTTCCTCCAAGAGCAACACCTGGTGGACTCCAGCTGAAGAGATTGCTGGAAGCCCCCAGCCAAAGACACCAGATAGGTGAGACCCCACCCCCACCTCCACCTTGGTCATGATATTAGAACTTGGAGTTCTTTAAATAAGGCCTAGTTTGGGATAGGGAGGGATTAGGTGGCAAGACTGTAGAACAGCAGGGGTGGGTTAGGGAGAGGCCACAGTAATCCCCTCCCCTACTTTTCCTTTCCTTCACTTTCTCAGTCTCCTCCAAAAATAGCCCCACCTATAGATAGCTCTGTGTGTGGCACGCAGACCAAAAACAGACCACCATCGACCCCACATCCCCTTAAAGGTGCTACTTCTCTCCACTCCCAGCAGAGTTAGGGCTTTTTAAAAACCAAGATGTCTGGGAGGGTGCAGAGCAGAGTGGTGGGCAGAGGAAGAGGAGATGCTGCTTATCATGGTGGGCAACGGCGAGAGGGGTCTACTCCCCACGTCCTCCCCACAAATGTGGTAATGCACAGGCTCTCCTTTCCAGAGAAGCCTGGCTCCACAGTGCAGCTGCCTGTGGAGGCAGCTGAGGCAGAAGTAGGGGGAGGCCCTCCCCTCTCAGAGAAGCTCTTCTTGCTGTGGCAGCAGAGAAAGAGGTGCCGTCAACTGCTAGCCCAACCAGATCGCTCTCTCCATCTGCACCAATCTCTGTTGGTGGAGCAACCCACCCCACTACACCGCATCTGAGACTGAGTAGGAGCAGGAGGGAGTCATTCTGGTTGTTCCTAGTCCTTCTGAGCCACAAACAGAAGGCAGTGGCAGCAGCGAACCAGCAGCCTCAGTACCACCACCAAAATGGCCCTGGACTGAGAGCAGCATGGTGTGGGAACCCCTTTGAGCACTGCCCTTGGTGATCCAACCCATGCTGTCTGTACCCACAGAACCACACTAGTCAGAAGGGGTAAGGATCCCAAGCCTCTAGGAATGACGGCGATGCTGAAGCACCTGCTATGGCATCACTCAGGGGTCCCTGCTACTGCTGGCAGAAACAGGCCTGGTGTGCCCTTGACTAGTGGCAAGGCACCTGCTCCTGCTCCCAAGTCTGGTCGCCCAGAGCCTCATCTCATCACCCAGGCCATTGGGGAGACAATTGCTTTCAATGACCAGCCCTTCCAGGTGGTGGAGAACACTGGCTTTTACTGGCTGCTCTAGCTGCTTGTCCCCGACTACAAGATCCCCTCATACACCACCTTCAACAGGCTAGTGGTATCCGCCCTGTATCAGGCCTGCAGGGAGGCCATGTTGGGGCTGCTGTGCACAGCAGTATCTGACACCATCATGCACTTCACTGTGAATATGTGGCACAGTCCAGTGGGAGGCATACTGCATTCCTGTACCTCATGGCACACTGGTGGGAGTGGGAGAGTGAGGGGATAGCTGGTGCCAGTGGCATGACCAGCCCGTTCCATGCAACAAAACATAGGTGGGCTGTGCTGCATGTGGAAGTGCTGGACACTGACCACAAGGCAGCTGAGTTGTCAGCAGCCATGAATCGCCAGGTGCAGGAATGGCTGTCTGGGCAGCCAAACCTTTGCCGATGATTCATGGTCACCGACAATGCCACCAACATCTCAGAGGCAGCCAAGCAGGGTCAGTTTGTGTCCATCCATTGTATGGCACACACTCTGAACTTGGTTGTATGGAATGCACTTGGCCCTTCTGGAGCTGCAGTCCCCGCTGAACATGCTGGGCACCACCCTGCTGCCACCACGACTGCTCTTGTGGATAAGTGCCACAAGATAGCAGCTTACTTAGCACCATAGCAAAAAGGGTAGGTGTATGCTCAAGGAGTGGCAGCTTCAGCTGGGCCTACCTGAACACCTGATCCCTCAGAATGTTCCGACCTGGTGGAACTCCAGCTTTCTTTTGCTCTGGTGCCTGCAGGAGCAAGAGCTGGCCATACACACCCTGGCAAGGAGGTGTGGCTTTGAAGTGTGCGACCTATCCAACCAGTACTGAGAGTTCCTTTCCAAGGCTATCTTGGCCCTCAAGCTGTTCTTTGTTGCCACTAATAGCTTGCGTGCTAAGACAGTAACACTGAGCTAGGCTTTGGCCAACACTCTTCTCCTCAAGTAGATGATGGCTTGAGGCCACACTGACCACTAAGGAAGCAATTGCCTTGGCAGGTCAGCCAAGGACTAGAGTGGTGGAATGGCTCAGGACACCCTTGTGTAAATCAGCAGAGCATGTTTTGTTCTGCCTATGTGTCCTTAGGATGAAGGGCAAAGAGGTCACCCCTGACCAGCTGCTCAGGTGGAGGGATCTCCTGGTTGCAGAGGTTAGGCAAGCTGAGGATAGGGGGCAACCAGGAGGAGGATGCTTGAGCACCTGCTGCTAGTGCACAGTCCAGCCCTAGCAGCTGTACTATCACCACCACTTCCCGGTCCAGAAGCATGGTTTCCCTCGCAGGGCCAAGTGAGCTGGTGGTTCTGCCTCCGTGTTCCACCTAGTGGTTCTTGGAGAGGTTCCTTGGCACCTTGCCAAGGGGACAGGAGGAGCCCACTGATCCCTGCAACAATGCTGAGCAATGTGTGTTGCAATACCTGCAGGAGCTGGTGGCAGGCTGCTAGATGGGTCCTCTCGTGTCCACCAACCAACATCCAGAGCGAGAGGGTATTCTCCATGGCCGGGGGCAGGATGACACCACATTGCTCCTGCCTGGATGACATGGTGGAATGGCTGGTCTTCCTGAAGGCCAACCTCCCCTTGCTGGGCTATCCTGAGCTGGCCATGGCGGGTGAGTGACTCCTGGTCACCCCCACCCACCGCAACACCACTGGCAGCTTGCCCTACCCTGGCCAACCCCAAACCCAGATGTGTCACAGTCTGCTGTTAGTATTTCTGATAAATGCAGACACACATGCAGTTGCACACCACCACAATGGCCGATCATGGGATATGGACTGGTGCCCTCACCCATGTGTCAGGCTGTCAGCTGGGGCCCAGCACCAATCTGAAGTCATGTTTTATCCAGACACAGGCAGGCAGAGATGAATGTGTACGCTGAAGAGAAGAAAGAAGACTTCTCATGGTAAGAGATTATCTCTACGCCTGGCCTTGAGAGTAACTTGTGCTTTAGTCCCTGCTCCGCTGTCCTCTGCAATCTGCAATCTGCACTGCAAGGTGTACTCAGTCAACATGTGGCTGAAGATGTTCTTTTAACTGAGCTTATGACTATGCTTGCTGGCTGCTAAGGGTGCTGCTGTGGCAGCTGTTGTAAGGAGTCATAACTGTGTGTAAAAGAGCAACTTGTGCCAATGATGTTACTGCAATACAGGCATTCGCAGTGTGGCCAGGAGCAGCTCTCCCTGCCTTTAAAAGGCAGGGAGAGTTGCTCTGGCTGCACTGCAAATGCAGCACTGGCTGATTTAGCTCCCAAACGGGGCTGCACGGCGCCGCTTGGGAGCTATATCACACTTCCCGTGTATGATGTCAGATGCGGGGGGGGGGGTGGGATGAGGCATGGCCCCTGAGAGCTTTGAACCCATTTGCTCAATGGTGGCTCCACCCCTGGACATATCACACATTTCTGAAAGCATTGTCTTTTGCTGTTGCTTAATTGGTTCATCAGTGAGCTCACAGGAATCAATTGTTATTCGCATAACACTCTACCATTTCAGTGCAAGTTACATAGAAGTTCTTGGTGGACTGCAACCTATATCAACAAAAAGAACACTTTTTGTTTTGAATAAGTTGCACAGAAGTTAGGAAATAATTTACATCCTCAAGGCAACCTTTGAATGGTTTCCAACTTGCCCTCCCCACAATGTACTCAGCCCAACACCTGTGTTGACTTCCTGCTTGGCAGCTGCAGTAAAGTCTTAAATTGCCTTTTTTGCTCAGGTTATTATAACTAATTAGGGCTAATGAACTGTTTGCGGAATCTGCTAATCTGATAGAGTCAAATTTTGCAGCTCCTATTAAAGTCAGTGGGATTTCTCCCATTGGACCACTGGGAGCATGCAATTTCAATAGAAGAGTATCTCTTACTGCTGAGTACAGGGGAAATCTGCAAAGTCTAAAATATGGTCAGTACTGCTCTGTTCTGTTAGCACATTATTTTTCTTGCCAAGAGCCATTTTTCTTTGGTTTTCCTTTAATTGTGCGGATATAGCAGGCTCTTGACAAGATCCATGTCCTTCAACAGTAAAATTTTCTTGCACAGCCATATGGGATTGAAAGCAGGCCTGTTTTAAGATTGTAGAAGCTATGAATTAAGAGTTCATGTCCTGACCAATGTCTACTGCTTTGTTTAAAATGTGCCTCTTACTTGAAAGCACCATCAAGATAGGAAAAGAATTGCAACTCAGTGAAATGTAGAAGGCTATCTAAGGAACATTTTATAACCCGATAATCATTTCCAGTAAAGGATGAATGAGCTTTTCCGTATTACTCTATAGCACAGCTAACAATGCTGAACTCACAGTTGAGAATATTGAGAGGCGAGGGTGGAGAGAAATGGTTTAAATATGGTATTATGCAGTTATTACAAAGGGGGGGAATGTACATGCTATAGCACATGTGGCAATCCACAGAAATAATGCATGGCACACAGGGAGAGAACTGTGTGTGCAGCCAGCTTCATTGGTTTCTATTGCTGCTGCAGTTCCTACTACTGCTTTGTAAACGTTACACCAGCATTTCACTTTGACACTGTAAAAAGCAACAAACAAAGCTGTTGCTCGATATGGGGGCCTCCCTATTCCTACATGCTCACTTCTATCAGTCCTAAATATGATTTCTTTCTTTCTGTATGCTTAAAAAAGACGACTCGCTATTCAGCAGAATACTGTGTCATATACCCTCGGTTGTGAATTGAGGTCTAGACAAATATCTCTCTATATAATACACTAAGGCCGTACGTGGCAAGCCCTGCCCACACAGTGCTTTACCAATGGGAGGTAACAGAGCAGAAGCATTGTGGTAATTGGACAGTGGGGATTCCATATGCAGATAAGGAAGAGGATCAGGTAGGGGGCAAGTGAGTGAGCAAGCAGTGGGGAGTGGGAGAGGGATTGAGCAAGCGGTGGGAAGTGGGGAAGCGGGGAGGGGTCAGGTGAGTGAGTGAGCGGTGTGGAGGGGGGAGAGTGAGCCAGCAGCAGGGAGGGGGCGAGTGAGAGTGAGCAGGGAGTGAGAGAGTGAGTGGCAGGGAGGGGTGAGTGGCGGGGAGGGGGTGAGCGAGCAAGCAAGTGAGCAAGCAAGTGGCGAGCGAGCAGCGGGGAGGGGGCCAGTGAGGGAGCAAGTGGTGGGGAGGGGGCGGCTGAGAGTGGGTAGCTGACTCTGAGCAATACAGCAGGGACTGTGATGGGGGAGCAAGGAGAGTAACAATGTCCTAGCGCACAGACGCTCTGTGCAGGTTCAGCTAGTACACATTATTTCATGATGAGAAATAGTCTGAACATGCTATGCTGCTCGGTGAATTTTACACACCTTTACTAGGTTCCTGTTACATTTTCAATTGCAAGAATGGTCTTTGAATGACTTTGAAGACTACAAACCCATTCCTTTTATTTTCCACTTTGGGAAGGATTGTTCCTTGTTTTGCAACAACCACCCCACATAAATTGTCTTTGAATGAAGCTTCATAACCTGCCGAGCTTGTCTTTTGTGACAACCATGGTAGTCTCATGTAAATAGGAATCAAGTGCGATTTGGCTATATTGAGCAGACACAATTTGTACTAGTCACTTTGAAAGGCTGTGGAAAAGAGTCAGAAGACACTTGTATACAAGTGGGAGGCGCAGGTGGAGGGATTACCCAAAAGAGATATGGTGTTCTTGGGGCTAGCTATTCAGACTTGGAACTGGCTGAACAGGAGAAGGAACCTTCAATCACCTCCCCCCACCCCCCACTTAGAAGGATTATTAGATTCAGGCCTTAAGAGCAACAAGATTCTTCTCATCCAATCTTATGGACATAGCACAGTAATCATCTACTATTCTTGTTAATGTGTGCTTTTCATATGCTCTGCTCTGGACATTTCTATTAACTGTACTTTATCAATACATAACAACTTTATATTTCTCGGCCATTTACAGTGTTTTGTCTCTTAGGAAGCTATGCCTCTATTTACAGGGCTTTTTAAAATTGTTCACTAGGAAGTTAATGTATCTTTACATAATACAGTTGAAGTATTTCCTAAGGGTGTACTATTTTGGCCCAATGTGCTACTTGTTCATACCCATACAATTTTACTCAGAACATCTAGGATTGGTTTTAAAAACAAACAAACCCAACAATGCTGGATTTCTACAACAGCACCTTATGGGTTAAAAAAGCCATGTGGGGGATTGCTGGCAGGAAAATCACCAACACGTAAATGCTTAAATATCTCTACTCCCATACTGAAGTCTTGAAATGGATTGGGGCTTTGTGCAGTAGCTCTTTAGAGTAAGTCAAATCCCTAAATAGCTGAGGATAAGGCTCTTCACACAAGCAGTGTGGAGAGCCTGAATGGGGTTCGTGGGGAGAGCAGGCTTGACCCACTCTGCCTGCACATGAACAGAAAGCCCTGCCTGGGAGGCTGCTCAGACGATTACCGGGCTGTCATGGAGCCGGTTGGGGCGGTGGGGTTTGGGGCCCCTTGGCCCCAGAAGTTCCAGAATGACCCGCATGAGTGCGTGGGGCATTCTGGGGAGCCCCCTGGCATTGGGAGGCTTGTTGTAGCCTCCCAGTTGCGGGGGCTACTCATGAATCACTGAGGCGCGGAGACACGCCATGGCGACACACGAGCAGTTAGCACCCAAAACCTGGGTTAAACAGCAGGCTACACAAGAGGATTTGCCGTTGCACTGCCAGCGGGAGCCATGTGACTCCCGGCAGTTCTAATGTGCAGGGGGAACCAGGATGGGCTCCCTTAGCCTGGTTCCCACTGCACGTGAGAATAGCCTCGATGTGTTTAACTTCACATCTAGTTTGGAGAATACTGAAAAATGCAGAATGAATAGACCCTCCTTGAAGCATTTTGGATTGTATTTTAATAGTGAGTTTTCTTTCAGCTTGCAAAACAAAAACCCATCCACTTTGAGATTTCTCTGGTTTTTAAAATGATCATCATTGGGTTTATATCAGAGAATTTGAAAGACAAAGGAGACAACACTCTACTTTTAACGTCCCCACTATAACATCAGCTACCTGTATAACAGCCACAATTCTAGAAGTGACAGTATTATCCATACCTGCTAACATGTCCCTATTTTCCCATTCACCTGGGGAAATAGGGACATGTTGGCAGGTATGTATTATTTCTGGTTTTGCACAACAGTTGCTGTTTCTGCAACACTATTCAGTGCTTATCCTGCTGCTGGTATGCATAAATGATCAGCACAAGGGTCAGCACAGCTCATTTGCCAGTCTCCAACATCCCAGCATACCAGCCACTCAAAAAAAGCACTGCCTTTGGTGAAGAAAGCTCATGTCTAAAACCACCTTTAATCAAGAGGCTTGGTGAATACGTCCGGCAGTACATTTAGTTCTACTGCGAATGTGTGAGCTACTTAAACAACTTCTCATCTAGTAATACTTACACAATTTAATCAAATTTCACAGACTATTACTTATAAACCTAGAGAAATGCGGGGGGGGGGGGTCTCCCTCCATTTAAGATGATAGTCACTTTTCTGTAATCTCCATGATGACTAGGAATACTCCAATTTTGCATATTTATGAACAGTTCAACATAAACATAACTTCTCGCCAGTGCAATTCTACAGATGCTAATTGTGGGGTCAGGACTCTTCCCTGCCATCATATCATTGGGCCTTAGAGGATCCACCTCTCATTCCAACAGGTAGAGTCTTCTTTGTACTTCATTTTTTCAGAAACAGAAGTCAAACATTCCATCTCGAACTGAAATACCAGCTGGCCATAGAAGTTGACAACGTTTGTAGCTTGCTAGGGCTGCACTCGGGCTTAGCTTAGCTAAGCTCTGCTTTGTTTGCTGCTGCAGCAGCAGCACTTATAGTTACTACTGTGTTGTGAGCCGCCCAGAGAACCATTTGTTATGGGGTGGCTAATAAATAAAGTTGATTATTATTATTACTGCTACTGCAGAACTGCCATTGCTGCTGGGGCTGGGGCTGCGGAGAGGGGAGTTGTTTTGTCAGCAGCTTGAGCTGCTGCGGCTGCTGCCTAGCGTACTGTGTCACTTCTTATAGAGCTGCCTTGCCTCTTGTCTCTCCAGAACCATTTTGTCTCAGCTAAGCCCTTTTTTACTACTTGCTGCTGGCCCTCATCTCCTCCAAACTAGGTGGACATTTGTTAGGACTGCAGGAGCCATGTAGCATTTGTAGCACCCCAATTTGCTATAAAAGTTGAGATTCAAGAAGTGATAATAAACCAACATATCCCCAACTTAGAATTAGACACTGTTAGCGCATCAGCTGGTGACAAGCACATTATTAAATCTGCAGACAAGCATGTTCCTTACTCTTACCATGAGTTATAAACAGCTGTGATGTACTGCAGCTGCTGAAGGATGCAAATCACTGTCAAAGATTAAACCTAGATCTCACATTTAGTAGGATCAAAGGGGATTAGGAACATTCAGAATATGGAATTATGCCATAATTGGGTAAATGGAAACACATATTTCTTGCACAAATTTTATCTCCATTACAGTGTTCGGAATGCATAAGTGAAATACATTTCCTCAGTAGATCACATTGCTCTGGCTTAACTATAGTAGAACTAAATACCTGGTGGTGTTATTTATATACTGTATAACTATATATAAGGGGAGGAGTGCTGGTCTTATGGTTGCAAGCATGAATTGTTCCCTTTGCTAAGCAGGGCTCACCCAGGTTTGCATTTGAATGGGAGACTACATGTGTGAGCACTGTAGGATATTCCCCTCAGAAGATGGGGCCATTCTGGGAAGAGCACCTGCATGCTTGTATGTAGATGTTTCCAAGTTCCCTCCCTGGCATCTCCAAGATATGGCTGAGAGATACTCCTGCCTGAAACCGTGGAGAAGCCACTGCCAGTCTGTGCCAGTCTGCCAGTCTGAGCTAGAAGGAACAATGGTCTGGCTTGTTATAAGGCAACTTCCTATGACCCTATATTCCCAATACTTGTGGGGTTTTTTTTTTAATGCTTTTTCTTTCTCTCAGTACACATCTGTACTGCTCCAAATTCTTTGCCAAATTCATGCCAAAAACCCCACAAAAATACCCACCCGTCTTAGATTTCTGTTCCCTCTGTAGCATGGCAATTCCATCTTTACATGCAGAAGGTTCCAGATTCAATCCTTGGCAACCCCAAGCAAGACTGAGTAAGAACCCTACCTGGAGATCTGCTACAGGTCAGTGAAGACAATGCACTGAACTAGGTGAGTCTGAGTCACAGAAAGGCAGCTTCATTTCTTATCCCTTTCTTCTTTTTCTGTATAAACCACATTGATAATTTATTGTTGAATACAACAACAAACCCAACACAACAAACAACAACAATTTCCAGTATTACACTGGCCAGGGCAGCAAGGAGATATACAGCCACCCCACGCCCACGATTTTTAAAACAGCACTGGCGGGGGAAACATGACAGGGGTAAGAGCACCCTCCCCATGCCTTAAAGCTATCCCTAGGAGGTAGGGATGTACACGAAACTGGCAGCAGCGGTCGTGGCGGGGGGATAGCTTTAAGGCATGGCGAGGGTGCTCCCCCCGCCCCCCGGCCATGTTTCCTCCACCGGCACTGTCCTTAAAATCGCTGGCACAGGGCAGTTGTGTACCTCCTTGCCACCCTGGCCAGCGTAATACCGGAAGTGGCCAGTGTGATGTGCGCACGCACACTGGCCACTTCCAGTATTACACTGGCCAGGGCAGCAAGGAGGTATACAGCCACCCCACGCCCACAATTTTTAAAACATCACACTGGCCACTTCCGGTATTACGCTGGCCAGGGCGGCAAGGAGATACACAACTGCCCTGTGCCAGCGATTTTAAGGACAGTGCCGGTGGAGGAAACACGGCTGGGGGGCGGGGGGGAGCACCCTCGCCATGCCTTAAAGCTATCCCCCCGCCACGACCGCTGCTGCCAGTTTCGTGTACATCCCTACCTCCTAGCTCCACCCCTCCCTATTTTTTTCATTATCTCCCTCTCGCCAAGGGGCCACCAGGGAGAGAGAGGTGAACACGGACCCCCTTTTCCCTTAGCTATACCCCTGCCAATATTCCAGCCAATCAGCTGGGCTGCCGGGACGCATTTTTCCTGGGCACACCCAGGAGAAATATATATATATAGATAATAACTTAGTACCGTGCTATGTTTACATGAAGCAGGTACTATGCATTAGGCATTGCCATATGGTCCTAATTCTCCCTTCCTCCAGGTAGTAGATGCAGAACTGCTAATCTTTGACTTTAAAACTTCTGGTATGTGTGCGGCTTGAGGCGATACAGGGCAATCCCCACATCTGCCCCTGTCAAAGTGTAATATGGCTATGCCATTTTCTCATATCAATAGAAATTGTTGAGGGGGTGGCAGTGGCTGTAGAGGAATCACACGAAGTCTTTCATGCAGCACCTCAGCTCAGCAATCTGGAGCTCCAATGCTCAGGTGTTGGATACAGAGATGATGCTGGTCGCTGACTAAAATAAAGAGAGATTTGATTTGATACAGAGATTAAGTACCACCAGGTAAAAATAATACTGCTAACTTTTACAGCAGAGATTTGGTGCAAAAGCACGCACACACAACCATTTTGGCCCTTGCTGGTTGTTGTATTTCTTACTGGTTGGCAAATTATATCTGTAATGCAGATGGAGAAGAGCCATTTTTTTCTCTACACTGGTGTCATGCGTCTGGACGTGTTCATTGTTACAAAGCTCCATCTTGTGCAGCCATTTTCATTCTTCCAGAATTCACCAACCACTAGCAAAGTTGTGAGAGCTTGTCCCCAAATTAGGCAACATAATGTCAAACAGGCAGAGCTGGTAGGTAGGCTTAACTGATATATGCAGTTGGTATTAAATTGCCTACACAGTGTAGAAATTGATATTGCCCTATTGAAAGGTGCTGTACAATTGGAAGTGTAAGCTTTAGGGAGCGAACTAGGCCCCTGAAGAGCGAGGAACCAAAGCTTGTTTTCTTCGTCAGCAACAGCAGTTCCACACATTGGTCGGCAGGTGACGCCAGATTTCGCGTATTCCGCCAGAGCCCGCAAGGAACGCGCACACACACAGCCCAACACTTACACAAGCATACACAAAGCGGCTGGGCGAAGCTTTATCGAGGCTCCTGTGTCTCGCTCCGACCCAAAGCTTAGGGAAACGGCAGCACAAAGGAGGCTGAAGGGTTTAACACAAGCCAAGAGCAGCAGCAAAGCCCGTTGGCCGAAGGTGAGTGAACTGGAACGTCCTGGCAGGCAAACTTGCAGGTTGCCTTCTCCCTGGCGGAAGGTACTGGTGGTATCTGCGTCTCCTCCGTCTGGGCTTCTTTATATTCTCAGCTGGAGGGGCGGATGCTAAAGGCTTCTGTTTAGGGAGGGGAAGAGGGATGTGGGGGATCCCGGAACTCCCAAGGTAGGTCAGGGGGCTGTGAGGAAAAATAATACTTATTTGCCTCAAACTTTCCTGGGAATCCATCCTTCCCTCCCCATATGACTGCTTGCTTTGCAGTTTTGTTTCCATCAGCAGGTCGCTTTAAGCGCCCAGTATAATGGGAAGTCACTGGGAAGCTTGGGCAGGAGAAGCTCAGGTCCATCTCTACGAGATATGTGGCTAATCCACATTGCTCTTCCTATTGTTCTTAAGCCGGTTGGGTTTGCAGTATTTTATGTTTTTTGAGTAAGACAGGTGTTTACCACCGCCCTCCCCCGCCACACGCTTTACCTGATATCCTTTCCTGCTTGCTTTGCAGATGCATAGGATATTGGCGATAGTTGTTTGGTGTTTTCTTCAAGTGGAAAGCAGGCATCCAGAAATCGTCACTGGGAGCAGCAACAATGGCAATTTCTTGGACAATGACAAATGGCTGAGCACTGTTTCCCAATATGACAAAGATAAATACTGGAACAAGTTCAGAGATGTAAGTACTCCTTATTTTCCCAAGCCACTTCTTAGGATTTTTGTCTGTCTGCTAGGGGCTATGATGATGGGGCTGGTGAGGAAATAGATTCCTGTATTTTGTACAAGTGACTGCTGCTGTAGTTTGACAGGAGCTGGCTGAACCTCCTGCTCTAGTGGTATGGAAGTCTTTATGGTATTGCTTTTTAGTATTCTGTGTATGTTTAGTTAGAGGTTGATTTTCTCAGTCTTGAATTTTTCCTTGGAGAATAACTTTCAGATAACTTTCTGTGCCTGTTGTCTAAGAGATAAGTAGCTGTGAAATGCAACCTACTTACAAAAACAAAAAACCAAACCAAAACCCACGTTATTTATGCACTCAAGCCACAAGGTGGTAAACACTGAAGCTTTCTGTCCTGAGCATGTGGCAGGAGACCAAAGCAAGCAATTTTGTTATTCAGACCTGCTCATGGGAATATTTAATGCGGCTTCCATGTTTCTCTTACTTGGCATGTTAAACATTCAGGAATACTTTCAGATATGACTTAGTGCCAATCTACATATTGTGCCACAACTCTTGAGTATTTTGTATGGAATGAGGGGGGAAAGTGTCAAGATTAATAAGCAAAACTTTTATGGCGAAATAGATACTTCAGAATTGTTCATCATTGTGACCCCAGGCACTCTAGGGAGTAGAGTGTCATGGACTCGGGGATTTGCTGATACTAATATTATATACTTGAGTTCTAATGTAACCCATTTATAATTTTCTAGAAGAAATATTATGGTAAGCTATTAACAGAGTGGTGTTTTCTTTTACTGTCTCTATCCAATTGTTATATACTGCTAACAAATGAAGCAAAGGTATTTTGCCAAGTGGACTATAAAAAGATGGTTGGGGGCAGACTTTCACCTTGTAGTGTTAAAAAAAACAACTACCCAAGGAGTGGATATGTTGGAATTGGTTGTACTCTGCATTGCTAGCATCGTGTAGGGCCTTGTGGGGAAGCAAGCCAGAGTGATTAAATATGGCACTTAATTTGTAATTTTTACAATCAAGCCATAGTTCAGTCCCCACTGATCTGATGAACTATATACTAGCTTCTGAATATCAGCATAACAACTGAGAAATCCATTTAAATTTGTATTATGATCTAGTGAAAAACTGTGGCTATAGTGTGATTCATCTGTATGGTATAAGAGTTTTGCTATCAAGTCCAGCAGGTTTTGATTTGCAGCCTTAATTATTCAGCAATACAAAAATAAGTTCAGGTATACTGTAGAGTAGATTATGACTTTGTGCTCAAATGTGCTTACTGACTTCTTAAAAGTTCAAATATGCATTGAAAATGTCAGCTCTGGCAGAATAATGGTTATGGGTTATAATTATTTTTTAAGGTAGTAGTGCTGTCTCCCTCCCTGACTTCCATATTGGAGAAGTCTCTCCAGAACGTTATAAAGGACTTGTTTGCCATTTATCCCCATTTCACATTTTTTCTGGTTCCAGCTTAGTTTATTTATTATTATAAATAAACTTAAATAATAAATAAGCTTAGTTATTATTCCATTTATCCCCATTTCACATTTTTTCTGGTACCAGCTTCTGTTCTGCTTAGTTTAGGGTTGCCACCTGGCTAGAGGGGGGGAAAAGGCTTGGACTTCCTTCAATAGACATGCAATATGCAGAAATACGCAGGTGAGGCTTTTCCAGAATAGAAGTAAGCATTATCTCCTGCAGAAGAAACTGATCTTAAAGGGACAGCTACAGTAATAGTTTCAAAAGCTATCAAGTCTGACTTGACCATCACTAATGCACTCATAAGAAATACATGTACACCCTACAGCAAATACTGAAAAGGGAGAAGACAGCCAGATAGTCACTGAGTAGAGTATACATGCTGTGAGAATAGGAATTAGCACAATCTTCCTCCTAATCTGTTAACTTCAATATAATATATATTCAACAGGAATATGATAATTATGATTGATAACATTATTATATCAACGATTTAAACAATTTCACAGTACTTATGTGGAATGTCTGGACAAATGGACTAGTAAGGAACTATGGCACATCTATTTTATTTATTTATTTATTCATTCATTCATTCAATTTATATACTGCCCTTACAAAATGGCTCAGGGCGGTTTACAGCAAGCTAAAAACAATTAAAACAAGTTAACAGTTAAAATCAAACTATAAAACAGAATAAAACCAATTCAACAATTCAAACAACTAAAAAACCCTGGAAATCAGGGCAGCAATTTAAAACAGTTTATCAGTCATTTAAAAACCCTGAAAGGCCAGGCCAAACAGATAGGTTTTAAGGGCTCTCCTGAAGGACAGTAATGATCTCAAATTACAAATTTCTGTCAGGAGTGCATTCCACAGCCTAAGAGCAGCTACAGAGAAGGCCTGCTTCTGCATCGCCACCAGACGAACCAGTGGTAACTGGAGACGGACCTCCTCAGATGACCTTAATGTGCAGTGGGGATCATGTAGAAGAAGGTGCTCTCTAAGATAACTCGGACTTAAGTCGTTCAGGGCTTTAAAGGTAATGACCAGCACTTTGTATTTTCCCCGGAAACATATTGGCAGCCAGTGTAACTGTTTCAAAACAGGCATAATATGATCTCTCCGGGTTACCCCAGAGACCAATCTGGCGGCCGCATTCTGAACTAACTGAAGTTTCCGGACTACGTACAAAGGCAGCCCCATGCAGAGTGCATTGCAGAAGTTGAGCCAGGAGGTTACCAGCTGATGCACCAGTGTTTTGAGGTCATCCTCTTCAAGGAATGGGCACAGCTATCAAATCAGCCGAAGCTGATAGAAAGCACTCCTGGCCATAGCCTCCTCCTAAGATACCAGGGTGAGGCCTGGGTCCAGGAGTACTCCCAAGCTGCGCACCTGTTCCTTCTGGGGGAGTGTAATCCCATCCAGCACAGGAAGATCTCTCACCCCTCAGTTTCTGAGCCCCTACAATGAGCACGTCCATCTTGCTTGGATTCAGCTTCAATTTGTTCTCCCTCATCCAGCCCAATACTGCCTGTAGGCAGGTATTTAGAGAATGAGTTCCATTTCCCGAAGATCAAAAGGAGAAGTAGATTTGGATGTCATCAGCATAATGGTAACACCCAGCAGTTTGAAATGGGTCTAGATAATCAGTTTCCTCTAAGACTGCCTGGAGCTGATTGGCCACCACCCTCTCAATCACTTTGCCTGACCAAGGGAGGTTGGTGATTGGCCTGTAACTGTCCATTACTAAGGGATCCAAGGAAGGATCCCTTATGTTTAAAATAGTTAACAGTAGTTTAAAAACCCTGGAAGGCCAGGCCAAACAGATAGGTTTTAAGGGCGCTCCTGAAAGACAGTAATGAACTCAAATTTCAGATTTCTGCTGAAAGTGCATTCCACAGCCCAGGAGCAGCTACAGAGAAGACCCCCCCCCCCCGTGAGTCGCCACCAGACGAACCCGGGTAATTGAAGACGGACCTCCTCAGATAACCTTAATGTGCGGTGGGGATCATGCAGAAGAAGGTGCTCTCTAAGATAACTAAGCCTGGAAAAAAAATAATTTAAGGATATCTGTAGCCTGAAAAAAATAATTCTCATCTAGTTTACAAAATATTTCCTTTGTGCTTGCCTCAAGGCAATTCTTACTTGCCGCAGGCAAATAGATGTGACGATGCTTAATTTAAGATTTCTAATTCTTGTATTTTCAGCATTTCCACTGCAATTTCGACCAGTTAGAATGCAATCCTTTCTGAAGGCTAGTTTGAACAGTCAAGATCCAGAGGTTTACAAGTTGAGATAGGAAGTCTTGACTCCCCACTTGAACATGTAGATTTATGAGATGTTAACCTTACTCACGTTATATTAAACACATGAACAATTTGTTTACAGTGTACACGGTTGTTGATATGTAGGCTTGACAGTTATTAATATGTTATGTCCAACATGTGATCTGTACTCCACATTTTTGAGGGGTCAAGTTTCCATGTTGACTTTAAAAAGGTACCTGTAGCTAATAGAACAAACAAAGATGTACACCTGTATGAACACCTGTCACGCATTGGGTTGTATTTTTGGGAGCTGCCCTGAGCGGTGTTGCACTAAGGAGATGGGATATACATGTTTTAAATAAATATATGCATGCTACTGTTGCAAGTCTGAGAGTGGTTGTTATAGGTTAAATTATGGTGTGTGTGAACAGACCACAGTAGTTTAAAGGAATGGTTTTTCTAGCGATGGTTTTTCTAGCCTGTCTTATTAGAGTAGCGTGATGAGCTTAAGAGAGTGTCTGCTGGGAAGTCCCTGGTTTAGACTTTCTCTTTCTCAATAACATGCCCACCCAAGTCTGCAGTATATAGAATTAATTTAGCATATTTATATGCTGCTCAAAACTCAGGCCTCTGGGAGGTTACAATGAAACACAGATTAAAAGCAAAGTTATAATACTAAAACTTTAAAACAATGATAGATTCTGTAACTAATAGGGATGTGCACGGAACCGCAGCGGGGAGACGCGAAGGCAGCAGGAGTCTATCTTTAAGAGCGGGGGAGGGTGCACTTACTCCTCCTGCCGCTTTTCCTCCGCTGGCATCCGTGTTATTCAAAGCCCATCGGGGTGGCAGTGTACCTCCCTGCTGCCCAGATATGATTGGAAGTCGGCACGGGCGCACGCACGCAGGTATGCTGGCAACTTCTGGTCATATCCGGAAGATGAGGGCAATGGGGCGGCAGGGAGGTATGCTGCCGCCCTGATGGGCTTTGAATAACACGGATGCCAGCGGAGGAGAAGCGGCAGGAGGAGTAAGTGCACCCTCTCACACTCTTAAAGATAGACCCCCACCGCCTTTGAACCAGTGGAACTGCCAGTTCTTTGAACTGGTTCGAAGGCCCATAAAGGGCCTCCAAACTGGTTATGTGCACATCCCTATGTGAACCCTTTAAACTAATATATAAATGTGGATCTTCATCGGGATCAACATAACTTCTTTTAATATATATATGTAATTTTTGACTTTCTTTCTTTTGAATAGAGAACCCCTGAATACTTATAAGTCTTCTTGGTTTCAAAAATGGCTTGTCAGATGTGTAGATGGAGTAGAATTGTTGTTCTAGAAACTTAGTTCAGAATGCCACAGGGTATGGTGTGGGCTGTTTGGAGCCAAATTAGTTGCGAGGTTGTTTGTATCCAAGCCATCAGGTGTATATTTCCAAATCCTCTATACATGGGCAGACTCTTAAAAGATCATACTGCCTGAAGTATTGCAGAACTGCTGTGTTCAAAGGCCTAAACGTTGGTGGTCATCATAGTACTTTTGTATTGAGCAGATAATTTTAGCTTGTGGGCAGTAATTTTTCCAAATGACTTGAATCTCGACTACTTCATCACACAATGGACAGATATAGACTGGAGTAGATAACCACTGAATTAACCTTGTAGAATAACCAGTTTTCCTTTGGGATAAGACAGGACAGCTGGATTGGACTCTACTGCATGTCACCTATTGAGATGAATGGGAGTTGCCTAGGAGCATTACCTTGAGCAGTTCCTATTCATTTCCATTGGCCTTGTACAAGAAAAGTTCCTACTGTGTTATGCTCTAGTATGGTTGAAGTTAATTGCTTAGCAGTTGCTCTCCTTCATGAGGAAAACTGTAGCCCATTCCTATCTAGCATTATATATTTTAGGGATGTGTAGAAAGTTCCAAGCTCAAAATGTCCCGACGCAAAACAGGCTGTTTCAACTGTTTCGAGCTGATCTGTATGATGATAAGCCAACCAAGAAGCAAGGAGATCAGAAGCTAATCGGAAGCAGTGCCAAAACAAGTCAGCAAGGGAAAAACAGGCATCCAAAATGGTGCTCAGAACACTCGAAACATTTGAGCTCATTCCGTCAGAACAACCAGCCCAACTGGTTGTTCTGACGGAATGTCCCAGGAATTTGCATTCCGTTCCAAGCTCGGGACTGAATGCAAATCCCATTCCGTGCACATCCCTGATATATATCTTTAAATGCTCCACTTTTACAAAGTGTCTCAGTTCTATCAGCATGGATGCTGTTGAAAGCTTTAAAAAATGCATGAAATTAATCTTGGTGTTGGGGTTCAGTAATTTTTACCTGCCCCTCCAAAAGGAAGCCCATAGGGTTTTCTTGTTAATGCATATAAACCTAGACTGGGGTGCAGAAGGGAATGTATGCTCAGTCCATCGGTGTGCCTGAGTTGCCACCCAAAAACGTTCTGTTCAAAAATTGACCCCCTCCATTGAAGAATTCCCAAATGGCCCTTTTTAAGCTTCCGCAAATTAAAAAATGTGGGAGGTTAGGTGCAAGAACAGTTTTAAAGAAATCTTGGGTGAAGCAATGTACACACACAAAATTTTTTAGTGTTTAGTATTTTATTTCAGAGATTTTCTTTTAAACTGTTCTTAGAACTAATCTCCAAGTTGTTCTTGAACTCATGGGAATTTTAAGCAATTTGTAGGATTTGTGAAGGGGGACACCTTCTGAACAAAACTCCAGAGGGGGTGTGGGAAAGCAGGTGTGTACTCTTGCAGACAGAACATGTTGATTAAGATCCCAGTGGTGGAGTGAAACAGTGGTTTATCTTGATGCACTAAACCCTGCTGCTGGACAGCAGGTGTAGGGAGAAATAAAGGATTTTGTTCGTAATCTTTCAAGCAGAGAGATGGGAGAAGCAATAAAACAATCCTAGCCTGGTCTGGTCAGTGCAGATGTAATACTCAATTATGGTTGGCACATATTATGGTCTGCAAACTCCCTTCAAGCCATGATTTTGCATCCTGGTTTACAGTTGATTTTTTAATCATTGCTAGGTATTCAGATATAATACTTAATGATGAAGAAAAACCAACCATAGTTAAACATTGCGCCTACATAAGAACATAGCTATTTGTTTTCACTATCCTGTATCCTGACAAATATAGCTAAGATACTGAACTTGTTCTATATAAACAATTATAATTATCATATCATAATTGTTGTTACTGTAGATAATATACAACATTAATGTACATTATCTCTATTGTAATAAGCCCTGTTGTAGATATTTTACAGATTATATGCATTATAATAATAGAAACCCCGTACCCATGTCTTCACTAAATATGTGGAGAGGAAATGGAATATTGCCTGCTGATCATTCCTGGCATTCACCTGTTCCTTATGCATGTGTGTAATGGGCCTTATTCATCTCCTTATTTAGCAGTCAGGGTTTCAGTTCATCACATGGAGGAGCTGAATAAGGTCCATTATACATGTGCACAAGGAACAGGTGGATGCTGGGCATGATCAGCAGGCAATATTCCATTAGCTGTCCACAGATTCAGTGAACGTATGTGAAGACATGAGTATAGGGTTTCTGTGATTATATATCAGAAGCTTGTAGCACATAATTCTGATTTACATACTGTAATATTATCAACAATAGGACAATTGTGAATCTGATTGCCCAGGGTTCCTGAATGCATAGAGTACCACACACTCATGCTGGGTGCCACTCCCCTGCTTGTGTCAGCAGGACAAGAGATGGGGAGACAAATGAGCATAGAAATACTATTTCTCTTTAATTACGTATTCATGAATGCAAAGGAAGAACCAACAGAGAATGAGGGAGAACAAGAGATGGATATGAGATAGAGAACATAGAATAGGGAAGGCTTTGGATTCTTCGAGTCGCTATGCTCTCAGCTGTGAATTTATCCTCGGTTTTGAAATAATATAACAAATGCGAAGCTATTCGAAATAAGGCCTCAGCCAATTTTTGCCGTAGACTTTAATATTTATGACACCCTAGCTGAATCTCTGTGATAACAATCAATACTCAAATGTGTGTTTTCCACTCAACAAGAAGAGACTCGTACCAATATATTTTTCCTAAAAAAATAGAATTGTTTGAAAGAATCTTTACATAAATCTGAGAAGGTGCTGATGTTCTGGATGAAATTTTTGCTCCAGCACTTGACAAAGAACAGTGAAGGAACATGATTTTCCCCTGCATATCACTCACTTATAATAAGTGAGTTACTACTTTAATTCACAAACAACAGTGTCAAACAAGCTTTCATATGTTTCTTTTGAGCTGCCTTAGTTGTGCAATGTTTGTTTTTTCTTTACCGTGGCCATGAAATCTGTAAACTTGCATATGTTCATTTTCAGCTTTTGGTAGGATAGTTCTCTAGGGCAGCAGTTCATACTGGAACCATGGCTTGCAATGGGGCAGAAGCATTTCCAAAGAAGGTTCAGAATATGCTGGGAAATAAAGGGAGATCTCTGGGTGGGGAGGGGGAGTCCCCCATCCCTATCCTGGAGGCCTTTGGGCATACAAGAGGGAGTTTGGTTGCAACCCCCTGGACTATGCAAGACCTCTGCCTTGCTTCAGCATTGTAGAATGGAAGTCCTTGGATTCAGCAAGAGAGGTGTTAATAACACTCCCTCCTAGACTGGAGATTTTTGGGTGTATGTATGTGGCAGTGGAGTGTATCTGGCAGTGGAGTCTGGTGCAGCTTGTAGGCTTTGCTAGATCCTCTCACTGCCTGTACGGAAAGTCCAGAAAGGGGTGTTTTTATTACCTTCACTTGGTTGAATTAAAGGGCTTATTTTCTGGATTTAGAGAAGCCCTTTTGATTCAGCAAGGGAAAAGGTAATAAACACATCCCCCTCACTGGATGAAATACCTTGAGATGCAGGGTGTGTGTGTTAATTATCTTCTCCTCACTGGCTCAGAATGAATAACTGAAGCCATTCCAGCTTCTGCAATCCACTCCAGTAACATTTTGATGGTAAAACAAAATAATTCGTTTCTTTTATGACATTTAGCTGTGTATAATTTAGTACAGTGTTCTTCATTGCAAAGCTCTGGAGCCAGTGCTGGTGCCAACAACCCTAAATATGGCTCCCTGACTAATTATTTGTTAGGACTGTGCGAAGCCTTGGCCAAAGCGAAATACTCTACACTGGCCTTTATGGCACCACAGAAGTAGCCATTCCCACTACACAATTCTGTGCTTTGTCTACTGCCAATGGGACTCCTTTTAAGGCAAACAGAGCCCTGGCACCATCTTGGAAGGTGTGTGCTAGAGCTCTACAGGAAAAGCTTTGGGAAGGACTACAGTTCCAGCTGCTCCAGCCATACTTTCCAAGATGTCACTGGGGCTCAACAAGGCACTATTTCTCTTACAGATGCTTTCTTGGCACTAGGAAAAATGCAGCATTTTGCAGAGGTCAGCGTGATGGGAAATTTTATTTTTATTTATTTATTAAACATATTTCTATACCCACCCAAATTCACCTCTCTGGGCGGTTTACAACAGAAAGGTTAAAACATTAGTTAAAACAGAATAAATGACAGAAAAGTTAAAATATTAATTAAAACAAAATAAATGATAACAAAAAAGATTGACACATTGCAACAATTTAAAATTTCCAAAATGCTGTAAAACAATGTTAAAACTATTAAAACACTATTTAATTAAAAACCTGGGTGAACAGATGCGTCTTTAAAGACTTTTTAAAAGTTGTCAGAGATGGGGAGGCTTTTATTGGCTCTCTCATTGAAGGGTTTTTTTTTTTTAATTGAAGTGGCACACACTTGAAAAATAGTGAAGATCACTGACCAAGCAGTTCCACCCATTCATACTCTTAAAGTGCATCATATTTTAGGGCACACGTGTTCAGTGCCTAATTCGTAAATGTCCCAATTCAATAGCAGTGCTCTAAGCCACTGTTTATATGTTTGACTTAAAAATTAATTAATTAATTAAAAACATTTAATATACCGCCCACTCCGAAGACTCCAGGTGTTGCACAAAAACATGCAAAACAAGGCAACATTAAAAATTACATTCTAAATTAAAAACTAAAGTAAACTAACAAAAAACTAAAAAACAAATAGGTAAACTACAGGGCAAAAGCCTGGCGAAAAAGAAAAGCTTTCAATAGAGATTTGAAGATCAGTAAGGAAGAGGCTAGACAAATCTGAAGGGGAAGAGAGTTCCAAAGAAGTGGGGCAGCAACCAAAAAGCCCTTTCACGGGTCCTAGAGCCCCAAACCTCTTGGAAGTCAGGGACCGACAAAAGGGCCATCTGAGATTATCTAACTGGACGGGATGTAAATGGATAGGAGAGGCAGGTCTGTAGGTAGACAGGTGCCAAGCCCTGCAAGGCTTTGAAGGTCAGAACCAGGACCTTAAATTGAACTCGGAAGTGAATAGTCAACCAGTCTAATGACTGCAGGAGAGGTGTTATCCTGTCACATTTTCTGGCACCCATGAGTAGGCAAGTCCCTGCATTCTGGACCATTCTGTAGCTTCCCGATCGTCCTCAGAGGTAACCCTAGATAGACAGCGTTACAATAATCTAAGCGGGAGATAACAAGGGCATGGGTCCCTGGCATTAATGCTTGCCGATCAAGGCAAGGGTGTAATTGGTGAACCAGATGAAGCTGGGCAAAAGCACTTCTGGCCACAGCTGCCACCTGCTGTTCAAGCAGGAGGCACAAGTCCAAAAGGACCCCCAAATCACAAACAAGTTCCTTTAGAGGCAGTGCCACCCCATCTAAAACAAGGTTCACATCCAGCTGTTGGTTGGTACGAGAACTCAATAAAAGTAATTCAGTCTTCGTTGGATTCAGTCTGAGCTTGTTTAGATTCATCCAGACCTTAACAGCTTCCAGGCATTGAGTAAGCACAGAAGTAAGTATCAGCAGTTCATAGCAGGGAATGTAATTGAATGCTAGATCTCTTTAGCAAGAGAGGAAAATAGACTTTCCCCATTTGATTTTGTATTTGTAAATCAATAATTAAGATAATTCGGAGCAATATATTTTTGTCTGAGAAACTTGCATTTATATCCTGTGTCCATTTATGTGGGAGCTAAGAACAAATTTAGAGAGAGTATTTCTGATTTCAAAGCATATAAAAATGTGATTTCCCCCCTTTCTGTTCTTTTGATACTCTGTGACTTCACACAGCCCTGCATTCTGAATTCTGGTTTAACTAGGTCAGGGCTGCTCAAATTAGGCCCTCTTGCAGATGTTGGCCTACCTTTCCCATAATCCCTGGCTATTGCCCACTGTGTCTGGGGATTATGGGAGTTGTAGTCCAAAAACAGCTGGGGGGCCTAAGTTGAGCAGGCCTGAACTAGGGGGATGGTTCAGGTAATACTTGAATTTGCCTGTCCTAATTGTCTGGGGAAGGAGCATGCATATCCACTGTAGAGTTGTATTTTATCTACATGCTGAAGAGTGGTTCAAGTGAATTGTCCTGTACATGAGTGGATGGTGGTGGAATGCTACACCGGGAGGGTGGAGGTATGCACTTATTAGCTCCTCTCCCTGCTCAGAGGGTGGACTGGTCAGAGCATCATCCAAACTGGCCATAGGAGAATTTCTAAAATTTGGAATTGGAGTGTGCAATCTTAATCTTTAACTTTTTAAAGTATAAAAACAGCCTGCCATAGCTGTTTCTTCAGTGCATTGTTGGGCCCTTTCTGTATTGCTAGTGTAGACATGTACATTGCTAGGACTGCAAAAGCAAATGATGTGATTGTAGATGGGATTTCTTCAATATTCTCTTTGCAGAGCTGTACAGATGTGCACATGGACTCCCCAACAATATAATCTTGATGCAGTTGCATGGATAATTACATCAGGATTCCCTGTTGGTGGCATTTTGTCAAAACACCAGTTCTGCATGAGTAATATGCTGATTAATACACAAATGTGTGATTGAAAACTGTAGAAAGCGGTAAAATTCAGAAATGAGATAATCAGTTGCAGATTCCTAATATACAGTGGTTTCAGTTTAGAAACAAGGCTAGATAGATAAGAACTTTAAAACTGGGGAGAAATTCAGATGAGGAAAATTTCAGAAGCATCTCTAGGAGGGGAAACATTCAGGGTCTTGCATTTCCCCTTGCTCTATTGCCAGGGCTGATCCATATGCCGTTGTGCCCAAATCTAGTCTTGCAGGGTCTTCAGTCCAGGATCCTTGATCTCAATAGCTTGAGCTGGAGCAAGCAGAAGTCACTGTTACGTTGACCTGGCAAAGGCAGAAGGCTGGGTTCATTGTGTTTTTTGTTCAGGTACATTCAGTCCAGATGCTTCCTAACTGCTTGCTAATGTCAGGGGCAGTGTTGCATATCATACTCCCTTTCACACCTGAAGTGGGCTCTGATACCCAAGACACAACTTTGGTCCTAATCACAGACCCTTGGTTCAAAACCTGGCATTGCTTACATCAGTGAAATAATGGTGGCTCTCATGGTTGCCCTCTCTGAAGTTCATGGATGCTCTGGTTTTAAATAGTGATGTGCACGGAACCGTGGAGCTGCGGTCTGGCACTGGGGTGAGGGTTCCTTTAAGGGCAGGGGGAGGGTGTACTTATCCCTCCTGCCGCTTTTCCCCCTCCACGCGCCTTTTTTAGTTAGCAATTGGTGCACGTCATGCACGCTAGTCACGTGTCTGCGACGTGCGCACGCGTGTGTGTGGCCGTGTGCGCGCACGTCATGGAGACGTGATGCGTGCATGCACAATGTGCACACACGCAAAAAGCTTCTTGAAGCCTTTTGCAGCCGAGCGGGGGAAGGGGCAGCAGGGAGGAATCCTGCTGCCCCAATTGCTAACTAAAAAAGGTGCGTGGAGGGGGGAAAGTGGCGGGATTGGTAAGTACACCCTTCCTCCCCACCCTTAAAGGAACCCTCACCCCAGTCTGGCCGAACCCCAAACCGCCCATGTCCGGACCGGTCCAGAGGCCTGTAGAATGGCCTCCGGACCGGTCCGTGCACATCACTAGTTTTAAATGAAGTGTAGCATTAGATTAAATCAGGATTGAGTTTACTTGAGCCACTCAGGGCATATGTTCAGAAAGGTGATAGAGCAGAACTGAAAAGCTTGGCTAACTACTTTCCTAAGAAGCCTTGTAGATATGATAGTCTAGCCAATGCATTCAGGTATTTGATGGGGCAAAATGCTAGTGTGATACTTTTTTGTGTGTGCATGAACATGATGAAGCAAAACATCCATTTTGGCACAAAGCGTTATGTATTTTGACGTTGTTCCTAGAGCCTATAGCTCTGAAGAATTAGGGGTACAGTGCTGTGCCTATACTAGTCTGTAGCAAACTCCCATTGACTTTAATGAGCCCCTGGTGGCGCAGTGGTAAAACTGCCGCCCTGTAACCAGAAGGTTACAAGTTCAATCCTGACCAGGGGCTCAAGGTTGACTCAGCCTTCCATCCTTCCGAGTTCGGTAAAATGAGTACCCAAAATGTTGGGGGGCAATATGCTAAATCATTGTAAACCGCTTAGAGAGCTTCCAGCTATAGAGCGGTATATAAATGTAAGTGCTATTGCTATTTAAATCACCCGATATTTAATCAAAGTGATTTATCTTTTAAAAAATCCTTTCTGCTAAAGTGCAGATTCCCTAAAATTGCATGAGGGGTGATAGACTTTGTACTAGGCTAGTGCAGGTGCCGTTGGGTGGGTGGGAGGCACCTTTAAGTGTAAATTAGTATGTGCTTATCTCCCAAACTGCTGCACCTGAAAGCTCTTGCCAGCAGTGACCCTCCGTTCAGCACCCACTGTGACAGAGGATTAGCTCCGCCACACATGGCTACTCTGCAATGATACTGCTGGCCTCCGCACATGCATGGATGCCATGTGCTGGCCACGCTGGCCTCTACCAGCTGAGTCGTGGAGCCGATCCTCCACCACAGCGGGTGCTGGGCAGCATGCTGCTGCTCGTAAGATCTTTCAGGTGTGGCAGTTCGGGAGGTAAGCACCTGTTACTAAGTTTACCTGTGAAAGATGTCTCCAAGCTATCCTCAACATAAAAGCACATTGGTTGGTAAACCATAAATCAGTACTATCTCCCAAAACTTCAGTAGGGAAAGGATTTGACACTAGATCTACTATTTTCTCATTTATTTCCAAACCAAATCTCCCCCCCCCCAGTGAACTGACTATAAAACAATTCAAATTCACATTTTATTTACGGTATAAGACCAAACATAACGTACATACAACAAGCAGCAATAATACAATTATCAGAAAAAGGAAAAGGAAAAGAAAAGAATAACACATAAAACATATCAATTAAAATTAGATAAAACATTTCTTATTTTTATAGCAGCTGCACAAAATCTGGCCGTGGCCAAGGTAATTCCCTTGTGCCAACCTGACAGGAAGAGCTCAACATAGAGCTCATCCTGATGTCCCAAAAATTTGCACAGATAAGGTTCAAGCCAGGAGGTACGGATGGTTTTGTAAAAGGTACGGTGTAAAAGCACATGTGCAGTTGTCTCAACCACTTCTGCACCACAGGGACAGAGTCGATCCTTATAAGGGACACCCTTATACCTTCTCTCCAAAACCATAGATGGCAGGACATTAAATCGAGTCTGGGAGAATGCTCTCCTTTGGGTCAGAGCAGACAAGTATATAAGATAAATTGCCGGAAGTGGGTAACTTGAGAAGTAATCATTATAAGCTCCAATAGAGACCCTACGCAGGTCCCTTTGTTTCTCCAGGTCCCAAATTCTGTTTTAAAACTTTTTTGACTAAATCTGGGCCTAAGGGGCATATGAATTGCTCAGAAAACCCACAATTACCCAGTATGACCTGTACACTTTTCTTCCAAATGGACTGATATTCATCCTTTAAAACCAAAGGAACCAAGCCCAACCCATGAGAGTTAATTTTGTGCCAGTAATTAATTAAACGTAACCAAGCCTGTGCTACTATCCTGGTAATGCCCACCTCTAAACGAAGTGACGCATTTGAGATACAATGAGGGAGTTGGAAAATACCTCGTAGAAATCTCGGTTGAACCAGTTCAAGTGACTGTAGATTTCCTGCCAAAAAAATCGGTATTCCATAGAGCAGCTGGGCTAGAATTTTAGCTTGGTAAACCTTCAGCGCAGCAGAAATGGAATAGGCCCCTTTGGTGTAAAAATTTTTTAATACAGCTGTGACTGTATGTTTAGCCTTAGTGGCTAAATAGGCACAGTGAGATCTCCATGAGAGATGATCATGGAGCACAAGGCCAAGATATTTATACGTTTTAACTTGCTGAACGCTATTACCATTTATAGACCAATAAAATAAAAACAAATAAAACTGAGGATAATTAATCCAATCAGATTGTACAACAAATTCCAGAAAATTCATACTACATGAAATTGAATTTAAATGTAAAACTTAATACAAATTGGTCTCATCAAATATCTCTGACCTTGTTTTATGCTGCAAAAAACTTAGCTATATTTTCAATTACTGTTGTATTTGAATCGGCAATTAATATATATCCATATCTATATATCTATATTTCTATCTTGCCAGAATTCTCAGGATATGGGAGGAGTGCAGGAGAAATAAAGTGAGTTTTAATATCTTGATAAAGTTACAATATCAGCTAATGTTTTAATGGGATTTAGTTTGTTATATGATGGAAGACATTGGGTCTCCTTTCTTTTCAAATCACCTACCTCTACACCATTCTGATCCATTTGATCATGGGGAGAATCTTTATATATAATTCGCTAAGGCATACCCATGGCTAATCCCATGTGTGGCAGCTCTTGCAAGAGTTCAGAGAGCTGTCGGACAGGATAGTGATGGGGATGGGGTATGTGTGAGAAAATGTTGGTGGCAGCCGGGAAAATGGTGGTGCTGTGGCTGGGGAGGAAAGGCAAGGGCAGCTGGCGGGTGGGGAGGAGGTGACAGTGGGTGGAGGAAGGAAGGAAACAGTGGGGGGGGAGGGGGGAGGAAACGGCAGTGGAGGTGGGCAGGCGGAGAGGAAGGAAGGAAGCATTGGAGGTAGGCAGCCAGGCGGGAAAATGACGGTGCTGCCTAGTACTGGCAGGCAGGAGGGATGGAGAGGGGAGAAGGTGGAGGTGGGTGGGCAAAAATGGCGGTGGCGGCAGGATGAAAATGGTAGTGGAGGAAGGAAATGGCGGCGGGGCAGGTGGCCGGGCAGAGAGAACCAGAGGTGCAGGTTCTCTGTGCCAGTGGTCCCTCTAATTTTTTTCATCTCTGTGTGGAATGAGTTTTGTTCTGGGAGGCAGTATCAAGGCAGTGTGTGTGCACGTGCATTCAGAATGGGGCCTTCTTGATTCAACCTGAGCAGGATCTAAAATGAACTGAGCGGATATCCAAAAACTTGTGGTTGTGCAAGGGAGCAATGCTCTGCGCCCAGCCCAGCTAGTCACAAATACTCCCTGATGTCACATATTTCCTTATAGATTTTTGTTGGACCCTGGGCATATTAACTGGCGGGGTGAAGAAATGTTGGCTTAGTTCACCAGTCAGACAAAAATTTTACTAGTCAGATGATTCCTCGAGCTATGGCGGTGTACTTGATATTGGGAAGAAGCTACACCAGCCTGCCACGTTGTATAAACACACTCATTCAGACTGAGACTAAATTAGTCATGACTAACTTGTCTTATTGATTTCAGTTGTGCTTAGTTATGACCTGCTAGTCTGCATGCTGTTGCTCATCATTATTACAATTTTCTGTACTACCTCTCAACAAAAACTTCACAATGCAGTTTAAATAGCAGATTTTTAAATGGTTTCCTGTTTCAGAGGCCTCACCATCTAAAATGTCTATGTCTGTAGCTATATCCTAATCAACCGTATTGCACAACCATGAGAAGGAACTTTGAGGATTATTTTAACGTGATTTACAACAACAAGAATCCTATGTTTTATAAACTATCTATGGTAGATGCTTGTTCAAAGTAGATTCATATGCACAAAATACAACACACACCTGAGTAATCCTTGACTTTAAGTACTATTTCAAGCCTCTATTTGAACATTAAACATATGAAAGCCAGTGTGGCATAGTAAGTGTAGATTAAGTTTGTGAAGATTTATGTTTGACTCCTGCTCAGCTATGACGCTCACTTTCTAACAGTGATTCCCAGGAATTATGACTCCCATAATCCGTAGCCAAAGGCCATTGCAGCTGGGGATGCTGGGAGCTGTAGTGAACAACATCTGGGTATCCCTGTTAGAGGGAACAATGCCCCCACCCCCACCCTCTCTAATCCTAATCTATATTATAGGGTTCTCTGAGGAAAAGGTGGGCATTGTCCAGAGCAAAGAAGATAGATGTAAACCACTTGTTATGAAAGTCTATACTATGAAATCTTTGAGTACTATTTCCCCACACATTCTAAAAGTTATTAGGATTGCTTATATAGTAAACTCTAAACAACCAAGGCAATCTTTAGAAAGTAGCTAAGGGGATCCTGGAAGGACCTTTAGGGTTAATACCAGAAAATACTTCTCATCTCTCACAATCAGCAAACTGATTATGATGACTTACAGTCGTCTGAGTCAAATCAAATCAATCTTTATTACAGTCATAGACCAGCATAAAGTATAAGGGGTGATTACATATTACATATTAAAAATAAAAATAGATATTAGAAGCCTAGGGTGAGTAACACAATACAAGCATATGATAAAAGACTATAAAAATAAAAATAGAGGTAACATTTAAAATAAAACTGTGGCTAGTTTTAAAAAACTCGTTTTAAAAAACTGTGGCTAGTAAAAGCAAGGCCGCACACTAAATGGCCCTTAATGGCCAAGATCTGAAGTTCCTTGTCGGAACTATTTCAAAACTGACATAACTGAATTAATTCCATCAAAGGAAAAAAAACCATATATGACTTAAACCTTAGACACCACAGTAGATAAAAGAAATCTGACCTTTAAGATTGTGTGCATGCACTTGTGTGAGAATCAAATAATATCCTACAACCCCATAAGGGTAATAAAATTTCAGATAATTGACAACTGACAGAAAAAAGCTAACAGATGGCAACAACCAGAGCAGTCAAACTGCTAGTTGACCCCAAGCAAATTAAAAAACCAACCACCACAGGTTGACTTCAAGGTAACATTGTGGTCTCCAAGTAAAAACTTGGTGATGGGCTTGTCACCACCCCACCCATTTATACCTATGAGACAAACACCAAAATATTTCAGGCTTGCATGTATATGACCTGACTCGAGGTTGGGCCTTTTCTATAGCTGCCCCAAGGCTCTGGAATGAACTTCCTTCTGTTTGTTTGATTTCTATACTGCCCTTCCAAAAATGGCTCAGGGCGATTTACACAGAGAAATAATTAATAAATAAATAAGATTGATCCCTGTCCCCAAAGGGCTCACAAACTAAAAAAACCCACAACACATATAAGATAGACACCAGCAACAGTCACTGGAGGTACTGTGCTGGGGGTGGATAGGGCCAGTTACTCTCCCCCTGCTAAATAAAAGAGAATCACCATGTTAAAAGGTGCCTCTTTGCCAAGTTAGCAGGGGTAAGAGCTTTCCCATATCTCTAGCAGGTTATAAAAGAGCATTCAAGACACATTTGTTCCATCAAACCTTCGACCAGCTGTAAGTTGGTTTTTATGGTTGCTGTTGTTTAATTGGTGGTTTTAAACTGTTTTAACTTTTGCTTTTAATTCTGTTTTTGTTCGTAAACTGCCTTGAGACACTTACATGAGACAGTTTACAAATGTAATAAATAAATAAATGTCTATAGCTTTTGATCCTGCTAAGATATATTGACCCTCATCCTGAGTTGTGGGGTAAATTTCTACCCTTGGCTGCATAAATATGTGTAAACCAGCAAATCACTGCACTCCTGGTATGACCTTTTCATATTCTTGCTGCACTTTGGTACACCATACATCTAATTATAATATTTGATTAATAATAATGACACTGGGTAGAAAACAGTCTGAGAAATGAATGAATTGCGTGCATTCATTGCTATCCCATTCCCATGTGTCAGGTGGGGAAAAAGCAACCCCAGAAATGATTAGATTTCCTCCATAGGTGTAATTAGTATCCTAGCCCCATATCAAGTCAATTGGGATAGAACACACTGTTTCTCTTCATAAACTTATCTTCTGTTTTCCCTTGCAAGCTTAGTTGACCTTGAGAGATGATAGTGTCTGGCCAATAGTCTAAGGCACTGCATAGGTTGTTCCCTGCTAATGGAGCAAAGAGGCACCTTTCAAAGTGGTGATCCTCTTATATTTAGCAGGGGGAGAACAACTGGCCTTCTCCAACCCCAGCACAGCATCCCTCCAGTGGCTGCTGTTGGTGTCTACCTTATGTTTCTTTTTAGATTGTGAGCCATTTGGGACAGGAACTCTTATTTATTATCTTATTTCTCTATGTGAACCGCTTTGCAAACTTTTGTAGTAGTAGTAGGTCTGTGCTCCCAGGTTTGGGCAGATGAAACCAGCCTCTACCAGAGTGTCATACCTAATATTTTGAATATGTAAATAATTCAGAAGCATTTGGCCAAGCAGAAGCAGTAATTTTAACCAACACAACAAAAGCAGAAGGTTCTCAACAACAGCTATTATATTATATGAGCTTTTTTAAACCTGCCATCAGTGGGTCAACCATCTACAGTACAATAGCTAGTCTTTTCCTGCTTCTCCTGATGGGATACATCCCAACAAAAGGGGGGTTGGAGCTTGGTTCCAGGTGAAGAGAACAAAAAGATTATAGAAGTGGAATCTGTGGCACTGAATAGTCTGTTGATCCCTTCTATCAAAGATACTGAGTTAATGATCTACATGTGATCTTAGCTGAAAGGTTGAGAAGCAATGGTCTACAACTGGCCTGCTCAACATTGGCCCTCCTGCAGATGTTGGCCTATGACTCCCATAATACTTTACAATTGGCCGCTGTGGATAATGTGAGTTGTAGTCCAAAAACAGTGCAGACCTGGTCTCAACATCAAAACCAGTCCATCACTGGCTCAGTGCAGATATTGTACATGAACATACAAGAGAAGCATGTGAAATGATTATACACTGAAACAATGGGAGGGTCTCAAATCATGCCCTTTGCCCGTCACACCCAGAAAGTGTGAAGCAGTGGTGGGAGACACCAGAGTGATGTGGGCCCACCCCAGAGCAAGGCAGCGTGAGTGGCACTGGCCAAGCGATGGGAGAAGATAGGTGAAGGTGGGGGCCATCACATGCTGATGCAGCAGCTGTCATGGGCAGTATCAGTAAGGTGTGGCTTCTGATGCCCAAGATGGTCCCATGTTATGAGGAGCTAGGCTTGGGAAATGGCAAAGGGCAGCTGGGCAAGAAAGAGAAGGATGTGGGGTGAAGTTGGGAGGCCTTCGAAAGGATGTATGGGTGAAATAAAGCTATTTAGGGATGCAAAGGTCAGTTATAAGGCAGATGGTGCTGAGGTTGGTGTTGGGGCACATGTACGGGCACATGTACCCCAACCTTAGACTTAAAGGTACCAACTCAGAAGTATGTGGAATTGAGGCCTGTGTCTGATTTCATTTTATATTAAGAAATGAATTAATGCCTGGGCTCAGGGTGAATTGACACCCCAGATCTCGACTGGTCTGTGAGGGAAGAGGCGATCCAGCATTGTATTGTGAAATGGGTACTCAAGGGAGTACAAAAGCCAGGCCTGAACAATCCAAATGCTAAAATGTGACTCACTACCAGATAATGTCTGTGGAAGAGGCCAGAGGCTGATCTCCCCTCTCCTGTTGCAAGAAGTCAGTGTTAATCCTTGTCAATGATTAACTCAATTGCTCTCTATAGAAATTCAACATACGTAGGTACATGCATACAAAGAAAACACCTATAGACTATAATTCTTACTTTACTAACACTTCAACACCTTTTGGGATGAGGCTAGCAAAGAGAAGATGCCCACTTTCAGCTCAGAGATGCAGAATTGCTTTGGGCAATGTCCCCCCCCCCACAAGCGCACAGTTTACAGAAGATGAGATTCAGATCTCTCTGGACTGGCCAATATCCTGAATAATTAAAAGACATTGTCCAGAAGGTAACAGCATTGTCACCCCTTTTTGAGGACCCAGGAAAAGATGAGATTTGAATAGATTCTATGAGAGATCAAAGGGAAATACAACTATAAAGAACAGGCTTACTGGACAGAGAGTTAGCAATCTTGTGCCTACGTGCAAGATCTGCTCACAAGCAATCCCAGAGTTTGCTGCTAAACTGCGGGGCAACAAGCAGGAACTCTGTCCATGGACAGGAGCTGTCTGTGACTTCTACTGCGCAGTGAGAAGTCAAGACTTCCCCAGCCATGGTGCTCTGAATCTCAGCCGTGCTCTGAGCAAACTGCAGGCTTGATCCAAAAGCTTCTGTCTCCAGACAAAAGCCTCGCTCCTTCAGCTGAAAGATCCACCGCTCTCAAAGCCTCTGATCCTGGTAATATGCTGCCCCTACAAGCCTTGAATCCCTTCATCCCTTCCCCTTCTTCTCCCTTCCCTTCGTCCCTCTACTAATTCCTGATCTCCCCAAACCATGCCAGTCCTCAGTCTTCCTTACCCCCCCTTTTTTCTGTCTATATCTGAATTACCGGTATATTAGGCTCTAGGAAGATTTAATACACACACATATGTTAGTTAGGAACACGGGTTGAACATTGGTGCTGGCTAGGATGTTCTGTTTAAATACTGTTAGTAATATTGATAGAGTGTTCTGCTTTCTGCTCTGCTAGATTGATGTTGTTGTTCTTTTATACTCAATAAAGCCCATTGAATCCTTTTAGGATTGGTTTGATCTCCTTTCTTCCTTGCGCCCAGATCCTTCATGGTCACTATATAAAAGAACTTGGTCACTTGGTGACACTATGAGACAGGCCTAATTTTGTATGCTAGCTAATAAGCATATTCAGTATATAAATCAGGCCTGTACTGTAACATTGGGTCTGGGTCCTCTGGTGATAGGCCAGACCAAGAGAAGTTTAGTCTGGCAGGGGGTGGAAGTGAGTGATGCAACTCCCTCCCCATAAACTGAGACCCCTCTTATGTGAGAGGGAGTGATGGACAGGACCCGCCTGAACCCTGAGGGAGAAATAATGATAGACACGATAGAGAAAATACTGCCTGAAGCCTTAGAGAGCTGCTGCTAGTCATAGTATTGTGCTGGATGGACCAGTAGTCTGACTCAGTAGATGGCAGCTTCCTGTGTAAACCCTTTGACCTAGCAGAACTGAAAGTGTATCTTAGCCTACTGGCTGGTGTGCTTCATACCAATCATGAAGTCCTGCAGGGACTATATGAGTGGTCAGCACATTTGTAGTGTCCCTACTTCTGTGCAGCAATTCAGCTGAAATGGTTTGAGGGCATCACAAGTTAAGGTTCCGTAACAAAGCCACATGACAGGAGAGAAGACTGTTTGCCAAGCTGGCCCAATTTAGATCTATCTAGACCTTGTTTGTGCAGCAGTGCTACATATCTGGGTGTGACCTAACACTGTTAGGTTCTTAGGGCGCCATCCCTTCTGCCAAGCAAACCAAAGAAGTACGGTTGGAAAATATGGTAGTGCAAGTAGGAAACATTCTGTTTGCTGACAGGAGATGTTTAGCTTGGGAAGCAAGCTGGAGGACTGCATCTCAGAGACGTTGGCCTACAGTGTTGTGCTGCAATGTGTACAGTGATGGAAAATCACTTGGGGCCAGTTCATATGAACACAGCCATGCAGATGTGATAACATCAGGACTGCAGTGAGAACACACCTGCCCTGTCATCACTGGTGGATGTGCTGATGCATGCTTGGCACATCGTTTAATCGCTTGAAAGTGGTGTTAATTTTGAATTTTCCCCTCTCAGGACGCTCCAGTGGTTGAACACGGGTGGAGCCACTATTGTGTGAACGGGTTCAAAGAACGCGGCTGCCAATGGAAAGAGCCGCAACTTGGGCTCTAGAAGAGCCCTGAGTGAACTCCCCCTGCCTGGGCTCCGGAGACCCCCGAATGAGATTTCCCTGTCTTTATCCGGCAACGTTTACTGCCTGGCTGCCTTTTATTTCCCTTTCTCTCCCTCTAGTGAGGGAGAGAAAGCGAAATAGATTCTGTCAGGCTGCAAGGTCTGCCTGAAATGACAGGGGAGAGCTTGCTTGGGCTCTCCAGAGCTTGAGGCCACCCGCCCTTTGCATGTGATGTCTCTTGTCTGATTTCCTCTTGGAAAAAGCAGCCATAGTTTGCTTCTTGAAGTGGATTGTAAATACTGAAAATAGCCAAGCTGTAGGAAAATTTGATGTTGATGTCATACTCTCTCTTCATGTTGAAGGACAAAAACCACTTCTGTTTCTGGTGAATTATAAGACTGAACAAAATTGGGAAATTGCACAATATTTATATGGAAGATGCATGCTTTCAAGGACAGAAAATGATGAATAGCTAAATTAGACCTTAGCTAGATATACCGTACTTGTGATAGAATTGTTTTTTGATGGATGAAATTCCAAATATTTGTTAAATAAGCTCTCTATGGGCATAATTCTCTGTCGGCAACGTTGGTGGAATCTAAGCACAGATTAAACAGTTGTGCCAAAATCATGTCTCTTTAGCTTTTTGTTAAAAAGTTTGTAAAAGACAAAACAGGTTTCTAAAACAGATCGCATTCTAGCATGTACAGATACAGCTGTGGGCTTTATAAAGTAGGGTGTTTTTTTTGGAAATATCCAACTCTGTTAAGAGTCCATCTTGGTGGTACCCCATCACCATGTAAGGGAAAAGAGATGGATGAATAAGAGACAACAATGGACGGGGTGGTTATGAGGTCAAGCGTGAGAAACTCAAATTCAGATTTCTGCTTGATGATAAAGCTTTCTTGGTGGGCCTGACCAACCACTCTGTCTTGACCTACGATCCACTGCAGCTTATGAAAGGGATGCTGACAGTGCCCAGGGGGACAGCGGAGAGCACTGGAAAGGGTAGTTGGTTTTCCATAGAGCCCTATGTCTGAAGCCATATAATCCACACTTTTCCTTTGGAACCATGCGGAGGCAGCTGCTCTCTGGCTTCTATGTCTGCACAGTAGTGCATGCTTTTGGTGAAGGAGGATTATTTTAGGGAAGCAGAATCCTGTACTGCTGCAGCGATGGTGAGATGACGCATTGAGTGTGCCAGGAAGTGGAGAGCACTGGAAAGGGTAGTTGGTTTTCCATAGATCCCTAGGATTACTCCTTCTAGCAAATCCTGCCACCGCCTGTGTGCAGTCTAAGCTATCATTGGGGTGGCACAGTGCTCTTCTTCCCATGAAGGAGGCCCCCTCGCAATGGAAGTGAACAGTATGAACACAGGTGTGTGGGAAGCAGATGACTCCATGTCATTCTGAAAGCGTGTGCAGATTGTTGTTTGTTTGGTTTTTAAAAACATTTATATCCCACTCTTCCTCTGAGGAGCTCAGAGCGATGTACATGCTTATTTTTATCCCCACAACAACCCTGTGAGGTAGGTTAGGTTGAGAGATACATGACTGGCCCAGAGTCACCCAGTGAGTTTCATGGTTTAATGGGGATTCGAACTCAGGTCTTCCTGGTCCTAGTCCAACACTCTAACCACTATGGACACAACAAAGTACAGCCTTAGTGCCCGATATTTGGAAAACGCTGAGACTTAGTACATGTTGGGGACATCTCCAGGCTGTGTTTGATCCCATTATTTATTGCCCTAGAAATGTTGAGGGAGAGAGTGACAATAGCACCCTCTGTTTGTGCTGTGAAGGCCTTGAACCAAACAGGCATAGGGCAATGCCCACAGGCTGGGGGTAGATCCCATCTTGCATATGTACCAAGGCTTGCTTCTTATTCTTACACTGGGGAGAGTTAGTTTTACCAATACAGGATAAATTCAAAGAACCAAACATGGTTGACATGGAAGTGTGAGATTTTTACATGACCCCGTGGCTTCCAGAGAGAGGATTATAAATTAGTATTTTTATCATGCTGCTGAAAAGAATTTAGTGTGCCATCTTTGCATGCCACGAATTTCTTTTTTCTTTAAGGTGTGTGCCGCATGTCTAAAGCAACCTAGTATATACAATAGAAACTCTCTATGTAGATGATAATATATATCAACTTTAATTTCAGCTTAACAAAGTACCTCACCCCTAGATACCTGAATGTGCTACTTTCTTAGCTATCTCATCAATGGCTCTGTTGGGTGACATTTAAAAACAACAACCCTGAATTGCTCATTTGAGCACTACAGGTTTTCCATAATAAGGTTCAAGGGCAAGTGACGTTTCAAAAGGCAGCTTGCAATTAACATTTGTTTTAACTTGTTCAGCAGAAGCTTTAGCAGAGACTGTGTGGTTCAGTAGATCAGTCATCTATTTGTCACCTCTGCAGCTTGGTTTGTAATCCATTGTAACAGAAAATCATTCTCATTAAATAGGTGCAAGTGACTTAAATGAGTTTTGTGAACCAACTTAGCTATCTTCTTAATGAACTTAGTATCATAAATCCACTTAACAACCCCTTCTCCTGCTTAAACCTGTCAAGAAAAAAAAAATAGTTTTAATAAAGACAATTGCTTTCAAAAGTTTTTTTTCTGATGTTACAAAAACCAACCTTCAGTTTTGCTCTGTCTGAGCCAAAAATAGAGATAATGGATGCATGTTCTGTGCTGGCATGCGGCTTCCTATCCTTTTGGGTTTGTGGGTGGGTGGGGTATGACATATATCTTGTTTTAATGTGGCAAGTCCCATCCAGTTTCCTCCCTTACTCCATGTTAGATGAAACTTTGGAACTTTGCTTTGTGCTGCAGAAAAGATTGTGCAGATATAGATTCATAGAAGTTGGCTTCAAGTATGTTGTGTATTTTCTTAAACAATTATTGCTGTTTTTTGAATGACATTTTCTGACTACTTATCTCCAACCCTTAAGCAAAGTCCTAGAGCACTGCAAACAATGTGCTCCATTGAAAGTGGTAGTTTTATTTTGCCACATGTGTACATCCCACCCATCCTTCCAGGCACCAGAAGGCACACTTATGACTATTAACCCCTCTTTTTTTTTAAATTTTATCCTCCCAGCAATCCTGTGTGAAGTAGATTAGGCTATGTGGTATGACTTGCCCACAACCACCCAGTGAGCTTCATAGCCGAAATAGATAGATAACTCCACTGCTGGCACTTGAAAATGTACGCTATGCTTTGGTTGCATTGTACACACTAGTGTGCTCCCTTTGGGGAAGTGAGTCATCTATAGCATTTGGCATGTGCTGGAATGATTCTTATGACATAGTAAAAGTTGATCAGGAAAGGAAAATTGTAGTGACCTTTTTCCTGCCATTGAGCTGGATTCTACAGATGGATGGCTTTCCTTGGAGTTCCAAGAGCAGTTTGAGAAGTTTGCAAGCAGTGATCAAATTTTCACACAGGGTGGATGCAGATTAGATTACTATCAGCCAATTGATTGATAGATAACCAGTGTAGTGATCTGGAAGAGAGCTAGTCTTGTGGTAGCGAACATGACTTGTCCCTTTAGCTAAGCAGGGTCTGCTCTGGTTGCATATGAAAGGGAGACTAGAAGTGTGAGCACTGTAAGATATTCCCCTTAGGGGATGGAGCAGCTCTGGGAAGAGCATCTAGGTTCCTTCCCTGGCATCTCCAATATTGGGCTGAGAGAGATTCCTGCCTGCAACTTTGGAGAAGCCGCTTCCAGTCTGTGTAGACAAAACTGAGTGAGATGTACCTATGGTCTTACTCAGTATATGGCAGCTTCCTATGTTCCTATCTGAAATGGAGTTTGTCACATTAATATGTAAATATAATTGAATATGAGAACAGAAAAATGAATGAATTCCAGAAGTGGTTGTCTGTGTTGTATGAAATATTAGATAATAAATATGGTCTTTATATGGCAGCAGAGAGCTAAAAATCTACACTTTTAAATGCTGTGAGTGATTTCCATAAATGGTGGTGGTTTACCTTGATGCATTACTTTTGGTTTTCAAAATACATTGTTCATCATCTCTTTCTGGTTTTCATGATAAATCGTGCTCTGTTACTTTACAATTGATTCACTTGGAGTAATGAACCATTTCTCCAAATTTAATCGTATGGGATGTGGCTGAAATTGAACAGTGCGGGGGCAAGTGTCCCTAGGCTCCTCAGGAAATGGGGCAGGCTTACCAGCTGGGCAGCAACCCACTCTTCCTCTCACCTGTCCAACTCACTGGTATGCTGCTGGCTCCTGATCAGAGGATCTATCTATGCTTCAAGTGAGCCAAACTCTCTCTAAAAGGGAACTGGGGAGGAGTGTCAGGAACCATCTCCCTTGCTCCTTCTCCTCCTGACTGACTGGCTAGTGCAGAGGTTCAGTCCATTGCTCCCTCAGCCTGGCTGACAGTAGTGAAGGAAATGTTGCTGAGCATTGGCAAGCAAGTCACAAGGAGAGGAGAAGGGAATGAAGCAAGAACTGTGGTGATAGCGACATCTGAGGGGGCAGGGAGAGCAGGAGGGAGGGGACAAGCCGGTGAGGGGAGAAGGGGAAGCAACAGCCGCAGCTAGGGTGTGGGCGGGTTTGGCAGGGCTCCATCAGCACTACCTCACACACCAGATGCCACCTCTTTCATTCCCTCCCTTCACTGCGCTGCCACCAAAGTAGTTAACTGCTTCACACATTTATGTCCTGCTTCTACGGAGGTAACTGGTGGACCAACCATCCAAGCCACCATCTTCCAGCACCTACTCACTTCCTCCCACCTTTCTCCCCGCCCCCCCCCCCCACCATCCTAGATGTCTTGTGGAGATCGAGAGAGTGACTGGAGCGAAAAGGAGCAGTTCCACAAATTATTTAGTGGTGGCTTAAGCTTTGAAACAACAGAAGAGAGTTTGAGAAACTAATATGGACAATATTAGTCCATATAATACTGGGGAAAACTAACAGATTGTGTGGTAATGAGAGACCCTGCAAGAAAACGCTCACAAGGATTTGGTTCTGTAATATTCTCTTGTATGGCTGAAGTTGATGCAGCAATGGCTGCCAGACCTCCATCCAATTGATGGAAAAGTAGTTGAATCTAAGAGAGCTGTAGCAAGAAAGGAATCTGGAAAACCTGGTGCTCATGTTTCTGTGAAAAACTTGTTCGTTGGTGGAAATAAAGAAGATACTGAAGAACATCACCTTAGAGACTACTTCTCAGAATATGGAAAAAAAATGACACAATTGAAATCATTACAGACAGGCTATCTGGTAAATAGAGGGGCTTTGAATTTGTAACTTCTGACGACTATGATCCTATGGATAAAATCATGTTTCAGAAGTATGATACTATTAATGGTCATAATGCAGAAATAAGAAAAGCTTTATCTAGATAAGAAATGCAAGACAACCAGAGCTTAAGAAGTGGGCGAGGAGGTAACTTTGGCTTTGGAGACTCGTGTGGAAGTGGTGGAAACTTTGGTAGAGGACCAGAAATTAACTTCTGAGGTGGACCTGATGGCCATGAGGGTGGCCGTGGTGGATTTGCAATGGATACAATGGATATGGTAGAGGACAATTTTGGAGGCAGTCCTGGTTATTTAGGAGCAAGAGGGGGATATGGTGGAGGAGGACTTGGATATGGAAACTAGGGCATGGGCTATGGAGGTGGTTATGATGTCTACGGAGGAGGCAGTTATGGAGGTGGAAATTAAAATGATTTTGGGAACTACAACCAACAGCCCTTAGACTATGGTCCAATGAAGAGTGGAAATTTTGGTGGAAGCAGGAACATGGGGAGACCATATGATGGAGAAAACGATGGTGCTGGTGGAAGTGGGCGATATGGAGGGAGGAGTCATTATTCAATTTCTGTAAGCTTTTCATAGCTTTATGCACCATGGACAAGCAATAAACCTGCTGAGCAAATGAACCAGTCAAGTGTCGGTTACTGTTTTGCAAGGGTTGCATTCCTGCTCTGGTAGGTTAAGATGGAAGATGCCAGGCTGCAGGTAACTAGCAAAAAAGTGGTCAACCACAGAAAACTGCAAGAAATAAGATGTTTTTAAAGTCATCACAAAATAGTTGGTTATGCTGTTTATAGTAAAAAACCCTCTAAATTTACTACAGAATACTAGTGCAACCACTTGTAATGCTTTAAAAAAACATATGTAGTAATAATGTGTTTAGAATTCAATCTGGATAGGAAATGAAAACTAATGCCAAGGCAGTAATTACTGTCATGTTTTGTAATAAGTGATGTAATAAACGTTTATACAAAAACAAGGAGAAGGGGAGGGAGGGAGGAGAGATGGTCTTGTGGTTGTAAACATGAATTGTAGCCTTTGCTAAACAGGGTCCACACTGGTTTGCATTTGAATGAGAAACTACATGTGTGAGCACTGTAAGATATTCCCCTTAGGGGATGGGGCTGCTCTGGGAAGAGAGCAATTGCATGTTTGTATGCAGAAGGTTCCAAGTTCCCTCTCTGGCATTGCCAGATAGGGCTGAGACACACACCTGCCTGTAACTTTGGAAAAGCTGTTGCCAGTCTGTGTAGACCAGGCCTGCTCAACTTAGGCCCCCCAGCTGTTTTTGGACTACAACTCCCATAATTCCCAGCCACTGTAGCCAATAGCCAGGGATTATGGGAGTTGTAGGCCAACATCTGCAGGAGGGCCTAAGTTGAGCAGGCCTGGTGTAGACAATACTGAGCTAGATGGACCAATGGTCTAACTTGGTATAAGGCTGTGAAGAGACACAACAGGCGTGGGCGGGGGAGTGAGAGAGCACTCACCCCAAGACCTGGTTGGGCCCACCTGAAGCCACTTTGGGGTAACAGTATGCCTCAGCAGCTAATACGGGAGAACCCCTCCATCAGTGGCCCCCTCAGTGAGAGTGATGCAAAGACACTAACTTTTGCAAAACTCTCAGAAACACTTGCGAAAATCTCATCCTGGCTCCAGATCCTGCGAGATTTGTTCTGGTTGCACTGGGCTATATAAGCAAGGGCTGGTTGATAGAGTCGCCATATTCTGGCTCTCCAAATCTGCATACCTAACTTGCATATTATGTAAATTGACTTGCAAATAATTTGCATTTGCAAATTAGCAGCTGCGCTTTCCAGTTGACTTGTTTTTGTTCTGGATATCTACAAACAATAGTTGGGGAAGATTTATTTACCTGACCATTTTCCTTGACATACTAGCAGCAGCAGCAGTAGAAGAAAAACAACAACAACAACAAGCACAGCTTTTTAATTGAGGCTGCAATTCTGTACACACTTATTTGAGAGAATATCTGATTGAAACCAATGGTGCTCACTTCTAAGTAGGCATGCATTGAATGTAAAGCCAAGAAGGTCCTTAAACATTATAATATACAGCCTGGTAGGCAGGTAGTGATTCACATCAAAAGCAAAGCTATCCTCTTAACTGCCCAAAAGAGATCTCCTGCTGATGCAAAACGAAGGCAACATTCCTCAGGGGATTATTGTACTTGTGAAAGTGAAACCCTCCCAGCTAGCCTTCTGTGCCTTTCCTCTCTTACTCGAAGCCCAGTGGTTGTGCAGAATAGTGACTGCACATTTTGCTCCATAACTCTGCTTCTACAAGGGCTAGAGCTTAGATTTTTTCTTTTTTCTTTTTAAATGAAAACTGAAATCTGGGTAAATCCAGGTGGGCTAAGCAATCCGGCTGAGATGCTTAAAATCTGAGTGATACCCGGAATTCCGTGGGGCATGGCAACCCTACTGGCTGATGATGAGGGGCTGGAATGAGTCGACCAGGGAAGGGGGTAGAGGTGATGGAACTTCCACTCCCTGGTGACCAGATCTCTGAGGCCTCACCCTCCAAGAATGGCAGCCTCCCAGGAGACTGACGGGAGCCAAGAGTGTCTCAGGCAGCTTCCTATGTCCGGTGCTGTCCATCAATCCTGGCCCTCCTTTTTCCCTCACAAAGCTAAGAGGGCTGAAAAGAGCTTCCATTAAATGAGCTTTGGGGCTTCTTAAATCCTGCACTTATTAAAAAGAACAAGGTAACACAGCCATAAATATTCTGGATTCAGTTTACCCCTAAAATGTGGGGTGTAATCTGGGACTTAGTTTCCTCTAGAAAACTCGATGTGGGTGGGTGAGTGAATGAGAGCATGCATGAATGGGTGAATAAGAAAGGCAGAAGCATTTTTGATCTATGAATACGTGAGGTAACTTTATTAGAGGGGTGTGTGTGTGTGTGTGTAAGTAAAAATTCCGAGGCAGGAGAATGCAAGTGTCTGCATGTATGCTAGTGACTGCATGTGTAGTTGGACTGTGTGATACTATTTGCATACAGAACATACATGTTGAGAATGTTTTCTTTTTCACCATGTCTGTACATGGTTAAAGCGTGCACAGCAAAGATGCAGGAGGGGTGAAGTTGAAAAAGGGGGGGGGGGCATCTTCACTTTTTGTCCCAAGGCCCATTCTAACCTTGCTATGTATCTCTGCAGGATATGGATGTGTGTGTGTACACGTACGTGTGTATGTATTCTTGCGCTCTCTCTCTCTCTCTCTCTCTCTCTCTCTCTCTCTCTCTCTCGTGTGCGTTCTCTCTCATGCACTCTTTGCATACATGGCATAAAAATGCCTTCTGTTCTTTCCATAGTCCTGTCCTAGGCTATTAGTACAGCAATGGCAATCCATATGTGTGGGGAAATGTCCTTGCAATGAATGACCATAGCTTTACTTCTTTCTTATAAAAATAAATGCTTTGAAATACCAGCCTTTTTATTGTAGAGATAACATTGAAGCCTTTCAATCATCCTGCCTTGCTCAAATATGCATGTTGAATGCATGCAACAGAACTGAAAAAAGGCAGCCGATATTTTTGAGGGACATCTAAAGTAAGGATAATTCTCTGGAGACTTGTTTACACTAATGAGTTATGTGTGCCATGTTACTCTGATTGCCTTGTATTAATGGTTGTCATGAGCATCACAACCAGTCTCGGACTGGCCCACAAAGCAACAGGGCATATGCCCAGTGTGCCCCACACGTGGGGCACCCCTTCACCCCGCTGCACTTGGCAGCAGTGAATACTCCCACCCTTAAGTAACATTCTGCTCAAAACCCGGTGCCCTCCCCACATACATGAGACAGCCTTGGTGAGCCTGATGGATGACCTTTACCGGGGAATTGACAGAGGGAGTGTGACTCTGCTGGTTCTTTTGGATCTCTCGGCAGCGTTTGATACTATCGACCATGGTATCCTTCTGGATCGCCTGGGGGAGTTGGGGATAGGGGGCACTACTTTGTAGTGGTTCTGCTCCTATCTCTCAGGTAGATTCTAAATGGTGGAACTTGGTGACAGTTGCTCCTCAAAATGGGAGCTGTTATATGGAGTCCCCCAGGGCTCCATTCTGTCACCAATGCTTTTTATTATTTTCATGAAACTGCTGGTGAGGTCATCAGGAGGTTTGGTGATGGGTGTTATCAGTATGCTGATGACACCCAAATCTACTTCTCCTTTTCATCTTCAGGAAATGGCACTCATTCTCTAAGTGCCTGCATACACAATGAACACCTCCGTCTTGCTTGCATTCAGCTTCAATTTGTTCTCCCTCATGACACCCAAATCTGCTTCTCCTTTTCATCTTCTGGAAATGGCACTCATTCTCTAAATGCCTGCCTACAGGCAGTATTGGGCTGGATGAGGGAGAACAAATTGAAGCTGAATCCAAGCAAGATGAATGCAAGCAAGACGGAGGTGCTCATTGTGGGGCCTCAGAATCTGAGGGGTGAGTTAGATCTTCCTGTGCTGAATGGGGTTACACGTCCCCAGAAGGAGCAGGTGTGCAGCTTGGGAGTACTCCTGGACCCAGGCCTCACCCTGGTATCTCAGGTGGAGGCCATGGCCAAGAGTGCTTTCTGTCAGCTTCGGCTGATTCAACAGCTGCACCATTCCTTGAAGAGGATGACCTCAAAACAGTGGTACATCAGCTGGTAACCTCCCGGCTCGACTACTGCAATGCGCTGTATGTGAGGCTGCCTTTGTATGTAGTCCGAAAACTTCAGTTAGTTCAGAATGCGGCAGCCAGATTGGTCTCTGGGGTAACCCGGAGAGACCATATTATGCCTGTTTTGAAACAGTTACACTGGCTGCTGATATATTTCCGGGCAAAATACAAAGTGCTGCTTATGTATAGTTTTCTGTGTTTGTATATTATGTATTTTAATATCAGATTTGTTTTTATATTTTTAGCTAAATACTTTTAACTCATTTTTATTTATATGTGTTTTAATTTTTGTAAACCGTCTTGGGATTGTTTTTAATGAAAGGCGGTATATAAATCTAACAATAAATAAATAAATTAATTACCTTTAAAGTCCTAGACAGCTTAGGTCAGCCAGATTGGTCTCTGGGGTAACCCGAAGAGACCATATTATGCCTGTTTTGAAACAGTTACACTGGCTGCCAATATGTTTCCGGGAAAAATACAAAGTGCTGTTTGGCCTGGCCTTTCAGGGTTTTTAAATGATTGACAAACTGTTTTAAATTGCTGCCCTGATTTCCAGGGTTTTTTTAGCTGTTTGAATTGTTTAATTGGTTTTATTCTGTTTTTATAGTTTGATTTTAACTGTTAACTTGTTTTAATCATTTTTATCTTGCTGTAAACCGTCCTGAGCCATTTTGGAAGGGTGGTATATAAATCTAATAAATAAATAAATAAATTCCACCACCCTCTCAGTGCCCCCAGTTCGGCCCTGATCACAACTGAACGTAACTTAAATCTATATATTTTGCAATTGTTTGAGTATATTCTTACAAAAGCCTCCAAAATAAATGTGGATAGAGATTTTTATCAATAGAAGCACAAAATCCCTGTACAGCCAGGATTTTGTAACTTGGCTATCCCAAGAGACAGCTAGTTTTTGCAAACCTATTATATTTTGAACATCCTGACCTATAGAAGAATTCTATTACTTTTCTAGTGCTCTCATATGTACCAAGATGCAATATACTGCCTCTTTGATTTCAGTGAAGCTTTGCTGAGCTTATTCATTGTGCTATGCAAACACTTTGGTATAGCTCTGAGTAATAATCAGAAAACACAGAAAAGAGATTGCTTTGTGAAGAAAAGAAAATTCAGGATAATAATGAAATGAAATTTAGAATAGCATTGTCAGTGAAGCTTTGATCTCCCTCTTTTCAGAAGTGATTGTTTTAGACTTGCCCTTCGTTGTGTTGTGGTATGTTGTATTAATAAGTCACAGCCAAGACTTGTGTCTCCTGCTTTGCCTGCATTTGTCTGTCATACCACATAATTTTGTCATGATTTGCTTGTGAGTCCCTCTGGCTCCTGGTTCCAGAGTTTGATTTGAACCCAGTTAGGCTCTTTGGAGCCCAAGTTTCATCTCCTGTGAAGTAATCTTCCTGTGCATTTATATTAAGTATTTTCCTAAACATCATTTCCTGTTGTTGTTGTTGTTTCCTTTTCCTAGAAACTTTCTCTTTAGATTACCAGGTAAGAAACAATATGATGTTACATTACATCATTGTCTTGGATGGTTTGTATTGCTACTGATAGGTCAATAGCAGCTGAGATACAATACTCTTCAAAATACTTTATGAGAAACTTAATTTATATCAAGTCAAACCATCAGTATTCCTTAGTTTTACTGGCACCAGCTCTCCAGTGTATTGGGCAGAAGTATTTCCCAGTCTTTGTATGTGAACTCCTTTCTTTAATTGGAGATGAGGAGGATTGAATCTGGAACCTTCTATTCTGCATCAAAGCAGGGATGGGCCATATACCACATTGAAGGAGCATCTGCTTTTTATGCTGGAACTCCTAGTTTCAATCCCTGGCATCTCCAGGTATAGCTGAAAAAGTCGCCTGTCTGAAACTCTGAAGAGCTGCTACCAGTCAGAGTAGACAGTACCGAGCTAGATGGACCAGGGATCTGAATTAGTAGAAAGCGGCTTCCTGTGTACCATATGCTCTGCCATTGAGGTATAGCAACTCCATAATGTTGGACTGATGCCCCATAGTTAAAACTGTCCACCACAGTGTAAGGCAGGCTTGCTTGATGAGGAACATTTTATCCTAAATTAGAATTGTGTATTGAACTTGAATATTTGCTCAGTGTAGTTTTTTAACTGCAAGTCTCCCCGCCCCCACCTTCTGATCATGCCTAAGTAATGTTTCAGCTTGATGCCTTGCTCATTCTTATTGTTTTGTCCTCATCTGCTGCCTTTTATTTAATTGGTCACAGAGGACTTTGTTTTAGCTTGCTGCTCTTTGTTATGCTTATTATGCTGTTATTTAGTGACTTTCAAGGTAAGTCTAGCAAAGTTCTTTTTTACCCATCAAAGAGCATGCAAATATTTATGTGGCTTATTATATTGAAATTGATTCAAATATGCTCTGTATAACTTGTGACACCCACCCAACCCCCAAGTGGGCACAGCTCACCAGCCATGCGTGGTAGCCAAGTTCGCTTCAGTAAATCAGTTGGGTTGTACCTACTTAGGACTGTGGAAATGGCAGTCCTCAAGCATCTGGCAGACTATGGTGTTACATTTGTTCCCAAAATGAGACAGCTTGCAAAACAGACACCTTGTCTGAGTCAGTATACAACTAGCTTACATATACAGCTGTCACCTTTTATATCTACTCAGTTTTAAAATAATTGATTCATCAACTTTTACTTCTATTCAACTTTACATATGAACAATCCTATTTCAAGTCACTGCAAATGATACATGGCTGGTGACTCTGTTTAGCTTGACTTGTTCACCAAGTTATCTTTTAAGTTAAAGCACCTTGATATAGATAGCATCTCATAGTTGGTAATATTGGCTTACAAACTAGAATTTTATATTTATGGTCTTTTGTCATTTAAAAATAGCTTTGCATACACCTTTCAGAGGCCAAGGCTGTCCACCTAAATTTTACAATGATCTATTAATACTGATGTACTTTGATTCTTTCTAGCTTTTCTCTGTGGCATGATGTAATCTTAGTTGCATATTAATCAGGGTGGATTTGATTTAAATCAAACTGATTTAAATAACAATTTAAATCACGATTTAAATCACTAGCAGAGTGGATAAAAATCAATGATTTTTTAAAAAAATCAAAAAAATCGGATTTAAATAAAAAAAATCCAATTTAAATTAAAAAAATCTGATTTTTTTGATTTTTTTAAAAAAAAATCATTGATTTTTATCCACCCTGCTAGTGATTTAAATCGTGATTTAAATCATGATTTAAATCAGTTTGATTTAAATCAAATCCACCCTGATATTAATCTTAGTAAAATTAATATGTATTATGGACATTTTTGAGTGTCCTCAAAGATGCATCATCAGAATGGAGGGTTGAATGATCTAAACATTTACAGCAACATTTGTACTTTGCCTCTTATTTCTTTTCTGTGTATGGATTGTTGATGGAAAAGAAGTGTTGAATATGAATTTTCTTAATTGTATTAGTAGGATTAGTTTATTTTTGCACAATTTAAATGCAGCCAATGAATTTTTTTTGCAACATATCATACTTTCCTCATGCATTTTGACAACACGTACCACATTTCATATTGCTTTCATTCACTTTTTTAAAAATGCAGGTAGATAAGAGACTTCATTTTACGCAGCATGAAGCTCATCTGATCTAATCGTACCTAGTTTTCGTCTGGTTTCTAGATACTGCATGTTGAAAATATATCTGCTTCTAAAGAAGTGGAAATGCTGTATTATTAAATTGCTTTAAACTGAAATTTAAGGTTGCAGTCCTCAAATTGTTAAAGCTAGAATAATGCCAACTAATTAATTGGTATTAATTAGTTGGCTACTCCAGATAAAAAGATAGAAGAGCAGTAGCAGAAATGATTGCCACTGTATCTTGCAGTTGTTCTTTCAGCCTGAAGCATTTATTCAAAATTTGCTTCTTCCTTGCTGGTTTGTAGAATTTGAAGCCTCACAGGGACATATCTTCTTATTTCTGTCTACCCCAAGAGGTATGGTCAAGTAATTGTGTGGTGTGTTTTTTTAGTTAACCCGCACCACTGGTAGATATATAGAATTAAAATGTCAGCATCTGTGGCCACATAGCCACTGAAGCAGTGTGGAATTGAAAATGTAATTGTATTTGTATGCTTAGAGAGGCAAATAGAATGGGGTGCTTCAGATTTACCATTTTAAATCCACATTCTTAAATCCTCAGGACTGATAACTTAGTGCTCCAAATACACAATGTTCCAATGAAAAATTCATTGTTCTAAACATTTTAGAAACCAAAATCTTAAAGTGGGGGAGGTGTTAGCAAATAATTCTCTGCCCTGATCTCAGGCCAACATTCTGATCAACAAAGTGCTTGCAGAAGTACTTATGAACATAACAACATAGGAAGCTGCCTTCTACCGAGTCAGCCATTGGTCCATTTAGCTGGGTATTGTCTACACAGACTGGCAGAGGCTTCTCCAAGGTTGCAGGCAGGAGTCTTTCCTAGCCCTACCTGAAGATGCCAGGGAGTGAACCTAGAACTTTCTGCATGTAAGCATACACATGCAAAGGGAATCAGTATTCCCATGTTTATCTGAACTGACCCAATAAGGAGGCCCATGGGGTTACATTCTCCTCTACCACTGTGAATGCCAAAACTGCAGTAATTGAAACCTTGCACCTATGGGAACGATGAGGTTAGGTTCTTCAATAAATGAAAAAGTGCTAAAAAGTGGGGGTAGGACCCAGAAATTAGAGGAGTACAGCACTGTAACTTGGCCTCTCCAGTAATGGCCCCCCAAACCACCAAAATCTTTAGTTCCACACACACACAAAATCCTCCAAATTCCAGGGGGCGGATGGACGGGTTGGGTCCCAACACGCCTGCACATTGCCTCCATAAGTGCCTCCAAGCCACAAGCCAGAAATGCCTTCAGAAATGTGAAACATGCACAAAGGAACTGGGAATGGCAGAAATTCATCCTCATGGTAATGGAAATTGGGTATATATTGGCTAGCTGCTAATAATTGAAACTACAAATGGAGAACCAATGATAATTGAGGGTCTCCTTTATTTGTTCTATTGATGCCTTTTGGGGTTAATTACAGCTTCAGTGCTGCAATTTTTATTAAGACTGTAGGACAAGGGGGAAGGGTTAAATATCCCTCCGAATGTGTTGTGGTCCTGATTATTTTCAGTCCATCACATGGATGCTATTTACACACTCTCTCTCTCTCTCTCTCTCTCTCTCTCTGCAGAGCTAAACTATGCATTTAATGTAATTTTTCCCATATCAGTCAATTTATTTTATTTTATTTAACATTTTATACCGCCCCAAACCTACGCGTCTGTGCAGTTTACAACAAACAGAGAAGTTAAAACATTAGTTAAAACAAATAAATGACAACAAAAATTAAAACATTTGTTAAAAAAATTAAAAATACAATTTAAAATTTTAAAACAATATTTTAAAACAATGTTAAAACTATTAAAGCAGTATTTAATTAAAAGCCTGGGTGAACAGATGTGTCTTTAAAGTTTTTTTTTTTTTTTTTAATGTCAGATGGGGAGGCTCTTATTTCAACAGGAAGCGTGTTCCAAAGCTTTGGAATTTCAGAAGTGTCCTTGTAGACTGTTCTTCAGTCTTCAGTATGTAAAGCAGAATGCTGTGCGGTATGCGAGCCAGTGATTATACTTCCATTAGTACAGTTATAGATTGTGGGATATTTGCAGAGCAACTTTGGAGTATGCTGCAGATCCAGAATAGCTTGCACCAATGCACCACAGTTCTTTGTGCCACTGGGGGCGGCGCCACTTGATTTTCAGCAACTCACCTTCTTCTGCAGCCACCTGCCTCCGGAAGCTTTGTCCCTGAGATATGGAGAACCATCAGGGGCAACGTTTTGGGAGGCACAGGTGACTGCAGAGGAAAGGGATATTGCCAAAAACCATGCCTCCCTGGTGGGAGGTGGAAAACCCTGGTGCATCAGTACAGGGTTAGTCTGGATGCTGACCTGTAAACACAAAAGGGCTAATGCTAATGAATACCTGTCTACTTTATTTAATTGTCAGGACCATAAAGTTTTGCCAAAAAAGCATATATCTGTACTAGCTTGCAGAAACACCAAGTGTCTTAGCTGAGATCAGATTTGCCTTATATGCCATTTTATTGTTGATGCTGTGCTTATTCTAGGTTTGCTATTTACAAAGTAAAGAATAAATACTTCTGCACATCTCCTGAATAATGAATGATATAGAATAGATCATACTAACATTTTTGCTAAATGAAGGATGCTGATGTGATTGAATGAAGCCAGGTGCAAATCAACAAATGCCACCTTTTCAAGGAATATTCATATTGCACTAGAGGGTTCTTTCAGAATAACTGGAAAGGAAGGATTACTAAAGTAAATGATTCTGAGAAGAAAAATGTTATTCTTTGGTTGGTGTGCATGCTTTAATTACTGCTCAATAATGCTTTTAAAACTTTTTTTTCTCCAAATTCAAAATTTAAAAACTGTTGCATGGCAATTTTTGTTAATCATACTTTCCTGAACTATCATGCAGAATTCCATGTTGTGTTTCAAAGGATATGAATGGTGCAAACATAACTTCATTCTCTTACCATGGTTCTAACAAACCAGTTTGTGGACCGGTGATTCAGGTTTGAAATCAGTTAGAATTTGAACCGACCCGCCCAGAACAGGGAGAACACTCCTAGTTTGGGTCTCTGTTGCTTACATTTTGCAGCATGTTGGATTTACTTCAAGTAAAGAATTGCAGGTCCATTTGCAGAAGCACACGTTAAGAAATTTAACTTTTTTTAAATGGAGAAAATGGTAACAATTTGTCACATTCATAATTAGAGAACAGATGGCACAGCCCTAGTGATAAAGCAGTACATTTACTAAATGATCATGCTTATTTAGTTTCTCTTGCTAGGTTTGTCTCTTTGTATAGAGATACAAAATAATAAAAGTTAAAAAAACAAAACAAAAACCAGTTTGTATGCCCAATCTGCTATGCAGACCAAGGCAACCTGTATAAATATACTTCATTTCTATTTTATTTATTTTTTTGCACTGGTATGGTTGTGGGAAGACCTATGAAAAATACCATTGCTATAGATGGAGATGGCCATGAGCCAAGAGGCATGGAAAGGAACAGAGACATAATAAAACTCAAAAACTCATCCCTTTGCAACATATAAACTTAATATTGAATGTCGGTATCTAATTTTAGCTGATTAACTTTGCTCACGTTAATTTCAGTGAGAGAAATTTGGGGCATTCCATTATTTTTTTGTTGGACACTGAAAAATCTCTAGGAGAGTCGATATATGAAATCACAGGAATTATGCTTGTTACTCAAAACAATAAGTTAAAATTGGCTCTATTTTTTTCCCTAGCTAAAAAAAAAAAAAAGAATTTGCAGCACTAATTTTCCGAGTGAAAAGTTAAGTTACTCTTATGGAATGTATTTGTAAAGACAAAAGTTTTTTTTGTTTTGTTTTGTTCTGTTTGTTTCTTTCTGTTCTGTTTTTTCCCCCCTTCTGTTTTTTGAAAAAGTGTTTTTTGTCATCCTCCTTTCCCATTTTCACGTTAGCTCTTCAAAGCCAGGAAATCTGTGAGAGTTTTGTCAGCATTTCGCCATGACAGTAGCTTTACATAGAAAGCCAGAGGGCAAAACAAACAAAGTGGTTTCTTTTAGTCCATGTAATCTACTTAGAGAGCGGTTGTAGCCCTAGGGGCACAGTCAGTCTGTGTGAGCTACTGTTCAGGATAAGATTTTAGATGCAAAGGCTGACTGGTAATTAGTGGCGAGATGGTCCTTTGGACACATTCAGATGAAAAAATAGGGGCTTTCTCCTATCTTTCCTCAAGTGTGTGTGAGAGAGAACCACTCTGAAGTACTTTATTCCTCTAATCTTACAGATATATTATTTCTATATCCCAAAAAGCTCGGATGGATTATTGCATCCTGTCTCATATTGTCAGGATCAGTTGGTTTTATTTTTCCAATTTCTTCTTAGTTCAGATTGACTGATTTAAAAAAATGCACAAACTGAGGACAAATAGCATTTTAGATGCTTATCTGTGTGAGATGGCTTATATTTATCTCCAAGCCACAATGAATGGAGCACTCTTGTTAGACACTGCAACTATGTTTTATAGCATACTGTGCTTTCATTCCCTGGACTTTAAATGTATATAGATAGGAATAGTTCTGACAAAACAAGGATGACAAGCCTATATGTATGTAATTGCTGTAATGTAAGTGCATAGTGGTTGTAGATAGGAAAGCCATCCAATGAAATACTCCTTTGTGGCACATATTCTTCCATATATCAGACTGTAAATGTTGATGATACATTGTAAACTATGTGCCCTTAGCTCTGTGCCTTTTTCTCAGTAGAAAATATAGCAATAGAAGTGCTATTACAGTGGATGAGAGTTTCCACAGCTCTCTCCTTTCTTGCTGTGAGTGAGCCACTTTTCATGCAGCTTCTTAGGAGTGCTGTAACTATATGACCACATGGGCCTTTCCATCTGTTTTTTCATCCTCTGGCAGGATGCTTATCAAGTGAGACTTTCCCATCCCATCAACCCTTCCTATCTAGTCCTGCTATTAAAACACCTGGCTGCTGCAGGCAATGGGCCATATCCAAAGACATTTCAGTGATTTGACCATAGTGGTGGTTGTCACTGTACCACAAGAACCTTGGGTAGTTGTGGTGATGTTCTCTGACGATGAACGAGAAGGCCATCTGTTGTTATGGTGACGGGCTCCTTTCTGAACTGGACAAGTACTCCAAGCAGGTTGTTAGTTAAGTCTGGTCCTGTGAGAAGGATTTGAGAAGTGGGGTGTGTGTGTGTGTGCGCGCGCGCATGCACACACACACACGTCTGTCTAAATGATGTAAAAATCATAAAAATAAACACAATTTCATTTTTAAAAAACCACATTTTTTTCAGCGCTTTTCAATAATAGGGTTAGGGAAACCAAGTCAAGAGGGTGTATGTTTGACTAATAACCACTGAGAAATCTCACTCTCCTAGGATTCCAGTTATATTGACTCTTAAGATAATATTCCAGTATAGTGTTTTTACATTGACATCATTTTTTTCCTTATATATGTATCAGTTTATTCAGTCGTGCATGTAGAATTGGGGAGCAAATGAACTTATATCTTCACTTTCTGTGTGGATTTGAACACTTCAATTTTATTCAATTTTTGAAACTTTAAATGAAATTGAAAAGAATGAATTATTTTTCACTGGGAAACAAAAGCTTACATGTTCAGCTGTCTGGAATAGCTGTAAGCACCACGATGAAGCCAATTAATTAGCCTTGTGCCTTTTCATACCACTTCAGATAGGAACAAATACACAACTGCTGTTTAATAAGAATTGTTTGACCTATTGCAAGCTCTTTGTGAAGGAGGACTGTGTGTTTGGTTGTTCAGCTGTGTCCTCAACCCTATGGTCCTACATTCAATAACACTGTAAAATTAAGCTCCTCTAAAAGCAATTTCCAAACAAATTTGCAAGATGTGTGGTTTATCCCCTTGCCTCTCAGAAGTGTAGCATTTTTATTATGTGCCAGTTTGTCATGCAGTAGAAACCTTGTGAAGATCGACATGGTGGCCAGTGCTGGAAAGTAATGGATAAAACTGACATAAGGTCAGCATTTCTCTAAACGAATTGTTTGCTTTAAAAGGAGTGGGCTAACATTGTATTACATATATTTTGCTGTGAGGAGATGATTCAAATATTGTGAAAGTGCCATTTCTCCTGTATTTCTTTTAACTACCACACAGGGAAATAATGTAATGGAGCAGAATATCATGCTTTTCTGTTGCCATTAGCTAGTAGCACATTTGGAGAGAGAAGTGATCCCTTGCAAGATAGGAAAACATTTTATCGTATGAATATCCTACACAAGGTTCCGCTTGGCTATATTATATTCAATATAGTTGGCAGCAGACTTTGGAATTCCCAGTACCATGACCTTTTTATTGAACATACTATTACTTATTAGTTCAATGTGTTTGTGAACACTTTGCTAAAGGGTGGTTTTTTCCCTTTCCCTTTTTTCATTTAGGGCTGTTGAGAAGTCCGTTTAAAACAAGTTTTCCCTTTCAATTTGTTCTCTTTTTGCTGTGTCTTTTACTTCACTCTCTTCAGTACTTAGGCTACAACAATCTCATGAGTCAAGTAGTTTAGCTAATAGTCAATCTGACGATTTTCAGTACTGTTCAGGGACAGTATAATAGTAATCTTATCAACACACTTTGGTTCTGTAGCTGCCTTCAGTTGTACCAGTGTAATTTTGTTCTAATGATTTCCATAGCCAATTTGCAACTCCTCTAAGCTATAGGCAACTATAATTTAGTCAAGGCTACTTCTTCGATCAATCTCTTGTCAAGTGGTTATTTAAAGCACATCAAAATCGCTTGAACTATATCTCATGATGAAGCCTTATCAAATATCTCAATCTGTCATTTCTCATAAAGATGGAAAATCAAGGTAGATAACTGCAAATGAATTTCTGATAAATAATATTGCAGTGTGAGGAAGAGAGAATAATACAGTGCCAATAGTATCTATATTGCTGTAAGCCTAGAAAAAGAATTCCTACTATCGTATAACAAATAATGCACAGCTCACTGAAGAGGGTTGAAACGTAAACCTAAAGTGATGTAGCATAGATCTCTACAGTTGTATTTCAAGTTGCTTCTCTTCGTTTTTAAAAAAATGTGTATTTAACTCTCACTTAAGATTTTTCAGCATCCATCTATAGAGCTTTCAAGATACTGTGCAGGAACTCTTGGCAATTAATCTCGTTGCATTATTCTGTGTGTTGCTTCTGGGCAGATATTAAAGCATCCACTTACAGCAGCTCTTATAAAGTTGTATAGGAGTTTAATTTCTGCCTACAAAGTAGGTGTAGTGTAAAGCAGAATGTAAAGAAGACCTAGATAATGTCAATAAGGCCTAAGTGTAAGGTTCACTTGGTATACTAATGCTTTCTGAGGCCCATACATGGGCAGAACTACGATCGGGCAAGAGGAGACAGTTGTCTGGGGGCCCCACTGCCTTGAGGATCCCCCAGAGACATGTCACATGACTCCCCATTGGCCACCTGCCCAGCCCCAAGGCCCCTCACTCAGCCAGTCCCCCTTGCCCTCTTTGCCCTCTCCCCTGGTTGCCTTCCTGGCTGGCAATCTAAGCAGCCTGCAGGCTGCTAGAGCTCCTTCTCTCCCCGCCTTTCAGCTAATCGGTGGGTGGGCAGGGCTTCCAGAGAGGTCTCAGTGCAGGCCTCCCTGAAACCTGAATTCAAGTGCAGGCCGGCAGGCAGCAAGCAAGCAAGGAAGGAGGTAGGCAGAGTGGCCAGCACTGGTTGCCCTGACCCACCACAGTTCTCTGAAGACCCTCTGCCCAGGCCAGCCAGCCCAGCCTTTGCCTGTAATGGAGGTAAAATGTGAACTCTTTGTCGTTACCCGCCTGCCCCATCTGTATCTATATCTATATATCTATATCTATCTATATATATACTAGTAACTTTAAGCCCGTTTCATTAACGGGTGCTAGTAGACCTTTGGGGCCAGTAGATGGACTTCCAAGTCTCTTCAGGTTGCATCTCTTTCTTTCTCAGTCCCCTGTTACTGGATGGGCGGGGGGCGTGGATTCTCAGGTTCCCGCTTTCCAAAGGGCCATGGTTTTAGCAATTCACCTCAGAGGAGGATTCCTTTGAAACGAAGAGCATTTCTTCTGTTTAGCAAGTGAAGCAATACGAAAGCATGGATTTATTAAAGGAGGGTTGGTGGATTCAGCGATGGGGTGAGTGGGTGGTGGTGGTGGTGGTGGTGGGGAAAGCATCGACAACAAAAGGTTACAAAGAAGAATGAACATTCTCAATAACACTCTCCAGTCCCAAGTGTATTTACTCAACGCATCGAACTTCTGAGCAGGTCTGTTTAGGAATGCACTGCGTCGCAGGCGACTCTTGCATGTGAGGAGAAAGGTGCTGTGCCCGTGTTGGGCTGTCCCGCCGTCACTCTCTTTTCCCTAACTTCTTGCAAGGGTGTCTGTGAATTGACCCAACCCCTCACCCCCAACCCGTGCGTGTCTTTCTGCAAGATGCGTGAGCGCATCTCTCTATCACAGTCTCTCCACGCTCCTCCAAAAGCCTGTGTTTCATTGTGTCTCTCTGCGTGCGCGTTCAGTGTTGTGTGTGCTCAGCACTCTCTCCCTGGGTGGCTGCGAATGGGTTTGTTGCTCTGGAAGTGTGTGATTGTGTCTCTGTGTGCCCCTCTGCTGTTCCTTGCAGGCAGCCAGAGTCTTTACTTTCTCCCTTTGTGCCGCCCCCCCCCCGCCGCGGGCTTCCCCCGGCCCAGCTCCAGCCGCTTCCTCCCCCAGGTGGCGGCTCCTCTCGGCTCAACTGACCCAGAGCCTCCTGGGGCCCAGCATTCGTTTGGCTCTTGCCAACTGGGCCAGAGTAGCAGCAAAGGTGGGAGGAGGACGAGGAGGAGCGGGGGCGGGAAGGAAGGGCCTGTCTGTTGCTCCCACTGCTCCTCAGCCCTCTCAGATTCCAGCCATGCCCCTGCTCCGGCCATGTCCCATCTCTGGCCATGTCAAGCTGGCCTGCCACCGCCTGGCCCGCTGCCACCTGTGGCCTCCGCAGTCGGGTTGGGCCCGCCGCTGCCTTTCCCCCCCACCCCAGTCTCCGGCCGGGCCAGCGCCGGCCAGCGCCGGCCTCCGCGGCCGAGCCGGGCCTGCCGCCGCCTCTCTTCCCCCGCCCCAGTTTCTGGCCAGGCCGCCTCTGTCCCCCCGTGACTTCCCCTCCTGGCCCTGTCAGCCCTTGCTGCCTCCTCCCGACCGGGTCATCCGCCTCCTCTGGCCGAGGCCGCAGCTCCGCCGCCACCTTGGCCATACCGTGTCCTCTGGCCGAGGCCACGGCTCTGCTGCCGCCTTGGCCGCATCACATCCTCTGGCTGAGGCCGTGGCTCCGCCGCCGCCTCGGCCGGCTTCCCCCGGTGCCTCCTCCCCCTGCCCGGCTTCGGCGGCGGCCGCTTCTTCTCGGCCCGCCGCTTCTCCTCCACTCGGCCAACATGGCGGCCGGTGTCTGCGTCCGTGTCTCCCTCGGCGTGTTCTGTGCACGCGCTCCGCGCATGCCCAGAACACCCGTCAGAGACATGGACGCAGACACCAACCATCTTATTATATAGGAGATATATATCTATATCTATATCTATATCTATATCTATATCTATATCTATATATCTATATCTATATCTATATCTATCTGCTTGCTTGATGCAGGGCTTTGATTTTTTTGCGGGGGGAGAGGAGAGTCTGAGAAGTCTCTGAATATTTAATTTGAAACAGATTGGAAAATTTGCTGGCTAAAAAAACCCAAAAAACTATCTAAAAAGTCCTATAAGTGACTTGTTTCATGGCATAAAATTACGAAAACTTCTGGAACAAACAATATTATATTCATTCATTCATTCATTCATAAATGCATTTATGTTCAAGTTGTTTTGCAACCCAGAAGGTCTGAGTGAGAACTGTGAAGCATGTGTTGTGCTTTTATTTTATTTTATTTTTCTTTAGAAATGCCAAGCTGGTTGGACATGTCCAAAAACCTCACTCACACTATTTGCACTGTATGTCATCAGTCAGTATGATTCTATAATGATATGAAATGTTAAGGAGGCCCTGCACATGCTGATTTGCCCCCCCAGCCCCATACCCCACTAGGGATGACCTTGCTTCTGAGCACCTGCAGAGAGTGGTTTTTATATCAGAACAGTGAGAGACCACAACCAGCCCTACTTCCACATTGTGGAGCAGGGAGAATGCCTTTTAGGACAGAGGGAGTAACTTCAGGAGCTCCTTGATCCCTGTCATGTCTCATCTATCTTAAAATTTTACCAAGAAGAGGCAGATTCCTCATCCCCCCCCCCCAACACACACCTCTTTTTCTCCTGAGGAATGGTGCTAATTCTTGCTCTTTGCTCTATTTCTCCCCACCTATCTTCCTTGCTTCAGTGGGACATCTGGTCTCCTATAGAGAGCAAAATATGCTGGGAGCACAAATTAGTTTGGTTTGCTTTACATCCCTGAGCAAGTGCAATCCTATATGTACTTACCAGGGAAGGATCTCAGACAGTTGAATGCAATCGAGTTTATTTTTAAGTAGACATGCTTTCCTTGCTAGTAAGTCCTTTAAGTTTCAATGAAATGTACTTCCAGCTAAATGTGGTTATTTTATTTATTTACATTTTATATCCTGCTCTTCTTCCAAGGTGCCCAGAGCAGTATACTACTACATACTTAAGTTTCTCCTCACAACAACCCTGTGAAGTAGGTTAGGCTGAGAGAGAAATGACTGGTCCAGAGTCACCCAGCAAGTATCATGGCTGAATGGGGATTTGAACTCGGGTCTCCCCGGTCCTAGTCCAGCACTAGCCACTACACCACACTGGCTGTTTAGATTTGCTGCCTGAGGCTACAATTCTCCACACGCTTACCTGGGGCTTTTATACAAAGCAGGCTTTACTGCAAGTTTACTGGAAGGCTTTACTGCAAAATTGAAGTTGTCCCAAAGAACCAACGCAAAATAGTGTTGTTTCTTACTCTGGATATAAATCAGGGTACACTCTAACGAGCAGTGAAAAACCTGAATTGCGTGTAAACTGCTCCCCAATAACTCACAGGGACTTCAGGGTAAATCTGGCCAACGTGGGAATGCAGCACCTCCATTCGAGAGAGGTGTGTTAAAGGGCTTTAAAAGTCCCGTGTGAAAAACCTCCTGGAATCAAACTTTACTGAATTTGTTCAGAATTCTGAGAAAACATACACAGGCTCACACTGCATGGTTGAAAGTCTATTTTGCTAATCTGCAGTAAGGGGCGCATTTTAATAATTAGTGTTTCTAGTGTGTTCTGGGCATTAAAAGTAGCACAAATATATAGTATTCAATATATATCACTATATATTGTGAAGTGTGTGTGTGTATGTATTCAGTGAAATGTATTTCAAGGCAGCATACTTATTTTGAAATATCAGACTTAAATCCTTGGGGGCCTGGGGTGTGTGGAGGCCCTGGACTTTGAGGGGGGGGGCAATTTAAAATCTCGTCTCTGGGCCCAATCCAACCTTGCTACGCCCCTGGGTCCATAAGAGTTTCTCTTCCATCAAGGCCATGCTGGGAATGTGAGATGCCTTTCTGGTGGTAAGTCTATCCTGTTTTGTTCCACTGAATGGCAAAAACATAATGGGAATGGAGCAGGCACTGAAAAAAGGAGGCTAGAGTCTCTGAAAAAGAAATAGGAAATAACAGGGGAGACTTGGTAAGGGTCAAAGTTCAGGCTCTATATGTCTTTTGTTTGGTCAGTCCAGTGGCCTCTTACGTTCTGCCATCAATGATGCTGCTATTGAGAATCCATGTTTCCTATTGAAGGAACATTTCCTACTGATGAAGAACTTTTTGACAAAGTTCCTCACCAAGGACTCTTGAGTAAACTTGACAGTCATGGGATAAGGGGACAGATTCTTGGTAACTGGTTAAAGGACAGGAAACAGGGTAGGAATAAATGGACAATTTTCACAATGGAGGGAAGAAAGAAGTGGGGTCCCCCCGGGATCTCTGCTGGGATCAGTGCTCTTTAATGAAATGATCTAGAATTTGGGGTAAGCAGTGAAGGCAGAATTTGCAGATGACACTAAACTATTTGGCGTAGTGAAATCCACAACAGATTGTGAGAAGCTCCAAAATGATCTCTCCAAACTGGGGGAGTGGGACAACATAATGGCAACAACATAATGGCAAATGGGGTTCAATGTGAGCAAGTGTAAAGTAGTTCATATTGGAGCAACCCCCCCAATTTCACACATACACTGATGGGGTCTGAGCTGTCGGTAATGGAACAGGAGAGAGAGATATTTGGGTCATGGTAGACACCTCATTGAAAGTGTCTACTCAGTGCATGGTATCTGTGAAAAAGGCAGATTCCATCCTAGGGAACATTAGGAAGGAGATTGAAAATAAAACTGCTAAAATTATAGTGCTCTATAGAGGGCAACAAAGATGATCAGGGGCCTGGAGCATCTTCCTTATGAGGCAAGGCTACAGGATCTGGGGCTTTATTAATTAATTATTTATTGTTAATTTGTATACCACCTTTCATTAAAACAATGCAAAGGCATCCCTGGCCATCGCCTCCACCTGAGCTTTCAAAACCTGACAGGGAGAGCAGCTCTCAGCCACACTACATATGCTGCTGACGTCAGATGCAGGGGGCGGGCCCCTTTGCCCCCCCCCCCAAAGGACAGTGCTGCTCCTACTGACCAGAATTACCTCAGTCTTGCAGGGGAGCAACAGCAGGAGAGAGGGCATGCACATACCTCTTGCCTGTGGGCTCCCCAGAAGCATCTGGTGGAACACTGTGGGAAACAGGATGCTGGACTAGATCCAACAGGGTTATTCTTATGGGGCTCAACATCTTATTTCATTTGCTTCCTTTGAACTCATGGGACTGAAGTTTTCTGTTGTCCCATCTCCCTTGAACCTCTCAGTGCTTGTCAGCATGATTCATTGCGTGTCTATTCAGCTCTTTGTGATGCTTCATTCTAGGTAGAATAATATATCAGGTGTTAATAGTGTGTCTTCATTTTAGAATAAATTTGGTAGTGATCGTGAGAGGATCTTAGGGAAGAATATGTAACTTTGTAAAAAAAATCCAGGTATCCTAGAATTGATTTGGTGTCATTTAGTGTACGTGGTATTTGCACTTGGGATCAAGTCAGCATTACAGTAACAATTTTGCTCATTTTTAGCCCATTTTCCAGTAAGCTTATGGAGGAAGAGTTGTCACGAATCCGACCGAACACGGGCTAGAGCCCATTTTAGGGACTACGCCGTGGCGGTGGGGGCGGCGAAGAAATGCTTTTTCTCCGCCTCCATTGCATCTGCTCAGTGCAGACAAACAGAGCTGTTTTGTGTGGTGAAAACTTTGCTCCACACATCCCCCCGGACAATGGGGGAGGAGTCATCTACAGCTCTTTGTGATCGGTTTGCCTGTCGCCCTCCCTTGATCCCTCCAACCTGGACAACTATAGACCTGTGTCTAACCTTCCCGTTTTGGGCAAGGTGATGGAGCGTGCGGTGGCGTCCCAGCTGCAGAGGGTCTTGGATGATACGGATTATCTGGACCCTTTTCAATCTGGCTTCCGCCCCGGGTATGGGACTGAGACTGCCTTGGTCGCTCTAGTGGATGACCTACGCCGGGAACTAGACAGGGGGAGTGCATCCCTGTTGGTTCTGCTGGACCTCTCGGCGGCATTCGATACCATCGACCATGGTATCCTTCTGGGCTGCCTCTCGAGTATGGGAATCGGAGGCACTGCGTTGCAGTGGTTCCGGTCCTTTCTTGAGGGGAGGGTCCAGAAGGTGGTGCTGTGGGACTACTGCTCGGCCCCCGTGGCCATTGGCCTGTGGGGTCCGCAGGGTTCGGTCTTGTCTCCCATGCTGTTTAACATCTACATGAAGCCGCTGGGAGAGGTCATCCAGGGATTTGGACTGAGTTGTCAGCAATAAGCGGATGACACTCAGCTCTATCTCTACTTGTCATCTGATCCTAGGGAGGCAGTGGATGTCCTGAATCGGGGGCTGGAGGCCGTGATGGGTTGGATGTGGGCTAACAAACTGAAATTGAATCCGGATAAGACGGAGGTACTGTTGGTCAGTAGGAGAGCCAATCGGGATGAGGAGATTTTACCGGTTCTGGATGGGGTTGCACTCCCCTTGAAGGAGCAAGTACGCAGCTTGGGGGTACTACTGGACCCGGCTCTGCTTTTGGAAGCTCAGGTGGAGGCGGTGGCCAGGGGTGCCTTTGCATGGCTTCGGCTGATGCGCCAGCTACGTCCCTTTCTCGAGAAGGCAGATCTGGCCACGGTTACCCACGCCTTAGTCACGTTGCGGCTGGATTACTGTAACGCGCTCTACATGGGGCTGCCCTTGAAGAATATCCCGAAACTGCAGCTAGTGCAAAATGCGGCAGCGAGGGTTTTATCTGGAGCTGCCCGTTGGGAACATATCACCCCCATTTTGAAAGAGCTGCACTGGCTACCGGTTCATTTCCGGGTCCTATTCAAGGTGCTGGTTTTGACCTTTAAAGCCCTTAACGGTTTGGACCCGGGGTATTTGAGGGACCACCTGCTCCCAAGTTTACACTCTGCGTTGAGCTTCTTGAGATGTTTCCTATTTTGAAGGGCTGACACTCAATCCAGACAAAGCACCACCAACCATCAGCATTTTTTCAACCCTACTAGTATCCCAATGAAAAATTGTGCCACAAAAATTCTTGTTCTTGAAATGTGTTTTCAATTTTAAGCAGTTGTCCTGTTGGCTTGGCAGTAAATCATATCTACTAAGGACTGGGAATCATACTGCTGGTTGAAAATCCCAGTGAATGAAAGACCTGACCAGGTAACTTTTTAAAAAGGGTATTCATAGTGTGGAGGGTTCTGCACAGCCAGTTTCCGGTAAAGTGGTCCTTGTTGGCAAAGAGTGTAGTAATATCATCTGATTACTGCTGGAATTATTGCTGTTCTGGTAATCATTTAACATCCTTCCATCTGAACTGAACACTGTTTAGAGGATGTGTTATCAGCACTTTGTTGTTGAGGTGCAGCCTTTAAGAGGATTAAGCAAGTAGCAATTTAGAACTGCTCTTGTTGAGCTTTTGGCTTTTGTAAGTCAGCTGTGGTTGTGAAAATCCTAGATAGGGTCTTGCAGTTCTGTCCTCTTAAGAATTCAACCAGCTATTTTAAATGAAGAACATATGGCATGGCAGAGTCAGAGCAGAAAATTACATAAACACAATATGCTTTTAATGTATCATCTCTCTGTTTTTTATGACTTCTAGACTTCCAGCATTCTTTCTCAAAAGTCAATTAAGTTTGTTTTAAAACAGGAGGAGTTCTCACGTTCACAATATGGTTTAATAAGCCATGGGTGTGGGTTTTTTAAAAAAACTTTTCCTTTTTGTCCTCTTTTAGAATAAACAGAGATTGTAATATCAGTTGAGTCCTTCTCTGAGTTGTAGTTTTCTTTAAGAAAGAATGATCTAAAGAGAAATTCATTTATTTCACAGTATTTGGCTCCGTTGGCGAGAGAGGACTGTTCTGTTTTACAATGACTTTAGAAAGTGGCAAATTGAGTTTATGACCAATGAGCTGCTTATTTAAGTTCAAAAACACTAATATGACTACAACACAACTTCTCAAATAATTGTTCTAGATCTTCCCCTGTCCTAACTTTGGAATTTAATTGCACATTTTTTTAACAGTCCATCTATAAGCCAGGGGGAAAACTATTATCTGCCTTCGCCACAGACCTCTTCAGTGGTGGTGTGAGGTTGTGAGAATGACCTCCATAAATATGCCCCATTGTTTAAAATAATTCTGAAGATTTAATTATTACTGCACAACCACTCCATTTGCACCTAATAACTTACTAAGAACATATTGTTCCTCTTCTGATAAATTTCAATTCTAATATAAAATAGAACATCAACTGTGCCAAGGAGGAGGCCCGTTTTTGTAAAAAATGTTGTACATATTCTAGCTTGTTGATGAATAGTATTTAACTGTAGGCAGAATCACATGCAATTCTGCAATTTCAATTAACCCTTTCTCAGTCCAGCTGCCATAAAGCAAACTGGTAATCCAGCTTCTGTCTGCAGGCTGCCAGTTGCCAGTTCTTAATCAAGAGCAAATTTTAAACTTCAGAAGCTATCTATGAAATGACGTAATATTTAAAAACCTTTCAGCTTAAGATGAAAGTTAAGGTGTTTACAATTTTTATTTGGTCTCCAAAATAAGTTTCCGGGCAAAATACAAAGCGCTGGTTATAAGCTATAAAGCACTAAACAGCTAAGGGCCAGCATATTTAAGAGAATGTCGTCTTCACTATGAGCCCCATCACCAACTGAGATGATGTGAAGAGGTTCATCTGCAGTTGCCATCAGCTTGTCTAGTGGCTACACAGGGACAGGCCTTCTCTGTTGCCACCCCCAGACTCTGGAATGTGCTCCCTGTGGAAATAAGAGCCTCATAATCTCCGACAGCTTTTTAAAAGCCTTTAAAGACACATTTATTCATCCAGACTTTTTAACCTGACTTGTGGTTTTAAATTCTTTTGTTTTATTTTGCTTTAAACTGCCCAGAGAAGGAAGTTCAGGGCAGTGTACAAATATAATAAATCAATAATAAAAAGCATGGAAATTGCAAGTTAAGGTGGTTCTATAAATTCCATGCCATGTAAGTAATAAAAGCAGTCTTGTGTTTTATATCTTGTTCTATAGATTACGTTCCTTGCCTCTACAGTTTACCTTGGTTTTTCAGCTCAACATTGGGCTCAGCAGAAATGCTTCCTTACAGAAATTTAGTGGGTGTAGCTTCCCCAATCATTTGATAGAAATGCAGCTGATGAACATTTCTACATGGCATAGTGCTTCCTCAAAATGCCACCACCTAAAATACATGTCTAGGTAGACATTTGAAATAGGGGGAGGTTCTTGGTACCCCCTCCCCCCCATACTAATGGGATACCATCTATCAACCCCATAGCATGCTGTGGATAATATGAGCATTATATGAGCACAGTGTTTGCTGGTAGTGGATGGGTTTATTTCCCCGTTTTTAACATCTCTCTGCAATTATTCCCCCCAACTTTTAAAAAAACCTAGCGATTTCCCCCCTTCCCTTTACTGGGAAACATTTAAGAGCTTACTCTGTGGGCTAGCCCACGGACTGCACAATTCCTTGGAGACCTAAAATTGGTTTTTGTAAAGTGCTGGTTTTTGCCTTTAAGGTATGAGGTTAAAGACACTTTCTCTCTATTAACCTGCCAGCATAGAGGCCCAAGTGGGCAGTCCAACTTGAGGGTTTGGTATTCCAGCTACTTCACCTGGTTGGCATCTAAGGGTAGGAATAATGGTGTACGCTATTGACAAGCCTTGCTCCCTAGTCACCTTAATAGATGGGCTGTGAATGTTCTGGCAGCAGTTGGATAGCCAGAAAATAGGTGTCCCAACCCTTGTCATGCCAAGTCTTGTTATAAGCTCCTGGCGGTTAGTTGTGGCCTTTTGTAACCCAGGTGGGAATCTTAATCTTTTAGCCCCCTTTCCTTGATTTTTCTATGTCATTATTATAATGTGCCAGTATAGTTAAGATGGAGAGTATTTTCAGTGATCCACCATTATAAACACTGAACACTCTATTGTGGATAAAATCAAAACCATTTGTCCGATCTGCCTGGCCATCAGCATACATTCACTAGGTGACAAGAGACACCTCCCTTGCAAATTTGGTGAAGAGGCATTGGAAAATGCCTTAGAGCAGTTTAAAGTTTTTCTCTTTTGAACAGGGGTTTAATAGGGGTTGGCAATGTTCTTTTGGACTGAAGCAGTGGTATTTAAATGATTTTGTAGTCCATTTGCATAGTTTCAGCCTTTAGAGGGCATGTCAGAAAAGTGCCTTTATATCCCTCTAGACCCTATTGATATTTATTTCACAACTGATCCTCAAAGTTGCATTTGAAGAGGCATAAAAATGCATCTTTACTGCTAAAAGAGTCTGAAGTTGCGGTGCCTACAGCATTGCCCACAACCAGTACGTCAGTCAGCTCCTTCCCTGTCTGAGCCTTGGGAGCTTCATTTTCCTCCCCTGCCGTCTTCTTTCATTTCCCCATTGGAGCTATATCTTTTTAATATGGCTCCTTTGCCTTAGAAAAAGCACTACAACTCTGGCCATCCATTAGTCCCTGGTTGTTGGTTCTTCATGTGTGTTTCATCCCGACCTCCAGCCAAAATCGGCGTGCTGCTCTGTGCAGCCAGGTGTAAGTGGGAGGCAAGGGGAAGGAGATGTGCTCCTTTTAACTAGGCTGAGAAGGGCTCCTCTAGGCTGCAGTGTGTGTGGCAGCAAGGGGGATGGCAATGTAACTTGGGTACAACTTTTACATTATTCTGCTGATAACACCATCCTGATGGAAATCAAATCAAGCAGGAGAATTGTGAGGTTTATGGGGAAATTTCTGGGAAGATAATCTGTAGTTTTGGACACAGTTGTTAAAGCATTTGTTGTTTTTAATTACGTACGTGTGTGTGTGTGTGTGTGTATGTGTGTGGTTTAAGAAAAAGGAAAACGAAGTACAGATTTAAGGTGAACACAGATTACCTGCTTGTTGTGTCCTTATTTGCTGCTGAATAATCATGAGGAGGGATCACACTGTCACTATTACTGAATCCACTAACTTGATTTACTTGTGTTTTTCAGGCGGGGTGGGGGAATGTGACTTTATCTTAGTTGAAGTTTATACATAGTTTTTGCTGTTTAACATCAGGAAGTTCTACCTTGCTGTTTGGGTAAGCTCTTCCCCATAGTGTCTATTCAGATTTTCCTTTTGTAAATGCCTGGAAATTCAATAATACAAAAACTTTTGGGCTGCATTCACATATAACTCCAAACCAGAGTTAAGAGTCAGAGGTTGGAACTCCAGTATGTCAGAACGTGCAAAACCATGGATACAGGCCAAAAGTGAACTCCGGTTTGCCGCAGCAAACTGCAAATTGAACTAAGCTTCGCCACCGAGGCGTTACGTTTGACTCCACATGCAAACATAACAATGGTTTTGTGGCAATTTACAAACAGCATATTATAGAGGCAGCAGCAAAGACCCTCCCCTGAGGGCATGGCTACTCCATGCCTTCAGCACTGCTCGCTGGCAGCCTTCCAGAGAACCAGCCACTCCTGTCAGCTATGCAGCTACGGAGCTGCCAGGCAACAGCTATGGTGTCATGCCCCATCGTGGACTTGTCAGCCTGTTGCTGACAAGTCTGGGATGGACTTGTCCCCACAGTTGCTTGGGGGCATTCCCTCTTCCAACTCCGTCCCTTGCTTCCCCCTCACCCCCGGCAAGCAGGCGGGAAAGGGCATAAGATGACAGGATGAGCATTAAGTGCTTTGCTCTCCGACAAGGAAGTGACAATGATGTATGTTCACAAGAACAAACACTCCAGGTGGCAACATAAACAGGACACCCTATCACACTGCTGGGAGGGGAGCATATGGTGAGAGGGAGGAGTGGGGGAACCCAGAGTCAGGTATAAAAGGCAGCCCCAAACAGGAATTCTCAAGCAGCCATGATTCCCCCCCCCCCACATAAAGATTGGGGAAGGGGGCCCCAACCTCCTTCCCCTTTGGGGTTATCGCTCTCTAGTCTTGCTTATGAGAAGAACTGTCTGTGAGGACTAATTGAAAATGCATGAGGTGGTACTTTAGTTGTAGTAGGTCGTAGGTAGTATTCTCAGTGCATGTGGCATAATTAGCCCATTATCCTACAGACTGCTCTCTAATGAGAGTAGCAGACTAAGGAGACTTGATACCAAGCCAGGATGCTCCAAGCAGGAAAGCTGTGGGGATGGGTACTTGGGCAAATGCTATCTTGGTGACTGTCAAACACTGTACCCTGCCCACCCGCCTTCCCATGTGCACCCTTGCCTGTCCTGGGGCTTCTGGAAACTGGGGCTCTCCTCTCCAGGGGAATCCCTGTGTCTGGATATCTGCATGAGGTGCCATGCTGGTCTGGGGCTGGGAATTTTGAACATGTTTAAAGATCTGTGCCTGACCATTGTGTCTACACCATCCTCATAAGAGGTTATGCCCTTACAAATGGCATGTGATAGCCTCATGGCAGTGATACCAGAATGAGCAGGGCATCCCCTCTCCACATAGGGAGCAATTTTTTGGGGTGTGTGTGTGTGCTACTATCTGGGTTTAAGAGGCAGCCACAAGCAGGGATTCTGCAGCAGCCAGGTTCTGTGTCTCCTCCCAGAAAAGTTGGGGGTCAGCCCCTTCTCCAGGGGGGAAGTTTGCTCCCTAGGTTTACTCATGAGCAGGACCAGGCAGCTGGATCAGCGATGCTCCAGTGAAAGAAGATATTCTTCCTTTGTGATAATGGATACAGACCCTGGGTGGACAGCGCCCACTCAAGAGAATGTCAGGCCACTGGGGCTTTACATAGAACCAGGTTGCTGTGCGGAGGGAAGCTGTGGGAAGAGATACCCTGGAGACTGCTTTCCTTGACTTGGGGACTGCAGCCAGGTTTCTGCAAAACTGTACCCCATGCCAGCCCACCTGGGCAGGTGGAGATGTGCACCCCTGCCCGTGCCCCCAGGGGCCACACAGCTGTCCTGGGGCAGCTGGAAACTAGGGCTTCCCATGCTCAGGAATCTCCATGCCCTCAGATCTGCATGCGGTGCTATGCCGGATCTGAACCAGTAACTTTGAATGGGTTTTAAGGTCCATGCCTGAACCTGGGATCTCCCTGTCCATGCAAATGGGTTTTTTGGGGGCGGGCACTCTTGGAATGGTTAAAAAGGCAGCCACCAGCAGAGATTCCTGAGCAACCAAGTTCTTTTCTTTTCACAGAAAGGTTGTGGAATGGAGGCCCAGCCCTTTCTTCTTTTGGTGTTGTCCCCCCCCCCCAACTTATTCATGATTAAGGCTGTTCACCAGAACTTCTCTAATGACACAGCTGAACTTCTCCAATGACACAGCCACCCAACCGGGGCTCACTGCTCAATCAGTGGGGATTCTCTGCAACCTTCCCCACGCACAAAACCTTTTGAAGCCTTGCATGCACCCGGAGCACATATAGATGCTCGATATACCATGGCCCAGGTACATGAATGGAGGGGATGGGATGGATACTGGGACGGACTTTTAAACCCATTCAGAACCCAAGGTCCCAGTCTAGCGTCGCACTGTATGCAGATCTGCAGGAGTGTGAGCCCCTGTTCTCTGACCACCCCAGGACAGGTTAGCCATTCCCGTGCTCTGGTGAGGGCACACATGTCAACAAGGGCTGAGGTGCTGGTGGGGGCCCATTTCTTCGGCAGCTTGGAGACAGTCCCCATGATGAGGAAAGCAGTCTCTGAGGTACCCTGTTGTGGTGCACGTTGGCACCAATGATGTTCAGAAATGCAGTTGGGAGGTCCTTGAAGCCAAATTTAGGCTGCTAGATAGCATACTGAAGTCCAGGACCCCCAGGGTAGCATTCTCTGAAGAGCTACCTGTTCCATGCGCAGGGACAGCGAGACAGGCAGAGCTGAGGGGTCACAATGGATGGATGAGACGGTGGTGCCGGGAGGAGGGGTTTAGAATTGTTAGGCACTGGGATACATTTTGGGGAAAGCGAAGCCTGTACAATAGGGATGGGCTCTACCTGAACCAAAATGGAACCAGATTGCTGGCGCTAAAAATCAAGACGGTCGCCGAGCAGTTTTTAAAATGACGCCCGGGAGATTGCCGGTGGGCACAGTGTGGTATCTGCTTCGGCTGGCAAAATCCCCTAAGGTGTGAGGGTGAACATGTTTCTGATAAACCAGAAGAGGACAGAGTAGAGCCAGGAGTTGAGCAGAAGGAAACACAGGACAGCTTGCCAAAGAGGTCAAATGATGGTGAGGGGGATAGCACACGCCAACCCCAGGTGAGGGACCCGGCATATAGGTGTCTGTATACCAATGCCAGAAGCCTCCAAGCCAAGATGGGTGAGCTGGAGTACTTGGTTTCTAATGAAAAAATAGATATAATGGGTGTAACAGAAACCTGGTGGAATGGTGAGAGCCAGTGGGACACGATTATTCCTGGATATAAACTCTATAGAAGGGACAGGGAGGGGAGGGTTGGGAGAGGAGTGGCACTGTATATCAAAGAAGGGATAGATTCCAATAAGCTAGAAAACCTTGGTGGACCAGAGTCCTCCACAGAATCATTATGGGTAACATTATGAGGACTGAAAGGAAATGTGTTACTAGTGACGTGCTATCGCCCTCCGGATCAAAGCGCTGAGAGTGACCTGGAGTTGGAGAAACCAATAAGAAAGGTGTCAAAGAGAGACAGGGCAGTAATAATGGGTGACTTCAGCTACCCACACAGAGACTGGGTAAATTCACATTCAGGCAATGAGAGAGAGAGTCCAAATTTCTAGATGTACTGAATGACTGTGCCCTAGAACAGTTAGTTGCGGATCCACCCAGAGAGATGGCAACTTTGGATTTAATCCTGTGTGGTGCCCGGAATGTCAAACAAACAAACACACAAACACAAACAAACAAACAAACATAAACAAACAAACAAACATAAACAAACAAACAAACATAAACAAACAAACAAACAAATTTATATTTATATTAATGAGTTCTTTGCATCTGTCTTCACAGCGGAGGATACTGATCGTATACCCTCTCCAGAATTGAGTTTTTCAGGTTTAGTGGCTGAGGAACTAGGTGAATTTGAGGTGACAAGGGAAGATGTTCTAGACTGTCTTGAAAAGCTAAAAATCAACAAATCGCCAGGGCCAAATGACATCCACCCAAGAGTTTTGAAGGAACTCAAAAGTGAAATTGCCTATCTCCTAGCAAAAATATATAACTTGTCCCTACAATCAGGCTACCAGAGGACTGGTAGCCCTACCACTGGTAGGGTAACCCTACCCCATTGGTAGGGTAACCCTATCCCACTGGTAACCCTACCAGAGGACTGGAAAGTAGCCAATGTAACTCTGGTTTTTAAAGAGGGATCTGGGGGGCGGGGGGTTGCGGGAAATTACTGGCAGGTAAGCTTAACTTCGGTGCCGGGTAAATTGATGGAAAGCATACTTAAGTATAAAACTGTTAAACATATAGAAGAAAAGGACTTGCTGATGGAGAATCAGCATGGCTTCTTCAAGGACAAGTCTTCCCTCACTAAACTTTTGGAGTTCTTTGAGAGTGTCCACAGGTATGTGGATAAAGGTGATCTGGTTGACTTAGTGTACTTGGACTTTCAAAAAGCTTTTGATAAAGTTCCCCACCAAAGGTTCTTGGGTAAACTTAACAGTCATGGGATAAGGGGATCGGTTCATGTGTGGATTGGTAACTAGTTGAAGGACAGGAAACAGAGGATAGGAATAAATGGATAGTTTTTACAATGGGGGTAGGTAGGATGTGGGGTCCTGCAGGGATCGGTACTGGGACCAGTGCTCTTTAACCTGTTCATAAACGATCTAGAAGTTGGGGTAAGCGGCAAATTGGCTAGATTTGCGGATGACACTAAACTATTGAGGGTAGTGGAATCTAAAACAGATTGTGTGGAGCTGCTAAAAGAGCTCTCCAAACTGGGGGAGTGGGTGACCAAATAGCAAATGCGGTTCATTGCTCGCAAGTGTAAAATGATGCATATTGGGGTAAAAAACACCAACTTTCACATATACGCTGATGGGATCTGAGCTGTCGATGATTGACCAGGAGAGAGATCTTGGGGTAGTGGTGGGCAGCTCAATTAAAGTGTTGACTTGGTGTGTGGCAGCTGTGAAAAATGCTAATTCCATGCTAGGAGTTGTTAGGAAAGGGGTTGAAAATAAAAATGCTAATATTATAATGCCCTATGGTGCGGCCACATCTGGAGTACTGCATACGGCTTTGGTCACTGTATCTTAAGAAGGATATTGTAGAACTGGAAAAAGTTCAAAAGAGGGCAACTAAGATGATCAGGGGCTTGGAGCACCTTCGTTTATGAGGCTAGGCTACAGCTTCTGGGGCTCTTCACCTTGGAAAATAGGTGACTAAGGGGAGACATGATCGAGGTTTATGCATGGAGTAGAGAAGATGGACAAAGAAATTTCTCTCTCACACACAACACTGGAAGCAGGGGTCATCCCATGAAACTAAAGATCAAGAAATTTAAGTCTGACAAGAGGAAGTACTTTTTCACACAGTGCATAATTAATCTATGGAATTTTTTGCCATGGGATGTGGTGATGGCCACCAGCTTGGATGGCTTTAAAGCTTGGATGGTTTTAAAAGGGGCGTAGAAAAATTCATGGAGAACAGTCTATCAATGGCTACTAGTCTGGTGGCTGTGGTTGCAGGCGAGCAACAGCAGGAGAGAGGGCATGCACATACCTCTTGCCTGTGGACTCCCCAAAGGCATCTGGTGAGCCACTGTGTGGAACAGGATGCCGTACTAGATAGGCCTTGGGCCTGATCCAGCAGAGCTGTTCTTATGTTCTTATGACCATCATTTCACCCCCATGTGGAGGAAAAAGAGCATTCCTTTGAGTTTATATTAATTTTTGTCTTCCCCATTACAGAAGCACATGGTTGGTGCTTCCGAATGTTTTGAATGTTTGTTTTTTGATGCTAGAAAGATTTACACAGTTTCCCTTTTAGCCATTAAGGGATTAAAAGGTCTACCTGTTACTGCAATGGAGAAGAAAAAAATTAATAGAAAATCAAAGGAGTGTCCTTTTCCCCCCGGCTTGAAAGATGCCAGTTTTAGACACCCCCCCGCCGCAAAACATTTAATCTCCCTGCTCTCCCACCCAATTTTCCTTACCAAGCAGTTTTAAAGGAATGGAGTGAAACAACCTGATGATAATTTGTACAGATGCCACACATTTTAACACAACCCATATCCTGACACATTGAAATGGTGAAATATGTTGGCTGTGATGAACCCTTGCTGGGAGAACTTACAGTAAAATGTGAGACAATTGTATACCATTACAAGTGAATGGTAGTTCAGGAGAGAGGCTTTAAAAAAAAAAAAAAAAGATTGGTAGAGGCCAGTAATTTTTTTCTTCAAGGAACCAGTCTGGGTGGTATACAATCATGCTAGGATCTGCTCCTGCACTCTTTTTGTTTGATCCAAACACGTTAGATATAAAGTTCTATTTCATCTGGTTGAAAGATTTTCTGGGGGAAATGTGACAAACTGCAAGTGCGGAGATCAGGCTTTGAAACTTCTTTTCTTTGGTGTTGCTGTACAACTTACTATACTTAATTGCCATGATTCCGCTCTTAGCTGACTGACATCTAAAATGTAGGGGGAAAGGGAGGAGAAAAGGAAATGGAAATATGACTATCCTAAAGATCAAATGCATTTTTTCTTTAAGATCTGATGAATGATCTGTAGCAAGTACAGCATGACCTTTAAAAAAAATGTATTAAAACCAAAGGAAATATTTCTTTTCTCAGAAATACACATGTGCAAAATCACCCATTTAAAATGCTGAAAGCAATGGGTTATAATCCATCTGAAGTTTTTTGGATAGGGGTAGGTTACTGAAAACATTGTTTTTGTTCTTATTGAAAATATGATCAAACGATGAAAGGATGGGCAACAAACTTCTGTTCGGTTTTTCTCCAAGGAGCCACTATAATTATCTGCTTTTCTGTGTACAGATAAAGTCTTTCCCTGGAGCTTCAAATGTACTGTGTGTTCCTTTATCCTGGGTAACAAGAGAATGTTGCAATTGCTGCAAGCATGACCTGAATGGAGCAGCTTATTAAATCAGTATATAATGCAGTGTTGTTAGCTAAAAATCAGGTTAATTGATGGCTATCGCTGGCCTGATTGCAATTAAGACTTCCAAATTAGGTATTTGGGTGATGAGGGAAGAAGTAGAGGAATTTGCTTCCATTAATGCTTTTTTTCACTTTTTCTGATTTTACAATGTTCTCCTGCAGTAAGTGGTCACTATACCGCACATTTAAAGTGGAGACCAGCATCTACAAAATATACCTCGAATTGGATAGCAGTAACCAGTTGAGAAATAATATGAGCTTCACATTGCATGCACACTGAACTTTGCAGGGGTAGCATTCACAGTGGCAGTTAAGGAAGGATTTGTGTTTCCTGTTGTGGTGCTCCACAAAGTTGTGCTGCTGCTAGCAGAAGAGGAATCACCCAGGTGTATGTTGCATATATGTGGGCTTGTGGAAGAGGTTGCACAGCAGCTATAACATGTTACATCAGTGCAAGATGTGATCTGGAACATAGGTGAGTTTCTTTATGCAACAACCTTATGCTATATCCTTGCGGCAGTACAGCACCATAAAATTAGTCTAGATGGTATCTCTGGATTTTGGAGTAGTTGTAGGTGCAAGGTAATGTTCAATGTATCATTTTGTGGAAGGCTTCAAAGAACCACCTCTATGTGGCAAGAACAACCATGTGATAACCCTTTTTTTAGGTGACTACCATGTGGTTAATGATAATGTGAACCTTTAGGAATATATTTAAAATACTTGTATATTGCCTTTATGATTGTATACAAGGCAGCACTCAACAACCAATTAAAACGAACACTAACATACAATCACAATTAAAAGGATATTTGACACAAAAATTCACATTCATAAAAGTATAATGCCGTGAGCCCTTGTCTTTTCTTTTGACAAGAGCTGCCTCTTAAGCATCTGTTCTCTACTCTCTGTATCAGACATGGCTGTGCAGCTGCTAGAACCCATGGACCTGCAGAGCAACCATGGCCAAATGGAGACACTAGGAAATGCTGCCGTCCACCACCATATTTTTTTTTTTTACCTTGTGTACAAAATGGAAAGAGATTGTGTTCCTGCAACAATAAGGACAAGGAGACATGGTGTGGCATGACATAATCTTTTAGTGGTATTTGTGAATGGAGGAGCAGGCTACTGTGATTGCTGCTGCTCACCTGATATTGTCCTCTCATGCTCCAGTTCAGAAAGAAAGGACATGGTGTTGTGTTAAGAAGCAATTCTGCTGTCGGTCCTGCAGACCAAAGCAATCTGCAGGAAGAACGAAAAATGTGCCATTGCTGCTACTACACAGTACATCCAGCTTTACTGGGCATACCAGCTGTGGCTCTTCTCTACAATCTGCCCAGATGTCCCAGGAAGAAGAAATTGCCTTCTGGTTGAGTCCTATGTGCAGCAATTGGTGCTAATGACCTACTTCAAGGAGTCAGTTCCTGGATTTCTTCTCTGCAGTGCTAGAAAGTTACCACCTCTAGAAGCCACAAGAAATGGTCAGGGTAAAAGGAGGCCCATAGGTATTCTGTCTGAGGGACCACATACATCTAGAACTGGCTCTCCTTTTAAGATTGGACTGTTCCAATTTTGATTAACAATACCATTTGGGCACCTTCTAAAAAAATGATGACTATTTTTCTTCCAGGTGTTAGGCAATGAATGGGAGTAACTAAAGACAGTACTGACTGTTTTGCCATTTCAAGATGTGCTCTCATTTCACACCGTCACACTTTATGTATTTGTATGGTAGCTGATTTCGTATTTAACTGTCCTTGGCCTTTAAAATGGTGTTGAGCTTGTTTCCTGGGAAAAAGGTAACAGCTGAAACACAAGGGGACATGAGTGACACTTTCTATTACACAGTCCTGGGGTGTTGCTTACAAGGAACATTTTTGCTTCATTTGAAGAAATCTTCTTATGGATTTTCCTTTTGTCTTGAAGCTGCTATGTGGCATTTGCTGATGTATTACCCTGCATGACAGTGGAAACAACTTGCTGTCTGGTGTGATTAATAATCTGTAGCTAAGCTCTATACACTTAATGTTGCTACTTAACTATAGATGGTTAAAGCTTAAAGCCTAAATCCAAATACTTCCTTACAAAGCTTTAGTGAACTACTGTTCCTCTTTGTGTCCATGTATGTAATGTTTAAAACAAAAACAACCCTTTAGCCCTTAGAGCAAAAATGTCATGGCTATGGTGCCATGTATAGTTTTATTTTTTCACCTTTGTAGATATTACCTCTTGCTTCTGCTTCCGACTAATAGAACTGCAATGTGCAGTGAGGCTAGAGTTGATGGTAGTTGTGACAGTTGGGTTAGTATTATCTTGTAGTGTAACTGCATATCCCTAATAATCACACTATATTCAGAAGTGAGGCCATTGCAGTGACATGGCTATTACTAGTGATGAAAAATAATCTTAAATGCTACAGAATAAGAGTTTTGAATTTGAAAGTTATGCTGTCCTTTAAAATGTAGGGTTAGCATTCAACAGAGGTGTGTACATGCCTTTTAACATTCTGGGAAAATGTAATCCCAGTTTAAGGCAATGTAACTTTCTGTTTTGAAAGTCTTGCTTGGGACTGTTCCTCTGTACTGGAGTGGCACCCTGAACAGTCTAAACACCAATACCACATTGCTTGAAGCCGACCTCTGGGGGAGATGAGAGGCTATCCAGACAGTCACTAGCCTCAGTGTAAGCCTCACCAAGTCATGTCACTGCAGCAGAAAGCACCACCACTGCACGATGAAGCAAGTCATGGACTAAATGCCAAGTCAGCAAGGGGCATTGCAAGAGACCAGTTGCCTTTCGTATGACTACCCAGCATGTTCCAGCCTACTATAGCAAATCTGGAGCAGGAGTTGATAGAGAATGAGATGTATGTATGTATTTATTGATTGATTTGATTTGATTTCGAGTTGAAGCTCCAGCTCCCAATGAGGAGGAGGTTAGTTAGCCTGGACACATAGAATTGAGGAAAACCCTAAATAATTCCAAATTGGTGGCTTCAGAAGGCTTCCTAGGAACATCTGTAATAGGCCGGCATCCTATGGGGTGGGGAAGCCAAGGAGGAGGTGCCACAAATGCTCTGCTAATGCTATTTTACAAGCTATACACATTAATTTCTTCCATATCTGATGTGATATACGTAGGTTTAGTACTTGGGACCAGTACCCACATACAGAAGTGAATGTACTATATTTTCACACAGATAACCTGTGAGTTATCTAACTTTTTGCAAACAGAAGGGGTGACAGTGCAGGGACATAAAGAGGTGCATGCTTTCTAGCAAGACATAAATTCATTCTCTCTCCCGTCGCCACTGTTCCCATGTTTCTTGACTTGTTTCTCCCCCCCTGTTGCCCCCACCACCAGGGTTGCCACTGCCTTTTCCCTCTGGGTGCACAAGTCCATGCTGGCATGCTTTGCCCCCCTGTGTTCCAAAGCCAAGGAGCACTTTTTCTGCAGAGTTTCCAATCAACTGAAAGTGGTACTTTGCTAACAGTGCTGTACGTGGGTTCTTGGGGGCAGCACCATCACAGCAGGAAGCTGTATGCGGCAGCGGAGAGCAGATAGGGACCTGCTCTACTCTTCCCCCCTAAAAAAAGTTCCCACTTGCTGCTCCCCTCCCTGCGGTGCTGAACCAGTTCACAAACCTCTGTTCATGAACATCCCTCTGCTCCTCCTTCAGTGGCGAGGTGAGCAATTATTTTATTTTATTATTATTATTATTATTATTATTACATTTTATATCCCGCTCTTCTTCCAAGGAGCCCAGAGCGGTGTACTACATACTTAGATTTCTCCTCACAACAAACCTATGAAGTAGGTTAGGCTGAGAGAGAAGTGACTGGCCCAGAGTCACCCAGCTAATATCATGGCTGAATGGGGATTTGAAACCGCCTTGAGATTGCTTTTAATGAAAGGCAGTATATAAATCTAACAATTAAAAATAAAACCCAACTCGGGTCTCCCCGGTCCTAGTCTAGCACTCTAGCCACTACACCACGCTGGCTACTATATGTGCCAGCTATATGTACTATAAATGACTATAGACTATTTTCTCTGGTGTTTGTATTAGCTGCAAATATGTGGTGACCCCATCTTTATTTTAGATGTGAATTAAAATGGTTTTGTTCTCTTGTGAATTCAGTGGATGAGTGTTCTGCTGTTTGTGTTTTGTCATGAATTTTATATAAGATGTTTATCTTTTATTCTGGTTTAACAGTTGTAATCCACCTTGAAGGTTTTTGGAAGGAAGGAAGGAAGGAAGGAAGGAAGGAAGGAAGGAAGGGCCTATATGAACTGCTAAAAGATCCATGCAATGAGTAAAGTAGTATTGTACATTTGCTCATGCTGGAAATGAAACTCTTTGATTTGATCCACTTGCCCATTTTAGACATTCATATAAGGTACAATAAGTGTGTGTGGGACAGGTCGTGCTGGCAGGAGTGCATAGAGAGACCCGCTGCTAATGTACTATTTATCATTCATAGGTTGAGGTGGAGTCTGCTGCTGCTGCCCGAGCTATAGTGTCTGTGCTGTAGGTTTGCATGTTCATGGACTAATGTTATTAATAGTCCAAATACAAATGGAAGTGTTGTTGGATTGTGGACTTTGAATCTGTTCTTCTTACAGGTTAGCTAGATGATCCATATAAGAGTATGAAGGCATGAGCAGACACAAGTTAACCATTTTTTATTAGCCTACTGTTTATGAGATCACCCGGCATTCCATTTGTGGCTCCATGTCCCCCATCAATTTTGCAATGCTTGGACCAATATGAACCAAATTGGGTACTGTTGTAGGGACACATAGAGACACCTCAGTGGCATTGAAAATGTCGACTCAATGTGCGCAGCACTGTGAAAAAGGCCAATTCCATGCTAGGGATCATTAGGAAGGGGATTGAAAATAAATCTGTTAATATGATAGTGCCCTGATACAAAACTGTGGTGCTGCCACACCTGGAGTACTGTGTATAATTCTGGTCACCACATCTAAAAAAGGACATTGTAGAACTGGAAAAGGTGCAGAAGAGGGCAACCAAGATGATCAGGGGCCTAGAGCACCTTTTGCATGAGGCAAGGCTACAACACCTGGGGATATTTTGTTTAGAAAAAAGACAACTGTGGGGAGACATGATAGAGGTCTGTAAAATCATGCATGGTGTGGAGAAAGTGGAGAGAGAGAAATTCTTCTCCTTCTCATATAACACTAGAAATTGATTGCCAGGAAATTTAGGACCAATAAACGGAGGTACCTTTTCACACAATGCATAATCAACTTGTGGAATTCTCTGCCACAAGATGTGGTGACAGCCAACCACCTGGATGGCTAACAGCAGGAGAGAGGGCATGCCCTCAACTCCTGCCGTTAGACTTTCTGATGCATGGACATTTCAGGTGCAAGTGTGCTAACTTCTGCACTGTCTAACTGATTTGGACCAAATTTAGTCCAGTTGTAGAGATAGTGAAAGGAAGATTAGTTCTTATTCTGAAAAACTTCTTTCTAAGGAATATATATCACACCTAATTTTGAGGGCATTTAAAATGTATTTTTAGTTTTGTTCCTATTAAAGAAAATGAGGCAGTGGTCTTTATAGGCCAAAACATTTCTCACAGGCAGAAAGTGTCTGTGAGGCACCAGACCAGCCTTCCTTGTTGGTCTGTCTTGAGGAACAAAGGGAAAAGAGCATGCTGGAACAGGTAAATTAAGCCACCAAGCACATACTGATGGTCTAATGTAGTGCTCTGCCTATTTATTTGGCAGATACTTGGAAATGCATAGTTAGTCAGCTTGAAGGACCTAAGGCATGACCTCGCTGCAATGAGAGCTCAAGGCAAATCTCCCACTGATTTCAGTGGTGAGGGATAAAGCCTTCAGAACTTATTTTTCTATAGGGCCTGCGGTGCTAGGAGTTGCTTAGATGCTAAAGAAGCTATAGACTTTGGCACACAGATCATGATTGCAATACTAAAGATACATGAGATGCTTTAATGAGACTCTCTTATGGCATTCATGAAGAATTCTGCTCCTGAAGACATTCATAGAAATTTCAGTGGCTGTAGCCAGTAACTGTAATTGAATTAATTACAGGAGAAATTTGTGTCAACTTGGAATTGGGCTCTTCTGGGGTGTCTGTCTCTGTATCCAGCACAAAAAGCAGGGCTGACGATTTGAATCAAATCAATTTAAATCGCTTCTCAGAAGGACTCAATTTTAATGATTTTAATCACTAGGCAGGAACATTTTATTTAATCATCATTTTCTAGTAAAAGTACATTACTGTTGTCTAATATAACATGAATACATATTTTACTCCATCCTCCCAAATCCTCTATTCATTCATTGGCCTTCTTTAGCCGAATTCAGACATTATGCTGTACGGTGTACAGATATCTGTACACTTGTACACACGTTTTTGTGAACGACTGTATATGTGTTCATTATAAAAGTGAACCTGGATACAGGCTCTTCAAATGCATGGTACAGGTAGAAAGTGTATTTATCTACCTTTATTCAGCTTAACATGTATGACTGTGCCTGTGTACACTGTACACTCATATGAATTTTGAACATAATACAGATATGACAAATATTTATATACTGCTTTCCAACAAAAGTTTCCAAAGCAGTTTACATAGATATGAATGAATGAATAGGCTCCCTGACCCCAAAAGGCTCACAATCTAAAAAAGAAACATAAGATAAATACCAGCAACAGCCACTGGAGGGATGTTGTGCTGGGGATGGATAGGGTCAGTTGATAGCCCCTGCTAAATAAAGATATTCACCACTTTTAAAAAGTGCCTCTTTGCTCAGTTAGCAGGGGACATAATGTGTGAATAGGCCTAATGTCATTGTACTTTGAGGGGGGGCAAGGGCGTGTGTGTGTGTGTGTGTGTGTGCGCGCGCGCACATGCGCTGCATGTATGACACGTATAGAATAGGATTGATCAGGTCTTTTATCTCTCATCCCCATATACAGCACTGCTGTTAACATGTTTGAAGTCATGATTAACATTCATGATGATATCTTTGATCTAGGTCCTTGAAAAAAATGAAATGGAAATGGAAATGAAAAATGAAAAAAAGGAAATGGAAATGGAAATGAAAAATGAAAAAAATGAAAGATGAAAAATGAAAAATATTAAAATTCAATTATTTTTAAAAATACAATTTAAATTTTAAAAAATCATTGATTTTTATCAACCCTGACAAAAATCATTATTTTGGGATTATATTTTAATGCTTTGCAAATAAGAATGCTTTACTCACCATTGAGATTATATATTTACAGTAGTCAATCATAGTGGTAAATGAATAGATGAGAGGGGCCAGTTCCCTATCCATGAAAGCATGTAGTTGTAGCTTATAAAAGGCTCCCTTTTAGGTATGAACTTGTAAATAAAGCCACCATGATTTTTAGTACAGTTAGTTCACTGTTGCTGGAGAAAGCTCTGTCCTTACAACTCAATTCAAAGAGTGTCTAGCTCTAGGTGGACCTCTAACATATTAGAAGTGATTTTTTTCTTTTATGACACAAGTCAGGCTCATAGGTAAAATTACTCAGAGTTCAAGAGTGTTCAGCTTTAGGCTTCAGTGTAACGAGCACACCCAATAATAGTACATATTAAAATAATTATCTTGGAATTGCTGCTCGCAATCTTAATTACTACCATGACCTGATAATCTTCATTTGTGGCACTGTTAAACCTTTTTGATCTCATATAAGCAATTTATAACAGCATGGATACTTGGCGTGTTTTGACCTATGACTGGAGATTGAATGAAACAGCTGAGATTAAAAGGTCAGCCAATGTTCTTCTTGTGTATTCTTCCTTGTAGGAACCCTATAGTTGAAAATAAAATCAAGATACAGTGTTTTAAATCAAAGACAGAGTAGCAGTCATATGGAAATATATGAAGAACCTCTAAAGTCGCCTTCATTCTTAATGGACTTTTGACTATATGCAGCACTGTCTATGTACAGTCTGAATAAGCTAGAGAGTGAATATTCAATTTAAGATTTATTTACATATAATTCCACTTAGCTAGAATTTGGAATTGCTCAAGCACACACTCCTGTCAGCTACCAACTAAAACCTGTCAGTCTCAACCATTTTGGTGTGATGCCTCCATTCCTAATAATCGTGATGGGACTGAATAGCAGTATATGTTTGATTTAAGTTTTAGTGTATTGTACAAATGAAACAAAATTTGAATTGACCTTGTTTCTGTCAATATACTGAAGCTAGGTTTTTCTAGGCAGTGTCATGGATACTTAATCTACATAGGCTTTCAGAGCATAGCCTTGCATCAATATAAAAGCTAATTCAAAGTTTATTATTGTTGTTTTAAAACCACCTTTCATAAAGCATCCCAAGATAGTTTACAAAAGTTCAAATACAATAAAATTCCATAAAAATTTGTTTAAAATCTTAAAATAAGTTAAACAGTAAAAACCATAAAACGCCAATAAACAACCATCATTTAAAAAAAAACAAAAAAAAAACACAGAAGCAGGAGAGCTGAGAGGCCTGGCAACCCTTGAAGGGTAAAAGCCTGAACAAATAAAAAGGTCTTTATGTGTTTTTTTTTTAAGCAGCCACATAAGTCACAGAGCAGACGTTCACTTGGAGAGCATTCCAGAGCCTGGGGGCAACAATGGAGAAGTTGTTGCCTACATGAGAATTAAGCTTCTCTCAATGTCGGCACATGTAGAAAATGCCCCGCTGATGACCTTGCATTCAACAGCAGAACCTTAATCCTTGAGGGAGTGTTCCCAGAACTCTCTGGAGCTTCAGTATTGAGAGAAGAGCCAGAAAAAGGAATAGGCCTTAGAGGTGTGCACGGAACCGGCTGGCCTGGTTTGGTTCGAGTCCGGACTGGATTGGAACCAGACCGGCCAAGTTTGGTCCGGCCCCCATCGAACTCCCCAATTCGGTTGGGGGGGGGTGTTGCAATTTTTAAAAAGAAAAATATTTAAAATAAAAATACCCGTAGCCCCTTGAAATCCTTACGAACAGGAATTTGTTGAAATCAGAGGCCCCTGGAAATTGTAGGTTACCAGGACTTTCTGGTCTTAGGAAGCTACAATTTCTAGGGAAGTTTGCACTAGCAATTTGGTAAGCCTTTCTGGCCTCATGGTGACTTAAAGTACAGTTTGCTCCTGATGTTATGCTGCTGAAGGTAAATTTTCAGAAATGGAATGAGATAGGGTTCATGAGGATCAAAAAGCCTGAGGACCGTAGAGTGCTGGCAGGTAAACTTCAAAATGGATCAGATTTTTTCACAGAACTTGTAGGGTGGAGATGAGGCTGAACTTTCCCCATGAATTCTCAAGAAGCTTCAAAAAACCACCCAGAATTGCAAGGAGAAGTTCAGACGTCTTTAATGATTAGAGGTAATTGCTGGATGAAAGGGATGGGAAATTCGTCAGGAGTGTCCTCTGAATACTGGTGAGCAGCACCATCTGTCTTCCTCAATGACTTTTTGTAGCAGGGACTCTTACTATAGGCTACTGATATTACCTCAGAGGTCATGAAGAGAGGAGGCAAATCTCCATCCATTCAGAATGTGCTTCTAATTGGGTTGACTTATTACTAGAGTGGGGTCAGAGTGCATTGCTTTCATGGTGTCCTCAGGCCCTTCTTCACCCATCTTCCATGTTATTTGACATGCTGAGGAGGAAGTTATTGAAAGCACCAGTAGTCTCAGAACAGGAGTGGTAAGGCCTATAGCATTTCAAGGTCATGCTAGGCCTTCCCTCATTTGGCTCCATGAATGTCCAATTCTAAGAGCCAATTTCTGCATGTGGATAGGGTATATTGTAGAAAAACCATGTGTTAAACATTCTCTAATAAAAGTCAGTCTACTCTAGATGCTACTGTCTGCTTCAGAGATTTGGCAAAATAAAATGGATTTACTTCACTGCCTAGCAAAACTTTTCAGGTGGCAACATCTGGCTCTGCTTATTTTCCCCCACCCCAACCCGTCACAATAACATCTCAATTAAAAAAGAAACATTATTAGTTTATATACTTGTTCAGATTGGTAAATTAAATCTGGAGAAGAAAAAGTGTTGACACGCCTATTGAGAATGCAATAGCTAATCAAATGAAATAATTTTCAAGCCGAGAATCTTAACATCAAGATACAAAGTTTTTTCCCTGCTCTGCCTGATGATTTTTTACACATTTATTATATTTTATGACCTTTTTCTTAGAGGTCATCAAGAATTGGTTTTAAAACCAACACATGGATCAGCAAATTTCCCATTTGGAGCCGTCTGTCTGGAAGTACTATCGGATCTATTTAATTAGATTTCCGTACAGCAGCCATAGCACTAGTAAATTCCAATAATTAAGCTTCATGATTTCTTCTGTATTATAAATGTCACTAAAATTGCTCTTGCAGAACAGATAATTTCTTTTTATAATTGGAATTTGTCATGAATTGTTTCCTCAGTTACTGCTATTAGAAGTTACAAATAATTCTATATAATTGGACTCGTTTTTATTCTATTTTATTTTTTGGCTTTTCATTTGCTTCTGTATATACATATTTTTCATGCCTCCTAACGTATGCCATCTAGGATGCTAAAAGTTTGCATTTCTTTTTAGCCTGCTTTGTTAGTTGGAGCAACATGGTTGCTGCCACCTTGTGGTTGCTCTCACAACTTCTAGTAATATATGCAAACTGTTTGTAACAGGAGTGGGGATTTTGCCTGTTATTATAATTGGATATAATTAAAGTCCATTCCTTGAGTCTATTTTTTTAAATATAGGCTGACATCCTCACTAATGGTGCAGCATGCAAAGTGGCTTCACAACAGTTAGCAATTGAGAATCAAGCAGTGCACGGGGGAAATAATTTTCACCAATCCACCTTCCCCTGGAAGTATTCCCTGCAACCTGAAGTAGCTCTTTGACGGTCTCACAGCCCTTGGGGACCTACTTCTGTGTCACAGGGAGCACTTCTGTGGGAAAGGTGACTGCTCCCTCCATGCAAGCAATGTGACTCTGAATTACTAAACACAGTGGAGGCATTATGTACACTGCATCATTGGTGAGGATGTCAGCCATTAAGGATAGTGATTATATAGTTGCTTTCTCTTTTTGACTCTTTCATAATTGAAATTGACAATCCCAAATGCTAGATTTTTTTAAAAAGAGAAAGTTCTTATTTTGCTGAGCTCACAGCACAGTCCTCAGAATGGGTTTTCCTTCTGTTTGCCAAGCACAAATAGTGCAGAACAATTTCATTGTTTCAATGAAAACAATTTCATTAAAGACATAAGACTGAGATTCTCCTTATCTTCTTCTTACCAGTCTTATTTAAGCTTTATGCAGTTTTGTGATACCCACCAACAAGGTGTACATTGTACTTTCTAGCCACATGCACTGCCTCTTTAAGCCTCCCCACATGCCAGCTGGGCAGCGGGAAGAGTGGCATTTTAATGGCCACTCTCCCTGCTTTCAAGTTGATGCCTCCAGGAGGCTTAAAGAGGCAATGTGAATGACCAGGTGCCATCCTCGCTGCTTCTTTAAGCATTCTGACACTTAGAGGTGGTGGGAAAGGTACCCAGCCACTCATGCTACCTCTTTAAGTCTCCCCGTGCACCAACTGGATGGCGGGGAGAATGGCCATAAATTGCCACAAATTGCCACTCTTCCTGCTTTCCAGCTGGTGTGTGAGAAGGCTTTCTTCCTCCTCGAGGCCTCCAAGATGAGCAATCCTCTCATGAAAACTTTACTGGAATCCCATACAGAGAATAATAAGACTTCTGATGTCATATTTCTCTGGAAGAAACACTTTAATTCATCTTGGCACTTCAACTTAACTTCTTGCAGTAACAGAAGATTATTCAGTCTCTACCTTCTTGGCCCCATGTGTTCTCTATTAAGTCTAATTACTAGCAGATTGTGATCAGCATACATAAGCAGAGCCAATTCCACCTCAATCAATCTTGGTAATGCATATTTTGAGATCATACACATATCTATTTTGGAGTAAGTTTGATGAGGTTGGGAAAAGAAGGTGTAGCCTTCCAAAGAATGCTTGTATCGCCATGCGTCTAAGGATAGGAGCATCATGTAATGCAGCACGTTTCTTGGCAATTTGCCTGAGTTCTCCTTGTATTGTCCTGATTTGTCAAGGGCTAACGAGAGAATTGAGTTCCAATCTCCCATCACAAAGACTTCTCCTTCAGCTATCTCCAGCAGTGACTGAAAAAATTGCTTATAGAATTGAGGCTTATCGTTTGGAGCATAAATTGTGGCTATTGTAATTTTGAATTGTTGCTGAGTTTGGAACTTCAGTATGATATATCTGCCAGCTGTATCCAGTACTTGTTCTTCCAGGTTCCACGACAAATCCTTAACATAAATTGCCACTCCATTTTTTTTAATCTCCGGAAGCCACATAACTTTGGCCCAGAGATTTACAGCCCAACAAATTAACATTACTCAACTTAATATGAGTTTCTTGAAGGCAGATGATAACTGCTTTTTCTTTTTTCAGTACCAGATTTTTTTTTCTCCTTTTGAATTGATTATTCAATCCATTGACATTTACATTGAATATTTTTATTTCATCCATTATTCTAAGTTCTTAAAATAGTGGGGTTTCTTTATCCTCCCCCTTCTAAAAAGCTGAAGCTTGATCCTGTTTTGCATCCTCTGGTTGGTTCTCATACAAAGTTTTATCCAGCACAATTGAAGTGTCTGTTATGCTTAAAGATTCCAGAAAGCATTTTGCATCTTGAGACATGTATATCTGCGCCTTCCCACGGTCCATAAAGACTTTCAAACAAAATGGTACTGCCCACCTGTATTTAATTCCTCTCTCCTGAAGGGCAACAGTCAAAAACTTTAACTCCTGATGCTTCCTTAAAATATCAGCAGGGACATCTGGTAAAATCCCAATCCATTTGCTCCCTAGTTCCAAAGGGAAGCCTGTTTGTGCGTGAAGAATTGTTTCCTTGGTCCTTTTGTTTGTAAATTTTATCATGATATCTCTTGGGAGATTCTTATCTTGGGCATACCTGCTATTCTATAAATTTCTCAGATACGAAGAGAATCTTCTGGGTCAAGTCCCAAAAATTGTAAAAGAAGAGATTCATTCTCTTTTTCCAGGTTTTCTTTTCCTACCTCTTCTCCCATGACACAGATATTCAAATTACAGGCACGAAATTGGAATTCTAAAATCTCCATCCGCTGTTCCAGATGCTTATGGTCGGATTCTCGTATTGTCTTCACGGTTTCCAGTTCCTTCTGCGACTCTGTCCTCTTGTGAATAAGTTGGTCATGCTAGGCTAATTTCCTTTCAACCACATTGAATCTGGATTTCACTACTATATGAAATTTCCGTTCGATTCGCTGCATCGATTTTTCAATCTGTTCCATCGCACTATGTAAATCTGTAGCAAAGATTTCTTGCAATTTGGAAAGGGAGATCGCCTCTTGAGAGGCTTGTGGCTTTTCTTGTTGACCTTGTCCTTCAGCATCTTCAGAATCTTCTCCTGTATCACACCCCCCCCCGACCTTTTTCTTACCCATTTCTGTGGATTGTGGAAGAGGATGCTTCTGCTCAAATACTTTCTCATTAAAAATATCAATGGCAAAAAGCTATTTTTTTCTTGGGAACTCAACAGAATTTAAAAGAGCTCTATGGTTTAACTAAATTAATATTATCTCCATATCGACAAGAATTTCTGTCACACTAATTTAAACCAGAAATTTTTTTATACAGAAGTTTCCCAATAATTTCCCTAATTTAAAACACCAGCCATTGTACTGAAGTTAATTACAAACTTAGCAGAAGCTTCTGTGCTTCTATGCTGAATTCTATTCTTCTGGACAAGAAACTGATTTATGCTGTCGAAAGGAAACAGCTATCAAAGGGAGAAAAAAGATTATCCAACGACACTGCCAATTATAATTCCAAAGAAAACAGCTGTCAAAAAAAGGGAGAAGAAAAAAATAATCTAACATCTCTGTCAATTATAATTCAATTTCATATTTTATTTATTTATTAATATATTAAAACATTTTTATACCACCCAAAACTTACGTCTCTGGGCAGTTTACAACAGAATAAAAACAAAGTAAAAAATTTGTTAAGACAAAAAAGGGTTGGGGGGACACACACATTACAACAATTTAAAAAATTTAAAATAATATTTTAAAACAGCATTAAAACCATTAAAACTACATTAATTAAAAGCCTGGGTGAAGAGATGTGTTTTAAAAGACTTTTTAAAAGCTGTCAGAGATGGGGAGGCTCTTTTTTCACTAGGGAGCACATTCCAAAGCATCGGGGCAGCAGCGGAGAAGGCCCGTCAGTGAGTGGCCACCAGACAAGCCGGTGGCAGCTGCAGACGGACCTCTCCAGCAGATCTCAGTGGGCAGTGGGGTTCATGCTGAAGAAGGCGTTCCCTTAAATACCCAGGGCCCAAACTGTTTAGGGCTTTATAGGTTATAACCAGCACCTTTTATTTTGTCCGGAAACATATCGGCAGCCAGTGTAGCTCCTTCAATACAGGAGTTATATGGTCTCTCCAAGATGGCCCAGAGACCAGCCTGGGTGCCACATTCTGGACCAGCTGTAGTTTCCGGACCACATACAAGGGCAGCCCCACATAGAGTGCATTACAGTAATCCAGTCCGGAGGTTACCTGCAGATGTACCACTGTTTTGAGGTCATTCACCCCAAGAAACAGACGCAACTGGCGTATCATCCAAAGATGATAGAAGGCACTTCTGGCCACCGCCTCAACCTGGGACACCAGGGATGAACCCCATCCAGAACAGGCAGATCAAAATCTTCTCTCGAGTTCTGACCCCACGCAACGAGTACCTTCGTCTTAGCCGGATTCAGTCACAGTTTGTTTTCCCTCATCCAGCCCATCACCGACTCCAAGCAGGCATTTAGGGAGGTTATGCCTTCTCCCAATGATTTTAACATGGAGAAATAGATTTGGGTTCAATAGCATACTGATAGCACCCTGCACCAGATCTCCCGATGATCTCTCCCAGCGGTTTCATGCAGATATTAAACAACATTGGAGATAATATGGAGCCCTGGGGAACACCATACAAAAGTTCAGATTTTGAAGAACAGCAGTCTCCAAGGGACACCATCTGGAACCTGCCCGAGAGGTAGGAGCAGAAGCACTGCAAAGCAGTGCCTCCAACTCCCAACCCCTTCAGATGCTTCAGAAGGATACTATGGTCTATAGTATCAAAAGCCGCCAAGAGGTCCAGAAGGACCAACAGAGTCACACTTCCTCTGTCAATTGCCAATTGGAGATCATCCATCAGGCCGACCAAGGCAGTCTCCACCCCATAGCCAGCGCGAAAGCCAGTTTGAAATGGGTCAAGATAATCCATTTCATCCAAGACTGTCTGGAGCTGGGAGGCCACCACCCTCTCAATTACCTTGCCCAGCCCCGGAAGGTTGGAGACAGGCCTGTAGTTGTTCAAGTCTGAGGGATCCAGGGTAGGCTTCTTCAGAAGTGATCTAATAATTGCCTCCTTAAGACAAGGAGGCATCCTACCTTCCCTCAGAGACACATTTATAATCTCTACCAGGCCTTCTACAACAACCCCCCTGCCAGATAATATAAGCCATGTCGGACAAGGGTCAAGAGAACAGGTGGTAGGCCGCACCATTCCAATCAGCTTGTCCACATCTTCAGGAGTCACAAACTTGAACTGATCCAACCTAATCACACAAGAGGAGTCGCTGGACCCCTCCACATCAGACACGGAGGTAATTGTGGAGACGGAGTCTTAAGTTGGCCCAAATACGAGAGATTTCCCCCCACAAAGAATTCATTAAACACATCACAGCGGGTAATCAATGGTTCTAGATTCTGATTCAAGGGAGGAAGGGCACTCACTAGTCCTCTCATAACCCTGAACAACTCCGCCGGACGTAAACTTGCGGATGCAATATGGGCAGAAAAGAATAGCTCCTTTGCCGCACATATGGCCTAAGCATAGATCTTCAAATGAGCTCTATGTTGCAATCTGTTGGATTCAAGCCGAGTCTTTCTCCACTTGCGCTCCAGTCGTCTACCTCACTGTTTCAGCCCCCATAGTTCTTCTGTATAACAAGGGATCAATTTTGAAGCAGGTCAGAGAGGATGCTTAGGAGCACTCATGTCTACTGCCCCAGTGAGTTTGCTGTTCCAATTCTCCACCAGGGCATCAACAGGATTACCAGCAGAGCCAACACTAAATCCCTCCAAGGCTTCTTGAAATCCTATTGGATCCAATAACCTTCTCGGGCAGATAATCCCAATAGGAAGTTCGCCCCTGTGAAGGTTGGAAGTGATTGTGAGTCCGACCTTAACCAGATGGTGGTCCATCCATGACAATGGGGAATTCACAGGAATCCCCACCCACGGAACACCACCCTGATCAGAGTGAACCCTGATCATTGAGTATACACCAGTTACTCAAGAATGCCAAACCAAACTGGAAATTAGAACCCAATAAACTACTCTTCATACAGTACAGACATTCAATGGCATTCCAAAGTATTCAGAAAGCCTTGTAAAATGTTTAATACTCATAAAGTCAGATAATTTATAGTCAGACTCTCTCTTGTGGCAACCAGCTGAGACTGCAATCTGGTGGAACGAAAGTACTCCATCGGGGGGGGGGCGGCGGGGGGAGGGAGGGAAAAAGAAGAACAGTGTGATAAAAAATTGCTCTGTGCTCGCAAAGAGAAGATATCACATTAAGAAGATTTGTGCACTTGTAAGACTGCTTATTAAAAATAGTTCCAAATAAAAATAAGTTCCAAGTCTCCAGTTAAAGAGCTTTGTTAAAATAAAAGAAGTTCTAATCCATACAGATTTGTATCCCTTACAGTTCTCGCTTTAAATACAATTAAATAGGGTGACCTCCAGCTCAGCAGATATTCTCAAAAATACAGCTCTAGAATGCTTCCTCCGTACATGCCACAATAATCCAAAAAATATATATTTATGATCCAGTCAGTGTTTGAAAAGGAATGTAGGAGTATTCAGAGAAGAATATTTATATTTTTAAAAAGAAACCATTGAATCTGACAGCTGTATCAAAAACTCAGTTTAAAAAAAAGAGAAAAAGAAAGAAGGGATGCCGAGCTTTCTCTGAAGATGCAGTAAAAGAAACAACCAGATCGTAAACCATGCAATCAAGCCGTAAATCTTGTAAGTTGCCTCTAACCTCTAGCCTTTTGATTTCTAAATGCCTGACTGTAGTAACTCTGCAATCGATCGGCTCAGGAGGTCAGAAAAGCCACTTAGAGTTTAAAGACTAAAATACTTATTTTGTTTATTCCTGAGTCCTGTTTAAAAAAGGGAAAAGGAAAAAAGGTAGAGGGGAAAGTATTTTAGAAGTTCAAAAGATCAGCAGTTTTAAAGACTTAAACTATATGGCAGGCAAACCTCTGTGAACTCATTTATTTACGGTCAACGACCAAATAAACACTACAGCAAAGAGCAATACAGTACAATACAATAACATAAGTTAAAAATTTAAAAACCGGTTTGCAGACACCTTATTTTACATGCCTCCAAACAAAAGCAAGCAATCCTATGAGTTAACTTCATCATGCCTATCTCCTAAAAAATAATAAAATCTTCCTCAGACCAATCCAAATGTTTCTTTTGATAGGGGGCGATCTGAATGGAACGGGCAATATCATAGAAAGGGCAGTTAAACAAAGTATGTGTTAATGTTTTCACTTTAGCAACTCCACATGGGCACAAACGTTCCTCCAAGGGGATCCCTCAAAATCTGCCCTCCAACACAGCTGAAGGGAGGACATTAAAACGGGCCTGAGAGAAGACCCTTCTCAGCCTGGGTGTAGGCAAATGTGTAAGGTACGCAGCTGGCCTCGGGTAATTTGAAAAGCTGAGATAATTCTATCTGGAAGCAATCAGGCTAAGATCATTCTGCTTTTCTATGTCTCTTACCTCTGTGTAATGATATTTTTTGCCTGATCATAATTTAACGATCGTATATATTGCTCCGAGAAGCCACAATTACCCAGGGTGTAATGCAGATGTACAGCAAATCTCTCCCATGATCTGAGAGTGCTGAATTCAATCATTGTGGAGGCATCTCTACAATGGACCAGGGGTCACAGCCAGTCGGTGCCGAGTGACAAAGAGCGCAGAAAGTTGGACTCTTTTGGGAGGGAACTCTGCTCCCTACATTTGAGGGTGAGCAATTATCAGACCTATAATGCCCGATGTAATCATTTTTTGTGGGAGAAGAGGAGTCCCACAGGACAAGAGGGATCCCGCAAAATTGTTTGCCCGTGTGGCCGTTCAGTTGGCCAGACAAGAACTTTATTCAGCCTGGTATTGGGTGGAATGCGCGGGTAAGGTGATGGCCACATCCGTGACTCTCAGAAGACATGTGTGTCTGCGTTCATCAGGGCTGCATTATGAGGCCTGCACGAAGGTCAAGAACTTGCCCTTTGAGGGCTCTAGCCTGTTTTCTGAACAGACTGATGAAACTCTCCAGAAAGTCCACAAGTTGAGGAGCACGGCACGTTCCATGTCCTATGCCTCCCTGGCTGCCAAACCACAGAAGACTGCTAAGTGGTTGCCTTATCAATTGCAGAAGGCCCCTTTGAGACAACAGTTGCCTTCAGAATGTTCCTTTTTGGCCAACAAGCGACAGTCACGATACAAGTTAGGAAAAAGGCCTGGTAAGCAAGCCTTTCAGAAACAGCGCCTGAGTACCTTCCAAAAGAAGCAATGACTCAGGGCCTAAAAGAGCTGGGACAAAGTGACTATGGACCAGTGGGTCCTTACAATTATACGTTTGGGCTATGCCCTCAGGTTTTGCAGTCCACAGCTGGTGTCCGGGGTCATGGTGACTCCTTGTACTCCGGAGTTGGACCAAGAGGTCGCTGATCTCCTGGAAAAGGATGCAATTGAGAAAGTCGCCAACCACAACAGCCCCAGGTTCTATTCCCGGTACTTTCCTGTGCTAAAACCAGATGGGGGCCAGTGCCCTATATTAGACCTCAGGGCCCTGAACAAACATTTGGTCTACAAAAGGTTCCAAATGCTATTGGTACTGGTCATTATAACCATCCTGCAGAAGAACATGTGGATGGTTTCCCTGACTTAAGAGATGCATACTATTATGTTTTAATACACCCTCAGCATAGATGCTTCATGCAGTTTTAGACTGGGGAAACCCCAGGGTCTTTACGAAATGTCTGGCCCCGGTGGTGGCGTTTCTGTAAGAGCAAGGGTTGCGGGTGCTCCCATAACTAGATGATTGGCTCATCGTGGTGAACACCAGGCTTCTGGACACTCTCAAGATTGTGATAGATACCCTGCAGGAACTGGGTTTCCAAATAAACTTCAAAAAAATCTCAGTTGGAACCCACCCGTCGAATTCAGTTCATTGGACTGATTTTCAATACGATCTTGGAAAAGGTCTTCCTCCTGATGGATCTCATAGTTTCTTTCCAGAGACTAGCGGCTGTTTTTCTAGCTGGTGACCCACAGACTATGCGTTCCGTACAGCGCCTGTTGGGTCACATGACATCGAGTACATACGTACTACCTCCGGCGCGTCTTCGAAATGCACATCATTCAAAGATGGTTTTTGGATGTGTTCGATCCCCTTTGTGATCCGGGCCATCTAGAGCTCACACCCCTTTTGATGGGTGCGGGCGACGGCAGAGTGGTGGACAGAGTTTCGGCATTTGAGTGTCGGTACTCCCTTTCAAGCCCCTCGAGCCCTGTGGGTGGCCACGACAGACACATCAGAGCTCAATTGGGGGCACACCTGGATGGGCTTCGTCTGAGTGGACACTGTTCTCCCAAAGAGAGGACTCAACACATTGGTTATTTGGAGCTGTTGGCCATTTTCATCGCTTCAAAGTCTTCTTACCCATGATCGGGAGTCATGCAGTGACCATACAAACCAACAATACAATGGCGAACGCCTACGTCAATTGACAGGGTGGCACATCATCGTGGAACCTTCTGTTTCTGTCTCTGGACCTTTGGCATTGGTGCGTGGCACGTGCGATAATGCCTCAGGCGTTTCACGTACAGGGTTCCCTGAATGTTCAGGCAGACACTCTGAGCAGAATGACAGTGGTCTCCCAGGAGTGGGCATTGCATCAAGGTATTTTGAGGGACATATTTGTAACTTAGGGGGTCCCAACTCTGGACTTATTTGTGTCCCAGGACAATACACAATGTGCCTGTTACTGCTCCAGGGGAGGAGAGGGTGAGGGTTCTCTGGGCGATGCCTTTGTGTGGTCTCTTCTGTATGTGTTCCCCCCGTTTCCCCTCATTCCAAGGGTCCTGCACAAATTGAAGGTGGATCGGGCCTGAGCAATCGTGATAGCCCCATGGTAGCCCAGGAGAAATTGGTTTCCGACCCTGAGGTGCTTGGTGATGGACTGGAAACACCTACCTGTCATGCCGGACCTGCTATCTCAGGAACAGGGATGGGTGCTCCACCCAGATGTTCCGTCTCTCCACCTGATGGCATGGAAGGTCCTGCCAACTTCACATTGAGAATTAAGGAAGTTTTCGTTGCTGCTAGAAAGCAGTCAACACAGAAGTCATATGAGCACAAGTGGACTCATTCCACTTCCTTCGCTTCCCTTCATGAGTTTGATGCATTTAATCCAGTTGTACAAGATGTATGTAACTATCTATTGTCCCTTAAGGAATCTGGTTTAAAGCTTTCATCCCTTAAGGTGTGTTTGGCTGCTACTGACAAAATAGAGATGAAAAGTTTGTGGTGATGTTCAAATTTGATAAATAAATAAATTGTGGCACGTTTCCCTGCTGGCTTCATGGTTTAAAGATCCTGTGGTAAAAAGTTTTCTGAAAAGTTTAACACACATGTTCCCAGACAATCCGGTTATGTCACCGGCTTGGGACCTGTCCGTAGTCTTGGCTGGTCTACTACGTCTGCCATTTGAGCCTTTGGCTTCAATTGATCCCCGTCTCCTGACCTGAAAGATCGCCTTTTTGGTGGCTATTACCTCCGCCAGAAGGGTGGATGAGTTAAGGGCCCTGAGGGCTGACCAACCATACCTTCAGTTCCATAAGGACAACGTCTTACTCAGGACATATGTCAAATTCCTGCCCAAAGTGGTGTCTATGTTTCACCGTTCGTCCCCGCTCACTATGCCCGTGTTTTCCCCAAACCCTTCATTGAATACAGAAAGGAGGTCACAGCGTTTAGGTGTCCGAAGGGCATTGTCCTTCTACATTCAGAGGTCTGCTGAGTGGAGAAAACCTCATTCCTTGTTTGTTCTGTATGATGGGCCAAGTAAAGGTCTCCAAGTCTCAGCCCAATCCATGTCTAGGTGGATAGTTTCCACGGTTGAATTTTGTTATCAGTTGGCTCATAAGCATTTGCCCTCAACAGTTAAGGCATGCTCTGTTAGGTCTGTGGTGGGCTCTGTGGCCTTTGATCGGGCGGTCCTGTTGGATGCTATATGTCAGGCAGCTACTTGGGCTTCACCCCATTCCTTTATCTGTCATTATGCAATTGATACCGTGGCACGGAATGATGCTGTATTTGGCAGAAGTGTCCTGCAATCCATTTTCAGTTGATGTACTTGTTTCTGAAATAAAAAATTCTGGCAGATTATATCTCCTTCTGTTCTTCCCTCTTCCTTGGGTGCTAGCTTGTTATGCACCCCTAGAAGACAGGGACCACGTCAAAGAACAGCAGGTTACTCACCTGTAACTTTGGTTCTTCTACTGGTCATCTGTACTTCTACGTGCCCTCCCATCCTCCCTGCGGGGTTCACTGAAACTGGACTTTGTGACTGAGGTGATGAGGAGTGGCACAGTCGCAAATAGCAGCTGGTGGCGAGGTTACCACCCAAAGCAGGAGAATTGGAACTTGTTAGATTCCAAAGAGGTCTCTGTGCAGGTGCATAGCCCATTTGTGTAGAAGTACAGATGACCACTAGAAGAACCAAAGTTACAGGTGAGTAACCTGTTGCTCCTCTTGTGATCTGTTGCTGTTCTTTCTCTTTTTCTGGATTTGTTTTAATAGACTTTTTAATGCTGTCACTTTGGAAATTGTTTTGTTCATTGATGTAAGCTGCCTTGGGGGGGGTCCCACTAGGGATAAAAATTTGAGAATATTTTAATAAATATAATTGGAAAAATATGAAACCAGTTATTGTAATGCAACCCTAAGATGACATGCACATAATGTAGGCTAGGTTTTGGCATCTTTACAGAACATATGAAACTTAAGTTATCCTTTGTTTCTAGCAATGTCTAGTCAATGATGCACATTAACAGCAAATATTGATCAGAACAGTTGATGCAATTATTTTACATTAAGATTTGTCATCTTCCCCCACACCACCTCTCCAGCAGATTCATGTTAGTCCATTTCGCTGTGGTGTGAACTTACTCAGGACTGAGGCAAATAACAAAATCCAGATCAATAGAAACATTAGTAATAAATGCAACTCTCCTGGGTGAGCTAATCCATTGCACTACACTGAAATGAAGTGTTGGATGGAATATATCGGTCAGAGAAAGCATTATAGCCCAATCAATACAGAAGACTTCTAGGTGCATCAGCTTAACATTAAATTGCGTTATTGGCCTTAATAAAATATGTGATGCTCCACAGTAAATGCTGGGCTAATGTGCTAGTAAAGCAGGCTGAACTCTGGAAATCATTGATCCTTAAACCTAGAGCTTTGATCTGCAGGAAAGGCAGCAATCGTAGCTCCACACCTACATCAGTCCTTGAAGCAGAGCAGCATTCTCTTTCCAATTCTTTCTGAGCCAGAATGGGCTGTGTTAAGCATTTTGCTCTGAAAACCTGGAAGGATGCAAAACCAGTCCACTGGTGCAAAAGGTTAAGAGAATGGTAAATTTCCCATAGAAGGAAAGAGAGAGAGGAGATGGAGCTTTACTGTGTTTACTTTGTGCTTGAGAATAGAGTACTAACCTTTTTAAAGAACAGTGAGTGCTGCAAAGTCCTGAGGCAAATATTCTAGTCATGCTGCCTTGGGAAGAGAGACAGAGCAAGCGAGAGAGGCGCGGTGGGGGAGAGACAGAGCGAGCGAGAGAGGCGCGGTGGGGGAGAGACAGAGCGAGCGAGAGAGGCGCGGGGGGGAGAGACAGAGCGAGCGAGAGAGGCGCGGGGGGAGAGACAGAGCGAGCGAGAGAGGCGCGGGGGGGAGAGACAGAGCGAGCGAGAGAGGCGCGGGGGGGAGAGACAGAGCGAGCGAGAGAGGCGCGGGGGGGAGAGACAGAGCGAGCGAGAGAGGCGCGGGGGGAGAGACAGAGCGAGCGAGAGAGGCGCGGGGGGAGAGACAGAGCGAGCGAGAGAGGCGCGGGGGGAGAGACAGAGCGAGCGAGAGAGGCGCGGGGGGAGAGACAGAGCGAGCGAGAGAGGCGCGGGGGGAGAGACAGAGCGAGCGAGAGAGGCGCGGGGGGAGAGACAGAGCGAGCGAGAGAGGCGCGGGGGGAGAGACAGAGCGAGCGAGAGAGGCGCGGGGGGAGAGACAGAGCGAGCGAGAGAGGCGCGGGGGGAGAGACAGAGCGAGCGAGAGAGGTGCGGGGGGAGAGACAGAGCGAGCGAGAGAGGCGCGGGGGGAGAGACAGAGCGAGCGAGAGAGGCGCGGGGGGAGAGACAGAGCGAGCGAGGGAGGCGCGGGGGGGAGAGACAGAGCGAGCGAGGGAGGCGCGGGGGGGAGAGACAGAGCGAGCGAGGGAGGCGCGGGGGGGAGAGACAGAGCGAGAGAGAGAGCTGTAGGAGAACCAGCCAAATGAATTCCCAACTAAACCCAAAAAGGAAGTGAACTACCGCACAGATGCTCTGTGCGGGTTCAGCTAGTAAGCTGGTAGTTTGCTAACTGTTCCTGACTTCACCCCTTCTAGAAATCTGCCTGTTTAGGTTCTTTCCAGGCTAGCTGCTCATTAGCAGCAAAATGCCTCCATTCGGGCAAGTTGCATTCAGAATGGAAACAGCAGGGGCAGCATTCTCGCAGCAACTAACAACCCAACAAAACAGCAACTTTTCCATGCTGGATGTACGACGTCGTAGCTGCATTTCATAGCGATTAAATTCAAAACAAGGCATTGGGAAATGTGAATTGCATCCTGCTGTCTGTGTAGGGACTGCAGTGTCAGGACACAGGAAGCGTGGAAGCACACTTCTGAGGTGCGTCTTGACCCCATTGTAGGGTCTAGTCTGGAAAGTGCCTTAGTGATGGACTAAAATTGTGATAGCTGTGGCTTGGCCAGGTAGAAGGCAGGACACGGAAGATCCGTGCACAAATAATGCCTAATATGAGAAGGAATAGCTAGTGGGTGTGTATTTTTCCTTGCATTTCTATTGGCATAGGTACATTCATGGACATATAGTAAGGGAAAGGAATATATTACAACTGTTCTGCTCCCCTTTATAACTTAGTAAAGTTGTTTTAAAACTTCCTTCTGCATACTTCTCAACAGGATACTAAATTCTCCATATTCTCTCTTTTGTTTGGTGTTAAAATAATCCCAATGTTAAAATATTTTAAAACTGAACTGTTTCACTTCTCAGAAATTTTATTAAAAAGCAGCTGTAGCTCTGAGATATTCAGTTTGCTGAATGCTAGAAATGTTCTCACAAAGATGTAACACACCATTCTAAGTGTGTTTACAGAGTGTGGTGTGCATTTCTAACTTGTGTTAATAAAGTTAGTGATGCTGTTTATGCTTGGGTTCCAATTCAGAATCTGTCAGTATGCATTTATGCACTTTGACAGCTCGGGGAAGGAGGTTGTTCTTAAGTTGTTTCTCAATTTGTTACAAATAGCTTTGAAAGGTGAGATAATCTATGAAACTAGGGAGAATATTTTAGTTCATCATTCTGCACTTTGTAGTGTACTGTCAATTGTAAAAGAAAATGCAGCAATCCTTTTTGTATGTTAACTTGATACCCTGATATATACTAGAATACACTTCTCCAATGAATTCCATTATCAGCACCATTTGAGAATAAGCTCAATATTTAATTGTAGCTCTTTATTTTAGCAGTCTCATATTATTATTTGAACACAGTAATTGCTTCCCAGCAGAATATTTCTAATGAATCAAATATAATTTCTAACAATACCATAATAAACACAGTCAATACCTTTCACCTTTTTCATGAATTTTTGTCTACCGCTAGAGGAGGATAATCTAATTAGTTCAGGAACATCAGAAGTATTGTTTGTTTACAATGCAACACTTATAAATCTCCATATAATATAATGTTCTAAAACTTGTATTCAACCTGATGACGTATTCTAAATTGCATTCAAGATGCTGCCTTGGTAAACTCACCTGGTTTTGTTGCTGTGATAGAAATTAATCAATGAGAATGTTTACAAGAGCAAAGTGGATAGAGATGAAGAGAGAGGCTGGCTGTAAGAATATTGGGGCTTCACTTAGTGACAGGGTAGGAAAAATGTTGGCATACTTCAATAGTAGATAAGAAGCTGGACATTTGTGTGTACATAATCAAAGACTTTAAGATGTTTCAAAATCAGAAACTTTAGTCTCTGGTCAGTCTATTCTATGCAAAGTAGGAATGTGCAAACCGGCTCAATGTTGAGCTAGTTCGAAGTCGAACAGGTTCGGTTCAGGTTCGGGGTCGAACCAAACCACCCCCTGTTCGGTCCGACCCCAGACCAAACACCCCCCCAAAAAATGTTTGGGGGGGTTCGTGAACATTTTTCAGTGTAAAAAAATAATACATTTTTTTAACCTTTCTGCCTTCCAGGGAGTTGCTGGAGGTGGTGGTGGTGGGGTGTCCGTGGAGGTTCCCCCTCCCCTGCCGGCTTTCCTTACACCCCCCTCCAGCCAGTTTGGCCAGTTTTCTGCCTTCTCTGCTCAGCGTAGTGGCCATTTTGGAGTCCGCAAGCCTGCATGATTGGCCTCTGTGTGTCCTGCGGCCTCCAAAATGGCCACTGTGCCGAGCAGAGAAAGCCAAACAGCTGGCCAAACCAGCCAGAAGGGGGCATAAGGAAATCCGGCGGTGGGAGGGGGAACCTCTGTCGACACACATACACACCCCGCCGCCTCCAGCAACTCCCCTGAAAGAAGTAAGGTAATTTTTTCTTTTTTACACCAAAAAATGTTTGCGAACCCCATCCCCCGCCGAACTGAAGGGTGGTGGTGGTTCAACGGGCTGCTGGACTGAACCGGCCCATTCAGGTTCGAGTCCACTTCAGACTCGAACCGAACTGGGCAGCTAGTTCCGTGCACAGCCCTAATGCAAAGGCTCCCTCAGAAGAGCAATGGGTCCTTCTGCAGAGTGTAAACTGGAAACACACCAGATGGAAGTTATGTAAGTTCTCCTTTTACATACTTGGAACAGCTTTGGATTCAGAAAAGGAAATCCATTTTAGTGGTAGCCAGGAATCTGAACAAAATGTAGCTGAAGAGCTTCAGCATGCTCCCTGCCTCAGTGTTTTTAAAAAATATTTTAAAACACACCTTTTTAAGGAGGCTTTTAAATATCATTATTTTGTTATAACTGGTAGGTTCTTTAGCTTTTTATAATTTTCAGTTTTAATTTGAACCTAATTGTTTTTAATCTGACTTCTTTTTTAAAATTACTTTTATTACTTGTATCTGTGTCTATCTTATTATTGTAAGCTGCCCCGAGAAGTATTGCACTGGAGGGGCAGGGTATAAATATTTTAAATAAATAATAATAATATAATAATAATTAAAATGTGACAAATCTTCCTTCACGTATCTTTAACTATTTTGGAATTAAAAGATGGTTGGGAGATTTACAGTAACAGGCAGAATTCAAAGTATGTTTAGGATCAGTAGTATTTCCTTTACTTTTATTTTACTTGTTTATTTTACATTTTATATCCCGCTCTTCCTCAAAGGAGCCCAGAGCGGTGTACTACATACTTAGGATTGTCCTCACAACAACCCTGTGAAGTAGGTTAGGCTGAGAGAGAAGTGACTGGCCCAGAGTCATCCAGCTAGTATCATGGCTGAATGGGGATTTGAACTCGGGTCTCCCAGGTCCTAGTCCGGCACTCTAGCCACTACACCACACTGGCTCTCTTTGACAAGGAAATTTGACAAGGAAATTTGCAGCATTTCTGTCCTTTGCTGTGTATATTCTAATACTGTGTGCTACACATAACACCACAGCATTCCACTAATTATTCTTAGCCCAAAAATCCCCTGTGACTCTATTGCTGTGCTTTGGAGCTGGATGATAGCTATTAGCTCCGCACCAAAACATCTCCTATCCTCAGTACTGACTTCTTGGTGGAGGGAAGAACTGCAGTAAGACAAAGCTATTGCCTTTTTATATTCAATCCTATCAAGGTCTTTTGAGGAAGCTCACAGCTCCTGATGCAGATGTAGCCCAAGAGCTGTTGCAAAGAAATTTCTTCTTGTTTTTGTGATACAGTTGTCTTGCTCTGTCCTGCAGCACCTGCAGAACATAGGCATGGGCTACCTGTGGCATACTAGAAAGACAGGGTCAATATTATTGTGTGGGAGCACTGTAATACTTTCAGAAAACATGGTTGGACCTTTTCTTAGTCTACATTCCAGTAGGCTTATGAGATCAGCTGGCATTCTGTGTATGTATCTGTCTGTTTGTCCAACGCTCCCCCCCCCATCAACTTGGCAATGTCTGGACCAATATGAACCAAATCAGGTAGGGACACCTCAACGGCATAGTTTGTGATGATGTCATCCACCCCAATTCAAGATGGCAGACACATAAATGTTTGAGGTGCAAGTGGGCCAAACTGTGAACTGCCTAACTGATCTGGACCAGATTTAGTCCTGTTGTAGGGATAGTGAAAGGAAGGTAGACAGATTAGTTTTTACTAGAACAGCTTGTTCCTTGTCTGTGGTGGTGGAGGCATGGCACTGCTGTTTTTCTTCTTCTTTCTCAAAAGACTGAGGGAGGAAAATGGACTAGCATTTCCCTCCCTCATTCTTTTGGAGTTGCAAGGTAGAAACTCCTTTCCTTGCCCTCTCACGTTTGATAAGGCAAGGCAAGATCAAAGGAGGGAGGATAGCAGGAGTGGTGGTAGTGGCAGCAGTGCCTACTTCTGCTGCCACTACCACCACCGCCACCTCCTCTGGGTAAGGGGAAATGGAGGGGGGTAAGGAATTGACATCCAGTGAGAATGGGAGGTGGGGAGGGGATGGTAAGAGAGTGGCATGGTATGTGTGCCACAGCAGGGATAGTGGGAGAGTGACAGAGGAAAATAGTGGGAGGGTGGTGTGCAGTGCATTCTGTGTGGGGCTGGGAGTGGGTGTGGCAGCTCATCAGCCTGCCTCAGGTGCTGGGCCTGGCTTATTAATATACAATTCTTTGATGTCAAGACTAGAAAAGATGGCTTCTAAACTATCAGTATGAGTGTGATTATACCTTTCAGCCCAGTCCTAATGATATTTGTGCAGAAGTAATTCCCTAGTGATTTCAATAGTAGTTTGTAAATAAGTTAAGTTTTGAGTGGCAGTCTAAATTGTAGAATAGGATTGACCTTAGCATAACCTGAGGCAAGGTACAAAAGTCAGTTTGCCTTGGCAGTTTCCCATCCCATTTTTGTCACCAGCATTAATTACTGCTTGAAAATGCCCCCATTAGTTTCCTTTCTTCTCACAAATACATACATGCATACTTTTTTAAAAAGCAAGCCTTTTTTCTCCCTCTCTCACAATACGTGGGGCTGCTTTTGTACTTAGTCCGTAAACTCCAGTTGGTACAGAGTGCGGGCAGGTTGGTCTCTGGGTCATCTTGGAGAGACCACATCACTCCTTTGCTGATAGAGCTACACTGGCTGCCAATAGGTTTTTGGGCAAAATACAAAGTGCTGTTTATAACCTATGAAGCCCTAAATGGCTTGGGCTCTGCATATTTAAGAGAACGTTTTCTTCATTATGAGCCCCACCGCCCCTTGATGTCAGCTGGAGAGTTCCTTCTCCAGTTACCGCCAGCTCGGTTGGTGGCCACTCGGGGCAGGTCTTCTTGGTTGCAGCCCCGAGACTGTGGAATGCACTCTCGACTGAAATACGATCCTCCCTATCTCTGGCAATTTTTTAAAAGCATTTGAAAACCCACATCTTCACCCAAGCATTTTCAGCTTTTTAAATTTTTAGGTTTTAATCTGTTTTTTACTTTTAAATTGTCAAAAACTACATTTTAACCTGTTTCATATTATTGTTAAAATGAGATTAAAGTTTGAGGTGGTGTACAAATTTGATAGGAAAATAAACAAACAAACATACATTCATTTCTGGGATATGTCCTTAGGCTGCAATCCTATGCGCACAACAGTTATTTGGGAGAACATCCCCATGAGGTCATTAAGACTTTACTATGAAACTGTCTAGAATTGGCTGCAGTTCTATGCAACATTTAATTTATCAGATTTGAAAAGTTAGCTATATAGACCACAGACCAACTGATGCTGAAGATCTCTCCTTTCAGCATGCCTCCTCCTCACTAAAGTTTAAAAGCAAAATAACCAAACAGCAAACAAAAACTGTTATAAGTACTATAGAGAGAGGTGCAGCTACTTGACTATTCTGGTCTTCCCTGATTTCCAAGCTGTGCCTGTTAGGTTGCTCATGAATAGAACGCAATAATCTCAGAATTCTTAAAAACTAGAAACCAGTATTTCTGCATTAAAGACACATATTTCAGAAAGGATAAGTTTGAAATTGTCCAGTTAGTAATTTCAGTTAAATTACCATGTGTTGTTTGGAAACGAAAAAGCCCTTCCCTCTCGAGAGGTGAGAGAGTAAGAGAAAGATGAGGGACCTAGCAACAGGCTTTTCTTAAGGTCCCAAAACAAGGGGGAAGAAAGGAGGTGGCTGTTTGTTATGAAAAGAACTCCCAAGAAGAAGTGTCAGTCCACCATATCCCATTCCTTTCCCAACCCATTTTCTAGATCTCTGGATGTTACTAAGATTTGCTAGTGAAATTTTAAAACAGAAAAAAGAAAGGAAAAGATAAAGGCTCCCAGCAAATACTGGAAAAATCCAATGCCTTATGAGGGCTTGGTTAGGCTCTTAACTCCATTTGCTGGAAGGCTGTGTCTCCATTTTGCACAAAATGATAACATTTCACAAAAGATGGAACACTAATACATTGTGCTCTCTGTAATAAAAATGGGGCTTCATGCTTCCTCCCAGCCCCATTTACAAATTTTAAATGTACCTGCCTCCAGGTGCTCCTGATTAGTGAACAGGTAAATCAGTCATAGCTGAGTCTTTCTGTATTGTCTGAGGCTCCTGGGGGACCTAGATGTGGCTCCTGGAGAACTAGCCTACCTTGTGACAACAAGCAAAAAGCTGATTATTGGCTAGGAGGCATTTTAATATTAAAATTGGGGAGGGAATTATTATGCTAATATTGTCCATCAAGGGCACAGAGCATGAGTCCAGCCTAGCCACAGGTCCCAGAGCAGTAGAGTCTTGAGAGACAGAGAGGATGCATATGTTGCTGAATTCGAAATGATGGCTGCAACTCATAGTTCGGTGAGTAACATGGCAGTTGCAGGTGGAGAACTTTAGTGGGGCTGTGCCCACTTTGCCCCTACCCAGGAGCCGCCACTGGGTGATTGATATGCATGCCATCAAAATACTTTGGGCAGCAGATCCAGATGAAACCTGTCACCTGAGGCAACCATCTCACTGTGATTCATTAGAGATCCTCCCCCACCCTCCACCCCCTGTTTTTGGAAGACAAAAATGCGTTCCCCATCACTCACTCCTAACTGTATCAATTGGAGTTTTCATACTGCACTGGGAAGCCAAAGGTATCCATTGATCCTGCTATTCATCTTATTTGATAGCATTGTAGGTGCAGGCAGATGAAAGCTGGTTGTATATCAGATTATTTCACATAATTAATGCTAGGCATTGTAGATAAAATGCTTAGGTATTAAAGAATTTAAATAAGTACAGCTGGTAGTCTCATGAGGCAATTATCAGCATAAAAGAAGCTGCTGACAGATTACAGTATCTATATTTATTGTAACTGTAAAGTTCAGTTGTGATGCTTAAAGTTCACAAATTGTGATATTCAGTTTTGTAAAGTTAGTTGTTTTTTTTGCCAATTAGGCTGTCAGAAGAGAGAGACTGGAAACAAAAAAAGAGGTTCTAACATGCTATCACTTTCCTTAGAGCATGTTTTTCAAACCTGTCAAGATGCATTTTATTCTGGAGACTTGTGATGATTTTCTGCTTGGTAATTTACTGCTATGTATGAATTGGATTAGTTATTTTTTCCCTAGGGAACTGAAATAACAGCCTTTGGTTTCAGGATAAACAAGTTGGGACAGGGGAGGAGACAAGGAATTAGCATCCTAACTGTTAGGATGTGTGTACACTGAACCCAATTCCCTCACCTTGTGATCCTTTAAGAAATGAGCATGTAGGGCGGGTAGAGATCTAGTGGGGAGGAGGAAGATAGCAGGCTCATAAAATCCATGCTACAGGCTAAAATTATCATTCGCTATATGTGTAAAGAATTCCAAGTATTCCAATATTTTTTCCTCCCTTTTGTAGATTTCTAAGCTAGTAGGTCTTTCTCCCTTCAGTTCAACTGTGAAGGAATAGAAATCTACAAGGGAAAGGAAAAAAATCACGGAATACTTGCCACTGAAGAAGACTGCATCAAGGCGGAAAAGCATTTGGCAAAAGCCACAAGATGAACTCTGCATTCCACCTTTCAATTGATGCACTGGCAATCAATGAATTGTATGAATTGTATATTCATTCACTTTTCTCCCACAAATCAACAGCATGACACTTCAGAGATGAATTATTGGAGAAGACCTTCTTGGACTTTCTCAACCACTTTCTCAACCAACTTTCTCAACCACTTACACAGTGGACATTTTAATGAGATCTCATTTATTACTGTTAATGGATTTAGTTTTGCCATATGGATATATTGTATTGATTTGGAGGAACCATATCTAATTGAGTTAGGATACCTTTTTATTGTATGACATATAGTTTTATTACATTGATCTTTAGTATCATATTGGGTTCTTTTTTGTATTGCAGCTAATTGTTGAATCCAAATAGGGTTTTTGTGTTCTTGCTACCAGAAGGGCAGCACACATGTACTGTCTGAATCCCACCAGTATGAATTAGGTGAAAAGGCAGAGTCATTATTGTTGTGATCAGTCAGGAACAGCTTTTCCTTTCCCCCTAAAGAGTGAACCAGAAGTGAATCCTATCCTGTCCATCAGGCAGTGACCTCTAGGGATCAGACACTCCGCACACGGTGACTGGGACATAGAGTGCCTGGTGGCAGGAAGTGAAGGGGTTCTTTGTTGTCTCAGAAAGAGCCAGGCAGGAGATGAGGGAGAATGGGCGGAAGGTTTAGTGGGGAGCAATTTAGGTTGCACCTCATGGCAAAAGCTAGCCTGAAGAACTCTCTCATGGAAGGACATCTGCAGATCCTTGGGAGACAGGATTGCAGGAAGTTTGAATTATCTCCTGGAGTTTGGGGTGAGTTTCAAGGGGGAAGGAAGCCAAGGGCTTCTGGACTTCTAGGGGTTTAGCAAGGGAACAGTTGGTTAGTTTACTCGCGTTTAAATTTCATTCTTTTTGTGCTACTGCAAGCCCTTATAACTGGTTTATTTTGTTTTTATCTGTAATGTAAGAAGCTAAGAGCAATGCTAGCCTGTGCTCTTTCTTTCCAACAAGGGGACTTTTGTATTTTCTTGCATTTATGTTCTATGCAACTGAGTAACCATGATTTTTAAAGTGTGCCACTCCAAATAAACCAGCCGAAGTGTTTGTGTTTTCTGAATACGTGTGCTGTTTCTGCAACTGGTAGAGACTCTTCTTCTCAATTAGGCTCCAACAATACCTCTATGTGGGCACCCCCACTTTACAATTATAGGAAGTGATCATTGAAAACTGATGTTGGTCATGAAGTTTGGGGTTTTTTCATGCGGTGTGGCAGGACACTAATGGAATGTGTAAATAATTATGAGCATTCATGTAACCTTTAAAATTATAAGTATTATAATTAAAGCAGGTCTTAAAAATTAGTTAAGCTTCAGAAACAAACTGAATCACACTGGCACACAACAGCATATTGTATGCATAATAGTTGATATATCAATAACTGTTGATATTCTAATTACCTTAATCTTTGTCAATTAGGAGAGTGCCCATAGTTCAGTGGCAGAGGACATGCATTTAATGCAAAAGGTCCTAGGTTCAATCCATGTCATCTCAATTCAAATAGATATTGGTTAGCAAGGTTGTCTAAACCAGGGATTCTCAGTGTTGGGTCCCCAGATGTTATTGGACTTTAATTTCCATAATCCCCAACCAAAGGCCACTGGGGCTGGGGATTATGGGAGTTGAAATCCAATAACATCTGGGGACCCAACGTTGATAATCCCTGCTCTAAACTGTGACAGAGGGGACAGTATTGGGCTAGATCAGGGATGCTCAATTTTGGCCCTCCTTCAGATGTTGGCCTACAGTCCCCACAATCCCTGGGTATTGGTCACTGTGACTGAGGATTATGGGAGTTGTAGTTCAAAAACACCTGAGGGGCCTAAGTTGAGCAGGCCTGGGCTAGATGGACCAGTGGTCAAACTCTGTATATAAGGCGCTTCATATGTAATCTTTTTACATGCTAACTGCATGTGTAGCTGTTGGTTATAATATAATTGCAACTAGGCCTGAACAAAATATTTGGCTTTTGAAGAGTTAAAGCTGAATCACATTCACAACGATTCTGGCTCCATGTGGAGGTGGGTGCTTACTTCTTCTTAGAGCAGCCTTGTGCACATTGCCATGAAGGACCCTTGCAGTGGAACCTCAGTGATCCCCTCTAAGCCACATAGAAAACACTAGGAAATGTCCTTCCCAGTGCTTTTCTCGTCGAGCTCTAAATGGAAAGCACTAGAAAGGAGTCCAGTGCGCCTTCTAATATGTTGCTGCAGCTTCCCATGGCTCTGTTTCCCTTGAAGGTTCCTCCCTGTCTCTGTGCACAGGACCACTCTGCACAGAGGTCAGCTATGGGGGTGTCTGCTTCCATGCAGGGCAATGTGTTCATGATTCGGTTTTGACCCTCTGAAGTGGAATACTTGCATAGGCCTAACTGCAACGCTGAAAAGTACATTGTTGTACTCCTGTAGCAGTGATGGGATTTATTTGTACTCAGTACTGTTTCATATCCTGAGATAGTTCCCTTCAGTAGTTCCATAGTGTGCGTCTCCATTATTAACAGAACAAATGCCAGATCCTTCCAATGCAGTGGTAATCTTGTTACCTGAGCTGTGAAAGTCGTGATGAGCATTGTGATCTTCCCCAGGTCCCCGAAGCTCTGAATAGCTAGGACAACTGTATTAATTTCCCCCTTTCCCATTTGCTGCAATCCTTCTCTGAATTGGATGTGTTCAAAGAATGTTTTATGGCATTGTTCTGGGTATATGTAACAATGTATTAGTAATTATTTTATCAGGCTTTCTCAAAGACATCTTTAATGCATAAATAAAAACATGAAACAGATGTTCAAAGTTAGCAGACATTTTGATGCAACACATCAGCATTGGATCTCTCAGTGGTGTTCGATATGGCATCCTTCTGGACTATCTCTCGAGTATAGGGGTTGGAGGTATTGCTTTGGAGTGGCTTTGGTCCTTTCTCGGGGGAAAGGTCCAGAACGTGGTACTGGGGGACAACTGCTTGTTTCCATTGATCTGTGGGGTCCTGCAGGGTTCGGTTTTGTCCCCCATGCTGCTTAACATCTACATGAAGCAGCTGGAGGATGTCATCTGGGGACTTGGGCTGAGTTGTCAGCAACATGCAGATGATACTCAGCTCTATCTCACCTTATCACATGATCCTAGGAAGGCTGTGGATTTTCTGAGTTGGGGGCTGAAAGCAGTGATGGGTTGGATGTGAGCTAATAAACAGAGATTGAATCTGGGCAAGATGGATGTGCTGTTGGTCAGTAGGAGATCCAATCAGGATGAGGGGATCCAACCGGTTCTGGACAGGGTTGCACTTCCCTTGAAAGAGCAGGTGCAAAGCTTGGGGTTATTGCTGGACCCGGCTTTGCTTTTGGAAGTTCAATTGGAGGTTTGCACAGCTTCGACTAGTGCTCCAGCTGCATCCCTTTCTCGAGAAGGCAGATCTGGTCACAGTTACCCATGCCTTAGTCATGTCATGGCTGGAGTACTGTAACACACTCTACATGGGGCTGCTCTTGAAGAATATTCAGATACTGCAGCTAGTGCAAAATGTGACAGCTAGGATTTTATCCAGAGCTGGCTGCTGGCGTCATATTACACCCATGTTGAAAGAACTCCATTGGCTGCCAGTTTGTTTCTGGGTCCAATTCAAGGTGCTGGTTTTTATCTTTAAAGCACTTAATGTTTTGAGCCCTGGATACCTGAGGGACCGCCTGCTTCCAAGGGTTTCTGTCCACTTGACAAGTTCATTGGAGGGGGCTCTGCGCCATGTGCTGTTAATGAGGGAGGCTTGGCTGTTGTGCTCATGGGACAAGACCTTCTCTGTTGTTGTCCCCAGCAGTGTTCCCTCTAACAGGGATTCTCAGATGTTGCTGACTAAAACTCCCAGAATCCCCAACCAAAGGCCACTACAACCGGGGATGCTTGGAGTTGTAGTGAACAACATCTGGGAATCCCTGTTAGAGGGAACAGTGGTCCCCAGACTTTGGAATGCTCTCCTGGTGGACATCTGTTCCTCTGTCTCCATCACAGTTTTTAGAAAGCAAGTGAAATCTTGGCTTTTTAGTCTGAGTTTTGTGTTTGTTTCTGCTGCTCTGTATTTTATGGTCTCAAAAGGTGCCAAGCTATCATTCCAAGTGCTTCTGTAAGCAAATATGTCCTGTTGCCCCTTTTCTGAGATTTTTCTCATTGTTTCTCATTCTCATTTGTGCAGTCTGTTGCAGAAATCTTCCATGATTTATTAACATTTGTGAGCTACATCCACTCTTCTTTGCATAGTCTTGTTTGGGTAAAACTGTTTTCCAAATTTGCATTGCTCTTGAGGAGCAGCCAGAGACTCAGATGCTTGCTAAGGAAGCTCTGCTTTGACATGGAAGTTGAGACCAATGACAAGAAACTACTAGCCTCTATCTAGTTGAACGTGTGAGATTTTTCCACTGCTGGTGTCTGTAGAAGTAAAGCAGTAGGATCCTGATTAATCTTACTACCCATAGCTCATGTTATTTGTGTCAAGCTGTTCAAACTACTGTTAATTGTTAATATAAGGGTGTAGTCTGTGATCCTTCTACTTTCAGGCTGCATTGTATGAAACTGCTTTGGAAGATGCTTCATTTTTATTCCAAAAGCTGGATAGTTCTAAAGCAATGATTGTGCCTGTTGTGTGTTACTCATTTATATGATAATGATATTTTGTGAAGTATGCATCTGATTCTTTTTCTAGATAAAGAAGCAGAGATCCGAAAAGGACTCTGGAGTTTTTGGATGTTGTAGTCCAAACTGAAAAAAATACATTAATTGAGGATATGAACATATGTCTTTTGGGCTTTTCAAACATGCAGTATAGCTATTGTTCATTCCAATCCACCTAAAGGAACTTGCATTTGTAAACAGGCCTCTGTGTGCACATAGTTGCAGAATAAGGAATCTGATGTGCATTGGAATGCATATTCAAGTGTCTCTATGCTGTATAGCTTTCAGTAGAAAGTGCATTTAAATGTTAACACTTCCGTCAGCTTTCTGTAACAACTAATTACTGTTGTTCCGGAACAACAATGTAGTTTCAGTAATCTTTTTTAGTCATTCATTACTCTTTTTAAAGAGTGATTGAAGGTGGATCATGGCAACTATCCATGTTTTTAAGTTGTCAAGATGGATATTGAAATTACAGATGGCAGAACTCCACCACACAGGGCAAGGCATTTGATATCAAGTTATACATATTTGTAATTTTTGACAATTAAAAAGCCTTAGTGTCTCTGAAATGCTTTTTATTCATAGATTGTGTTTATTCTGAACACAGTAATGCTTGCAGATTGGTGTTTTATGCCTAAGGATGAAATTTTCTTATCCTAAAAGAAAAATCATAGTACCATATTAGTTTTCAAAATGAAATATTCAATTATGGATTTAGTAAAGTTCCTCAATATTACAAAGACATGCCAGTTTATTTATATTTTATTTATTTATCAAATTATATTCTGCCTAATATATATACATCTCTAGGCGGTGTACACAATTCAAATTACAATATAAAAATAAAAAACAATTAAAATAATTTCACAGGATAAAAACAAACTATTTAAAATTATTTTTAATTAAAAGCCTGAGAAAACAAGTGTGTCTTAAGGGTCTTTTAAAAAAAGCAATCAGATGTAGAGAAGCTCTTATTTTGACAGGGGGTGCATTCAAAAGCCCTGGGGGCAGCCACAGAGAAGTCCCAGCCCTGGGTCGCCTCCAGACAAGCCAGTGGGAAATGTAACTGGACCTCCCCAAATGATCTTCATAGGTGGCAGGGTTCATTGCAAAGAAAGTGGTCTCTTAAATACCCTGGACCTAAGCCATTCAGGACTTTATAGGTAATGACCAGCATTTTGTATTTTGCTCAGAAACAAATTGGCAGCCAGTACAATTATTTTAGAATCTGTGTTAAATGGTCCCTTTGTCTGGTGGTCCCAGAGACCACCAGCCTGACTGCTGCATTCTGTAACACTTGTAGCTTCCAAATTATGTACAAAGGAAGCCCCATATAGAGTGCATTGCAGTAGTCAAGCCTGGAGATAACAAGCATATGTATGACCGTTTTTAAAGGCATTTACCTCCAGAAATGGGCATTGCTGACACATCATCCAAAGCTGATTAAAAGCACTCCTGGGCACTGCCTTAGCCTGAGACACCAGAGAGAGTTTCTTATGATTTGAGTCTCAATTTAGTTCAACAAAAAATAGTCTTTCATTCTTATGGGACTCCGATTCGACTCCATTAATGTGGGTTGAGCAAATCTGATAAATGTTGGAGATGTGGGGAAGGAGAGGCAGGACTCTTACATCTGTTCCTTAATTGTATGGTTCTATCTCCATTCTGGAAAAAGTAAGTGACTATGTCAGTTTAGTTACAGTGAGGGAATATCCTCTAGACCTGCTTCAGTTTTGTTGGGATTGCCTCCTGATGTTGAAGGAATAACCCCTAATAAATGGAAATGGCTCACCGGGGCCTTCCTGGTGGCTAAACACATTATTTTACGAAATTGGAAATGTAAATCTCCTCCAGATATTGACAAATGGTTTCTTGATTTACTTACTCTGGCAGCCCACAAACGTTCCTTATTTAATACTGTATCTTGTTCTTCCATGTATGAGGGGATCTGGTCTGAGTTTTTGTAACTATTTGCATTGTAAGTGTAATGTATGTATATACTCTTCTAAGTAAAATAAAATTTAAAAAGAGAAGAAAGAAACCAGAGAGAGTTGTGAATCCAGGAACACTCCGAAGCTACATATCTGATGCATCAGGGGGAGTGTAACCCCATTCAGAAGAAGCAGATCTAAACAATTTATTGCGTCTTGACCCCCAACAATCAGTACCTCTTGTCTTATTTGAATTCAATTTCAGTTTGTTATCCTTCATCCAGCTCATTACCGCCTCCAGGCAGGCATTTAGGGAAGTTATGCCATTTCTTGATGAATTTGATAAGGAGAAATAGATTTGGGTGTCATCAGCATATTGATAACACCCTGACTAAATCTCCTAATAAACTCTACCAGCGGTTTCATGTAGATGTTAAAGAGCATTGGAGAAAGTATGGAGCCTTGTCGAACTCCATACAATAACTCCCGCTTTGCAGAGCAACAGTCTCCAAGTGACATCATTTGGAATCTACCCAAGAGGTAGGAACCGAACCACTGTACAACAGTGCCACCTAATTCCATCTCTCGGGCAACCCAGAAGGATACCATGGTCGGTGGTACTGAAAGCCGCTGAGAGATCCAAAAGGATCAGCAGAGTCACACTTCTTCTGTCAGTATCTAATTGGAAATCATCCATCAGGCTGACCAAGACAGTCTCAACCCCATAGCCTGCCCGAAAGCCAGTTTAAAATGCGTCTAGATAATTAGTTTCCTCTAGGACTGTTTGGGGCTGAGAGGCTACCACTAGGGATGCACACGTCATACATGTGCACCTGCCACTTCTGGTCTGACACTGACCAGGAGGGCAAGGAGTATGCTGCTGCTCTGCGCCAGAGGGGGAAATGTGATGGCGGGGGTTAGCACCTTTCCTGCTCCTTAAAGATAACCCCACCCCTGAACCGGCCTGAACTCCGGACCTCCAAACCGGTTCATGTACATTGAACCAGACCGGTTAGTGCACATCCCTAGCCACCACACTCTCAATCACCTTGCCTAACCATGGTTGATTAGAGATGGGCTATAGTTGCCTAACTTTGAGGGGTCCAGTGTAGGTTTTTGTCAAGTATTTTATGTATGTACTAGTGTTTTCAGGCCCGTTGTAATAACGGGCGCTAGCACCTCCCCCCCCCCCCACTTGCCTCCGCGTCCGGCCCCGCAACCAACAACTGTCGCCGCCGCCGCCAGCCTCCATGCCGCGGCCGGTCTCCCCGGCCGGGCAAGGGCCCCAAATTCCCCCCCCCCGCCCGGCTCCAGCAGCGCTGCCAGGCCTCGGCGGCGGCTCCGCCGCCACCTCGGCCAGCTTCCCCCACCGCCTATTCCCCCCACCCGGCTTTGGCGGCGCAGCCAGTCCTTGGCCATGGCTCTGCCGCCACCTCTGCCACTTTCCCCCGCCGCCGCATATCCAGCTTTTTCGGGACGGCCGCTTCTGGCCACCCAAGATGGCTGCCGGGTGCTGGCGGTCGTGTCTCCCCCAGAACAGCCCAGGGAGGCACGGACGGTCACCAAGGCTTTTATTAGAGAGGATGTATGTATTTAGCATGGTTTAATGGTAGCCTCCTTAAGACAAGGAGGCATCCTACCCTTCCTCAGAGAAGCATTTATGATGTATAACGGGCCCTCACTGATTGTTAGATAAAATAAGCCAGGTTGGGCATGGGTCAAGAGAGCAGGTGGTAGGACACACAGTCCAAAACAGCTTGTTGAAATCCTCAGGAATCGCATAGTGAAAGTGATCCAGTCCAGCCACATAAGAAGAGTTGCTGGCTACCTCCATAACAGACTCTGCACTGTTGATCATTCTGTAGCACAAAACATTAATGTCCTACACTCTTCAAATTCCTTCCCTTTTCAAAAAAGAAAAGATTTTACAAAATTCAACTTGGATACATTTTAACTAAAAGGCGTATTTCCTACAGTTTAGATATCTCTTAAATATACTATATCTCCTCCCACCCCTATGTTGAGAAGGGGGAAACTGTTTAGCCACCAACTCTTTTATTTTGGCGAAGAGTTATGTGATCATCATGCCACTAAACCCTAGTGAACTATAGTTTTGGGGGTGGTCTTACTTTGTTTTAAATTTCAAATATGATGATGGAAAAGGAATCAGTTATTCAATGTTGTTTTGCAGCCTGAATGGAAAACCTTTACTAGTTCACTGAAAATGAAATAATCTGTCTTTGTTGCCTGTTGGAGATGTTTTTGTAGTTTGTTTCTGAATACTGGTGGTTCCAGTGGTGGTCTCAGATTACTTAGAAGTTTATAGGTTATCTATGACTGTGTAAGGCCTAAGAACTATGCGATGAGTGTGTAGCCCTGGAGGGTGAGGGGGGGGACATAAATAAGCAAAAGTACACATGGATATGCAGAACCCTGTTTTCTTGGTGTAAAAGAACTTTTCAAGAAAATGTTTGTAAGACATCTAGGCAGACACCTGTTCTAAATCAAGTAATTATGAACTTTGGTAGCATCACAGGGTTAATTATAACCGTATTCTGTTTCATGTGATGCATAAAACAATATAATGCTCAATATGCAATTTAGAAAACGGTTAGTATATCACAACATATTCAACAGTGTGTAGAATATTCGATGTGGGCAAACTGTAAAAATATGAGAAATCTTATCCGCAGCATAGGTATGTAAACAGTTTATTATTGCTTTGCTTGTTGACTAGAGCTGTACCACAGTTCTGGCCAACTAATTTCTTCACTTTCTACTCCCCAGGGTGTTGTGTTGCTTACAATACATTTTAGGATTCCCTTCTTTTTCTCCTGAAAATTCATATCCATGTATATATTTTCAGAGCTTTTTATTCAGTGGGCCTTCTGATTTATTTACAGAAACAGTATTCTGCTGCAACCTGCTCCAGAAGTCTTTTCCCCATTTCTACACTTCCCCTTCCATTAAACTGCTTTCAGGCTTCTTTGTGTCTCTCCTGCTGTGTTGGCATATAGTTCAGTCAAGTGATTCCAAAGCTCAGACAGACTGGAATAATTCAGCAGAAAATATTCTGTGGTGTAGTGATTCCCAATTGACTTAAAAAAATAAAAAATAAACCTACATTCCACCATATTTACATTTAGTCGGGTTAGCAAAAATAAAGGCTAGCATTTAATAAAAATGTAATATGACAAAACCATGCAAAATAATGGATGCTTGCTTGGTCACCACACAGCATGCTGGATGTGTATGTACACACAGTAGCTGTGTGAGAGAGTGAGTGAAGAGTGAGAGAGATATATCTGGATAAATAATTGAAAATTGGTGAAATATAAGTAACTCTTAGAAAAACTTAAGGAAGTACTACTATAATAAATTACTTCCAGTTGTCACATACAATTGAAATACCGCTGTACAAGTGCAATATACAAAATACAAACATTAATTTGTTACAAACATTAACAAATGAACCACCAAATACAAGTTTGCTCTTAAATAGCTCGGAAGTCCATCACCTTTCCTATGTTATTGTAGCTCCCCTATTCTTCAGTTCTGGTGAGCGAGGGTGCTCCAGTCTGCATTTAGTATATGGGGGAAAGGAAGCTGCCTTATACCAAGTCAGAACATTGGTACATCTAGCTCGGTTTTGTCTGCACAGACTGGCAGCAGTTTCTCCAAGGTTGCAGGCAGGAATCTCTCAGCCCTATCTTGGAGATGTCAGGGAGGGAACTTAGAACCTAGATGCTCTTCCCAGAGTGGCCCCTAAGGGGAAAGGTTTAGGATGCACAAAGGAAACTCAGACAAAAGAGAAAAATTGCAACAGCATCTGCTCCTTCCACCATTTTTGAACTTTAGTATAACAATATAAAAGACTATAAATAACAGGGTGACACTAAATCTAGTTATATATATGGATACATATAAAAAGATTGCATGTCCGGTCCCAGCTTCTCCCTCCAGGGTACTCTGTTGAGAAGCAGGTGCGAGGACGTGGAGTGGCTGAGGTCTGTAAGAATAATATCTCCCTTGCCAGGATCCCTGTAGAAGTGTCTGACCATATTGAATGTGTTTACCTAGGACCAGGGATAGACTGGGACTTTCTGTTGATATACCGATCACCCCGCTGCCTGACAAGAGTCCCTAACTGAGCGGATGGACTTGGTCTCAGGCTTGTCATTGGAGCTGCCCAGGCGTGTGGTGTTCGGGGACTTCAGTGTCCACTTTGGGACCAGTTTGTCTAGGGAGGCTCGGGAGTTCATAGCGGCCATGACAACTATGGGCCTATCCCAAGTGGGACTGATGCATATTTCAGGTCACACACTTGATCTGGTCTTTCACTCTGAACAGGGTGGTGTTCCGTGGGTGGGGACTCCTGTGATTTCTCCATTGTCATGGACAGACTACCATCTGGTTAATGTTGGACTCATGACTATGTCCCACTCAGCAGGGGTGGAGGGCCCATTAGGATGGTCTGCCCAAGTAGGTTACTAGATCCTATAGGATTCCAGCAAGCCTTGGAGGGATTTAGTGTTGGCTCTGCTGGTGACCCTGTTGGTACTCTGGTGGAGAACTGGAATAATAAACTCAACAGGGCAGTCGGGTTAGCTCCCAAGCGTCCTCTCTGACCCGCTTTGAAATTGGCCCCTTGGTATACGGAAGAACTACGGGGGCTGAAGTGGCAAGGTCGACTATTAGAGTGCAAGTGGAGGAAGACTTGAATTGAATCTGACAGATTATTATATAGAGAGCATTTGAAGATCTATGCTCAGGTGACACGTGCAGCAAAGAAGTGATTTTTTTCTCCCGTATTGCATCCAAAAGTTCACGTCTGGTGGAGTTGTTCAGGGCCGTGAAGGGGCTAATGTGCGCCCCTTCCCTCTTGAGTCAGTACTTGGAACCAACAATTACACACGGTGGTCTTTTAAATGAGTTTCTTGTGGACAAAATCTCTTGTATTCAGGCCGACTTAGATTCCAACTCCACAATTGTTATAGAATCTGATGCCGAGGTGTCCAGCAGCTCCCCTTATGGGAAGACCCTGGATCAGTTTCAGTTTGTGACCCTTGAGGATGTGAACAAGTTGCTTGGAATGGTGAGGCCTACCACCTGCCCTCTTGATCCTTGCCCGACATCGCTTATAAAATCTGCAAGAAAACTGTTGTAGAGGACCTAGTAGAGATCATAAATGCTTCTCTGAGGAAGGGCAGGATGCTTCCTTGTATTAAGGAGGCAATCATTAGACCACTTCTGAAGAAACCTGCCTTGGATCCCTCATTGTTAAGCAATTACAGGCCTGTCTGCCATCTTCCATGGCTGGGCAAGGTGATTGAGAAGGTGGTGGTTCCCCAGCTCCAGGCACTCTTGAAGGAAACTGATCATCTAGGCCCATTTCAAACTGGCTTTTGGGCTGTCTATGGGGTGGAGACTGCTTTGGTCGGCCTATTGGGTGATCTCCAATTGGGAATTGACAGAAGGAATGTGACTCGGTCATTTTGGATTGCTCGTGGCTTTCGATACTATTGCCCATAGTATCCTTCTGGAACATCTGAGGGGACTGGGGGTGGGAGGCACTGCTTAGCAATGGTTCCGCTCCTACCACACGGGCAGATTTCAAATGGTGTCTCTTGGAGACTGTTGTTCTTTAAAATCTGAACTTTTCTGTGGTGTCCCTTAGAGCGCTATATTGTCTCGGATGTTGTTTATCATCTACATGAAACTGCTGGGAGAGATCATCAGGAGATTTGGTGCAAGGTATTATCAATATGTTGATGACACCCAAATCTATTTCTCCATGTCAACATCATTGGGAGAGGGCATAACCTCCCTAAATGCCTGCCTGGAGGCAGTAATGGGCTGGATGAGGGATAACAAACTGAGGCTGAATCCAGGTAAGATAGAGGTACTTATTGTGCGGGGTCAGAACTTGGAAGACAATTTTGATCTGCCAGTTCTGGGTAGGGGTCACTCTCCCCCCGAAGGAACAGATATTCAGTCTGGGGCTGCTTCTGGATCCGAACCTCTCCCTGGTATCCCAGGCTGAGGTGGTGGCCAGAGGTGCTTTTTATTGGCTTTGGCTGATACACCAGCTGTGTCTGTATCTTGAGATGAATGACCTCAAAACAGTAGTACATATGCAGGTAACTTCTAGGTTAGATCACTGTAATGCGCTCTATATGGGGCTGCCTTTGTATGTAGTCTGGAAACTGCAGTTGGTTCAGAATGTGGCAGCCAGGTTGGTCTCTGGGTCATCTAGGAGAGACCATATTACTCCTGTGTTGAAAGAACTACGCTTGCTGTCGATATGTTCCCAGGCAAAATACAAAGTGCTGGTTATTACCTATAAAGCCCTAAAGAGCTTAGACCTTGGGTATTTAAGAGAACGTCTTCTTTGCCATGAGCCCCACTGACTGTTAAGTTCATCTTGAGAGGTCCTCCTGCAGGTGCTGTCAACTTGCCTGGTGGCTACTCGGGTACGGGCCTTCTCCATTGCAGCCCCTGGACTTTGAAGTGCACTCCCTATTGAGATAAGAGCCTCCCCATCTCTGGCAACTTTTAAAAAGGCACTGAAGACACATTTTTTCACCCTGGCTTTTAATCAGATCTGTGGTGTGTGTGTGTGTGTGTGTGTGTGTGTACACACACACACACAGTTTTAAATGTTTTTAATGTTTTAATGTTTTAAATGATTTTAATTGTCAAGTGATATGATGTTTTAAATTATTTTAATTGTAAACTGCCCAGAGATGCAAGTTTTGAGTGGTATAGAAATGTAATAAATAGAAATAAATAATAAATATTTTTCACTGAAAGGGGCAAGGAGGAAGATTAATCACATGCTTCCTTTGTTTAGAAGAAACATTTAGAGTTACAATTTTTGGGATAGATTAATTAATTAAAAATCCCTTACTGATTGAAAAGATGCCATGATTAAAAGACATCTGCAGCCCAATTAAGAATAGTTTTAATACAAGTACTTATCGAACTGCAGGTGTCAAATCTTGTCTCAAGTGGTATTTCTCTTTCTTCCTCACACAGTGGGTATGTTGCTTCTAATATGATACCTCCTATATAACATGTCTATATTATTTAGCTAATAAAATCAAAGAAATAAGTTTCTGCTTCAGAACTATTATGTTTATACATATGTAAACTTAATTGGTGGATCAATTAAGACTCAGTTAATTGAAAAATGTATCTTAATTGGGTGGCAGGCCTTGAAGAGCCACAATAAAGGCGGCGTGAAATTATGTACCATTATAGTTGTGACTTTGTACTTACAAAGTAGTTATTTCCAAAATTATGTACATTATCATAGGAGTAGTTTTCTGTGATTTTTGTATGGTTCAGATACGAAAATGCTACACTTTTTCTCTTGGTATTTTTGGTACTTATAGGCAAATTAACTATAATGTACCCTGTGGGTTAAAAAAATGCTGCAAACCCGATTATTTCATGTGGCTTTTAACTGACACAAGATTGAAGGAACTGGTGGCCATTGTAAAGTTATAGGAGCAAAATTATACACCCCCACCAATTCTTCAGTCATTCATTTTTTGATATGTTGGTTTCCTATTCGAGCATTCCATTCAGTACATTAAAAAGGGCTAATAGCTGTTAATCACTCACTTCCTGTATTAACATTTTTTGCATGTTTTTCATAGAATCAAGTTTGCAGCTTCTGGATCTAGAATCGTCCCTGGATTTCCAGATGACTGCTGTAGCTTGAGGAGTTCTTGTCTAGTTTTCACTGGTGTTCTAGGGATGTGCACGAAACAAATTGTGCATTGCATTTCGAGCGCAAAATGAAATGCAAAATGGTCAAAACATTTTGTTGAAACAGCGGTTCAGCTGGCTGTTCTGATGAAACAAACTAGAAACATTCCAAGTGTTCCAGCCATAGGGAACAATGCGAAAACTTGAAATACCCCATTGTTCCCCATGGATAGCTCCTAGAGATACCAAAGTGGATTGGGGGTAAGGCATGATGGGTGCTACCTGCCACCCAACCCTCAAAAGAAACGAGCAAGCAGGCATTTTAAAACAAATGTTTAATTTTTCCCCCAAATCCCTATAGCCTGTTAAATAGTATACCTTACTCTTGCAAAACATCTTCAGCATTTTTACATTGTGCTATGCTGTGTTTGTCCCCACTCTCTCGGCTCTTGATTATTAATGCTGCTTGATTGTAATGGTTGTTTTTAATTGATAAGCACTTTGTCCCTGTGGAAAAAGACAGAATATCAATTATTTTAAGTAAATTAAATATAGGAATTGGGCTTTTAAAAGATAATAGTGTGATGGACAGTAGTATCTCACTGGGAAGCAGAATGTACTTAAGAATGCAAAAATCTTCTTGTACACTCTGATTAGTAAGCACTGTATTTGTTGTGCATTACATTTCAGTGATTAATGCTAGAGAGGTGGTGTTGAATACGTTGAGTGTAACAGCTGTGGCAGATGGGGTTCCAAAACTGGCCCTGACATATTGATCATGGAAACCGGTAACTATGCTCTTGGACCAGGTAATGGCAGATCTTTGACCCAAAGCCAAACCAATGTACCAGTGACACTTACAGTGTTGGCCACAATAAATACAGAAAAGCAATTCATTTATACTGTTTGGCATGAAACATTGCTCTGAATTAGCTGTGCCAGTTTAAATGTCATAGATCATGCATCTTTCTGTGGTTTATCGTTTTCTCTCAACCCTTGTAGCAAGTGTCACTCACGAGGAAAGCTGTCTGCCTTTAATTCCTTTAGTTAGGTCCTGCTAATTATAATTGGGAATGTGGCAAGCACATTAAACTCTTTTAATGTAAGTTTTGGGAAGTGTATTAAATAGTCCTTTGACTAATCTACGTATAGGTCAGAGGTTAAATTATTTCACTGAAAAGATCAGTTAAGGAACCGCACACTCACAGGATCGACAAGATTATTTTTGTGAAATAAAAATGTGGGGACTTCGTATTGCCCTCTTCTCCTTAGAGGAAGCATGATACAAATATGATAAAGAGAAAGTGACAACATGATAGCAGTGTTCAAAGATCAAATCCTTGTCTGCCCTCTTAACCTAGAAGTCCTGGACTGATCTTTAAAGAATCTCCGGGATGCTTTGAACCAGAATATGCCCTTTTAAGAGATTCTCTTTGGGGCCAAGTCTGTTATATTACAAGCATTATCACAAGAATCCCTGTGAGAGCCTCCATTAATAATACAAAGACCCTGTGACACAATAGCCCTCTCACTCACCTATTACATTTATATACTGCCTCATTCAATAATGTCCCTGGGCGGTTAACAATATAAAAACAAATTAAAAATTAACATAATTAAAACAATTTAAAATACAATAAAGACTCTCAGAGTGTGACTCTGTTGGTTCTCTTGGATCTCTCGGCGGCGTTCGATACCATTGACCGTGGTATCCTTCTGGGTCGCCTGGCGGAGTTGGGGATAGGAGGCACTGCTCTGCATCCTATCTCTCGGGCAGATACCAGATAGTGGAGCTTGGTGACAGTTGCTTTTCTCAACAAGAGCTGTTATATGGAGTCCCTAGGTGCTCCATTCTGTCACCAGTGCTTTTCAATATTTACATGAAACCGCTGGGTGAGGTCATCAGGGGATTTGGTGCTGAGTGTTAACAGTATGCTGATGACACCCAAATCTACTTCTCTCTTTCATCTGCTTCATCAGGTAATGGTGTTCATTCCCTAAATACCTGCCTACAAGCATAATGGGCTGGATGAGGGATAACAAATTGAAGCTGAATCCAAGCAAGACGGAGGTGCTCATTGTAGGGGCTCAGAATCTGAGGGATGAGTTAGATCTCCCTGTGCTGGTTGGGGTTACACTCCCCTGGAAGGAGCAGGTACGGAGCTTGGGAGTACTCCTGAATCCAGGCCTCAGTCTGGTATCTCAGGTGGAGGCTGTGGCCAGGAGTGCTTTTTATCAGCTTAGGCTGATTTGACAGCTGCGTCTGTTCCTAGAGGAGGATGACCTCAGAACAGTGGTGCACCAGCTGGTAACCTCCAGGCTTGACTACTGTAATGTGCTCTACGTGGGGCTGCCTTTGTACGTAGTTCGGAAACTTCAGTTAGTTCAAAATGTGGCAGCAAGGCTGGTCTCCGGGGCAACCCGGAGAGACCATATTATGCCTGTTTTGAAACAGCTGCACTGGCTGCCGATATGTTTCCGAGCAAAATACAAAGTGCTGGTTATTACCTTTAAAGCCCTGAATGGTTTAGGTCCAGGTTACCTTAGAGAGTGCCTTCTTTGGTCTGATCCCCACCGCACGCTAAGATCATCCGAGGAGGTCCGGCTCCAGTTGCCACCAGCTCATCTGGTGGAGACCCAGAGGCGGGCCTTCTCTGTAGCCGCTCCTGGACTGTGGAATGCACTCCCTGCAGACATCCGTAATTTGAATTCTTTATTGGAATTTAGGAGAGCCCTAAAGACCTACCTGTTTGGCCTGGCCTTCCAGTGCTCTTAAATTGTTTTAAAGGGTCTTTGATGTTTGTGAACCGCCCTGAGCTATTTTGTAAGGGCGGTCTAAAAATTGAATAAATCAATAAATAAACCCAAAGCTTTAAAATTATAAACGAAAAGCCTGACTAATCAAGTATGTTTTTAGGTCCTTTTAAAAAACATTCAGAGAAGGCGACACTCTAATTTTGTTAGGAATTGCATTCCAGAATCCTTGGGCAACTCTAGAAAAGGCCCGTTCGAGTCACCACCAACCGAGCCGGTGGCAAACGTAACCAGACCTACTTTGAAGTTTGTGTTAGGATAGCTGGCCACAAGTGATATCCATGTCTCAGTGCATCAGATGTAACAATATTAGCAAGCATTTAGTATCTCACAGTTTTATTTATTTATTTATCATATTTTTACACCGCCCAAAACTTACGTCTCTGGGCAGTTTACAACAAGATTAAAAAGTAAAACATTAATTAAAAACAAAAACAAAACAAAAATTTAAAAGCAAGACATGTAAAACACAATTTAAAAATTTTAAAACAATATTCTAAAAATAACATTCAAAACAATCAAAACAATATCAGTTAAAAGCTGGGGTTGGACTTGTTGGTTCTTGCACCTGAATCTCCCCCACCGCTTTATTTCAACTAAACAAAATGACAACAAAAGATAATGCTTATGGTGCAATATTTTGAACAGTCCTTTAGTGATCCTGATCAAAAGCTCAGGTTGATGTCACCAGGTGCCAACTTCTCAGTTTTTGAAATTCCCCATACTCCTAAGAAAGAAGTTGAAATAGAATGATGACCAGTGGGTCATATCTAGCAAAGAATTGTGCATGAGAACCTTGAAGCTTGACTATCCATCTACATATGACTGCCTATCAAAAAACAAAAAACAGACAGGAACAGAGAACCTGGTTTTTTCAGAACAGCATTTTCTTCTCATGCAGAGCTGATCTTGCAAGTATAGCAATTATATGAGAGTTGTAGTCTATAGTGTGTGTGTATGGTGGCAGCGGGGGGGGGGGGGGAGCTATATTATTGATATTATAAAATCGCTGTAAAAGACCTGATATCCAGGACCTCGAAACAGAAATTAAAGCTCATGGACCCACCAGACCCCATGCCAAAGATACACCAATTCCCCCAGATATCTGCTTCAGAAGAACTGTAAGAACATCATCAAAAATAAACAATTCTCAGCATACCTGTTCTCTCATTTCTATGCAAACAATATCATACACTCCCCACATAGACAAATGCTTTTGTTCACGCATGTGCAGACAAATTTCCCTGGCTCAGAAACCATCCTCAGCATATATACCCTGGCTTGAAGCCGAGATGAGTGCTATGGTCAGGAGCCAACAGTATGTCAGAGAGGTACAAGGGGGAAAGCGAAGAGTGAGCTGTTGCCCAGCTGGTGCTGCCGTCTCCTTCAAGGACCCAGGTATAGCTCTTTCCCCCCTTCAGTTATATCTCTGCCCCTATTGAGATCCAAACAGTGTAGCATAGTGGTTAGAGTGCTGGACTAGGACCGGGGAGACCTGAGTTCAAATCCCCATTCAGCCATGAAACTAGCTGGGTGACTCTGGCCCTAACCCTAACCTACTTCACAGGGTTGTTGTCAGGAGAAACTTAAGTATGTAGTACACCGCTCTGGGCTCCTTGGAGGAAGAGCAGGATATAAAATGAAATAATAATAAAATTGGGTTTTATAAAATAAAGGAATATTAACATGATATATGGCAGGAATGGGCATTAGCTAGCTTGGGACATATTGGTAGTTCAGGGCTTAGCTGAAATAGCTCTTTGGGCCTTTGGACTGACTTCTCAGTTCTAGGGATGTGCACAAATTGATTTTTTCAATTAGATTTGTAATCAAATCAAATAACCCCCAATTTGTTTTGGGTCCAAATCTGCCCCCCCCGCGAATCACCTCAGATTAGATTTAGATCTGAATCAATCTGGATCTAAATAGATTTGGGGCAAAAAAGGGGGTTCCAGAGCAAAAGAGTGGGGTGGGTGTAGTGCCCAATGGGTGTAAGCTACCACCCAAATTTCAAAGAAATTGGGCAAAGGGATTTTTTTTTTTTTAGTTTTAGTGTCTTTAAGCTTTTCCCCATAGGGAATAATGGGGATTTCAGCAGCCCCATAAATCCACTTGGGGGTACCAGGGTGGTCCAGAGCGGGTTGTGGTGTAGTGCACGTGGGGTGCCAACCACTCCCACAATATCAAGATGTTCATTCATCTTTGTTACAAAATGATGAATGACCAGAGAATCCAACCCACTATCAACAAAATAGTGGATTTTTAACATCAAAACCAAGTACCCCAGGGGTTGTGGTTTTGGGTTTCTATGTTGTTTTAAAAAACAACCAAAAATTTAAAAAATCACCCCTTTGCCCAATTTCTTTGAAATTTGAGTGGCAGCTTCCTTCCACCCACAGGGAACTATCATCCACTACAACCCACTGTGGGCCACCCTGGTGCCTCCCACATGGAGTTATGGGGCTGCTGAAATCCCCATTATTCCCTATGGGAAAAAGCTTAAAGACACTCAAACTTTAAAAAAAAAATCCCTTTGCCCAATTTCTTTGAAATTTGGGTAGTAGCTTACACCCATTGGGCACTACCACCCAACCCAACTTGGCCACAAAAAGGGGGTCCAAATCTCTGAATTTTTTGGGTCCAAATCTGGGTGATTAGTTTTGTACGTGAATCTGGGCAATTGAGCACAGGGTTGATTTGTTCTGTTCACAAATTGCCTTAATCAGCTAGATTCGGGTAAAAATCATTTTGTACCCAAATTGATTTGCACGTCTCTACTCAGTACCCTGCCACCAATACTGCAAATCTGACTGGCTGAGATGGATATGGCTGGACCATTTTTAATCTCTCTCTCTTTGGGTGCTCAGGGTTACTTTTCTCTCCCATTTCTACTCTCAGAATGCAGCCTTTCTTGCTGCCCTCCTGTCCATCAGCAAAGTCTACTTTACATGGAATTCAGAGACTTTGATGTTAAAATCCTCTATTCTAAAATGTTTTCTTTTAAAATCTTTTTTTAACAAGCTGCTCTTTTGCAACTGGCTCTGCCTCCCCAAGCTGCTATTTCATACTGGTAGTTCCCAAGGCTCTGGGGGGAAAGTATCTCCCAGAAACCTTCAGTTTGGCACCCCTGATACATGGAACTTGTAGTATAAATATAGTTGGGTAAAAGATAAAGTGGAGGATATTTTTCAGGTTGCTATATGTAATGCATGAAACAAATTTGTGCCATGCAAACTGGTTCTATGTGTGTTTACGCAGAACAATTCACTTTGAATAAAGTATGCCTGATTGCTAAATAAATATGCATAGAATTGCTGCCTTAAGTATGAAGCTTTAATAAGATATATATTTTAACCATTTGGGAATCCATAAGTCTAAGTTCATATCTGGATCTCAAAAGCCTGTAGCAATCTTTGCATTTGCTTTGCTAACAATTTAGGATCAGATGCTGCTATTTGCATAATAGATTTTAAAGCATCTTCTTCTCAATTGGCAGTTACAAGCATCATTATGTCAAATGCCACTTACTGAAGCTTAAAACTGATTTAGCACAATTGAGAGACCAATCTCCATATCAAAGATGTTTTATTTAAAAAAGTATGCTAATATTGTGTTGGAAAATGAAATGAGGTACAGTTTTTCAGTATCCCAATTTGCCTGTGACAGTAAGTAGCAAGTGATAGTAAGTAGCAAGTGAAAATATTTTCCTTGATTCATTTTGTAAAAGTGTCATTTTATTATCTTGTCTTGTTTATTAAGCTACTGTTAACAAAGTCTGTATCATTTTGCAAACCTATTCATGCACTATTCAGGAGGCAAGCCTTCAAATGAGTCAGCAGGGCATAAGACAATCTTGTGAAATAATGGTGATGTATAGATTTGTGTCTGCTAGAATGCTTAAGCTTCATTTGGTAAATGGAGTTTCTAAGCATATATTAGCTGCATACACACACACACACACACACACACACACACACACACACGATGGTTTGTGGGTGGTTGCTGAAGCAAAATAGTGTGCAAATTAAAAAGTATCCCCGTCTTTTGTAATTGGCTAGAATAGCTATGTGAAATTCTACACTCATTATGGACTAATGTATCTTGCACCTCTGAAAACTCTTGCAGAATTTTTTTTTAATTTATGCTGCTTAAATTTTAAACATCCAAATTCTAGACATTCTCTAATAGTCTGAGAATTCTCTCTCTCTGAGGTAAAAATGAATTTGTACTTGTTTGATCTGTTTTATGTTTAAGGAGATTAACATATATGCAACATAATGAAAGTGTTCTCAAAAGCTTGCTTTGACTTTATTGTGATGAAAGTCTGTTAGCTCCACACACGTACGTGTGTGTTTGTAAGTAATTTCAGCAGAGCTTTCTTGACCTTAAGGAAACTTGAAAACATACTTATGTGTTTGATCCAGTGCATTGTGAGATGGTGTGTCAGAGCCCTTGTGATACCCATTTTTAAAAAGGCATGTAGCATTAAGCATTTACTATATACATTCCATAGGACTGTTTGCTATCATGTTGGATAAAGGTAAAGTATGCTGTCAAGTTGATTTTGACTCCTGGTACCCACAGAGCCCTGTGGTTTTCTTTTGGTAGAATACAGGAGGGGTTTACCATTGCCTCCTCCCACGCAGTATGAGATGATGCCTTTCAGCACCTTCCTATATTGCTGTTGCCCGATATAGGTGCTTCCCATAGTCTGGGAAACATACCAGCAGGGATTTGAACCGGCAACCTTCTGCTTGTTAGTCAAGCATTTCCCCGCTGCGCTATTTAAGGTGGACAATGTTGGATATATTGTGTCTCAAATAAGTAAGGATTGTAACTACTAGATTACAGTTGTGAACAGTGTGTGTGGGAGGGAGGGAGGGGTGGGTGGGTGGGTGGTGGTAGGTGGGGCTGGAGTCAGGAAGAAGAAAAATCCATCTACCAGTGCTGGACAGCAGACGGGCCATTGTTGGTCCAGTCTACTTATATCTGCACAGAGACCTAGTAGCAGCATAACCCAGTGAGTGATTCAGAGTGGCTGTGCCTGCAAGGCATGCATTGAATCCAGTCCATCTCTTGGCACTGAATGGTAGCAAGAATAAGCGCGTGGGCTCTGCCAAGAAGAGAATGGAATCACCTGGCAGCAAGGACTGAGAGCGTAGCTCATCCAACACTGAATGTGATTGAAGGAAACAATCACAGAAATTCCTTCTCAACCATTGTATGGCAAAAAGACCGTGACCTAAATGTGGGGGAAGTGAGGCAAAGTAATAGGATCTAGGATAATGTTATGCATTTATTTGGTTTCGGGGAGAAAAGGGAATAATTATGATACCTTTACTGCTTCACCTCAATACACAGACTACTGCTCAGAAGATTCAAGATCCCCCTGCTGGCCCTGCATACTGTCCTGCTGGCACCTAACTGCAAGGGTGTATGTTAGGGATGTTGAACCTGTTACAGGCCTCTGAACAGGTTCAAACACTGGGGGGATTCAAAGTTTGAAGGCGGGGGGTCTCACTTTAAGGGCGGGGGAGGGTGCACTTAACCTTCCCCCTGCTGGCGCTCTGTGTTGGTAAAAGCCTTTGGGGCGGCAGTGTACCTCCCTGCCACCTCTTCCCCCCTGTGGCCGGAAGTGGCCAGAAGTACCGGATTTGTGCATATCTTGAACGTGCGTGTGCGCCTGGTACTTCTGGCCACTTCCAGCCAAAGAGGGGGAAGGGGCGGCAGGGAGGTACACTGCCGCCTCGAAGGCTTTTACCAACACCAAGCTCCAGCAGGGGGAAAGTGGGGGGAGTGGTAAGTTCACTCTCCCCTGCCCTTAAAGTGAGATCCCCCCCTTGAACCACCCCCACCAAGTTCTGTGCACATCCCGTGTGTGTGTGTGTGTGTGTGTGTGTGTGAGAGAGAGAGAGAGAGAGAGAGAGAAAGAGAGAGATTCATCCAAGCCACTCACAAACATGCAAATTAAATGCTATGTGAGGCAGTTCAGACCACCCCCCCTATGATTAAGTGGATCAGCATGCCCAATGGGGAAAGTGACCATTTTTGCCCATGTTCCTGCCCTACCGGAAGATGTATTGTACCCCCAGCACATTACCTCCAGTGACTGTTGCTGGTTTATATCTTATGTTTCTTTTTAGATTGTGAGCCCTTTGGGGATGGGGATCCATCTTATTTATTTATTATTTCTTTGTGTAAACCGCCCTGAGCCATTTTTGGAAGGGCGGTATAGAAATTGAATTATTATTATTATTATTAATAATAATAATAATAATAATAATAATAATAATAATAATATAATATGGGACTTTCGACTACAAACAGACAAACATCTGCCACACGATACACCAGATATAACTGTAGTCGAGAAGAAAGAAAAACAAGTTAAAATAATCAACATAGCAATACCAGGGGATAGCAGAAGAGAAGAAAAAGAAATAGAAAAAATCACAAACTGAAATTGAACGGCTGTGGCAGAAAAAGACCAAAATAATTCCAGTGGTAATTGGCACCCTAGGTGCAATTCCAAAAGACCTTGAAGAGCACCTCAACACCATAGGGGCCACAGAAATCACCATCAGCCAATTACAAAGAGCAACTTTACTGGGAACAGCCTATATTCTGCGACGATATCTATAATAACAGCAACAGCATTGATAATAAAATTCAGCCATCCCAGGTCCTTGGGAAGGACTCGATGTCTGGATAAAACAAACCAGTCAATAACACCTGTCTGACTGTGTAAATTAATATAATAATTAATATTTTAGAAACTCCATCAGAGATTCAATAAGTCATTTGCTGCATTGCCCCAAGAACCCCATGCTATTTGTTCTCTACTCTGATACAGAACCTAGCTTTACTGTTTCCTCATAGTGCTTTGTTTCTTATTTAGTGACCAAGACAGCCCAACTGAGCTATGCTACTGTTAAGTATAGCTTTGAGGCTGAATGAATGAACTGTTAGTTGCCCAGCTAGACTAAGTATCTGTGGAATTGTACTTTGTGTAAATACGGTGTATAAAAAAGGCAACACTGATACTGCTTGGTTATTTATTTCCATTTCAAATCCTTAGTGTAACGTTTACACTAACAGTGAACAGAGATCTTCAGGAACTTGTTTGGCAGCACCATAACAGAAAATTTTCTGTTCCTTATCATAGTTCTTTTTGTATCTTGAGGGTGCTACTGAACCAACACTATTAGGATATTCCATGGGATCAACATCTGTATGATGTTGATCTGTAAGTGTATGCTGGCCTGAGTCCCTTGGAAGAGTGGCAGGATAAATCGCTGAGTGACAAGTCCAAAGAAAGATGCACTTTGTGAAGCATGCATAGGTAGTGGGAGTTGTGAAATTTAGACACCGAGCCACTACCATATTTGCCCAAGAATCCAAAATTTCTGCCAGTTCCAGTATTGCTGCCTGTGCAACTACAATTCTGTCCCTCACCATACAACAATCTGCAGTAAAGATTGTAAAGTAGCTGAGCTTTTGAAAATTTTATAATGAAATTTCATTTCAAATGAGTTCTGCAGCATCTACATATCTTAATCTTTTCTGAAGGTATGGTTTCATGAACTTGCACTTCCACTTTTTTCTGCAACACTCTACATACACTTTCAGTTATGTTTTACACAAAATTTCTGTTAGTTATACTTCAGGTGCATCTCGAACATCACAGTACATTAATCCACGGTAGCTTCAGTAATAGCAACATTAGCAAAAGTCCACGTAGAAAATTTATCTGTTCACATAGATCAGCAGAATATGAACTTTATATTGAGATATTGAAGCATCTCATTTCATGGAACTTTGCTTTCCATAACTGCAACTATGTAAGATGGCTTGCAGTTTATTTGAGTAATCTCCTCCAATTGCCCCAGACTCATCCAGTTGTGCACAAAGCTTTTAAGAGTTGGTTGCTTTGTGGTGGCCAAGCAAACCCTTTTCTCTGATAGGAGTTAACCAACACATGAGCAGAATACCATTTGTGTAAAAGGTGACAACGTTGTTGGGCTGTTTCAGAGCTCCACAGCACTGACTATATGGATGATGGCTGGGCTAGAAATAAACTGTTCTGCCTCTTCCAAACAAGGTGAAGAACAAGGACTAAATGCATTATGAGCAACGTACATATTTTAAAACAAGGCTTATGAAGAAAGTCGCAATGTTAAAGGAGACAATGGAAGAAACCCATTCTGTGTAACTGAAAATGAAGGGTTTGCTCTGGAATACAACATTGCAGTATTTGAAAAATGTGTACGTTCTATAATGAATACAGAGAAAATAAGGAGTGAGCAGTATGCATTATTTGTTTCTGGTAGAATCAACAATAAACAAAACTATTTTCATAATAAAAGCTGCAAAAACATCACTTATAACAAAATTTCACAAAACTTTGTGATAAAGCAAAAAATTCTCCTTTTGCTTTATCACTTGAATAAACAGATAATTATACACTAACCAATTTTTCTGTTATGACAATCAACCAAAACCGCCATCAATTTCCTTCCAAGGTGTCCTGCCCTGATGATAAAGCAGCCCTTATCACATAATGTTACATAGTGTTAGAAAGATGTCCGTGGAAACCAGATAGGAGGATCAACAGAAGGTATGGCTGATGAGAAGAAATTGAAAATGAAGACTTGTTGAACATGATCTCCCCAAGTAATACAACACCTATGGGGAAAATATGAATGTTCTAAATATAGCTGATCCCCCTTCACATATAGAGCCTTCTCAACATGTGGAACTTCACTGATATGGTATGGCAATATGATGGACCATCAGTTCACTTCTTTGAACCAAAATGTGTGAAAATGTTATTGGAATATTTTAATTTATTCAAGAGGTATGTTGAAATTGCTGTAAACAAAAATGAATTTTATAGACATTGTGTTTATTAGGAAATTATTTGACCTGTCATGATGTTAGTACATCATCCTATTCATGAACTATATGAAGTTCTGGGGAAAGACAGCAGATTAAACAAGATGGCACCCTGGCTCATAACTGTCATGATTTTTTGAAAAATTATGCAAATTAAACCAGATTATTTCATCTTCTTTTGGAAGAATTCCCTGCATTGAGTCATTGCTGTATTCTTGTGATTTCAACATACGTTTGTGAGGCGAGGGAAAATAATATAGCAACAGAAAGCAACCTTGTCAAAGATACTGTAACCATCAGGAATTTGACACAAGAATATTACTTCATCTTACTGAAACCTTTAATTATGGTCTCAAAGACGTTTTCATCTCTGCTGTTGATATAGATATAGTAGTATTGGCAGTGTCCTTCCATGAAAGGTCTGCAGTTCAGTGTTCCCTCTAAGGTGTGTGCACGTGCGTGCGCTCACAAATTTTTGATGTCCGCTCACTTAATTTTAGATTCTGCTCAGGTTGAATCAGGAAGACCCCATTCTCAATGCAGGTGTGCACACACTGTCTTGATACTGCCCCTCAGAACAAAATTCATTCCGCACACAGATGGGAAAATTAGAGAAAACACTGCTGCAGTCAATATGGATTTCTTTTAGTTCCAAAAATACACTTCAGTATTATCCCAAGCCATGCAATAGCCATGTCACTAGATGAAGAATGGTCAGTAGTTCTGAGGATTCCATGCTTTATCTGAATGACATACAACTTATTTTCTGGTTTTACAAAAAACTGCAAAATGGATACTACAGAATGTAAATTTACGTTCTTTTCTCGTCTCATCTTTAAAAAACACACACCCCAAAAACACATACCTAAGAGTTTATTAAGCCTTCTGGAACATTTCATTGTTCCTCTGCTACTCTTCAACAAGTAATTCAGCGAGTATGAATGAAGCACAAAAAGATCTTTTCACTTTACATCACAGGTCATTGTCAAAATTGCACCATCTGTGGCAGCATTTGAACAGCTTGTACTAAGAACATATTATCAAAGTGACCGTATATTGAGACAAGCTATTTCACCTCCCATTTCATATCAATGCATGGAAATATGTGGGTGGTCTCTAACTGAAAAATCACACCTGCCAAAATGGTTGACGCTTCAGAAGTGTCACTCAGTATTTATTTATTAATTAATTTCTTATAAAGGTAAAATGGGTTGTCAGGGTAATGTTTGCAGCCCAAAATCTTATTGGCAACCAGTGTAGCTCTTTTAAAAATTGGTGAAATGTGATCTCTTTGAGCAACCCCGGAGACCAACCTGGCTGCTGCATTCTGTATTAACTACAGTTTCTGAACTATGTACAAAGGCAGCCCAACGTAGAGCACATTGCAGTAGTCAAGTCTGGATGTTACCAGCAAATGCATTTGTACTGTTTTAAGGTTGTTTGTTTAACCCTAAAATAAATTTTGTTTAAAATATATACCCTTTTTTCTCTATTTGAAATGTGTTAATGCATAGCTTTTTTTCTTCAGTGTGTAAAGTTGAAAGCATTATGCTATAAAACAGTTCTCTTCATTGTAAGGCCCTGGCCAGTGGGTGACCCCCATCAACGTGAAGTGTGGCTATCTGCCTATTGGGCCTCTGTGTAGTTTCAGTCAAAGCTGAATATGCTGTGCAGTCCCCTGGCACCATGCAGAGATGACCATTGTCACTTTGCAGTGCTGCATTTTGCCCAGCATCAGGGAGCTCTTTTAAGGGGAATGGAACCTTCCCAGTCCCCTGGAAATATAGCCCTTCACACCACTTTCCCCATAGAGCTCTTGAAGGGGGTACAGTCTTTCTTAAAGGACCCTTGCAGCATTGGGGAAAGCATACTTGCCAACATTCAGAATGAGAAAAAGGGACGGAGTGAGTTTGGTTTTTTTAACTTTCCCTCCCACCCCCATCGCTGGGCCCACGCTCTTAAACCAGACCCTACTCTGTGGGTATATTGATAATATGAACAAGGGAAACAGCTCCGAAAGGCAAATTTCATGCTCCCCAAACCAGACCTTGTTTTGTAAGAATTACGATATAAACTGAAGAAAAGATAGTGCTCTTTCTCATGAAATCAGACCCTGTAGGGATTATAATTCCCTATTCTGAAGGGAATATAAATGGGAGAAATAGTTCTGCAAAGCAAATTCTATGCTCTCAAAGGGAATCAGGTCCAGAAAATTGGAGAAATCAAGTGACAGCTCTCTCCCTTTCAGAGTCTTTGCGTGCCCGATTCTGTAAGAACTGGAGATAGCTCTGAAAAGCAAAGTCTGTGAAATCAGACCCCATAGGGTCTAAAGTGGAGAAGAAATAGCTCTGATAAGCAAGGCCAGCACTCTTGCAAAAGAAATTGGGCCCAGAAAACTGAAAAAATCAAACAATAGCTCTCTCCCTCTGAGTCTTTGTGCACTCAAACGTAGCATGCCTTGTGGGCAGGGGTTTTATAGGGCCAGATCTGGCCACCTCCACTTGTGAGGAGGCTTTGGGCTGCTTATTGCCAGAGCTACCTCCTTCTCCCTTTCTAGCTCCGTCTGAGGTGGAGATCCCGGATCTCATTGGAAGTCTCATGAGAGGGGACTTTGGATTCTCAGACACTTCAGGAGGTGGAGGAGAAAGGAGGAGGCAGCCTGGCCAGGGGCAGAGGGAAGAGGCGGCAGCAGGGGGAAACAGTGTTTTTGTGGGCCTTCCCAGTGAAACGTTTGTCTCAGGATTATTCCTGAGTTTGTTTGTCTCAGGATTATTCCTTGTGCTGTACTACACCACGGGAGTACAAGCTACTTGCATAACAATTTATTCAATACCTCAGATACAGAAGTTGAACTTCCTTGAAGCGTTAGATTCCTGTTGGAGCATTCCCTTTGGGACTTTTCAGTATATATATATTTATAGATTTTTCTCCATGTGCTTGCGATGGCTTTTATCTTTACCATGATAGTTTATTATGTTAATTTTCTATTTTGTATGTATTCTGTTTGGATTGATACTAGTTTTATTCAGATTACTTTTTATGATCATATGGTACTTATCTTTTACAAAGTGAGAATATAGATTGTGGATCCTGATTGCTCATATATTTATACTCTGGATTAAAACTAATATAGATAAAGGTATAGAATATATATCTGTTTTTAGGGGAGTGAAATCTTCTTCTATACCATTATAGTCTTCAGAGGTTACAGAAAATATTTCCCAACCCATGGTGAAACTGCAGGGACCTGTTTGTTGCTCACCTGTAGTGTGAGCCCTATTTAAAATCTCCTGGGAGATGCTGTCCAAATCCAGGTCAGGAGATACTGCAAGGCAGAAAGCTGGTGGCTCAATTCTTAAAGGCAGCTGGTAGTGCAAGCTCTTAAAGGGAGCAAGGAATACTGTAGAGATGTGCCCAAACCGCAGTTCCAAGTGCGGTTCAAGCACCTTTAGTGAAATTTAAAAGGGGACTTTAAGAAAAATGAGAGCAGGTGCTTATCTGCTCTCTGCCACTGCTTCCAGCTTTCTGCTGGGGCTGTGCTGGACCCAAAAAGCTCCACGCAGTGCCAGCATACACATGGTGCCCACACAAATGGTGTCTGCACATGCACGGGCGTTGTGTGTGCTGGCACTGCAGTGGGCTTTTTGGGTCCTGTGCCGCCCCAACAGGAAGCTGTAAGGGGTGGTGGAGAGCAAACAAGCATCTGCTCTCCTAAAGTCTCCTGTTTCAGTTCACTAAAACTGCTCTGTGGTTTGGGCACATCCCTATCAAGGAGCAAGTGATGACTGACGATTTTTATGGCTAGTAAGAGTCCTGCTCCTGCCTGAAATTTCAGGGCTGCCCTCTTCCCTGGGAAGAGGGCTTCAGCTGGTCTTCCCACCTAAGGAGACCCATCAGAAGAGAGTCCCTAAGTAGCCAAGTACACATCTGGGATGGAGTTTGTTATAAGGTTGCTTCTGCTCCTGAGGAGCTGGGACAATGAAGGGGACTTGAGGAAAGGGGCTGGAGTCCTACCCAGTGGGCTCCTAGAGTTCCAGGACTTCTCTGAGGGACACTGCTTTAGTTCTGATAGTTCCAAGGGGTTGTTGCCAGGCACAGGAATTCAGTCCAGGGTTAGGGTTAGGGACTGTCCTCCTGCCTCAGACTTACTTTCATCAGGATCAGTATCCTGTTAAAATCTTATAGATGCGTATTTCAGTATGTGTGTGTGTTTTTTAAAAATGATTTCCAAAACTCTTGGTTAAAATAAGAGAAGAGGAGGGGGGAGGGAATGAATGACCTTGTTATGTCACCTTGTCAGTCTTCATTTCAGTTTTAGGCTAAGATCCTTATTGTACATGATGTGATTTATTGCTGCGTTATCCATTGCATCAGAGACATCCATGCATATGCCAAGTGTGAAGTTCAGTTTTAACCTGTGATCAGTCAAGCTTCCATTCTGATAAAGAAAAGAAGCCTGTTAAACTAAATTCCAAGCTATCTGTGTCAATTTTTAATGATAGGCTACAATCTGATGATGCAAGTTAGTGATGTCATTCGATATTAAATGTGAATGCTGCATTCAGCCACACAAAAGAGCAAATGAAGCTCTTCCCAGAGCAAAATGAACATAGTCAGAAAACAGAGAAAATAAATGAGAACATAATTTATCATTCTTACCTCTACCAAATAGCTTATTTACCATTTTTTACTGAAGAAAGCTCATGCCACAATAGATGTATTATTCACACACAAGTCAATAGATCAATATGGCTATTATTTGTATTTGCCATTTTTTGTTTGGAAATTTTAACTAAAGTTGCTTTTGAAATAATTAGTGATTTATTTGTCTGTCATTTCCAAAAGCATAATGACCTTTTTTCTATTGCATTCAATAGAACTGGATTTATTTTTATTTTCTCAGTTCAATTTTGCTCTTTGCAGAACAGTATCCTTTAAAAAAATGTTAATTTTCTTTTTTTCTTATTTTTTTTAATCTTAATTTTCTGCTGATATCCTTATGTTTTATACTGTATTTTCAATTCTAATTTTAATGGTAAATGCTTTCCTCTTTTCTGTATTATGTTTAATTTCTTCATAGTTCTTAAGCTTACTTTGGAAGAACAAAATATCAGTTTTTAGGTGTGTATTTGGTTTCTTCAGATGGATCCTTTTTTTTATTCTTTAGCATTATTAAATATCTAATTTTGAGCATACTATAATTCACCTAAAACTAAGCACTCTTAAGTTCCATTGATAGGGCTTTGAGAGTGTTTCAGTGTGGCTGTTTCATTTCCATATCTATTATCTAAGTTGTGTTACTTAAAAGGCATTGCTTTTCAAAATGTATGCTCTACCAAAAGAAAAACACAGGGCTTTGTGGATGCCAGGAGTCAAAATAGACTTGACAGCACATTTTACCTTTACAGTCTAGCACACAGTGAAAAACCCAAATTGTGTGTGAACTGCTCCCTGATAACTCACAGGGGCTTCGGGGTAAATCTGGCCGATATGTGAACAAAACTCTCCATTCCGGAGGAGATGCGAGTTAAAGGGCTTTAAAGGACCCATATGAAAAATTAACAGGAGGTATGAACTTCTCCATTTCTTATTTTTCTTTGCTTTTTCAGCTGGCTGTTTGAGTTTCTCATCTTTTATTTTTACTTTGCAGTAGCATTTATTGTGCATTGTTACTCATTTTTATATTGTTGAATTTGGTCTTTAACTGTTACTCCTTGAGAGTGTGTACATGGAAAAGCAACATATAAAAACAAATGGATGTATGAATAAAAGTTATGCACATACTGAAAGCTGGATCCCAGTGTGCAAGCCCTGGTTTACAGGGAAGCTGCATCATGTCTGTCATATACCGTTGATTATATTTCAGATTTTAAAATTTGAATCTTTTGGGAAAGTTTGGAAAACCAATTTTTTAGTAAGTTTTCTCAGAACAGAATGAGAAATATTAGGCATGGTGTAGTACATGGAGTTGGAAGGCTGCCAGTATGAATAACATGTCAATAAGAACCTTCCCATAATCTTAGAGTTTATAGTATCACTTCCTAAAGAAATTGCTCTTAACTTGCATCTGCAATTCTAGTCTAAGCCAGCAAACTTTGAGACATTTTATTATATTCTGTTTGCATTTTCAACAGATTGATTACCGTTGACAAGTGTTTGTGAATATCAACTTAATCTAAAATGAACTTACCTAGCAAAATAATACAAAGGTAAATGCTCTAACGAAAGTAACTAAAACAGACATGCTGCTTTGGCTAGGGTGCTCCAGGGAAACACTCCATGTATTGATATTATGTTTTCAAGAGGAAAGAATGATTATGGGAGGGATGTCATTATTATAGAACAGAATTTAATGGGTTTGTACATGATGGGAAAATGCAATATCCTTTTATCCAAAGGTTCAGTCTTAATGCACGGGTGACTTGATCATATCAACTAAATGTGAAAAAGATGCATGTTATGTACTTCTCTTTCTTTGTTACTGCAACATATTTTGCCAGTATATTTTTGTACTGAGCTGAGGAAAAACCTCAGAATGAGTCACTCTTCTCTCTGAATTACTTAAAAAAAAAAAAAAAACTTTACTTCCTGGCTTTCTCTTTCTACATTGGTCCATGTTTTGAGCTGCTTTTTTTTTTTTAATCATTCTTTCTGAATAAAACCCTAAAAAATAAAAAAAAAACTTACCCACTTCACACACTTACTGAACTGGCAAGAGCATTGAGGCTCCTGAGTTACACAATCAGATGTGTTCATATCACTGAGCATTTGCATACAGTACCCTTCCCCATATGGACATTCACAAGTGAAGAGGGGATGATGTCTCTGCCTCCTTCTTTATACTATGTAAGCATGTAAATGCTTGAGCCTTGATATCATTGTCTTTCAAACTTCTAAAATAACAAATTTACCACTTCTCTGGATATCAAAGGGTGCCGTTCACAGGTGACTTTTGGTGTGTGTTACTCAATATTCTTAAGGAGATAACAAACAAACTGCTACATGCGATATGAATTATTTCCTATATGGGTTAGCCTATGTGAACAAAATGATGAGCTGTGGTGGCACAGCTTGCCTAGAGTGCAAGAGGCTGTTAGTTCAAATTCCTGCCATTGTGCTTCCCAGTCACCTATATTGGGCAGCAGCAATATAGGGAGGTGCTGGAAGGCATCATCTCATACTGCACGGAAGGAAGAACTGGTACACTACTCCTTAGGCTTGTGCATTTTGATTCGGGTACAAAACGTTTTGTGCCCAAAAATGGCAATTTTGGAGGTTTTGTAACCAAAACAAAATCAAGAATTAAAAAACAGAGATTTTTGTTTCCAAATTGAAATGACTGTGTTTCGGGCAGAATGCTTTGTTCTTTGGAAAAGCATTGCAATTCAAATTGACTTCTCTGACTCTCTCCACTCCAGCTGAGGCACTGAGTGATTAGCAGAAGATAAGATATGCAAAAACTGTTGAGCATGAATAGTTTAGTTAAGTGTTGTATTCAGTGTGATTGAAATGCAAACTGACCTTGCAAAAGGATTTGGAAGACAGCATTTTGAGGCAGAAATACCCAGATATCTTTGGGAGCTCAATACAATTCCAAAGCTCTTGCTAAAAGCCATGGTATAAATTGTGTGGAGAAGCTTTTTGAGAAGCTGGTTAGGGAAGTTCTGAAATTACACAAGTTTTTCTTTCCAAAGGTTTAGAAAGAATCTCTTGACTTGTTCAGGGCTCTTTTGAAGAGCTATTTTGTTTTTCTTCTGATTTTTATGAGTTACAGTGGTGTCTAAGTTTTTATGCCCAAGTTGAGCAGTCTAATGTAATTTAGGCCACAACGTAATTTGGTGGGACATGATGTCTAAGCCAGTGGTTCACAACTTTTGCCATTGCAGGGACAGGTCATTCACATGGGACTACAGGGGACAAAAGGGGACACACTACACCGCCACTTGCTCTGGGCCACCCCAGTGCCCCTCAAGTGGAGTTATGGGACTGCAGAAACCTCCATTATACCCTGCAAGGAAAATCTGAAAGACACGCAACTTCATTAATTCTTTAAAAATCAGCCCTTTGCCAAATTCCTCTGAAAAAATTGTGGTAGCTTCCTTGCACCAACTGGGCACTACCACCAACCACACTCCACTCTGGGCCACCCTTCCCCCCCATCCCACGTGAAGCTATACTTTTCCTGAAACCTCCATCATACCCTATGGAGAAAATCTCAAAGACGTGCAAACTTCAAAAATTAACCAAAAATCAGCAGTTTGCCCAATTCCTTTGAAATTTTTGTGATAGTTTCCACTCATTGGGCACTATAACCCCCACCCACTTTTTTGACCACATGACCCATTTTTAAATCTGAATTAATTCGGATTCAGATTCGGATTAATTCGGATACAAAACAAAACTGGGGTGATTCGGAAGGCTTAATTTCGGACAAAATACAAAATGGGGTTGATTCAGATTTGTTACTAATCGAAACAGAAAAATTACAAAACGCACAACCCTACTACTCCTGTGTTCTGCCAAGAAAATCACATGGAATGTGATTGCTAGGAGTCAACACTGACTCGACAGCACAATCTTTCCTAAAAATGTGAGTCAAAGTAGACATGATAAAAATGACACTTTTGTGTTTGTATTTTGTATTTATATCACATTGGGATATAAAGTTTGTGAAATTGGGCTACTACTACTGTTATTTATATACGACTTTTCAACAAAGTTTTCAAAGCGCTTTACATAGAGAAAAAACAACTGAACTTTTAAAAATCAAACATATAATCATAACCAGATGATTAACGCTGCTCCACTGTTCAAATAAAATACCATCAGTTTATTTTAATATGATAAAGTGGTTCTGATTGAATACAAGATTTCTTTTTTTTCTTTAGCATACTCTACCCTAGCAAGCTTTGAAGGAAATTAAATAAAGAAAATGAGCTTAAAAAAGAAGAAACAGACCAAAAAAAAGCAATGAATATTCAGAGGCAGACCAAAGGGACAAAATAGTCACTGGAGAGAGATAATGGGGAAACTCAGCACATAATAAAGATATAACAAAAGAGGTAAAACGAAAAGGCTAAATTTATCATTTTAAAATTCTTTTATCTACTCACACTGTCATCCAAGGAGCCAATACTACCAACCTGGATAATTTTGATGAATTGCCATGCTGTTCCTGTCAGCAAAAGTTCAGATTTGTTACGCAAAGGCCAGGATTTCAAGGTTTTTAAAAAACCAGCTGATAGAATTTTCACATTATTCTAATTGTAAGAGCACTGCTGGTAGAGCTGCCTTTCTCTTGTGAACCTAACATGTTTTTGTATTGCAGTGACTTTCGTTTTGTCCTAGCCAACAGTGATGGAAACAAAAGTTAGAGGGCATATTTTATAGATTTCACAAATATTTATCTTTCATGCCTCTAGCTAAGAATCAGTTCAAATCATATGTGGTCATATCTCTTGAAGATGAGAACTATTGCAATTTGCCTTAAAATCTCAATTCTGCTTAATTGCCATCACCAGCATCACTCCTTATTTTATGTTACTTAGCTTTTGATCCTTTCACTGGATCAAAAGGGGTCAGGCAGCTGATCTGCATTGATTAAGACCTTGGAGAAAAAATTCAATTGAACTAGCTAACCTTTTTTCTTCTCCTTATTTGCACTCCTGCACTCCCATTAAAAGATTTTGTAGGGCTCCGGATGTGGCTTCAGGTAAGACCTGAAATGACTTTAATTGAGCCATTTCAGTGTTGGATCTAAAAAGAGTCTAGAATTTTCATCACTATTCTTGCCTGCTGCTGTTTCTTGCTGTCCCACTTCACAGCCCCAGTTGCCCTTTCCCCTGATATTTGCATTTTGAAATATTATACAACTGCCTTTTTTTACAGCAATGTATATTTGAAGTCAGCCCATGACACAATGCAGCAGCCATAGCCAGGGGCATAACAAGGTTGGCTTGGGCCCAGAGACAAGATTTTAAAATGGCCCCCCCTACACCACCCGTCACCACCTTCCTCTCCTTCTCCTGGCCCAATGTAGACTCTGCTAACTATCCCAACTAGTTAAAAGGTGTAAATTTCAGCACACCAGAAACAAATTTATTGACTGCCTGACTCCCTTAGACTTGAGGCAGCTTACATAATTAAAACAACAACAGCGGGGTGGGGTGGGGGGAAACACACACACCCCTAAAAGCCTGGCAGAATAGATAAGTTTTCAGAAGTTTCCTAAAGGGCAGAAGGGAGTGTGAGGCTGGATGGGATGGGATACAAAACAGGCAGAAAGCAGATTATAATCATTCAGGAAATGAAATGACCATGAATGGAACCTTGCAACTACTGACCTCTCTCCAATTTCTGAGAGTTAGAAAGAGAGGCTTCTTCTCCTTCACCATGTAACTTTTAAAAGACCCATAGGCTCTCATGTCCCAAGGACTCTGTAATGTTTGAGTGATTTCTCCACTCTCTTACCTAACTTTGCATGTTAAATGATTAAGAGTCAAAGAACAGCCTTGGATGTTAAGGCGGTTGATAAACGGAGCCCAAGATCTGTGAATTGCGCACACTTGTCACTCTTCCCCAGTGTGCGCCTCCTCACTTCTGTATTGAAGGGAGGAAGGGGGAGCGGATCTTCTCAATTAAAAGTGAATAAAGGCCCTTCGCGACTCTCTGCTTCCCCTCCCCCCGCCATTATGGAAACAGAAGCGAAGCCTGGACGGGCGGGGGAGCGGGGGGGGTGGCCATAATGCCCCAAATAATGAATCAATATGCCCACTCCCACTGCCAGACATGTAGCGAGCAGGTGGGCGGGGTGGGGGGAAGTGGGCCATAATGCCCCAAACGAATCAATGCCCAACACAAACAACAGCACAAGCAGCACTCTCAAGCTACCTGAGGGGTCTGAGTCCTGCCGTAGCTCCTCCATCTCCATAACAGAAGAACTGAATTTTTTAGAAGTGGCTAGCCTGGTGTCTGGAGAGGCTACAATTGACCTCTTCCTTGCTCTCAGTAGCATCGGCATCTAGCAAGCCGATCTGATCCACCCAGTCATGTGCCTGCCTTTCCTTTCTTTATCATGTGGGGTGCCGCCAGCCAATGGATGGGGAAGGAGGAGGAGCTGACAAGGGAAAAGGGTGGGGAGGGAGGGAGGGCAAGGAAATACAGCACGCTCACACGAACATGGAGGAAATTTTTTTAAAAAATAAAATAATTCAAATTGAAGGAGCTGCGGCAGCACTGGGTGGGGGGAAGCACATGACCTCTCTCTGGAGCCCCCCCCCAGGCCAGGGCCCCCAGACAGCTGCCTCCCCTTACCCGATCATAGTTCCGCCCCTGGCCATAGCATCAGGAACTAGTGCAGCAGCAGCAGCGGGAGATCAGATGTTACGACGACAAATATTGCATACTTTGAAAAGAAGTGCAGATGTTAGTTTTGTGCACACAGATTTCAGATGAAAACAAATGGGCAGCTAATGTAGATGGCTTGCTTACGTTCTGCATGTAGTAACAATTTCAATACTGCAACTTGCGAGTGTGCAATCTTTTTATGGCAATATTGGATAGCTATCAAACAGATGAGCATAGTTCAATTCCTTGCATGGTGAGTTTTCATTTTAGTGCCTGATCTTTGGAATTGTTTGGGTGGCTGAACTTACATCACACTGAGACCTCCACAGATGTTTGTTGGAGAACTTTGCCATGCGGTGATTTCCCCAGCTGCTTAATATGAAGCAATTAGCACTGATTCATGCTTTCTAAGTGCTACTAGAAACTTCCGTTTAGGGGAATGTGTTTGGGGGTGAATTTATGTAAATGGTACTGCTGCATATTTAATAAGGTAATTTATAATGTATGTCTAGATACCTGCATGAATTGGTCCAGAAAAACAGTTTGATTGTACGAGTTACCACTTACATGCAAAAACTGCAATGTAACCCATTTTAAGGTATATAAATGTTGAACTCCTGTGCAGATTTTAACATGAATTTAAATACCTTGTATCCGTCTGAGTAAATGTAATAATGTTCCCATAATATGTTTCTTCTCTTAATGAAGGACACTTCCAGATAACGTGTTTGTGACTGTCACACTTGTTTCAATTACTCTTTCTAGATAGAGTTGCACAACATTTTCAATCCATTGTCTTCCTATATTTTCACAGTGCATAATCTGTTGCGTTTCAATGCAGTTGTTTTTTTTTAAGAATGGCATGGCAGTGCAATCTTCTCAAATGTAGATGGTCACTGCTCTGAGCTCCTCGGAGGAAAAACAGGGTATAAGTGTAAAAATAATTTTAAAAATATTAACATGTCTTTGACAAGGCACACTTTTGCCTCAGGGTTCAGTCGTATCATATCCCTGCCTATCTTCATGCTTCGTTCGTAGACACATCTTTATCTTTACATTATCTTACTTGCGTACCATGTTTTTAAATAATATCTGCATTCATGTGCATGCACACAGACACTGTCTCTTTTAAAAATCATTCTTATTTCTTATAAGTGAAATTGGGTGAATTCAAAATAAAAACACCCAACAAAACTGGAAGTATGAAAAAGCAGTTGCAATTCTGGATATTTCTGGAAGTGGAAAAGCAACCATTGTAGTGCTGAGAGCCCTCAACTCAGAAATGCCCAAAGAGATATACCCACAGAATCTTCGCTTTTCTTCCAGTTATCAATTTCTTGGGCATCAATTGTAGTACTCTGGGCTGCAGGACTGTGGTGTTGGGGGTGAGACTTGGGTGTCTTAAAGTTTGTTTTCACCTTGGATGTTACTTTGGTGCGCGTGAACACACACACACAACTTTTAGTGTGCTGCCACCAATGATATTATGAAGCCTCTTTAACTCTTATAGTTTCTTTAGCCTGATAACATGGCTTTGCAGATGTGAGGAGGATTTGACAGAAATAACTCAGAATGTTTATCAGAACAGAACAAATGTAATATTTATTTATGTTGATGTCTGAGGTTTGTTTTTCACTACTATTCTGTAGGGCTGGAATCTTGCTTGCTTACAGTGGTGTTCTTCTCACAGTGGTGTTCTTCTCTTAGTTACTTTACACACAATATATAAAAGTTTACGAAACATAAACCCAGTTACTTCCCAGAACTTTATTTCACCCAGTCTTTATTTCAGACTATCTTTTTCCTAATAACTCAGTTATTTATTTTAGACTGTCTTATTCTTTGAGTCTCAGAACATCTACACCTTGAGACTGTCCCTAACCAGGCCCAATTCCACAACCAACTGAACTTTAACTGGCTCTCTGACTGATTCTTATGATTGACATCTCTCCAGCGTTCTAAGCCCATTTATATAAAAGTGTTCCTCCAACATTTCATCACAAGGACAAGGAAAAGAGACATGCAAATGAGATGCAGAATAACTACCTGGACAGGAACGATATCCACATTATTCTATATTCTTTGGAGTATACAGGGCAAACTCACTATTCGTGGACTCAGCCATCTGTGTTTTTGCGTATCTGCAGGTGTCTAATTGACACACAATTTCATTATAGTAAAGGGTTAAAACTCTCATATCCGGAGTTCCTAGGGGGCCAGACGTGACTGTAGAGTTCACTTTCGGCCACCAATTTGTAAGCATATGTAAGCAGGAACTATTTTGTGGCTCATTTCCTTTTAAAAAGGCATTTCCCTGTGATTTTTTGTAGAGTTTTTTGGGGGAGGGGCTGTTTAATATATTGGGGCATTGCTAGGCCCAAGGAGACCCCACAGAGCATGGTACAGTATTTCCCATCCCCATTTTTTGCTGTTTTGGGGGCATTTTGTGGTTTGAGGGACATTGCTGGGCACAAGGAGGCCCCACAGAGCATGGTGCATTAGGGTGTGTTTTGGTGTGGGGTTTTTTGTTTGTTTGTTTTTGCCTATTTTCTACCGTATTTTGACATTTCACCTTTTTTTTCCCATCCAGGAGCCTAACCCCCTATTTTCCATAGGCACAATATCTTGTTACTTGCAGTAGTAGGTGAGGAATGGAACCCCTGCGTGTAATGAGATTTTCCTGTGTGTGTGTGTGTGTATATATATATATATATATATAGCCATACATAGCCATACAGTTAAGTAACATGCTGAAACAGGATTTTTAAAAGAATCCATGCTACAGTATCAATAAGAGATGGTCACTTTCACTGTGCTAGTGATCGAAGTCAGTGTTGTTTCACCGGTTTCAAGGAAACTTTTCCAATATTGAGGCCATTCACAGCTTACACCAGCTAAAGGGTTTTGTCAATGTGCCAAATGGTGTTTTATTGTTGCTGATAAAGAATAATTTCTTGGCGTCACTGATATTTTTTCAGATTTACAGCAGCATGCTAGTGAGTTCCATTCAGTATTGATCAGAAGTATCCCTGAACTCATAAACAAATTAATCTATTTGCAACCCACCTGCCAAGCTTTAAAAATGCATTTGGACCCCAGAAGACAGAAAGTTGCTCATCTTGCTGCGACACTGGCATTCTTCAAAGAGTTGTGCATTACTGAGGCCACAACCTCTATTTCTCTAGAGCAAATATTTACATAGATATGCCAAGGAGAGGATGAAATAACAGCTTCATTATTGTAAGACTGTGTTGTGTAATGGGCACCCTCTTTTGAGTGATGTGCAGAGTTTGCACAGTGATTAGGATGTTGTGTCATAATGCCTGAAGAACAAAGACTAGATGTGTTCTGTCAAAAGTGCAGTTTCATGGTGCACTTCAGTTTAAACAGAAATTGCTGCTGTTACCAATTGTTTTAAAATTTTAAAATGCCATATTCTTAAAGTTAAAACAATCCCTAAAAACATGGACATAGTTCTTGTGTCTCAGCTACAATATGGGTTTTTAAAACAACTGTGATGAACACAAGAGTACATAATGGCTGACATTCAGACTAGCACTGTGCTGATGCAGAAGTGCCTGACATCCAGTAGTGATATGCAGAATGTTCCGAGGTCAGAACATTCCACCTTGAAGTGAGCCGTTTCTAGCATTGTGAGCTCAGAACATAACACCCTTTAAAAAGGGGTCCTGTTCCAAGCTCGGAATGGAATGTTCCTACCCCATGGAGGTGGGGATGTTCCTACCCCATTCCTGGTCTTGTGGTAGCAAGCATGACTTGTCCCCTTAAGCTAAGCAGGATCCGCCCTGGTTGCATACGACAGGGCGACTAGAAGTGTGAGCACTGTAAGATATTCCCCTTAGGGGATGGAGCCGCTCTGGGAAGAGCATCTAGGCTCCAAGTTCCTTCCCTGGCTTCTCCAAGATAGGGCTGAGAGAGATTCCTGCCTGCAACCTTGGAGAAGCCGCTGCCAGTCTGTGTAGACAATACTGAGCGAGATTGACCTATGGTCTGACTCAGTAGATGGCAGCTTCCTATGTTCCTATGTTGAGGACATGGACACGCTGCTTAAAGAAGTTTGCCTTAACAACTGTTCTCTTGACTCTTGCGTACATGGCTTGTACAATATAGCAGGGATGTTATTGGAGACGGTCTTGTTAGTATCATCAGTGCCTCTTTGAGGCAGAGCAGGATTCCTCCTTGTCTCAAGGAGGCAATTGTTAGACCACTTTTGAAGAAACATGCATTGGATCCCTTAAAGCTAGGCAATTATAGGCCTGTCTCCAATCTTCCATGGTTTGCAGGGAGATTGAGAGTGTGGTGGCTTCTCAAATCCACTCAGTTTTTGAAGAAGCAGATTATCTGGACCCATTTAAAATGGCTTTCAGGTAGGCTACGGAGCTGAGACTGTCTTGGTCGGACTTATAGATGATGTCCTATTAGGAATCTATGGGGAATGTGAACTTGTTAGTTCTCTTGGATCTCTCAGTGGCTTTTGATACCATCAATCATGGAATCCTTCTGGACTCCCTGAGAGGATTGGGGGTGGGAGGCACTGCTTTGCAGTGGTTCTGTTCTTACCTCTCGGGTAGATTCTAGATGATGTTGCTTGGAGATTGTTGCTCTTCAAAGTGAAAGCTATTGTGTGGAGTCCCAGGGGGCTCCATTCCATCTCCAGTATTTTAAACATTTACATGAAACCTCCAGGAGAGATCATCAGGAGATTAGGTGCAGGGTGCTATCAATATGCTGATAACACCCAGATCTATTTCTCAATAATGACTTGTCAGGAGATGGCTTAACTTCGCTAAATGTTTGCTTGGAATCGGTAATGGGCTGGATGAGGGAGAACAAACTGAAGTTGAGTCCAAACAAGATGGAGGCACTTGTTAAGGGAGACCAGAGTTTAGGAAGTGGTTTAGATCCGCGTGTTCTGGATAGGGTTACACTCCCTCTGAAATATGAGGTACATAGGTTGGGAGTGTTTCTGGACCCAAAACTCTCCCTGATATCTCAGGTTGATATGGCCAGGAGTGCTTTTTAACAGCTTTGGCTAATATACCAGCTACAGCCATTTCTCTGAACAAATGACCTTAAAACAGTGGTGTCTGTTTCATTCATTCATTCATTTCTCATATATGTAGACTGAGTCTTCAGGGTCTTTTTAAAAGTTATCAAAGATGGAGAAGCTCTTATTTCAGCAGACTCCAGAATGCATTCCAGAGTCTTAGGGTCACAACAGAGAAGGCCCATCCTCAAATAGACACCAGAAGAGCTGGTGGCAATCATACTACTACTTATACTATTAAAGACAAACTTCTCCAGATTATATCAACAGGCAGTGGTGCTCATGGCAAAGAAGATGCTCTCTTAAATATCCAGGGCCTAAGCTGTAGAGGGCTTTATAACCAGCACCTTGTATTTTGCCCAGAAACACATTGCCAGCTAGTGTTGCTCTTTTATTAAGGAGTAATATGGTATCTCCAAGATGACCCAGAGACCAACCTGGCTGCCGCTTTCTATACCAACTACAGTTTCCAGACTATGTACAAAGGCAGCCCCACATAGAGCATATTGCAATAGTAAGTCTGTAGGTTACCAGCATGTGTACTGCTGTTCTGAAGCCATTTATCTCAAGAAACAGACACAGCTGGCATATCAGCTGAAGCTGATAGAAAGCACGTCCAGCCAGTGCCTCAAACTGAGACACCAGGGAGAGGTGTGGACCCAAAAGCACTCCCACCTGTTCCTTCTGGGAAAGTGTAACCCCATCCAGAACTGGCAGATCAAAATAGTCTCCCTAATTCTGACCTGCACAATAGGTAGATCTTATGATCCATCTTATGTGGATTCAGTCTCAGTTTATTATCCCTCATCCAGGCAGGCATTTAGGGAGGTTATGCCTTCTCCTGATGACGACGACATGGAGAAATAGATGTGGGTGTCATCAGCATACTGATAACACCCTGCACCAAACCTTCGAATGATCTTCCCAGTAGTTTCATGTCAATATTAAACAACATTGGAGACAGTATGGAGCCCTGAGGCACACCATATAACAATTCAGATTTTGAAGAGCAACAGACTCTAAAGGACACCCATCTGGTATCTGCCCAACATGTAAGAGTGGAACCACTGCAAAGCAGTGGCTCCCACTCCCAACCCCCTCAGGTGCTCAAGAAGGATACTATGGTCAATAATATCTGAAGCTGCTGAGAGATCCAAAAGGATCTACAGAGTCACACTCCTTCTGTCAATTCCCCAGTGAAAATCATCCATCAGTCCCACCAGGGCAGTCTCCACCCCATAGTTCTTCCAAAAACCACTTTGAAATGGTTTTAGATAATCATTTTCAGTCAAGACTGTCTGGAGCTGGGAGGCCACCACCTTCTCAATTATTTTGCCCAACCATGGAAGGTTGTAGACAGGCCTATGGAAGGTTGTAGACAGGCTTAACTCTGCATATGCTGGTAATGTCCCAGCTGGACTACCGCAATGCTTCTATGTTGGGCTGCCTTTGTACATAGGTCAGAAACTGCAACAGCCAGGTTGGTCTCCAGGGCCATCTGTAGAGACCACATTATTACTCCTTATTTTAAAAGAACTGCACTGGCTGCCAGTTAGTTTATGGGCAAAATACAAAGTGCTGGTTATTAGCTATAAAGACCTGAATTGCTTGGGTCCAGGGTATTTTAGAGAGTGCATTCTTCATGAAACCCCCCATCTATTAAGAAAACTGGATGAATTCCAGTTGCTATTTTCACTGCCTCGCGTGGTGGCGACCCAAACTGGACCTTCTCTAGGTTTGCCCCCAGGCTCTGAAACAGACTCACAAATGAAATCAGAATCTCCCCATCACTGGTTGCTCTGAAAACACACATGTTTTATCAGGCTTTTAGTTTATTAACGTTTTATTTATGGTAATTTTAATCTGTTTATATTATTTGTAGGTTTTGGCCTTTATTTGATTGGAATGTAAAGAACCCTGAGATTTTATATAGGGTGGCATAAAAATATGACAAACCAACCAACAGTCTAGATGTACTTCCAGTTCTGTTTGTACTACTCATTGGAGCACTGGTGTCCTGGCTGGTCTTCATTTGAAAAATAACCATTGATAGGACAGCTGATTGCTTTAGGTTTGGGATGATGATGATCTACATGAACGAAGAATTCTAGTATTTCCACTGCATACCCTTCCTAACCATCCTGTACCACTTCTAGGAAATGCCTGAGACATTGGGTCAAAGAATTAATAAAGGAAACATGAGCAACTCTCACTACTTCCATTGACTTTTGTAAAGAGGGGCATCTATCCTCCATGGTGGCAAGATGTGCATTCTTCCTTTGCGTGTAGAGAACACACATCTCAGCTTGGGGCATATATCCCTGTCCCTTTTCACAAGGCTTGAAAGCAGTGATGAGTGAAGTACAAGTTGCTCATTCTTCCTATATTGCTACTCAGGTAAACATTCAGAGCCCTGCAGCTAATATTATGGTTATAACTACTTTTTCACAAGTAAGAAAGAGGGATTTTTTTGTTTGGCTAACTATTTCAACTTTCAACTTAGTCTAGCCTCCAATTTGCAGGGTTAGCCTTATTTTTTTCATACCAGAGGTGCAAAACGTTGTCCTTCCCTAACTTATCAGGCCATCCCCTACTTCAGATGTGCTTTGCACCTGTTGCAGAATAAAGGCAAAGCACATCATAACAAATTAGTGCATGTATGTATGCTAAATGTATGCTAAAGTGCATATATGTATATATGTATTAGTGCATATATGTATGCTAAAATCGTTTCAGAGAACAAACCATTGTGGCAGGAGTCTGACATTTCTGGACATAGGATCTAACTGCAGACCACTACATGAAACTATTCACATGCGCAGATAAAAAAGGGCTAAGGAAGCCCAGCCTGGTTTTGCCTGCATGTATGCACCACCGGGATCGGGCCCAATCCCAGCAGTGCCTCGGCAATCATCCTCCAAAACAGGTTTAGGAGAGCAAGCACTTTCCTAATCCTGTTTCCGTGGTTGTTTGCCAGCCACTTCTGGCAGACTAAGGAGATCTCGGGGAGGGCAGGGGAGATACCCATAATGCACTGTGCACTTGCGCGGTGCATTATTGAAGCTCTGAGGGGCAGGGCAACTCTGGGTGACACATCCTGACCCTCCTAGTTAGCAGCATCAGCCGGTAGTAATCTGGGCAGGCAATTCACCTGCCATAGAAGACGCGCCTCGTTTGCAGGGAGATAAGCTCTTTAGGGCTTCCTCCCCACTAACCCTCTTGCCCTTTCTCACTGCTCGTGAGAAGAAAGGACTCCATGTGTTGCTGGAGAAAAATAAGAAATGTAATTCAGAATGACCTTGGATTAGCTCCTTCCATTAAAAAGACAGCCGAAATATACTATGAAGCTTTGTTTAAATTTTTTCAGTTTACTTACCAAATCTGGGTTTGCACTCAGTTTCATCTGGGCTGCAGTTTCCATCTGCACCCTGCTTAAGCTGTATGCAGTACGGCAGTATGCTTTGGGTAAAGCTATTCAAAGTAGAAACTCTGTTTAAATGAAAATGTGTAAAGAGAACTTAGCTAGCAGGCTTTTGAATACTTTGCCACATGTTTACTTACGATCTTAAAACCTATCTGTTTGGCCTGTCCTTCCAGGGTTTTTAAACTGTTGTAAACTGTTTTAAATTGTTTTAAATGTTTGCCCTGGTTCTCCAGGGTTTTTAATTGTTTGAATGTTTAATTGATTGTATTTTGTTTTTATAGTTTTGATTTTAATTGTTAACGGGGTTTAAATGTTTTTATTCTGTTTAAACCACCCTAAGCCATTTTGGAAGGGTGGTATATAAAACAAATATAATCATCATCAACATCATCATCAAATTTACTGGGAACAGCCTATATATTTCCCAGTTGTCGGAATAACCCACTAGGTTCAGATGGATTGCTTGCATTTTATTAGGAATGGCAGATCTTTATTTCACCATTGATTAGATGACCTAGGAGCACTGTAGCTTGTTACTGAAGGCTTGGAAAAGAATTGGCGATGCCTGATGAGCTGGACTGGTGTGTTGGGGAATATGAATATCTGATTCCAAGGAGATTAATAAAATGAAAAGTTTCTTCTTGGGAATCAATGTTGTGATCGCGAATTTTGTCTTTCACACTGCAAAGTCAGGCAAAGATGTTTGAGTAAAAATGTTGCTTTAAAAAGGGTGTCTAGCTTCTTATGATAACCTTTGTGGTGCTTACTTAGCTTAGTAAGTTTAGTAAGCTCAGTGAAGCATTCCTTGCCGGATGACATGATACATTATTCCCATTAAGAGTGGAGCTTTAAGCGTCACTATGTTGATGAGAGAAAAGGCCCCCAAGTGAGAGACTTCATCCCTTCCCATATAACAGGACAAATACCTAAGGGTATTGTGCTGTAGATTCCTTTTTTAAATGCATGTTCTCTGAAGATAGCACATTCTGGGGATATTTTGCAGCATCAACAAATCGAAACTATTCTTACCAATAGTTATTTTAAAAGTTGGGTCCTCAATTTCAATGTGTTTAATCACTAAACGCCAGATTGCTTAATCAAAGCTCTGCTTTACTTATCTGTATGGAAATATTGCTAAAAGCAATACAATGAAAATAATTGCAGCAATTCCCCTAAAATTAGCCCATTAATTGCACACACATATGCCAACACTTGGTTTCTAATGTGCCTGCAATAGAAAATAATAGAACAAAGTCACTTGGGCCTTTATTTCCCAAAATCTTAAGCATGCATTTTAGGCCAGAACTTAGGCCTGACTCAGGCAATTACCAGCTGACAGAATAATTTCTTGTTATGAAGGAGCAGGTGCAGCGTGTTGCATTCGATGACATCTGTCTTGAGGACAGCTCTGTTTTTGTGCCATCTTCTTGCCCCCTTTTGAAGAGAGATTTGTACAAACCAGACCCTCATGCTGCATGTTGTGGAGGTGCATGTAGAGAACAGGAGCATGCACTCACCCCTTTATACAAGGGAGGCTCTCCTTGACTTCTTACAGAAGTAATCAGACTTCTTATATTTAAGCTCTTGAGGTTTTGGCTATTGGTTTAATCACGTGTAAGTAGTACTTGCATTTCTTCAGAACTCCTAACACATGTGTGCCTGCTAAACAAATGAGTCTGAGTGTATAGAATATGGCATTTCCCCCCACCAATAAGTATTGCAGCAATGCAAATGTTAATATTTTCTAGGGAAATATTCAAAATACAAAATATATAAAAATATACAAAATATACAAAACCCCTGCTTTGTATAATGTACAATAATATACTCCTGGAAAATATACAAAATATACAAAACCCCTGCTAACTTGGCAAAGAGGCACCTTTTAACATGGTGATTCTCTTTATTTAGCAGGGGGAGAGTAACTGGCCCTGTCCACCCCCAGCACAGTACCTCCAGTGACTGTTGTTGGTGTGTGTCTTATGTTTCTTTTTAGATTGTGGGCCCTTTGGGGACAGGAATCCCTCTTATTTATTTATTATTTCTCTGTGTAAACTACTCTGAGCCGTTTTTGGAAGGGCGGTATGGAAATCAAATCAATCAATAAATAATAAAATAATAAATAAAATGTTATGGTGAAATTTGTTTTAATACAGTGTGTATGAGGGGGAGGAGGGTAACTTGAAGCCCTCTGACTTTCTAAAGCTGGAAGAGTGTGTGTGTGTGTCTCTGTATCTCTAATTGCATATATTCTGTAATATGTCTAGAATATTGAGCTACTGTCAGTTCTAATATAAAATAAATTGAGCTAGGATAGATCAAGAACACATTGTTACGAGCTTGCATAGGTAATATCGGATAATATTGATTTTACCCAATAGGTAATATCGGGTGCAGGGGCAAATAAGTCTTAAGGGAACATGGGAAGCTGCCTCATACCAAGTCAGACCATTGGTCCATTTAGCTTCATATTTTCTGCACAGACTAGCAGTGGCTTTTCCAAGGTTTGCAGGCAGGAGTCTCTTTACCTTATATGGGAGATGCAAAGGAGGGAACTTGGAATGTTCTGCATGCAATCATGCAAGTACTCTTCCCAGAGCAACCCCATCCCCTAAGGAGATTATCTTACAGTGCTCACGCATCAAATGTAGGTGAGGCGGTGAATATCCTGAATCGGTGCTTGGATGTATTAATGGACTGATGCCGGTGAATAAGCTGAGACTTAATCCAGACAAGACAGAAATACTGTTGGTTAGTGGTTCATCTGCCCAGGTCAATGTTGTTCAGCCTGTTCTAGATGGGATTGCACTCCCCCTAAAGAACCAGGTTTGCAGTTTGGAGTGCTTATTGATCCAGCACTGTCACTAGAGGCTCAAGTGGCCTCTGTGGCTCAAAGCACCCTTTATCAGCTTTGGCTGATACACCAACTGCAACCTTACCTGGGCTGAGACAGCTTGGCCACAGTTACTCATGCTCCAGTAACCTCTTGCTTAGATTACTGCAATGCGTTGTATATGGGGCTCCCTTTGAAAATTATCCGGAAACTGCAGCTGGTACAAAATAGGGCTGCAAGGTTATTAACAGGGACTGGACGTTTTGATCATATCACGCCAATGCTTCATCAGCTGCACTGGCTCCCAGTCCATTTCCGTGTGCAATTGAAAGTACTGGTTTTAACCTTTAAAGTCCTAAATGGCTTGGGACCGGGTTACCCAAGACAGTGCCTTGCCTCATATGTCCCTACCTGAACCTTAAGATTTTCAGAAGCCCTCTTCCGGGTGCTCCTGCCAAACAAGGAGAGGGCCTTTTTGGTGGTTGCATCTAATTTATGAGATGAGTTTTTAAGCTGCCTTTTACTGTATTAAGTATTTTCTTTTCTTCTTTTTTGTCTGTTTTGATTTAATGTGTTATGTGTTTTTATTGTATATTTTAATCCTCTGTTGTGAGCTGCCCAGAGAACAATTTGTTATGGGGCGGCTAACAAATATAGTTTGTTGTTGTTAACTCTAGATATAGAAAAGGTTCATATTTTTGCTGCCAGCAAAGGTTATTCTTGCTTATACAATCCACCATGCAGTTACACTGTTATCCATAGGTCTTCACACCCTTTGTCTCTCTGAGTTATCAATAAGGATGTGCACGAACCGCTTCGCTGGTCCGGTGGACCAATGGACCGTCACCGGGGAGGTGGGGTGGGTTGTACTTACCCCTCCCGCCACCACCACGTGCGTCACACACGTTACTGTGATGGGCACGGCGGGCGCATGCGCAGAAGTTACTTCCGCGTTTAGCAGACAACAAGGGGGCATGGGCAGCAGGGAGGACCACTGCCGCCCTGAAGATTTTACTTGAAAATGGAGAGCCGGAGGGGGAAAAGCGGCGAAAGGGGTAAGTACAACCCCCTTGCCCTTAAAGCAACACACACACCCCGGTGTAGGACCATGGCTCTGCGGTCTGTGCACATCCCTAGTTATCAATAAGCAGTTATTGTGGGATATAGTGCTGAGTTTAGCCAAGTCAAACAATTTCTCGTACAATTTAAGCCAGGATTTCTAGAAAAACATTACGGAAGCAGGTTAATTTTTGTGCAACTCATATTTTTTTCTTAGTAAATCCTCCTAAGTTCATACTTACTCTTGGGTAAGTATGCATAAGATTGCAGTTTGCAATGAGTAACCTTCCTTTCAAATGATCACATATTCAATGTCCTTGGAAATACATGGCCTGTTTTAATATTCATTTGTACATCTGTTTCTCTCAAGGATCGCTTCTAATATAGATTTCATGTCACAGACTGCCTAAATAGTCTTCCTTTAAGGCTAAATGGTTATGATAGACAATTTTAACTGTCCATTTACAAAATGATATCCTAAGTAGGTCTCTCTTTTCTGTGCTTTGTAGGCTTTGTGATATGTTTGGCACAGAGAGAATGGTCACAGCATACCTATTAAAATTGTAAGTTCAAGGCAAAGGCATAGAGATTCTTGATTTTATCCTGTAACTCAAATTTTAGCCAGGAGGCATAAGGTGAAACCATTTGCATTCTAAATGTTTAATCTACTTTAGCGAAGTTTCATGAAATCCACTGGAAACATGTCAGAAGTTGCTATGTAAGAATATAAAGAAAATGTTACCTTCTTTCAAGCTCCCATAGCATCAGCACTGAGAATGGAATAATAAGCCAATCCCAATCTAAAGAACATGCACTGTGCACTATAATGTGTATTGGTTTTCACTTTCTGATACACACTAGTGCATAAAATCAAGCTAACTTCATGATGAATCTTAACTGCAAAAAAAAAAAAAGTTCAGAATGTGGATTGAACACTGCAAAATGCAGAAATGGTTTGTCTCTGATCTTCTCATTAATTTTATTTATAGAACTTTACACAGTTCTTTACATGTGTTCTTTACAGAACGCATGTTGGACAGAAATAGAAAAAAATTGAATGTTGTGATTGCTTATAAGTTGAGAGAAAGGAGTTACTTTTTACTGCAAACAGAATGACTTTTCAGTCAACATACAGACCTTGGAAGTGTAAATATTAAATACATGGATATGAAAATATTAAATACATGGGGAAATCATGCATACTTTGTGATCAGTGTTCTCTCTATTTATTTTCATTTGTGTGTGGAATGTGTTTTGTTCTGAGCAGCAGTATCAAGGCAGTGTGTGTGCACATGCATTCAGAGTGGGGCCTTCTTGATTCGTAACAGAAACCTGGTGGAATGGTGAGAACCAGTGGGACATGATTATTCCTGGATATAAATGTTATAGAAGGGACAGGGAGGGGAGGATTGGGGGAGGAGAGGCACTGTATATCAAAGAAGGAATAGATTCCAATAAGCTAGAAAACCTAGGTGGACCAGAGTCCTCCACAGACTCATTATGGATAACATTATGAGGACTGGAAGGATATGTGTTATTAGGGACATGCTATCGTCCTCCGGATCAAAGCACTGAGAGTGACCTGGAGTTGGAGAAACAAATAAGAGAGGCTTCAAAGAGAGACAGGGCAGTAATAATGGGTGACTTCAACTACCCACACATAGACTGGGTAAATTTACATTCAGGTAATGAGAGAGAGTCCACATTTCTAGATGTGCTAAATGACTATACCTTAGAACAGTTAGTTGTGGAAGTAACCAAAGAGATGGCAATTTTGAATTTAATCCTGTGTGGCGCCCAGGACCTGGTGCGAGATGTCAGAGTTGCAGAATCACTGAGTAGCACTGGCCATCGTGTGATCCAATTCAGCATATATGCGAATGGAGAATTGCCAAGGAAGTCCAACACAGATGCATTGGACTTCAGAAAAGGAAACTTCTCAAAAATGAGGGGACTGGTAAGAAGGAAGTTGGAAGGGAAAGTCAGGAGGGACAAATCACTCCAGAAAGCATGGAACCTATTTAAAACCATAGTGCTAGAAGCACAGTTGGAATGTATACTAAGAAGGAGGAAAGGTACCAGCAAGTTCAGGAGGATGCCAGTGTGGTTAACAAGTAGAGTCAGGGAAGCTATAAAAGGGAAGAAGACTTCCTTCAGAAAATGGAAGTCCTGCCCAAATGAAGATAACATGAAGGAACATAAACTCTGGCAAAAGAAATGCAAGGACACAATATGGGATGCAAAGAGAGAGTTTGAGGAGCATATAGCTAGAAGTGTCAAGGGGAATAACAAAAACTTCTTTAAATAACCCTGCTATAACCCTTCTTTAACCCCTGCTAACTGGGCAAAGAGGCACCTTTTACCGTGGTGATTCTCTTTATTTAGCAGGGGGAGAGTAACTGGCCCTATCCACCCCAAGCACAGTACTTCCAGTGACTGTTGCTGGTGTCTATCTTATGTTTCTTTTTAGAATGTGAGCCCTTTGGGGACAGGGAGCCATCTTATTTATTTATTACTTCTCTGTGTAAACTGCCCTGAGCTATTTTTGAAAGGGCAGTATAGAAATTGTAATAATAATAATAATAATAATAATAATAATATATATATATATATATATATATATATACTTCTGATATAAATCAGAAGTAGAAAACCTGCCAGGTGGCGGTTGGACCCTTAGATGATGAGGGTGGGAAAGGGATTATTAAGAAGGATAAGGAGATTGCAGAGAAGCTGAATGAGTTCTTTGCATCTGTCTTCATGGCGGAGGATACTGACCATATACTCTCTCCAGAATTGAGTTTTTCAGGTTTAGCTCCTGAGGAACTGGGCGAATTTGAGGTGACAAGGGAAGATGTTCTAAACCATCTTGAAAAGCTAAAAATTAGGGCCAGATGACATCTACCCAAGAGTTCTGAAGGAAGTCAAATGTGATATTGCCAATCTCCTAGCAAAAATATATAACTTCTCCCTACAATCAGGCTCTATGCCAGAGGACTGGAAAATAGGCATTGTGACTCCAGTTTTCAAGAAGGGATCCAGGGGAAATCCGGGAAATTACAGGCTTAACTTCGGTGCTGGGTAAATTGATGGAAAGCATACTTAAGGACAAAATTGTTAAGCATATAGAAGAGCAGGCCTTGTTGAAGAAGAACCAGCATGGCTTCTGCAAGGTAAGGTCTTCCCTCACTAACCTTTTGGAGTTCTTTGAGAGTGTCAATAGGCATGTGGTAAAGGTGATCCAGTTGACATAGTATACGTGGGCTTCCAAAAAGCTTTTTATCGAGTTCCCCACCAAAGGCTCTTGAGTAAATTTAGCAGTCATGGAATAAGGAGACAGGTTCATGTGTGGATCAGTAGCTGGTTGAAGGACAGGAAACAGAGAGTAGGAATAAATGGACAGTTTTCACAATGGAGGTAGGTAGGATGTGAGGTCCTGCAGGGATCAGTACTGGGACCACTACTCCTTAACTTGTTCATAAACTGTCTAGAAGTTGGGGTGACCAGAAAAGTGGCCAAATTTGCAGATGACAATAAACTATTGAGGGTAGTGAAATCTAAAACAGATTGTGAGGAGCTCCGAAAGGATCTCTCCAAACTGGGGGACTGGGGGACAAAATGGCAAATGCAATTCAATGTAAGCAAGTGTAAAGTGATGTACATTGGGGCAAAAATCCCCAAATTCACATATACGCTGATGGGATCTGAGCTGTCGGTGACTGACCAGGAGAGAGATTTTGGGGTCATGGTGTGTCCACCATTGAAATTGTCATCTCAGTGTGCAGCAGCTGTGAAAATAGCTAATTCCATGCTAGGAATCCTTAGGAAGGGGATTGAAAGTAAAAATGCTAATATAATGCCCTTATACAAGTCTATGGTGTGGCCACATCTGGAGTGCTGCGTACAGCTTTGGTCACCGTATCTTATGAAGGATATTGTAGAACTGGAAAAGGTGCAGAAGAGGGCAACCAAAATGATCAGGGGCCTCGAGCACCTTCCTTATGAGATTAGGCTACAGCATCTGGGGCTCTTTACCTTGGAAAAGAGACGACTAAGGAGAGACATGATCAAAGTGTATAAAATTATGCATGGAGTGGAGAGGGTAGACAGAGAAAAATGTTTCTCCTTCTCTCACAACACGAGGACCAGAGGTCACCCCATGAAACTGAAGGTTGGGAAACTTGGGACCGACAAGAGGAAGTACTTTTTCACACAGTGCATAATTAATTTATAGAATTCCTTGCCACGAGATGTGGTGATGGCCACCAGCTTGGATGGCTTTAAAAGGGGCTTAGACAGATTCATGGAGGACAGGTCTATCAATGGCTACCACTCTGGTGGCTGTGGGCCATCTCCAGCCTCAGAGGCACGATGCCTCTCAATACCAGTTGTAGGGGAGCAACAGCAGGAGAGAGGGCATGCACATACCTCTTGCCTGTGGGCTCCCCAGAGGCATCTGGTGGGCCACTGTGTGAAACAGGATGCTGGACTGGATGGGCCTTGTGCCTGATCCAGTAGGGCTGTTCTTATGTTCTTAAGTCCTGAGCAGGATCAAAAATTAACTGAGCTGACATAAAAAAATTTGTGGTCATGCGCAGACATGCACGCCATAGAGGGAGCACTTGTTATGATTAATCTTTTTATGCTATTCCACTGGAAATGTTCCTCTAATTCATACTAATGGGTTCCCTAAGCCCTAGTCACATGTTCACAAGTACAATATGTAGGTGTATATAGTGTGCCCATACAGATCTATATGTGTGTACAGTTACACACATTTGTTTGAGGGGGCTTGTGCCTAAGTTTTCTTTTAAAATAAACACTATACATAAAGCACCAACAAACATGTACATATAAACAGACAACTGTATGTATATAATTGAATAGGGCTATGGGCAGTCATGAGCTCCTATGGTCCCTCTGTTATGGGAAGAAGGCAAAACCAATACACAGTCCTGCTTTTTAACTGAAGCTTGGTTCTACAGTCAAGGGGATAGATTGTGTGCTCCAGATATGAAGACAGTAGCTTATTATCTCAGAGTATTGCCACATTATAGATCTCCAAGACATTGAGAAACAGGCTGTGTTGGCTTCTCACTGGCAAGCCCACAGATTCTGTTGTCCATACATTATTCAGTGTGTTTAATTTCTGTTTTTCACATATTAGGAAGTAAACCTATGTATGGACAGCACGATGAGGTGGGACTTTTAAAATTTTAAAATTTTATTTAAAAAGGAAAAATCTCCACACAGGGCACTTGCATGTCAGGCAGAAAGCTTGGCTAGATAATGTTTCTTTATTGAGAAACATTCAGACTGCAGGTGAAAACCCATATAATTATAGTACAACCCACATGTTAGGATTATCCCTTCACTGAGAACTAATCCTACAGCTGCTAGTCTAAACCCACTGTCCTGGTTCAGATGCAATGCTAAGTTTATGGCATTGCACTAAACAAATCTAACGGACCCATGAGTTCTCATAATTCTTTCTCCATGCTCTCCCTCCAAGAGCAAAAGCTTCTAGTGTCACTTTTAGAACAAGCCTTTAGTTGCAAATTTCAGAAACTGTGGTTTGTTCGCCAACTCAATTCAAAACAAATCCAGATACCAAACTATAGTTTTATATCCTGCCATCTACTAACCTTTAGTGAACAAATAATTTCCAGACTTACTTACTCCCTGAAACTTACAACACTTACACTGCTATGGCTTGGTTCCGAAGCACATTCTAAAATGTAAGTGCTACATGAACTAATCTGAGGGCTCCCCTCTGCACGAGTAGAAGAGCAAAACCTTCTGATTCCACTTTAAGATCAAGCCACATCTGTGAAGTCTGGAAACTATTGTCTGTTCAGTAAGGTTAGTAGAAGACGGGATATAAAACTATAATTTGATAGCCTGAGTTATTTTGAATTGAGTTGGTGAGGAAACCACAGTTTGTGAAAACAGTCTTAACTCACTGAGCTAATGCTTACTACAAAGGGTGCTTTAGGATCGCACTTTACATGATGAAGAACTAGGTGATATACATGAGAGAGAGAGAGAGAGAAATGTGACAACTTCAAAAGAAAAGAGCAAATGAATCTGCCAATTACTGATTGCCAAAGGGAGCTAAAATCTGTGGTTACGACATAGTATCAGTAGCTAATTAATTTGTCTTCTTTTTTAGAGTTCAGGTAACTGAAGTTATTCCTTTTGAGTTCATGCTTCCTCACTGCAGTCTGGGCCTGTGTCACTTCTATTTTTGTAAAACATTCTTGCCTTGGGTTAATCACTACATTAAAAAAAAAGAATAATCTCTTTGATATTACTGATGATTAGCTAATAGGGTGGTTGTAAAGCATGTCTTCATTCATTCAAAAGAAGGCTGAGAAATTTAGGGTCTCTATTGAAGTCAATGTCATTAATGACCTAGAAAAGGGAGAACCACTGATTGTAGGATATTAAAATGAGGTTTTATGCTTCTTGAAATACAGGCTATTACATCAGCAGATGAGCACTACAGATTTAGAAACCATCTGTACCTACCAATTCAGTCCACTGGGCCATCTAGCTCAGTATTGTCTATACTGACTGGCAGCAGCTCTCCAAAGTCTATTTTGAGAGTGTACCAGGGACCTTTTGCATGCAAGCATGCAGATGCTCTTCCACTGAGCTGTGGCCCCATCCCCTAAAAGGACTCACTCACATGAGCATTCACATGTAGTCTTGAATCCAAATGCAATACAAGGCAGACCTTGCTTAGCAAAGGGGACAATTCATGTTGTTACCATAAAACCTGTTTTCCAAGAGTACCACCTTCTCCCATATAAGCAGTGAAAGCAGAAGACATCTATTGGGGTTTCTGATTTGCTTGCACGATGTGCCTTTAAATATTGCAAAAATAAAAATAGTGAAGAGTGAAATGGGAGAAGATACTATGGATAGTAAAGATTTAAATAGAAGATGGCTTAGTGGACTGGAGTTGGGAATTGGAATAAAAGAGTTAATATATCAGTTAAGTCAAGGATTCATGAACATTTCCTAGAAAACCAAAACACTGCTTCTACCAAAACATTTGGGAAGCCTACTGAACAACTGTGTAGTCTTCAGGAGGGAGAAGATGACTTGTAGCTAGAATATGTTGATCTCAAAGAGATTTTTTTCAAGCAGTCTTAATGATCAAACTTTTTTCTGTCCAAAACTGAAAATGAAATAACACTTATTATTGGCTTTGGAGACCTGTTTGACTAGGTAGCACATGATCAGGTGTTGTATGTTAAAAACATCAGTCTGAATGCATTTAAAACTATATGCCATTTTCCTAGTCTGTTGTTGTTGTTGTTGTTTGTTGCTATAATGATGTATAATGATGAAAAGTATAAGAATGGGTTCTTTTTTACTGGAGATGACTTTGAGCTGATCATACCACTGCCATAGACTGTTCAGTAGTTAAGGTGGTATTTCACTTAAACATTACTTTTTTTAATGCTTTTAGTTTTGTGTGCTTTCTGGGGCTGCCCATTATGCAGCGTTCTCATGCTGGAGCCCCTCTTGAGGACTCTCTTTCTGAGGGAACACACTCAGAGGCCAGAAGAAGGCCCCGAGAAAAGGAACCGCTTGAGGAAAGACCTTCCCACTCTGCCTCACCTTTCTGGGAGCACAAGGTGCACAACCGCCCAGTTGCCCACAGCAATGCTTTGGATGGTTCCAAAAAAGCTGCAAAAAAGGCACATAAGAAATCTAGGCATTTGGAGGAGCCCAAACAGGCAGTCAGGTCCAGCTGAAAATGCAAAAATCCCATGGCTTCCTCCAGCATTAGACTAAACGAAAAACTGGTGCCGCAGGCAGTCTGTGAGAAATGTCCTCCACTCCGCTTGTCAGCTATCGAGGAGGGGACTGCTACGCAGCCACCCAACTCTGGAGCTTCTCAGCCTCCTGCCCTGCCCTTAGAAGCGCTTGAGGGAGCCCAGCCGCCAGCTTCATTCCCTCCTGCAGGGCCTACTGTCTTGAGCGTCCTCTAAAGCTCTTGGCCGGCAAAGAGCTACTAGCTCAATAGCAGCTGCTCTCGCCACCAACCAGCTGTTGCTGCTGCCATGTGCACTGGCTTTCCCAGGGCAGCTGCCACTATCGGAGGACTGGCCGCTCTCTCAACCTCAGCTACTGGGTCTGGAGCAGACCGAGCACCTGGTGCTCCTTGCGGGACCCAGCACACCAGCTGAGGTTCCCTTGCCTCCCAAAGACTTCCCCTCCTGATGTGTCCGAGTGGCTGGGGGATTTTATTGTGATGCAATGCATCTCCTTGATTCAGGTTCATATGTCCCCTCCTAACAGGCCCCTACTTGGCCTAGGCCCAATGTACGAACCTCTCTCTTCTCTCTGACCTATAGCCTCTCAAGAGGAAACATCCCTGAGAATGGGGGGCTGTTTCTAGCCTCGCCCTATGGGCACAAGAAAGAGAAGGCCCAGATCGCCATCATCATTCTCCTCAGAGGGTGTGCCTCCCCCAAGTGGCTAGCCTCCCTTCCCCCACCCTGAACCTGCTCCTATTGCACCCCTCATGCCACGAAAGTTCTCAGTGGCTCTCGCCATGACCCTGCCTATTCTTGCTACCTCACAGCTTATTCTGTCTGATCATGAGCATCTCACTGACAGAGACAATGGATCCCTTTCTGACAAAGAAGAGGGAGAACTTTCAGATGAGGTGACACCTAGTTTCATCCTATCGTCCATGTGATTGTTTTCTGCTGCTGATTTCGAAGTTATGCTCTCTAAGACCAAGTGCGCCATTAATGCTGTGGCACCTACTGAAATGCCTACTACCACTTCCCCCTTAGAGCAAAATATCTTTCTGTCTAGCTCTACTCACACTTCCACAGTTCCCTTCCCAACTCTCTTCCGTGAGGTTATGATGGTGGAATGTGTGGTACTCACCTCCACTAAGCCCATTGGAGTTCTCCCCCCAAATACTATAAATTGACCCAGGATGTTGCCTCTCTCCTTGCAGGTCCATTGGTGAATCCACCAGTAATTCAACACGTTTCTGCCTTGGTGGTGATTAAGGAGGGGGAGGAACAGCTTAAGTCCCTTGAGGACCACAAATGTGACATTCTCCTTTGTAAAAGTAATTCTGCCAATGTCATCAAAGCTGCCTCTACAAACTCAATCTTCACCAGGGCCTCTATGCTCTGGAGTTAGTGGCCTTTGTCCCTCCAGATAAGCCTAAATTGCGCCAAGGGCTTAATAAACTGGTTAAGGCCTCTGCCTTTGTGGCTGATTAAAGCCTGGACAGGCAGCCATAGCTATGGTGTCTGGGGTTGCAGTACACTGCTCTCTATGACTGAAGCATTGGAATGTTGATTCCAACCCAATCATCCCACAAACAATGACTACCTCTCCACTTCTACCATCAGTAAAGGGGGCCACGAAGCCAGACCGCTGGGTTCTCTCCACTATCGCCTATAGTTATGCACTGGATTTTCTCTCCTCGCCCCCCAATCACGTAATTGTGTCCCCAAAGTCAAAGAATCTGAACAAACATCTGAGAATGAAACAAGCCATCCTTCATCTGGTTCAGATCAAAGTCATTGAACCTGTGCTGTTGACCAAATTATGGTGCGGTATTTATTCTATTCTGTTTTTAGTGCCAAAGAAGGATGTGTTTTGGAGGGCAGTTCTGGATGTTCAACAGAAAAATCTCTGTAAGTTGTTGAAATGGGCAAGCAGTTTCTGTGTTGCTTATTTATGTTTTGCCCCTTTTGCTTTCATTTTGTTGCTGAAATCCTAACGGTGCATGCATACTTCAGACATCAGCATCTATGAAGCGCTAGTCCCTGTATGAGTTGCTCAACTTCCAAAGTGTGAGCCCTCTTATGCAGGGGCACAGATACTTCGGAGCTTTCCCAGCATGTTTCCGGATTGCTTGGAAAGTTCAGGGATGAGAGTCCAGGCTAGCAGTGTACTTCTGGAATGCCAGCAAAGCTCCAAAGCATTTGCACACTTGCCTAAGAATGCCCACATATTGGAAACCCGGAGATGAGCACACGGGTAGCACTGTGTGAGTGCTGATGTTTGAAGCACTTGTGCAGCATTTGGATGTTAGTCAGTGAGTGTCTTTGTAGAAGAGCCTTTTATTTTGGCCAAAGTTGTTACCCAACTGCATAAAGCTCTCTTTTTGTTTTGTTTTCAATATTTATACAATGCTTTTCCAATACAGTTCAAGGCAACTAAAAAGAAGGAGAAATGCAATAAAAACCACATACTACTAACATCCATAAAAGGTTTATTTTTTAAAAAATGTTTTATTCTTTGTGGAATGAAAATGTTTTGACTGCCTATTTTAAAGGCAATCAAGCAGGACTGGTGAATCTTCCGGGGAAGAGTGTTTTACAGCTGTAGAGCTTGCTTATCCTGGCTAACTGAGCAAAGAGGCACCTTTTAAAAGTGGTGATTCTTTTATATGTAGTAGCAGGAGAGCAACTGTCCCTGTCCAACCCCTGCATAACATCCCTCCAGTGGCTGTTGCTGGTGTCTATCTCGAATTTCTTTTTAGATAGTGAGCCCTTTGGGGTACAAGGAACCATCTTATGTATTTATTATTTATTTTTCTGTGTAAACCACTTTGAGAACTATTGTTGGAAAGTTCCAAGTACAGGGTCTCCAGTGCCAGTCTAGACATTACTCATCAGATCAACATTTGGTGAGAATAATCCTCCCCTCTCGTGGGTGAAAGTGACGTCCAGCTCTTTCACTGTTATGTAACAGAAGGTTTTATGAGAATTGATAGAGTAGCAGAAGAATATTAATTCAAAGGCAGTATAGGGATTCCTGGAAATATAGCATAGTTGTATATTTATGTACTGGGCACTTTGTTTTGTATCAGAGGCACTGCACTGATAAACTTTCTGGTTAACTGACTTGCTAAATTTATTTTTTCTGTTTAACTTCTTTAAAAAACCTCCCATTTTTATGTCTGCTGTAAAGCATAACAAAATTACTGCTTAGAAGGAAAAAGTATGTTGTTTGAAGTTCTCTGTTGAAGATTCATTTGGGGATTTTCATATAATTCATTAACGTTTTCAAAGAACTGGGTTTAGGTAAGGGTGATAAGTAGCTTTTATGATAATTATCATGCAAAAAAGAATAGCAGACATGATAATTAACAATGAGGTGATTTAGAAACATTTTACCCTCGGTCCTCCATAGTATGTGATGTACTCCTTGTTCGTTTATTCTGTTTAAGGAGGGGAATTCTTATATAAACAATGAGGATACAAGCACAGTTGTGTGTAAAGAACCTGAAGGTGCATGGATTTCCTCTGTAAGCTGATGCAACTGGCAGTGAACTGTCAACTGACAGACAATTTAACTGTAATGGCATTTATTACATTATGTTTTATCTTCAGAATGTGTCTTCAAGACCCAGGTGCTTTGCCAGTTAGAGCCAGTAGCCTGTGACTGTGTAGAAGTGGCAGGTGAGGAAGGGTGCTGCATTTTTTGCCCCCAGTAGTGGAAACCAGGTCCACGTTTATATCATAAGTTTCTGTACAGTTTTTTGTGATGCTGGTAAAGCTATGATTTTAGTACAATTTGTAAGCTACCAAGCCCAGTGCAGCCCAACAGACCTGCATTTTAGGCTGTCGGATATCCAACACACACACACACTCTACCTCTTTTTGAAGTAAGTCCAGGCAGGTAGCATTAAGAGAGAGATTAGCAAGCTCCTGGTAAGTCACTTTACATGGCTGCTGGGCAAAGTTGAATATGGTGAGTTTCAAGTTGTGCAGGCATGACGGTCTGAGTAGACCAAATATACAGTCCAGATCTGGACTTTGTCTCCAAGCCTGCTCCCTAACTGGTTTTTAAGGACTTCACCCCTGGAATCGGGGGTGGAGGGCCAACAGTAACCCTCAGGAAACATCCCACTGGCCCAGTGGGTGGTTTGGGGGTGTGTGTGTTTCCTTTTGCAACCCCATTCCTTGATTTTGGGGGTGCAGTCTGTAAAAACCAGCCCTGAGCTGGCTTGGAGAGATTATCTCCAAGCATTGGGCAGAGTTTTTGGTTTTTAAAATGATATTCCTATTGGAAGAGGAAGAGCTTGCAATAGTACAGCAGTGGGGTTAGCCGGAATTCTGATTATCAGAGTTCCCTGCTGTCCTATCGGAAATCCTTCTGAAAATACCCGATTGTGGTCATATTGGTCTAATATGCCTATCAGACCAATATGATTGCACAGACCTGTTAGATACGTTTAGATCAAATGATCAAGAGCATATCCTGATTTTTAGCCTACTTTCCAGTAGGCTTATGAGATCACCAGGCATTCTGTGTGTGTGTCCGTGTGTCCCCCCACCCATCAATTTTGGAATGCCTGGAGCAGTATGAACCAAATCAGGTACAGTTGTAGGGACACATAGGGACACCTCAACAGCATAGTTTGTGCATCCACCCTGATCCAAGATGGCAGACTCATAAACGTTTGAGGTGCAAGTTGGCTAACTTGTGAACTGCCTAACTGATTTGAACCAAATTGGCTACAGATGTAGGGACACATAGGGATGCCCAAAGGGTGTGGTGTGTGATGATATCATCCACTCCAGTTCATGATGGCAGCCGCATGAACATCTGAGGCGCAAGTGGGCTAATTTATGAACTGCCTAACCTATTTGAACCAAATTGGGTACAGTTGCAGTGAGTGACACACACGGACACCTCAGTGGCATAGCTTGTGATGACATCATCCACATCGATTCAAGATGGCAGTCACATACACTTTTGAGGCACAAGTGGGCTAACTTGTGAACTGCTTAACCGATTTGATCCAAATCTGCTGCAGCTTTAGGGACACATAGGGACACCTCAACGGTGAAGATTGTAATGATGTCATCCACCTTGAATCTACTGATTCAAGATGGTGAACACACAAACTTTGGAGGCACAAGTGCACTAACTTGTGGATAGTCTAACCGATTTGAACCAAATTTGCTACAGCTGTAGGGACACATAGGGATGCCCCAATGGTGTAGTTTGTGATAATGTCACCCATCCCGATCCAAGATGGTGGATGCATAAACCTTTGCAGCACAAGTGCACTAACTTGAGGACTGTCTAACCCAGGGTTTCTTAACCTTGGGCCCCCAGATGTTGTTGGACTACAACTCCCATAATCCCCAAGCAAAAGCCATTACAGCTGCGGATTCTGGGAGTTGTAGTCCAACAACATCTGGGGGCCCAAGGTTAAGAAACCTTGGTCTAACCGATTTGAATTAAATTTGGAACAGCTGTAGTGAATGACACACAGGGGCACCTCAGTGGTGCAGTTTGTAATTACGACATCCACACTCCCCCCGGATCCAAGATGGCAGACACATGAACATTTAAGGCACAAGAGATCTAACTTGTGAACCTCAATTTGCACCAAATTTAGTCTAGATGTAGAGACAGTGAAAGGAAAGTAGGCTGATTAGTTCTTAGAAGAACAACTTGTTTTTATTTACCTCACTTACCCTAAAATGTTTCATTGCTATGAATTGGATTGAGATCTCAGTCTAGTGAAGGGCAAATGCCCTCGATTTGATTTGGAACTGGCATAGTATTTGCAACCTATTGCAGCGATCATTTGTGGGGGCGGGGAACCCATTTGGAATCTGTTTTCCAATAACTGTCATCTTGCTGATATTTTTGGTTCTTCCGCTGATGGTGTCACAGGCATGCATATTATCACATAGTCCTCAGGCATTGTATTTGGGTTTCATCTGCCCTACATCCATCCCATAGCACTAGTCTTGGTAGATGTTTGCCTGGAAATTCAACCCTCTTCTCCCAAACACACCCAAGAACACAACAGATTTTAGAGCTGAACAGGACAGCAACCACATACAAACTTTGCAAGAAACAATTGAGAGAGTTAATTTACCCAAATAGAGAAGATGCTTGCAAAAGAAAAGGCTGCTTGGAAAGATGATTTCATCACATATTTTACAGTAACTAACAAGAGTTTAATAAAAAATAAGGGAATAGCATTCAAGAACTTCTGTACATGCATTCTGTAAGTATGTCTACTGAACACTGTGCATGCGCAAATCTCTTCTGATTCTGAGCAGGAAAAAGATTTCTCAGGGGAAATGACACTTGAATAGTAATTCAGCTGAGCATTATGATCTGGAGAAATGTTACTCCTATCTATGTTACATATTGGGTAAAGTCTGACATGCGGAGATTTGTAATACTGGATCCATGTACAAAATATTAAGGTATTTTTTCAAAGTTAACATTAAGTGTGCAAAAAAAAAAAAAACTATTCCATGCCAGAGGCTCTGCAATGTTTTCCTATGCTAATAGATATTTTATAGTTAATCATTAAATATTTGTCTGAACAATGTGCTCACCTACACTGTTACCATGTAACAAACAATTCTCTCTCTCTCTCTCTCTCTCTCTCTCTCTCTCACACACACACACACACACACACACACCTACCTGCCTACTACACTGATTATAGGATTCAAGGACGGTACTTAAAAAGACTGTTTTATGTCCATATTTTCTGCATTATAATTTTATTTTAATATTGTTCTTTAATAGCTTAGTTCCGTAGCATTATTTTAGATGCCTGTTTAAACCAAAGCAGCAGCTTGAAGGTTTGGGTAGTAGAGTATGCCACCATTGTTGAGCCATAGCAGAATTGAGAAATGATGGAAATGCACTCATTCCTTTCTGGATACTATTTTAGTATCTAGAAACATCTAGAAACATTGTGCATGAACATCTGTGGCGTAAGTGAGCTAACTGGTGGACTGCCTAACTGATTTGGTGCAGTTGTAGTGAGTGACACAAAGGGACACCTCAAGGCATAGTTTGTGATAATGCCGTCCACCCCGCTTCAAGATGGCTGACAAGTGAACACTTGAGGCACAAGAGGGCTAACTTGTGAACCACCTAATGTATTTGAAACAAATATTCTGCAACTGTAGGGACACATGGGGACACCTCAGTGTTTGTGATTATGTCATCCAGCCCAATTCAAGATGGCAGACGTGTGAATGTTTAAAGTGCAAGTGGGCTAACTTGTGGACTGCCTAACCAATTTGTACCATATTTGGTGCTGTTGTGGTTAGAGACACAAAGGGACATCTCAAAGCATTTGTGATGATAGTTTATGATGAAGTCATCTACCCCAATTCAAGATGGCATACGCATGAGCATTTGAGGTGCAAGTGGGCTGACCTGTGAACTGTCGCTCCAGATGGCATAATTGGGAAGACAATGGGAACAAATCCGAATGTCCTATTTTTAAATTAGATTAATTTGTAATATACAGCAGAATCTGTATGGACCCATTCCAGATCTAATTAGGGGTGTGTGTGCACGCCCATCATTCTGCAAGATTACAAAATCCAAAAACCATAACTTTAAGCCAATATTGCTTAGAATTTTGGAAATGAATATGTGAGAATCTATATCCACTAATCATTTTATATTTCATGTTTATATTTCACATGTGTTTAAAAATGCTAGGAAACTTTGATAAGATTTCAGCATTGTGTTTGGCCACTTGCATAGAAAAAATAATAATCTGTACAGTTGAGGACACATAGTATTGTGTCTCACCCTAACAAGTGCTTTAGAGCATCAGTAGGATTCTTCATTCAGTACAGAATGATGAAATAAGATTTGACATTGTCCTTTGACATTGTCCTTTAATGCATGCATTTAAAAAAAGAGCCTTGAGTCCAAGGTCTGGAGTATAGAGAATGTCGCACAGCAGAGTCAAGAAAATTAACGCTGCTTATTTTGTTCACTTACCAGGGGAAAAAGCGGATCTGAGAGCTCACGCAGGAAAGACTGTGAGAAGGGTGTAATTTCTTCTTTACTCAGCCCATGGAGTGAACACTGATCCATAGGTCATGGTCTGTTTCTGGTCACCTTACTTATTTTGGGGGGACATCTGATGCTTTTATTTTTTATTTATTTTATTTCTTTGTTCAATTTATATACCGCTTTCCATTAAAATAATCTCAAAGCAGTTTACAATATGATTAAAACAATGCATAATTAAAATACAAAAGGTACAGATGATCTCAAAAATTAAAATGCATAATACATTTTGGGATCCTTCTTTGCTTCCTCCCACCAATCATCTATATAGTGTATAATAGAGTATAGATCTGCACTATTTTTGCAGATCTGTGGATTGGGAAAAATCATCATGAGGTAAACAAGGGCTGTCTTAAAGAATGATGTGCAGGCTCTCTGACATACAACTGCCATTTTCTGTTTATGTAGTCTCTAAGTATGGATGTGTGAAATCAGAAAGGGACTGAACTTTGGTTATATTATGTGCAAATTGGCTGAAGCAGCATTAACTGTATATACTTATTCTGATGTGGTGGTACCTATAAAGCCCAAATATATCCCTATTTCATTTAATTTTAAAAATATATGTTTGTTGCTACATGTAGCTATAAGACATCTGCCTCCTAACCTACTTTCCTTCATTAAATATATTTAAATCATTTCAGATAAAATTGTTAGTTGTAACACTTTAAATGTAATAATAATTAATATATTATTTCAAGAGTAAAACTGAATTAAGTAGTGGCTTCACTGTAGATATATAACATATTTAAAAAGCCCCATAAAATCAGCAGAATAGCTAATTCAAATATGTTAAAAATGTTAGCCTACATCTTCCTGGTCCTTACCACAAAAGTCAGCCAAAACAAAGTTCTGAAACCTTTGAGAAGGGTAGATTTAAGTATGCTTTCATTTGTGAAGCTGAAATCTGCTTTTCCTTAATAATGCAGCAATACTAGCAGCAATGGACATTCAGAATCTTGTGCATGCTGCTCTGTAAACCTCATCCATATTTGGGTCAACTACCAGGTGGTGCACTTCTCAGTTTCATTGCTTAAAATATACTTCATCTCTAAGGGAAGGGAGTTTTCAGTTGTTCAGCTGCTAATGAGATTGCATTTCCATTTGAACTTTCTGTTTGAATTTGAGAAACTAGTGGTGTAGTTAAGCATTCTCGCCTTGTTTGTTCTTAGTAATCAGCATTGAACCTAAAGAGATGGAGATTCATAATCTATAGGGGTTATAGATCAAATCTACACTTCAGTGGTGCATGGCAGATGTAAGAAATTGATGCACAGTTGTAATGTCATTAGGGACCTGTAGTAATGGGACCTGAAGTACCATGCTTTGTAGCAGTTGAAGTTTCTGCTAATAATCCAAGAGCAGCTCCAGAAAGAATGCATCAGGTAGTCTAGTCTTGTGAGTAATGATAAAGACACAAATTATTTCTAGCCCTGCTGGATCAGGCCCAAGGCCTATTTAGTCCAGCATCCTGTTTCACATGGTGGCCCACCAGATGCCTCTGGGGAATGCACAGGCAAGAGGTATGTGCATGCCCTCTTCCCTGTTGTTGCTCCCCTCCAACTGGTATTGAGAAGAATCATTCCTCTGAGCCTAGAGATGGCCCACAGCCACCCAACTAGTAGCCATTGATAGACTTGTCCTCCATGAATTTGTCTAAGCCTCTTTTAAAGCCATCCAAGCTGGGGTCGATCTCCACATTCCATGGCAAAGAATTCCATAGGAATACCATGTGGTACCATGTTGTAGGGTATTTAATGTTGTGGCCTCTGTCCTGGATGATTTTGTTTTAATTCGGTTTATAAAGGTGTCTGGGTTTATCTGGAGATAGGGAGACGGGGTGTATCCACTGATCATGGGGCGGCAATTCTGTTGGTGGTGGGGAACAGAAGAATGGTCAGCGGGCCATTACAGGAGACTTGGAAACCTAATAGCTGTTATCCCTTCTGGCTGTCCTGCCAACTCTTTGACCTTGGGGAGCAGTGCCAACCAACCTAGGAACCTCACCTTGCTCCTTTGTAATGCCAAGTCAGTCCAGAACAAATAAAAAACCATCCATGATTTAGCAATAGCAATAGCAATAGCACTTACATTTATATACCGCTCTATAGCTGGAAGCTCTCTAAGCAGTTTACAATGATTTAGCATATTGCCCCCAACATTTCTGGGTACTCATTTTACCGACCTCGGAAGGATGGAAGGCTGAGTCAACCTTGAGCCCCTTGGTCAGGATTGAACTTGCAACCTTCTGGTTACAGGGCGGCAGTTTTACCACTGCGCCACCAGGGGCTCATAGATTTGATTCTAGATTTGATTCTAGATGAAGGCGCCGACCTGGTATGTATTACAGAGACCTGGCTGGAGGAGGCTGGGGGTCTAGTGTGGTCCCAGATTCTTTCTCCAGGGTACTCTGTTGAACGTGTGAGGGACCGTGGGCTGGGAGGTGAAGTGGCTGTGGTCTATAAGAATAACCTCACCAGGAACCCTGTTGAAGTGTCAGACCAAATCAAATGTGTGTACTTAAGTTTGGCGGCCAGAGATAGAGAGGAATTTCTGTTGGTGTACCAATCGCCCCACTGCTCAACAGAATCCCTAACTGAGCTTGGTCTCGGGCTTGGTGTTGGAGCCCCTCAGGCTTGCAGTGCTGGGGGACTTCAGTGTTCATTTTGGGACCAATTTGCCCAGGGCAACTCAGGAGTTCATAGCGGCCATGACAACTATGGGCCTATCCCAAATAGTATCGAGACCAACGCACATTGCTGGTCACACACTTGATTTGGTCTTTCAGTCTGATCAGGATAGTGTTCCGTGGGTGGGAACCTGTGTGATTTCCCCATTGTCATGGACGGACCACCATCTGGTTAAGGTTGGGCTCACAATCACTTCCCACCTTTGCAGGGGTGAGGGACCTTTTAGGATGGTCCACCTGAGAAGGTGATTGGATCCAATAGGATTTAAAGAAGCCTTGGAGAGATTTAGTGTTGGCTCTGCTGGCGATCCTGTTGATGCCTAGGTGGAGAATTGGAACAGCAAACTCACCGGGGCAGAAGATATGATTGCTTCTAAGTGTCCTCTCCAACCCACTTCAAAACTGGCCCTTTGGTATACGGAAGAACAACGAGAGCTGAAGCGGTGAGGTAAAAGACTGGAGCACACGTGGAGAAAGACTTGGCTTGAATCCGACAGATTGCAACATAGAGCACATTTGAATATCTATGCTCAGACAATATGTGCGGCAAAGAAGCGATTCTTCTCTGCCCGTATTGCATCCGCAAGTTCACATCCGGGGGAATTGTTCAGGGTTGTGAGAGGGCTAGTATGTGCCCCTCCTCCTTTGAATCAGAATCTGGAACCATCGCTTATCCACACTGATGTGTTTAACAAGTTCTTTGTGAAAAAAATCTCTCATATTCGGTCTGACTTATACTCCATCTCCACAAATACTTCACTGTCTGATGTGGAGGTGTACAGCAACTCCTCTTGTGTGGTTAGGTTGGATCAGTTCCAGTTTGTGACTCCTGAGGATGTGGAAAAGCTGATTGGAATGGTGCGGCCTACCACTCATTCTCTTGACCCTTGTCCAACATGGCTTGTTCTATCTAGGAGAGAGGCTGTTGTTGTAGGAGGCCTGGTGGAAATCATAAATGCTTCTTTGAGGGAAGGCAGGATGCCTTCTTGTCTTAAGGAGACAATTATTAGACCACTTCTGAAGAAGCCTACCTTTGATCCCTCAGAAAGAGCAACTACAGGCCTGTCTCCAACCTTCCATGGCTGGGGAAGGTAATTGAAAGGGTGGTGGTTTCCCAGCTCCAGACAGTCTTGCAGGAATGATTATCTTGACCCATTTCAGACTGGCTTTCTGGAAGGCTATGAGTCGGCCTGGTGGATGATCTCCAATTGGGAATGGACAGAGGAAGTGTGACTGTTGGTCCTTTTGGATCTCTCGGTGGCTTTCGATACTATCAACCATAGTATCCTTCTGGAGAGTCTGAGGGGGTTGGGAGTGGGAGGCACTGCTTTGCTATGGTTCTGCTCCTACCTCTCGGGCAAGTTCCAGATGATGTCCCTTTGAGACTGCTGTTCTTCAAAATCTGAACTTTTGTATGGTGTGCCTCAGGGCTGCATATCGTCTCTGATGTTGTTTAACATCTACATGAAACTGCTGGGAGAGATCATCAGGAGATTTGGTGTAGGGTGTTATCAGTATGCTGATGGCACCCAAATCTATTTCTCTGTTCCAGCACCATCAGGAGAGGGCATAACCTCCTTAAATGCCTGTCTGGCATTGGTGATGGGCTGGATGAGGGATAACAAACTGAGACTGAATCCAGATAACAAGGAGGTACTCATTGTGCGGGGTCGAAACTTGGGAGACAATTTTGATCTGCCTGTTCTGCATGGGGTCACACTTCCCCAGAAGGAACAGGCACAAAGTTGAGAGGTGCTTCTGGATCCCAGCTTCTCCCTGGTGTTCCAGGTTGAGGCAGTGGCCAGAAGTGCCTTCTATCAGCTACAGCTGATACTGCTGGCTGCGTCCATTTCTTGAGATAAACGACCTCAGAACACTGGTACATCTGCTGATAATCTCCAGACTGGATTACTGCAATGTGTTCTATATGGCACTGACCTTGTATGTAGTCTGGAAACTGCAGTTGGTCCAGAATGAGGCATTCAGGTTGGTCTCTGGGTCATCTCGGAGAGACCATATTACTCCTGTATTGAAGGAGCTACACTGGCTGCCAATATGTTTCCAGTCAAAATACAAGGTGTTGGTTATAACCTATAAAGCCCTAAACGGCTTGAGCCCTGGGTATTTAAGAGAATGTCTTCTTCATCATGAACCCCACCGCCCATTGAGATCATCAGGAGAGGTCCATCTGCATTTGCCACCGGCTCGCCTAGTGGCTTCTCATGGATGGGCCTTCTCCGCTGCTGCCCTGAGGCTTTGGAATGCGCTCCCTACTGAAATAAGAGCCTCCCCAACTCTAACAGCATTTTAAAAGTCTTTGAAGACACATCTGTTCTCCCAGACTTTTAATTAAATACTGTCTTAATAGTTTTAATACTGTTTTAAAATATTATTTTAAAAAATTTAATTTGTTAGAATGTTTTAACTTTTTAAAATTTTAACTAATGTTTACTTTTTCTGTTTTTACTTTGTTGTAAACCCGCCAGAGAAGTAAGTTTGGGGCGGTATAGAAATATGTTAAATAAGTTAAATAAATAATAATTAATAATTAATTATATGCTGTATGAAAAGTACTTCCTCTTGTCGGTCCTAAATTTTTGTGACCTTTGGTTTCATGGGGTGACCCCTGGTTCTAGTGTTGTGAGAAAGGGAGAAAATTTTCTCTTTGTCCACCCTCTCCACTCCATGCATAATTTTATACTCCTTGATCATGTCTCCCCTTTCTCTTTCAAAGGTAAAGAGCCCCAGATGCTGTAGCCTAGCCTCATAAGGAAGGTGCTTCAGGCCCCTGATCATCTTGGTTGCCCTTTTCTGCACCTTTTCCAGTTCTACAATATCATGCTTAAGATGCAGTGACCAAAGCTGTGTGGAGTACTTCCCTGACTCTACATGTTAGCTATCCTGTCCTGAACTTGATGGTGCCCTTCCTCCTCCTTGGTATACATTACAACTGTACTTCTAGTATTGTGGTTTTAAATAAGTTCCATGCTTTCTGGAGTGATTTGACCCTCCTGACTTACCCTTTCAACCTCCTTCTTAACAGTCCTCTCATTTTTGAGTAGTATCCTCTTCTTAAGTCCAGCACATCTGTGTTGTACTTCCTTGACAATTCTCCACTAGCATATATGCTGAATTGGATCATACTATGGTCACTGCTACCCAGTGGTTCTGCAACTCTGACATCTCACACCAGGTTCTGGTCATCACTCAGGATTAAGTCCAAGTTCGCCCTCTCTCTGGTTGGTTCTGCGACTAACTGTTCTAAGGCACAGTCATTTAGCACATCTAGAAATGTGACCTTTCTTTCATTACCTGAATGTGAATTTATCCATACTCTGTGTGGGTAGTTGAAGTCACCCATTATTATTGCTCAGTCTCTCTTTGATGCTATTATTTGTTTCTCCCACTTCAGGTAACTCTCAGCACTTTGATCCAGAGGGCGATAGCACGTCCCTAGTAACACATTTCCTTTCAGTCTTTGTAATGTTACAAAGGACTCCAGTCCGCCTAGGCTTTCTAACTTATTGGAATCTATCCCTTCTTTGATATACAGTGCCACTCCTCCCCCAATCCTCCTCTCTCTGTCCTTTCTATTTTTATTTATTTGATTTCTATACCACCCTTCCAAAAATGGCTCAGGGCAGTTTACACAGAGAAATAACAAATAAATAAAATGGATCCCTGTCCCCAAAGGGCTCACAATCTAAAAAGAAACATAAGCTAGACACCAGCAACAGTCACTGGAAGTACTGTGCTGGGGGTGGATAGGGCCACTTATTCTCTCCCTGCTAAATAAAGAGAATCACCACATTAAAAGGTGTCTCTTTGCCAAGTTAGCAGGGATATAGACCTATAAAGGTTATATCCAGGAATAATCGTGTCGCACTGGTTCTCACCATTCCACCAGGTTTCTGTTACACCCACTATAGCTATGTTTTCTTTATTAACAAAGTACTTCAACTCACTCATCTTGGCTCTGAGTCTTCTGGCATTGGTATATAGACACCTATATGCCGAGTAGCTCACCTGGTGCTGGCATGTGCTATCCCCTTTACCATCATTTGACCTATTTGGCAAGCTGTCATTTGTTTCCTTCTACTTAACTCCTGGCTTTACTCTGTCTATCCGAAACATGTTCACCTCCATACCTTAGAGGATTTTGCTGGCCAACGCAGATACCACCCAGTTCCTTTTGGCAATCCCCCAGGCATCATTTTAAAAGCTGCTCTGCCACATAGTTGATTTTAAGTGCCAGAAGTCTGGTTCCATCTTGGTTCTAGTGGAGCCTGTCCCTTTTGTAGTCTTCGCTTTCCCCAAAATGTATCCTAGTGCCTAACAAATCGAAACACCTTCTCCTGGCACCACCGTCTCATCCATGCATCAAGCTCCCTCAGCTCTGCCTGTCTTGCTGGCCCTGCGCGTGAAACACTTCCCTGGGGGTCCTGGACTTCAGTATGCTACCTAGCAGCCTAAATTTGGCTTCCAGGACCTCCCAATTGTGTGCCTCCCCACAGAGTCCCCTGCCAATCTCCCTCTAAACTCCTTCAAAACTCCTTTGATATATGTTGGCAAAGCTCCTCTGGTCTGCACCTTGTATTCAAGACCAGCAGGCAAACTGAATCTTCTCAGGAATGTGTTCCCCTCCCACAAGCTGAGGCACTCACCTGTAATGAATTCCCCATTCAGGCTACTCCTATGTCGAAGACACAAACACTTCTAGCCAGCCAAAAATCAAACCCTAGAAAATTACCAGTCCTAACAAACTTAGCTTCTTCTTCTTCTCTGTTCTTGGTGATTTATTTATTTACTAGCTGACCCCACACAGAACAACTGTGCGACAATACACTCCCCCCACCTTCAGGCCCACTCTCCCCTGCGCTCCCCCCACCTTCTGCCCCAGTCTCCAATGGGCGGCAGGGCTTCGCCCAGCATCCATTCCCCTCCCACCCGCACCTTTTTCCCCAGTCTGTTCTGCCCCATGTCCTCCTCTGTCCCAGCCCTCTAAAGGGTGGCAGGGTTTCATCCGCCACCCATTCTGGCCCTCCAAAGGGCGGTGGGGCTTTGCCCGCTGCCCATCCTCCTCCATCCCAGCCCTTCGTCCTCCTCCTTGGCTCCCTCCCTGCCATTTTCTGGAGCCCCATCCTCCTCTTCCCTTGTCCTCCTCTTCAGTCGTCACCCTCATTCTGGCTGTTATTGGGCAGTGTGGTGGAGCTCTCGCAGAATCTCATGAGAGTTCCACCACGCATCCCCACGCATTCTCTAAGCCTTTCAGCTCTTTCAGCCAGCCTCTACCTCTACCAGCAAGCTGTCTCAATTGCCCCTGGTGGAAGGTGCTTACCGTTTGAGCTTGCTGGCATTTAACAGGAAATGGATCTTCATAGACAGTGGCTGACATCCTGACTGCATCTACTAGTGGAAGTCCTATTGGAATTTAATAGTCATTTAGATTATCCCCTAAATCATACTATTGCGTAATTACCTGGATGTCTGCCAGTGACTGCACAGAGTAGTAGCTGATAGAGGCAAAGGGGAAATATTAAGAAGGGCTTTGGGCAGGAAGAGAAGGGGCCTGAGTGCAAACATATTTTTATTTTATGGAGTTGTGTTTTAGAATAACTGCAGTGCTGAATATTAATTTTTAAAAAATCAGTTATCCCTATGCCTTTATACTCTGGTCAAAATACAGATTAAGTTAGTCATGACTAAGTCCCATTGAAATTAATGGTGTTTACGTTAGTTATTACTAACTTGTCATTGATTTCAGTGGTGCATGGTCATGACTATTTTTGATGTTGCCTATTGGTTACAATACAGGAAGGGAGGCCCTCATTGTTACTGGGGAGATATTTAGAGAAAATATTGAGCTGCTTCTTTACTACAAAGCATGGTATGAACATTGTGTGTCTGCATGGTCCTTGCATGCAGCCACTCTCAACTTAATCATAAGGGAATCTTAATGTCTCCACTATAAATTGGAGTTTGAAAATTAGTGTGACACAACAATGATGAGTCCCTTGAATCTTTAACTTACAAAACATGTGCACAGGTGAGACTGTAGACTTCTGTCAGAACAGGGATAAAAGAATCCAATAAGCTATTTGGATTCAACATCCTTTGTGTCTCTGGGTCTTTTTAAAGATAGTATTGATCTTTGCCATCAGACACCCTGGCAATCAATCATATGCTGACAGTTGCACATATGCAAACTAGCAGTTATCATATCCAGCAGTCTATTCCCCAGAGAGATATTGATTTTAACTTGGTTTTGAGAGTTTTCCAAAGATACCCTAACAACTTTTTCTTTTTCATGCTGTAAGTGATCTATGTGGAGGGGACAAATATGTGGAGCTGGACAACGCAATGCTTTCAGTATTATTGACATGCTTGTAAAACCTCAGGCCCAGGAGGCTAGTTTAAAAGTAGTATTGATTTTTTCAGGAAGGTTATTGAAGTCTTAAATGCTTAACTACATTCTTTCCATTCAATTATATTGAAATCACCGGTCTTAACAATTAGCCAAGTTGGTGGTATTAGCTGTAGAGAAAGATTTACACTGAATCCACTACACTGACCTTCAAAAGACATCAATAGTGTATTTTGTTGCATATCTGTATTGCAGAAGTCATGCATATTAACTTGATACCTAAATAAAAACTCTTTCAAAGTATCCCACCAAAATAAAGCAGTGATCATTAGCAATTTTAGAAGTGGCCAGAGACCCCACTATGTAATCATCCCCCCCACCCCAAAGTGATCTAGAACAGCAATTCAAACTGCATGTACTAAATGTAAACTGTTGAAAACTGTGGAACTTGCTTCTGAGTATGTGTGTGTAAGATTGAGCTGTATGTTATTTTAATTCTAGGTCATTGAGAATTTCAGCCCAGTTGTGGTGTAATGCAGGAAAAGACAAAAGGTGTGCACATTTGGCTTTCAGTATTTTTAAAAAGTCTATTCAGATTTATTTAATGTTGGATGAGGCTTTGGAAAATGAACTAGGGTAGATAAAAATCAATGATTTTTTAAAAAGAATTTTTAAAATCAGATTTTTAAAAATTTAAATCTAATTTTTAAAAATAAAATACTTTTTGAGGGGGAAAATCTATCTAAAGATAGTTTTCTATTTGAGATACATTATAGTCCAAAGGTTATTCATCATGAAATAAGGATTAGTTTTTAATTATGTAGCATGAGGCGGTATATAGGCAATGTTTAAATTTTTTGGTAAATGAATTCCATTAATCCATTCACAATGTCATGCTCTTCCAGAAGTTTCTGTAAGATTATTTTGGGCAATTTTTCTATCTAGAAGAGGACCAAAAATGAAACCTTCATCTGGTTGTAAATATTAAGTTTATACCAGCAAAAATGAGTCTTTATGTAAAAAGCCATGATTTACATCTAGTCTTACTGACTAGTAATTTAAATTGATTTGATTTAAATCAAATCCACTCTGAAATGAACCCAGGGTTATATTGATTTAATTAAGTGAAAGAGTCAGTATTTATTTCATTGGGCATTTGGTTGACTCCTATCGATAGCGAGAATAATGAAAAAGTGTTACTTTCTAGCAGTGAGGGTAATTAAGTGCTAGATTTCCTTGCAAGGATAGATGACCAGCTCATCACTTTTACTGTAATGTGCATGAAGGAAATAATGGTTGTAAAGTCCTTCTGTAATCCTTGTATAATAACACAGTAACTTTGTTGTACACTGTGGAGGAACAGTTATTGCACCGTGCTACCACGAGTGACAGAACCCATGTGTAGGAGAGCAGCCCTCTATTCCTCCTAATCTGTTTACTGTTGCCACCAAGTGGACTTTTGATATGGCTGGGTCCACTACAACAGCCCTTCACATTTCAAAAATTTTAAAAAACCAAAACCAACCTCAGTAGTATGGAAAGGCTTATAGGCGTGGCTGGAGACAATCAACAAGCCTTGTACACCGCCTAGAGATATACATATCAGGAAGTATAAAAATATAATTAATTAATTAATTAACAAGCTTCTAAAATTCTTTATAACAAGTAAGTTTATTTTAAAGAAAAAAATGTTCAATTAAAATGTTTCTTTTATAGCAAAAAACAATCTCAAAACAGTTACTTATAGAGCAGGTCAGGGAAAATAAAAAGCTGAGGAAATATAATCATTACTTGGCTCTAAACAGGTTTCTATTCAGAGGCCTCTTGTACTTTCTTACTTCTCAGCTTTGCTTTGCTGGGCAGGCTCTTTGTTCTGATTATGGCATGGGTCTGGGGCTCAATCCAGCCTTGCTCTTCCATTTCTTCCGGTGATTTCAGCTAGAAGGCTTCTCTTCTTCTTGCTGGCTGCTCACTCTCTTCAGACTTCCAAACTCTCTTCCTTCTGCTGCCAGGACTCTCTTGACCTCTCCCTCCAGGACTCTCTCTCAGGACTCTGTTGACTTCACCTCCCAGACAGAAGTGCACCTCGGTAATTTGGGAGCCTGGACCTAAAGGCCTTGGAAAAAACCCCTCCGCTGCAAATTAACATCATCATGCTTGGCTGAATGACCACACAACCCGTGACAGACTAAAGTGGATTTGGGGGCCACCAGGGGTTGTGTAGGCCCTGGACTTCAGCCCCAAAGTCCAGGGGTAAGAAAACCTCTGCTCCCAGAACTCTGACTAGCAGACTTGGTTGACTTCCCTCCTCCCTCTCAAAAGACTCCCAATATATACTATTTATCTGGCCCAACTGTTTTTAAACCATCCAATTAGAACAAACAAAAATTCCCTCAATTTCTTGAAATCTCCTTTCCCTCCAAAAACCAAATGCCAAAATGCCAAACCAAAAGTGAAACTACAGAAAACCAAGAATGAACTTTTGACTCTGCCATTCTTCTCCATGCACAGGGATTTGCAACCATAGAAATCCTATTTACAGTACTGCAGAGTTTTTATGAATATATAACAATTCATTTATCAGGGCTTATTTACAGGAAGAGGTTTGGGAATATTAATATATAATACAATATGGGGCTTATTTACAGAAACACAAGAGGGCTAAGCCTCGTTACTTCACTCACACACACCGAGTTGGTTGTAGAATGCAATTTCATTTTGAGAAGTAACAATTGTAGAAAAGTGAATTCTTCCTATTCTTGAGGCTTATTTTTAATTATTTGCATGTAGAAGGCCCTACATGTCCTGAATCCCTGATGTGCCCAGGTAGAGGTGTGTGTGTGTGTGTGTGTGTGTGTGTGTGTGTGTGTGTGTGTGTTTTAAGAACTTGGGTGGCAGAAATAGGAAATGCCTTTACCTGAGACCTCCTATCAGCCAGACATAGTGGGCTAGATGTAGAAATATAGATTGGCAATCCAGATTCACTATAAGTAAGTCAGCTTTATGCATTTATATGTCTTAAAACAAAATTAAACAGCTATTTCAGAGAAAAGCTGTATGTGCTGGTGCCAAATTTCACAAATGTATTTATATATTTGTTTACTCCCCATCGTCCTAAGACCCCAGGGTAGTTAACAACAAGTTAACAAATTCACATTACCTCTGCATTTTATATGAGCAGCAAATCATAAGCATGATTGAGCACAATCTAGGGATGTGCATTGAACCAGTTCAAATGACTGGTGGTTCTGCTGGTTCGAAGGTGCGGGGGGTGACTTTAAGGGTGGGGGAACGTGCACTTACCCCTTTTTCTGCTTTCCCCCTACCAGTGGTCCGTTTGCAAAGGGTCCGTCAGGGCGGCAGCATACCTCCCTGCCACCTTGTTGCCTCGTTGGACCCTATGTCAGTGGAAGTACCCAATAAGCCTGTGTGTGTCGGCATGTGTGTGCACACCACAAACAAGTTACTTCTGCTGACATAGGGTCTGATGAGACAACGGGGCGGCAGGGAGGTATATTGCTGCCCCGATGGACCCTTTGCAAATGGAGCACCAGCGGGGGGGGAAGCAGAGAGAGGGGTAGGTGCACCTTCCCCCACCTTTAAAATCAACCTCCACACCTTCAAACTTCCCTGCCTGGTTCCGTGCAAATCCCTAGCAGAATCCACTACAAATTTTATTGCACAAAGCTAATCCAAATGTGGGTGAGGGAATTGCACAAGCAATATTGGAAAAATTTCCAGTAACTTGTTCTTAAGAGTATAGCCACCATTTCTTTCTTTCTTTCTTCTTTCTAGATCTATCTATCTATCATATTTTCATACCGCCCAAAACTTACATCTCTGGGCGGTTATTGAGAAGGGATCCTAGGAAGCACGAAAGGTGTTATTTCCAATATATTAAAAAAGTAAAGAATGGTTTAGCAGGATTGCCTTGGGTATATTGTGTAGGTTAATGTTGTTATGAGCTGTGAGTTTGACAACCCTCATTCAGTTTGCAGCTGTGTTATAAATTGGCACCTGGATGGTGTTAGGCAAACCAATATGTCTGAGGCTCAGCTCCTTGTAGGTAATATTAGTATTGATAAGACTAAGAACCCCAACTTTTAATCTAATACTTCACCAGCAAAGTATTTTACATATATACAGATTATTTTAAATGGCTTCATGATTACTTCTACATTGTTCATTGCCCTCCATGGCTATAATGATATTGATTGGTTCATAGTTTTCAGTATAATACTGATTAAATGAGGTACGTTTTATATTTTGCTGGTGTATATTAGGAATGTGCACAAAACCGGTTTGCCCAGTTCGGTTCGAATTCGAACCAGGTTCGAACCACGAGGGGATAGTTCAATTTTGGTTTTGCTCAAACCTCCCCCTGTTACGGTTCGAAATCGAACTGGTTTGGACCTCCAAAAATTAGTAGGGTGGTATAAGGTAAAACCTTATATGCTACCAAAGAATCTACACTCAGAACACATCAGAAACAACAAAACCCAGTACCCCATGGGTTAGCAACCCATGGGGGTGGTGGGCACCCTCGCTGTGGGCCACCCCAGCACCCCCAACTGCAGTTATCGGGCTGCTGAAACCTCCATTCTTCCCTATGGAGAAAAACCTTAAAGCCACTTGTGGGGTGCTGGGGTGGCCCAGAGTGAGTGGTGGTGTAGTGAACAGAGGGTGCTAACCACCCCCATAGGTTGCTAACCCATGGTACTGGGTTTTGTTGTTTCTGAAGTGTTCTGAGTGTAGATTCTTTGGTAGCATACAAGATTTTCAATGACAAACCATGAATCCACTCTCATTGCTAACCTTAAAGACACATAAACTTCAAAAATCACTTAAAAATCAGCCCTTTGCCCAATTCCTTTCAAATAATTCTGATAGCTTCCTTGCCCCCCTTGGGCACTACCACCCACCACACTCTGCTCTAGGCCATCCCTTTGCCCCCGACGTGAAGCTATACATTTGCTGACACCTCCATGCTTCTTTATGGAGAAAAATCTTAAAGACACGTAAACTTCAAAAATCACTTAAAAATCAGTCCTTTTTTCAATTCCTTTCAAATAATTCTGATAGCTTCCTGGCCCCCCTTAGGCACCCACCACACTCCGCTCTAGAACACCCCTTTCCTCCTGACGTGAAGCTATACATTTGCTGCAATCCTCATTATTCCCTATGAGGAATTCCAAAATAATTTTTAAATTCACCAATAATCAGAGGAGTGTCCGATTGCCTTGGAGTTTTGTGGGTGGTAGGCACCCCTGGGTGTCTACCACTCACCCCACTTTTGTGCCCCTAGGTCCTCTACAATAGGGGATACTGGGCTGGTTTCGTCCCATTATACCCTATGAGAAAAATAATTAAAAATCTTTCAAATATTCATAAAAAATCATAGGAGTGTCCAATTGCTTCGGGATTTGGGTGGTTGTTGGCACCCATGAGTGTTCCACAATAAGGAATAATGGGCTGGTTCAAGTCCCATTATACCCTATGAGAGAAAAATAATAAATGTCAAACATTCATAAAGTATCGTACGAGTGTCCGATTGCTTTGGGGTTTGGGTGGTAGGTACCCATGGGTGCCAGCTACCACCCCACCTATTTTTGGAGGTACAAACCAGTTCAAACCAGTTCGAACTGGTTCGAATCGAACCACCCCCAGTTTGGTTCGAATTCGAACCTGCAGCTCGAACCTGATGGCTGGTTTGGTTCGAATTCGAACCATCAAACCACCCTGGTTCGAATTTGAACCGTTTCAAGTTCTAACTGTTTCGCACATCCCTAGTGTATGTTTAGATTAAAAGTTGGGTTCTTTGTCTTATCAGTGCAATATTTATTGGAACCTTATAAGCTTTTCTGTCAGCAATACTAGTATGCAGGGATGGCCCTTTCATGAGGCAAGGAGTGGCACTCATCTAAGGTGACAGATTACTGGGACTCCAGTTGGGTGGCTACATTTCCCCTGTCATTTGAGCAGCTCTATGGGACCTATCTGACCCTTGCAAACTTTGCAAGGAGCACTTCTTGTGCTCCTTGCAAAGCTTGTAAGAAGCTCAAGGAAAGGAAAAGGAAGCTGCTGGCAACCTTACCAAGGCAAGGGTTGGTAATTGTTTTTCTGGCACTGGTTTGTGATCTCCTTGCTTCTTGGTTGGCTTGTTATCATACAGATCAAATGTTGTCATGGGCAACTGTGCCCCCATTGGCTCTGGGGAGGGAGGAGTGAGCCAAAGGAGGGGTTTTCAAAATATATTTACAGGGACTGGGAGCCAGAGAAAGAGCCCTTTACTGTCATGAAGAGGATACATCAGGACAGGAGGAAGGATCAAACAGACTGCAGGAGCAGAGAGCAGACTGGTGGTGGTGGCTGGGCCTGCCTGGTCCAGTGGAGAGAGGGAGAGAGACAGAGTGCTGGCTGACTTAGCACTCTCTCTCTCTCTCTCTCTCTCTCAACTTTTTGGAGTAATGTTAAAAAATTGTTTAAAATCGGCCACTTGCCCATTTCTTTTGTAGGTTGGGTGGTAGGTGGTACCCATCATGCCCTTTCCACCCAATCCACTTTGGTGTCCCTAGGACTTTTCCATGGGGAACAATGGGGTGTTTTGAGTTTCCCCACTGTTCCCTATGGCGGTAATACTCAAAACTTTTTGAGTTGTTTGGTCAAAACAACTGATTGGACTGATAGTTTCAACAAAACCTTTAGGTCTCTGATTGTTTAGAGTTCAAAACAAAATGCAAAATCCATTTCATGCACATCCCTAATTTGAACTGAACTGTGGTACCCAAGCCACACTGATAAGACTGGCACTGTCTTCCATTAGTGGATGATAAATCATTCAGGAGAAATCTCAGTTAGGTTAAACTAAATCACATCAATGATAGATTTGTTGTCAGAGAGAGAAAAACTTATCACTAAAAGTGAACTGAGACTGAAAATAACCAGCTCTGAATTGCAAAATAAAGCAGTAGCTTGGGAATACAGAAAAATGCACAGGTTTTAAGGCTGTGGTGAAGTGTGTTATTTTCTCCTCTAATATGATATTCTCTGCAGGACAGCCATAGCCTCAGGGGAACACACCAAACACTTAAAATGTACTCCTAGAGAGTAGTTCAAGGTGGTGACACAATTCATTTTGCACTTCTCCTGCAATGGTGTCTGTATATGTATATATGCTGCTAAAAGTCATTCAGAATTGGCCCCCCACACACACACACACACTTATTGTGACTGAAGGCATGAGTCTGCAAAAATATTTCTACTTGCCAAACCCCTTACCTTTCTAAACAATCTTAATAGCATCTATAAAAGCACTTATAGGTCCAGAATTTCATACTCTACAGGGTGATACTCAAAAGCTTTCTGCTCCTAATACTGTTTATATGGGTTGCATGCAGTGGAACATGTAACTGCCACTCAGTCATGGTAATGCCTGGTAAAAAACAGTTTTTGGCATGACATTACTTTATATTGAATATTTTCATGCTGAATTCTATCTTTAACTATATTTTGTGCAAAATAAATAAATAAAAAGCCATAGTTTTAAAGGTCTTAAGGTGAAATGAGATTCTGTGCAAATTACATGGGTTTTCTGAAAAATTCTCAGATGAAATAGATTGTGATCTGATTTATTTGTGTATATTCATTTTATTTGATGAATATGTTAATTTTGAATGCTGCATCTCAACTGTTTTCCTAATAGCCGTAAGTTTTTGAATTGAAGTATTTGATCAGGACAACATATAAGGACAACATTTAATAAAGCACACTTAAAGTATAATTCTTTTCAAGCAACTTCAAAGCTTTTTTGTGGAAATCCTGCTGTTACTTGTACAAGTTTAAAGGCAATACACAATCGTATGCTTTTCTCCTGCTGTACACAAGGAAATACACAATAGTATACCTTTTTTTTTTGCCCACATCACAATCCCTTTGTGTATGAATAAGTCTAGCTGTCACCCCTGCCTCAAAGTACAGTGTGCTTGTATGTGTGAGACAAAATTAAATGTGTGAGACAAAAGAGGTGGGTGAGACTTCACTTCTCACTGAATTGACAATGCCATTATAGAGCCATCTATGTTTGTGAATGTTTTGTACATAGAATTCTGATGTCCATAGCTGTGGCGTTAAAATACCTTTCTGCAGATTGATATTCGTGTTTTCTTGATTTTAAACAAGAAGAGGGGTCAGTGTGAAATTGCTTGGAGTTACTAGGCTGTAACCAGAGTGGAAGACATGATGTGGGTTTTAGGTTTAGTATTGTTTTTATGGCTTTGGCGAAACAAGTTAGTGGTGCTATATGATACACAAAGTCTCAAGCTCTATTTAGTAAACTACACTAAGCGTAGATGCTGTACCCAGGTACAATGTCCATGAAAGCCCAAATCTGTGTGCCAGTATGCTCTGTCCATTAAGGAGACAATGCTGTTGCTGTCTCTGGGGAGATATTCTGTGGTGCCTTGAAGTGTCCTGTGTTCTCAGTCATGGGAGAACAGTACGTTCTTGGTCTCCTAGAAAAACACTTTATTTGTAAACAGTGTGGGAATGGGCCTGTTGATGTGTTCTCATGAATGCTCTTTGGATCTATGCTTTCTGTAATGACTGGACATGACTTTAAAAACAAAATGCACATTTTCCCCAGCGCACCATACCTTGAGACTGGAGCTCCAGACTGGAGCATGTAACACACCTTGCCTTCAGATTGGAGCATGTATTTCCAGATTAATGTGTAAAAGGTAGCAGTTTTAGCAGTTTTTAAGGTAACCCACTTGGATAGGTTTAGGGATCTTAAACAGTCTCTAATAATGAAACCAAATAGAACAACTAAAGTTAGTAGTTTTTAAAGGGCCATGTGAGCATAAGCCATTGGTCCACTGAATATTCTGCAGGGCCGTCCCTAGGGAGGGTGCAGGGCTGGGGGCGAGCGGCACTCCACCTCAGCCACACTTCGCCACCGCACTTCTAACCCTCGGTTTGCTGCACACACCCCACACACTCCACATCAGCCGATGCTCCTCACTCCCCTCTTCCTGTACAATGAAATGAAATGAAAGGAATGCTTCTATAGATGAAAATTCCTTAGCAGCTTTAGGGTTAATTTAGAGCATCGATCTAAAGAGTTCCATTGCCTGTCCCCTCCTTGGAGCAAAGAGAGTGGTGACCGAACTTCCCAGCCCCATGCGAGCTGGATGCTAAATGAGAGGCCGACATGTATTCTGATTGTAGAGGAAGAATGGTTTTCTTATAAGTGTATGCTTTAGATCCATACACTCTTATATGACTCAAAGTGGCCTTGTTGCCATGCCATAACTCATGTGGCATTGTTCCTTTGGACTTAGTTGGCAATCTGTTTTGCTGGTAAGTAGCAGTCATCACTGCCTCTCCCCAAAATTTAGTAGCCAAACCAGCGTCTACAAGCATGCATCTCATCATTTCCACTCAAGAATGGTTCTTTCTTTCTGCCACTCCATTTGCTCCTGAGTATAAGGAACAGTCTTTTGGTGTCCAGTGCCCCCCTCCTTCAGGAATATTATGACACCATTCCCAGTGTACTCACCACCATTGTCAGTGCGGAGGATCTGTAGCTTTCTCCCAAACTTGCTGCTCACTCTTGCAACATATTCTTTTAGTCTTTCTAGTACTTGTCCCTTTTCACTTAGCAGGTATGTATGTGTGTCTAGAATAGTCACCAATGAAAGTAAGAACATATTTATTTCCTCCTGATGTATTAACTTGCATAGGTCCACAAACATCACTATGAATCAGATCCAAAGGATGCTGTGTTTCTCTTTCTTTGCGTGCAAGAAAAGCAGGGCATGTTGTCTTTGCTCTTAATGTACACATTGATTCAGTGCTGCAGGGGCTATTTTTAGACCCTTTACCAAATCCAACTTTTCAGCCTGACATATCATTTTGGCATCTCTATGGCCTAACTTTCTGTGTCACAAATTCACACATCCTTTGTGTGAGCATTCCTTCACAGTTTTGGTCTTTTCAGTCACAAATTCTACTTCAAACTTTACATTCTCTTGTAAAACTGTTTTAATTAGCCATTCCTGTTTATGAGTAATGAAACAGTGCCTCCCTTTACATTTTACTTCGTAGCCACTTTCTGTAGCATATTTTACAGACATCAGATTTGTTTCTAGAGAAGGCACATACAAAGCTTCTTCAATTGTTAATCCAATGGTTTCTCCTCTTTCCAGTTTTCAGAACAACTGTGCAGATCCTTTCCTTTCTGCATACATAAGGTTTCCATCCGCCAATATATAGAGATTTTACAATTTGTATCACAGTTTATAAATCTCTCCCTTTCTCTAATCAGGTTGCTTGCAGCCCCTGATTCAATGCAAATGCCACTGTTGCATTACTCAGACTTAGCTTCCAAAACCTTATCTGTTCTTGCAAGGTATATCCTTTGCTTATTAGCTTTCATCCCTGATTGCTTGTAAGTTCCGTACTCTGTGTTCCCAGGTGACTCACTCTCTTTGCAACTTTGTTTTGCTTGCCTTTTGTCTGCAAATTCTTTATTCTTGGGACGCTTATTCTGCAAGTGTTGGGGCTTCCACAAATAAAGCATTTCTTATTTCTTTACAAGATTATAAATGCATTTTCTTCACTTTCCTTTGGTTGCCTATCATCCCTTCTGCACAAATCAAAGTCCTCTAGATGGTTAATTACAAATTGTAAGTCTGCATCCTCCTTGACTTCCAAGGCACTAGTCACACTATTAAAGTAATGTGGCAAACTATTCAACAGCAATCCTATCAAAACTACTTCTGTCATGACCACCTCCTGCAGTTGACTAGACATTTCCAACATTGCAACTATGTGCTTGGACAGACTTCCTCTTTCTCTGAGTCTTTTATTGATCACTTTTCTTACTAGATGCACTTTGGAAACCACAGACTTCTTTTTATATAATACCTTCAGATTATATTTGCAATTTTTTTTGTCTCTTAGATGCACTAAGATTGGGTCACTCACCGCCAATCAAATCATTCCTGATGCCTTTTCATCTGCTCTGTCCCATTCTTTCTGCTCCTTTCGTGCATCAGCAGGTCGCTGGGTGTGCAGAACATTGCCAAATCCATGACTTTTGAGGAGCATCTCCATCTTGAAAGACTAGCGCTTATATTCAGGACCTTGCAACTTTTCAGTCATCTGGAATCCTTGTGCTGTCTCCATTTTCAAAGTCTTTCTCTTTGCTTTGCTTTCTATTTAACTCTCTAGGCTTTTCTTTTTTATATATTGGCTTCTGGGCCTAATAACCCTTTGCAGGGGAAGAATGGCAGTTCAGTCCTCAAATAGCAAAGGAAAACCAATTTGGTGAGACTAACACTGCAAGAACAAAGAAGGGAGGAGTTCAGCACTTTTATCCATGACCCCCCCCCTCCATGGTCTCTATGAGACATTGCAGCTGTGAGCTGATGCTGCCAGGGTCCTAGCTCCAACACTGATTAAGCATCAGAGTGCACCACACCTCTCATTTAGTATCCAGATCACACAGCGCTGGGAAGTTCAATTGCCATTCTCCGGAGTCCTTACTGGATCGAGGAGGGAGACGATCAAACTCCCTAATGCTGTGAGTGCTGGATATTCAGTAGCACAGCGTTAATGAGTTCAATCACCTCCCTCCTAATTCCAGTGAGGAGAGTGGCAACTGAACTTTGTAGCACCTGTGAAAGCTGGATACTAAATGAGAGGAATGTGTGTGCCCTGATGCTTAATCAGAGTACACATCGGCCTCTCATTTAGTATCCAGCTTGCATGGGGCTAGAAAGTTCCAGCCCCCTCTCTCTTTTTTCAAAGCAGGAGGGAAGCAATGGAATTCTTTAGTGCTATGCGCTACATTAACCCTAAAGCTGCTAGGGAATTTTCCTCTACAGGAACCTCCTTTCCTTTCATTCCATTTCACTGAGCAGGTTGCTGGGTGAGGAGCATCAGCTGACAGGGAGTGCAGGGGTGGTTGGGCCCGGCTGCAGGACCTGAGAGATCATGTGGCTGAGGGTGATCGCCCCGCCTAAAGGATAGGCCTGGTTTTCTGTCTGAATCATTTCTTAATATTGACTTCTGCTCTGAATTATTATTATTTTTGTTCAAATAAAGGTGATAACTAGAACTGACGTTCTCTATGTCATCCATTGTTTTATAAACTTATTTGATGTCGCTTCGTATTCACCTCAGTAAATTGTTGTAACCTTTTAGATCTTTTCTCATGTGGAAGTCTTCTCGTGCCTCCAGTCATTTTTGTTACCCTTGTCTGAACTTTCTCCAATTTGCCTCTCTCTTCTTGGAAATGGTGTGACCAGAATTCAGCACAGTACATTAACGTCAACACTTATTAGTATGGTATTTGTGCTTCCACTCCCTATAAGAGAACATTGTGACTAGTTTCTGAACTCATTTCCTCTGTTTGAAATCAGCAGCAATTCCTCTAAAGTCAGTTGAGTTAACCTTTGCCAAGTAAGTTCAATAGCAAGTTCTTATTACCTTTTAATTTTCAAAAACTTAATCTGACACTGTAGTCCTGTCAGGTGGAGAATAAAACAAGTTGTGTATTATGGTCTGGAAGTATTTACCTGAATTGATCAATCTGTACCTGAATGGTCTTTTTATAAGAGGTGAATATAGTATATAGTTATCATTTGTTGATCTGTTTATCACCTTTGAACTGAATGTTCATTGGTTAGGAAAGCCAGACTTGTTTTCTCCTATGGCTTGTATCTAGGTTCACATCAGGGGTTGGCATTGTTGCTAGCAATAAAGCCTAAACAATGTTATTACTGCTGATATGCTGCTGTATTGTGGCTGTGGATGATGAAAGTTGTAGCTCAACTACAGCCAACATGGGTTGGCTCTGGGCTCCAGTGGGACTCCCAGCTCAGAGCTGGTGGAAGGGCAGGATGGGAGGTGCCCATCAGTGTTGCCTTTGGCAAAGCCTTCAAATTCTGTCTCAGAATCCATGGATTCAGATTTTTTCTGAAGGCTGTAATCTTCAGAGCCTTCTATCCCATTTCTGAGGAAACATTTCTTGAAACCTTACCATATTATGGCAGGATCTATTGCCTCGTATGCCTCTTTGATCCTTTCTGGATAACAGAAGGGTCTGGCTTCTTCCCACAGCCTGATGGTGTTACTGCCTGCATTCTACTGTACAGCCACTCGTTCCATTTCTTTCATAAGAGCTGCTTGAGTTGTTGGTTGCTGTTCGCATCTATGACTAGCAGTTGGCTTGTCATCTCCCCTGGGATGATTTCAAGGTTAGCCTGGATTTGATCCATTAGACCTGCCTTAGACCTGGTTGTGAACACAATCACCCCATGGAGCCATCTTGTTTTCTGGGGCAAAGTCTTCCTTTTAAATACAGTGTACAGAGGCAACTTGTTCCCGTACGCCCTGCAGCACTACTGTGAACTACTTCTTTTTCCCTGTCATTTTCAAAATCATGGTTTTTGCCCCTTTAACAGAAACTGGTCATAGGGAAGGTTTAATTTCAGTGGTGTCTGGTCTGGGTTTGCAGTTTTTCCAACAGAGTAACAGTGTCTCTTACAAAGCTGCAGTATGGACTGTTGATACCAATACAGCTGGTCCTCGAAGTCTGGTAGCATATGCTGAGCTACTGAAGTGGCCCTATCAATGCACAGCCCATGTTGCCACATAAACAGGTCGCATCCTTTCAGGGAGGCCTTGAAGGTACTCTTGGGATTCACGCTTTGAGACATCTGAATCACTGTCAACCTGATATTCCCAGTGCTGACAGCACATCCTTTGGATTGCCTATGCAGAACATATTGGAGCAATTGTTTTTCCAGTTGTGGGTGTTGAGCCCTGTAGTTGGACCCCGGAGCCGGCAAAAGCACACCTTGATATCAAAGGCAGGTCTTTTGTTTTTCCCAGAGGTGCACATTTGACACATTTACCCCAACTCCCAGCCAGCTGCTCAGTTGCTGATGTGCAGAAACCTGAATCTGCTGCTACATTCCACTTTGACCATACTTTTCAGTTTCAAGGTGGTCGTGTAGCTGACTCTCCTTGCTGCCAATGAGTTCCCTGCAAAAACAAAGGAGAGATACGATGGCACCAGGCACCTGACCTGCAGGGAGCTCCCAGGGTGCCCCTGGTGGCAGAGCCAGCAGTCTACAGGAAAGAGCACCAAGGCTGCCTCTGAAGGTGGAGCTTCATGACAGCAAGGAGAGACTAGGGATGGGCCTGGACCGGTCCGGGGGCCATTGGTCCGGACCGGTCCGGACCAGGGTGGTTTGGTTCGGGGTGGGGGGTAGCTTTAAGAGCGGCTGGAGGGTTTACTTACCCCTTCCGCCGCTTTCCCGCTCTGGCGCCGTAATGTTAAGAGTAATTGGGGCGGCAAGATACCTCCCTGCCGCCCCTTCCCCGCTGTTGCTCTAAAAAACTCCCAGTAGTCCTTTGCGCCCGCACACATCGTGCGCGCGCTCCACGTCTCTGACGTGCGTGCGCGCAAAGGACTACTGGGAGTTTTTTAGAGCAACAGCAGGGAAGGGGCGGCAGGGAGGTATCCTGCCGCCCCAATTACTCTTAACATTACGGCGCCAGAGCGGGAAAGCGGCGGAAGGGGTAAGTAAACCCTCCCGCCGCTCTTAAAGCTACCCCCCACCCCAGTGCCGGACCGCAGTTGGCGGTTCCGTGCACACCCCTAGGAGAGACAGTTACACTAGCACTACCTTATAACTCAATGGACATAATGGAATGCAGCAGCAACCAAGCAGCAGGCTAGGAGTTTGGGGTGAAGGGGGAAAGCACCTTGGAGGCAGGCACCTGACTGCCAGGGAGGTCATGACACAATGGTACAACACAAGCAAGGGGCAAACTCCCCAGGGCAGGAACTGCAGGGGGCATCCAGTCTGGACTTGGGGTGAGTCAGGCAGACAGGCAGACAGACAGACAGACACACAAACACACACACCTCAGAAGACACACAGCCACACCCTGGCTGGCAACCACAGGGTGATTGACATTCAAGCAGTGCTCAGACAGGTGTAGCCCCAGGATGTATCCAGGACTGAAAGTGCGTTGAAAGTATCAATGATCAATGTGTCCTGCAATTCTCATTAATTATTGCAGTTGCTCAGAGAGCAGGTCCACCTGTTGACTCTGATGGATAGACTAGGCCTCCTGCCTGCCCTTCCTCTTCTGTATGTCAACCTGCCTGGCTGCTCAAATGACCTTCCAGGCTGCCTGGCTAATAACTCTGAATGTTATTAAATGTGGGGAGGGGGGAAAATGCACATCATAATAGGAAAAATTTGGTAATGCATCTATACATCCTTTCCACTATAACAGAGGAAGGCAAACTTGGCTCTCCAGCTGCTGTTGAACTACAACTCCCATCACACCCTGCTGCAAATTATTGTGGCTGGGGATGATGGGAGTTGTAATTCAGCAACAGCTGGAGAGGCAAGGTTGCTCACTCTTGTACTATAATCTCTGCCTTCACTATGGCATTTACTTTCCTTAGCCTCCTTCAATGAGACTATTATATTATTTTGTTCTGAGAGGATTCTACTAATATCTCACATTATGTTACTGTTTCCAAGCTAACAAGGGTGTATATACCCTTAGTCTTCTTGGGGAGTTGATTAGTCAGAGATCCTGAACCCACTTTGGTTACTCTAGTTACATACCCTCCAACATTTCACCAATGAAAATAGAGGAATGCCTCTGAATACGTAGGGATAAGAACATGCAACCTGGACACTGAGTACCTGGGAAATGCAGTTCTGACCACAAGCATGCCACTCCCAGAAAGCAGGTATTGAACTACAGGTAGAGCACATTCATGCAAGTGAGCCGAGCCTGAATCCTGCAACATTCCACAGATGATAATGGGGACTCACTTATAGCAACCAGTTCTAATATTAAGGGTTATTACCCAAGCCCCCACTAATACACATTGCACCCCTACATGCTGTGCACTGCATTGTGTCTTCATGTTGTACATCTGTTTTCATGCTGATGCACTAGAGATGAAATGCATCCACCCACCCACTTTGGAGATATCATTTCTAGAGACTTTAGGGAGGGAACTGAATCCTGAAGAATGATAACAGCAGCAATTTGTATGGGGGGGGGAGTTGAAGAGAACTAGGGACAAAATAAGGAGAACTAGCCGGCCCACATAGAGCATCTGTGCGCTCTTTGGGGCTGGCGGTTACCTCTTCCCCCCCACCTTCTGCCTCAGTCTCCGCTTCCTGACCACGGTCGGCCCGTGCCGGGCCCAGCCACCTCTCCTCCCCACCGCTACTTCTGCTCCACTTTCTCCCCCCCCCCCTTCTGGGCCTTGCCTCTGTGGCTGGGCCGGGCCCGCCGCCGCCTCTGTCCTCCACAGCCGGGCCCGTCGCCACCCCTGGCGACCGCAGCCAGGCCGGGCCCGCCACTGCCTCTGGCCTCCGCAGCCGGGCCTGCTGTGGCCAGGGCAACCTATCCTCCTGAATATGCCTTAGCCAATCAGGCACCTCCACCGCCCAGCCAATCAGCTGGGCGCCGGGACGCACATTCTAAGGTGCACCCAGGAGAATCAAATATATAGATGCTTTTCCAGGAACAAATTTTAGAAAATTAGGGACTGTCCCTGGTAGACAGGGTCAGAGTAACTAGATACCCAACTAATCTTTTTTACCAAGCCACACTTGGCACGCCATAGTATGAAGTAGGGCAAGGACCCCAGGAACATCACAATAATTTACTGGTAATTTGGAAGGCAAGAACTCAAATCACTAAAATTTGAGAGATGACATTCTTGAGTGTGACTAGATTATCTTCTTTTGTCATGGGAAAATATTGTTTGGGGATTAAGCCACAATTAATTGTTTTGATTACAAAGGTCATAGGGGAAGAGGGCATATGTATGGTATATGTCAAATTTTTTTTGATAAATGAATTCCATTAATCCATTCATAATGTCATGCTCTTCCAGAGGTTTCTCTGGATTTATGGGCAATTTTTCTATCTAGAAGAGGACCAAAAATGAAACCTTCATCTGGTTGTAAATATTAAGTTTATACCAGCAAGAATGAGTCTTTATGTAAAAAAACACCCCATGATTTAAATCTAGTCTTACTGACTAGTGATTTAAATCGATTTGATTTAAATCAAATCCACCCTGCTTATCCTAACTTACCTCATAGAGTTGTTGGCATAAATGGGACACTCCCATGTATCCTGCTCTGAGCTGCATAGAAGGAAGTTGTGCTATGCAGAAAATTGCATTGCACAAGAAAAGAAAACTGGATGGTAGATTTTTCTTTCTTTCAGCATTCCCCAAGATTATTGCAGATACATTTGTGCTGAAGCAACAAGAGATGCATTTTCTGAATAGTGAACCTTTTTTTCTGCTTTGCAGATCAGCAACTTACAACAAATGTGAGTCAGATTTTGAAGTATCCTTAGGATGGAAAAACAAGGTTCTTATCCCAGACGAAAATAATGAGGAAAAATGAAGGAGGAAATTCCTGCTTCTCCTCTTTGATTACTCTCTTTCCACTTTATTGGTTACAGCTTACAGTGTTGAAAAACAATTGGGTGTTGTCCCTTAAACATTACTATACATAAAACCGTTATAAACATTTGTTTCAAACAGAATTCACTGTCTACCGTATTTTTCCCCATACAGCATTAATTCAATATCAAAAGCAGAGAGAGGTGTTTTTTTTTTTATGGGACCAAATTCAGTTGGGAAAAGACTGCAAGTTGCTCATCTGTATTTATGTGAAAATCAAATTGAGCACTCTTTTTCATTTACACGGATGGGTCCAATAAAAACCAATCTCCACCCCATTTATGCCGTCTACTCAGAGAGACTAGCCTGGCAATAAGTTTTGAAACAAAGAAACCATATTTGTGTAATGAAGTTAGAGGTTCAGTAGCTTTTCAGCAAAAGCCTGGCAGGGAACATAAAGTGTCCATAGGACACAGGTATATTCTTTATGGTATAAAACTCTTGAAGCCATCTATACAAATCAGGGTGAGAGCTGGCTTTTAAAAGTTAGCTTTTAAAAGTTGATTTAAGAAAACAAGACCAAAAAAGTAGTAAACTTCAGAGGTGGAAAGTTTTTCAAACTCCTCCAAATAAAATGTTACTGTATTATGCTGTGGTGTTGCAGAAGAATAAGAATACTGTGTTCTTCTAGTAGGTAATAGGCTCTATCATTACTGGAAGCCAGTTCTTTATAAATTCATTTATCAATTCTCTTCACCCTCAGAGCTTTCCCTTTGTTATTTCTCTGGGTATTAAATTTAGTTATAGCTGTGGTAATATTGCTTTCCTCTGTATCTCATGGTGGGGAAGATGTTTATTCAGTCAAATAAAAAAGCAGGTTTCTGGCAATGCTGTCAAAATGCAATCACCAAATAACTTTTTTTGTGATTGATGTGGATTTCAGTTCTAATATCTAAGGGACAATGAAGCTGTGTGGTGAGGACAGACAGACTGCTTGAGGTCCAGTACTGATAGGCCAAAAAGTTTGAAAAGGCCAATTGCCACAGTGTGTGTGTGTGTGTGTGTGTGTGTGCGCGTGCCTACAAAGGAGCGATATGTCATGATCCAAGCCTACTCATATCCACGGGCATTAGATTAAGCCTTTCAGTGGAGAGTGGATCAAGGCTTTATTGATTCACCCTTAACAATCAGTGTCAGGTCTAGATCAATAGAACAGAACTGACACACCCTGGCTTTACTGTGCCCTTTCCCCTCACTGACATTTCGGAGATGCAGGTCAGCTGCTCCATTTAGGATCCTATATTATATTTGTTCTTTGTGGATACAATCTCTCGTATTTGGGCCAGCTTATTCTCAGACCCCACAATTATTGTAGGATCTAATGTGGAGGTGTTCAGCAACTTACCTTTTGAGGTTAGCACTAGCACTAGCAATAGCACTTACATTTATATACCGCTCTATAGCCGGAGCTCTCTAAGCAGTTTACAGTGATTTAGCATATTGCTCCCCAACATTCTGGGTACTCATTTTACCGACCTCGGAAGGATGGAAGGCTGAGTCAACCTTGAGCCCCTTGGTCAGGATCGAACTTGCAACCTTCTGGTTACAGGGCGGCAGTTTTACCACTGTGCCACCAGGGGCTCTTTCACCAGGCTGGATTAATTTCAGTTTGCGACTGATGATGATGTGGATAAGCTGCTTGGAGTGGTGCAGTCTACCTCCTGTTCTCCTGACCCTTGTCCAACATGGTTTATACTATATGGCAGGGGGGTTGTTGTAAGGGGCCTGATAAATATTATAAATGCTTCTATGAGGGAGTGCAGGATGCCTTCCTGTCTTAAGGAGGCAATCATTAGACCGTTTCTGAAGAAGCCTGCCTTGGATCCCTCATGGTGAGTTTTGGGACTTGGAATATGGAATTCCAGGGCCACTGTGAGTTAAGCACCAAACTTCACTGAATTATCATCACATCTTGTAATTAAACATATACTCTAGCACTGAGCTATGACTGTATTACCTCTGTTTCCGATCTCTTACACCACTTCCCAAGCAAACATATTCTTGAGAAGGGTACAGAACTGTAGGAGGAAAAGGTTGGATGATGACAGCAAAGGCCTTATAGATCTGCTCCTTTAGGCCCAGCATGTTCAAGAAGAGCACCTAGTAACCAGAAGGATCCTTTTAGTCCCAGGTTTGCTTAGCAATGAAGAGGAAGGCTGACAAGGAGAACTGATAGTGAACTTGTTAAGTTTGGTCTTTATGGGCTTAAAAAAAATAAAAATCTTGTAAAGTTTCTCCCCACCCAGCATTGTCAAAGAGAGCTCAGAAAAAGCAAGCAATTTATCAAGTGAGCCAGATAAGCATACCCATCACTCATGCAATCAGCCTGATAAAATTCCTGTTAAGTTCTGTACCACCATAGGAGAGTATGCAGCTTCCCAAATGTTTTGTGCACACTCACAACAGATTGTGAGGAGCTGCAAAAAGATCTCTCCAAACTGGAGGAGTGGGTGACAAAATGACAAATATGGTTCAGTATAAGTAAGTGTAAAGTGATGCATCTTGGGGCAAAAAATCCCAACTTCACATATATACTGATGGGATCTTAGCTGTTGGTGACTGAGCTGGAGAGAGAGCTTGGGGTCGTGGAGGACAGCTCATTGAAAGTGTCGGCTCTGTGCCCGGCAGCTGTGAAAAGGGCTAATTCCATGCTAGGAATTATTAGGAAGGGGATGAAAATAGAATTGCTAATATTATAATACCCTTATACAAATCTATTTTATTTATTTATTTATCTATCTAACTAACTATCAAATTTATACCCCGCCGAAACTTGCGTCTCTGGGCGGCCAACAACAATTAAAACACATATAAAAGTTAAAACAGTTCAACATATAACAACACTTATAAAAGTTAAAACAATACAATAATTTAAAAACCATAAAATTAAATAAACAGTATTTTTAAAAATTAAAAACCTGACAAAGCTTGAGTAAAAAAAGAGGGCTCCTACTCTCATGTGCAGACTCCAGATGGTCTCTCTTGGAGACTTTTGATCTTCAAAATCTGAACTTTTGTATGGTGTTCCTCAGGACTCCATATTGTCTCTGATGTTGTAAGATGGAGGTACTTATTGTGTGGAGTCAGAACTCTGGATACGATTTTGATCTGCCAGTTTTGGATAGGGTCATGCTCCCCCGGAAGGAACAGGTACACAGTATGGGGCGCTTCTGGATCCAAACCTGTCTCCTATGTCCCAGGTTGAGTCAGTGGCCAGAGGAGTTTTCAAGTAGCTTCGGCTGATATACCAGCTGCATCTGTTTCTTGAAATAAATGACCTCAGAACAGTGGTACATATGCTGGTAACCTCCAGGCTGGACTACTGCAATGCACTCTATATGGGGCTGCCTTTGCATGTAGACCGGAAACTGCAGTTGGTACAGAATGCGGCGACCAGGTTGGTCTCTTCGTTATCTAGGAGAGACCATATTACCCTTGGGTTGAATGAGCTACAGTAGCTGCCGATAAGTTTCTTGAAAAAATATAAGGTGCTGGTTATTACCTATAAAGCCCTAAACAGATTAGATCCTTGTTATTTAAGAGACCATCATCTTTACCATGAGCCCCAATCGCCCATTAAGATAGTCTGGAAAGATTCACCAGCATGTTTGGCAGCTAGTTGGGGATGGGCCTTCGTTGCTGCCACTGGGCATTAGAATGCGCTTCCTGTTGAAATAAGAGCCTCCTCATCTCTGGCAACTTTTAAAAAGGCACTGAAGACATTTATTCACCCAGGCTTTTAATTAAAGTCATAGTTTTAATACTTATGTTGGGTTTTAACTGATTTTAATGTTTAGTTGATTTTAATGTTTAAATGATTTTAATTGTAAACTGCCTAGAGACACAAGTTTGGGGAGAAATATGTTAAATAAATGCTGCTATTGATATTAAATTTTGAGGTTATTAATTGCACTTGCAAATATGAGAGAGGATCATTCCTGTTTTATTCTTCCATCATGGTGTATAAGAACTGAAGCGTATAGCGAAATGTTTTAATTGGTACTAATAAGAGGATCAGTGGCGGGGGTGGGATAGGAACTAGTATTGCATAGTATCTTTAAATCTAGTGTTAAAGATACATGTTTTGACTCAGTCTGTCTCACATGATATACTTTTCCTTTCCATTAGCATAACACAAAGTCTGTTCTGAAGGTTTGTTCAACTTTAATATTTTGTGTCTCTTTTTCAGCCATCACTCAGATTGAATAGCATCATGATGGCAAAGACATCTGTATGGGCAACTGGGGGAATCACATGTATTCCTATGATAATACCCGTAGTATCTGTTCTCAGTTGCCTGGGCTGTTTTTCTGTTTATCAACTCTACAAACTGGAAAAGTTGTGAGCACAAACAGGATAGTCCACAGTGGCAAAAGGCATTTATAGCTTAAGGATTGTTTCTTTCCAGATGAGACCCCTAAGGTCCATCCATGTAGCTCAGTTCTCTTTCTCTTTCTCCAGCATTGCCCAAACAAATATCACTTGGAAGTTTGGCCATGAAGGTAGTAATCCCTTGATGTTTGTGGTCACCCTTTGACAATCAGAGGTATATAATTCCTGAATATAGAGGTACCAATTTAGGTTTCGTATTAAATATCCTTTGACAGACCGAACTTCCACGAACTGGTCTAAACTTATAAAGCCATGCAAACTAGTGATTGTTGACACATCTTGAAGCAATTAATCTTATAAGTTCAGTCTGCATTGTAGGAATTTTTTTTTCTTTTTTCTTTTGGTCTTTACTGGTACTTGCTGTCCGCCAGGGAGAATGTGAGATGATATACAGTGTGTCTTCTTCTTTTCATTGAGTTTTTTCCCACAGTTTCCATTTAGCACATTTCTTAAACATGGGATGCAGGAAACTCCCATAAAGATGCACCCTTGAAGTGTTTATGGGAATCAACACCTTACTCAATCTCCCAAGAGTTCTAATAACATCTTTTTGTATTGTTAAAGACAGGGTTTATGGTTGATTTTGTTTCAAATATTTCTTGAATAAAATGGCTTTTTTGACAGGTGGATAATAGAAATTCTGCTCATATACCTAAAGCAGGAGAGTTTTTAAATCACACCTTGAATTGACACTAAAGGAAAGAAATTATTTTCATACCTTTTTGACATGGCTTATCACTTTAGAATTGAGTCAGCTACCTATAAGCATTCAATGAATTGATATAATATTGCCATGCTATTACTGTCACGCTTTCTGGTGCAGCTGCATATATGAAGATAAATGAGTGATTAAATCATCCCTGCTGTTGCATTGGTGCTCCAGTGAAATCTAATGTTTGCTTGTTTATTAAGACTCCAGGACACTGATCTTCAAAGAAAATACTGATTTCTCTTGTGCCTCACCTATGATAGGGCCTTACTTTGAACTTGCTGCTGCTAGCCAGCCCTAGAGATGGTGAAAAATGGTGGCTATGAAATTGAGCTGTGAACCAGAAAGTCACTGTTCTCAAATCTTGCCTTTGCCTAAAATATCGCTCAAGAGGAGATCTTAGGCAAGACTCTGTCCACCCACTGTTGCATCACATCCATATTGTAAGGATAATAATGCTGCCAATTTAAGAATCACTGGGATAATTTATGGGAAGAACTTTGAAAACTCTGAAGTCTATGTGACTCTGAACAACATGGTCAGAGGTGATAACATTAGGGGTGTGCACGGAACTGCCAAACTGCAGTCCGGCACTGGGGTGGGGGTTTGCTTACCCCTCCCGCCGCTTTCCTGCTCTGGCGCCCGTAATTTTAGTAGTAATTGGGGCGGCAGGATACCTCCCTGCCGCCCCTTCCCTGCTTTCGCTATGAAAAGCTCCCAAGCGCAGAGGACTCCTGGGAGCTTTTCATAGCGAAAGCGGGGAAGAGGTGGCAGGGAGGTATCCTGCTGCCCCAATTACTACTAAAATTACGGGCGCCAGAGTGGGAAAGCAGTGGGAGGGGTAAGTAAACCCTCCCCCCACTCTTAAAGCAACCCCCCACCTGAACTGAACCACCCAGGTCTGGACCCAGTCCGGACCGGTCCGGAGGCCTTTAGAATGGCCTCCGGACCGGTCCGGGCACATCCCTAGATAACATTTGACTATTAAGGATCCACTTTGTAGCCTTACTCATTCATTTAACAGTAACTTAACAGGTGAAGCATTTCACTCGTTTAATTTATGTGCCAGCAAAAGCTTTGCCTGCTAAACTACTGTGAGCCAGACTGCTGTGAAAGGCATAGGAGTAGAGCCCGTAAAATGTTGTTAGCAAATTCTTTAGATATTTTCACAGACTCAGGGTCTGTAGAGTCTAATGTAATGTATACTTTTAAGCTGACACTGAAACACCATGGCAGATGTTTTCCTAGAGGCTCCATGAGTATGCTACTCAGGTTACTTGAAGCAGTTACTGTAGCCCACTGTACTCTCTCTCCAACACGGAAGCAGTAGCACAAGAAGTGTTACTTTAACAGTCAATAAGCTTCTGCTTAGCATCTCTTCTGGTCCTTACTGTAGTATGGAACATTCCATATTTCAGTATTGCTTTGGAACCATATCCGTGACACTCTGTGGATGCAAAAGCTGGACTTTGAAGAAGCAAGATAGAAGAAGTTTTAACTCTTATGAATTTTGGTGCTGGAGAAGACTTTCGAGGATGTCATGGGCAGCCAGGAAAACAAACAAATGGATCACTGAACAAATCAATCCAGAATTTTCACTTGAGGCACAAATGACCAGGCTCAAACTATCATACCTTGGACTCAATATGTGAAAACCCAGCTCTCTTGAGAAGTTCATAATGCTGGGAAAAGTTATAGGAAAGAGAAGATGACGACCAGCATCAAGGTGGATGGACTTGATTACAGCAGCAATGAATGCTCCACTGAGAGACCTTAAAGGCCAAATTGAAGACAGATCGTCCTGGAGAGAATCTATTTATGTGATCACTAAGAATCAACACCGACTTGACGGCACTTAATCAATCAATCCATATCCACTCATTTTTCTTCCAACTTATAAATAACACTTGTGATATTGTCACCTTAATTTGGATTTTGCAATTTCCCCATCTAACTAATATAATCAGGATGTGATTAATAAGATGACATTGGGAAAGATGATGCTTCCATTATTTCAATTATGTATTTGCCAGTATATATTATTGTCTGGAAGTGGCATTAATTGTTTGTTAGGTACCTTGGTTTTGTTCTTATCAGAGACCGTAAATAAAAGGAGCTGCCATTTTAAAGTGCAGAAGAATATGATTCAAAATAACTACACCTAAGAGCAGGTGACTAATTAATTTGTGACACCCTCACATTATTGCATCTCCAAAATATATAAGCAATATAATATGTATGCCCTTGCCTGACAGGTTTCAGAAATGGAATATATTTCTGGTCCCAAATTTAAAATGAAATAGAGTAGAGTATTGGTATTTTATTAACATACTAACTCATAACTGTCAGATGTCTTCCTGGTATGAAAAGGGGATGAATGATCAAACAAACAAACAAACAGAAATTCACAGAGAATGGTGCTTGCATCCTCTGTAAATCTTTGGGATCATTCTGGGGAAGAGAAAGACTGCCTGTATTGTGATAAATGTCTACTTAAATTAATTGTGATGAATCTAACATTACTGAATAGATTGTGGGATAAATTAGCATCTTAAGAAACATGGCAATTTTCAACAGAAATATTTAAAGAGAGAGATACATTTTCCATCTTTGGTCTAGCTATGTGTGTGTTTGTCTTTTAAAGCATTGGTTAGAATACTGATGCTTATAGAATTTACAGACTAAGGCCAGTTGCATTGTTCCAAGAGTTCATATACTACCATAGCAACATAGAAGCAACCACAGCATTGGTGGTGTTCATGCTATAAGGGCCATAGCAGGGCTGGGCCTGTGTTTGCATTATTGTACCTGGGACACTGGTTTGTCCTATGAAGGAGACTAAGCCTTCTATTCATTCTGAATTAACCATTAGGATAAAGATTTGATTTCAAAGACAACTCTCCCCAACAATAATTTATGTCTGATCCTAGTTCCCTCACCACAACAGATGCTCCAAAGAAAAAGAGACAAATTCATTCCTTAACCATCCATTGTGGGTAGCTTTGGGTTCACAGAAAGCTTCCTGTGAGCCCAATCCTTGCCCCCATTAACTTAATTGTTGCTGTAATTGGACTTGCAGAACTTCCCCCCCTAAAGCAGCTGGTTTGTTGGAAGTGGGGGAAAATGGAGATAAAGGAATTGTAAAATGCTATCTTTCTCTTCCCAGTTCTTTTGGGTTTTCATTTGTTCCAACACGTGTTGATATCACTTGTTTCTTGCATACTATTGTCATTCTTAATTCTTAACAAAAGAAAAAAAAAGTAGTTCTGGTAAGAACTAATCTGCCTACTTCCCTTTCACTGTCCCTACAACTGGACTAGATTTGGTCCAGATATATTCGGCAGTTCACAGGTTAGCCCACTTGTGCCTCAAATGTCCACGTGTGCCCCATCTTGGTGGATGTGCTATTGAGGTGCCCCTGTGTGTCCATAAGACTGTAGCAAATTCGCTTCAAATCAGTTAGATGGTCCACACATTAGCCCAGTTATGCCTCAAATCGCCATCTTGAATGGTTGCATGACATCATCATAAACATTTATTTATTTAACACATTTTTATACCACACAAAACACTAGTACTCTAGACGGTTTACAACAAAGCAATAAAAACAACCAATAGAAAGATTAAAACGTTGCAACTACTAAAATTTAAAAAGTTAAAACTATTAAAACAATAAAAACAATAATTAAAACAAATGCGTCTTGAGTGCATTTTGAAAAGTTGTAAGAGATGGGGAAGCCCATATTTCAGCAGGAAGTGTGTTCCAAAGCTTTGGGGCAGCAATGGAGAAGGTCCGTACCCAAGTAGCCACCAGATGAGCTGGTGGCAACTGCAGATGTACCTCTCCAGATGATCTCAATGGGCGGTGTGGTTCCTAGCAAAGAAAACATTCTCTTAAATACCCAGGGCCCAAGCTGTTTAGGGCTTTATAGGTTATAACCAAAACCTTGTACTTTGCTCAGAAACTTACCGGCAGCCAGTGTAGATATTTTAAGATAGGAGTGATATGGTCTCTCCAAGATGACCCTGAGACCAACCTGGCTGCCACATTCTGGACCACCTGCAGTTTCTGGACTACGTACAAAGGCAGCCCCACATAGAGCACATTATTGTAGTCAAGTCTGGATGTGACCAGGTTCTATTGTTCTATGTACTATTGTTTTAAGGTCATTTATCTCAAGAAATGGACTCAGGTGGTGTATCAGTCGAAGCTGATAAAAGGCACCTCTGGCCACTGCCTCAACCTAGGACAGCAGGGAGAGTTTTGTGTCCAGAAGCACCCCCAGACTGCGTACCTGTTCCTTCTGGGGAAGTGTGACCCCATCCAGAACAGGCAGATCAAAATCATCTCCCAAGTTTCGACCCCATACAATAAGTACCTCCGTCTTATCTGGATTCAGCCTCAGCCTGTTACCTCTCATCCAGCCCATCACTAGCTCCAAACAGGAATTTAGGGAGTTTATGCCTTCTCCTGATGATGTTGACATAGAGAAAAAGATTTGGGTGTCATCAGCATACTGATAACACCCAGCACTAAAGAACAGTCCCCGAGGGACACCATCTGGAATCTGCCCAAGAGGTAAGAGTGGAACCACCGCAAAGCAGTGCCTCCCACCCCCAACCTCTTCAGACGCTCCAGAAGGATACTATGGTCGATAGTATTGAAACCCCCCGAGAGGTCCAAAAGGACCAATAGAGTCACACTTCCTCTGTTAATTCCCAATTGGAGATTATCCATCAGGCCAACCAAGGCAGTCTCACCCCATAACCCACCCAAAAGCTGGTCTCAAATGGGTCTAGATAATCAGTTTCATCCAAGACTGCCTGGAGTTGGGAGGCAACCACCCTCTCAATTACCTTGCCAAGTCATCGAAGATAGGAGACAGGCCTATAGTTTCTCAACTTTGCAGAATCCAAGGCAAGCTTCTTCAGAAAGTGTCTAATAATTGCCTCCTTAAGACAAGGAGGCATCCTGCCCTCCGTCAGAGAAGCATTTATGATCTCTTCTAGGCCTTCTACAACAACTTCCCTGCCAGATAGTATTAGCCATGTTGGGCAAGGGTCAAGAGAACAGGTGGTAGGCTGCATTGCTCCAAACAGCATGTCCACATCCTCACGAGTCACAAACTGGAACTCATCCAGCCTAACCATATAAGAGAGCCAGCATGGTGTAGTGGTTAGAGTGCTGGACTAGGAGCTGGGAGTTCAAATCCCCATTCATCCTGAGTTCAAATCCCCATTCAGCCATGATACTTGCTGGGTGACTCTGGGCCTGTCACTTCTCTCTCACAGACTTCACAGGGTTGTTGTGAGGATAAACATAAATATGTGGTACTCCGCTCTGCGCTCCTTGGAGGATGAGCGGGATATAAAATGTAATAAATGTAATAAATAAGAGGAGTCACTGGACACCTCTGATTCAGACACTGCAGTAATTGTGGGGTCTAAATCCAAGTCGGTCCAAATATGAGAGATTTTATCCACCCCAAAATAATTAAACACGCCACAGAATCACAAATTCTGATTTGAGGGAGGAGGGGCACTCACTAGTCTTCTCACAACCCTGAACAACTCCGCTGGACATGAACTTATGGACGCAATACGGGCTGAAAAGAATCACTTCTTTGCCACCCATATTGCCAGAGCATAGATCTTCAAATGTGCTCTGTGTTGTAATCTGTCAGATTTGAGTCGAGACTTCTTCCACTTGTGCTCCAGTCATCTACCTCATGTGTGACCTGTATTGTGCATCGGTCCCAAGACACTTTGGGATAGGCCCATTGTTGTCATGGCCGCTGTGAACTCTTGAGCCGCCCCAGACAAATTGGTCACAAAGTGAACATTGAAGTCCCCCAGCACCTCATGCCTGGGAGACTCCAACGCCAAACCCGAGACCAGGTCTGTCAGCTTAGTTGGGGACTCCCATCGGGCAGCGGGGCAATCAGTACACCAACGAAGTCCCAGTCTATCCCTGGTCCCCAAAGTTAGATACACACATTCAGTATGGTCAGACACTTCCACAGGGATCCTGGTCAGGGAGAGATTATTCTTATAGACCATAGCCACTCCACCTCCCTGCCCACATCCCCACACCTTCTCCTCAACAGAGTACCCTGGAGGGAGAAGCTGGAACCAGATTGGGCCACCAACCTCCCCCAACCATGTCTCTGTAATTCCTACCAGGTCTGCCCCTTCATCCAGAATCAAATCATTGATGGTTTCAGACTTATTCTGGACAGACCTGGCATTACAGAGGAGCAAGGTGAGGCTCTGTGGGAGGTTGGCACTGCTCTTAAGGTCAAAGAGCTGGCAGGACAGCCAGAAGGGGAAACAGCTAATAGATTTCTGGCTTCCCTTCCCCTGTAATGACACACTGAGCTGCCAACTTTACCTCTTCTATTCCCCACCACCATCAGAATAGCCACCGCACAGGCAGTGGACACACCCCCTGTCTCCCCATCTCCAGACAAACCAAGACACATCTGGAAAAACCCAGGACCCCAAAACAACAGAAGCCAAAATATACCACCTGTCCCTTGCCACCCCCTGAAGTGGCTCCCTCAAAGGGGTGACCCCCTTTGGTGTCACCCCTTCAGTGGCGGGCCCACTGCCACAGGGCAGCAACCCTTTTAAAAGCCAGAAAGATGGCTAATCTGGGCAGCTGATCCTCAAGAACTGTTGACTTACTCCTTACTCCCTCTGGCCCCGATCCTGCACAGATTCACCCACAAGGCAGCAGCTACAGCCCCACACGTTAGGAGGCACACAGGCTGGCAAGCTGATAACAGCAGACAGCAACCACACAGGCTCTCACTGCTGGGCAGCAGCTGTCTCTCAGAAGCAGATGCTAAAGTCTCCTCCTCTCTGCAAGGCATCTGGCAACTATGCCATTGAGGTGCCCCTATTTATCCTTACAAGTGTTCTAAATTTTGTTCAAATTGGATAGATGGTCCCACAAGTTAGCCCTCTTGTGCCTCTAATGTTCATGTGTCTGCAATCTTGAATTGGGTTAGATGATTGACTCTACTGTCCCCCGAATAGCCCTGCCAACCACCCACCTGGGCTTCAAAGGACAGGTCAGCCAAGTAGCCAGCTAAGGTGGAAGCCTCCCATCCTGAAGTGTGCAGCTATACCGTATACTGCATGAGATGGTCAGGTGGAATGGGCCAGGTATCCAAGAGGCCAGCCTGATGCCTAAGTGGATGGAAGGAAGCTACCTTACTGGCATAACTCACCCTGGTACTGGGGGCCAAGGATGCATCAATGGCCCACCGGGCTTCTGTTCTCCAAGCCTCCACAGAGCCTCCAATGTCAGCCCATTCCGGGTTGACATTGGCCTGTAGAGCTAACTCCCTGTACCTTGTTACCTTAAAACGAGAGAGGGCATCGCCTATGTCATTCTGGAACCGGGCACATGGCACAATACAAAAAGGATGTTAAACTGTAGGCTCTGAAGGACAAAGGAATTCAAGAGCCTCATGACCCTAGGCTGGGAAGACTGAGAGTTCACCACTTGCACTATTGCCTGATTGTCACACCAAAAGCGGACGGTGTCTCTTGTAATCCCTCTTGTAATCGGTGTCTCTTGTAATCTGTCCAACTCAATGGCCAATGGGCAGAGTACCACCTTCCTCTGAAATAGACTCCGAAACCAAGACCACCAGCGGCATCGAAGTGCATCTGGAGCTTGGCTTCCAGAAGTTGCTCTTCCCACCAGAAGGAAAATCCATTAAAGTTCCTCAGAAATGATGCCCAAACTGCCAGGTCAGCTCACAAGCCTTCACTGACCCTCAACTTGTGGTGAGGTAGCTTAACTCCTACAACAGCATCACGCAGGTGCCTCAAGACAGCCCTCCCAGGAGCTACCACCTGGCGGAAAAAATTCAGGTGGCCGATCACTACTTGGAGCTCCCTAAGCATGGTCTTCCGAACTAACCCCAGGGCCCCAATGAGCTCTTGGAGCACCTGAAGCTTGTCTTCAGGAAGGCGGCTATATCCCACTACAGTGTCTAACTCAGTGCCAAAAAGGAAAGTTGCATAGCGGGCCCTTCAGTCTTAACTTTGGCCAGTGGAACACCAAGCTCCTCAGTTAAAAGGATGAAGTTATCAATCAGCCAGCAGCACAAGGCAGAGGCCCATGGCCCAATGAAAAGAAAATCATCTAAGAAATGTGCGGTGTGCAGACAGCTTGTCCTCCGTCTCTGTGCCCATTCCAGGGTACTGAGACGGTTTAGTACCGGAAAGTACTAAATGCTTCAAAAGCGGCACATGAAAGAGCACCCCATAAGGAGTGCCTTGTCGAAGTAAAACTTACCCTCAAAGACAAAGCCCAAAATGTCTAAAGTCCAGCGGATGAACAGGCAACAGGCAGAAGGCAGACTCAATGTTACACTTTGCAAGCAGGGCCCCTTGGCCACATGCCTGGAGCCCTCCTTCCCATGGGACACCCACTCAATGAGTTGTGGTTGATTATTATGTCACCATCCCATCCATTCAATGGAGACAGGGCTGATAGTGGTCACCTTCTATCTTAGGCACCTGGCTCTTCCAGTGCTTTGGGTACCACTATATAAATATATATAAAACCATATAGTACCACTACACACACACACACACACACACACACACACACACACACACAATCATGAGAGCCAATTTTTCCATGTCTATTCCACAGGTTTATGCTTGGGAACGTCCTGCTTCTTACCAGGATCACTCTCCTTATGCTTCACCTCAGGCTCACAGAACCATACACTAAAAATGTCCACACACTCCCCTTTGAAAATTGTTTACTTTGTGGCTGGCAGCAGATGGTCACCAAGCAGGAGACCCAAAGCACCATACGGTGAATGCTGTGGAGATGGAACCACCCCCATGGCATATCTTCCCTCCACCCCAGATGGTATGGATGTGCAGCCCTGAGGTTCTACCCTCCCCAAACCTGCTCAGCCGCCCCTTGCGTTGCTTGAGGCCCACCAAGGAGGCCTGGAAAGGCACCTCTGAACTGTGTTCGTGTAGCCCAAAAGGGGCTGTAGCCCCAGCCACTGAAAGGCAGTATGGTCCAGGGGTACACAGGCCAAGCGTCTACACTCCTTCCCAGGTTCCCATTCTGCCTCACCTGAAGGAGCTGGTGCCAAAGGCTCAGTTGGCGGTGGGTCTGTCAATGCCAGTGCAGCAGGTATAGGGGTTGAAGGCTCACTTGGCAGAGGTGCTGAAGGCAGTTGCTGATCACGATCCACTGGTGCAGCTGGAACTGGTGCAGACTCTTCCTTATTTTTCCTCAGAAAGGCAAACTTGTCAGACAGTGCTTTTGGTAACTCTGCTCTTGCTGCCCCTCCTTGTACATTTCCTCGCCTTGATAGGCACCCCTGAAGGACCCACACCCTTCTGTGGTGTGGCCTTTTTTGCACGCTGCAAAGCTTCCATCCTGTGTGTTAATGCCCAAATTTGTGCCATATCTTCCTCATCTTCAGAGGAAGACGACTGAGGGGGCAGCCTTCTAGGGTTCTTAATGAGGTGGCCCTGCTTTTTTTGCCCAAGACCTTCTTAGGAGGCATGGCTGAACCTTAAGTACCACCACTAAGCACACAGCACACAACCAGATAACACACACCCAAACCCACAACAGAGAATTATAAGCTATGCCCTGGTGAGCCAACCCGCTCAAGAGCCTCCCACAGTGACACAGCAGACCCTTGCCAATACAAGTCAGGCCCCAATGAGTCACCCAACCACCCTCAAACACAGGTAAAGCACAGCCCCAACAGAGGGAAATGATGGGGGTACAACCAACTAGCCCCCAGAGGGCTGTTACTAGCCCCAGAGAAATGCTGCAGTTGAGAGAGGCTTATCGATGAGGCGCAGGCCGCTAAGCCCAGGCTGTGCCTGACCCCATCCACGGACAGATGCCTAGCAAACTCCCAGGGTGAAAACACCCTGATTAATAGGCCTGTTGTGAAGTCGCAGGAACCTGGCTGCTCCTGGCCACTCTCCCCGGCACCCTCGTGCTCGACTGATCAACCCCCAAAGTGGGCCACAGCCTAAATGCAAACTGCTGGGTAAGACCCACAAGGATCCTGGCCACGCCTGTCCTGATAGCTCCTATAATGCTCCCCACACTGCTTTGTGTCCTGTTCAGCCCACAGGCCACGCTGTCTGGAAGAAGAAGCTCAAGAGAGCACTTTCGAAGCCTGAAAAGGACGAACTGAAAGGGATAGGCTTGGGCTGGCCTAATGGCTTGCAAGCTTTGCCTCCTCTAAAGCCCTGCCAATCAGGGCACTCCCTGTGGCTGTCTGCTGAGGGGGTGGGACAGACCCCCCATCCCTCAGCATGAGGCTGCAGGATGGGGCATTGTTCATGCTTTTCTTTCACACAAGCCGACCCCCCGCACAGAGCATCTGCATGTTTTTTGGTGCTGGCTACCTCTCTCTCCCCACCCCCCAGTCTCTGGCCGGGCCCGCTGCCGCCGGCCTCCGCGTTCGGGCTGGGCCCGCCACTGCCGGCCTCCCCAGCCGGGCCGAGCCCACCACTGCCCTGGCCTCCATGGCCCGGCAAGGCCCGCCGCCGCCTCTGTCCTCCACCACAGATGCGCCTCAGCCAATCAGGTGCGTCCCTCCGCTCCGCTGCCCAGCCAATCAGCTGGGTTGCCGGGACGCATCCCCACAGAGGCTGAGGCACGTCTACGGGGATTAAATATATAGATTATCACTAAAGTGTTTTTATCCTATCTCAGCACTTTAAAACATACACATGTCTAAAACAAATTTATGGGCATATGGTATGTTTAAACAAGCAAATTGGCAGCAGGTAGAATCAGTCTCTTGGGAAATAGACATTCTTGGCAGTCTCTTATCAACAAAGCATGATTATTTGGATGGTGATTCTGTCTGGAGATAAAATACACAACAGTAAAGTGATAGAGCAAAATTCGTAGATAAAAAATCTAAAATAAAGAGGAAGTCCTGTTATCACCAAAACCAATGTTGAGAAGAAAGTCTGGACTTTGGGAATAGGTGGCCTCGAGAGTTACAATGCTTATTTTGATCATTGTTGCCCTGCTGCATAAGCCTTCCAGAAGAAACTTGTTACACTTGAATTAACAAGCATTTGGATTTGAATATAGGATGAATGAGTTAAATAAGGAAGGAATATTTTTATCCTTTGATGAGCTCTTAACTTTTCATATTTATACATTCTGGAAATGGTGTATTCAAAGTCAGGCAAACAATCTTCTTACTTACAGGTATTATTATTATTATTATTATTATTATTATTAATTCAATTTCTATACCGCCCTTCCAAAAATGGCTCAGAGCGGTTTACAAAGAGAGATAACAAACAAATAAGATGGCTCCCTGTCCCCAAAGGGCTCACATTCTAAAAAGAAACATAAGACACACACCAGCAACAGTCACTGGAAGTACTATGCTGCGGGTGGATAGGGCCAGTTACTCTCCCCCTGCTAAATAAAGAGAATCACCACAGTAAAAGGTGCCTCTTTGCCCAGTTAGCAGGGGCAGTTTTAAAAGGTGCCTCTTTGCCCAGTTAGCAGGTTTAGCTTCCAAGTTTGAACCAGTATTCTAAATAACCTATACGGAGCAAAGGATGGGGCTGAGGAATTAAAAACTTGAAGTCCTTCGGCATATTTCCTGAATTCCCGAAATAATTGTTAAAAATTTATTTTTTAAGAAATCAAGATCAATAATCCTTATGTTTTTCTTCACATATAAGAGCTGATCCACATGAACAAGTAGCCTCATAAAAGGCTATAAGCCTTTTGTGATGGGGTCATAGCTCAGTGGTGGAATAAATGATTTGTATACCGAAGGTTCCCTGTGCTGTCCCTGGAGCATCCCAGTTAAAGACTTCCCAGAAGAAAGGATACAAAAGTTGCTTCCCCTGACCTGTTAAACTCCCCACCCCCACCCCACAAAGTTTGTCTCCCCTTTTCCATTGAGGAAATTGGGCATAATAAACTCATTCACTGTTCCAGCCAGTGAACTTATTGAGCAGAAACACTTTTGTAGGTGGTGAAATATCCTAAGGATATGATATCCTATTGATCTTTTAAATCAGTTGCTCTTGCCTCTCTTATTATTTTTATTTTTTTTTAATTAAGTTGTTATGTCAGCCACCTAGAATGCTGTCATATTTTTTTAAACTGCAAGGTGGGATAAAAATATTTTTAAAAAACAAAATAATGAATATCTCCACCTGAGGTCTGGGAGAGCTGCTACTATTAAGAGCAAGCAATACTGGACTTAATGAACCAGTGATCTGAGGCAGCTTCATATGTTCAAAACCTTTTTGTGAAGTGGCTCACTGTGCTGGACTCTGGTGTGGAGGAAGTCACCAGGTTCGTGGTATAAGCCATTAATATGAATGGTCCAATTTTTAAAGCAGCCTCCACAAGGCCTCTATTTCTGTGCATCATCCCTAAGAAAGTATTTTATTTTATTTTTATTCTCGAAAGGGGGAATAAAATCTGCTCTGAATGGGGTATATAATTTATGAGTTGCTTGCCATTTTAAAAAAATACATGTGCATATAAATTGAGCTGGGGGGGGTCAATGTCTAACTAGGTAATTCATAAATTAATATCCTTTAGGGGGGTTTACAAATCAGCAAAGTCCTTCTGATCTGTCTAACCAACAAGCTGCTTCCAGTGCTCTATGTCCACAGTGCTCAAAGATGATGTTAGACCAGGCCTACTCAACTTTGGCCTCACAGCTGTTTTTGAGTATAATTCCCATAATCCTCAGCCACAGTGGCCAATAGCCAGGGATTATAGGAGTTGTAGGCCAACATCGCAGGAGGGCCAAAGTTAAGCAGGCCTGTGCTAGACACACAGACAGACTAAAGTCAGTCATGACCAAATCTCATTGAAATGAATGGAATAAGTCAGTCTTTACTATCTTAAGTCCCTTTGGAAGCAATGATTCTTTGACATCATCTCAGTGCTTCACACCAATGGGCTGTTCGTGTGCACAGACCTTTTTGAGAACTGTTCAGGCTTTTTCTTGAGTATTTTGGGTGGGAACCCCACCCCTACTCCTACCCCTACTCCTACTCCTACTAATGTGACATGCTGCACCTAATGAGCTAGAACAAGGCTGAAGTCTAGTACTAATTTATGGCTTAGATGAAAGCTGGTTTGTCTGCTATCCTTACTCAACTTTACTGACCACAGCATTTGCACTGTAATTAATTAAGAAGTATGTAAGTGGCTGTGTGCCTGATTTTTGTCTGTGAAGTACCATGTCTCATCTAATGTGCTTATCTTATAACCTTTATTATTTCAGTGTTTATTGTGATGAATGTTTGTTTAATAGGAATTTAATTGCTCATTTTCTATTTTGCTGTAAATACCATCACTGCAGCCAAAGGACATTCTCACTGGGATGGAGGCATTGGCTAGTACAAGTGAGCAGTGCAAAAGGCTGAGGAAGGGAAAAATCCTATGCCGGCAGAGTAAATTACACTCTGCTCCCACTTCACACTGGGACTGAGCTCAGAAATGATTAATGTGATATAGATTTTGGAATGCAGGCCAGAAGGGCAAAGAAAATGATCCCTTCATTCTCACCAGGACACAAGCCCCCTCTGTTCATTATGTTCATCCATGCTCTGTCTGTCCAAAGGAGACAAAACAAATGGAGAAAGCTGTATTGATCTCAATTGTATTCAACAAAGAGGAGGATGGAAAGTTTAGCAATAAAGTTACATAATGGAAAGAACTACAAACCATAGCTGCAGTCCTATGCACAGTTGTGCATATGCAACACGTTGATTTCAATATGACTTTCAGGTAGCCATGTGCGGAATGTGCAAATTGTGTTTGCTCAGTAGGCCAGCATAGCTTAAACCATATTTTCCCTTACCTTCATACGATCCCATGGATTTTTGTCCAGGTTACCTGAATTTCAGTGTGTTGAATTTGGTTTGACTTAAACCACAGCAGAAGTATGGAGCATACATAATTCAGCTTTGGGCGTGGGGGGTGTTTCTTTTGTTTTTAACTGTAAATTAGTAAGAGCAGCATAAACCATCTCTTGGCTATTAGATATAAACTAGTATCATTAGGAATTCCAGTAGTCTGAACCAATAACTATAGGCAAAACACACACATAACCAACACAGACATACACATTTACTTCCTGTGGATGGAGTACATGGGATAGAGCTCATAGATACAGGAGGTACTTATTTGCCTGAGTAATGGCTGGCATGTTTGCAGCAATATGCACACAGCTAAGAAAAGGGGAGAATACAAATATGATGGATACTTATATACCACTTTCAACAAAAGTTTCCAAAGCAGTTTACAAAGAAAGAAAGAAAGAAATGACTCCACTGAGCCCTGTACCCATTTGCATGAACAGTAGATCATGCCTCCAAACTTCCAAATTATTTAGATTGTGTATATTCTACAGTAATAATACATTACTCCTCTCTATATCAAGGGGCCACTTTTAAAGCATTTTGGAAGGGACACTTTGGAGCAATTGTGTCTACTGCCCTGATGAGTTCCCTATTCCAGGTTCCCACCAAGGCATCAACAGAATCACTGGCTGCACCAATATTGAAACTCTCCAAGGTTTTTTGGAATCCTACTGGATCCAGCAGCCTTCTCATGCGAACCATCTTAATAGATCCACCGCCCCTGCAGGGTTGGGTTGTGGCCATGAAACCAACCTTAACCAGGTGGTGGTCCATCCATGACTATGAGGAAACCACCAGATCTCCCACCCATGGAACACCCCCCCCCATCTGAACAAAAGACCGAATTGAGTGTGTGACCACCAACATGAGTTGGTACTGAAACTAATTGGGCCCATAGTTGCCATGGCCGCTGTGAATTCCTGAGCCATGCCAGACAAGTCAGCCTCAAAGTGGATATTGAAGTCCCCCAGCACAAAAAGTCTGGATGACTCCAACACCAACTCCGAGACCAACTCAATCAGCTCAGTTAGGGAGTCAGGGAATGGAGTGGACGGTACACCAACAGAATTCCTAATCTATCCCTAGTTGCCAGCCTTAGAAAGACACACTCAATATAAGTCAACTGTCGCACAGGGGCCCTGGTAAGGGAGATGGTATTATAGACCACAGCCACTCCACCCCCAGCCCACTTTCCCTAGACTACTTCACAGCATAGTAGCCTAGTGGGAGAAGCTGGGCCCAAACTGAGCCACTAGCCTCCCCCATCCTGGTCTTAGTTAAAGAAGCCAGGTCAGCTCCAGTGGTTCCTCTTATTTTTTTCATCTCTGTGCGGAATGAGTTTTGTTTTGGGTGTCACTATCAAGGCACTGTGTGCACAGATGCATTCAGAATGGGGCCTTTCTAATTCAACCTGAGTGGGATCTAAAATAAACTGAGCGAACATCAGAAAACTTGTGAGCGTTCGCATGCGCACACACCTTAGAGGGAACAGTGGTCAGCTCCCTCATCCATGATCAACTCATGGATGATTTGGGTCATATTCTGAACTGACCAGGAATTGCAAAGGAGCATGGCTAGGTTCTGTGGGTAGTTGGAACTGCTCCCCAAGGCCTGAGATCTGACAGAGCAGCCGGAAGTGGAAACAGTTACTAAATTATTAGTTTCCCTTCCCCTGTAAAGGCTAGCTGCTCTGCCAACACCATTTCTTCTGTTCCCCACCACAATAATAGCTGCCCCAGAGCTGCTGGACAGAGAGCCCAAACACATGACAACAAAAGGCCTGGCACAATCCACTAAAAGGAGGGCTAACAAACTTTATCCCAGGCCTCCAACTCCACCTTAATATAACCTTCCCCCAGACCTCAGTCTCACACCAAAGGCCGGCCCCTTTGGCAGCCGGGTTCACCGGCCGCCTACAGGCGGTCTGCTCCTCCGATGTGCCCTTTTCCTTTATGCTCCCAAGGACTCCAGAAGTCTCCACACTCATGAGAGATTCTGTTCCTCGGGGGCAGATGGAGGTGGTCAGCAATCTGATAGAAGGCACAGGTGGAACAAAAAAGCAAATCAAGCTGCAAGCAAGCTGTACTTCAGAAGGACCAGGGCTGAGGCAGGAATGCTTCAGGCAGAGGTGTGACTGCTGTTATTCTTTGGGCAAGGTCAAGGTAGCTGGCAGAATCTATCCTCCTTTCCTCACCTCACCTCCCTCGGTCCCCCCACCCACCCTGTGTGAGAGCACTGCAAAATATTCCCCTTAGGGGATGGGGCCACTCTGGGAAGAGCAGAAGGTTCCAAGTTCTGTCCCTGGAATCTCCAAGATAAGGCTGAGAGGGATCCCTGCCTGCAGCCTTGGAGAAGCTGCTGTCAGTCTGTGTAGACAATGCTAAGCAAGATGGACCAATGGTCTGACTCAGTATATGGCAGCTTCCTATATTCCTATGATATGTTTCATCTTTAGAGTCTCTGTGAAATTTAACAATGATAAAGGGAAACAGAGATGTGCACAAAGTGTTTGGTACACATCTGGGGGGCGGAGAGTGGTTGCTTTAACATGGGAGAGGCAGGTTTTATCTGCTCCTCTGTTGATCCTTCGCTGCCCCACTGCAGCACTGTTCATATTAAGCAGCTGCTGCTGCCTGTTCTTAAAAGCATGGGGCTGCTTCTTGCTTGAGAACACCTGCAGGTGGTCTTCCAATCACCGCCATCACCATACTCCCAGTGCTCCCCCTGGGATTAACCAACATGCTGACCATTCAAATGGCTGACGTGCATCCTCAGAGACCCTGTGCATGCCAGTGTCGGGCATAGGGGCAGCTGGGAGATGCCCTGTTGGCATGCAGTCAATCCTGGGGGGGCACCGCGGCTATGATGAAGGCAACAATTAGAGTAGGATGTGTAGTTATGCACCTGCTCTCCTCTGCTTTAAAGGGGCTGAGGAGGCCCTCATTTTTAAAGGGAAATGCCTTTCCAAATAGCATTTTGGCATATCCCTGCTCCCTTCAACAGCTATGTAAGCTGCAGTGGGGGAGACAGTTGAAAGTCCTTGGATTCTGTATAAGTTACCAGATTTTTAAAAGAGTAGCTACAGCAGGCCTGCATAATTTTGGTCCTCCTTCAAATGTGGGACTTGTCTCTCCATCATCCCTGACTATTGGCCCTTAGGCTGGGGATGATGGGAGTTGTAGTCCAACAATAGCTGGAGGGCCAACGTTGTGCAGCCCTGGACTAGAGGAGAACCTGTTCCTCTTCATTCTACAAATACTAATGTTGTACATTTGTCTGTAGTCAGTACACATAGGGAAAATACTAGTGAATCAGATCTAATGGCTGTTTGGGAGCCTGTGATGGAGCTGTAGCCAGCCCTAATTCAGATTGTGTAATGGACAAACACGTCCTTGGATAGATTAGTATATGTATCATGAGAATGTGTACGGTCAGTTACCTTTTAGGAAACAGTAAATGGGGGTCTCTCTTACTGCCAAGGGCTCATTTTACCACCAAGGTACACAATACACATCCTGCCTACCTAAGGAAGCCACAGACTGATAAGTGTCCAGATAAGTAGAATTTTAGGAAGTATTTCTTTTCAGATTTTTATTATTATCTTCCCCGTTTGCTCTTGTAATTACAAAGCACCTGAAAGGAACAGCTTCAAAACTAACTTTCCAAAAGTTGGGCCTTCCTGATGGCCGCAGGCAGGCCCGAGTACTCACCCAGTTGGGGGCCAAGAAGACGGAGGCAGTATAGCACCTGGGTACAGGCAAAGTCAGCTGGGACCCTACACAGTTGCCAGGGAAAGCCAGAACACACAGGAACCCACGGACTGTGGATGGGCCAGCCTGGCCTAACAGGTTGCCTCCTGGTGGCAAAGAGGAGAAGGCAGGGCCTCAATAGTTGGCAAGGGAGGGAAGACGCAGGCAGCTACATTGAAGAGGGTGGAGTTGGGAGAGGCTGGTTGGGATTGCCTTGATTGCAGAACTTTATTTAAGGCTTGGATGGCCAGGAATGAGGAAGTCTGGAGAGATGGGAGTGATTTGGAGCTAGAGCCTCCTGGTGAGGAGCAGTCTTACCCCTCTCCCTGACAGCTGCTGGAGGAATAGGGTGACAGTTAACCCCCTCACCAGCACTTCTGAGGCCACTTCCATAGCCTATGAACAGGATCAGAGGAAGGGAGGCAGTTGGATACTGTGATTCCAAGTCTGTGCGTGACACCAAATGACTAAACCCAAAGAAAGCAAAGTATTGTTTCCAGAAGTATAGACCAGAAGATAGATTTTTCCCAACTGGTAGAGTCTGATATCAGATTTCAATTGAATTATCTGTCATGGTTCCAATCTAGATGTTGGGATGTGAATGATTATTTGTAGTCTAGTAGCTTTCTAAAATCTTAAGTACAGAGAAACTTGCATCAATGCTCAGCCAGAGCAGAAAATTTGAAATCATGTCTATCTTTTGATTTCTTGTGTTTTCTGTGCTGTGTTTTGCCAGTAAACATATTTCTTTTTGATATCATCTACATTAGTGTAATTTTGCAAGGTGTATGTTTCTATGTAGTTCAGTAATATTCTAATCTGAAGAGTGAGTACTGAGTGAAACTGAGAAGACCCCATATGAAATAGGGACTATAGATCTGAGGTCTGCCCCAAGCAAATCTCTCCAAGGGCCCCAACCTAAGAGTAAGAGGTTGTTCACACAACTGTGTGGGTGGTGGTGGGGAAGATTTCACTTAACTCACCTTCCCCCAAATGATTGACAAGATGTTGCTGGGAGCGCCATCCATGCTCCCACATGATTCATTTCCAGGAAGCTGGGATGATGCACTCCAGGTATTCCACAATGCATCACACGTCCTATAAATCTTGACCCAGCTATGGATCCTATCCTTTTCCTATTTCTGTCTCTAAAGAATGTAACACTGGATTTTTCATGAATTCCTGGTTTGAGTAATTTTTATTCCATTTGTTTTGGTTAGACCTGTGACCTAAGGGTGTAACCCTTGCCAGACTCCTCCTAAGAGGGGAGGGATATTTTTATTTTCTGTATATCTAGTAATGCCTGTGTATCTTTTCGGGTTAATAAAATATGGAATTGCATTATTAAATTCAGCATTATTTTGAAAATAATTCTCAATCTGTATTATTTCTGTGCCTCCTAACAAATTATCATCCCCCTGCCCCCACCCATCATTCGTCACCTTCAGTGGCGCAGTGGGGAAATGCTTGACTAACAAGCAGAAGGTTGCCAGTTCAAATCCTTGCTGGTACTATATAGGGCAGCAGTGATATAGGAAGATGCTGAAAGGCATCATCTCATACTGCACGGGAGGAGGCAATGGTAAACCACTCCTGTATTCTACCGAAGAAAACCACAGGGCTCTGTGGGTGCCAGGAGTCGAAATCAACTTGACAGCACACTTTACCTTCACCTTTACCACCCATCATTCATGCTTTCACTCTTTAAAAAAAAGAAAAGAAAAGAAAACACACCAGAGGAACAATGCAGTTATAGGATTTCAGTTCATTCCTTACTGAGAAATAAGCAACAAAGAGAGTGTACATCCTAATAAAAAGTGAAATCTGAGTTTATTTTCAGATTCAATATTTTTGTTTAACTTTCATCCCAATGCAAAAAGTGAGAAGAGGAGCTTTCCCCTCCTCCCCCAGTATCAGATTGCAATTTAAATGAACTGGGTTTTTTATGGATGGCTGCAGAAACTCTTTATTCACACTCTGTATACATCTATCAGACACTCTGCAGAATTTTACTGCAGCAGCAGGGGGAGAGCTAATCAGAATCGCCCAGTGGAATGTTATGATACGAAAAAGTGGAAAATATATTACATATTTATATAGTCTATGGAAATGCATTTGGACAGGAAGAGTGCTTATAATGCAGGTTCTTCCATTACACTGCCAGCAGTCTGAAGCAACCTTTCCTGGAATCAGATGTGGGACATTTCCTTGTGTGTATGCAGCCACTGATGCAACCACTCTCAAACTTTGGTATATGTGGGCCACATATAAATAGGTTGGCTAGATAGTGATGTATTAATCACTTCCAAGAATTTTAAGAAGGTGGGGTTATATAATCAAATACGTTGGAAAATAAGACAATGAATATTTTATTTATTTATTCATTTAATAATTCAATTTCCACAATTCCTTTCATAAAAGTCATTCCAAAGCGGTTTACAAAAATTAAAATACAATAAAACTCCATTAAAACCACATTAAGATCAGTTAAAACAATGACCATAAAAACACCAAAAACCAACAGCCGTAAAAAGACAGAATAGCAGGAGAACTGAGAAACCTGGCAGCCCCTAAAATCACATTCTAAACTGTGGTTGTTGAATGCAGGGGAGTGGGGGTGGGGGAGACAAAATACCCCTGCTAACTTGGCAAAGAGGCACCTTTTAATGGGATGATTCTCTTTATTTAGCAGGGGGGAGTAACTGGCCCTATCCACCCCCAGCACAGTACCTCCAGTGACTGTTGCAGGTGTCCATCTTATGTTTCTTTTAGATTGTGAGCCCTTTGGGGACAGGGTGCCATCTTATTTATTTATTATTTCTCTGTGTAAAACCACCTTGAGTCAATTTTGAAAGGGCAGTATAGAAATCGAATAAATAATAAATAATAATAAAATGCTTTCAAGGATTGAGAGCCTCTTTGAAACACAGGGCTAGTTCAACTGTGTGGTTCCATTACTGAAATTTTTTCCACAGACTGATACCTGCTTCCAGTCACATGATGATGTAATGTGTAAACAGAAAGTTCATGACTGCCAGGTCTTACTGTATGTTTTATAACAATCTAGCAATTGCATAGCTATTTCTTGAGCCACCATAACAAAGGGATTGCTAAAACGTAGTGCAATGTATATTGATATTCTTTAGCAGTTTTCCCCATGTGAAGCTGGGCAATTTGTTGCACAAAATAGCATTTGTGTGAAGAAACTTCAGCAGTGGGACTAAACATATCAATTGGCCTTAAAGTATTTGGGATTTATTTTATTTAACCTAAATGTTGGTTATGAGATGGTTTAATGATAGCCAAGTTCTTCACATTTTGCAACCTTTACAAGTTACTTTCACATATTTTAGACAAGTTGTTCTAGTAAGAACTAATCTACCTACTTTCCTTTCACTACCCATACACCTGGACTAAATTTGGTTCAAATTGGTTAGGTGGTCCACAAGTTAGACCTCTTCCACCTCAGACGTTCACGTGTCTGCTATCTTGGTTTGGGGTGGATGACATCACAACAAACTATGCCATTGAGGTGTCCCTGTGTGTCATCCACTACAACTGTACCTAATTCGGTTAGACAGTCCACAAGTAAGCCCACTTGCACCTCAAACATTCACATTTCCGCCATCTTTGATTGGAGTGGATGACATCACAAACTCTACACCGTTGAGGTGTCCCTGGGTGTCCCTACAACTGTACCCGATTTGGTTCATCTTGGTCCAGGCATTGCAAAGTTGATGGGGGGTCTGGACACACACGTGGAATGCCAGGTGATCTTATAAGCCTACTAGAAAGTAGGCTAAAAATATGGAACAGAAGAAAGGATTTTTAAATTAGCAGAGATATCATAAGGAAGCTAAAGAGAAATGCATTATGTTCAGAAATGGAACAGGTAGAGTGACAAAGATTATGAATGCTGCCCAAAATTATTATCCTTCTTCATTTTCACTCTTTTGATCAAGAGCTGATTTGTTTTGGGAAAAGATAATACTTTAGGCATGTATAATTTAGTAAGCTATGTAGTTGGAAAAATTATCACCTTGCTTCCCTTCTGACATTCAAAAGACAGCCAGCACATCTTTTTAAAAAGTTTATCTTTTGACAATATAGTGTTAAATATTAATCTACCTAAATTCTTCAGATTCTTTCCATGTCTAAGATGTTGCAGAAAAGTTGGCAAAGTTTCTTTTGCCTGTGAGGGTGACAATCTAAATTATTAAGGACATAATTTTAAGGATTGTTTTTGTGCCGGAGAGTAGCTTCTCTCCAGGCTGCCAAGGGAGTTTTACCATTGAACTAAATCAAAGCAGTGAGATGTCAGCAACATACAGGTTGGAAATTCCTCCATCTTGGCATTGTAACCGAGTATCTTTTGAAGCTGATGTAAAACTATCAGATTTCCCCATTTTCCTTTAGGATGACCTGGATTAAATAAGCCACTTGCTAATAAGATAGTGAAAATATTGGTCAAATGATTTTCTTGTCTTTGATATGAGACTGTATATAATTACTGCAGTGAGACAACATCCAGTTTGGGTCACATGAAAATGAATATGAGTTCACTTACAAATTTGCTTATTTTGACCACCACACAAAGTTAGATAGAAGATGGCATGGCTAGTGGCCCCTTAATAGAATAACATTGAAGTAACAAAGGTATTACACACCAGAATAGGCATTACACTAACAAATGTGTGTGAAAATAGGGCTGTCTATTTCCAGATATCCTGGACAGATCATCCTGGAGAGTACCTGTCTGTGTGGTCGCTAAGAGTCAACAATGACTTGACGACAATCAATCAATTTCCAATGGGGTCTCACTTTGCTGAGAGGATTAGCTGCCTTTTAAGCCTTGGTTCAGAAGCCACGTAATGGTGCAGTGGGGAAATGCTTGACTAACAAACAGAAGGTTGCTGGTTCGAATCCACACTGGTATGTTTCCCAGACTATAGGAAACACCTATATTGGGCAGCAGCGATATAGGAAGATGCTGAAAGGCATAATCTCATACTGCACGGGAGGAGGCATTGGTAAATCCCTCCTGTATTCTACCAAAGGAAACCACATGGCTCTGTGGGCGCCAGGAGTAAAAATCAACTTGGCAGCATTTTACTTTAAGCCTTGGTTCAAGCAACTACACCTACACCCTTACCTTCCCACCTGGACTTATCACAAATTCAAGGTTCAACGGTTTCCAGTGACAATGCTTCCAAGTTCTAATGCTGCCATGCATACAGTCCCTTACCAATGAAATAATATGATGAAGGAGCAATGTGCGTTCCTCCTGTACACCATGCAATAATTGCCTGTGGATGTGAAGATCAATCCTGATAAGTTGGAGATGCTGTTGTTGGATCATTCATCAGCCTGGGAGATGTCTGGATAAGGCTGCAGTGCCCACCAAGTGCCTTGGTGGCATGAACCACCTTTTACTAGTTGTGTCTGGTGCAGGGGCAACTACTCCTAGACAGAGAGAGCCACAATCATCCTTGCTCTGGTAACATCCCATTTTTACTATTGCTCTGCATTGTACATGGGGCTGCTTTGGAAAACTGGCTTACATACTGCACAGTGAGCTTTGGATACAAGAGGACTATTCACTACTCACCAGCCCATCAATAGTCCTAGCAACATTAAGGGCTCTTCCATGCCACTGACATACATCATTCCCACAACTGTCATTCCCACATATGAATGCACTAAAGGTCTGGGTGAATAAAAAGTCTTCACCTGGTGCCAAAAAGTAGGGTCAGGTGAGCATTCCTTGGAAGAGCATTCCAAAGATGGAGTACCACAACAGAGAAAGCACTATTATGGGTCACCATCTGTCTCCAGATGAATGGACCACCTATTGGGAATGAAGTGAGCATTGGTGGCACAGAGAAGTCCCCATTGTCTCTAGCCGTGCTGATGGGCTGATGAATGACTCAGAGCTATGTGCATGGATCCCTCTTGGAATAATTTGGAAACTCACATTAGTACAACATATGACAATGAGGTTACTAACCAGAGTCAGGCATATGAAATGTATCTCTTCAGTGTTTAAAAACTACTGCAGTGGCTACTGTCAGTTTCTAGGCTGAATTCAAGATGTTACTTAAGTCCCTAAGCTATTTGGGGCCATGATGCCTCAAGGACCACTTTACTCCACATGAACCTGCCCAGGTATTAAGATCTTCATTGGACACCTTGCTGCTCGTTTCCCAATACCTGAAATAAGCCAAATATTAGTATTTTCTCTGTTGGTACTCCATCTTTGGAATGCTCTCCCCAGGAACACTCATTTGGTCCTCCTTTTTGGCATCAGGTGAATATTTTTATGCATCCAGGTCACAGCTGTGATGATGCAATGCATCAGTGGCACAGAGAAGTCCTCATTCTCTGTATGCCCTCTGTATGCCCTCCAGCATGTTTTTTTCTGTTGCTGAATTTTGGACTTGGGCACAAGTTTGGCATTTCTTACGTTAAAGATAAACAAACCTAGAACAACTGTAAGGATTTGCAAAGCACACCAAAAGAAATTAATCTAATGCAAGCCAACTAGAAAACTGTTCCCTGGCTAAACACTTCAGAAGCCTAAAGCCCTGGCTTCCTTCACCCTTGAACTCACCCCAAACTCCAGAAGAGAATTCAAGCTTCCTTCAATCCTGTCTCTTAAGTATCTGAAGATGTCCTTCCATGAGAGAATTCTTCAGGCTAGCTGTTGACCATGATGCAGCAAAAGCAAAACAAAATTTTAAAAAAAATCCTTGCTGCTCACTAAGCCTTCTGCCCGCACTCTCTAATCTCCTGCCTAACTGCTTCTGCACAAAGACACACTTCTCTTCCTGCATCATGGGCCTGAAGGTCCCGCCCACTGTGTTCTGAGTGGCTGATCCCTAGTCTGTCAGTCAGGACAGGGTACACTTCCAGTTCACTCTTTACAGGAAAGGAGAGGCTGTTACAGCCTGTTAGTTACAATTACAAACGGCACCATTGAGGTGTCCCTGTGTCACTCACTGCAGCTGTTCCAAATTTGGTTCAAATCAGTTAGACAGTCCACAAGTTTTCCCACTTGTGCCTGGAACATTTATGCATCTGCCATCTTTGGTTGGAGTGGGTGGCATCATAACAAACTACACCATTGGGGCATCCCTATGTGTCCATTCCGCTGTAGCAAATTTGGTTCAAATTACCTTACCTGAAGAAGGTAAAGGATACAGACTTACAATTTAAAAGCACTTTTCACTTGGAGAATGCCATTGCTGTGGTGGAGGAAGAAGCTATGCAAGGGTTGTTCCAAAAGCCACTGAAGAAGATCAGGAGGATCGAAACGTGTTTGGCTGGCATAAAGGAACTACTTTGACTACATACTCTTCAGAGGAATTCCAACAATAAGAGCACAGACTTTGGGCACGCTCCCACACGCACAATTACAGTGTGCTTTTTACATACATTTTGAAGGAATGGCAGTATTATTATTCTATGGAATTTTATTTGATTAGAGTTTTTATCATTGTGATTTTACATGTTTGCAATGTACATAGTGAAAATGAAACTGTGGTTTTCATGTTCATAACAGACTAGGATCTATAGAATACTATATGTGGTGGGTAGGGATGTGCGTTTCGTTTCGGATACAAAACGTTTTGTGCACAAAACAGGCCATTTTGGCTGTTTTGTAGCCAAAACAAAACACCCAATGCTCAAAACAGAAGACTTTGTAGCCAAAACAAAACATCCCTGTTTCGGATACAAAATGTTTTGTTGTTTCGGCTGTTTTGGAACTCCATTTTGCAATCGCAAAAAGTCTTTCTCCTTCAGTCTACATTTTGAGTTTTGACATCTGTTTGAATTTCCAGCCCACAGACTGGCCAGTGAAAGCATGAGCTGATCTGCTGGCAATTACCTCCTTATTCCTTTTAAGCAAATTTAAGGATAAATTTTACCCTCATTGCCCAGTGGGGCAGTGTGTATTTCATTGTTGTTGTTTCACACTGTTGTGTATAGATCAATTGCATTTTGGGCGGGAGGGATGTGGATGTGCATGACCTTTGGAAATCTGCCTGATTTTTTCCAAAGCTCTGCTGTTGTTAATGTGTGATGTTGATGTTATTTGGGGTGGATTGGGGGCAGAAAGGGGGCTTTGGGGGCATAAGAGTGGTTCAGGTGGTAATGCTCCAATGGGTGCCTGCTGCCACCCAGATTCCAAAGGAATTGGAAAAGGGCTGATTTTTAAAGAATTTCTGAAGTCGACATGTCTTTGGGGCAGATTTGGGGCAGAAAGAGGGCCTGAGGGGCAAAACAGTGGGTTGGGTGGCAGTGCTCCAAGGGGTGCCTGCCACTTTCCCTATTCCAAAGAATAGGGCAAGGGGCTGATTTCTTAGGAATTGTTGAAGTTTATGCTTCTTTAAGGTCCCCCCCCCCCCAGGGAATAAAGGAGGTTTCAGAAGACCCATAACTCCACCTGGGGGGCACTGGGGTAGCCGGGAGTGAGTGGTGGTGTAGTGCACACAGGGTGCCAACCACCTCCATGGGTTGCTAACCCATGGGATGCTGGGTTATGTTGTTTCTGAGGTGTTCTGAGTATAGATTCTCTGGTAGCATATGAGATTTTCAATGACAAACCATGAATCCACTCTCATGTGCTACCAGAGAATCTGAATCTACACTCAAACATCTCAGAAACAACAGAACCCAGTACCCCATGGGTTAGCAACCCTATGTGCTCTACACCACCACTTGCTCTGGGCCACCCTGGTGCCCCCCAAGTGCAGTTATGGGGCAGGAATTATGGAGGTCCATCATTCCCTAGGGGGAAGAACTTTACAGATGCGCAAACACCATTACATCTTTAAAAATCAGCCCTCTGCCCAGTTCCTTTGAAATAATTCTGGCAGCTTCCTTGCCCCCACTGGGCACTACAACCCACCCTACTCTGCTTTGGGCCGCCCCTTTCCCCCCAACATGAAGCTATACTTTTGCTGAAACCTCCATTCTTCCCTATGGAAAAAATCTTATACTTCAAAATTTCACCAAAAACCAGCCCTTTGCCCAATTCCTCTGAAATTTGGGTGGTAGTTTCCACCCATTGGGCACTACCACCCCCACCCACTAGTTTTTCCCTGGGGCCATTTTTCAAAATCCAAAACATTTCGGATTCGGATTTTGCAATTTTGAACAAAATTGGGGTGTTTTGGATTGGCTGATTTCGAACAAAGAACAAAACGGGTGTTTCGGATCCGGGCCAAAAACAAAACAGAAAAAAATACAAAATGCACAACCCTAGTGGTGGGTGATTTGTTTTTCTCATTTCTGTTGGTTCACCATAACAAACTACACCACTGAGGCATCCCTATGTGTCCAATCAAGTGTAGCAAATTTGGTTCAAATTGATTAGACTGTCCACAAGTTAGTGCACTTGCGCCTCAGAAGTTTATGCATCTGCCATCTTGAATTGGGGTGGATGACATCATCACAATCTTCGCCGTTGAGGTGTCCCTATGTGTCCCTAAAGCTGCAGCAAATTGGTTCAAATCGGCTAAGCGGTTCACAAGTTAGCCCACTTGCGACATCATCACAAACTACACCTCTGAGGTGTCCCTGTGTGTCACTCACTACAACTCTACCTAATTTGGTTCAAATGGGTTAGGCAGTCCACAAATTAGCCTACTTGCACCTTAAATGTTCACACGGGCACCATTTTGAATTGGAGTGGATGACGTCATCGCACACCACAACATTTGGGCATCCCTATGTGCATCTACAGCTGTAGCAAATTTGGTTCAAATCGGTTAGGCAGTTCACAAGTTAGCCCACTTGTGGCTCCAAAGTTTACTCATCCACCATCTTGGATCGAGGTGGATGACATCATCACAAACTATGCCATTGAGGTGTCCCTATGTTTACCTACAACTGCCCTCGATCTGGTTCATATTGGTCCAGGCCTTTCCTGTAAAGTTGATGTCGAAGTTGATATCGGAGAACACACAGACACACAGAATGCCGGGTGATCTCCTAAGCCTACTAGAAAGTAGGCTAATAAAAACAGATAACTTTATTTGATTAACAAATAAAACAAAGATAGAAGACTGTGTTAAGCAGTGTTTGTGTATCCTGCTTAGTTACAGTTTTAGTTTGAGTGAAAATGTGAGGCGAATGCTGCATGAGGTAGTACCGACCCCTAACCAAATCGTAAGTCCATATTTTCTTCCCTAACACTATCAAAATCAGGAATCTCAAAGACAAATCCTTCCCTCCTCCTAGTGTAGCAAAGTCCCCTACTTTAGGCTGAGTCAACTTCAGTTCTACTCACTCACCAGTGAGGGTTCAGGCCTTGCAGCTTTAAATAGGATCACTTGCTTTGGAACTTGTGGAGGACCCTGTGCCTCCTGGTTTCTTCACACGATGTTCCCACTGGTTTCCCCTTAGGTCTGGCACAGCTTTCTGTGGTTCAGGGCTCCACTTCCCTCCATCCACTTGTTTTCCCCTGGCCTACTGTCAGCAAAGTAATTTCAGCTCTCTCTGATGCTCCTGTTTACTATTGAGTCTATATTTTTGCTCTCAGGATCCTCCTTAGAACCTTCTCAGCTTGCTGTCCTTGGCCCTAAACATCTTTTTTTCTCCTCTCACCAAAGTGGTTGTAGTTCTCAATTCCTTTCAGTGGACCTCAGCATTGCATTCTTACTGCCTCCTGCCATTCCACTCCTGATGCAATGACCACTTACATTTGGTTATCAGTCCTGCAAAATTTGAATATTATGAGGTGTGCCAATAATTTTTTTCAGTTATGGCACCTCCAAGGCACCACCCACTTCACCTTCCTGATAGGCAGTTCCCAAGAGTTTTTGTTACTGGCCTAGTTGGCAGGCTTCTGTGCCTCACTCAGGCCTTAAAAAACAACACACAAACACTACACAAGCTCTGTAGATCATTATATTTAGTCCAGTTCTCCACACCCACAAATACTAAATATGATGCCTTGACCTAGGTTGACCTTGTATCATTTCTACTGCATCAAGTCTTTTGATATTCCCATTCAAAATAGTTTGTTAAACTTGCTCACACTTTGAAATGCATTAACAAGGCAGTATGGTCTTCAGCTTACTTTAAATTCCAGAAACACAGATTGTTAGATCCCTGTGCAAACTCAAATCTGACAGTAGTTTTCTACTTTTGCACATTTAATCTTCCATCACCTTCACTGCTCTCTGAATATTTCATCCAAGCTGAAGGCTTTATCGCACGCACAATGAGCCCAAGATAGCTTGATATTATCTCATGGGAACACCTCGCTATTGCCTGGTTAATATCAAAGTGCACTTGATGAGTATTATGCCTCTGACACTGTGCAAGTCAGAGGGACAGAGCAAAGTCTCTTGTGCAAGTTCAAAAAACCTGATGCTTCTTACTCCTTACTCTGTATAATATATACTAGCAGAATCTAGGTCTCCCCTCCCCCTTATTCCAGCAAGCAATAACTTAGTAACTCAGTTTCAGATAAAGGTTTTCCAGTCCACCCGTCAGAAGTGTTCAAGCTGAGACTACAGTGATCTCCAGTTATGGAGAGCTTCGGACTTTGGCATCTGTTCTGTCAAACCATTACTGTTTTCATTTTGCCAAGAGAGTTTTTCCCCTGCATTGATCTTCTTTTGCATTCTCTGTTATCTTCAGAGTGGAAAGCATGAAATAATGTCACAAAGTGATGATACAAAAGCTCATTTATTCAGAAATACCATTGAATATCATTTCCAAATAATAATTTAAAACTGCTAAATCAAATCTTCCAGTATTATTTTAATTTGTTTAATTTTATTAATCTTTTACTTTATCTTCTATCCGTTTTTTTAATGTAGAGGTAGGTGGAAGAAAGACCTGCTTTGGAAACAAAATTAAGTAATTAGGAACTCTAAAATCCAGAAAGAAATGTGGATAAGGAGAGTTGAAAATTATATAAATCATCCAGTGACTTCCGAGCAGTAACCAAGAATTCAGCTAAGTCTGATACCTACAGAACATAGAAGGACAGGAGCTGTAGTTCAAAGTGGAATCAATAGTACTCCCATACATTCTCCATCAAAAGAAATGTGCTGGTCTTCATGGTAGCATTTGTGGAAACTGCAACGTTCTCTTGTTGCAAATCAAGAAAGAGAGCTGGTCTTGTGGTAGCAAGCATGAATTTTCCCCTTTGCTAAGCAGGGTCTGCCCTGATTGCATTTGAATGGAGACTACATGTGAGCACTGTAGCAATAGCAATAGCACTAACATTTATATACCGCTTTATAGCCGGAGCTCTCTAAGCGGTTTACAATGATTTAGCATATTGCCCCCAACATTCTGGGTACTCATTTTACCGACCTCGGAAGGATGGAAGGCTGAGTCAACCTTGAGCCCCTGGTCAGGATCGAACTTGTAACCTTCTGGTTACAGGGCGGCAGTTTTACCACTGCGCCACCAGGGGCTGTAAGATATTCCCCTTAGGTAATGGGGCCGCTTTGGAAGAGCACCTGCATGCTTGCATGCAGAAGGTCCCAGGTTCCCTTCCTGACATCTGCAGAGGGGGTTGGGAGAGACTCCTGCCTGCAATCTTGGAGAAGCTGCTACCAGTCTGTGTAGACAATATTGAGCTAGATGGACCAAAAGTCTGACTCAGTATAAGGCAGCTTCCTATGTTCCTATCTTCTCATATTGTGAAAATGTGTGATAACAATAGCTGAACTGAAGACAGCTGATATCCCTTATCACTTGTGTTTCAGTATGGCACAGATTTCTGGATCCTTTTCCAAGTATATACTGTTCATGCACCTGCTCTTCTAAGCCATTTTCTGTCGTCCCTTTACTGTACCAATTACGGTGTTACCATGTAATGGGCATTATTCTTTATCCCCGACAGCTGGCATATCCTCTCTGGCTTAACTCCCCATAGTAGACCTTACTAATAGACAACTTGAAAGGTAACAACTTTGCCATCTAATATAGAGACATTCTAAACAGTTCAGTTTTATTTGCTACCAGGCTGGCTGGTAAATAGACTCTCCATCTGTTTCATCACTAAGTCCAGAGCTGGAGATGTTTAAAATAAATGGTGGCTGGGAATATGCTACTGAGAGAATACCAGTTTAACGTCTCCCTGTTCTGTACTCAAGCAGTGCACAGCTTCTTAACACCCCAAATACTGGAGCATTTTCATTCACTTCCTTGATTTGAGTAAGATAAGCATGATGCTGGCAGGCATTTAATTGCTCTCAGTTGTCTTGAAGTCTCTTTCAGAGCCTTGGCATAAGGGGAGATGAGCCCTCTCCATGTGGCATATATATGTAGGTAGTAGGTATATATTATTATTATTAATTTATTTCTTGTTTACACAGACAGACAGGTTTTATTGACTGGTTTGTTTTATCCAGACACTGCCCAAGGACCTGGGATGGCTGAATTTTATTATCAATATTCTTGTTATGGTTATTATTATAGATATTGTTGCAAAATATAGGCTGTTCCCAGTAAAGTTGCTTTTTGTAATGGCTGGTGGTGATTTCTATGGCCCCTATGGTGTTGAGGTGCTCTTCAGGTTGTTTTGGAATTGCACCTCGGGTGCCAATTACTACTGGGATTATTTTGGTCTTCTTCTGCCACAGCCTTTCAATTTCAATTTGTAGTTCTTTGTATTTTGTTATTTTTTTCCTGTTTCTTTTTCTTCTATTCTGCTATCCCCTGGTATTGCTATGTCAATTATTTTGACTTGTTTTTCTTTCTTCTCGACTACAGTTATATCTGGTGTATTGTGTGGCAGATGTTTGTCTGTTTGTAGTCAAAAGTCCCATAATATTTTTGCATCTTCATTTTGTACAACTTTTTTCAATTTTATAGTCCTACCAATCTTTGGCTACAGGTAGCTTGTATTTTTTGCAGATTTTCCAGTGTATCATCGCTGCTACCTTGTCATGCTTTTGTTTGTAGTCAGTCTGTGCGATCTTTTTACAACAGCTGATTAAGTGGCCCACTGTTTCTTCTGCTTCTTTACAAAAGTGGCACTTGCTGTTTGTTGTTGATTTTTCGACTTTTGCTCTTATTACATTTGTTCTTAGTGCCTGTTATTGTGCAGCCAGTATTAAACCCTCTGTTTCTTTCTTCAAGTTACCATTCTTAAGCCACTGCCAGGTTTTGTCGTAAATATGTTAGCTCGGCTAACCCAACAGGATTTACAACCCCCTTCAGCACTCCCCGGTGAATTAACAGAAAGCGGCAGCGGAACTGCACGAGTGAAAAATAAAAGGCTCACAAAGAAAAACAGTAAATGAATTAAGTCCCCTGAACTGAAGTAGGTACCCCGCTCTAACAATAACTGAGTAATAAGTGAAAGGAAAACACAGAGCAAGGAATGAAAATAGCGAAGGACAACAGGAGCAAGGAATTAACAGAACAAAGCAGGAAAGCATAAACAAGGCAAACTGGAACTCGGACAAAGTTTTGGAATTCAATAGCACACTGTTTGATGACCAGCGAAAGTTGCAAACAGCACCTGAGCAATTGAGAGACTGCCAAATATATATGGCTCAAGAGAACCAGCAGCCAATCAGGCTTTCCTGAGTCAGCATTTCGGCTTCCTCTCTAGTGATTTCTTGTGCCTGCGTGACCTCCACTCAGCCTCCCTCTTGAGCCGTCTTCTCAAGACAGGGGAAATCCCAAGCTCCTCCCGATCAGAAATCATGTCTGGCAGCTGTTGCGAATCCTCAGCTCCAGAGTCTGGTCTCCCTGCCAACTCCTCTTGCTGTGCCTCTGAGCCCTCACTAGCAGGCGAATCCGCCCGTTCCTGCTCTGACTCTTCTGAGTCACAAGTCTGAGCCATGACAGGGCTTGGTGATGTTTGATTTTCCAGTTATATTGTGCAAATATTGACCATGCAGTGGCTTATTTTTCCATTTTTCTGCTCAGTTCTTGACTTGTTCTTTCTTGTAGGCCTGCTTTGTTTCATTGGTGTTGAATAGTTTTCTCGTTATTGACCATTTGAAATGCATCTTCTTCACTGTCCTTTATATATTCTTCAAGGCCTCTTTTCTCCTCCTCTACTGTTTGATGGACTTGCAGCATTCCTCTTCCACCTGGGCTGTGAGGGAGGTAGAGCCTATCTGCATCACTGCGGGGGTGCAGAGCATGATTGATGGCCATGATTTTCCTGGTCTTACTATCTAGCGTCTCTAGCTGTGCTTGGGTTCAGTCTATTATTCCTGCGGTGTATCTGATAATAGGTATAGCCCAGTTGTTTATGGCTTGTATGGTGTTCCCGCCACTGAGTTTGGACTTTAGGATTTTTCTAACTCTCCTGATGTATTCACTTCGAATTTTTCTTTTAGCTTCAGTGTGCAATGTTATCAGCCTGGAGAATTCCCAAGTATTTGTAATGTTCTTTCTCTTGCTTACTGGAAAGTCACCCTGGCATGAGCTGCTGATGTCAGCAGGGCAATTCTCATATCAGCAACTGTGTATTTGTACAGTCGTTACTGAAATATCACTGTTAGCTTGCAGTTCTTAAAGTTGGGTCTGGGAATTCCATCTCTGTCCATGATCACTTAGTAAACTACCTTATGAGCCCCTGCTAATCGTGAGAGTTGATGGGGTTGCTGTGTGTGTGGGATTGGTAGAGTGACAGCAGACCTTGGAATCCACTCTCTAATTTGTATAGATATGGGCAGTCCATCTAGAGCAGGGGAAGATGCATGGAGAAGTCTCCATTCTTGCAAGAGGAAGCAGAACTACCAGAACACCAGAACACATGATAAATAGAACTGAAGCTCAGGGAATGTTACCTTCACCAAAGTGTATGGTTGAAGTAAGAGCCAGAGGAAACAAGGAATGGCTATTTCTACTGATTGTGTGCAGTTGAACTGAATAAGCCTGTGCCTGATAGTGACAAATGGCTTTTCATTTAGATTGAGTTAGCCAATTTATACTTGGTTATGTTTAGTCATATGTTTCATGCATAAACGTGATTTGGATCCAAAGCTAATTAATGTAAATTGACCAACATTTTGGCTTTGTTGACTGGCTTTAAAAATGGCTTAACATGAGGGAAAGTATTAAACACGATGGAGCCATTCACTTGACCTACTGGGCAGTAGGGATGTGCACAAATTGATTTTTTAAAAATTCAATTTGTGCCCAAAACAAATCACCCCTGATTTATTTTGTATCCAAATCTACTCCCTCCAAATCACCCCAGGTTCGATTTGTATTTGCTTTGATTCAATTCATATTTGGACCAATTCAGACCACTTGACAAGGTCCTAGGGGCACCAAATTTGGGTGGTGAGTAGGTCCCCATGCGTACCACCTACCACCCAAATTTCAAGGCAGTGGTACACTTGGTTGATTTTTAATTAATTTTTTAAAATTTTTGCTGATCTTGAACATATCCACTATAGGAAACAATGGGGATTTGAAGTTGCCATATCCTAACCCTAAAACGAATCCCCAGCTTTCATTTTTTTAAAAAAAATCTAAGCTGTAGCCCTTGTAGAAGTGGCGTTATGGAGCAAAATGTGCAGTCATTATTTTCCAAGTGTTTGGATTCTTTGGTGTATAATAACTTTTCCTCATACTGAATCTCTATGAGGATTGCACACCTTCATTTCTTCTGTTCATTTTGACTGTCACTGGACAGTGCCAACTGTCAACTGCCACGTGCCAACTACGACCCACCCACCCGCACACACACTCCCCTGCAAGGCAGTGAGGTACTCATTTTAATTTTTAGGAATATTGAAGTGTTTAGATGCTTTGGTGTCTAATAACCTTTTCTCATAATGAATCCCTGAGAATTCATTATACACCTTTGTTTCTTCTGTTCATTTTGACTGTCATTGGACAGACTGTCAACTACCCTGCGTAGCACAAAGCACAACTGTCAACTACCCTGCGTTCCCCCCCCCCACACACACACACACTGGGTACCTAGTTTATTTTTCAGGTATTTTTGAAGTGTTCAAAAATTTAGGTTCTTTGGTGTCTTCATTACCCACCTTCATTTCTTCTGTTTATGTTGACCCCACTGCTTTGCAGGTGGGGAATTAGTGGCATACCCTGTTCCAACTACCCCGCAACCCACAAGACACTGGGTATACAGTTTATATTTTAGGAATTTTTGAGGTGTTTAGACTCTTTGGTATGTAATGAATCTTCAGAGGGATTCATTATGAGGAAAGGTTATTAGATACCAAAGAGTCTAAACACTTGTGGGGTGGGTGGGGATCCTAGAACATAAACTGAGTAGTTGCCTTGCGGGTGAGAGTGGGGTGTAGTTGGCTCATGGCAGTTGACAGTTGGCACTGTCAAAAAGAGTCAAAATGAATAAAAGAAATGAAAGTATGTAATGAATCCTCATAGGGATTCATTGAGGGAAAGTTATTATACACCAAAGAATCCAAACACTTGAAAAATAATGACCACACATTTTGCTCCATAACTCCACTTACATAGGAACATAGGAAGATAGGAAGCTGCCATATACCAAGTCAGACCATTGGTCTATCTAGCCCAGTATTGTCTACACAGACTGGCAGTGGCTTCTCCAAGGTTGCAGGCAGGAATCTCTCTCAGCCCTATCTTGGAGATGCCAGGGAAGGAACTTGGAGCCTAGATGCTCTTCCCAGAGCAGCTCCATCCCCTAAGGGGAATATCTTACAGTGCTCACAATTCTAGTCTCCCTTTCGTATGCAACCAGGGCAGATCCTGCTTAGCTTAAGGGGACAACTCATGCCTGCTACTACAAGACCAGCTCTCTTCCCAAGGGCTAGACCTTAGCTTTTTTAAAAAATGCAAGCTGGGAATCTGGGGAAATTAGTAGGAGGGATCTGAATCTCAAATTGATTTGAATAGAATCAGGTGCGATTCGATTTGTACCTGAATCTAGCCAATGGACCACAGGGGTGATTTTTTTTGGTCTCCAAATCCCCCATAATCAGCTAGATTTTGGTACAAATTGATTTGTACCTGAATCAATTTGCACATCCCTACCGAGCAGGTGGCAGGAAGGCTTTACAAAACTTACTTTCCCCCCAGACAAACATTCTGAGACTGGGGGTAACACACTCCCACACGATCCCCACGGCCCTGTGTAGTACGGAGCAGGGTGGATGGCTCTGAGGCTGGGATATTATCCCGGCCTCCAGGTATCCCACAGTGCACTGCGCACCAAGTGCAGTTCACTGGGGGATTCCCCCAGGGGACAAGAGCTCTAGGTGCCTTTCTCCTTGTCAGTGTGAGCTTCAAGCCGCTTGTGCTGACACACAATCCTGGAAGCCAGGTTAAGGCTGTGTTTGAACCCTTAACCTGGGCTAAGAGCCAGGCTTTGGTGCTGAGTTTGGTGCTGCAGCACTGCTGAGATCCGCATGGATCCCAGTGGTTCTCACGGGTAGCCAAGCCCAGGCTTGGCTGTCTAAGCCTGGGCTTGGCTGCTTGTGAGAAGAGTCTCAATATATGTTTATAAGTCTGTTGATGAGAACTGAATGCACAAGTAATCTTTAAAGTCTTGTCAGTAACTTTATGGAATTGTATCAGAGCAGTAATCTACAGGTGCTAAACTGAGAAATTTCCTGAGTGATTGCAGGTTGAGATCATAATTATGGCTCCTCTTTCTCATGGCAATCAATCAAAGCTTCAGGCAGAGCTTTGACATCTCTCCTGAGAGCTGCTGACATCTCTCCTGAGAGCTGCTGAAGAGGTAGGCCATCTTTATAATTTAAAATGCATCTTGTGTCTTCAGCAGCATGCCTTCATGCTTCAAAGGTGTTCATCTGCAGACCTCTCCACTACCATGATGTATTTACGTTTAGTACAGTCTCCATAGTTTTGAGGATGCATCTTCTAGTGACATAATTTGCCTATTTAAAGAGGAACAGTGTTGGGCAGGACAAACCAGGCTCCAGATCACTTCTGTCACAATGCATCAAATCCCATGCTACAGTTACACTAGCAGCCACACCCATATGCAGACAACTGGTGCATCTGATAGGCAATTTTTGATACATTGTGGATTGTGATTGTGCACCTCAAGTGATACTGTTATATGGAATTGGACTAGCATGGGCACAACTTAGATCCCAGTTCCCATTGAGTACTCCTTGTTCCCTAGAAATTTTTCACTCCTTCTGCATCCACAAATACATGGTCTCTTCATATTATCACCAAAATTGCAGTGTAGCTCTATTTGAAATAATAGATAGTTCTATTTGAAAGAACTTGTTTAGTAAGTTTTGCCTTCTCTACTAATAGTACCACAGCAAATAAAAGACTTTATTTTCTTTTAATACAGCAGATGGTATGAACAATGCATGCCTTAATCCATTGCTGTATAGACTTTAATTCATAATAGACTTTTCGCTCAAGTTCTCTTGGCTTCTTCCATGATTAATGAATCTTGAACGTTATAGATGCAAAGGGATAAGTTCCAGTAATTTTCAGCATCAAGAAGCTTGTCTCAGAAATAATTACTTGAAATGCTTTGCTCTAAAGAGGATGCTCTTTGAAAGTCTTGCTGCTGCTACCGTGCTGTGCCTGAAATATTATTTTCTCATCTGTTTGGCCTTTATTCCAAGTCAAGGCCTGATACTGCTCAAGACATCAAGTTTTGCCCACAAACCAGGGGTGTATCTATAGGGGGGGTAGGGGGGCACGTGCCCCGGGCGCCACTTGTGGGGGGGGCGCAATTTCTTAAAATTAAATAATTTTTTTAAATGGCCACCAAAAACAAAATGGCCACTGGGCATGCTCAGATGGCCTCTGTGAGGCCCTAGGGCATGCCACGCCTCGCAGAGGCCATTTGAGCATGCACAGTGGCCATTTTGTTTTCAGCGGCCATTTTTTAAAAAAAATATTTTAAAAAATGACCACCGCACATGCTCAAATGGTGCCTGTGAGGCCCTAGAGGCCAGTGGGAGGAGGGGAAAACTTTGCAGACCCCCCACAGCCTTTAAGATGTCCCCCGAAGGGGCTACAGGTAATTTTTTTTTAAAAAAAATTAATATAATATGTCACTGTACACATATTCAGATTGGCACTATGTACAGAGAATAAGGGCTTGTGAATACTGAGCTGAAGTTTATGAGCTAATATTGTATCCATTTGCTCTTACTTTGCTTCTTGTGATAAGTGAGTTAAATGTGATGTCTTAATAATATGGCTATTAATGGTCAGTTTGTCTTTGAATCAATGTGAAATCCTTAGTATTAAGGCCCACTGGGAGTTTCTTGCTCTTTCTCTCATTTTAACTGTCTTTCTGAAATACTAGAATATATTCCAAGCAGTGACACAGTTTACTCTGCATATCATTTAATTATTTTCAGAGTATCTGGGAAAAGTCAAATTCTCCATTTATTTTTAAAACTTATATAATCGTGATGCTACAATGCATAGCAGAGAATTAGACAGGTACTTCTTTTAGTTTTTCCAAGTACAACTCCGCATAATATCTGGGGATTTCATGAGCCCCAGCATACTGAAATTTGTCGTTTTCCAGTATTTTAACCTGAGCTATCCAAACAAATTAATGATAGCCCCACAATTTGGATAGTTTTAAAAAATAAATCTGAAGTGGTAGATAGGAGCTTGACCACATGTATGATATTGGTAATTTTTGTAATTGTTTAAAATTTTAAAATAAAAGTTTTCTGAAACATGTGTGTCAGTCAGATGTATGTTGGGGGGGGTGGCGGGGGGGGTGCGGCGGGGGGGCGCAATATCAGTGCTTGCCCTGGGCGCCGTTTTCCCTAGTTACGCCACTGCCACAAACTAATGTCTTAGATTGTTTGTACATTTACTTGATTTGTATATAGCTTCATCCTAATCTCACCGGTCAAATAAGATGTTTAAAGTATACAGCTTTATACTTTAAACTAGAAAGTCCCCTTTTATACATGCCAATCAGTGCCAACAAAAGAAATGAAGAATTGACAAACTATATGAGGATCATTAGAAATAATCAACACCATCCTTATTATGTGAACTTGAAAAATGCCTAATGGGGTGTGCAATTTGGATTTTTGGTGTTTCGATTTGGATGTGAATCGAAATACCCCCAATTTGTTTTTGGGTCCGAAATGGACCCATCCGAATCACCCCATATTCAATTTGGATCCGAATTAATCAGAATCGATTGAGATTTTGAAAAAAGGGTCCCAGGGCCAAAAGAGTGCGGTGGGGTGGTAGTGCCTAATGGGTGGAGGCTACCACCCAAATTGCAGAGGGATTGGGGAAAGGGCTGATTTTTGGTGAATTGTTGAAGTTCTGAGTGTGAGTTCTCTGGTAGCAAATGAGATTTTCAATACAAAGCATGAATCCACTCTCATTTGCTATCAGAGAATCCACACTCTGAACACCTCAGAAACAACAGAACCCTATACCCAATGGGTTTTCCATGGGGGTGTCTTGCACCCTCTGTTCACTACACCACCACTCACTCTGGGCCACCCCAGCGCCCCCCAATTGCAGTTATGGGGCTGCTTAAACCTACATGATTCCCTATGGAGAAAAACCTTAAAGATGCGCAAACTTCAACAAATCACCAAAAAATCAGCCCTCTGCCCAAATCCGTTGAAAAAATTCTGGTAGCTTCCATGCCCCGCTTGGGCACTACCACTAACCCCACACCACTCTAGGCCACCCCTTTCCCCCCCGAGGTGAAGTGATACACCTCCCTTATACCTTATGGGGAAAAACCTTAAGAATTCGTAAACGTCAACAATTCAGCAAAAATCAGCCCTTTGCCCAATCCCCCTGCACTTTTGTTGGTAGCCTCCACCCATTAGGCACTATCACCCCACCCCACTCTTCCACCCCAGATCCCACTTTATGCCCCAAATCTGACCCAAAGACTCTAAAACTTCAACCATTCACTAAAAATCAGCCCTTTGTCCATTTCCTCTGCAATTTGGGTGGTAGCCTCTACCCATTAGGCACTTAATTTAAACTGAGTAGTACCCCACTGCCTTGCAGGTGGGGGTGGGGTGTAGTTGGCACATGGCAGTTGACAGTTGGTATTGTCGAAAAGACAGTCAAAATGAATAGAAGAAATGAAGGTGTGTAATGAATCCTCATAAGGATTCATTGAGTGAAAGTTATTATACACCAAAGAATCCAAACACTTGGAAAATAGTGACCACACATTTTGCTCCATAACTCCACTTCTATAAGGGCTAGAGCTTAGCTTTTTTTAAAAAAAAGAAAAAGAAAAGAAAGCTGGCAATCTGGGGGAATTAATTGGAGGGATACGAAACTCAAATTGATTCAAACAGAATCAGGCGTAATTCGATTTTTACCCAAATCTAGCCAATGGACCACAGGGGTGATTTGTTTTGTCTCCAAATCACCCGAATCAGCTAGATTCAGGTACAAATCGATTTTTACCCGAATCAGTTTGCACATCCCTAATGCCTAATATTGTAAACAGATGGGTAATCTTAGTTAGGACTGTGTGTGTCATCAAACTGATAATTCGGTTGAGACGAGGCAAGCCCTGTTGAAGTACTTTTCTCTGGAAACAATTCTGGAGAAAAATGTAAATGTATCAGGAATGTTAGAGGTTGTTGCTTTTTACCCACAATAGGTAAAACAGAAGAGCACTAAGGAATGAGCACACACTCCAGTTACAGAGTAGGTAGCAGAGGATGGTTTGGATATTGCAGCTATTTAGAGAAAACACATGGACATCCTTGTAGAACTAAATACTAAATATTTATTGGTTAAATACACTTAGATTGGAAAGACCTATATCTAATCTAAAGGACTACATAGTGGATTGGTAAGGAGAGAGAGAGATGTTTCCATCTGCTCTCTAGGAAGAAAGGAAGGATTGTGACTCAGCACAGGAAGTGCTGCAGAGTGAGTTCAGGGGTTATAGAGTAAGGACAGATAGGGAGACCCTGACTCACTGTCTCTACTCCCAATGCCCCTAGTGGTCATTAGGACAGTTGGTGCAAAAGGTCAATGCACTGGAAGTTCACCTCCAACAAGGAAATGATTTGATATTGTATCAAATTGTATCAGTATGGTATCCAATAGGATTGGAGGGTAGGGGCTTACATTTTACTGAAATACCAGTCAGTTTGAAGAGATTGTCTGCCTTCTGGCAGCCCAGCATTTCAAAACAGCACCTTTCCTTTTCTGGTACTGACCTATAATGTATCAGGAAAAGAAGCAACGTTATGACATTGTCCTTTTCCCAGTGAATTACTGAGGGGCGGGGATGGCTGTTCTCTGTAGAAGCAAGGCATGACCATGTTTTTCAAATAGTGCACCAGGCAAAGGATGCAGCATCATGACATTGCTTCCTTTCTTGGTACATTATAATGCAATACTGAAAAGGAAAGGTGCCATTTTGAAATGCAACTGCCAGAAGTTAGCTGATTGTGTCAAAGAACCCCCTCCCCATACCATCAAGCCACTAATGATCATTGGCTCGATGAGATCCTGGCTATTCTCGGCACTATTAGTATTATATAAGAACTAGATGGGCCGGGGGCATAGCATCTGTGCTTTTAGTTCTCCTCCTCCTTCCCCTTTCTCAGTTTTCCCTCTATTCTCCCCCACTTTTCATTCTCCACCTGCCCGCCCGCAGCCGCAACTTTCTTCCCCCAGTCCGCTCACTGCAGCCAGTATTTTCTTTCCCTGCCCACCCACCACCACCATTTTCTTTCCGCCCACCCACTGCCACTGTTTTCTTTCCCCTCCCCACAGCCTATTTCTTCCCCTCGCCCCCATCACCGGCAAGCCTGTTCACTGGCACTGCAGCTTTCCTCTCCCCACTGCCGGCAGCTCTCTCACGAGAGATGCAACACATGAGATTAGCGACGGGTATGCCTTAGAGAAATAGATAGATAGATGGCCAGGATTGGAACTGGCCTGTTGATAGGGTCCAACCACAGCTCTTATTTAGCTAATCTTATTTATTTTATTTATTTTATTTCTATACCGCCCTTCCAAAAATGGCTTAGGGCGGTTTTACAGAGAAATAATAAATAAATAAGATGGATCTCTGTCCCCAAAGGGCTCAGAATCTAAAAAGAAATGTAAGATATACATCAGCAACAGTCACTGGAGGTCCTGTGCTGGGGTGGATAGGGCTACTTACTCTCCCCCTACTAAATAAAGAGAATCACCACATTAAAAAGTGCCTCTTTGCCAAGTTAGCAGAAGTTAAAGATTTATAGCAGGGGATAGGGCAGAGAAGAGATAGAGAGATCATTCAGAAAGGGCAGCAGGAGGCATTCATTCTTTTCCCCACCCTTTCTTTTCTGTCTAGATATTATTTTTCAGGAACAGCTGTATCTCTGGTTTTTATGAAACAAAAAATAATTACATCAATCACTCTTGGAATACTTTGATTTTTCTCTTGGAATTTGATCTTTGATATACCCAAGAATATGCAATGAATGCAGCCCCTACAAATGCATGTGCATGTGCTGACACGTGTGAAATAGCATTCCTGAGACCTTCCCCTCAATATGCAGCCCAAGTGCTATACTATGCTTTCCCTGAATAAACAAGGTTAAAACTCAGATGGTATCTGAGAAAATTTGGCCTATGAATTTCAGAAGTGGATGGGTGACTCTGGAAATGCAGGATGTGTATAGCTGAGCTGCAAGAAGACAATTGAGAGTGACTGACTAGGTAGGAAGCATTGTACAGAAAGAAAAGGAACTTGAGTGCACTGCGCACAAGAGACATTGCCTTTCGTACCCTACTCACATTCTCAGTCTTTCCTCATGCCAGCCCACGCAACCTTATTTGCATTTCAAATATCTGGATGCACTACAGGCAGCTAGACCTTCCAGTGTCACAAATGATGGGACATTTCAACTAGTGGGTTGCTGACAGCACTGAGTTCAGAAATTTCCTTTAAGGCTTTATTTACATTTGATTAATGCATCTCACAGTTCTGACATGACAAGGAGTGGATCGCTTGGATCAGCTTTCAGACTGTCAAGTCGAAACTGAAGCATAGCGTTTTTCTTTAAGCATATTGCAGTGTCTTACAACTTTGGCTCTTCAATAATACTGGTACATATTGGGTCAGCACAGAAGATAAATGCAGGAGAAACTGCTATATACATGAGAGTTTTCTAACAGTAATATTCTGGGATGTAAGACTGTCACATTTGATGATACATCAGCTCACAGTAGTACTGCAGTTGTTCACAATTAAAATACATATATTTGCAGATGATTGTAATGTTTGAATTTAGAATGCAACTGAATTGGCTGGCATGCAGCAAATAGGTTGTATCGATAATTTATACCAAAAAATGAGAATCTAAGCCCCCTTTTATTGTAGTCTTACTTGATTTTGCAGTTTCTGTGTATCTGTTTTTGAGGATGTTAATTATATGTATTGTTCTCAGATAAAATTAAGGTGTTCTATAGATCTCTAATATTGTGTACTATTTTATCAAATTCTTAAAATGAAAACAACTGTGGGGAACTTTGGTGGTGGAATGTGGTTCATAAATGTCAATAGGAATGTCACAGTAATCATTAGCAATGAGCAAGCTTATCCCTACTCTTCTAAGATTGACCTGGATATGAAACAAATTATTTCCAAAAATACAGAAAATCTTCACTCATTCTCTAAGCCAATGTGAGGCTCAAAAATAATCCATCAATTCCTCCTGTCGTCTCTGATCCCCAAAGCATTCTCAAGGCTATCTGGGGTGGGGAGACACTGCTGGGGCAAAACCCCCGGTTCTGCAAGAAGCCCTCTGTCTGAGGCAGCAGAAGTGGTGCTCCAATCACAGAAAGAGGCAAGGACAGATAGCTCATCTCCCCTCTCCAGCATGTTGATTACAAGCACCAGAGACCCTTTGAAGATATATTTTAGAGGTTTGGCCCTCAGACTTAGCAATAAATTGGAAGCTGCTCACTGGCTTAAATTTTAATCCAAGCTGGACATTAATTTTGGTTTTGTACTTGTAGTGTTGTTTTTTCTTTCAACAAGTAAAAGCTCACAAAGCAGTTTTCATAGGAAAAGAAACGAAAAGATGGTTGCCTGTCCCAAGGATGTTCAAAACCTAAAAAGCAACAGAAGGGAGATACCACCAGCAGCCACTGGGAGGAACACTGTGCTGTACTGAATAGGGACAATTGCTATGCCCATCTATAAATGTAAGACAGCCACCTGTTCAAGGGGTGACTCTTTGCCCTTTTAATGTTATATTTAGCTCTGTGACAATTAGGCAAGAAGGACAAATAATGTAAATGTAAAAAATATCAAGAAACCCTACACGAATTGCCTCCAACTTTCAAAATCAGAAAAATACTCCAAAAGTAGCATCTTTGAGTTAATTGCTCAAGCTCATTCTTATGAAACAGGGTTGTGTGCTAGCAATAGCAAGATGATTATTAAAGTGTTCATTCTCAAAATTGTGACTTGTTAGTCAACCAGTTATGTGAAAGGGTGATTTAATAGGGATATGAGACGAGTTATCAGCTGTGGTGGTGCAGTGGGGAAGCAGCTTGCCTAGAGTACAAGAGGCTGTTACTAGTGTGATTCCCAGACAGTGCCTAGTAAATACATTTGTAGTCACCTATATTGGGCAGCCACAATATAGCGAGGAGCTGAAAGGTATCATCTCATACTGTGTGGGAGGAGGCACAGGTAAACCACGCCTGTATTCTACCAAGAAAATCCCATGGAATGTGGTCGCTATGAGTCAACACCAACTCAACAGCACAATCTTTCCTTTTCCCATGAAATGAGTTACATAACTTTTAGTTAATTCCATCTTGGTTTCTAATTTTTTTTTTTTTAAAGATTGTTACCAGTGGCATAGCTCCCTCATATGGAGCCCATGTTCAGTAACTGAACAAGCCCCCCCTCCTTTTTGGGACGCTGATGCCTCCTCAGCCACTGCCACTGCGATAGCCTGCCTGCCCCAGCAGTTGCTCCATGGCCCCCACTAACTGTCAGTGCCTCTGGTGCCGGCCACCTCACTCACCTGCCAGTCGCTCCATGGACCCACTAAGTGCCAGTGCTGGTTGCCTGCCCAATGGCCCTTACTAAGTGCTAGTGCCAGCCACTTACCTTTACTCCTTTCCAGCTGATGTGATATAATGACATCACTGTGAAGCGATGTTGTTTTATCTCGTTGGCCAGAGAGTAGTGAGGACTGGCAGCTGGTGCTGGAACTTAATGGAGGATGTGGAGCAGCGATCAAGCTGGAGGCAAAGGCCTGTAGTGATGCCCCTCAGTGGCCCACATTCTTTGAACGTGGCCACTCAGTGGTAGCTCCTGTGGCCCTGATTGTTACATTGAAGAGGAGCAGAAATTAGCATATAGAAGATTAGCTTGCAAGATTTTAATTATTTGTCATATTTATATACTGCCTGATATGTGTATCCCTAGGCAGTGTACAACATTTAAAATACAACAAATATAAAAACAATAGAAAACAATTAAACAGTTTAAAATTAATTTTAATGAAAAAGCCTGAGAAAACAGAAATACAGCAAGTTTCTGTAGGTTCCAGCAAAAACATCCATAAACATCCCTGGAGTCTAAAGATTTTATGAAACTGAACCAAACTTGTCTGGAATGTCCAACACTCTTGATATGAATTCATTCATACAATCAGCTTGGGGAGAATGTGGATTTTGATACAAACTTTGGTTATTGTGCAGACACTGAAGGAACTATTTTTGTAATAGACCTTTGCATGGAACTATTTTTGTAATAGACCTATTGCATGGACAATCCTGCCACTCTTCTAACTTCCTTACAGAGGTGTTGTTAGGTACTTAAAAGATTCAGGGCTTGGGCCTACAGGGCCTGCCTGAGGCCCACAGCCTCTCCATATTTTGATAATTAAACCCTTTAATGCAGGTTTAAATCTGTTGGGTATTTGTAATAGACTTGTTATTTTTCTTGTGGCTGACTAACTCTGAAATGCTCTTCCCTTGTAATCAAGATTGCCGATTCAAATAATAATCAAAAGCACACTAGAATTACTAGACAATTATTATAGCAAGCTGCTCTGTCATAATACATAAGAACCAGAATTTCTGGTAAAACAAAATTATGATATGATACAAGACCTAATTTCCTACCTTCCCAAGCCCATGCTAATGTACAACTTCTTCATGCCACCTTCATTATGCTGCCTAATATATCTTGGGTTAATTGCATTGTAAGCAAGTGCAATAATTTATTTATTATTTCTCTGTGTAAACCGCCCTGAGCCATTTTTGGAAGGGCGGTATAGAAATCGAATTAATCATCATCATCATCATCATCGACATAGCAATACCAGGGGATAGCAGAATAGAAGAAAAAGAAATAGAAAAAAATCACCAAATACAAAGATCTACAAATTGAAATTGAAAGGCTGTGGCAGAAAAAGACCCAAATAATCCCAGTGGTAATTGGTGCCCTGGGTGCAGTTCCAAAAGACCTTGAAGAGCACCTCAACACCATAGGGGCCACAGAAATCACCATCAGCCAATTACAAAAAGCAGCTTTACTGGGAACAGCCTATATTCTGCAATGATATCTATAACAATTGACAATAAAATTCTGGCATCCCAGGTCCTTGGGAAGGACTCGATGTCTGGATAAAACAAACCAGTCAATAACACCTGTCTGACTGTGTAAACAAGATAATAACAACAACAACACCAATAATAACAACTGGAATCAACCACCATACAGAGATTTGGTGGTGAAAACAGCAAATAGTTTAGTACTCCAAATGGTAGTGTGAAGGAGGCTGATTAATCTTGCATCTCCAATAACTTCTGGCTGATGTCAGGATGTCAAACTCAAGTCTTGTGGTGGACTGGATTGGATTCCGATGAACCTCTGGGGAGTTGCACAGAGTCTTGCACTGCCTTCTATCGCCTCATGCGCACTTCACACCACCTTCTGTCCTCCTCCTCCTCCTCCTCCTCCTCTTTCATTCTCTTTCTTCCCCCCCCCTAAATTAGTGGAATGCACTACTTTTTACACCAAAATACACTCAGGGAAAGATTGATTTTAAAATTATTACTAGCCAACCCGCACAGAGCATCTGTGCTCTCCCTCCCGCCCCACTCTCTTGCTCCCTCCCTCCCCACTCTCTATTGCCCTCCCCCCCACTCCTCTCTCACTCTCCTGCCCCAGTCTCTCCTTCCCTCCCCCCTCCCTCCTGCCTTCCCCTCCCCCATTCTCTTGCCCTCTCCCTCCCTCTTGCCCTCCTCCTCCTTCCTGCTCTATTGCCCTCCCTCTTCCTCCTGATCTCTTGCCCTCCCCCTCCCCCCGCTCTCTTGCCTTCTCCCCTTCCCCCCTCCCTCCTCCTCCTGCATTTTATTTTACAGTACTTACCGGGCAGCCGCCACCACCGCTCCTCCTCCCAGGCAGCAAACACAGAAGTCCCGCTGCCCGGTTCACTCCCACCCCAGCCTCCTGCGGGCGTCCGGTCTTGGTGGCCGGTACCACCGCCGCCTGGCCATGAGCCACCTCCATGGCCTGGCCCAGCGCCTCCGCAGCCTGGCCCGCCACTGGGCTGAGTGCCGCCTTTGTGGCTGGGCCCACCAGGCCCATTGCCACTACTTGCTAGCCTCTGCGGCCGGCCTCTTGGAGGCCAGCTTCCTCTCCCCCCACCCGCACCTTCTGGCCCAGGCTGCTGGGCCAAGTCTCGCTGCTGCGGCCGGGCCTGCCTCCGCCTCGCCCAGGCCCGCTACCTCGCCTCAGTGGCCGGGCCGGGCCTGCGGCCACAATCGCCACCTCCAGCCTGGCCCACCACTGGCCAAATTATCCTGGGTGTGCTGTGCCAGCCAATCAGATGCCTACACCGCCCAGCCAATCAGCTGGGTAGCCGGGACGCACATTTGGAGGCACACCCAGGAGAAATATATATATCGATTAGAAGACATTCTAAACCACATACCTGCCAGTACCAGATTTTGTATGGACAATCCTGCCATCTTCTCACTTCCTTACAGAGGTGTTGTTAGGTACTTAAAAGATTCAGGGCTTGGGCCTAGAGGGCCTGCCTGAGGCCCACAGCCTCTCCATATTTTGATAATTAAACCCTTTAATGCAGGTTTAAATCTGTTGGGTAGGCGACTAGAGTGCAAGTGGAGGAGAATTTGGTTTGAATCTGACAGGATGCAGCATGTGACCCATTTGAAGACTTATGCGATAGTGGTACGGACAGCAAAAAAGAGATTTTGGTCTGAGTGCATTGGGACTGCAGGTTTGTGCTCAGCAGAGCTTTCCTGTGTTGTGAGGAGTTAAGTTTCTGCTCCTTCTACTTCAAATCAGTCCCCAGGGTCATTCTGCTGTGATGCTTTTAATGGGTTATTTGCAAACAAGATCTCCTGTATTCAGGCCTACTTTGACTCCACTATTTCTACAAGGTCTTTGGAGGAGGTGTCTAGCAATCCTTCTTGCAGTATTAGGTTGGATCAGTTTCAATCTGTGACTCCTGAGGATGTGGACAAGCTGCTTGGGTTAGTACGACCTACCACCTGTTCTCTGACTCCTTGCCCGACTTGGCTGCTTCTGTCTAGCAGGGAGATTGTAGGAGGTGGCCTAGTTAATATCAGAAATGCATCGCTGAGGGAGAGTAGGGTGCTTCCTTGTCTGAAGGAGGCAATGGTTAGACCACTCCTTAAGAAGCCTCCCTTGGACCCCTTAGCAATGGAGCTCCAATCTCCCTTGGTTGGGCAGGGTGGTTGAGACGGTGGTGGCCGACCAGCTGCAGGCAGTCTTGGAGGAAACTGTTTATCTCGACCCTATGGCTATGGGGTTGAAACAGTCTTGGTCAACCGGATGGATTACCTTTACCGGGGAACCGACAGAGGGATTGTGACTCTGCTGGGTCTTCTGGATCTCTCGGCGGCATTCGATACCATCAACCATGCTATCCTTCTGGATTGCCTGGAGGAGTTGGGGATAGGGGACACTGCTTTGCTGTGGTTCCGCTCCTATCTCTCGGGTAGATTCCAGATGGCAGAGCTTGGTGACACTTGCTCCTCAAAACAGGAGCTGTTATATGGAGTCCCTCAGGGCTCCATTCTGTCACCAATGTTTGTTAATATCTACATGAAACTGCTGGGTGAGGTCATCAGGAGGTTTGGTGCTGGGTGTTATCAGTATGCTGTTGACACCCAAATCTACTTCTCCTTTTCATCTTCAGGAAATGGCACTCATTCTCTAAATGTGTGCTTACAGGTAGTAATGGAATGAGCAGGGGCGTAGCTAGTACCGGTGGCCCGTGTGCGGCCGCGGTGGGCGCCCTGATAGCCCCGACCCCTGCGTCTGACGTCAGATGCAGGGGATAGCCACACCTCCGCGTCTGATGTCAGATGCGGGGGGCGTGGTCTGGCTCCTGAACGGTCTAGTTCTCTACTATGCATTGTAGCATCACTATTACATAAGTTTTAAAAATAAATGGAGAATTTGACTTTTCCCAGATACTCTGAAAATAATTAAAGTATGCAGAGTAAACTGTGTCACTGCTTGGAATATATTCTAGTATTTCAGAAAGAGAGTTAAAATGAAAGAAAGCGAGCAAGAAACTCCCAGTGGGTCTTAATACTAAGGATTTCACACTGATTCAAAGACAAACTCACCATTACTATTATTAAGACATCACATTTAACTCACTTATCACAAGAAGCAAAGTAAGAGCAAATGAATACTATCCTAGCTCATAAACTTCAGCTCAGTATTCACAAGCCCTGATTCTCTGTACATAGTGCAAATCTGAATATGTGCACAGTGACTTATATTAAATTATTATTTTTTAAGCTGTAGCCCCTTTGAGGGGCTTCCTAAAGGCTGTGGGGGGTGTCTGAAAAGGCTCCCCCTCCCCCTTCTGGCCTCTAGGGCCTCACAGGGGCCATTTGAGCATGTGCGGAGGCTGTTTTGCTTTCGATGGCCATTAATTTTTTTTTTAATTTTAAAAAATGGCGCCCCCCTTCAAGTGGCGCCCAGGGCACGTGCCCTGCCTGCCTTACCCTAAATACGCCCCTGCGTCTGACGTCAGACGTCTTGCTTGGATTCAGCTTCAATTTGTTATCCCTCATCCCCAGGGGCGTGTCAGGGCCGCGAATGGCGGCTCCTGATTGGTCACGGCTTGTGTTCTTTGAACCCGTTTGCCCAAGAATAGATACGCCCCTGGGGATGAGAGATAACAAATTGAAGCTGAATCCAAGCAAGACGGAGGTTCTCATTGTGGGGGCTCAGAATCTGAAGGGTGAGTTAGATCTTAGGAACATAAGAACATAGGAAGCTGCCAAATACTGAGTCAGACCATAGGCACATTTAGCTCAGTATTGTCTACACAGACTGGCAGCGGCTTCTCCAAGGTTGCAGCATCCTCATGTGCTGGATGGGATTACGCTCCCCCAGAAGGAGGAGGTACGCATCTTGAGAGTTCTCCTGGATCCAGACCTCACCCTGGTATCTCAGGTGGAGGCCATGGCCAGGAGTGCTTTCTATCAGCTCTGGCTGATCCGACAGCTGCACCCATTCCTTGACGAAGATGACTTCAAAACAGTGGTGCATCAGCTGGTAAACTCCAGGCTTGACTATTGCAATATGTTCTATGTGGGGCTGCCTTTGTACGTAGTTTGTAAACTTCAGTTAGTTCAAAATGCGGCAGCCAGATTGGTCTCTAGGGCAACCTGGAGAGACCATATTATGCCTGTCTCGAAACAATTACACTGGCTATATGTTTCCAGGCAAAATACAAAGTGCTGGTTATTACCTTTAAAGACCTGAACGGCTTAGGTCCGAGTTATCTTAGGGAGAGCCTTCTTCTGCATGATCCCTGCCACACGTTAAGGTCATCTGTGGAGGTCTATCTCCAGTTACCACCTGTTCGTCTGGCGGGCCTTCTCTGTAGGTGCTCATGGGCTATGGAATGCACTCCAGGCAGAAATCCATAATTTGAGTTCATTACTGTCTTTCAGGAGAGCCCTTAAAACCTATCTGTTTAGCCTGGCTTTCCAGGGTTTTTAAACTGTTTTAAATTGTTTTAAATGGTTGCCCTTGTTTTCCAGGGGTTTTAGCTGTTTGAATGTTTAATTGGTTTTATTCTGTTTTTATAGTTTTGATTTTAATTGTTAACTGGTTTTAATTGTTTTTATCCTGTTGTAAACTGCCCTGAGCCATTTTGGAAGGGTGGTATATTAAATAAATAAATAAATAAATAAATCTCTCTAAAGTTATTCAGCACTCTTCTCCACACTACTGTGCTTCACCACTAAAAATTAATTTCCTTTTTATCCTGCATCAGATTTCTCTTGCAGTCAATACCCACAGAGTTGAAAACATAAGAACAGCCCTGCTGGATCAGGCCCACGGCCAATCTAGTCCAGCATCCTGTTTCACACAGTGGCCCACCAGATGCCGCTGGAAGCCACAGACAGGAGTTGAGGGCATGCCCTCTCTCCTGCCATTACTCCCCTGCAACTGGTACTCAGGCACCCTGCCCTTGAGGCTGGAGGTGGCCCACAGCCTTCTGACTAGTAGCCATTGATAGACCTCTCCTCCATGAAGTCATCCAAACCCCTCTTAAAGCCAGCCAGGTTGTTGGCTGTCACCACATCCTGTGGCAGAGAGTTCCACAAGTGGATCACGCGTTGTGTGAAAAAGTACTTCCGCTTGTTGGTCCTAGACCTCCTGGCAATCAATTTCATGGAGTGACCCCTGGTTCTAGTGTTGTGTGAGAGGGAAAAGAATCTCTCTCTCTCCACTTTCTCCATACCATGCATGATTTTATAGACCTCTATCATGTCTCCCCACAGACGTCTTTTTTCTAAACTAAAAAGCCCCAGGTGTTGTAGTCTTGCCTCATAAGAAAGGTGCTCTAGGCCCCTGATCATCTTGGTTGCCCTCTTCTGTACCTTCTCCAGTTCAACAATGTCCTTTTTAAGATGTGGTGACCAGAACTGTACGCAGTACTCCAAGTGTGGTCGCACCATAGTTTTGTATAAGGGCATTATAATATTAGCTGTTTTATTTTCAATCCCCTTTCTAATGATCCCTAGCATGGAATTGGCCTTTTTCACAGCTGCCGCACATTAAGACGACACTTTCAACGAGCTGTCAACCACAACCCCAAGATCCCTCTCCTGGTCCATCACCGACAGCTCGGATCCCATCAGTGTATACTTGAAGTTGGGGTTTTTTGTCCCAATGTGCATCACTTTACACTTGCTAACATTGAACCGCATTTGCCATTTTGTCACCCACTCACCCAGTTTGGAGAGATCCTTTTGGAGCTCCTCACAATCCGTTTGGGATTTCACTACCCAGAAGAGTTTGGTATCATCTGCAAATTTGGCCACATCGCTGCTTACCCCTGCTTCTAGATCATTTATGAATCAATTAAAAAGCACCAGTCCCAGTACAGATCCCTGGGGGACCCCACTTCTTACTTCCCTCCATTGTGAAAACTCTCCATTTATACCTACCCTCTGTTTCCTGTCTTTAAACCAGTTAGCAATCCACACATGTACTTGTCCCCTTATCCCATGACCGCTAAGTTTCCTCAGGAGTCTTTGATGAGGAACTTTGTCAAAAGCTTTTTGAAAGTCCAGGTAGACTATGTCAACTGGATCAACTTGATCCACACGCTCGTTGACACTCTCAAAGAACTCCAAAAGGTTGGTGAGGCAAGATTTACCTTTGCGGAAGCCATGCTGGCTCACTCCCAGCAGGGCCTGTTCTTCTAGGTGCTTTACAATTTTATCCTTGAGGATGCTTTCCATCAGTTTGCCTGGAACGGACGTTAGGCTAACCAGCCTGTAATTTCCCAGATCGCCCCTGGATCCCTTTTTGAAAATCGCTGCTACATTTGCTACTCTCCAGTCCTCTGGTACAGAGCCCGATTTCAGGGATAAGTTAAATATTTTAGCAAGGAGGAGGATTTTAGCAGTGAGGTGTAATGATTAGAGTGTTAAGGCTAGGACTGGGGGATTTGTTTCCCCCTTTGAGTCATGATATTTACTGTGGGACTTTAGGTGAGACACTCTCTCTCTTTCCTCCAAACCTGCCGCACAGGATTGTTGTGATGATAAAAGTGAGGAGGAAGAACATGTGCACTACCCTGAACTCTTTGAAGGAAGAACAGGATAATAAAATATATGTCTAGGTGTCTATAACATATAAATAGTCATGTTGACTTTTAGCTACAAGCACTCTAATCCTAAACGTGTAAACCAGAAGCAAATTCAAATAGCTTTTTACACCTCTCACAGGAGCAAGCAGCCCAGTTTGATCTCTTCTATGAACTATATTTAAGCAAAAAGCATTGGCAGTGTATATACACTTATACATATACGCTCTATATTCACCATGGTTCTTTTCCCGGCTGCAGCCACGGATATGGAAACCGCGAATACTGAGGCATTAAACTCAATGGGTTCGTGACTTTGAGGCTCTCAGTCGGCCAGAAATTGCTCAAAAATGCCCCAAAATCAGTAGAGTAAATTACAGTAGATTTACAGTAAATTCAGATACTGACTGGAGTAGGAAACGAGTACAAGACTCCAGGAGAACGAATCAGGTGGCTACTGCTCCTGGTGGGAGAGGGCAGGTCTAGCAGCAGGAAGGGCATCCCCCCCTTTTTTTTTACTCTACTACTGCCAAGGAACTGCCGATCTAGATCTAAATTAATAGGGGGTGCAACTGCTCTGTTGAACCTTTACTGGATCTGCCCCTGGGGCTTAGGTAGAGCTAGGGAAACATCTTTTCTATAGAGGAAAACCTTTTGCTTGTTCAAGAAAAGATCTGAAGTCCTCAGATAGGAGGCAGGCCGAAAACAAAGTAACCAAGCAAGACACCCTAACCCCGAAAGAGGAAAAGACATAAGGCATCATAACTGTTTATCATCTTTGAAATATCAGCACTGCAGAAATTTGTCATATGTTTATTTATAAACCCTGAAACCATTACACTTATTTACAATCAATACCTGAAACCATACGCTTGAAGAATTTGTACAACAACTGAATAAGCTTTAGTTATATAAAACAAGTCATTTCAGTATTAACAAGGTACAAGAACAGTTTTCCACCTCTCCCACATCAGCAGAAGTGATACACCGTACTAAAAAGCAGCATATCAGAGGGAGAAGTGAGATTTTGGTCTTGGATCTTTCCAAAACATGCCTGAGTGGTGGCAGCAGAGATTCCTGGGAAAAGGGACACCTTGCAGAGGGAAAGTGTCCCTCTGACAAGTAGTTTGCCCCTTCACCTGCCCCCTTTTTAATCTAACATGAAATCTAACATGAACACAGCTTGATTGAGTGATTAAGTGCCATCAAGTCGGTGTCGACTCTTAGCAACCACATAAATAGATTCTCTGTCTTCAACTTGGCCTTTAAGGTCTCTCAGTGGTGCATTCATTGCACCACCATTGCACACAGCTTGCCCACCCAGAAATGCACTTCACCGCATCTTTGCCCCCCTCAGTTTTTGCCTCCTCTATTGCTGCCACTGACCCAGAAATCATAGAGAGACCTGATGATTGCTAGATAACCAAATGCTGCACTCACTGTCCCTTTATATTCCCATTCTCTTCATCCCTGAAATAGAGTGTCTTCTGGCAAGATACTGCCTTTGTCACTCTGTCAGCATTGGCCTGCATCATAGCTAGGAAGAAATAAAAGAACCTAAAGAGCCTAAGAGATCCAGGGGCGATTCCCGGCGATGCGGGAAATACAGGCTGGTTAGCTTAACATCAGTTCCAGCCAAATTGATGGAAAGCATCCTCAAGGATAAAATTGTGAAGCACATAGAACAAGAGGCCCTGCTGGGGGAGAACCAGCATGGCTTCTGCAAAGGTAAATCTTGCCTCACAAACCTTTTGGAGTTCTTTGAGAGTGTCAACAAGTGTGTGGGAAAAGGTGATCCAGTTGACATAGTCTACCTGGACTTCCAAAAAGCTTTTGACAAAGTTCCTCATCAAAGACTCCTGAGGAAACGTAGCGGTCATGGGATAAGGGGACAAGTACATGTGTGGATTGCTAACTGGTTTAAAGACAGGAAACAGAGGGTAGGTATAAATTGAGTGTTTCACAATGGGGGAAAGTAAGAAGTGGGGTCCCTCAGGGATCTGTACTGGGACCAGTGCTTTGTAATTTATTCATAAATGATCTAGAAGTAGGGGTAAGCAGCAAGGTGGCCAAATTTGCAGATGATACCAAACTCTTCTGGGTAGTGAAATCCAAAACAGATTGTGAGGAGCTCCAAAAGGATCTCTCCAAACTGGGTGAGTGGGTGACAAAATGGCAAATGTGCTTCAATGCTGGAAAGTGTAAAGTGATGCACATTGGGATGAAAAACCTTAACTTCAAATATACACTGATGGGATCTGAGCTGTCGGTGACTAATCAAGAGATGGATCTTGGGGTCATGGTGGAAAGTGTTGGAAGTGTCGACTCAATGTGTGGCAGCTGTGAAAAAGGCCAATTCTATGCTAAAGATCATTAGGAAGGAGATATAATGCTCTTATACAAAACTATGGTGCGGCCACACCTGGAGTACTGTGTTTAATTCTGGTCACCACATCTAAAAAAGGACATTGTTGAACTGGAAAAGGTGTAGAAGAGGACAACCAAGATGATCGGGGACCTAGAGCACCTTTCTTATGAGGCAAGGCTACAACACCTGGGGCTATTTAGTTTAGAAAAAAGATGACTGCGGGGAGACATGATAGAGGTCTATAAAATCATGCATGGAGTGGACAAAGTGGATAAAGAGAAATTCTTCTCCTTCTCACATAACACTAGAACCAGGGGTCATCCCATGAAATTGATTACCGGGAAATTTAGGAACTGCAAACTGAAGTATTTTTTCACACAACGCCTAATCAATTTGTGGAATTCTCTGCCACAAGATGTGGTGACGGCCAACAACTGGCTTTAAGAGAGGCTTGGATAACTTCATGGAGGAGAGGTCTATCAATGGCTACTAGTTGGAGGGCTATAGGCCACCTCCAGCCTCAAAGGCAGGATGCCTCTGAGTACCAGTTGCAAGGGAGTGACAGCAGGAGGGAGGGCATGCCCTCAACTCCTGCTGTAGGCTTCCAGTGGTATCTGGTGTGCCACTGTGTGAAACGGGATGCTGGACTAGATGGGCCTTGGGCCTAATCCAGCAGAGCTGTTCTTATGTTCTTAAGCAGGAGGTAGTGTCACTAGCAATGCACATACAATTTTGAGAGACAAGGTAGGCATTTCTTTGGTGTATTTTCCCTACTGTTCAGAAGTATGCTTTATGTGGGGGTGAATCAGACCTTCCTTCTCTTTCTGATGTGACAGTTGATTTTTTGGCAGTTGTTGCATAGTTGCTTCTAGGATCATACAGAGTCTTCTGCCCATGCGGTTGCTCCTAACTGTGACGCTTCTGTTGCTAGCACTGCTCCTCCATGGGCTCCCAGAATCCTCTCTGCTTATGTCTGAGACCACAGGCGTGTTGTTCTCATTTTTAGCATGCTCACGAGTCTCAAGGGATCATGGGCTCCCTGTTAGTTAGCATATTGGGGAGCAGTCACTTAGCAGGCAGTGGGACAGTTGCCCCCAGGTTCAACAACTGCCAAGCGAATTGCAAGGGGATCTGCCTCACTCCTTTCCCTATCGTTTGGGAATGTCTGAGTAGACTCGAGAGTTAACTTTCAGTCTCCTCTTAGAGTCTTTCTGTCCGAAGACTGACCCCCTTTACTTTCCCTCCTCTGCAGTTGCCTCAAACAAGCTACAGTAAATCATCTCAGCAGGAAAGTCAGATAAGGCTCTGTGATGCAACTCTCTTGCCATCAAAAGAGCCAAGTGGGTGATAGAAACTCAAAGATGTATTCATTACAATACTGATTGGTTTATTGCGTTCTTCTGACCTAAGAGATACCATGTTTGTACATTCATTCACTCTGTTTACATACAAGTTGCTTGTCTCAACCGTTCAAATCATTGAGAGCAACTTGTATGTAAAACACGAAAACAGGCACCTTTTTGAGTTTACTCCTGCAACCTAACCAAGCTGTCTTTGGTTCTTGATCACCTGGTTCCATCCCTGAGAAAAGATGTCCTTCAGTTGCGCCACAGCCGCAAAGGTCTAATCGCCACTAAAGGAAGGGTGAGGTTGTATGATAATAGCTGTGCCGCTCTGGGCTCCCTACCCCTGCTCTCTTCTTAAATCCATAAGCCTATTTCTCTCAAGCCTCCTTTATCTAGCCAGCCTGGAAGTTATTTTAATTCAGACACTAAGCTAGATTTCCTCTTTGCAGTTATCTGGTTAGTCTTGTAATGTATTTTTAGTAGTCAAATTGCTTTCAGCAACTTACTTATTCCATTTTACCCCTACCCTACTATAAAACCTTGTTTATTTTTCAACTTCAACCTCTCTCTCAGTTCATTTCCCCATAACCAAAGCTTGGCACAAAAATGATTCTAATGTGGAACTGCTCTACCACAGCTCGCTAATTTCCCTCACAAAGCCTGAATGCAATTTTGGGGTGTTCACCAATCACCCCAGGTAGTTCTATTAACACTTCCATCATATTGCTGTGGTCTAACATACTGTTGAGAGCAATTGCAATGGCAGAAGCCTGTATGTGGCTCTGCATACATTGCCACATTGGCAAGGGAATACATAAAGAAGGTGTTAATCACATGTTTCCTACATATTGCTAAAAATTTACAAATGTGCTGTTTTAAGCTCTAATAACAGATGGTCAGAATTCCAGTCTCCCTATGTTATTTAACAGGTGCTTTGCTGCTAAATATCACATTTCACCTTAGGTTTTCCAAAACTGTTTTGGTTTGTTTTGACATATCACTGATTTTCAAGCCTTCAGCTAGTAGTAACTATAATGCCTTGAAAATAGGAAAATACCTCGGTGTACAGCCACAAAGTTGAAAATTGCTTCTTGGAAATTCAAGAGTTTGATATTCTCTAGAGTCACTGCTGTCTGGTTAGAAAGCCTCTGAAGAGTGTGAAAATCATGTTTTGTTTCCATCTGGTTTCTTGGGTCATTGGCCAATCCTATCCCAGCTCTGCCATACTGAGGAAAATACAAGCACTGACCTTTTATCACTGGATCACAGAAGGAGTGTGCTCTGGCAAATACAACAATATACCATGTTTTCTTTGCATCAGACTGCATTGCTAGTCTGTCCTTGATTCAAGAAATGTGCTAGTTTATGTAAAATACTAGTTTGGGTTGCTTTCATTTCAAAAGAGAGCAAATCTTTGCATCTTCCCCACCTGCTCATTTTGCTACCATGAAAAATGGAGCAATAGTTAATTTATAAGAATTAAATTATAAAGAATGTGGAGATGTGTGCAGCTCACTTCTTTTTATGAGGAATGAAAGAAAAGCCCCTCCAAAGTTCCATATGTGCTTGCCGCTACTGCTCCTAAGCATGTGTTCATAGCTAATAATATTCATGGGAATTTGTCCCCTCCATGCTGTTTACAAGAATTAATAGCAGTAGTAAAGGACCAGCTTCTACTTTAAGTAACCTCTAGGAATCTGGATCTAAGATTCTTCTAGAAAATTGGAAAGTATGGAAAACTTTACAGACAGGAAATTTCATTGGTTCACACTGTGTTCTGTTCAAGTGTATGCTGTGACTGGGAGGAGTAAGTATATTTCCACTGTGATTCAAGATTCTTGTAAAATATTTGTGGCATCCTCAATTGTGTACTCTAGCCATTCAGTTAAGTATTACATTTAGATATTACTAGAACAGCATAGGAAGCCATGGGGAATCAGCAACCATCCCTCTCTGGTTTGTCTGTTCCCTTTAGCTATAGAATGTTGCTATTGACATAGTACGTTAAATGAATATCATTAGAGGCACGATTAAATGAACAAATTAGTACATAGGAACTTTAAGCTGTCTTTCTATTTTTTTTAATTATTTTATTTAACCTATTTGTATATGGCCCCAAAACGCAAATCTCTGGGCGGTTTACAACAAAACAATAAAAACAACAAATAAAAGGATAAAACATTACAACAATTTAAAATTTAAAACATTAAAACTATTAAAAATCAAACAATTAAAACAGTATCTAATTAAAAGCCTGGGTGAACAAATGTGTCTTGACTGCCTTTTTAAAAGTTGTAAGAGATGGGGAGGTCCTTATTTCAGCAGGGAGCATGTTCCAAAGTCTTGGGGCAGCAATGGAGAAGACCTGTCCCTGAGTAGCTACCAGACGAGCTAGTGGAGACTGCAAACAAACCTCTCCTGATGATCTCAGTGGGCAGTGTAGGATCCAAGGGCCCAAGTTTAGGGCTTTATAGGTTATAACCAAGACCTTGTATTTTGCCTGGAAACTTATCAGCAACCAGTGTAGATCTTTTAAGGTAGGAGTAATATGGTCTCTCAGAGATGATGCAGAGACCAACCTGGCTGCCACAATCTGAACCAGCTGTAGCTTTTTGGACTATGTATAAAGGCAGCCCCACATAGAGTGCATTGCAGTAGTCAAATCTGGAAGTGACCAGCAGATATACTATTGTTCTGAGGTCATTTATCTCAAGAAACGGATGCAGCTGGCATATCAGCCGAAGCTGATAAGGCACCTCTGACAACTGCCTCAACCTGGGACACCAGGGAGAGATTTGTGTCCAGAAGTACCCCCAGACTGCGTACCTGTTCCTTCTGGGAAGTCTGACCCCATCCAGAACTGGCAGATCAAAATCATCTCCCAAGTTCTGACCCCGCATAATAAGTACCTCCATCTTATCTGGATTCATCCTCAGTCTGTTATCCCTCATCCAGCCCATTACTGCCTCCAAGCAGGCATTTAGGGAGGTTATGCCTTCTCCTGATGATGCTGACATGGAGAAAAAGATTTGGGTGTCATCAGCATACTGATAACACCTTGCACCAAATCTCCTGATGATCTCTCCCAGCGGTTTCATGTAGATGTTAAACAACATTGGAAACAATATGGAGCCGTGAGGCACACCCTACAAAAGTTCAGATTTTGAAGAACAACAGTCCCCGAGGGACACCACCTGGAACCTGCCTGAACCACTGCAAAGCAGTGCCTCCCACTCCCAATCCCCTCAGACGCTCCAGAAGGATACAATGGTCAATAGTATCGAAAACTACCAAGTGGTCCAAAAGGACCAAAAGAGTCACATTTGCTCTGTCAATTCCTAATTGGAGACCATCCATCAGGCCAACCACCCCATAGACCACAAGAAAGCCAGTCTGAAATGGGTCTAGATAATCAGTTTCCTCCAAGACTGCCTGGAGTTGGGAGGCCACCACCCTCTCAGTTACCTTGTCCAACCATGGAAGATTGGAGATGGCCTATAGTTTCTTAACTCTGAGGGATCTAATGCAGGTTTCTTCAAAAGAGACTATGGTCTGCTACCTGTCCCTTGCTAGCACAACAAAAGGCTGGCTGGTTTTGTTCCTTTCCAGGTGGTCCTTTCCAGGTCTCTTAAGCTTTGTACAGACATCTACTGTATCTGCTCTGCCAGGTATTCGGAGAATAATGTAGGGAGAATATGTATGTATGTATTTATGTATGGTGGAATGATGGATGTGTGACTTTGCCCCTGGTTTGCCAGGGAAGCAATGCAGCTGCAAGCTGCTCACAGGCCTCATGCCTGCTGGTCAGTCAGAAATCAGTCACTGGTGGATCTTAAGGTTAGAGATTATGCCTTTACTCAACAATCTTAAGACAACCATCCATATGTGGCAGTAGGTCTAGTCAGCCACCTGGGGCTGAGTAGGATCCCTGCCCCACTCCTGTGGCCTGGATTGCAAGTGAATTGGCTTTTAAAAACAAACAAACCTTTTTCTCACTGTTCTTAATGTGAAAAAAAGGGTTTCATGTGATGAATAGTAGGTGGTTGTAAAACTTTTGTCCCTTTGTTGTATAGATCACAACTGACCTATGTAGGTAATGGGGAAAGAAGAAGGATGTTAGTGAGTAATCTAAAGGATGAAAGAAGACTTTCCTTGAACCTGTCATACAAGGCTTGAGGGAAGAGATACAGGAAGTGCCTGCCTGATGTCTAACCAAAACTAATAGACTTGGGCTGGTGGTGATGCAACCAGACCTCCTGCACACCCATGAGTGGGCCACAAGAAGTTGCAACCAGGGAGGTGAAGCTGTACCTGGCTCAAAACCCAAGGGGGCTCACCAAAGGTGGGGTAAAGAACTCCACCCCATCATGCCTTAGGGTAGTATGTTCATTGATGGGAGTAAAATAAACAGAATAACATTCAATTCCATTGCAAATCCATAATGTTTATTAATAAAGTTGGGGTCCTTTGTTAAACCAAATGATTGTTGTGTCATCTCTTTATTCTGGGGCCTGGACACAATTGCCCATTGATACTGTTCCCTTCTTCAGCCACACATTCCTCCCAGGGAACCATAACATCTCCTCAGTTGTAGTGGAGGTATATAAACGTTCATAAGAAAAGTAAGAACAGCCCTGCTGGATCAGGCTCAAGGCCTATCCAGTCCTATCCATCCTATTTCACACAGTGGCCCACCAGATGCCTCTGAGAAGCCCATAGGCAGAGGGTGAGGGCTGACTAGAGCCAAACTAGATGAGAAGATGGAAATTGTAAATCTTACCTAATAAGAAACATTTAGCTGGGAGGGATTTTCATTATGTTAACCCTCAACATCATCATGTCCTAGGGTTGCCAACATTGTGTTGCCTCAATTCAGGAAGGGGACTGAGAGGGGGTGAGGGGGCCCAGGGGTGTGGCAATCTAAGGGTGGGGCTAATCTGTTTTTGTTTTACTTTTAAAGCCACCGCTCTCGCTGCTGTCCCATGCCGCCGCTGCTCAGCAGCAGCTTTAATAGTTAAAAACAATGAATTTTTTTAAAGTGGTAAAAAAAAGCAGGACAACTTGCATCCCGAACGGGACAAGCACTTCCCCCCCAAAATGTGGGGCGTCCCACATTACGCGGGACTGTTGGTAACATCATGTCCTGAAGAACCCAGAGCCCATCACTCCCCTCTCCAGTTCTCGCTTCCTCTTTTGCCTCAGATTTATTTGCTGCACACAAATAGGTGTGATGAGGAGAATGGAGTGACTTTGTGCACTTCCACCAAACTAGGGAGCAAGAATGGCCAGTGAAGTAGAGGCTGGAAGGGCAGGTGAGATGATGTTGGTTCATCAGCAAACATCAAATAAATCAAGTAGAGACAGGGTACAAATACAAACTTCCTTACAGGTCTCAGTCAGTAGGTGACTGCTTGCAGATAGAGGTGTCTTTGTTTATATCTACTCAGTGTTACATCCAATTGGTCCCACAAAGAAACTTTACACATGAGTAATCCAGTTTTTATAAACACTCATGCATACAATCACCACAGTGGGCAGGGGAGCAGCAACTGGTGTCTCTGATTATCGTCTGCCTCAGGCTACTGCCTCAGTTCACCTCATTATAAGGTTCTGATCTCAGCTGCTTTTGATACTAATAATCATGGTATTCTTCTGGATTACCAATCGCCTATGGGTAGGGGAGGGGGCACCACACACTTGTAATTCAATTCTTATCTGGTGGGTCACTGCCAGGAGGTAGTAATGCTGGGGGCAGAGCATTTTTTTGCTATTGGGTGTTAATACAGTTCAGTTTTGTTCTCCATGGTGCTTAACACATACACTACTTCTGGGGAAGTTATGCCTTGCAGTTTTGTTCTGATCACAAATTTTAGAAGGAAGCTGATGCCGCTCTGAGAGCGGAAGCCTCAGAAAGATAATGAAAAGCACTTCATGCTAAAAATGTAGAGTGTTTATATATTTGGAAGCATAGCAGATCTCTGATTTGCAAATGTACTCACGTTTTTCAGAGAGGACTCAAATGGAACTGTAGTTTAAAAGACTCAACCTTATTACTTTTGTACTGTACAACATAGGTGTTCACGAGGAACAAATTGTGCTAAAAGTAGAAAGCCATATTCTGCTTTCTCCCACAATAAAATTGAATCAGTCCTCATGGAACTTTCTGCACTGTGGGCACTAACTGTCTTTGCATTTGAGTCTCACTATGGCTGTTATTGTAGTTCTGTGGTCCACCAGCTGAACTAGTATATTGTGTGTTTATCCTATTTATCTTATTTTTATTTCTTTTTTATTGACTATTCCAGCAGGCTCTTTCAAATGCATACGCTGCTCAAGCTTACAAAAACTTTATCTTAGAAATATTATCACCTCAAGCAGATGACAGCATGCAATTTTATGGCTTATAACTTTTTGTCATTCATTGTTAGTCTTCCTACACAGGTGCTGCAACAGACACCTCTAATGTGTTTCTCAGTTATTTTCTACTTTACAATCTGAATGTCTAGATATGTATCAGTGGGCGGGTATACTGGAGAATATTTGGAGACCAGCTCACTTAATTCACTTATCTGGAATTACATCCAGTAGGAATTTGGATCAACATTACACAGTTGGGGTATTCAATTTCTGCAAAAAGATTTCATTGGGGCATCATCCATAATGTACCAACTCAACGGAATAAAAATAAAGGTGGCATTGCTAGAGCCATAACGTCAGCATTACTGTTTAAGACCAATAGTCCACACTGTGTCCAGATGTAACTAATTAGGAGCCAGCGTGGTGTAGTGGTTAGAGTGCTGGACTAGGACTGGGGAAACCCGAGTTCAAATCCCCATTCAGCCATGATATTTGCTGGGTGACTCTGGGCCAGTCACTTCTCTCTCAGCCTAACCTACTTCACAGGGTTGTTGTGAGGAGAAACCTAAGTATGTAGTACACTGCTCTGGGCTCCTTGGAGGAAGGGCGGGATATAAAATAAAAAGAATAATTAATTCCAGGTGATCTAGAGTCAAGGGTGTGAATCTCAAATTGTTCTTATTTCTATTAACCCTTGCAATATTTTTAATTGTTCCTATTAATTTGATCCCATCAGCTTTTGGTTTAGTCCATATTTTATTTTTGTGGGTTCCATCAATCGAGGGAAGGGTTTCTAAGGTGTGTTGTTAGGGACATTCCTAAAGGCCATGGGTGGTTTGTTCATTAAAAGCTGCAGTGATTAGAAAGAACTGACCACAATAGTGGAATCATAAAACTTATGCAGACATACGGAAGGTAGAAGCGGTTCAATCTAAATTCCTTAGGGGTATGTTGAGGGTAGTTCGTTCAGCTCCCAATGCTTGTCTTAGAGTAGAAGTGGGATGGCTTCCTGTCGAAGCCAGAATCTGGAAAGCCATTTTTGGCTATTGGCTTAAATTGGGTTTTTCCCCAGCTGGCCTCACCCCACTGGTTCTGCTGGATGATTATAAGACCAGATGGAAAAGTGCAATCGACAGGAAATTAAGCTGGTTGGGGTTTTCACTTCCAGCAATAAGGGAGTTAGGTTTTACCAAGGCCAGAGATATTATAAACCAGTGTATAAGTGACATAGCCAGACAGAGCGATATCAGTACAGTGGGGTATGGAGTACGGATGGGAACCTAAATAAATAGACAATGTTTGGCACGATACTTACGAAAGATAACTTATGTGGAGCATCATAAGGCCTTAACAGTGGCTAGGCTTAATGTGTTGCAGTCGGCGGTGATGGAAGGGCAATTTCATAAGGTTCCCTATAACCAGAGATTATGTCCATGTTTGGCAGGAGAAGTGGAATCTACTGGGCATATATTGTTGAAATGTAGTTTCTATAGGGATCTCAGAGATGAGTTAATTACCCCTGTATTAAGTCAGTTTGGGTCAGCTTCAGAGCAAGTGAAAGTAGATTTTTTATTGGCGGATTTGAACGATTCTATTTCCTTGAGAGTTGCAAAGTTCTGCTTTATAGCAGGCAAACTACGGCAGAGGAGAGTCGAAAGGAGTGATGGAGGGTTTGAGTAGCAGAAATTTGGTGAAGGTTTACTGTATTAGTACAGTGGTCCCTCGACTTACAAACTACTCGACATAAGTATTTTTCGAGTTACAAACGGCAGTTTTAGATCCGGTTTTAGATGCGGTTTTTTTGACTTACAAATTTTTAGATGGGGTTTCCTCGACTTACAAATTTTTAGATGGGGTTTCCTCGACTTACAAATTTTTAGATGGGGTTTCCTCGACTTACAAATTTTACATGCGGTTTCCTTGACTTGCCTGCCTGTTTACTGCCTGTTTATTCTTGAAAAGAAATGTTCCTGTGCAGTTTGCAAGCCTTACTGGGGGTCTGGGTCTTTTTTCTAGGCTCCGGAACGCATTAATCCGTTCCCAATGCATTCCTATGGGAAACCGCTTTTCGACTTACGAATTTTTCGACTTACAAATGTGCATTCGCAACGGATTAATTTCGTAAGTAGAGGGACCACTGTATTTGCTTTCTTTTTGTTTTATCGTATTATTATCTGCTTTTACTCTGTAACCTGATTGTATTATTCTGTAGTTGTTTTATTTTATTTGGCCGTTGGCCATAACAAAGTGGATGATGATGACGATAAAACTAATGTTCACGCCACTTCCTCATACTAAAAGGGAAAGCTGCCATTGAAGAACAACGTTAAACGTTTGAAAAAGGATCTTCCCTTTCCCTTTCTGTGACCTTTCTTGGGGACAGTGGCAGAGGCCAGCCAGTCTCAAGGCTGGAATGAAGAGAATAACCTTGCATGAGAGAGCAGCAATGTGCTTCTCCATGTGTTCATCAGGCTGATTTGATAGGGCAGCAAAGGGGTGGCAAAGAACATTATTAGGGGAACAAGGATTTTGCTATACATTAAAAATATGTATAGAGGTAACATAATTAATGTTTATTTACCTTATTAATGAAACTTGCTTGACATTTTCAAATGCATTCAGAAAATGAGCCAGATTCCTCTTAAAAATACTTCTTTTTAGATTAGGCCCAAACTTGCAGTCTGTTTTCCAGGCTCATCTTATCTTCCTGTCCAAAACCATGTGGCAGGAAAGAATGGAAGAGAAGGCAGTACCCGATCAGCTGAAAGCTTCAGGGGAGATCACACACACACACACACACACACACACACACACACACACACACACACAGAGTTTCACTTTGTTCCTAGCCAGGAAGGAAGCTCAGGAGGTGGCCTGGCTCCTGGGAGGCTGGAGGAGTCTCCTAGGCTGCACTGGCTTCTGCTGCTTGTTCTGGGGTAGAGGAGTAAATGATTGAGTAAGCAGTGGTAGCTTTTTGAAAGAATTAATTCAAGCAATAGGACCGTAATATACTATGAATGTTTGCTGTAACTGTTTCCAGTCTGGATGGAAGAGCAGGAAATATTTTTAGGGTAGCACCCATTACTTGACCACTAAGATGGCAGCATGATATGAATGAACAATATGATAGCAGGTATTAGTACAACAACAAAGCATGAACTCCATCATTATCTGTTATTTATATCATGCCTAATATGCTTTGTACAGTTTTTAAAAAATAAAATACCTCCTCACAGACCCACAATCAACAAACAAAACAAAAAGATATGGGAGCCAGAGGGAAGGGGAAAACTTGCACAAGCTGGAAAAGAATACAAGAAATAACCCAGGAGTTGGGGGGGAGGAACTAAATAGTTCATAAAGAAAAAAATATAAGAGAAATTGATTTTTGATAACTTCAAGTGAGATATGTTATTGAGTAAGAAAGAGAAGACGCCAACCAAATATTTAAAGGAAGAGAGTTCTACATATAAGGGACCATGAGAGAAAGTACATGGAGGCAAGAAATAGCACAAAGTAATGGAGGTTTAATAAGAAGATTAGTGGAGAAGAAAGGAAGAATAGAGAGAAAGCAATGAACACAGATAAACAAGTTGTTCTAGTAAGAACTAATCTGCATACTTCCCTTTCACTATCCCTACAACTGGACTAAATTTGGTCCAAATAGGTTAGGAAGTTCATAAGTTAGCCCACTTGTGCCTCAAACATCCATTTGTCTGCCATCTTGAATTTGGGTGGCTGACATCATCACAAACTATGCATTTGAGGTGATATGTCCCTACAAGTGTACCAAATTTGTTCCAAATCGGTTCCCACTTGCACCTCAAATGTTTATGTGTCTGCCATTTTAAATCATGGTCAGAGGCATATCTAGGAGAAATAATGCCTAGGGCAAGCACTGAAATTGCACCCCCTATCCAAACATCTGACATCTATCTTTCAGATAACTTTACCATAATATCAGCTCAAAAATACAAGTCAAGCTCATTAATCTGTTGATATTTCAAAAACTATTTAGCAGTGGATGTAGCCAGACCAAAAAAAATGCTGGAAAACTACAAATTTCAGTATGCTGGGGCTCATGAAATACTCAAATACTATGTGGAGGTGTACTTGGAAAACTAAACAGAAGTGCCTGTCTAATTCTCTACTATGCATTGTAGCATCACTATTACATAAGTTTTAAAAATAAATGGAGAATTTAGCTTTTCCTAGATACTCTGAAAATAATTAAAGGATATGCAGAGTAAACTGTGTCACTGCTTGGAATATATTCTAGTATTTCAGAAAGACAGTTAAAATGAGAGAAAGAGAGCAAGAAACTCCCAGTGGGGCTTAATACTAAGGATTTAACACTGATTCAAGGACAAACTCACCATTAATAGCCATATTATTAAGACATCACATTTAACTCACTTATCACAAGAAGCAAAGTTAGAGCAAATGAATACAATCCTAGCTCATAAGCTTCAGCTCAGTATTCACTAGTCCTTATTCTCTGTACATAGTGCCAAACTGAATAAGTGTACAGTTACTTATATTACATTAATTTTTTTAAAAAAAAATTATATGTAACCCCTTCGGGGGGCTTCTTAAAGGCTGGAGGGGGGTCTGCAAAGGTTCCCCCCACACACACACACAAAGGGATAGACACACACACATGCAATTCCAGTTGAGCTCATAAGCCTACTGCAACGTAGGCTAAAAAGGAGCAAGTTCATTAAGAGATTTAATGGCCAGGAAAAGTTTTAACATGATATGATGGATGTGGCTAGTGGAGGAAAACAGTCTTATAGATGTGTAGAATAAATAAAGTATGAAAAAAAAATATGGGAGATGGGGTTAACAGAAGACCTGAGAACAAATAGGTTACACTGATAAAGAAGGACCGATCACAACACAAGACAGAAAGGGTTTTGCATAAGAGGTTTTAATTCAGTAGGAGAGAGCAAGAGAGTGCAGCAATAAATTTTAGCTGGAGTAGAATAGTGAACCAGAAAGGGAGTTGGGGGGGCGCAAAGATAATGCCCAAACTCTTGCCTTCTTGAGAAGAATGAAGTTGCCAATTGAAAGAGAACGGGAAAACTTTAGGTGGGAAATAGAGTAATTTTGTATATTAAATTTGAGAGAATAATCTGACATCAATGCAGAAGTTGCTGTAAGACAATTGCAAATATTGGCAGTCAGAACAGAGAGCGATAACTGGATATAATCTGTATGACGTCAATACTGCGCCAGTTGCAGTACCAGTAGTACCAGTTGCAGGGGAGTAACAGCAGGAGAGAGGGCATGCCCTCAACTCCAGCCTGTGGCTTCCAGCGGCATCTGGTGGGCCACTGGGCAAAACAGGTTGCTGGACTAGATGGGCCTTGGGCCTGAACCTTATCGAGAAGAAGAAAAAGAGCTATTGGCATAGGCTTTAAACAAAATTTATTTCATTTCATTTATATTCCACCCATTTTAAAAAAAGGCTTATTGTGATTAATTTCTCAGAGAGTGAAACCAAGAAAGGAACAGTGCAACCAAAATGCCAAAGTTGTAAGACAGAGTGATCACTTGCATCAAAATCTGATAGAAATATAATGGAGAATGGGATTAGAGAAAAGATCTTGAGGCTCTTCACACAATTTGTGTGAAGTGCCTCTAGGGGGGTTGCGGGGAGAGTGGGCTTACCCTGCTCTCCCCGCAGACGAGCAGACAGTCTGCTCTGGGCGGCTGCAGCAGCCGCCCACATGACTGCTGGCTCCGTCACGGAGCCGGCCAGGGCTGGGGAGTTCGGGGGCTGTGCGGCCCCCAGAAGCTCCAGCATGCCCTGCACGAGAGACCCCCGAGCTGAGAGGCTGCTTTTCAGCCTCCTGGTCAGAGGTCTACTCGTGAGTAGCCGTGGCACGGAGCTGTGCCACAGCAACTCACAAGCAAAAAAAAAAAAACAGGTTTGCGGAGTACCTGCTCCACAAACCTGAGTTAAGGGGAGGGTTACTTTGGCGGGTCAACCGCCTGGAGGCCACCGGGTTTGCCTGCGAGCCAGGTGGTTCAGACGGTCAGGCGAAATCGGGCTAGGCTCTCCTAGCCCGATTTCGCCTGATCGTCGGAATAACCTCCTGGTTTTAACATCTAAAACAGGTGTAGGCAACCATGGCTCTCCAGCTCTTGCTGAACTACAACTCCCATCATCCCCACCCTCAAGGCTTAGGATGCTGGGAGTTATAGTTCAGCAACAGCTGGAGAACCAAGGTTGCCTACCCTGATATAGAAAATAGAGATCTAATCTCAGTAGAATGTTGGGTTTGAAAGCCAGGACCAAAAGAAGAATGAGAAGATGAGTGAGAAGCAGACTAGTCAAAAGAACTTCAAATAAGACAGAGAATAAGGAAGTGAATTCACATTTTGGTTGTAACAACTTAAAGGAACTGATGCATTTTTAAAGTTGGGTGGAACTACTGGACTCTGCTCAACTGAGCTTCACAGAGAGTAGAATGGTTTTATTTCACTCTGCCAGAATTCCATCCTGAATTATAGAAGCTGGAGTAGCTTCTATTGTTTTCTTTAGGGAAGGGAAGATAATATAATCATACACAATGCCTTGTTGGGTTAGGACCTTCAAGTGCAAGGGTAGTCTAGTGCGGCATCTAGGCTGTGCTGGTCTCCCCTCACATCCAAATGACCAGAGCCAGCAGAGGATAGCATCCAGGAATGCAGGTGTGAGGCAGGAGGCTAGCTCAGCCCAATTGGCTTCACTAGACTTCCATGTTGTGGAAGAACGATAAGACATTCACAGCTGCTGCGGACAAGACCTTTAGCAATCACAAGATGGCTGCTGAGTAGAATGGCAAACAGTAACATAGAAAGATTGTTTTAATTAGATTGATTATTGCATTAAAACTATTAAAGCATTTTGATTTGTCCTTCCTCCCAGAACTGTTTCTTCTACATCTCTTCCCCATCCAGGTCTGACATCCTTTAAGGCTCTCCAACTTTGACATAATCTATTCTGGCACTGCAAAGCTGAAAGCATCATTCATCAATGTCATGGAAGACTATGGTATCATAAGGAAACACCAGTTCACACCTAGCAGTAGGCGAAAAGGATTTAATGAGACTTCCTGTAACAAGCAATAATGAGTGTGTATTTAATATTAAATTTAATACTGAAAGGAGTGAATTAGAAGAGAAATAATACTTGGATAGTTTGGCAGATAGTCTGGTCCCAGCTTCTCCCTCCAGGGTACTCTGTTGAGGAGCAGGTGTGGGGACGTGGGTGGGGAGGTGGAGTGGCTGTGGTCTATAAGAATAACCTCTCCCTGACCAGGATCCCTGTCTGAGTGTCTGTCCATATTGAATATGTGTACCTAGGTTTGGGGACCAGGAATAGACCGAGACTTCTGATGGTGTACCGATCGCCCAGCTGCCCGATGGAGTCCGTAACTGAACTAACGGACTTGGTCTCGGGTTTGGCATTGGAGTCTCCCAGGCTTGTGGTGCTGGGAGACATCAATGTCCAATTTGGGCCCAATTTGGGGCAGCTCAGGAGTTCATAGCGGCCATGACGACTATGGGCCTATCCCAAAGGGTCTCGAGACCGATGCACATTGCAGGTCACACGCTTGATCTGGTCTTTCACTCTGATCAGGGTGGTGTTCCATGGGTGAGGACTTCTGTGATTTCCCCATTGTCATGGACGGACCACCATCTGGTTAAGGTTGGACTCACAATCACACCCCACCTTCGCAGAGGCAAGGGGCCCATTAGAATGGTCCGCCTGAGAAGGTTATTGGATCCAATAGGGTTCCAAGAAGCCTTGGAGAGATTTAGTGTTGGCTCTGCCAGTGATCCTGTTGATGCCCTGGTGGAGAACTGAAACAGCAAGCTCTCCAGGGCAGTAGACAATGATCATACCTAAGCATCCTGTCCGACTCGCTTCAAAATTGGCCCCTTGGTATACAGAAGAACTACAAGGGCTGAAGCAGCGAGGTAGACAACTGGAGCACAAGTGGAGGAAGACTCGAATCCTACAGATTACAATATAGAGCACATTTGAAGATCTATGCTCTGGCAATATGGGTAGCAAAGAAGCAATTCTTTTTGGCCCGTATTGCGTCCGCAAGTTCAAATATGACGGAGTTGTCCAGGGTTGTGAGAGGGCTAGTGAGTGCCCCTCCTCCCTTGAATTAGAATTTGGAACCATCTATTACCCACTGTGACGTGTTTAATGATTTTTTTGTGGATAAAATCTCTCATATTCAGGCCAACTTAGATCCAAACTCCACAATTACTTCAGTGTCTGAATCAGAGGTGTCCAGCAACTTCTTTTATGTGGTTAGGCTGGATCAGTTTCAGTTTGTGACTCATGAGGATGTGGACAAGCTGCTTGGAGTCCCTGGAGGCGCAGTGGTAAAACTGCCGCCCTGTAACCAGAAGGTTACAAGTTCGATCCTGACCAGGGGCTCAAGGTTGACTCAGCCTTCCATCCTTCCGAGGTCGGTAAAATGAGTACCCAGAATGTTGGGGGGCAATATGCTAAATCATTGTAAACCGCTTAGAGAGCTTCCAGCTATAGAGCGGTATATAAATGTAAGTGCTATTGCTATTGCTATTGCTATTGGAGTGATGCGGCTTACCACCTGTTCTCTTGACCCTTGCCCGATGTGGCTAATACTTTCAGGCAGGGAGGTTGTTGTGGAAGGCCTTGTAGAGATCATAAATGCTCCTCTGAAGGAGGGCAGGATGCCTCCTTGTCTTAAGGAGGCAATTATTAGACCACTTCTGAAGAAGCCTGCCCTGGATTCCTCAGAATTGAGCCACTATAGGCCTGTCTCCAACCTTCCGTGGCTGAACAAGTTAATTGAGAGGGTGGTGGCCTCCCAACTCCAGGCGGTCTTGGATGAAACTAATTATCTAGACCTGTTTCAGACTGGCTTTTGGATGGGCTATAGGGTGGAGACTGCCTTGGTCGGCCTGATGGATGGATGATGAATCTTGGTGCTATGAAGGCCCATCTAATCCAGCATCTTGTTTCGCACAGTTGCCAATCAGATGCCTCTGGGAAGCCCACAGGCACGAGCTGAGGGCACATCCTCACCAGGTCATAGCACTGGGAAGGGCGATAGAGGTTTGAGGGTGAAAGAAAGGGAAAGAGTAAAGCCATTTTTCCTATCTACCTTGTCCTCCTCTCCAGTTGGCTCAAGTACATGGTGAGCTAGCCGTGAGGGCTTTGGCGCAGTGTGTGCTTGTGCAGTGTGGGTTGCAGGAAAGAATACAAGTGCAAGATTTATGCCTCTTTGGGGAGGGTTTTATAGGCAAAAACCTATCCTGAGGCATGACTGAAGAGTTTCAACTTAATCTGAAACACTATAGCATTTTGAAATGCTTGCTTCATATTTGGTATGACTTAAGTAGTAATTATTTATTATTATTATTTTACATATTCTTATACCACCCAAAACCTATGTCTCTGGGTGGTTAACAAACAACTAAAAGACTATGAGAAACACCTGTATCGGGCAGCAGCGATATAGGAAGATGCTGAAAGGCATCATCTCATACTGCATGGGAGGAGGCAATGGTAAACCTCTCCTTTATTCTACCAAAGACAACCACAGGGCTTTGTGGTCACCAGGAGTCAACACTGATTTGACGGCACACTTTTACCTTTTAAGTATTGATAGAGTTATGTTATAGGTGTTTTCTCGGGTGTGGTCCTTAAACAGTTTAATAATGTTTCATAAAAGATTGCTGAGGGCAGCAACCTGAATAGAAAGGTGAGGGGGACACATCACACGTTGTGGTATTATTCACTCACTCTCATTAATGGGGGAGGGGGGCGAGGAGGGGTTTAGAAGTTTAACTTAGCCTTGGGACCAGTGTTCCCTGTAAGAGGGATTCCCAGATGCTGTTGACACAACTCCCATAATCCCCAGGCAAAGGCTATTGCAGCTGGGGATGCTGGGAGGTTTAGTCAACAACATCTGAGAATACCTGTTAGAAGGAACACTGCTAGAGACATCAGCTTGTGCTCCTAAGTGAGGAAGAGATCTAACATTCCTTTCCTCTTGTCTCTTTTACTCCCCTGATTTGGTCTTCCTGAAATCTCTCTGTATATGCTCAGATGCAGAGAGGGCATTTCCTTTAGTGCATTACAGCCTTGCAATGACTTGCGGGCACCATGGGGAAACGTCTTATCAGAATGACCTATCATTTCTGGAATGTAGCCAGCTAAAGCTTCGATTCCAACCAGGCTAGGTAAATGGCTCAGTTTCTCTTGTTTGAGGGATGCATTGAAGCACCCACAAAATGGTGTAGTGAGCAGGTCCCATAGTTCTGAGCTCACCTTAATGAATATTGCTATCAAAATATTTCTGGTTGTGTTTATGATAGCAAGCTATTAGTTGGAATACAGGAAATGCAGTTCATTTTTAACTAACAGTAAAATCACTTTGCGCAAAGACAACTTCAAGGATGGGCTCTTTTATTTAACTGTGGCTGCTATGATAAATGTTGAGTTGGCACTAAGAGTGCAGTGGAAATGCATTAGATGTCTTGTGTTCATGAAGTCTGCTTTGTTAAATAAATTTCTGATATTTGCCCCTTTATTGGAGATAGAAAAAGTGCTGTGAGCAATTAATATTTTGCAAACTGGAATTGATTGGAATACAAATTGAATTTGTAATGGCTTATGAGGTTTTAGAGGGAAGGGTCCACAGCTCAATGGTGCTTTGCATGCAAAAATTCAGTCTGCATAATTTCCAGTTAAATGAACAGGTTGCAGTGCTGGCAAAGATCTCTGCCTGAGATTATGGAGAGTTGCTTCCAGAAGAGTGGATAGCACTGGGCTATATAGACCAATAATTTTACTCTCTCTTTGGCAGTTTCAGGTGATCATTATTAAAATTTATAGAAAACAATTGTTATATCCTTAGCAGTTTGGTCCAGAATGCCCCAATTCTAGGATTTTTTGGACAATTTTGTTTTTTCAGGCTTACAAAATTGCTGAAAATGGGGGCAGGGGGGAGGGAATAGCATGTAGCTCGGTTTTTGGGGTTTTTTAAAAAGGTGAATCACCTGCCAACTGCAAAGAATTTAATCTTCTAAATGAGCAACTAATCACAAACAAGATGGTTGGTTTCTCCTTTTGCCTAGACAAATAGCAGAAACCAACCATCTTACTTGTGATTAGTTGCTCATTTAAAGAACACCTTAAACTCTGCATATAATCAGTGTTTTCAACTAACTCCATTGATCTAGAACACATGCAACACCAAATATCAAAATGAGATAAACTGATTGTATTCAACTGCTATTTGTTTCCCTGTAGATTCTAACCAGTGAGACTTGTAGTGCGTTGTGGAACATAATTATAGTTTTATTTATAATTTAACTTCCAGGGAACCATGATATCTTGAGAACACTCATTTTATCTGATATTCATTATTCTCCAAATTACTAATTTATGAGTTAAAGCATTGAAACATAGCTCTGAGTGTGTGCTATAAATCAAAACAGAAACTATGTGTGTTTATTTAGTAGCAGTTATGCCCCTTTCTTGTTTTGGTCTGGGTAGCTTAATAGTGAGTGCCTGTTGATGGAAATACTTCTGCTTCCACCTCATGTCTTGAGGTGGGTGGGATCCAGGGGAAGCCTGAAAATTTCAGAACCTGGAGACTCACATCTCTCCAAGTGAAATTGGTCGAAAGTGCTGATAAAGCTAGAATTAGTAAACATATCAATAAATAAGCCTTGTGGATGAAGAATCAGTTTGACTTCCACAAAAAGAAATCCTTCCTCATCAATCTTTCGGAGCTTTTAAAGGATATTGACATGCATGTGCAGAGTTGTCAGAACCTAAGGGGTATACTTGTGGGTCAAATGGGCCGTAAACCAGAATTTGGCTTTTTAAAAAGCCAAATCTGGCCACCTAAATGTAGACTGGAGTGATTTGGTGTAACTTATATATGGGTTTCCAAAAATATTTTGACAAATCCCTCACCTGAATATTCCTGAATAAACTCAGCAGTTATGGGATTAAAATGACAGGTAATGATAAAGTTTGATGAGTCTTGGAATCTTAAGTATCCCAACCCTATTCAGGCCTTTGAGTCATGCTGGACTCATTACCAAAATACAAAGGAGTAGCTGCAGGTCTCTTCCTGCAAGTTGCTTTGTGATAATGGGGCAGTGATTTCCAGCATGACTCCTCAAAGGCTAATTCTGGGACATTTAAAAAAGCTGTTTTTGAATTGTTTTAAACTATTTTATATTGTTTGGGGGTTTGATTGTTTTGTTTTTAATTGACTATGTCTTTGTTTTGCTGTTGCAAACCAGCCAGAACTGATAGGGTGGTATAGAAAAAGAATTAAATATTTTTAAGGCTATAGCTCTTCACAGGATATCAGAACAAAAGGCCAAATTGATTAGATAAAGTATATCAGGACAAACACACCATCAGCTTTGGAGATTCCAGGAGGGGCTCAAAATCTGGGAGGTCTTCTTGATAAGAAATCAAAGATTTTGAGCTTCAGTCTTGGAAGTGACTGACAGAGAGTTGAAGTCAAATGCATTCAAGTTTATTTAGGGTTTTAGGGGTACAGAAAAGAAATCTTGATTAGCAAGCAACACAATATTAACTAACAAAGCTAACCAGGCTAATAATATTATTAAGTACCAAACTGAAACTCATGAAGAGGCATTTTAGCTTAAGATCTGAATTAAATCCATTCAAGTTTAACCAGAAAAATTGTCTTAGAACATCTTTAGGCTTTAAAGGGAACAGGAAGAAAGGGGAACAAGAGATTTTGGAGTGGGGATTAGTATACCTAGTTCCTTTCTGGTAGAGATTCAGTGAAGCTATTCACATGACTATGCAAAAGCGGGCTATTGCAGCCCAGCTCACTTTCGTGCGGTCGTAAGAATCACCAGGTTCATGAGCGGGCCCCGGTGGTTCTCTGGTGGCTAGCCCGCTTAACAACCCTTCCCCTTAACCCAGGTTAGCAGAGTGAGCACTCCGCTAACCTGGGTTTTCAGGTTGTGAGATGCCACAACGCGTCTCTGTGCGTTGGCAACTTGTGAGGAGAACCCTGACCGAGAGGCTTCATCAAGCCTCCCAGCCTCGGGGGTCTCCCCAGAATGCCCTGTGCACTCCCCCTCCAGAGAGGGAGAGAAAGGAGAATAGACTCTTTCAGGCAGCAAACGCTGCCTGAAAAGGATCAGCAAGCGTTCACTTGGGGCTCCCAGTAGCCCAGGCGTGGGCATGGGTTCATTTGGGGCTGTTCCGGAGCCCAAGCCACGACCCTCCCTGGGGCTTCAATGGCTCCTACCATTGGCAGCCCGGGTCCTTTGAACCCATTCACACAATGGTGGTTACACTCCTGGGTTTCTTATGTTACCTCAGCAGTGGGAGAAGCTACAACAGGCTCCCTCACTTCTGGTACAATATAAGGAGGAGAGCCCATGGAGTTTGATTTTGTTGGGGCTATGAGGGAGAAGAAAAACTCCAATATGTAGGGGACAATAGATTAAACATTGTGAAAGGTGCTCAGCAACATAACATTTAATGACATTTCATATATGTGAATGCTGCAGCAATAGTTAAGATAATTTCCTTTGCTGTTATGGAAATGGTTGATAAATAATAATCACCCATGCACTGGACTACATTTCCAGAACATTGATTCACACAAAAAGGCTATTTCTTGCAACTACTAAAGCAGAATTTAGATTAGCAATTTAGTCTCCCAAATATGTGAATGATGCTTTCAGAGGGGTATGCTTCCAATAGAGCTATTTTATTTTATTCAATATCTCGTTGCTGCTAGATTTATATACAAGTATAACTGATAACTGCAATTTAATCTGACAAAAGATAACTATTTATGGCCCTATTTGGCTAATGTTCCTGCTATTCATAAACACAAGCATCTTGTGCAAGCTCCTTTTTTGATAAGTTGGCAAAACATCAATGAAATGTGTTCCTTTGTTACCAAGAGTTTGTGCTGTAAAAAGTTTAATGGGGTTTAGAAAAACAGCAATAGTAATAAGATTAAGGTTTCTTGGGAGAGCTGCAGGAATGTGGAAACTTACTAATTTGAGCAGGGAAATTTGTAGTGTTTGATTTATTTGATTCTAATTCAGTTGCTTAGTTGTAATTGCTAAATCTGGGATAGCTGAGGGTGTTTCCTTCAGTAGAGTTGAGTCTCAAGCCTCATTCCAACATAACAATGAGGAATGAAGGAATCACTGCAGTGTGGCTCTTTGCTGAAGTAGATGCTAAATGGAGTTACACCTCTTGCTACCTCGTAGTGCGAAAATAGTTGTTAAGGTTACCCACTCCTACATTAAAAGCTCTTACTCTTACGGTAGCTTCACAGCTTTTACTCAGATGCTTGTTGATATACTTGCATTAGCAAGGGGTAAGATATAAAGCTGTAATGATAAGAGTGTGAAATAAGTAAGTACAATATCTCCCCAAAGTTATACATTAATGATCAGGAGATAGCTAATGAAAAGAGTTAGCTGAGGTCATCTGGTTAGCTGGTTAAACAGCTTGGGCCCTAGGTATCTTAGGGACTGCCCACTTCCAGCTGAATCTACCCACCTGACTAGATCGGTTGGGAGGGCTCTGCTCCATGTACTGACACCTAAGAAGTTTATTGTTATAAGCACAGGTTGCATAATGTAAAGAAACAAAACACAGCATATCATAAGTTAATTCAGCAGGTAGTAATATAGAATGAGTCAAGTCAATACCAATGCTACAATTTAGAAAAAAGGCATAACGGATGTAAATGTATGTATAGGTTTTTAAGAAAGCAAGGCAAAAGTGGCAACTTAATAGGTGAGATCCAGCAGAATCGCATCTTCAAGAAGATAAACATTCCACATATGAGCCCTTGAATTTGTCTATGATCTCTCTCAACGTTCCCCCCCCCTTATTACATCTTAGAAGGATCAATAAAAGACATAGTGGATAATATCCTCCACTTGGCCAGAGCAACAGGGACAAAGGTGCTGTTCCACCAGAAGTTTATGGAATCTCTCTTTGAGATTTGCCTTGGGAATAGTTTGAAAATGAAAAGTTGTTAAATCTTTCCTCTGATGCACAAGTAAGATTAACCTGGTACTGCGAGAAACTTCTATGTTTATTATAATAGTGGTACCAAAGTGAAAACCTGGAGAGCTGTACCACAGCGGCATCTCTACAAGCATCCTGTTCAAGGAGTTGGTTTCTAATGTTTTCTTTGCTTCAAGATCTGAATTCCCTCACAAAGGGCAAAGAATACAACTGTTGAATGTAAGACAGACATTTAGTCCATTGATTCCTGTCCTTAAAATATGAATAACAAAATTTGACTAAATGATGTGCTAGAGGCTGGCTAATTTCTTGAAGTAACTTACCAGTGCTAAATGAACTCTGATGGAGATTGAAGGTAGCCCTATCTCCATTCTTATGTAGGCAGCAGGAATGCCCTGCGGGAGGCCCAAAATCTTCCTTAGGAAGTTGTTCTGGACAATTTCCAACTGAGCAACAACCTTCTCATCCCACCCCAAGATCTCAACACTATTCAACATCGGTGATATCACCTTGCCCTGAAATATTGTTAAGTGCTGGAGCTATTAATTGTCCCCATTTAGAGTAGAGAACTTCAGAATAGCCCCCACAGAGCATTGACCGGTTGCTAGAACAGCATTGAGGTGTGCCTTCCAAGTGAGGGACTTATGGAAGGAAACACATAAATACTGTATTTAAGATTGTGGAATGAGGGGGAAATGCCTTTTCTGAAAGCTGCTTTGTAATTACTTTGTTCTCATGGAATGGGAAAGTGTCTTTGCAATCCAATGCCTTTGTAATTGTTCCATTCTCCATTTTCTGAGATAGAAACTGCTCGAAGTTTTAGGGCAATGGTTCAGCCGCAAAGAGTGTGAGACAGAACTCAGGTTTGCACTGGTCAAGAAATGGTTAATAGGGTTTGTAAGTTGCCTTGCCAAATTGCAAGTTGTAAAACCATAAATCTGCTGACAGGCTAGAATGTGAGAAGAGGCCCCCCTTTCCTTGTATCTCCTGATAGCCAAGTCTGCAAAAGCCAGCAAAAGTTACACCTTCAAGGATAAGGGGGGACAGCTTGCTTATCAACATGTAGAGTAGAAATGCTTCATTGTACTAGAGGAATGTTTGTCTAATTAGCAATGATTATAATATTTGTAATATGATGGACAATGATGCTAACCAATGAAACGATTGGTCCCTCGGGGCTGAATGATGACGCCCAGCTATGTAATTATGCCAAAGTATAAAAAAACTGAAACAAAGGCAGCTGCGCGCAACTCTCTGGCAAGCCATTAGGCACAGAGAGAAGCCACCAGCACTGGTTTTGGGGAAAATAAAAGGTGATTTTGCTTCTTTCAATCATCCTTGTCATCTGGTTTATGGGAACTGGGTTCTCCAGGTAACAAGATGAGCATTGCTCTATCTGTTGGGCATTAATTGATGGCCTATGTTTGATATTACTACTGCCAAAAACTACTACCTTTGTTTTGTCGTAGTTTTTGTTGTACCTTTGTTTTGCTACCTGCTGAGGCCTGTTTATTGAGTACGCAGGACAGGACCTTCTCAGTTATTGCCCCCAGGCTGTGGAACATGCTCATAGATGAGACGCGCATGGCTTATTCTCTCCCAGCCTTCAGGAGGAGAATGAAGACTGCTTTTTATTCAGGCTTTGGGTCAGTTAGCTGCCTTTGCTCTTTTAAAATTGTTCTGTTTTAATGTTTTTATCTTGTGATTGTTTTTATTGGATTTTATTGTTTTATCTTGTTGCTAACCGTCCTGAGGTCTTGGGATGTGAAGGGCAATATATAAATATGAATAGACAAATAAATCCTCTAAAACAATTAATCTTCTGCTTTATCAAGCAAAGAACTTTTGGGCTCTGCCACTGCTGTCTTTAGCTCTTATAATTCTTCAGGGACCAACAGACAGTGTTTATTTAGTTAGATTTATATGTCGCCCTACTCCCATAGGACTCAAGGCAGCTTACAAACAATAACATATACAACAACAATTCTATAAAATACATCTTACATAATGTCATAACCCCAACCCCATACAGTACTCGTTCCAAATGACATAGTAACCATGGATTACAAGATCACTCTGCAACCAGCTATCTCAGCGACAACACCCGATGTAACATTTCAGTCTTAAATGCCTTATGGAAAGCCAACATATCGTGGAGAGTTCTGATATTATCCGAGAGACCATTCCATAGAGCCAGGGCCACCACTGAGAATGCCCTGGCTCTCGTTGATTGCAGTTTAATATCCCTAGGGCCCGGGATCACCAAGGTATTATGCTAAAATTGTAGTTTTATCTACTCAGCTGTTAGCAGCATTTTTTTCCTTATTTGCCCAATTGGTTTTTCATTTGCCTGCTTTGGGCAATGATCACATCTGAGAAACAGAATCAGGTGAGGGATGAGTTTTGCATGTTATGGGTTTTTTAAAAAAAAAAACCTCACTTAATGTTTTTATTTATGTATTTGTTACTTTTTTGTTTGTTTGTTTAAACCTTTGTTACTGTTTGTTATTGTGCCAGTTTAAAGAAATGGGAGATGAGCTACTATGGGGAGGGAGGGAGGAGACAAGAATTCTACTATGCATATCCTGAAGTCAAGCTCTGTAGCAGTCTCATTAGAGCTTTTCTTGCTTTTGCTTGGTTCTGTGCTCTCAGTATTAGTAGAGAAGAATACTTCCATTGAATTCCACTCAGAGTGTTGTGGCATATGGAATCGATGTCCTCTCTCGGCATGCATAAAGATTCATTGCATGGCTACCCCAAGGCCTCCAGTGCAGCAAGATTAGTAGTGAAAATATCAAACCCAGACTCATTGGAGGAAGTGAGTTGGGGCCTAGTCTATCAGATCCTGGTATAGTACTGTTCACAGCACCATGCTGCTGTTGAGAAAGTAGCACTAGCTAGTAGGGGTGATAACTGCAGCAAGAGCTTGCTTCTCGGTTATATATCCCTTGAGTACACATATGCGGGAGTGGAATTGTACAAACTGATGTGATTACATTGGCTCCTGGTTATCCACAATGAGAGAAAACCACTTAAACAGAACTTGGCAACAGCTTATAAAATGGTAGTTTATTTCTGCATACTCCTAAGAGATTGTAAAGTATGTTGTCCATTACACTCTTCTATGATGTTTTCTTGATAATTCAATGATGGATTAAATGGTCTGTGCTTAGGAGAGGAATGGCTAGATAACAAAATGGAATTTTCAGCTTTGGATTTCAAGCTTCAGTTCCAAAATTCAGGAACTGAAACTTGAAATGTTTCATGTGTTCTTTTTAACTCTCATTTGTGACTGTGGCTTATACTTGAATATTTTCCTGTGTCTGAGATGGTTAAATGAAGGTCTCTGCACTGCTACAACTAAACATATTTTAGATTCTAATTATCCCAAAAGTATATAATTTTAACTGCATCTTTTGCACATATGTCTGTTTTTTGTTGCTGGGGTGGGGGGAGTTGAAAAATATTAGCATTCCTTTACAGCATTTAATTTCATTCTTTTGTTTTTCCTCATTTATTATGCTTACGTAATCAGGAAGTCGAGGTATGTTTGATTCTTTTCTTTTTAAATTGTTAACTAAGGGGGACACTGCATTTTAAATACTGTCAAATTTTAAATAATGTGTTAGGTTCTATACCACAAGTTGGTTCATTCAATTTCCAGTATCTGGTAGTATTTATTTATGAAGTGCAAGGGTGAATGTTCAGTAACAGCCTGTTCTTTATTTTAATTTGTATTCCAACTATTGAAGATTTAGTTGTGTCAGGAATTTAAAAGAAAAATATGTAATGAAGAATTTAGAATGCCAGCCATTAGGGGTGTACACAAAAGGGGTGTACACAAAAGTTTGAGTAGAACCGGACTCAAACCAAACTGGGTCCAGTCCGGTTCTGTGCACACTAGAGCGAGGCCTGGTCCGGCTCAAGTCCGAACTGGTTCAGGCCCAGCTCGGGGGGGGGTACTTACAACCATTGTGAGCGAGGCCTCGGGGGTGCTGATATGGGGGGTCTCCTGAGCTCCCCCCTGCCCCTGCCAGCCTCCCCCCCCCAGTCTCAAACAGCAGGTTTCAGGCCATTTGGGGGGCATTTTCAGCCCATTCTGGGCCTCTCTGAGCTTGCAGAGGCCATTTTGGAGTCCGCTACGCATGCACACTGGCCATCGGTGTGGCTGTGTGTCAGACACACTGATGGCCACACACACTGATGCGTGGTGGCCTCTAAAACAACCTCTGCTAGTGCACAGAATAGACCAAAAATAGCCCCCAAATGGGCTATTTTGAGGCTGGGGAAGATCAGCGGGGGGAGAGGAAAACCTCAAGAGATTTCCCCACTCCACCCATGGCTGCAGCAACACTCCCCAAGGCCCTGGACTGGCCTGGGGGCTTTAGCTTGACCTCAAACTGAACTGGGCCCAGTCCAGCTCGAGGGTGAGCCCTCAAGCCGGGCCAGTTCGAGTGTGACCTTGAGCCAGCTCACACATCCCTACCAGCCAGTACAGATTTAACTTGCCCACTGAAACATTTAGAAATGCTTAACTGTAGCTGAACTGTGCCCCTAATAAATACACTGCTAATGACTTCATCCAGGAATGGTCTCTAGACGTCTGAGGGCCAGATGTGACTCCTGGAACAATTTTATCCCTAGTAGCCCTTCTAACAACAAGAAATAGGGATTCCATACTTGGCAAATGCCTCATTAAAAATGCTTAGGCTCTGGCCTAAGTGAGAAGAAAAACTAGATATGGCAGCTGCAGATATTTCCAAACTAGAAATGCCAGCTGCCATCAGACTTGGTTTAGTGAGAAATCTTTCATCTTTACCTGTGTTCAGTTTATAGTGTAATACATGCAGTTTTTACTGATTAGCTAAGTGGATCCCTATGTTTTCCCTCAAGGGAATGTTTCTTTTGCACATGCATTTTCTCATGCACAAAATAGACTGTATCCACACCTTGAAAGATGTAATGCAAGTCTTCTCCCAATTAGAAAATAAATTTCTAATGCTATTGTAGTTGGCACATGGAATATTCTTCCAATAGTGTTGACACTTACCGGCTAGTGCCTGTGAATTGAATAGTGCTGAGCAATACAGTTCTTCCTGCCACTATACTCACACTATTTAGTTAGTGCTTTTAATGTATTTTGATGCCTCCCCAATTGGAAGGTTGTTCACTCCACTTCTCCAACGTTAGAGTGAACTTCAAATGTCATTTGTTTTTGTTTGTTTTTAAATACAGCATTATGGCTTTATCCTTGCAGCAATTATACCCCCCATCCACCCATTAGAAGGACTAGATCAGAGGCACACTAACCCCCAGACCTTGGGGACCGTCTCTGGTCCTCCAAGGTCTGGAGGGGTCTCCAAATGGCCAGGCCCAGGGGCCTCTGGCAGTTGCCCTGTGCCTGCCAAAGCTCTGCTTTTAAAAAAAATGCTTACCGCGGCTGAGGGGTGGCTGTGGGCCGGGGAGCAGAACAGTTCTTCTCCCTCCCCTCCTTCTTTGGCAGTGGCGGCAGCGGCAACCAGGAGAGACGCTGGACCCATCCTTTTAGGCCAGCATCTTTAAGAAACTGCGAAGTGGTCCTGCGCAGAGGAAATCGTCGCAAGTTATGACAGTCTCCTCTGCGCAGGCGTGCCTCATAGTTTCTTAAAGATGCTGGCCCAAATGGATGGGTCTAGCATCTCTCCTGGTTGTCGCTGCCACTGGGGGGGGGGAGGGAGAAGGACTGCTCCACTCCCCCCCCCGGTGGCTGCGGTAAGCATTTCCCCCCAAAAAAAGCGGAGCTTTGGCAGGACGGGCCCCCCAAAAGGAGATTGGGGGGGTTGTGCGGGGTGGGAGAGGCCTCACAGCTGGGCTGTCTGGGCACCTGAATTACTTTGGTGCACCCCTGAACTAGATACCATGTTTGCTGTGGTTGAAGTATATGTTCACAGTTTTATAAATAAGCCTTCATTTGTTCATAGACAGTCATGATGAAGCATTGTGAAGGGTCACGAACATAACAGCCCTGCTGGATCAAGCCCAAGACTTATCTAGTCCAGCATTCTGTTTCACACACTGGCCCACCAGATGTCTCTGGGAGGCCCACAGGCAAGAGCTGAGGCATGCCCTCTCCCTGCTGTTGTTCCCTACAACTGGTATTTAGAGGCATCTTGCCTCTTAGGCTGGAGGAGGCCTATAGCCCTCAGACTAGTAGCCATTGACAGACTTGTCCTCCATGAATTTATCTAAACCCTTCTTAAAGGCATCCAGGTTGATAGTTGTCCCCACATCTTGTGGCAGAGAATTCCAAAGGTAAATTATGCGTTGTGTGAAAAAATACTTCCTTTTATCAGTCCTAAATTTCTTGGTAATAAGTTTCATGGTATGACCCCTGGTTCTAGTGTGATGTGAAAGGGAGGAAATTTTCTCTTTCCTCTCTCTCTACACCATGCATAGTTTTACAGACCTCTGTCATGTCTCCCATTAATCGTACCCCTGAAAAAAACTAAAAAGCCCCAGGCCAAGTAAAGCCAAGTAAAGTCAAGGAAGCTATAAAGAGGAAGTACTTAGTATGACAAGTATTATCCCAAGTACTTGTTGGAATACTTTGTTAATCAATAATATATTGTAACGTATGCATATCAAAAATACTTTTAAAACAAATTCAATATAAAAACAAATATACAAGGAGCTGAGATACTAATTATACAGTTACATGTCATAATAAAATGTTTTGTGGGAATGCATGCAACTACATAAGAATGATCCAGTAGTCAAACAGACTTTCAATTAAGAGCATTCTTTTCCATCCTTCCTTCCTCTCAGTCCCCATTTTCTGTCCTGCTACTCTTTCTCATTGGAAGCACCTTTTTAAGATCATCCATTATGGGAAAACTGTCCTTAAGACTTCGGAAAAAAATGATTGATTCAGTTCAGTTAGTGATGTGGTGTGTTTCTCCTGTGTTACTGCACCCCTTCATATGTTACTTTTGGGAGAAGCATTGGTATGGCAAGGAATGGAATCATACTGTGAAGCCCTCCATGTGACCCTGGACTACTTATACTTTCATGGGGTGAAAAGGAGCCATGCTGTAATGGTTTCCATGCAATGGAAACAACATCTGAGCAAGTCCTAAGATATAGAAGCTACTATAATATTGGACTATGCAATTTTTTTTTGACTTTCTATAGCTTTAGTGTAAATTAGTATGCATTTGCTGCACTCTGGAATATCTGATTTCTGCTTCTGTTCACTTGTTGCCTAAAACTGTTAGGTGTTGTAGGCCCTACCTGCAGACCTAACAAACTAGTCAAAGACAAGACATATTATGGAATTAAAAACTAAAAGGTAAAGAATGTTCTTCACTGTAGTACTAGAGGAGGAGAGTCAGATGAAAGGCATACTGGTTGTAGAGAGATGTAAGGGGAAAGTAAGCAAGCAAGGAATAGCAAAGCTAATCATAGGCTTAATTGCGGATTTGGCACCTTTAGAGTAAAGGTCTGACATTTTAGGAAAATAATTTGGTTAGTTGTCCCTAAGCTGAGCTCAAGGGGCTAACCCATCATTAATCATATTGCATTGAAATGAACTAGACCTTGCGTTTGCTTAATGAAAACTCAAAGCTGTTTACAAAAACACACCCCTAAATTATGAAATATAAATTCATTTTATTTTCTAAATTTGGTGTATATGCTTGAAAGCAGCCTGCTAAATTTTTAAATCTAATTTTTCTTGAAGCCGGAAAATAGTAGTAAAGAGTATAGAAAATGAGTTTGTTTAAATTTAAATAAAAACCTGTTTATTTTGTTTTAACTCTCCTAAAAGTGTATAATTACTTTTTAACTGCTTATTTTTTCCCCTCTTCTCCCACTTAGGATGATTATTTCAGAAACTGGAATCCAAACAAGCCTTTTGATCAAGGTAAAGGAAATATTGGATTTGCTCTGTTAAGCTGTCTTGTGTGTGAATTCTGAGACCATGGCCTCAATTTGTGGAGGTTAGGCCAATGCGTTTAGATACCTTTTTATTTCTTCAAGGCTTGAACCCACTAAGAACAAGAGAGTGCAATTTCTCCCCATCTTTCCCATGTCCCTTTACTTTTATAACTGTGTCTACTGTGTTGAGAAATTTACTTTAACTAAGGCAGAGCATTTGAGTACAATGTGGAGTGAATTATGTAGTATCCATTAACTGTCTTGTTAAAAATCTGAATTAAATGACGTGAAGAAAGAACCAACTTTAATAAGAATAGTTGTTTGTTGGCTATCTAGCTTGATGCTTAAAGTACATTGTATAACTACAGTTGACCAATGTGTAGGATGAAATCACTTTTGCTAGAATAGCATCACTGAATTTGGATACTGCAAAGAGCCAAACTAGACATGGAGGCGAGTCTCATGATCAGTGAGACCCACCAGAGGAGGTTCTGTGGTGAGAATGGGCTTAGCCCTCTCTCCCTGCAGACGATCACTACTGCAGCCCTGGGTGGCAGAATCGGCCACCCACACAACTGCTGGCTCTGTCACGGAGCCAGTGGGCGCTGCAGGGATCAGGGGCCACGCGGCCCCCGGAAGTTCCAGGATGCCCTGCGCGAGCAGCCTCCCAATCGGGGATCTCCTTGTCTGTTGCTGCGGCGTTCCCTTAGCCCACTTTCCGGTGATTGTGAGAATATCCTCATGATGTGGGAATTGCATGATTGGGTTTCCCGTGGTTTGTGTTTTACTAATTAGGAGTCCATGGGTCTGTTTTGAAGATTGAGAAAGTAGTGGTCTGAGAACTGGAAGTTGTAATCCTTTACTCTTCTGCCCTGAACCTCTGCCTGAACCTGCTACCTAACTCTATGACAGGGGTCGGTGGGGGGTGGGGTCAGGGAGAAGACAGGTACAAATATACATGAGAAAAAGGTTGAGCATAGTTTCCCGGTGTGCTTCTTCTTCACTTTCCTTCACTACTTCTTCAAAAAGCAGTCTTGTTGAGGGGGCTAACTTGTTCCATGCAAATGTGTTGCACTGGAGGTGAATTCAACGGAATTGCATTCCAACATTCCTAGTAATGGGAACCTAGTTTCAGAGAAATTTGTTGCCTGAAATGCCACATTCTGTAGAGTATTTAGAGTTTTAGGTGCTCAGTAAATAATATATCTTTGCCCTCTGCAATGTCATTTGAAGTTCTTTCATCTGCACATGAATTTTCATGAAAGCAAACCTATTACTGCAAAAATTTGCTAAGCTTTGCAGTGTGGGTGTGGCGTAGTGTGGCAGGGGGAAAAAAATGTGTGTATCTCTCTGTCTCAAACTTCTTTTAGCTAACTTCCCAGTTCATGAAGATACAGTTGTACCAGCTAAAAAAAATGCAGCACTGGTTGTTTTATTTCCATTTTTGTTATCAAAATGTCGTTTTTGTCTTATTTTGCGATGTGTGTGTACCAGCAATATCTTGGTTTGGGTCTTCAATCTGTAAACGAAGCCAAAGGTCAATGTTTGCAATAGTGTTATACTAGCACTGGAAAGACATTTTAAAGATTGAGTTGTTAAATGTGTTTTTTGTTCCATCATGAGTGCAAAAAGCTCTCAGGGCAAAGGGCATACCCATCAAATCTAGTGAAAGAAGGTGGCAGAACTGTCTTTTTCACACATAAACAGAAAAGACTAGGAGGTAGCATTGCACTGTTGTATCACGTTGGCAGCAAGTACTGGCTAAGGTAGCATTAAATCTGGGATTTTAAAAAATAGCCTTTGGTTTCAGAGAAGAGTTAAGGCCCTGATAAATGAATTGGTTATAAATGAACTCATGCACACACACAAAACATAGAAACTGTAAGTGATTTAACTTCCATGCAGTGTAAGCAGTAAATATCCTCTATAGCCTCTTAGGTTGTGCTCACTTACAGCTTAACCAGACTGGAACATGCTGTGTGCAACGATTCTGCAGCATGTCACATGCAAATGGGTACTGCCAGATCCTGTGCATGCCGCAGCACTCCCCATACACATTGCGTGCAAATGGGTGCTGCAGTATACCTTGTGCAAACAGCACTGGAAAGACATTTTAAAGATGGAGTTGTTAAATGTGTTTTTTGTTCCATCATGAGTGCAAAAAGCCATTCCACACTGTGGAACAGTCCTTTGAAGTCTTATAACTTCAGGGAAGACCGAATGGATTTAAAAAAAAAATCAAACTAGCTAAAGGCACAATCTTACAATATTCTTGAATTTATGACAAAGTCTGAATTGCCAAAAGCAGATTTAAAATATGTATGTGGAGCTGGGGAAGATAAAAGATTGCAAACAGTGTGAGGCATCTGATTCAATGCTGTAATAGCCATTCTTCATCAGCATGTTCTGAAATTTGATCAGCTTTTTGTCCCAGGACCCATTCCAACCTTGCTACACCCTGATCTAGTCCAATATTTTATTTCCAAGATGGCACATTTCTGGATTGTTCAGGGGTCTAGAGCAGTAGTCTATGTAGAGTGATCTATGTCTAGTCACTCCTGCTCAGTTCTGGCAACGCACAAATACATGGAAACCTTATAAGAAAGTTATTTGTCAAGTCCTGCTAGTTGGAATGTTGAGAAAGCTCTGTGGCCTGCAGAGTTTTCTGGCCTATGGGGTTGCACAATCCCATTGGTAGCGTCTGTGGCATTGCAGATATTCTGCAGGAATGCTTCTCAAAAATTTTGAATCTGTCCCTCTTTATAAACTTATTCTACTTTCTACTAGGGATATGCACCAATTTGCTTCAGCACTATCCCAAGGGCGGTGAGGGGTTCCCTTAAGAAGAGGCATGCAGGTCCTACCTGCCCCTCCTGGAAGCCCACACCACCCCATTGTGATGGTGTTCTCAGAAAAGCATCCCCCTGATAGCGGCAGCCCATGCTGTCTTCTTTAAACCACCCTGCCGTGCCGACAGGGTGCTTCCCCCAGCATCACTCACACAGCATTGGCATGCAAATGGCCCTGACACAATTCACATGGCAATGCCACGTGAGGGATGCTGGGGGAAGCATCCTGTCGCCGCAGTGGGGTGGTTTAAAGGAGACAGAGGCACGGGCTGCCGCATTCATGGGGATGTTTTCTGAGAACAGTGCCACAATGGGGCAGCGGGGGCTTCCAGTAGGGGCAGGTAGGACCTGCCTGCCTTCTTTTAATGGAAACCCTCTCCCCACACTGAAATGTTTCGGCTACAGGGAGCCGAATCATTTTGGTGCCTCCTCAAAGAGGAGCTGAAATGATTTGGGCACATCCCTGCTTTCTACCCCCTCCTAAGCTACCATGAGTCATCTGTTTTACACAGACATGCATCGGTTCTTGTTCACAGACATGGTTCAGCCTACTGCTTTGGCAAGTTTGGCATACTAATCCCAGTACTGGTGTTAGAAGAGGAATACAGCACAATATTCTTGACTAGTTCCTAAGGGAAAGCATTCACGGGGAAAAACCACTACAGAACTGTACATCTTTCTGAGTTCTCTTCTTCCCAAATCACTTTAGGATAATAGGGAAGTGAGGTAGTTATCCTCCATGAGAGGTGGGGCAAGATGGCGATGAACTAACAGCCTGGACAATGAACAACAAGATGGCGATGAACTTCCCAGCTCCTGCCCAAGCCTGGACATTTCTCCATCTCAGGCATGCCATCTAAGGGGCTGACACCATCCAGGAAAAAAAAAAAAGACTGCGAAATAGTCCCACCTGCAAGTCCCCCCGTGAAGAGGGAGCAGGGAAGGAGAGGAAGACTAAACAGCTGAGAATCGAAAATTTCCTCCCCCCAGCCGAGGCAGCGCCTGGTACTTCATTTGCTGTAAGTACCTCAAACAGATTTGCCACTGAGGCTCATCCAGACAACGTGGAAGTCACTACAGATGCCAGGCCCCCAGTCCACCCCAGATGCTGCAGAAGACATCACCACATGGGATGAAAGGCCCAGTACCACCCCAGACAATGGTGAGCAAGACAATCAAGCCATCCCATCAGAGGTGGAGAACAAGGTGGCCTCTCCCTCCAGTCTGCCTGGGCTGGATCCAGATCACCTGGCCGATAGGCTGCAAGAGACACCAGGTACCCAAGTTGCTGATAGTCCAGCACCAAATGCCCAATGATGTTCAGCAGACCAGCGTAAAATTGCGATCCTAACATGGAATGTAAATGGCTGGCACGCATTCTTTTCGGACCCCTCCTTCACTGACTATTTAGCCGCCCACGATATAGCAATAGCAATAGCAATAGCACTTACATTTATATACCGCTCTATAGCTGGAAGCTCTCTAAGCGGTTTACAATGATTTAGCATATTGCCCCCCAACATTCTGGGTACTCATTTTACCGACCTCGGAAGGATGGAAGGCTGAGTCAACCTTGAGCCCCTTGGTCAGGATCGAACTTGTAACCTTCTGGTTACAGGGCAGCAGTTTTACCACTGCGCCACCAGGGGCTCATATCACACTGATACAAGAAACTTGGACTACTGGGGAGCTACTGCTCAATGGCTTCCACTCCCATACCGTCGGCAGGTCATGGCAGATGCAAAGGAGGTCTGGGTGTATTCATTGCTACTGCCCTTCACGCAACCTCCAGACTGCTCCCACCGATCAAACATAAGAACAGCCTTGCTGGATCAGGCCCAAGGCCCATCTAGTCCAGCATCCTGTTTCTCACAGTGGCCCACCAGATGCTGCTGGAAGCCACAGGCAGGAATTGAGGGCGTGCCCTCTCTCCTGCCATTACTCCCCTGCAACAATATGCAATGGCTGTCCTAGTCCAATTCACTCCATGTTAATTGCTGATAATTAACATCTATCTCCCGCCCCAACGCAGAAAAATACAGGTCAGAACATTGTGGACTGAGCTAGAAAACTATGTAGCAAATCTCATCCACTCCAACCCCAATGCCTATGTGGTGCTGGGTGGTGACTTCAGTGCTAGGATGGGTCCGGATGACTCCACCTTATACTCCCAACAAAGGGCCTATCCACCCAGCCCCGGGGCTGATGGACTCCTTCTTAGCTGCCTCTCTAAGGATCAAAAGTCAAACTACGCGGGTCTCCGCTTGAGCCAACTGGCCATGAGACTTGACCTTTCCATCTTGAACGGCTCGTTTGAAAGTGACCACCCGGCTGAATTCACCTTTCTCACCGGCACCAGAATGAGTCTGATCGACTACTTCATACATCAGGGAGCCTACTACTGCTAGTGGAGGGATTGGAGGTTATTGCTAAATTTGATAGTGACCATCTTCCTATCATGCTACTCCTAAAACCATTTATCCATCAGTCTCACATTGAGAACCACTACGGACCCACTATATCTGCAGCAGAGGGAGTACATTGCCTTGCCAGTTGGTCACCACAGCTAGATCAAGAGCTGCGGGAGCTACTTTCCTCTGATCATTTGCAGTCAATCCACTCATCACTGCTAAATAATGATCCTACCTCTATGCCTTTGGAATAATACAAAGCACTTGCTCAGGAACTACAGCAGCTTCTCTCCTGTAGGACCCGTGCTCCACGTGCTCTGCACCAACTGCCCTCCAAGCAGTGGTTTGACAAGGATTGCGTTAACACCAAAAAAGCCCTCGCCTATACCTATCAAGTCTACGAACATACCCCTGGTTTGAGGGCAGCTCAGGATCTACTTCAGCAGAAAAAGCAATATAAACTCCTGCTGGTCCGCAAGAAAAAAGAGGCCATGAAAGAGGCCTGGACAAGACTAATCCAGGCCACTAGATCCAAGGACTCGGTCATGTTTTGGCATCTCGCAAAATCCTCTCCCAGCTATGGTAAAAGCCACCTGGACTGCCACATTCATCCAGGAACCTGGGAGAAACACTTTTATGATCTATATAAAGATCCCACCGCTGCTGGCAGAGACCCTCCTAGTGCCATAGAGGACACTCTGGCATGGGCTCCGGTATCCATCTTGGAGATTCACAGCCTTGTTGCCCAACTGAAACCGAGAAAGGCTCCAGGTAAGGACCTTATTCCCCTGGAGGCTATCAAAAACAATCTGGACTGGTGGGCCCCAATCTTGGCATCACTCTTCACCTTCATCGACGGGAGTGGCCAAATCCCCAAGGACTGGGGGGGTAGCAATTATTGTCCTCATCTTTAAAAAGCGGAAGAAGGATGACCCGGGCAACTATAGACCTATCAGTCTACTTAATACCATCAGTAAACTTTATGCAAGACACCTACATGGGAAACTCAGGGACTGGCTGGAGCAGGAAAAGCTCCTTGCTGAGGAACAAGCAGGATTCAGAGAGGGGCGCTCCACTATTGATCAATGTATAGTCCTACAACACCTCATCGGAAAACATTCCTCCTGTATGACGACCTCCCTTTATGCTGCCTTCATCGACCTAAAGGCAGCTTTTGACTCCATCTTATGTGTGAAACTGTGGGAGAAGCTGGAGGCCTCCACCATTGATCAGCGCCTGCTGCATCTTAACACCTCACTCAAGGTGAGGTGTAGCCCACAAGGTCATCTTACTCGTGCCGTCCTAACGCAGAAGGGCATCAAGCAAGGTTGCATTCTGGCCCCACTCCTATTTAACTTTTACATCAACTCAGTGGTGGACCAGCTCAGCAAAATTGACTTCCATACTCCTAAGCTCACCGGGAGACACCAAGCCACCCTACTATATGCAGATGACACGGTCATCCTCTCAAGAACTCCCATTGGCCTTAGAAAGAGCGTTGGGGGCTCTAACACTGCACTGCAAGGAAGACGGTCTGGAAATCAATTACAACAAAACTAAAATAATGGCCTTTGCTAGGAGGCCCAAGATTCATTCCTGGAAGATCGAGGGACATAAAATTGAACAAGTGACCCATTTTAAATACCTGAGCATAGTCTTTCATTCAAGTGGCTCCAGAAAAGCCCACGGAGATCATGTGGCCTTAAATGCTCAGAGAAGCTCCTCCGCTATTCTTCAATTTATGCGCATAAGAGGAGGCCACTATGTCCCTGCAGCTCTTGAACTGTTCCAAGCCAAGTCACTAGCTCAACTACTCTATGGCGCTCAACTGGGTCCTTTTCCTAATATCATGACTTTGGAACGGGTACAATCCAAGTTCCTCAGGGCAGCGCTACGTGTACCAAGATGTGTGTCCAATGCTACATTGCGTCTGGAGACAGGCCTGATCAAGATTGAGGCTAGGGTATGGGTGGCCACTCTCTCCTATTGGCTTAAACTATCCCTCAGTCCAATTGGTCTTGCCCCTCTAACCCTTCACAACAATATGGGCTCAGGCAATTGAGATGAAATTAGCTACCCTGGGCCTTGACCCTCTGTCCCTGATCAACATGGCATATGATCAGGCAAAAGCTATCATCAAACAGTGCATCACAGACACTGAGCGTCAAGCGGATCTCAGCAGTGTCCCAAGTTTTGTATAAGTGAGGAGCTTAGATATATAGCCTCTCCGGCAGCATACCTTTCCCAACTGGAGGCCCCAAACCACAGAACGGCGTTCACTCTGGCCTGCTGCCATGGTCTCCCCTCAGCAGTAATAGAGGGACGATACAGAAAGATCCCTTACGCAAAGTGATTATGCCCCTGCGGCTCAGAGCAAATTGAAACCACTGAGCATGTCCTTTTATACTGCCTGTTCTACAGAGACATTCGTGCCGCCCTTATTTCTCTACTCTTGAACAAGCTTCCGGGACGTACGAACCAATTCTGTACTCAATTGCTGCTATCTGACTCTAACCCCCCCACCACAAAGATTGTTGCCAAGTTCTGTGCGGCTATGATTGGCATCTGGCGAAAGATTATAACTTATGGGCTCCCCTAATTTGAGTCCCGACAACACTTGCCTCCATATTCCTCGTACCTTATTAATTGCGCCATGGCAATGCATAATGTTTTATTAGATTAATGCAGTGTAACTTCACCACTTAGCATATTTTAGTGTATTTTATCATTCAGTGTAATTCCGTAAAACTCTACCATTTTTAGTAACAGTCCAACTTATGGTAACCATTATAGTTTTAACCATTTATAATTTTAATTCTAGCATTTTACCACATATGAAATCATTTCCAGCTATATTACTGTGGTATTACTACTACTATTTAAATTCCACTTCTACCATTTCTGTGCATTTTATTATGGAAATGTATTTTTAGCAGTTATATTCTTTTAGTAGCTTGTCTCCTTTTACAAAAATTGTAAATTTTAGCCTTTTTATAATAACTATCATCATATTTGCAGTCACCTCTGTTAACATGTAACCTTTCTCCAGTATTACTTTCATTTAATGTGTAATTTTATGCTGGTCTCTGACCGTAATAAAGCTTGATTGATTGATTGAGTTATCCTCCACAAATTCAGTGTTGATCATGGTGGGTCCTCTATCGAGAAGCATTCAGTCCACCCAGGTATGTGGCTGAGAGAAGAGGAGAGCACCATCTATTCAGGATCCGATATGTACTGGACCTTTGTGCCTCCCTCTAGCTACCCTAGAGATGTAATTTCAGGAAAGGTTGAAGCCATGGGAAAAAGCCCCTCTTCTGTTTGGTTTTTAGGGGGAGGTGAAAAGCTGAAGCAGATTCCATGCATGCCATTATCTAAGGCAGGGCTGTAGAACTCTGGACCTCCTGAAGATGTTAAACTACAGCTTCCTCATCCCTGGCTCTAGGTCACTGTGGCTTGGGATGATGAGAGTTGTAATACAACAACCGCCGAAAGGCCATAGTTGTACAGTCCTGCTCTAAGGGATTCAGACACTGAATCCCTTAGAAATCCTAACATAAAATAAAAATAAAACTGTCTCAGATGGTTTTTTTATTAAGAATATATTATTGGCATGGAGAAACCCTGCTCTTTTAATTTTTTTTTTGCTGTTTTGTTCTGTTTTTATTGAGCTTTTTTAAAAATCTGGTTTTTGTGTTTTATTGCATTTTATTGTTTTATCTTGTTGTTAACTACCCTGAGGTCTTAGGACGAAGGGCAGTGTGTATAATTAATTAATGCAATAGTCATGCTTCCTTCCTTCCTTGCCTTCCTAAGCTACCAGTGCCAGTATTAAAACTAGGGGTGTGCAAATTTGGATTTTCTGTGTTTCGATTTGTAACTGAATCGAAACAGCCCTGATTCGATTTGGATCCGAATCTGACCCATCCGAATCACCCCAAATTCGATTCGGATCCAAATCGCGGCTGATCCAAATTGAATCGATTCAGGTTTTGGATCTGTCCTATTAATTTTCCCAGATTCCCAGCTTTCATTTAAAAAAAGAATCTAAGCTCTAGCCCTTATAGAAGTGGAGTTATGGAGCAAAATGTGTGGTCACTATTTTTTAAGTGTTCGGATTCTTTGGTGTATAATAACTTTCACCCAATGAATCCTTATGAGGATTCATTACACACCTTCATTTCTTCTATTCGTTTTGACTGTCTTTTAGACAGTGCCAATTGTCCGCTGCCATGTGCCAACTACACCCCACTCCCACCCACAAGGCAGTGAGGTACTACTCAGTTTAAGTTAAGTGCCTAATGGGTGGAGGCTACCACCCAAATTGCAGAGGAATTGGGCAAAGGGCTGATTTTTGGTGAATAGTTGAAGTTTACTAATCTTTAAGGTTTTTCCCTATAAGGTATAATGGAGGTTTCAGCAGCCCCATAAGTGCACTTGGAGGGCGCTGGGGTGGCCCAGAGTAAGTGGTGGTGTAGTGCACATAGGGTGCCAGCCACTCCCATGGGGTTGCTAACCCATGGGGTACAAGGTTCTGTTGTTTCTGAGGTGGTCTGAGTGTAGATTTTATGGTAGCAAATGAGAGTGGATTCATGGTTTGTATTGAAAATCTCATTTGCTACCAGAGAATCTACACTCAGAACACCTCAGAAACAACAGAACCCTGAACCCCATGGGCTAGAAACCCATGGGGGTGGCTGGCACCCTCTGTTCACTACACCACCACTCACTCTGGGCCACCCCAGCATCCCCCAAGTGCAGTTATGGGGCTGCTGAAACCTACATGATTTCCTATGGAAAACTTCAACAATTCACCAAAAACCAGCCCTTTGCCCAATCCCTCTGCAATTTGGGTGGTAGCCTCTACCCATTAGACACTTAACTTAAACTGAGTAGTACCTCACTGCCTTGTGGGTGGGAGTGGGGTGTAGTTGGCACATGGCAGTTGACAATTGGCGCTGTCTAAAAGACAGTCAAAATGAATAGAAGAAATGAAAGTGTGTAATGAATCCTCATAAGGATTCATTGAGTGAAAGTTATTATACAGCAAAGAATCCGAACACTTGAAAAATAGTGACCACACATTTTGCTCCATAACTCCATTTCTATAAGGGCTAGAGCTTAGCTTTTTATTTATTTATTTATTTTTTAATGAAAGCTGGGAATCTGGGAAAATTAATAGGACAGATCCGAAACCCGAATTGATTCAAATCGAATCAGCCGCAATTCGATTTTTACCCGAATCTAGCCAATGGACCACAGGGGTGATTCGTTTTGTCTCCGAATCACCTGAATCAGCTAGATTTGGGTACAAATAGATTTGTATCCGAATCGATTCGCACATCGCTAATTAAAACACCATTCTTTTCCTGGACATTCTCATTCTCAAATACAGGCCAAGTCAGATTGGATGCTTCTATAAATGTGTCAAGGGGTGTACAGACAGTCTAAAATTGAGACTCCCTAATAGATATATGATGTGATATATATCACAATAGTTATAGACTATTATGTTTGTTGTTAAGTTCTAGAACCATTTCCAAGATATAACCATTCCTACAAAATAGCTGTCATGCTATGTTGTTGTGTCCTATAATTTATCTCCTGTGTCATTCCAGATGCAACCTTAGGACTAGGGTTTTAGGTAGATGAACATGTCAGATGCAAGTTTGCCTCTGCTAGAATACCAATGAAATACATCTGTTTGGACTGAAGGCTTAATAAAATATTTGTGGGCTACCTAAATCCCCTTTTAACCCTGTTTTCAGGATGTAACAGTTTTGGTTTCCCCTGTTGATATGCACAGGGAATTATTTCCTCTGTAGATATTTTAGTAATTTGAATATATAATTGTCACATGGATTCAAAGAAGGTAATTATAACATAACAAACCAATTTTTTAATTGTAACATGAACTCAGGTTCCCTCTGCCATGCAGTTATTTGGTTTGTGGGTGGTGATGGGGGGAGAACTTCTGTTTTGTTTTGTTTTTTAACTTAAATATTAAATTTAAAATAAGTAATCCTTATGATCCTGCACTGCAGTAAGGACTGGTTTTATTGTCTAGAATTTCCTGGGATGTGAGCATCCTTAGAATTCTTCCCCTTCCTCCTCCTTCCTCACTTGATTCCAAGTAAACAATTAGACCTGAAAACAGAAGTATCTTTAGAATTCTAATGATATTGGTTCCCACTTAGATTCATAATTGTTTTGCTTCCAAGCTGCTAATCAGCCTGTTCCTATTGCAAATGTAACATTCTCAATGTAGGGCTTCTGAATCTACTCTGTACATCTTCTATTTTAAAAAAATCAAAACAGAGCTATTGAGTTCCGGCATATCATTAGTGACCTGTTTAAAATTATTGATTAATCTGTTCAGCACTTGGACCTCACAAATTGTGTAGTTACTGACTCTGGCAGTTAGATATGTTATATTTTCCTAGCACAGAGTAAGAAAAATTATGAGGTTATAGATACTATGTTGTTGCAAATGAAGAGACAAAAGTCTCACGGTGCTGTAAACTTATTTATTGCTACTGTATTTGGTGCTTCTCATTTTTCTTCATCTATAGATACTATGTAACAAAAGTATCTATATTTATTTATGCCCTTATTGTTAAAAATATCATTATAAAGCCTCCACCATAAAAGATAGAAAGTCTTTCATTCCTTGTACCAAATCAATCTTATTGAAAGCAATAAGAGTACTCGGAACAAGTGGATCAAGGACCGCAGCTGTTTATTTTTCAGTTAGCTGTAGTATGTGTCTGCTTCCTTCATCAAAAGCCCAGTAAAATATTATTCCAGTTGTATATTTGTCTGTGTGTATGTGTAATGCTTATGGGAGAAGAAGTCCTGCCCTCAACTTTCAAGCTCTATTTCTTAGACTACAGTCATGTCCACACTTACTGTACTTTGCAGAAAGTCCAACTGAAAGTGAGACTTGCATCTATCTCAATAAACACACAGGGTTGCGAACTGAATAAAAGCTATAGAAGTTAGCATCTAAGTCAGACTGAATTGTCCAAATTGCATAGATGCCGTTGAGAATTGCACCATATTTGTTGGTTTTTTTATTAATTGTCTGAATTTTACATGTGAAGGAAACAATATTGGCACAGAAAACATTTCCTGGACATACAAGGACGTATGCAGAATCTTGCAACTCACTCACACATTTTTTTAGATTGTGAGACCTTTGAGAACAGGGACCCATCCTATTTATGTATTTCTCTGTGTAAACCGCCCTGAGCCATTTTTGGAAAGGCGGTATAGAAATTAAATGAATAATAAAATGATAATATTTATCATGCTAGTCATCTTTTGCATGATTAAATCAGTGCTCGAGGGTATCTGTTCTATAATACAGTGTTTCTCAAACTTTTCGAAGTTAAGCCATCCTCCTAAATATATGCTATCTTCTGAAGCCCTCCAGCCTAATACAAATAATCTGTTTCAGAAGTGAATGTGTGGAGATCACTGCATGTACTTGGTATTATATAGCTAGCTGCTGCGTGTGAGGGTCTATGGATTGAGGTAGTACATACTAGCATTAGAAAAGGAATGGAATAGGATTTCTCTGATCCTCTCCTAAAGCCATATATGAAAATGCAGAGAAATAGCACACTTTCTGAACTCCATCCTTTCTCAGTCATGTTGTGTAAGTGTGTAGTTATCACAACAGTCTATATCAGTGAGGGTCCATTACTATATTCCCCTCAGGGGATGGAGCCGCTCTGGGAAGAGCAGAAGGTTTCAAGTTCCCTCCCTGGCAACTCCAAGATAGGGCTGAGAGGGAATCCTGCCTGCAACCTTGGAGAAGCCACTGCCAGTCTGTGAAGACAATACTGAGCAGGATAGACCAATGGTCTGACTCAGTATATGGCAGTTTACTATGTTCCTATGTTCCTAGAAGAACTTTCAGTCCCTGGTTTTCACTGGTGGGAGGAAGACACCACTCGTCTAAGGATTCTATCCCTCCCTGGCAATTTTTACTTTCCTCCAAGTCGACCTTTCCAAAGTTGCACCCAAGGGAGCCCTCTCTACTCTGTAATTCATTCATTGTTAGAGTGAAAATTATTCATTTTCCCCTGATTCACTTGAATTACTACTTTGAAGATCTTGTCTATTCCAGTTTGTCCTTAATTATGAAGGTGCAGCAAAAAGGATTAAATTTGTCTTTCTCTATGAAGAAACACGATGGTAGGCAACAGTGGTCTCTCTAATTTTTTTCATCTGAGTGCGGAATGAGTTTTGTTCTGGGAGGCAGTATCAAGGCAGTGTTTGAGCACCTGCATTCAGAATGGGGCCTTCCTGATTCAACTTGAGCAGGATCTAAAATGTACTGAGCGGACATCCAAAAACTTGTGAGTGCATGCACATCTTAGAGGGAACACTGGTAGGTAAAAGAGTGGGGAATTTTGGGGAAAGTTTAGGTCAGCAGTTCCCTACCTGTGGTCCTCCAGATGTTGCTGAACTGCAACTCAGCTGTCATTCAGCAACACATGGAGGACCACAGGGTTGGAAACCCTGGCTAGATAAACTGAAACAGCTAATTAGTAGTACGGAATTCTTGATCTCTTCTGCTCAGATAATGGTTTCATTTATGGATGTGCCAAGATGCAATTCAGCATCCAAGTTGCTGGCACAATCCCTGCTATAATCCCTTCCACAGCCACTTTAACAAGGAGGAGAGCAAGTCCATACCTGTTTCTCCTCCCACTCACCATCATGTCTGCAATCCCAGCGCTCCTCCCAGATACCTTCACGCTCTAGCAGGGCATCTCCCAGCTGCCCTTGTGTGCAATGCCGGCATGCACATGGCCTCTGAGAAGGTCATGCTGACCACACAAATGGCCACAAGACACTCTGTCGGGACATTGCAGGAAGTGGCAGAAGATTACGAGGGAAGCCCCACCAGGAGATTATGGGAAGTAACAGATGATTACAGGAGGAGTGCCAGGATTATAGAAGTGTCAGTGAGTGAGTGGGGGGAGGAGCAGTTATGGACCTGCTCTCCTCCTTGTTAAAGGGGCTGTGGAAGACCTCATTTTAAAAGGGATTGTGTTGGCGATTCGGATGCCAGATCGCATTTCAGCACATCCCTAGTTTCATTCTCTGTCTCATTGCATAGCTTCAGTTGATCTGCGTTAGAGCTTGTTGCAGCTTTAGATTTGGGAGAAGAACATAAGGTTGTTTCCTCCCCTCCTTTTTCCAACAAAATGACCCATTGTAGCATCCATCAGTAATTAGCCAGCTCATACTGGCTGCCGTATAACATTGCTACATGCAAAGCATGTACATTTTCACTTCAGGGTATGTGTGCTCTTTCTGGGGGACTCTGTGTCATAGAAGCTAGCCGCTCGCCGCCCTTCTAGCAGCTCGTTTGCCACGGCTCCCCACCTAGGAGGAGCACGTGACGCCTGGAGCCTTCTCCCATTGGCCCTGGCGCGCCGCCTGGGTGGGGCCAGGGTGGGGCCAGGGTGGGTGAGCCGGCAGTGTGCCTGTGCCAGCTCAGTCCATCCCTAGCAAGCGCACCCTCCCTCCCATCCCTCAGACATAGGCTGGGCATTGCTGGTCGCCTTTTGGGGCCGGGCAGGAATTTTGGGGGTATACACCTGATTGGCTGTGGGTGTGCACCTTTTATCGCCTGCCTCAGTCTATATCTATTAGCTCGGTAGTTATTTAGGTCAGCAATTTTATGGTCACTTTTGCTTCGGGTTTGGCAGGTGCAGTGCGGCAGTAAACAGCGAGAAAATCAGTGCGGCACCTTAGGTAAGCGTTTGGCTTTGAGGAGGAGGAGCAGATCCCTTGAGGTTGGACAGATCAGGGATGCGGCTTAGCTCCTGCCTCTCTGCAAATGGCATCCTTCCGTATGGCTAGACAGCATCGGAGGAGTGGTGTTAATGACAGAGACCTGACCTTAGGTTGGCGAAAAAGGGCACCACCACTTGTTAGCGGTGGGCCGCCTGGAGCCAGGGTGCTAGCGCCACAAGCTTTTAAGCCGGGGCAGCCTCGGGATTGGCTGACCCGCTAGGGACTGCACTGTTACTGAGTGGAGCGACAATCCCAGCCAAGTGCCTTGCGGGCACTGTTTGATTTAAAACCCGAATAAAGTGGCCAATTTCACCAAGTAGCGTGTGTCTGTGTCTCCTTGGGTCCGGGTGCAAGTTTGCACAGATGGCACTACTGCTTGACAGGTTTTCAGACTTCTTGAAGAACGATGTTGTTGTGTTTAAGGTACTGAGAGAAGAATATCCTGGCCATTGAGTGGAAATGAAGAGTTCTACAACCAAACTATTAAAAATAACTATTAGTCTTCTATTCTCTACTGAGATTACAATATTGATTTGATTTTCCCTTAGATATCCTAGCAGGAGTTCTTTCACTTCAAATGTGATGACTTGACAGAGAATGAGATAACAGGTGGGGAGTGAAAAGCAGGAGGATGAAAGGGATATTTTTTTCCTCCTCCCTTAGCCCTCCCTTAGACTAACAATGGCATTCCAGTAGGATGAAAAAAACTAAAGGGTTGAGAGCTCATAAGCTGTAACACTGTGAGCTTCTCTGCTCTTGGACATAGCAGATTCAGAATTGAAGACAGCCTGGGAACAAGAGAACTAATTTCTATACTATGTCCAATCTGTGGATCTGTAACAAATGTAACACATGTGAATATATGAATGCCTTCTGATATAACTGAACTGTGTTGAACTGGATGTGATTCAGGGATTTGACCTCAAATTGAATTAACCTCAAAATAGAGGGCCCAATTTGTGGTTGAGGAGAATCACTCCCAATTTGACCTGACTCAGTTAGGGTGATTTGAGTGCCATTTTTCCATGTAGCATTGGTTTACCAATTGAGGTAGGCAGGTAGACCTGCCCTTCCCTCTGGACTTAGCGTTTCAGCTTGCTTCAGAGGACTGGTCTACCCCAATTGCTGATTCCAATTTGTAAACCAGCTCTCCCTGGGAAAATGGCACTCAAATCACCCTAATTGATTCGGGTCAAATCAGGGGTGATTCTCATTGGGCCCTCTATTTTGAAGGTGATTTGAGGTCAAACCCCCAAATCACCCCCAATTTGAGCTTGAATTGAATTGCAAAAATTGATTCATGCATACCCCTAATAAGACCAGCCCTGCTGGATCAGGCCCAAGACCTATTTCGTTCAGCATCCTGTTTCACACAGTGGCTCACCAGATGCCTCTGAGAAGCCCACAGGCAAGAGCTGAGAGCATGCCCTCTCTCTTGCTGTTGCTCTCCTGCAACTGGTAGTTCACAGTATGACAGAGGTAGTGAAAAATGCTCGTGGTTTCTGTCTTCCTTCTGCCCCATATCCCATCATCTTTGAAAGCCATCCCTGTTGAGTAAAATAGACACATGCCCGACAAACTAATGTGGTCAGATTCTGTTGCCTCCTTTCAGTTGCCTCAGTCATTTCAGTTGCCTCTCACAGGAGATATGGATGTATTGTGAATGCCACAGTCTTGAATCTGTACTTGGGTTAGAGTTCCTAGATTTCTGCAAAAAGAAAAGATTTCTTCAGTTGCAGGGGAGTAACAGCAGGAGAGAGGGCATGCCCTCAACTCCTGCCTGTGGCTTCCAGCAGCATCTGGTGGGCCACTGTGCGAAACGGGATGCTGGACTAGATGGGCCTTGGGCCTTATCCAGCAGGGCTGTTCTTGTGTTCTTATGCAAAGCAGCAAGTACAACAATGCCACTCCCTTTTCTTCTTTGTCACAATATGATTATGATTGTGGCAGAACATGGATGTTGTGTAAATATACCATGTCTCTGGTCTGAGCTCTTGATATACGGTAATTAAGATTCTGTAAACAGCACTCTTATTTCTGTCATCGTAGATGTTGCTGCTTGTTTAGTTATGATATAAATCAAGTTCTCAAACATCAAGTAGCTATTGTTTAACATGGCATATATAATGGTGACTAGAACAGTTCCACACCTTGTTACATATGCTGTTCTGCAATCATTTCCTTTTTAATAATCTGGTGGTAGATTTCAGAAAAGAGCTGGGAAATTGGTAGCAGGCCCTTCCTAGAGGGTTCATGTATACAGAAGACAGTGTCAAGAAGAAACAAATCTTGCTTCTGTTTTGTTTCATCAGCATGCACGTTGTTTACAAAGTAACAACTAAAAGACAGGCTCCTACTTAAAAAGATTAAGATTAGAACAGATATTCTTAAAGTCGAGTCCATGCTGTAGGCCCAAGTAGTTCATGGAAAGTCTTTGCTGCAGTGAATTTAATTTGCTTCCTGGTGACTCGGAATAAAGTTATTGAAAATAACAATCCTGAGCTTATTTTCCCTCTAATTTTACTTGAGGCTTATGAAAATATATAAATGGTTAGTCCATGAGTAATACCTAGAGATCCCTTCATAGGGATCCTAAACAAGTGCAAAAACCCTAAACAAGTGCAAAAGGGGCTAAGAACTCCTGATTGAAAATGTGATGTCGAGTAGATGATAGAGGGATGCGAGGAGGACAGAACAGAGGGTGAACTGGGAAGTTAGCTTTAGTAGGGGATAAAGACTAAAGTTTAAAACAAGAAAGAGGTGGCATCACATAGGTGCTCTAGGAGGAGGTTTCAGGCAGAATTTTAAGATTTTAATTCATGGTTCACTTTTAAATTGTTGAGTTGTTTTAGGTTTTTGTATATATTTTAACTTTTTTTATACTATTGTTAACCGCCCACAGACGAAAGTTTGGGGTGGTGTACAAATGTAATACATACATACATACATACATACATACATACATACAATGAGTGAGGCAAGGGAGAGATGGTGGAGTAATTGGAAGGAGCTTCAGACTTTGGGACAACATAGCTGAGGAGTGTGGAGTAGGAGGAGCAAAGGTCACAGGCAATGATATGTTGGGATATGAGAGTGAGAGCAGAGATATAAAGGGAGCAAGCAAGGAAGGCTATGAAGCTGAAGATGAGTTTGTGCCATATCCTAGAGCAGACATTAAACATGCATACTAATGAAATGTGCATAATGATGTAGAGGTAGTTGTTCATGCCAGTATGTTAACTGATTCCATATATTTGAGTATTAATCTGTTAAATTTTAAGAACATACCTAATCAAGCTTGGGAAATGTTACATGTGGTTGCAACTAAGAATCATTTCACTTCTTAACAGATTTGCGCAATTCCTAGATATGGAAACAGATGCCGTTAATTTTTTCTGGTAATGCGCACCAATAAAGAATAAACATTGATAGTCTTAAAGTCAGTGAACCAGTGTAGAATGGTTTGTAATTTGTTTGCCATATGGCACTTTAAAAGGCATCATTACCCAAAAGACAGGAACACTGGAAGTAATGGTAGGCATTTTGTACTATATGCTTTCAATTAAAAATATTGGTCCACTGAATGACCATTATTATTTCTAATAAGCAAGCAGATGGTTACACTGAAAGAAGAAAGCCTGCCTAATAAATGAGATTATATTATTTCTCCAGGGTTCTCCGTGCAAGAGAATTGCCAAATATGCTAGACAGAGGCAAAATATCATTTACTACATTGTCTGTGTCCATCAAATTACATTTCTTGCCACACCCTATTTTGTTAAAGCTGCAATTGCTTTAAAGAGGATGGAGTACATGGATCTTCTTCAATATACTGCCATCTTAAACATCAAGGTGGCATAATTAAAGGGTATAGACCTCAGCAATGTGCTGGTCTTAGACCGTAATAAAGATTGATTGATTGATTGACCTCAGCAAAACGAGTCTAGTTCAGCAAAACTGACCATTGGCAGAAAGACAGATATGAGTTGCTTTTCAGACATTGCTTTGTCTGCCTTGCTACTGCTAAACCATGTCCTCATCAGCTACTGTCTCACCATGGATTTAAAAGAGCTGTTTGACTCGGAACGTCTCAGAGATGAAGCCCATTGATACAGAACCACCAAAGCATCAACCTCTGAACTTAAGCTTTCTGGGGAGCTGTATCCTGCCTTTCTACTGCCTTCCCTGATTTCTCTGTGTCAGCACCAGTGCCAGGAGAGGCAGGAGAGGAAGAGTACCAGTTCCAGGATCAACAGGAGAGGAGGAGTACCAGACGCCAGGCCAGAGGGCTGCTCCTTCAAGATTGCTTCTCTCCAGGCAGAGAGGCAGAGTCCAATAGGAATATTAGACTGAGCTCAGAGTTCTCTGACTGTTGTCAAATCAACATGCCCCATGGCTCTGGCATCCAACCCTTGCTGCCTTACTTCATCAGCTGACAGACTTCCTTGCTCTGCACTGCAGAATGGGACTGGACAGTGCAAGCTCCAAGTGCAAGTTCTTTTGGAGCCACAAAAGCTTGTATCAAAACCCACCACAGATAATGACCAAGCACAGTTAAGCATTTCCTCCTTACTCCAAGACTAGCAGAAAGCATCACCAATACCTATTACATTAGAGACTGGGAAGGGAGATGGAATGAATGGACAACTGCAAATCAGTGATCTGGGACAACTTGGAAAGACCATATTATGCTTGTTTTGAAACAGTTACATTGGCTGCTGATATGTTTCCGGGCAAAATACCAAGTGCTGGTTATTACCTTTAAAGCTCTGAATGGCTTAGGTCTGAGTTATCTTAGAGAGCTCCTTCTTCTGCATGATCCCCACTGCGTGCTAAGATCATCTGAGGAGGTCTATCTCTGGCGACTCAGAGGCGGGCCTTCTCTGTAGCTACTCCTGGGCTATGGAAAGCACTTCCGGCAGAAATCCGTTCATTACTGTCTTTCAGGAGAGCCCTTAAAACCTATCTGTTTGGCCTGGCCTTCCAGGGTTTTTAAACGGCTGTAAACGGTTTTAAATGGTTTTAAATGTTTGCCCTGGTTTACCAGCGTTTTTAACTGTTTAATTGGTTTTATTCTGTTTGTATAGTTTTGATTTTAATTGTTAACTGGTTTTAATTGTTTTTATTCTGTTGTAAACCACCCTGAGCCATTTTGGAAGGGCGGTATGTTTGTTTGTATGTATGTATGTAGATAGATAGATAGATAGATAGATAGATAGATAGATAGCAGGAGGGATAGCCACAAGAGAACAAGAAGTTGGCAGTGGGATTGACACAAATGAGGCTGGATCTCCTTCCATGGGGAGATGGGCTGATAAGTATAAAATGGGTGAGTATAATATGAGGGTCACTCCAAACACAAATCAGCAGAATGTTTGCTTGAGGAGACCTCTGTGGTGATTTGCTCTGGGATAAAAACAAGAATGGGATTATCCATCTGCATTTGTTTGCATGAGCTTTTGGGGCAGCAATTTTTAATTGTTGTTGCTAAAAGTCTTCTTATAAAAAGGAACAATTAATTCTTTCTGCAACTTTGTTTCCAGGCAAAGAATGGAGAAATGGCCTAATAAGTTTCTAAGCAGACTAGGGGCAGAGCAGTCAAAGAAACAAGCTACAGTTTAATCTGAAGATAGATTGATGTTATACAGAACTAAGCTTGGACATAGCTTAGGTATACAAGCCAACTTCAAACCTAGGGTGCACATCTTGGTTAGATGGCTATACATTAATTGCAGTTAGTGTCATGGGGTAGGTTCAAATTATAAAAATAACACATGTTATTTAAAATAAACTTGGTGTACATCTAAACCGGACCTGTAACTCTAATCAATTAAAATCCCTTTAGATTATAGCCCAAATTGAACATAGCTATACCCTTGTAACTGGGCTATAATGTAATCTGTCAACAAACTACAACTACCAATATTTATATAGCGCTCTTCAACCAAACTTCTCAAAGCAGTTTACATAGAAAAAATAAATGGGAATGTTACTCTCCAAATACAGTTCTTTTTCTACTGAACTTTACTTCCTCTCTGGGATCTCTGCCTATCAGTCTTTCTCTATATCTGCTTTCATGAAGCTTTATCCATTGAACCTCTACACTGAACCAGACCCAGTCATTTCCCAGGGCCCATATTGTGATGGGGGGAGATTCCCATTGTTTTGCTTATGAGTAGGTTCTGTGGCTTGCTATTGTCTCTTTTTGAGAGATCCCACCTCTGGATCTCTCATGCTGCTCTTTGTAGAAGATTTGCTTTGTTTACTATTGCTTCATCAAATCCCTCTTGAGGACCAGTGTTCCCTCTAAGATGTGCGCACGTGGCCGCACTCACAAGTTTTTTGATTTAATTTTAGTTAATGTTCAGTTTAATTTTCACTTTAATTTTAAATCCCACTCAGGCTGAATCGGAAATGCTCCACTAGAGTGCATGTGCGTGCACATTGTGTTGATACTGCCACCCAGAACAAAATTCATTCCACACAGAGATGAAAAAAAATAGAGAGAACACTGCCGAGGACCCATCCTTACCTCATCTTGTTGGTGCTATCATTGTTACCTGATTTTATCATATCCTATGTTTTATTTATTAACTCATAGCCTCTTACATCTGTATTCTGTGCAGTGCCTAACAGACTGCTGGTGTTACACTTACTTAGTAATTTTAGGAATCACAAAGCACATATTGAACACAGGAATCAGGACATAAGGTATCTGCCAGCCACTTCCCACACATGAGAAAAGAAAGCCAATTGTAGCATTTTCCAAATTTATGGATTCCCCCCTGCCCCTCCCAGGTAGGGAGTTCTATCTACCCAAGACACTATACTTCTTTCATGTGTGGAAAAGGGGAGTAACTGGCAGATGCATTATGTCCCAATTCTACCTCCTAGAGTTTTATTCTCCTGTATCTATCAAGACCCACTGCTAGTGACACCTAAAAGGCTTTCAGATCCTGGAACTTTCAGTTGTTCTAAAGACTAGTGAACATGGCAGTTTTGTACCACGTGCTTTCATCTAGAAAAGCATGACACATCCTGAAGGATGTTTCAGGACAGAAACATCTTTATGTGTTAGCCAGAGAATACAACCTATTGCTGTGCTCCGTTACATTCTTTGTTGGATTGGTGTGTTGGCTGGTTTCAGGATAGCCCTATATCAGCTTGCAGCATACAAGACAACAGTATGCCCACTGGTCCAAAGAGGAAATCTTTCCAAGATATACAAAGTGAGGCATTTAGTATTGCATCAGCTCAGAGTCCCTGAGATCAATATGTGATCATTAAAGCCTTTTATCTGCAAACACCTGCATGTATATTTTGCTCTGCCACCTTGTCATGTGAAATAAGAATAGAACCCACATTTCCTCAGAGGCTGACAGCTGAGTGATGACCCAGGAATTGGCTTCTTGCAGCAATGGAGGAGAAAAAAAGGAAGACTGGATTTAGTGAACATCCTACCAGAAAGAGATAATGAGAGAATTGTGTTGCAGAGTAAAATCATGGAACCTGCAATTATTTTTGAAGGCTTCAATTTTCCTTTGGCCCTACCAAGATTTACTTTTTGAGAAACCACTCATAAATCCATTTTCTAGAGTTTATTTCTGTATCTATTTTGCTTCCAATAAATGTGCAGTTTTCTAAAATCTTGCTGTTATTTCTGTTTCACTTGGCAGATTTTCTGCGTGTTAGTTTATACTGCATTTTTATACTGTGGTTTTAAAGTTAGAAGTTTATTCATAATGGCTATAAATCAGAAATGTTAATGGCCAATAAATCAAAATTATTTTAGTAATATTTGAATAAATAGAGAACAATAGCTGAACCATTGTGAATGAAATGAAATGCTTGACATAAAAATATAGTCAGACTACCTGTGGTAGCTGACACATGGACAAAAATCCACATACAGAAAAAATTTATGGACTGTCTTCATATATTAAAATCCTCAGCAGGTTATCTCCTGTCCAGTTCCTGGGATAGGTAATCTAACCAGGTTGACCAAGACAGTCTTAAATCTGGCTGGAAGGTTTAAGATTTAAGACTTTCTCCAGACTTGGAGAGGAGAGCTGGTCTTGTCGCAGCAAGCATGACTTGTCCTCTTAGCTAAGCAGGGTCCGCCCTGGTTGCATTTGAATGGGAGACTACATGTGTGAGCACTGTAAGATATTCCCCTTAGGGGATGGAGCCACTCTGGGAGGAGCAGAAATTTCCATGTTCCCTCCCTGGTATCTCCAAGATAGGGCTAAGAGGGACTCGTGCCTGCAAACTTGGAAAAGCTGCTGCAAGTCTGGATAGACAATACTGAGCTATATGGACCAATGGCCCGACTCAGTATATGGAAACTTCCCATGTTCCACACAAACACACACACTGTCCTAAGAAGGAGATTAGAAAGTTATGAAGATTGGGGTAGTCAAAAGAGGATATTTAAAATAATAGTTTCACCATGGCTTCCTTTAAAACAGCTGGCACCCTGCCCTCCCACAAGGAAGCATATATTATTTCTTCCAACCACTTGTCTATTCCCCTTCTGGCAGCTTTAATTACCCAAGAGGGGCAAGGACTGAGAATGAATGTATTTGAACTAAATTTTCCAAGGATCTTGCCCACTTCCTCAAGCTAAACAAGGTGAAGTATTGTTTGTTTGTTTGTTTGTTTGTTTGTTTGGTTGTCATATTTCTATGCCACCTGATATGTCCATCTCTAGGCAGTGTACAAAATTTAAAATTTAAATACATGATAATAAAAACAATAGAATAAAATAGATATTAAAACAAGTGTTTAAAATTATTAAAATTATTAATTCTAATTATTAAAAGCCTGAGAAAACAGGAGAGTCTCGAGGTTCTTCCTGAAAACAAACAGAGAAGGAGATGCACTAATTTCAGTAGGGAGCATATTCCAAAGCCCTGAGGCAGCCACAGAGAAAGCCCGGTCATAGGTTGCCACCAAACAAGCCAGAGGCAACTGTAACCGGACCTCTTCAGAAGATCTTAACAGTAGGCAGGGTTTATGACAAAGGAGGTGCTCTCTTAAACAGCCTGAACCTAAGCCGTTAAGGGCTTTATAAGTAAGAACCAGCACTTTGTATTTCACCCAGAAACATATCAGCAGCCAGTGCAGTTCTTTAAAAACTGGTGTTATGTGGTCCCTTTGTGCTGTCCCAGAGACCAATCTGGCTGCCACATTGTGTACCAGTTGTAGTTTACGGACTATGTACAAAGGCAGCCCCACGTAGTGTGCATTAGTCAAGGTTACCAGCATATGTCCCACTGTTTTAAGGTGATTCAACTCTAGTAATGGACATAGCTGACGTATCAGCTGAAGATGATAAAAAGTGCTCCTGGCCACCACTTCAACTCGAGAAACCAGGAAGAGCTTTAGGTCTAGGAGCATTCCCAAGCTACATACCTGATCTTTCAGGGGGAGTGTAACCCCATCCAGTACAGGCAGATCTAAATCATCTCCTGGTGGAGCCCCTGGTGGCACAGTGGTAAAACTGCCGCCCTGTAACCAGAAGGTTACAAGTTCGATCCTGACCAGGGGCTCAAGGTTGACTCAGCCTTCCATCCTTCCGAGGTCGGTAAAATGAGTACCCAGAATGTTGGGGGCAATATGCTAAATCATTGTAAACCGCTTAGAGAGCTCCGGCTATAGAGCGGTATATATAAATGTAAGTGCTATCTCAGGTCCCGGTCCCCCACTGTCAGTACCTCCATCTTATTTGGATTCAACTTCAGCTTGTTATCTCTCATCCAGCCCATTATTGCCTCCAGGCAGGCATTTAGGGAAGGTATGCCATTTCCTGATGAGGTCAGCATGGAGAAGTAGATATGGGTGTCATCAGCATATTGATAATACCCAGCACCAAACCTCCTTATGATCTCTCCCAGTGGTTTCATGTAGATGTTAAAGAGCATTGGAGACAGTATGGAGCCTTGTGGGACTTCACACTTCAGTTCTCGCTTTGCAGAACAACAGTAACCATGCGACACCATCTGGAATCTGCCAGAGAGATAGGAGCAGAACCACTGTAAAACTGTGCCACCCAATCCCACCTCCCTCAGACAGTCCTGAAGGATACTATGGTTGATGGTATTGAAAGCCGGAGAGAGATCCAGAGGATCAGCAAAGTCGCACTCCCTCTGTCGCTAGCCAGTTGGAGATCATCCATCAGGCCAACCAAGGCAGTCTCAACCCCATCGCCCACACAAAAGCCAGTTTGAAATGGGTCGAGATAATCTGCATTATCCAAAACTGCCTGGAACTGAGAGGCCACCACCCTGCTCAACCACCTTGCCCTACCATGGAAGATTAGAAACAGGTCTGTAATTAGCTAACTCTGAGGGATATAGCATAGTTTTCTTCAAAGGTTGTCTAATAATAGCCTCCTTAAAACAAGGAGGCATCCTGCCCTCCCTCAGAGAAGCATTTATAATATTTACCAGACCCTCTCCGATAATATGATTATCAGATGATATAAGCCAAGTTGGGCAAGGGTCAAGAGAGCAGGTGGTTGGGCACACAGTCCAAAGCAGTTTGTCCACTTTCTGAAGAATCTAATAACAGAACAAGCAGTCACTGTCACAGCAATTAATATGAGTCCCAAGTTGGAATGTTATGAGCAATTTTATGCACAAAGAGCTGAACAAAATGGTCATAGGGGAACATGGAGAGATCATATCTGCTTTCAGGAGGGCCCAAATACCTTGAACCCAGAACAGCTCCATTGGCCTGCATTGAACAGACACAGTGGTGATAAAATCTGACTTTTTCACTGTTGTGAGAGCATTTTGGGGGGAGCTCTAATGTTTATTGGTTTTCTGTTTCTCCCAATGTTACCTTTCTTTACGGCCATGTTAATGAGGTCTCTGCATAAACAGGATCTTATGTAGTGGAAGTGTAGTATTTTAGTCATGATGGGCCACACTGTTTCTTTAAAGCTGAATAAAGTATATTAATAAATGTTGGAGATCACTCGATTCCATACTTAGAAAGCAGGGTTGCTTGTTTGCTTGCTAGGTGCAAACCTAGGTGCTACCACGAGGAATTATGGTCTGGTTCAAATCCCCATTATTACCTATGGCCAAACTTTTAGAACTGGCTCAAGCATGGTTCTCGCTTGAGCTGAACCACAGGTACTCCAACTGTGTACTGTGAGAACCAGTACTCAAACTGGGGGACCTGGCTTGAGCCTGGTTTGAACTTGAACCGAACTGGGCAAACCAGTTTTGTGCACACCTCTAGTTAGATGCTGGCCTGATTCTCCCAGCCCTGGTCCCTGACCTGCACACCCTAGTGGCCACTGCCCACGGCTCAGCCCTGACACAATGATCTTGCCATTAATGAACCTGACATCCAACTTACCCATCACTGGTTGAGAAGAAGCTTAGAAGAAGGAAAAGCCTTTTAAATGTTTAGTTTTTCTTCCCCTAGAATGGCCAGTCCTCTTCCCAGTACTTTATCTGCTCATGCCTCCCATGGTCCAATGGCAGTGCCCACCCTTGGTATCCCCAAACACATCTTTCACCCTCTAACTCACAAAAGATGTTGGAGAGTTACTGGCAGTCAGCAGAAAATACTGGGCTAGGTGGATCATTGATCTGACTCGGAATAATAAGGCAGTTTATCTTTATAAAGATGCTGGAAATAGTTTATAGAGAAGTAGGAGTGTGATTGGTTAAGATTATTTTGATTTTAAACCCTTCTTATGGAATTTTCCAATAATAGACTAAGTCTGAAAGAACTACAACTTATTATACAGGAGTTGGAGAAAACTATTTATATGTGTCAGCTGATGCCATACAGCTTGTGCTCTTGGATTTATGCCTAGAAACAAAACTGTTTAATCCAGTAATGGTTGTCTTGACAAGATCAAGCTTGACAACAGAAATGTGACCCAAATTGTATCAACGCCTCAATTTCCTTCTCCTCAGGGGAAAATAGAATTATAGGGGAAGAATGAGGCGCAACCTGTCAAGTATCCCTCTGTTCCCATTAATGCTTTTGTGTGGGATAAGATCATTATAGAAACACAGGGAACTTTTTTAGTTTTCAGAGTTCTTGTGATCACAATGGAAAGAGGAAGTTTTCTTTTCAGACCTGAGATGCAGAGTGGTATGATCCAGCCACTCTGGTTTCCCCTGCCATCTAAGCTGAAGTTGGTGATGACCAGACAGAGGGATTTTTGGTTGGCTATGGAACCTCCCTCTCCCAAGAGGCTTACCTGGCACTTATGCTGTGGTCCTGTTGACCAGTCAAAGGCCTCAGGCCTTTTAGTTGTTTTATTCATTCATTCATTTTATTTTTATTTCATTCATTCATTTAATGTTTTGTTTGTTTTGTGTTTTGTTTTGTTTTGTTTCATTTATATACCGCCTGTACTCCACAGAAATAAACAAAACAGAAATAAACACAACAAAATAAGACAAACTGTTAAAACAATTTAAAACATTCAAAAATTACTAAAAACCTGGCTTAAAAAATGTGTCTTAGGGGCTCTTTTAAAGGCTGATGAAGATATTAAACCATGAACATCTATAGGGAGCGCATTCCATAGCCCAGGAGCGACTCTAGAGAAGGCCCGTTCCTGAGTTGCTGGTGGCATCTGGAGACGGACCTCTCTTGATGAGCTTAATGTATGGTGGGGATCATGTAAGAAGAATTCACTCTCTGAGGTAATCTGGTCCTAAGCCATTTAGGGTAATTACTTTGTATGTCGCCCAGAAACCATACAAAGACATCACTTTGTATATCTCCCAGAAACCTATTGGCAGCTAAAGCAATTTTTTTAAGGCAGGCATAATATGTTTTCTCCAAGAAACCCTGGAAACCAATCTAGCCACTGCATTTTGGACCTATTGAAGTTTCTGAAATATATGCAGGGGCAGCCCCACATAGAACACATTGCAGTAGTCAAGCCTAGTGGTTACCAGAGTGCACCACAATTCTGGGAGCATTATCTTCAAGTTTTTAAAGTTTAAATTTTAAAGTTTTAATTTGTGCTGCTACTTTTAACTGCTGTTTTAACATTGGTGCAGACTGCCTTGAGAAACATGTTGAAAGGCGGTATATAAATACCCTAAATAAATTAAAATTGCCACCTGATATGCCATCAATTATTTAGTTTCAGATTAAGAACTGCAGACAGGGCCACTTTTTAAAGAGGGCATTGGGCTCAATCCAGTCTGCATTTTGCTCCAGTGTAAACTTTTAGAAATTTATGGAAGCCACATGGAAGCAGCAGTTAGTGTGTTGTGTCAGCAATCTAGTGCTTTTAAAGTGGTCAGTTCATTTCACTGACAGCATTCCTTTGTTTATAAGGTCACTGACTTTCTTTGATAGATATATCCTGATGAATGATAGGAATGAGGTTAAATTGAGCCATTGCTTGAAAGCATTTGGTGGTTCTTGACACCTAGTAACAATAAATGTCAATAATGTTTGTGTCACATGGCTTGTTTTAGAACACTAGCATTATACTGTTGCTAGACAGCCTTCTTCCATCTTGGAAATGTGGTTTTGACTCTTGAGTGCAGTGCTGCATATACAAACATTTGATGCCAGGAGGGAAGCTGTCTCCATTGGAATAATTAGCAGTCATGCCAACCTGAGTGAGATGGTGCAAGCAGCCATCTTGAATTCTTAATGAAGCAAAATTCTGGATGGCGCAAACAAGGGGACTTGGACAAAGGACTTTGGCACCTTTGAGAAACAGTATATGCACTCTAAAATCTAACCAAGGCAAGCTTTAGGACAGATAATTATATTTGGCTTAGTAGTGCCCTCTTGTCTCCATGATGAATCTGAATAGTGATCTCTCCATCTGTAGTATCTTCCCCTAGGTGAGGTTGTTAGGCATACTCACAACCAGTCACGCTGTTGGCCTGACCTTGGGCCTGATGGAGCAAGAGACAAACTAGGTTTAGAAGCCTTCCTTATTCAGACAAGACGGCAACAAACTCTAGACAGCTTATACCTAGAAAACAGAAAACTCAGTCACACCCAGCCAAACACAACCTAATCTTAAAGAGACAGGACATATATACTACACCATCCACACATTTCCTCTTACCTCCACAGTAGAAATTCCTTCTGCTTCCCAAACATTTGCACTTTTATTGTCCCTGCAAAGAGACATCAGAAGGAAAAAATATAAACAGTTTACTTTTAGATCTAAGGTGTGTGCACACGAACAAATTTTTTGATGTCCACTCAGTTAATTTTACATCCCATTCAGATTGAATCAGGAAGGTCCCACTCCTGGCAGTATCTTTACTGTGTACACACACTGCCTTGATACTGCTGCCTCAAACAAAACTCATTCTGCACACAGATGGGGGAAAAATAGAGAGAACACTGTGTGACTTCCTACATGGGACCGTAGTGGAATGGTCTGCCCAGTAAGGCAGTGAAGCCTCACCTGGTGGCATGCCCATACATGCACCTTTGTTCTTAAGCTAAAGCATTGGATTGCTGAGTCCAATCTTGAGCTGAAATCACTATCCTTTGGTAACATCAGAACAGCCCTGCTGGATCAGGCCCAAGGCCCATCTAGTCCAGCATCCTGTTTCGCAGAGTGGCCCACCAGATGCTGCTGGAAGCCACAGACAGGAGTTGAGGGAGTGCCCTCTCTCCTGCCATTACTCTCCTGCAACTGGTACTCAGAGGCATCCTGCCTTTGAGGCTGGAGGTGGCCCACAGCCCTCCAACTAGTAGCCATTGATAGACTTCTCCTCCATGAAGTCTTCCAAACCCCTCTTAAAGCCAGCCAGGTTGTTGGCTGTTACCACATCCTGTGGCAGAGAGTTCCACAAGTGGATCACATGTTGTGTGAAAAAGTACTTCCGTTTGTTGGTCCTAGACCTCCTGGCAATCAATTTCATGGAGTGATCCCTGGTTCTAGTGTTGTGTGAGAGGGAAAAGAATTTCTCTCTCTCCACTTTTTCCATACCATGCATGATTTTATAGACCTCTATCATGTCTCCCCGCAGTCACCTTTTTTCTAAACTAAAAAACCCCAGGTGTTGTAGTCTTGCCTCATAAGAAAAGTGCTCTAGGCCCCTGATCATCTTGGTTACCCTCTTCTGTACCTTCTCCAGTTCAACAATGTCCTTTTTAAGATTCGGTAACCAGAATTGTACTCAGTACTCCAAGTGTGGTCGCACCATAGTTTTGTATAAGGGCATTATCATGTTAGCCGTTTTATTTTCAATCCCCTTTCTAATGATCCCTAGCATGGAATTTGCCTTTTTCACAGCTGCCACACATTAAGACGACACTTTCAACGAGCTATCCACCACAACCCCAAGATCCCTCTCCTGGTCCATCACCGACAGCTCGGATCCCATCAGCATATACTTTAAGTTGGGGTTTTTCGTCCCAATGTGCATCACTTTACACTTGCTAACATTGAACCGCATTTGCCATTTTGTCGCCCACTCCCCCAGTTTGGAGAGATTCTTTTGGAACAGTTCACAATCCGTTTTGGATTTCACTACCCGGAAGAGTGTGGTATCATCTGCAAATTTGGCCACATCACTGCTTACCCCTGCTTCTAGATCATTTATGAATCAATTAAAAAGCACCGGTCCCAGTACAGATCCCTGGGGGACCCCACTTCTTACTTCCCTCCATTGTGAAAACTCTCCATTTATACCTACCCTCTGTTTCCTGTCTTTCAACCAGTTAGCAATCCACACATGTACTTGTCCCTTTATCCCATGACAGCTAAGTTTCCTCAGGAGTCTTTGATGAGGAACTTTGTCAAAAGCTTTTTGAAAGTCCACGTAGACTATGTCAACTGGATCACCTTGATCCACACACTCGTTGACACTCTCAAAGAAGTCCAAAAGGTTGGTGAGACAAGATTTACCTTTGTGGAAGCCATGCTGGCTCACTCCCAGCAGGGCCTGTTCTTCTAGGTGCTTTACAATTTTATCCTTGAGGATGCTTTCCATCAATTTGCCTGGAATGGACCTTAGGCTAACTGGCCTGTAATTTCCCAGATCACCCCTGGATCCCTTTTTGAAAATCGGTGTTACATTTGCTACTCTCCAGTCCTGTGGTACAGAGCCCGATTTCAGGGATAAGTTAAATATTTTAGCAAGGAGGTCAGCAATTTCACATTTGAGTTCTTTGAGGACTCTTGGATGCATGCCATCCGGACCTGGTGATTTGTTAGCTTTCAGTTTTTCCATACAGTTTAGAACATCATCCCTTGTCACTTCTATCTGACTCAGCTCTCTAGCCTCCTTCCCTAAAAAGCCTGGTTCAGGAACAGGTATATGCTCAGTATCCTCTGCCGTGAAGACAGATGCAAAGAACTCATTCAGCTTCTCTGCAACCTCCAAATCCTCCTTAATAATCTCTTTCACTCCCTCATTGTCTAATGGTCCAACTGCCTCCCTGGCAGGTTTCCTGCTTCTGATGTACTTAAAGAAGTTTTTGTTATTCCCCTTGATACGTTTGGCTAAATGTTCCTCAAACTCTCTTTTTGCCTCCCTTATTGTCACCTTGCATTTCTTTTGCCAGAGTTTGTGTTCCTTTCTGTTCTCTTCGTTTGGACAGGCCTTCCAATTTCGGAAGGAATTCTTCTTCCCTTTTATGGCTTCCTTGATGGTACCCGTTAGCCATGCTGGCATCCTCCTGGACTTAGTGGTACCTTTCCTCCTTTTGGGTATACAATCTAACTGGGCTTCTAGTATTGTGGTTTTGAGTAAACTCCATGCACTCTGGAGCGAAGTGACTCTCCTGATTTCCCCCCTCAGCTTTCTTTTCACCATACTCCTCATTTTGGAGAAGTTTCCTCTTCTGAAATTCAAAATGTCTGTGTTAGACATCCTTGGTGATTCTCTCCCGGCATGTGTGCTGAATTTGATGGCACTGTGGTCACTGTTCCCTAAAGGGTCAATGACACTGACATCACATACCAGGTCCTGGCTGTCACTCAGAATTAGATCCAAGGTCACCTTCTCTCTGGTCGGTTCCATGACCAACTGTTCTAGGGCACAGTCATTTAGCGTATCTAGAAATTTGACCTCTTTGTCCTGACTTGATTGTGAATTTACCCAGTCTATGTGTGGGTAGTTGAAATCACCCATAATTACAGCCCTGCCTCTCCTTGACGCCTCCCTGATTTCCTCCTGCAACTCCCAGTCACTGTCGGCATTTTGATCCGGAGGGCGATAGCACGTCCCCAGTAGCACGTTCCCTTCCTGACCTTGTATAGTCACCCACAGGGTCTGTGGAGGACTCCAGTCCACCTAGGTTTTCTAGCTTGTTAGATTCTATCCCTTCTTTAACATACAGTGCTACTCCACCTCCAAGGCACCCCTCCCTGCCCTTTCTATAGAGTTTATACCCAGGGATACCAGTGTCCCACTGGTTCTCACTGTTCCACCATGTTTCTGTTATGCCCACTATATCTATTTCTGCATTAGCAACCAAGCACTCCAGCTCACCCATCTTGGCTCGGAGGCTTCTGGCATTGGCATATAAGCACCTATACACTGAATCTCTCCCCTGATGTATGTAATTTATTGTATGGACTTTATGTGAGGAGACCTGCATAAAACTACCCTAAACGTCCTTGGAATTTAGAGCAGAAATCATTGTCTTGGGCCATACCCTATGTAAGCTTGCTACAGACTAATCCCTGTATCTGACTGCCCGGGACCACTACTGGACCTCAGAGCTGAATCACTGGAACTTGAAATGGAATAGTTTGGGGCTGGGCCATTCTTTTCATGGGCTTGTTACAGACTTTTTATCTGACAGTGATGGAATCCTAGTATCCTGTTATCTGGATGTTATCCTGTGGAGTGCCTTAGCTCTCAGAATTCAGTGCCCTGTTGTCTTTCCTTGCCTACCACACTTGCAGTGTTTCTGGGGATATTCACCCCCTTGGTTTTGTTCACGAGACATCAGGCAAAAGGACAAGTATAAAAGTTGCTCTGTACACTGTCTTGCTTCCTCTCCCCCTCCTTTTCTACTTGCATTCCAGTGCTCACTGACCAGAAAGTGTTTGAAAGCATTCTGCTGATGTCACCAACAAAACAGTAGTAGTAAGTGGTTCCAAAAATGATCTCGATATCTCTTGATGGCATTAGCAGAATTCGTTCTTTAAAAGAATAGTTTCATTTATTTATAGAAACTGTGAAATTGAAAAAGTTTAGTAATCCCAGTGACTCGAAAGTAGGGATGTGCCCGAACTGAAGCATGGTTCGAGTACGTTTTGGGAGTTATGTGGGGGAGTTTTAAGAGGGGCTTTCTGCTGGGGCAGTGCTTGGGCCAAATACCCCCGCACAGCACCGGCAGACACATTGCATCTGTCCATGCATGGGCTTCATTTGCATGGTCAGTATAGTGTTGCTGAACACGCAGATGGCACCCGTGCATGTGTTGGCAACATGTGCATGCTGGCACTGTGCAGGCGTACCTGGGCCAAATGCCGCCCCACCAAGAAGCTGCATGGGGTGGCGGAGGGCAGGTAAGGACCTGCTCTCTTCTTTCTTAAAAGTTTCCCTGTGCCACTTCCAAAATGTACTCAAACCACACTTTGAACCGTGGTTTGGGCGCATGCCTACTCAAAAGAGTATCAAAAGCTCAAGACATTTATGGTTCACTGTGAGCCTGCAGCGACATGGGTGGATTGGTACCCATGTTATGCTGTGCTGGATGTTAGCCATGGTTTTAAATTCCATAGATCTCAATGGAAGTGACTGAAACGTATTCTTCATTCTATCATTGAAACTAATCGAATTTAAATACTTAACTTTGGCTGAATTGTGGGGTGTGTGCGTGTGTACAAAAAGTGTCTAGGTCTACCTTTCTAGACACTTTGACTTTGTGTTAACTTTCTGCTTCAGTTTTATCTGTATGACTTTACTTTAACCCAGAATCTTTGTCTCCATTTGCCCATAATTAAAACAGATGGTAATACTTAGTGCAGTCCTAAGAAATAAAACCCTGAGAAATAATCTACTCATATTAACTACAGGAATACCATGTGTGTTTTTAGATTATATTCATATAAATCAGAAAACACAATGGTAATTATAATGATCTAATTTGCCTCTATGTCATGCAATATGATGTACTATACACTTAAATTTGGAATATTTAATTTTCTTTATTTAGTGCCCAAGTTGTAATAAGAACACTGAATGAAGAAGTGAAATGACTCATACCTACCTAGAAGCCATACTTGTCATCTGAAAGTGTTCTGTACTAATCTGAGATGCACAGGTATATTTATATATGTAAAAATCATATTCTTAGCGAAGTTCTATAGCAAAATACAGCTTGGAAAAATAATTGGTCCAAATAACTGTGCAATACAAGACAGGCAAGTTTCAAGAGACAATACCAGCTTCTGAAAAAAGCAAGTGAAGACTGAAATTAAGAAGGGAAATTCTTGATGTTGTAATAGGAAAGTAAACTGACCACATTCAGACTGAACTACAGGCTATCTTAAGTTCTCAACCATTAAGATATATTATATTCTGCAGTCCTTTATATAACTAGAAAAGTAGGAAGAACAGGTTATGGAATTTGTTGTCTTAAGACTTAGGAGATTACCTTTCTTTTTCAAATGTTAATATAACATTTGTTTTAAATATGTCACTGTTCTTCCATATGTAGAAGAAACTTCCTCTGTAAAAAAAACCCAAAGTTTGTTGTCTGGATCCATGTCCATTGGTGAGTGTATATACAGGGCAGATGGCACAGGTGAGCTTGGGCAGACATGAACCCAAGGACCCACACCTGGCCAACCCCTACATAGTAGCAGCAGTGTGAGTTGACCCATTAGTGGTGTGAGTTGGCCAGCAGACTCACACTGCAACTGCCTTTACTCCCTACCCAGCCAGAGGGAGCATGTTCCAGACCCCAGTGTCACTGGCTGATGGGGACAGTGGGATAAGGAGGACCTGCAACCCAAGTTAACAAAGTATCTTTATGCTTCTGGATGAGGAACATAGGAAGCTGCCATATACTGAATCAGACCATAGGTCCATCTCGCTCAGTATTGTCTACTCAGGCTGGCAGTGGCTTCTCCAAGGTTGACGCCTGCCTGCAACCTTGGAGAAGCCACTGCCAGTCTGTGAAGACAATACTGAGCAGGATAGACCAATGGTCTGACTCAGTATATGGCAGTTTACTATGTTCCTATGTTCCTAGAAGAACTTTCAGTCCCTGGTTTTCACTGGTGGGAGGAAGACACGACTCGTCTAAGGATTCTATCCCTCCCTGGCAATTTTCACTTTCCTCCAAGTCGACCTTTCCAAAGTTGCACCCAAGGGAGCCCTCTCTACTCTGTAATTCATTCATTGTTAGAGTGAAAATTATTCATTTTCCCCTGATTCACTTGAATTACTACTTTGAAGATCTTGTCTATTCCAGTTTGTCCTTAATCTCTCAGCCCTATCCAGAGAGGGAATTTGGAACCTTCTGCTCTTCCCAGAGTGGCTCCATCCCCTGAGGGGAATATCTTACAGTGCTCACACATCAAGTCTCCCATTCGTATGCAACCAGGACAGACCCTGCTTAGCTAAGGAACAAGTCGTGCTTGCTACCACAAGACCAGCTCTCCTCTGGTATGAGAAAACCAGGTATGAGAAAAGGTATGAGAAAACCATACCTTTGAGAATCTGATCTTCATTACACTTTTTTAAACCCCCGCCCCACCGTTTCCTTTGGAAATGTTTCTATTCTTGTTTAATGGCCAGTAGTACCATAGATCCTACACAATGGGATCTCAAAAAAGCAAATGAAACATAATTTTAAAAGTCTGAATTATTTCAGTCTTGTTTTTCAGTATTTCATATTGTATGAAGCTCTAATGTTCATCAAAACAAGTTTTTCTTACAGTGACTGCATTTTTCAGAAATTAATATCCCTCTTACTGCAGTGTCCCGCATCCCCTTTTAAAAATATATGATGCTTTTTCTAGCTCAGATGAGAAATCTTGGGTGGTTGCTTTTTTAAAGAAGATGAGATGGCAACTTTGCAGATTATAGCAATTTGGAAAGGGCAAACTAAGATTACCATGAAATAACCCATAGGCCCTTAAATTATTGTACAGCTAGATGATATGTTAACACTGCAATTTGTTTTAATGTAAGCAGTAATGGCAATGACTGCAAATCATTGCATCAAGATGCTTTTAGAGACCAAGCACATGAAACAGAGGTCAAATGTTCTATTTCTCATTTTAAATTTTACATGAGTTTCATACAGTAGCGTTTTTTGGTACTAAAAACCTGTGAAATGCTGGCGTGTACTTCAAAGGCATTATCAACAGAAGTTCATAAAAATAGGAATTTAAATTTGTAGATAGTTTTGCTCTTATTTCCATTTGTCTGGATAGACACTAGACTGCAAATAAAGAGTGCTTCTATTGCTAGGAGAAATGCCATCTTATAGCATATCCATTACTTTCTTTGCCCTCTATTTTGCTTAATGCAGCAAGTACTTCAGAGCCATTTCTTAGTAGTTTTTGAGGCTGTTCTTACATGCAGCCAAGACCATGCTAAAGCCGCCAAGCCTGGGCTTGACTGCACATGAGAACCACTGGGAGCAGTGCAGCTCCCAGCGACGCAGTGGCAGAAAGCCCACCTGTTAGCCAAAGTTAAGGGGATGCTCATACCCTTAACCTGGGCTAACTGCTCATGTGTCAGCTCTGCGGAGCACTGAAATAGGAGCAGGCTCCTGGCCAGCATCGGGGGGGGGGTTTCCCCAAAATGCACCATGCACTTGTGTGGTGCATTGTGGGATTTTACGGGGGTTGGGACTACACATCCGGCCCCCCTGTGCTGCCTGGGGCAGCAGGTGACCATCTGGGTGTGCAATCATCACGCCCAGTAGGGACTGAACAGTCTGCAGGGAATGTAAATTTAAGCAGCCTTCCCCATTGCCTGGCTGGTAGCCCTTCTCACTGATTGTGAGAAAGTGCCCTTTGTGTGCTAGGGTGAGGGTTCTCAAACTTCTTGATACTGTGACTCCCTAAAATAATATATAAAGCTACATGACCTTCCAGTGTTTAAAGCTACTGGCTGGCATCCTGACTAATGATGTGTAAACTAGAAACACATTTCTGAAGGTCAAGGAACATATTTCCAGTCTACTCCAGAATACTCCCATAATGCAGTTCAGCTTCAAAAAGTATTTGCGTTCTTGCACAAGAATGAGAGAGTGCCCACCAGTGTTCCCCCTAACAGGGATTCCCAGATGTTGTTAACTACAACTCCCAGAATCCCTAGTTGCAGTGGCTTTTGCTTGGGGATTATGAGAGTTGTAGTCCACATCTATCTATTAGACAATCTATTAGAGGGAACACTGGTGCCCACACTTGGAAGTATATGAGACCAGCACAGGGGCTAGTGCTTCATTGATGTTAGAAGCACACACACTTTGTTAGCAAGTCAGCCATTGATTTGATTAAGGTAAAGTGTGCTGTCAAGTCAATTTCGACTCCTGGCACCCACAGAGCCTTGTGGTTTTCTTTGGTAGAACACAGGAGGGGTTTACCATTGCCTCCTCCCACGCAGTATGAGATTATGCTTTTCATCATCTTCCTATATCACTGCTGCCTGATATAGTACCATCAGGGATTCGAACCAGCAACCTTCTGCTTGGTAGTCAAGCATTTCCCCACTTAAGCTGACTTGTTCCACTTAAGGTAGTAGAGGTAAATAAAGTGCATTTAGCTTTTAAATGGATGAGCTTGATTGCTTCAACTTAGTTTTTCAAACCTCAGATTTATGTTTGAGTCTGTCAATCTAATTTCAGGCGCCATGTTATTTTCTCTAGATATTTGCACAGTATAGAAGCAACTGCTGAAAACTCTGATTCACAAAAATAGGAATCAAGCAAAGGGGATCAGTATTTTAATTGTTTTCTCACTTATTTGCACACAAATCCAAAATTCAGGAAGGTATGCTTTTGAAAATATAAAGTGAAGAGTTGTTCTGACTTCTCCAAGACATGGGGAGGCTAGCAGGGGGACAGGAGTTGAAAATCACCTTCATCCTCTGCTGCTCACAAAGCCAAGAGCAACAAAGCAATGGCACTTCTTTGACCACTCACTAGATGAGCTCTAGTGAATGTCTCCTGAGAGTGAACTCTCCCCTGGCCCATGAGCCAAAGAACTGCCCCTGCTGTGTTAGCCCTTGGCTTTGTGAGTGGCGAAGAAACCCAGTAGTTGTTGGCTTCTGTCTTCATCTGCTTTCCATTGTCCCTGAACGTCTCCACAACTTGGACCGGTTGGGTAAGGCCTCTGCCCTCCTGGCAGCTCCCTCCAGAGTTATTTGGGACCCCCTTTTAAGTTGTTTGGGAGAAACAAAAAATATTGTGAAAGGAACATAACACAGTAAATAGAATTCCTTTCTTATAGTCTTCACTTATTGAAAGTAGTCTTTCAAAGGCAAATGCCTGCAACAGTTTCTAAAGCTTTACTGCTTGTGATATTCACTCAACTTCCTCCTCACCCCACCCTCCCAGTTTTGAATGTGAAAATGAACCTTAATGCTGGGAAGTGATCGTGTAGGTTCCTCATAAAAGAAGGGAATCCAAGAACAGGCAGATTGGGAGGCCAAAGTGTATACCCTCCCTGAGCAACATGGACACTAAAACTGGATTAAAACATAACTATTGGCAATAATGGACAGTTTAGGGTTGAGGCTAAGGTGATTTCTGAGCATGCATGAAAAACGAATGCCATCCTTATCAGCCTGGTCAGATGAATGGCGAGCACTCATCCTCAAAAGCAGAATGAAATATACCTTGTTAAAAACCGAGTCGACGTTTCAGAGAAGGAAGCCTGATGCTTAATAAAAATTAGTGTTATGAGCTGTGTTGTTTGTGACCTTAATTAACACCACTGTGCACAACTGATGTTTGCTACTTGTGCCAAAGCTTAAACAAGGGACACTGAAACAAACAGAAGTTGTGCAGCAGCAGCGCTTGCTTGTAAAAGCCATTTGACACTGGTGTCAGTTTTGTGACTCTGAACATCTCTGCAGAAACATTTACTCCAGTAGGTGATTTATTTGTAAAATCAATATGAGAGAGTTCATTTTCATGAGTGTAGTTGTGCTTCTTTGCACATTATTCATTGCAGACACTGAAAAGATGCATCTACAATGTTGTTGCATCTTGTCTGATGTATATATATATTTAAGAACATGCCTGATATATGGAACTATTTCCATAAATGCGTAGCCTAGTAGGGGTGTGCATGGAACCGTCTGGCCTCACAGAGGGCATTGGCGCATGCGCGGTGGCCACACGCTTGTACGGAGGCCCGAAAGGGCCGAAAATGCTCAGTTACCCAGCCGTGGCGGGCTGCGGCAGTGATGAGGATGGCTGGTGGGGTAAGAGGGAACTCGCGTGGAACCCCTCCGCGGCTTCAGCAAACCCCCCGAAGGGGCTAAAGGTACTTAAAATCTACTTTGATTTTTTAAAAAACAAAAACAAAAAATTCGCAGTCCGACGGAACTGGGGGGGGGTCGGTTCAACCCCGGACCGGAACACCGGACCAGTCTGCACATCCCTATAGCCTAGATAGATTGTGTGGCTTGGAACAGCATTAAAGATTAACTTTTGATGGTTGCAGCTCTTTTATTTGGAATGAAAATTGGCTTTTTAATCACTTGGAAATTCCCATAGGAAAAGTCAGGGAGCCATATCAGCCAATGGTTATAGTGAATTCAGAGTGAAAGTTCATATTTACCTTTGCCACACTGATAGTAATATTTCCCTGAAAATAAATTCCTTTTAGTAAATAGAAAGTTTGAGTCCAAGTATGGTGGTCTCATGTTCACAAGATAGATGTTTAGCAGAAGGATTTGTTGCATGGAAAATTCTACTTTTCAGTAGTCCCATCTTAATGTAGTGAAATAACATTTCTTGCATGAAACACCATGTTTTGGTGTTTACAATGGATTTGGAGCTGAGAGACAGTGAGCAGCTTTTACTGCCTTGTGGACAATGTTATGGCAAACTGCAATTCAAAGCAGAGGCCTCACACAATTTATGTTTCAAAAGCAATGTATCTTTATTGTGCATTGTTTTTCCTGCAGGGTCTGTTATACAGTCCTGAATCTTAAAAATCCTTGGCTGTGATGACAGTTGGAGGACCCTGGTACACAGTGTGGAAGGATCCTTGGTGATTCAAGTTAGTCAAACAGCAGTTTGACAATGATGCAGTTGATAACTGTCCACGTTCATATGATGGTGGACAGCATCCTTTTGTGTTACTGAGATGCATTTGAATTATGTTCCTTTTGGTGACTGAAGAGCCTGATGCTCAATCAGTCAGAGCCACTGCTGGTTTCACATCTGTAAACTTTAGTGGGAAATCTATGACTGATGTTCTGCTTCTTGTGCTGATGCTTATTCTGGAGCTGTAGGAGCCATTTCTCATCATAATTTTGAGAGCCAGCCCAGAACCTGTAACACCAGATGCTTCTGTTACTCACCAGACTTTCCCACTCATTGATGTCAAGTTCTTTTAAGTCACTTTTACAAACATATTATATTGGAGCTCTGTGTGCTGACTGGATTCATAGTTTGGCATATGGCAGGCTGTGTAATTGCTTCACTATGTACATAGGTACACAGGAAAAACCTCCCTGAAAAATGTCACTACAGGCTCAGCTTGCAATTCAGCCCACATTTATCATGCCACTGCTTACCTCTGCTTCTCAGAAGCTTTGCACTGGTAGGTAATGTGTACAAACTTTGTGGATCAATTGGAACATGATTCAAAGTGCACAGATTTGGTCATGTGAATTGGCCCTGTGTTAAATAACAGCTAGAAAGAATTTTCCAAGACAACTAAATGTTCATGTTCAAAGTTTCCTGTAGTTCTGCATCAGTGGAACTTAGGCAGCTTTACTGTGTACAGTATAATAGCTCATGCCTTCAAAATTCCAGTAAATGCAGCTCCCTAGTTTTATGCAAGGAATATTCAGTTCAGTTTTGTCCGAATCCTTAGGAAATCTCTGAGTGGGCCTCAAGTAGGAGACTGAGAAGAGGAAATAAATTGTAATAGGCTATATCAGAACTCTTCTTCAACCAAAACCTCTTCATTACGCAAAGATAACTATAATCCACTAGATGTTACAGGTTAAAAACAAAATCAGTTTCAATGTCAATACATCATCCTCAGTAGCTTATACAAACCACATGTCTCATTAGTTCTTAAACTCCTTTCTCGTGAGATAAGCAATAGGCGAGTAAGAGAAAAGGGGGAAGACAACATAAGAGCTGCAAAAAGGAATAATTAACTCAAGGAAGGATAACCAGTGTTGAAAATTCAATTTCTTAGGAACAAATTTATCAGTATCAATTGATCAGCCGCCCATATGACTGCTGGCTCCGTCACATAGCTGGCGGGGGCTTGGGAGTTTGGGGGCCCCTGGAAGTTCCAGCATGCCCTGCGTGAGCGCGTCTAGCATGCTGGAGAGACCCCTGAGCCGGGAGGCTGCTTTTTAGCCACTTGGCCGGGTGTCTCCTCGTGAGTTGCCGCAGCATGGAGCCGCGCCGTGGCAGCACACTATCTGTTAACCCCAGTTAGTGGAGCGCTCACTTCTCAAGAGGGTAAGCTGCTTGTAAATCACCGGGCTCACCTGCAAGCCTGGTGGTTTACACGAGCAGCAAAAATTGAGCTAGGCTCTCCTAGCCCGATTTTTTCTGGTCGTGAGAATAGCCCCAGTGTGTATGGAATGCTCCTCTTTCTATAAAGGTGAAATGAGGTGACTGTTAAGAGATGGATATAGTGAGCATTTGTAGGATATGCGATATAATGGGAGCTGTACTAAACCGTAGTCTAGACATATGAAGGAGGGGCATGCTGGACGAGTGATGGGAACTAAGATAATTGTACTGGCAGTAAAAAGAAAAGTTAATCAATTCCGTGAGTTAATTTTTCCTTGTTGCAGCTGTTATGTTTTCCTCCCCCTTTTCTCTCTCCCCACTTTTGCTTAGAGAAGAGAAAGGAATTTAAGAACTGCTGAGACATTTGTTTGTGTAAGCAACTGCGGATAATGTATTGACATTGAAACCAGTTTTGTTTTTAACCTGTAGCATCTAGTGAATTGTAGTTTATCTTTTCATAATAAAGAGGTCTTGGTGGAAGAAATGTTTAGAGTGAATATGCATATAGCATCATCAACTTATATGAGAACATATTTTCACAGGATGATAATCTACAGAAGTCGCTACAGCAATTAATGCTAGATTAAAATGCCCTTTCCCGCCTCAGAAATATCTCCTCCCCCCCCTTCACAGTGCTACTGTACCGCAGGGATCCTCAACGTTGGGCCCCCAGACGTTCTTGGACTTCAACTCCCATAATCCCCAGGCCCAGTGGCCTTTGGCTGGGGATTATGGGAGTTGAAGTCCAAGAACATCTGGGGGCCCAACGTTGAGGATCCCTGATTTATAGCATACATCTATTGGTATTAGGTTAATAACCTGTTCACTAAGCAGGGGCGTAACTATAGGGGGGCAGGGGGGGCACGTGCCTCGGGCACCACTCGGTAGGGGGTGCCAAAAAGTGCCATGACCCCCCACTACCAAAATCACAAGCCCCAGCGCAGGTGCTGCTCACCACTGAGGCTGGCCGGCATTGGGCGCCTGGGCTGCGGTGCCGCCGGCAGACTTCGCACCGTGCACCCCCCACTCGTGCAGGCGCAGCAGCTCAACAGCACAATTGCAAGATCTCCAATTGGTGGGTGGGCGCTCCCATTGGCCGGCAAAGCGCGACCCCAAGCTGTTGAATTCAGTGCATGCCTCCCTGCACAACCACGTGGCCAAGGAGACTAAGCAGCTTGGAGTTCTGTTCCGTGTGAGTTTGTTTGTCCCCCCCACCCCCGGCTTCCCTCACGCTGCTTCCCGGGCCAGGCACCTTCTTTAGAGATGTGCTCCTTCCTTAGCCCTCTGTGTGTGTTCGTTCTCCTGCTTCCCCGGGCGCCTTCTTTGGAGAGCTGCTGCTCAGCTCCTTCCGTAGCCATGTGTATGTTTGTTGGTTCCCCGTCGCCTTCCTTCTTTATTTTACTCTTATTTACTTTCGGATGGATGAGGGCTGCGCTCCTTCCTAAGCCGTGTGTGTGTGCACGTGTGTTGGTCCCCCCCCCCTTCCTCCACGCTGCTTCCCGTCGCCTTCCTTCTTTATTTTACTCTTATTTACTTTTGGATGGGTGAGGGCTGCACTCCTTCCTGAGCCCTGTGTGTGTGTGTGTGTGTGTGTTTGTGTGTGTTGGTTCACACCCACCCCTTCCTCCACACTGCTTCCCGTCGCCTTCCTCCTTTATTTCATTTTAAATTAGCTGTAGGATGAGGGCTGCGCTCCTTCCTAAGCCCTGTGTGTGTGTGTGTGTGTGTGTGTGTGTGTGTGTGTGTGTGTGTGTGTTTGTGACCCCCCCCCCCACTTCCCCCACGTTGCTTTCCCCAGGTGCTCTCCTTAGGGTTGCGCTCCTTCCTTAGCCCTGTATGTGGTTTTGTTCCCCCCCCCCTGCCCTGCCACTTCCCCCACATTGCTTCAAGTCTGATGTTTGGAAAAAAAATGCTTAGTTGGTTTTAAGTGCTTATAGAGAATTCTAGGAGACTGGTATCAGTGTTCAAAGGCAGCATGCAGCATGAGTGCAACACACATGCACAATTCTTGGGCCTTCCCAGCTTTTGGTGAGCTAAAGTCTCTTTCTCCCCTTTTAAAAGGATTGTATACTTCAGTGGTCCCTCTGATATGCAGCAACCGGAAGGGCGTCCACAGTTCCTAACTTGTAAAACAAGGACTGTAGGGGTTCAAATGAGCTTAGAAGCTTATTTCTTTGCCCTTCATTTGGGAAGCCCTTCAACTAGAGCATGGGTTCCCAACCTGTGGCACTCCAGATGTTGCTGAACTACAACTCCCATCATCCCCAGCTACAGTTTTTGTAGCTGGGATGATGGGAGTTGTCATTCAGCAACGTCTGGAGTGCCACAGGTTGGGAACCCCTGAACTTTGTTAAAGTTATCTGAAAGATGGGTGTCAGATTGGATGGGGGGGCGCAATTTCAGTGCTTGCCCTGGGCGCCATTTTCCCTAGTTACGCCTCTGTCACTAAGGGCAGTAATTTGTGCTTGGGATGACTATGGACATGGCAATGCAGAAGCATGAATTTACTTTGTATTTACTTTTAATGATTACAGTATAGTGTCTCAAAAAGGGAATGTGTGTGCGCATACACACACAGAGCATCTCACAATAGGGGAGAAACATACATTCTACGACTAAGATTGATGGTTAGCTTTTTTTTCATCAAAAGTTGCCTTTTCATTGAAGGAGAACTTTTAATTGAAAAGGTTTGAGGGAGCCTTTTTTGTTTTTAAAAAGGAGAAGCTTCACAGCTCTGGAAGGGTAGAGTCCCCCCAGGGAAGCCCTATGGGACATGGTTTGAAAAGTTGCATTGCCTTAGCTGAAAGGATTGTGTATTTTCATGTGAACCCTGGAAAGACAACTGAGGAGCTTCTCGAGGCATGGCCCTTGAGACTTCCTCTGAAGAATTCATTGCCCCAAAGAAAATTAAGAGAAATTTCCATAGGTGAGCCTCACAAAAAATATAATAAAATTGAAGAACAGAAGTACTTAAATCAGTGTGATTTAGGAAATGGATATTAAATTCATTTTGCATCACACTTGCTACATATTGCTTCAGTGAATTAGTATAAGAACCTTAATTTCTTTGAGTTTCTCAAATCAGTATTAAAATATTCACAGTCATGGTTTCTTAAGATATTGAATACTCTAAATGTGTGTCCTTACATTTCCCCTCATCCCTTGGAAACTTATACAGAGAAATTAATTTTCAGAATGATAACTTAATGAAAATGCATTAAAATATCATTTATGTTACTTTATTTCAGAGATCAAATCTGTTCAACAAAATACCAGTTATACAATGTGAAGATAAGCCAATACTTTAATAAATTTTTTGAGGAACTTCTGCTTTTTTTTTTAGGAATTTCTGCTTTTTGGTAAATTGAGAGAAATTATATGAAGATTTTGGACAGTTTATTTATTTATCATATGTGTATGCTACCCACTACTGAAGTCTCTAGGCGTTTACAGCAATAAAACCAACCAACCAAACTGGACCACTAGCCTCTCCCAACCAGGTCTTTGTAATGCATGCCAGATTGGCTCCGTCATCTACAATCAGATCATGGATAATTTCTGATTTATTTTGGACCAACTAGGAGCAAGTTGAGGTCCTGTGGGTAGTTGGCACTGCTCCCCAAGGTCAAAGAGCTGACAGGGCAACTGGAACGGGAAACAGCTGTTAGGTTTCTGTTTTCCCTTCCCATGTAATGGCCTGCTGACCTGCCAATGCTCTTTTTTCTGTTGCCCCACCACCACTGGAATAGCCACTCCCTGCTGAGGAACCACACACCCCACCTCTCCATCTCCTGATAAGCTGAATATATATATATGCCACAATAGAACATCATCCTAAATTATTTTTTTAAAGGTTTTGTAAATTGTGGACGGTGCAAGTCATTTAATGGCACTAGAGAAAGACATGCTGTTCTGGTAGCTCCAGGTCTTAACACTCACATCAATTTCAGAGGATGAATACAACTGAAGGAAGCCCAGGCAGATGTGTGGCTGGGGGAGTCAGTCATGTGACTTGCCTCTGGGGGGGCCCCCAAGGCAGTGGGTCCCCAGACAACTGTCTCCCCTTGCCCTATTATAGTTACTCCCTTGTTACTGCCCCCAGCCAGTCCCACCGCCCAAGGCCTTTTGGCAGCTAGCTTCAGCAGCTACCTACAGGCAGGCTGTTAGCTGCACCTTTGGCCGCAACTGCTTTAAGTATTCCAAGAAGAGGAGGTGGGGTGGGCAACCAGCCCTTCTGGCAGAAGCTCAACTGCTAGAACAAGTTGAGGGTTATCAAGTGTAGCAGCAGCAGATTGCTCAAAACAAAGCAAAACGAAATTCCAGGAACAAGAGAGCAGGAATACAGCAACAAAAGCCTTCTTGCAGGTAAGCAGCAAGATGGAAAACATCAGCCCAGGATCTTACCCTCTGCCTCTCTGCGGGCTCTGCCCGGCTGAAGCTGCCTTAAGTAGTCGAAGAAGAGGAGCTGGGGTGGGCAACCAGCCCTTCTGGGAGAAACTCAACTTGCTCTCAACAAGAGAGCAACAAAATCCTTGCAACAACGGTCATCTTGCAGATAAGCAGCAGCAGAAAGATGGAAAAAGTCAGCCCAGGAGCACATAAACCCGCCCCCCCCCTCAAATTCATCCCCCACCTGATGAGTTTGGGATATGCATTGCATATGTTGAACTGTTGTTGTTTTTAAAAAAAATCAAATATTCTTGCCTGGCAATTAAAAATACTGACTAGGGACTGGCGTAAGAGTAATTGGTTTCATGATATCTTATTTTAACATACTTTTTTCCTCTTATGGTTCATTCCTATTGGTTTTTGCACTGGCAAAACAGCTCTTGCTTGAGGGTCCCAGCACCACCCCAGTGGAAAAACTGGACCCTTTTCATTGATGCTTGTTCTAATATGGCTGCCAGGGCACTTTTGTACCATGTTCAGGGAATGTTGGGACATAAAGATAAATGGAGCAGCAAAGCTCCAGGCCACTGAATGCTTTCCCCAGTCTCTTTCTAATCTCTGAGGCTTCAACAGATGCATCTTAAAGCTCTCTCCAAAATAAAAATGCCTAGAATGGTTATTTTTAGGGGTGTGCATGGAACCATCTGGCCCGGTTCGGTTCAAGGCCAGACCAGCCTCAAATGGAACTGAGCCAGTTCGGTCCGGCCCCTCATCGAACCCACCCACCCCCGGTCCAGTTTGGTCCGGTCCCGGACCAGTACGCAATTTTTAAAAAAATTTAAAGTAAATGAGAAGTACCTTTAGCCCCTTCAGGGGGCTTGCTGAAGCCATGGAGGGGGTGTGTGTCCCACGCGGGTTCCCTCTCCCTCCACCGGCCTTCCTCATCACCACCGCAGCCATTATTTAAAGCCTTTTTGGCCCTTTCGGGCCTCCGTACGAGCAAGCGGCCGCAATTTTGGGGTCGTGGGGTCTTTAGCAATTGTTGGTGCAAACATCTGCATAGCCTTGATTGGACATGCCATGTAGTTGGGGGGCTGCATTAGGTCCTTCATTTGCAGTAGGAGAGCTTGGCAGGGAGCTGGTGTGACTAACTGAGCTGGCCTGGAGGTGGTGGCAGGTGGCTGCACAGACCAGTAGTGAGTTGCCTAGCCCATCTTGTCCACATTGCCCTTGCTAGTGTCATGTCTGAGCTAGCCAGAGTAAGCAAGAGAACCAATCAGGCTCCTCTTTGCTTCTATTACCAGAAAGAAATGCCCCTATATTATATCTGCAGTTATCCCTGTATGAAGGTGCTTATGTGGACCAGTCAGAAACAAATGTAAAATAAAACCATCTTTTCCGTCAGTATTAGAAAGATGCAAGCTTTATGGTGAACTGTCTGCTGGTATATTTACAAATTAATATTTCATTTATTGCTCACTGAAGATACACTTGCCCCATTAACAAACTGTAAAAAATAAATGTTCTGTCTTTCTCACACAAAAAATATTATTACGTGCAGTCTGTCTTCCATGTATTTTGATTTTTACTACCATCATTTTGCTACCATCTCTAGCCATCAAGCTTTCTGCAAGCAGGGTTTCCAGATTGTTTGAAACAATTTCACTCTCATTGCTTCTATCTAGTTAAATAATCCTTTAATCCTGCTTAGTACTAACAGATCTTGTCTTATTTAATGCTTTTTTAACTGATGCATATACAATGGCATGGTATAGTATATGAGGTCAGATTGATCAGTTTATCAAATGACAAAGTCATTACCAAATCATTAGTTCTGGTTGCTTCCGTGATTAGAAAAAGAATTATTATTCCTAGGGCCAACCATGTTCTTTCATAATAGGGAGTTTACAGGATATTTATGCAAGCAGAAAATTGAATCAGCATCACCATCAGTGCATTAAATTATAGCATTTTGAAGCAAAGATTGTCTTTAAAACATGACAGTAAACGTGGCTAGAAAAGAATGATCTGTTTAAGCGTCTTTAAATTACACTTCCTAATATTTGGAGAACATTAGTCATTACTATAAATGTGCTTCTGTTTACTTTGAGTTATAGAAAGAAATGTATTTAGAGGATGTATGGTTCAAGGGTTACAGCCTTGTGCTGGTATGGCTGCAGATGGCCAGTGTTCCATATCACAGAAAGCATCTCTCGTTCCTTCAGTGCTCTCCTTTCTAGACAGATACTGAACATCGGGGAGCAGGGTGTGTGACTAAGGATTGTATGGGTGCTAGGGGTGTGTGGCTAGACAGAACACTCCCATTATACTTGAGTATAGTGTACCCAATTTATGAATGCCAGAAGAGACTTAAGAGAAACGTCTCATTTACTTTAGCCTTTAGACTAGAATGGATTGCCTCTGAATAAGGGCAGAGTTCTTTTCCCTTGATAGTGCATAGTGTGCATAGCCACAGCAAGAGCAGCAGATAACCAGAGTGAACTGAAGCAAGATGTCTGGTATTGTAACAAGGGTTGAGCAGAGGTTATTTCAGAGCTTCGGTGTTGAATGATTTTAACAATCTGACATAGGCTCAGGTCAGGAATTGTCTAAGTGCATGTTTGTATACTGTACTTCTAGGCAGAAATGTAGACTAGAGGTATCCATTGTCAAAATCCAGTGGTGACTGATAACATTTGGAATAGGCGGGGTTGTAATTTGAGATGCATGTGTCTTATGTAAATCTCATATTGTTGGTATGCATGGCACACACCAATTTACCACAGCTGTCCATCTTTCTTGTGCCTGCTTTTGACACACCAGCCTCCACCCAATGAATAATCACAGGTTTACTGCAAGATGGCCCCTAGGCTGGTGGGTGGCTGTTGAGCTCTGGGTTCATCCCTGATGTGTTCCTTAGTGGCTGAGCACTTGTAAGCATGGCCCTGCCCATTCACCACTGGTCTCCTCTTTCCCGGGCTACACCTAGATGCCAGAATTCTGACTGTCAGGAGGGGAAGCTCTAATGCATTCTTGCTTGTAATGTTCCCCCTCCAGGTCAGCTCAGCTTAAGTGTTAATAGCCCCATACAGAGCAGCTTCGCCATATAAAGGAATCTGTGGTTGAAGTACATTAGGAGCTGTTATTTTGGAGTAATTTGTAATATAAATAAGCTCTGGTTCTTCACATATTTAGAGGGCCGCATTATCTAGCCTGAGTATTAGCTTTTTGTTACTTGGAGTTGGATATTGCACAGTGCTTTGCCAGAAAAAACAATCTCCCAACAGAACTAATAAAACAAAGTGAAATAGCTTGAATATTATCACACAGTTCTGCTCTACTAGATACTTAGAAAAGCAATTAAAGGGATGCCATCAATGAGAAGACCTTTTGGAATGAAAATGAAACCAGATATTACTATTGTTTACCTTAAGCTTCTCTGAACTGAAATTACTTTTTGTTGCTTCTGTATTCAAACACAATGACAAGAGCAATTTAATCTAATTTATGCCTTTTCAGAACTTCCCGAAGGGAATGTTCATGTTCCCAATCAGCCTTAGATTTATTCATCCATAATAATGAATAGCATTGCGGTCAAAAATGCATTAGTTTTAATATGTTCTTTCATTTCCAAAGTGTGCCACTTAGTATTTTCTGTCTACGTTTTTTTTTCCTTCTTCCTACCATTTATGACTTTATTGAATGTCTCTGCATCTACAATAATATGTGTATGTGATGGAACTGTAATTCATGCATAGGCTTGTCAGTGTAAGCCTATGCATTTTTACTCAAAATTAAAAAGGGCCTGCATGCACAGTGGGTCTTACTTTGAAGTAAGTGTGCAGTGGATTGAAACCTTAGTTCAGTAGTGCACTTCCTTTTCTAAAAGAATGCTGGTGCTTGTGAATGAATCATTTAATTAGGGGCTCGATGGAATTAGAAATAGTACTACCATTAGGGATGTCACTGACCAACCCACCCACCCCAGTCACCATAAAGTAGCTTGATCATTTTCTTTCTTTCACCTCTATAATTGGGAACTAACTTTTAGGCTTGATAATTACCTCCCTGAATTCCAGGCAGGGCAGGCAAAAAGCCAATGGATTCTTTTTTCTTTTTAGCTTCAGTTTGCTCCTGGTGGGAAGGGAACAGTGGCTGCAGATGGTGCAAGTTAAAAACACCACAGCTGAAGTGTGTGTTTCTCTTAAATTGAGACATTTCCCTTTCTGAACATCCCAGGAAAGGTGCAAGGGTATCTGGGGGGTTGTAGTGTTTTCAGAGGTTGTAGTCATTGCAGCAGCCCCTGAAAAGACTACAGGTCCCAAGATTTTTCACACCTTCCCCAGGACTTCCAAGAGGAAGATTGTCTTAGTATAAGTAAAAAAATACTTTTGCTGTGGGTCTTCTTTAAACTTCAGGAAGAGAGCTAGTCTTGTGGTAGCAAGCATGACTTATCCCCTTAGTTAAACAGGGTCCAGCCTGATTGCATATGAAAGGGAGACTAGAAGTGTGAGCACTGTAAGATATTCCCCTTAGGGGATGGAGCCACTCTGGGAAGAGCATCTAGGTTCCAAGTTCCTTCCCTGGCATCTCCAAGATAGGGCTGAGAGAGATTCCTGCCAGCAACCTTGGAGAAGCTGCTGCAAGTCTGTGTAGACAATACTGAGCGAGATCGACTTATGGTCTGACTCAGTACATGGCAGCTTCCCATGTTCCTATGTTCATCACAACTGCTGCTCCCTCAATGGAGGGTTGTGGTTTCAACTCACAAAAAGATTTTGGGAGCTTCAAGAGCTCAGCTCTTATTTGAGCCCAATTCTTTTGCAGACTCAAAGTTCAGCAGCATTCTCTATTTGCCTGGGACTTATGCCTAAAATGAGATGTTAAATTTCATCAAGTCACAATACTTGACCCAAATTCTGAGGAGCATTGCCAGTATCTGCACTCTTTCTGTAGATTCCATCTCATTCTTGGTCCACCTTTTCTTTTGATACTAGGCTAGTGCAGCTTCTCTAGCAATAGAGAAGAATAAACTTATACTGCTCATTCCTACTTACTGTATATGCTATATAAGCAGCCAGGGTTCATCTGGATGAATATCTTAGCCCATATTAGTTTTTCAGTATATTGCATAAACTATAGATGTTTCACATCACCAAGCCATATTCTATCTGGCAGTGATTCTTAGTTGCAAGGGGTGTTTGAGCAACAATTGCATCAGTGCATCTCTTGCTAGGACTTCTTGTTCCATTGTCTCATTGGACATGTACAACTGGTTTTTCATAGCACAAATTGTACAATCTTGAATATTATCATAGTGAAAAATTATATGTACTATTGTAATCTCAGTTATCATTTTGAAGGTCTGTAATAATAAGTACTAGTTTGGATTACTCCAGTCATGAAGCATAGGCATAATAGACTCACGGAAACACACAGGGGAAGCAGGATAGAGAATTATTACTCATGCCTATTTTAAAAACTAACCTTTTGGGATGCAATAGAGAACTCTTTATCCAATTCTAATATGGAACACTTAAAGGGTACCACAGCTATCACAAAATTGGCAGACACCCAAAATTAGTTATAGGGCCAGTTCAGCTGAACAATGGCTGCTTTGTGCAAGTAGGATGGGGTCGTGCTGTGAGTGCATCTGCCCTGATGTAATTTAAGGGAGCCCCAATGCAATCATGGCATGTCCCTTACTCACTTGAGTGGGTGACCATCTGAATTAACCCTCTACATACACTGCAAACCCCTTTTTATATACAGCAAGGTTTTGCAGTGGCAATTGTCTGTCTGAACCAGGCCTTAGCTAATTTCCTCCTTGGTGGAATCCCCAAGTTCAGTGAGGTTACTGTATCTCATGTAAACGCCAACCTGCTAAAACATTCTAAAAGAGAATGTACCTGAGATTTTTTAATGCTTTATTCATTTTTGGTACATTCTGTAATAAACTATCTCATGTCTTTGATGTGAGATAATCAGGCACCTATAAGGATACATTTTCTCCTAAAAGATAAATAGAGCACACTTTAGGTTATGGTTAAACAATTTAATTATACAACTGGACATTAAATGCTTACGTAATCTTCATCTGTACAGTCTTGTGTTGCCCCAAGTACCCTAGATCATCCTGATATTCTTGCTGTCTATAGACTTCATCTTCTGAAGTGACAGAAATAGAAAGCATAAGGATGAAGATTACATCAAAGCCATGGGATAATTTATTCAAGAAGTCCAAAAAAAGATTGTGACATGTCTTAGAGTTTTTGACTAAATCTGTTGCAGTATCTAACCCCACATGAAATAAAGTTGAAGGAAAGAGAGCACGATGCAGCACACTGGAATGAGAGAGAACTATCACTTGGAATGAGAGCTATCACTTGGAATGAGAGAGAACTGTTCCAAAGTTTTATGGAAAATAATAAGCCCAACCCAGGGTCTCATAGCAGCCAGCCTGGTCCTTGCCACAAGAGGGCATTGAGTGGTTTCCAGCAGAAAGATAGTATTTCGTGCACATCCAGGGACATGTATTTTATTAATTATTTATTTACTTAGTATGTACCTATACTTTCCCAAATGTGCATCTGTGGGTGGTTTAAAATAAATACAACATACTGCAAACCCCTCACTATATGCGGATCCAGCATCTGTGGTTTTGCATTTGCAACCTCAACATATGTGGGGGGAAATAGCAGAAAATCATTTAATCCCCCATACCCGCTGGTTAGGGGTGGTCTGGCCACCATTTTGTGGAGAAGAGCCATTTTGTGGCTCATTAGTTAAACAATAAATCAAAAACAAACAAACCATGATTTTTCACAGAATTTCAGGGACTTTGGTACTGGAAGGGGGCATCCTAGGACTCCCAAAGGCCCATGGAACATGGTAGGGCATTTTATTTGGCCCATTTCCACAGCTTTTGGCATGCCTTTTTGCTTTTTTAAAATAGTCTGGGAACCTAACCCCCACAATCCCATAGACTCGTGATAATATGCGGGAACAGAACCCCCATGGATAATGAGGTCTACCTGTAATAAATCCAGCACAATAAGACAACAATTAAACCTTAAGACAATTTTAAAATCATATTAAAATCTAATGCGAGTGAATAGGTGTGTTTTAAGCAACTTAAAAATAGCTAACAGTATCCACAGAAACCAGACCTGTAAACAGTTCACCCTTGATTTTTTTTTCTAACTCAGAATGCTCCCCAAATGTTTTTCTACACACAGGAGAAAGATATAGGTACCACCCCCCCACCCTACCCCCCCACCCCCCCGGAGAATAAAGCAGAAAATTGTGTAATCAGGAAAATGTTTAATTAGCTCTGCTACCACCATTGCCTTTGCTCAGAGATTGCTTTTAGTTTTTTAAAAAGCATAGGAAGTTACAAACAACTGCTTGTAACATCTGGCTTGAGCTTAAACGTGTAAGCTAATAAAAGCTTCTTACCTGGCTTCAGTACTGAGGCAGATTTGAATGTTATGTCTTCGGGAACAGGGATTGTGAGACAATAGCATATCCTTCTCTCTGCTGCTTTGTTGCTGTTTGTTGCTACATCACAAGTAGAACTCATGCATCCTATGCATGCAGCCCTCATGTATCACCGTGCTGGCAGATGTACATTTCTCTTTTAGAAGCAAATTCAGAGAATGGGAAGCACAGGCTGAATTCCTCTTATTCCTACAAGAAGCAAGGTCCAAAGCTGCTTTGAGAATCTCCATTTAGGCCAGGGTTTCTTAACCTTGGGGCCCCAGATGTTGGACTAAAATTCCCATCATCCCCAGCCATGGCCTTTGTGACTGGAGATGATGGAAGTTGTAGTACAGCATCTGGGGACCATAGGCAGAATTAGGGGGGGGGGGCAGCCAAGGCACATGCCCTAGGTGCCACTGGGGACCCAAGGTTAAGAAACCCCGATTTAGGCAATTTTCAGATGCTTTCGGAATTTTAAGTGATCTAAAAGTAATTCCTGAAACTTGAGTTGAAATGTGTTTCAACTCATTGTTAAAAGAAAGAATGGCAACAACATGGGCCAGCTTGCCAGTTTGTTGTCTTGTGATGGGGATTCTCAACTGTGTAAGTTGGAAATTGCCTACTGCTTCTTCATTATCAGCATTCTGGTTTGGGAAAGGTCAGTGTGTGATTTCAGCCATGAACATGAGTTTAGAGGTATGTATTTATCAAGCACTGAGTAGAAATGGCATTGTAGAAGCTCTTGTCATACCTCATAAAGTTGTGGGGTATGAGGACAATCCCGTTTGTGTTGGCTTGTTAGAACTTAATAATCCTGGATTATTTTGAGTTCTTCAGAGGCTAGAAATGTGAAGCATGGAGCCAGAATCAAATGTAACAAAAATATGAATCTTTGTGATAATGAGCATAGAGAAAAATTTGATCACAGGGCATAGTCCAAGAACACACAATGCAGCTACCTTGCTGAAGCATCTCACCAGTACCTTGATGGGAACCCCATGTATGATGCCCAAGTTCCATAATGGTATGATATGAATGTAATAATCAGTATAGAAAGAAATTTCCTTTTAAAGCTGAGAGGTGATATGGTTGGCCTTCACTAATATGCACGCTCTCTAGGTGTTACAAAGCTTATTCTAATTAACGTCCGATTGAAGAGAGTCACCCTACCTCACCCATCATTTTCACTTCCTTCTCATCCCACTTTTTTTAGGTCTGATGTTGTTGAACATTATTATGGAAAAATAATATTTAAAAAATAAAATATACATGTATCCTTTCAGTGTATTTTGACATCTTGTCACCTACCATAGTAAAATGGGATTGTATTTTCTTTTTTAAAAGAGCACATGCTTCAGTGTACATTACTGGCATGCATTTTGTAATCTGACCTGTCACTGATCCCAAGTAAGTGTTGATATCTGTGTGGCATCAGTTTAGCCCTAAAGGCAGGAATAAGAAGCCCTGCCTTGTGTGTGTGGCAAACACTTTAATTTGGGCTGCAACGTAATGACATTTTGAAATATGCAGTGGCATTTCTGCTTGGTTGCTTCTCATCATTTTGTTTCCTTGGCATGGAAAATAAAAGCTTACTAACTGTGGGAAGAATTAGCATGAAACATGTCCATCAATCTCCATGAAGAAGCATTATGCTGCAGAATTATATTAACTCTGAAGTAAAGGTGGCATAATTGAACAGAAATGCGTGCAATCACTGATAGCCTTGTAATGAGAAATCCTCTTCAATTCCATATTTGCACTGGCCAGAATTTAATTAATTCTTACATAGCATTTTGTGTTTTATATTGCATTTATTTGTATACATTGCTAGCCCTTTTATTCTTAGTATATTGCAGGATAAGCTTTATTGCCTGTTTTAAAAGAAAGCATTGAAACATTGGAGAAAGTGGACCAAATATACCATGAAGGCATATGCTGTCCTAAAATGTTGTAGAGGTCCTTAAAAAAAAAAAGCTCTAAAAATACTGAATTAAGATTCAGTTGGCTGTTAAGAATATAAGAGTTTGTCTGAAACTTGAAAGAGCCACTGTCTGTCTTTATAGACGCTACCTGGATGGACCAATGTCTTAAACTCAGTATAAGTCATTGTCATATAGCACCATCTTATAACTTTCCAGGTAGTGTAAAAACCACGTGATTGGGGATTGTATAGTACAGGAACGTCAGAGGCCAGATTGGTGGTTAGCTTTAGGAGCTGACATAGTGAGGAAAATTAGTCTATGTAGTCAAACAAGTTAAGTTCTTGTCCTTTTAATTTCAATGGGACTACTTTGAGTAATTTTCCTCACTATGTCCGCTAGGCTTGTGCCCAAAACATTTTGGAGGCCATTGTAAAGGCCTCCGAAACGTTTTGGCGCTGGGGCGGGATTCGGTGCTTCGTCACCGGCGGGGGTAGTACTTTAAGGGCAGGAGAGGGTGTACTCACCCCCCCTCCGCGTTTCCCCCGCTGGCGCTCTGCAAATTTCAAGCCCCTCAGGGCGGCAGCGTTCCTCCCTGCTGCCCCATTCCCCCCGTCGGCCGGAAGTGGCTGGAAGTTGCGAGCGTGCGTGCGACGGCAGGCAGGCGCGCACACGCGCGCACAACGGACACAGGCGCACTCGCAACTTCCGGCCAACGGGGGGAACGGGGCAGCAGGGAGGAACACTGCTGCCCCAAGGGGCTTGAAATTTGCAGAGCGCCGGCGGGGGAAATGCGGCGGGGGGGTGAGTACACCCTCCCCCACCCTTAAGGTACTACCCCCGCTGGTGCCGAAGACCATTCGGGCACATCCCTAATGTCCGCTAGTGTTGTGGCATTATAAGACCCTAAGTGATGGATGTACGAATCAACCTTCAAGTAAACTATAAAGCAATTTTACCAATGGAATACCTATAGCTGCAATATCAGACTCAGTTATTTTAGAATAGATGGGACTAGGACTAAGCACAGTGGTAAAAATTGGAGTTCCATTTCAGAATTCTCAGCCCCTGACACAAGTAGGCAGTGCCTCATGGGGCAACTGTCCCAGAGTAGGTGGGGTGGCTCTTTAAAAGCTCCCAGCAGGGGTGTGGGGAAAGCTGGGTGGCTGTGGTGCTGCTGGGAAATGCACAGGGAGTGGGTAGGGAGTGCCAAAGGGAAAGCTGGCTACTCTTGTCGGGTGACTGGGAGAAGCAGGGATGCCTGGGGGATGTAGTTCCTCCTGAGCTGAGCTGTAATCAAGGCAAATATCTTCAAGATCAAGCGTGGCCAAGGATAAGAATTGTTGCATTAGTTTCCATCTTTTATATCTTTATGTTGCAGTGTATTGAGTTGAATCAGAAAAAAAGTCTCTCTGTAAATCAGCACTCTCTTAACTTGAGAATTCACCACATTTTCATTGATGCTCTTGTGGCATTAGGACAGATGACACAAATCAGATGCATTTTACAGCATAAGTCACATTTACAAGATCTCTTAAATAACATTATCCAAGTGTAAACCATCAATGAAGTCTAAAATCTCCCAACCTGGAATAAGTTCAGCAACTTTAGGTTGCAGAAATTTGCAACAGATCATATTCTGGAACACAAATATTCAAATGAAGGCGGAGGGGGAGGGAGGAGAAAAATAGAAGGTGAAGTAAATAGTTGATCTTAAATAATTTGATACGTTCAAAATCCTGTTTACAAAATCATCCCCATCTGAATGTCATTTTTGCTTCTGGTTGCAAAACAGGTCCAACATACTAGCAATTTGCTATTCTGTGTGATTTCTGGAAATAGTTCATATTGGCATGACATTTCCCCTGCTAACTTATTGATGTCTCATCATTTGCAGAAACCCTGGTAAACACAGTGCACATGATCACATCAAGATTCCTTCCTGCATTATGTTCCTTCAAATCCTACAATCACTTGCACACATCAGTAACTTACAAACTCACACACACACTAGAATAGATTGGAATGAGGAAAATGTACCCATTCTAATTAAATGTAAAGCTGAACTTGAACTGAACATTCTGCAGGATTTCAGACTTAATCCTAAAATTGGGGCTATGGGGAGCAAAGGTTCCTAGAGCCACTTTTTTTCTCACTGTCGATGACAAAGAGACATACTATGAAGAATATAAGCTTGTGTCATCAGTTGTACACAAGGTAATGGAGCAATGTATTGGCCAATGGATGAAAGAGCTGGCTGATATATAATGCCTCAATCCCGAAGTCTGCTTCTGCATATCGAGGGAAGTGATTAGCAATATGCAAATCTACCCCTGTCCAATTTGTAATTGATCAGGGTTCCACCAATTACATTATGTGATGTCTACAATCTGTTGCTTCCACAATGATGATTACCTAGAAGCTTCTTGTAGCCTCATCCTGTGGCCTACTCTCATTGTTTGTGCCCCACACACACCCCACACTTCACATTATTACAGATGGAGGGCAGGAGAGAGGATCCAACCAGGCCAGGAAGGGTAAAGTGTTCTGGCTTCAATCACTTCTCCCTCAGTGTGATGCAGTGTTCATAGAGTACCTGAACCATTTTAAGATCTTATCAGAGAGAGAGAGAGAGAGAGGTGGTTGTTCTCCAGGTTGGGATTGATGCATGCTTCAGGAAGATATCTGGGCTCTGATGCACCTTGTTGATCTGTACTTCCAGGAGCAGCATGGGTTGTGTGGGCATGTGGCTCATGCACCAAAGAAACAAATAGTGATTGTCTGGGGGAAGGCAGATTGAACCCTGCCTGTCCTCCTGCATTCACATGTGAATAGCCTCCTGCATTCACATGTGAATAGCCCCAAAGTCTGATATTCTTTTTCTATTTTATTCTGGTAAAAGCTTTCATTGGAACAAATCTGTTATTCTCATAACACATTTGGCATACTCATACCAGATTTATCAGTGGCTTATTCCAGCACTATTGTACACTTAAATTACTAGGTGAATCTAGTTCCCTTTCTTTTCTATTTGATTTACTGGATAAAAAATGGAGAAGATGAAAGTTCAATCAATTTGGGGAGGGGAAAGGAAGATAAGAATGAACATAGTATCATGAGTTCTGCATTCATCATTGGAACAGAGACAATAAACTATGTGCCTCATTGTGTGAGCTCTGTTTTGTGCATCTACCCAGTGAAGAGTGTTGTTTGTTAAATGGTTTGAAACATTCATAAATACAGATAAAATATTATTGACTTGCATTTGAACAATATTTAATTGTTTGAAATGTAGATAAATGGTTGGGACTACTGTGCACAGGAATTGCTGATAAGTGCCTCATGTATCTTTTTAAAACAATTAATACCTGTTTACCATACTCTTACCATCTCATCTCACTAGTGATAAGTGTAGCCTTGCTTGTTTATCATATGTATTTTCATGGGTTTGTGTGAGTGTGTGTAACCCTGTTGTTTTGGGGAAGCACAAAGAGCTTCCGAAATAAGGGGGAGATTGACAAATATCCCTTCCTGCTTAGCACTAATGCTGTGTTAGGATGGATGTCAGGCACTGAATTGAACTTCTGCTAAATAACTTAATTCACTGTAATCAATAGATGCCTTTGAGGTATTGTTGTTGTTTTGCTGAGCTGCTTCAGTTAGGCCAATTTCTTCATATTAGCTTTCTTGGAGGCTACGATGCACAAAGCAGTGAAGAATATGACAGAATGTCTGGATTAAATTGATTTGGGTTTTAACTTTCTGCTGCATTTTCAGTAAATTTCAAGTGTTTTATGAGAAAGTGTGTGTGTGTGTGTGTGTGTGTGTGTATAGCTTCATAAAAATGTATATACTTAATTACATTTTAATCTGAATATTTACAAAGATTCTGAAAGAGCTTGAAAAACAGTTATGAACGCAGAATGCCAGCAGGGGAGGGGGTGCTTCCAAGTGTATTGCACTGAGTGTTGCATGTATGATTATCTGCCTGAGGGGAAGAAGTCCTGGTTGTGTGCTAGGTGCAAGGAGCTCCTGGCTCTCAGGGAACAAGTTTGTTCCCTTGAAGACAAGGTAACTTACCTGGAGAAGCTCAGGGAGGCAGAGAGGTGTGTGGATGAGACCCTCAGGAATGTGATAGAGGCATCCCACTCCCAGGCTGATGGCAGCTCTGCTGTCATGGAGAAGGAAGGTCTCAGGGAATGAGGACATCAGTCTGAGGAAGAGGGAAACACTCCTTTAGCTGAGACCCCTCCTTGGGTGAAGCACCCATATCCTCTTGAAAGGGGATAACCCGGAGCAGGGAGAGATGGCTTCTAGTAGTGGGTGATTCAGTCATTAGGGGCATAGAGAGATGGGTCTGTGACCTGCATGTAGACTGCACTGTGACTTGCCTATCTGGTGCAAAGGTTGCAGACATCACACTACATCTAGGTAGGTTGTTCAGCAGTGCTGAGGAGGAGTCAGTTGTCGTGTTGCCAACAATGTTAGGAAATGCAGTCAGGAGGTCCTGGAAGATTGCTAGGTAGCATACTGAAGTCCAGGACCCCAGGGTAGCATTCTCTTATGTGATACCTATTCCACATGCAGGGCCATGCGCAAAGACAGACGGAGCTGAGGGGTCAAGATGCATGGATGAGATGGTGGTGCCAGGAGGACAGGTTTAGATTTGTTAGGCACTGGGATACATTTTGGAGCAAGCGAAGCCTATAGTTGGGGGAGAAGAGGAAACTTCTGAAAAACGAGGGGGTTGGTAAAAAGGAAGGTGAAAAGGAAGGTCGGATGGGTCAAATCACTCCAGAAAGGCATGGAACTTATTTAAAACTACAATACTAGAAGCTGAGTTAGAATGTATAACAAGAAGTTCAGGAGGACACCAGCGTGCCTAACAAGTAGAGTCAGGGGAGTTATAAAAGGAAGAAGAGTTCCTTCAGAAAATGGAAGTCCTGCCCAAATGAAGAGAACAGGAAGGAACATAAACTCTGGCAAAAGAAATGCAAGGAGACAATAAGGGATGCAAAAAGAGAGTTTGAGAAGGATATAGCTACAAGTGTCAAGGGGAGTAACAAAAACCTCTTTATACATATCAGCAGCAGAAAACCTTCCAGGGAGGTGGTTGGATTCTTAAATGGTGAAGGTGTGAAAGAGGTTGTTAAGGAGGATAAAGAAGTTATTAAGGAGGATAGTCTGGTGGCTGTGGGCCACCTTCAGACTCATAGGCACAATGCCTCTCAATACCAGTTGCAGGGGAGCAACAGCAAGAGAGAGGGCATGCCCTCAACCCCTGCCTGTGGGTTTCTCAGAGGCATCTGGTGGACCACTGTGTGAAATAGGATGCTGTACTAGATAGGCCTTGGGCCTGATCCAGCAGGTCTGTTCTTGTTTTCTTATTACCAGCACCTAATTTCATGTTGGAAATGGTTCTTTAATAATTACCAACTGTGTTTGGGTATATCTAGTCCCACTAAAATAAAGAACAGCCAAGAAGAATGTGTTTCTTGTGGGCAGAATGTGTCCCTACTGGCTGCTGTATCAGCCCTTGATAGGTTCAAGTTTTATGAATGGATTTCAGACCTTTCTGTTTCACAAAAGCTTACTTTATGAAGCACATATTTAGGGTACCTTCTCTCATATGAGGCTCCTTGCACATTTGAATCTATGTTTGTTGGGACTCTCCTTTGGGAGAGTCTTCTGCTCCCATAGGACATTAGACCCTTGAGTGTACACAGCAGTGCATTTTCTGTGACCATAGTAGTGGCATTGCTTTGATACTTCTTGCCCAAGGAAGCCTACAGCTTCAAAACTTAATTGTTTCAACGTAATGTTAATGATTGTTTTGTAGTGTTTAGGCCTTAGGTTATGGGGCATTCCCAGCAATTAAGTTATGGGCATTGTCCACAATTATTGGGTTTTAAAAAATGGTGTAGATTTTCATCTCACTTTAACATTGCTGCTATTTTTATTATTATTATTATTATTATTATTATTCTGTACATGGTCTGTATTTCAATTTTAAAAGCAATTCAACAATTTTTAGTGAGCACATTGGTTATAAGAGACTGCAAAATAAATTTTATTATGTCTAGGCAGCTATCTTGTTGCCTTTGTTTAAAACCATAAGGTTGACAATACATTGTTTTAACAGCTGTTATTAAATAGCAAAATGTGGTTTTGAAACGTCCTAGCCCAGGTAGGATAAAACAGAAGGTTTGAAATAGAAGTACACTGCTGCTTAAATTATTTGATACCATGGGAAATAGATTTCTAAATGTTAAACAATGTGTGTGTGTTAGAGTGATGGGGTGGGGTGGGGGAGATATTTCTTTATCTACTCCAGCCGCAGATTAATGTTGTCTGGAGAAATGGATTTAAAGTTCTAAATAAAGTAGTTTATTTAGGAAATATATCAGGGAGATAGATCTATTATGCCTCATTGCTAGCTACATACTGTATAGGAAAAGGAGAGAGAGACGAAAGAAGTTTCTTTCTCAGGTGAGGGAATGAAACTTTAGACTATCACTCTAACAAAGGGGAAGTAGAGTAGAGCAAGCGTGGTCAGTGGGGACTGCCCTTGCTGGCTGTCTCTACCCCCAATGCCCCTAGTGGTCAATAGGTTGATGGTGCTAAGAATTGATGCCATCAGGATCTGCATCTCCAATTGTGTGTGTATGCACACATGTGCGTGTGTACTCTAGGAGCTGTACCTACTATAGGAAAACCAGGTGCCAGAGAATAAGTTTTATAATAGGATATATCTTATACGTTATGTTTTTCCTAATTGTTTGAAATACTTCTTCCTTTGATCCTAACCATCACTCTTTTAGGGAGGGAAGCTACGGCTATAAGACTGAGAGGGGCATATTACGGCTATGAGAGGGGCTATCTGGAGATTTAATTGCTGTGCTGATCTTAGAGCCAGGCCCATAGTACAAGTTCTCCTTCTAAGGTGTCTTATATTACACAGCCCTTGCATAGTTCATTGTTCTCCTTCATGTTACAAGTTAATTATTTTTCATTGTCCCAAAGACAGGATTCCTATGAAATATCAAGTGATTAATTGGCATTATTTAGCTCCCATGTCCAAATAACATTACTGTACTGAAGCTTAAATTCTAGCATCTTTTAAAGATACGAGCTTCCATCTAGCTGTCATTGTTTTTTAGAAGAATGGGAGGATGCTGGTTTTATAAGACTCTGCATGGACTGTTGAAAGTGTTTTGGATGCATCATCCATTTCAAGATCATGCTTGCAGGCTCATCTTCCGACACAACTGCTTGTTAAAATTCATGAGAAGTGCCTTTTAAGATTTGTATTGCCAAGAATATGAATACCCATTACTGTGCAAATAATTTGGAATGAAAGATTCCTTAACTTGAACATTATAAGCCTTGTTCCCATAAAAGGAGTCTATATTATGTTAACAGATTGCTGGACAAATTGTTAGACTGATGAAAGCTTTATCTGTAGGCAAGTTTGAAGCTTATCTAAAATTCGTAAGGATACTAGGAAGTATGGTGCAGCAGAAAGCACATTAAGCATATTGAAAGCATGGCATATAGTCTTAATGGCTACGTCAAGAATGGAGGTGAAATATTATCCATTATTGTTCTTAGACAACATCCAGACTAAGTTAGTCATGACTAAGTCCCATTGAAATTAATGGAATTTAAATTAGGCATGACTAACTGTTTTATTGATTTCAATGGAACTTATGATTTTTCAATAACTACTTTTCAGGGTGGTTTTTATAACAAAAGGAATAAGACAATGGGTTCTCTATCCCAAAGGGGCACACAATCTACAAAGCAAAACAAGCAACAGCCCATGGGAAAGATACTATGCTGAACAGGGAAATTAACTACCTTTCTCCTAAATCTAAGGTGTCACCACTATGAAAGGTGCAGATTGCCTTTAAAGATTTTCCTGTAAGGTTTGTGAAGACATGTAGTAGTCTGGCTAGAAACATCTTCTTAATGTCAGCTGGTTTACTGCCACACAGGAAAGCATGGTAATCTGCTGTTACACTTGTCCCCAGATGCAGTGGCCTGGACTGAGTGTATTCAAATGAAGCCATATGAGATTGACCTAAATCATATTTCAGATCAGAGTGATGCCCACAAACTCCTGGATTAACCAAAAGAGTGGGCAGAAGGGCAAAGGGTTTTATAAAATAATACAATTTTGTGTTATCTGCGAAGGGTAATCCAAGGATCACCCAAATGGTTTAACAAGATTAAGACGTCCAGGTAGCATTAAGGAAAACATTTTTGAGATGTCATGATACAGACATTAATAGTTTCTGTTTTAGTAGAGGTGGGTTTAGCTGCTTTTATTTTAATTGTATTTTAGTTGCTTTTATGTTAAGTAGCTTTTATTCTTAAGAGGCAGAGCTGAGTGAAGAAGTCATGATCAGTACCAGGTTCTGGAGGGCCCTGGGGCAAAATCCTGCTCTGGACTCTCTGATGCTGTGCTCCACTTGCTCCAGCTGGCCCACAATTTATTTATTTATTTATTTATTCGATTTCTATACCGCCCTTCCAAAAATGGCTCAGGGAGGTTTACACAGAGTAATAACAAACAAATAAGATGGCTCCCTGTCCCCAAAGGGCTCACAATCTAAAAAGAAACATAAGACAGACACCAGCAACAGTCCCTGGAGCTACTGTGCTGGGGGTGGATAGGGCCAGTTACTCTCCCCCTGCTAAATAAAGAGAATCACCACATTAAAAGGTGCCTCTTTGCCAAGTTAGCAGGGGTATGTTTTAACTTGTTTTATGTTACTGTTAACCGCCCAGAGATGAAAGTTTGGGATGGTGTTAGCAGGGGTTAATGACATTGACCATTCACTGCCCACCAGTGATGCCAGACTGTCTGGGGAAGCTAAGTGGGCTTGTTCTTCAACTCCGCTGATTTTGTTGTGCTGATTCAGGAACTTCAATCTGCTGGCCTGGTTCAATTTCCTGGGTAAAATTTCCAGTGGGGGGAATGGAGGTCAAGCAGGTACTTATACTAGGCCTCCACTTCTCCACAGTTGTGCCGTCTTACCCAAGAAAGCTTAAAAGGAAACAGAACAGACACTCCTCCTTCAGCCTCTCTAGTTACAGGTGTTGCCACTGGAGGAGGGACATCTTCTCCTGCTTTTGCCAGATGAGGGCAGCTGTAGATGCTCTTTTCAGCAGCAGTTCATTTTAGATTATCAGTGGAACATTTCAGAAAAAAATATCCACCAAACCTCTCAGTGATGCAAGGGAGGAGTGTGGGTGCACTCATCCCACTCTTGCCTCATCCCACTCTTGCCTAATTGTATGGAGAAGGAGAAGATGATCGCCCTTCCTTCAGAAGCCGATGAAATACTGTTTTAAAATAGTAGTTCATCCCCACATTTAGGGGCGATTTTGATTAATCCCCTCATATACATATTAATAGGCAGCAGGGGGATGGAACACCAAGTGGGGGATAAATATGCTACTCTTGCACATGATTATGACAGGTCAACAGACCTTCCAAACCAGCCAGTGTTGTGTTCCTCCCCCCACTCTGGGGACTCCATGGGTTGGCTGCAATGTTCCCTCTTATCTTTTTCACCTGTGTGTGGAAAGAGTTTTGTTCTGGGTGGCAATATCAATAATGTGTGTGCAGTCAGAATGGCTGATTCAACCTGAGAGGGATCTTAAATCAACTGAGTTCACATCAAAAAATTTGTGTGCACATGCACATGTGCATACCTTAGAGGGAACACTGGTTGACTGGGTTGGCTCTTCAATGGGCAGGGGTCCAGGTGCTGTCCCTGGAACACATAACAAGGACACCATGATAATGGCATGTATCTATTGCTCCTCTAATTAATAGTACAATCCTATGCATATATACTGAGAAATAATCCAACTATGAGTTATTAAAATTTACTCCCTAGTAAGAGTTCATAGAAGTGTAACCTTAAAATCCTATTTCCAGAATGGTGCTAAACTTCAAATCTGAAATGTCCCCTACGTTATCAGGATCATTATAATTGCCATGGATGCTTCAGTCTCCATAAAATTATCCTTCTTTTTCTTGCATGTTTCAACTTCTGTTATGGCTTGCATTTCGTTTACTACTATCATGCATCATGTATGTATTTCACATACCCTTTGGCTGTAGAGCTTACATACCCCTGTAGACTACTCTGGATAGGAAGAGCAGGGCTCCAACCAATTGGGTTGATGTCAGTGACTGAACAAAACATCACAGCCTACATTATGTCAATTGAATAAACAGCCATGTGACATTCAGATTCACAGGAATCTTTCTCTTTATACAGAGATATAGGTGGATACTTGGAAGCATTTGTTCTGACTGATGGTAGGACTAAAGCCTTTAGAAACATTTTATTGTATACATTAGGTACAGTAAAGTTTTTGTTTAGTCAGATTCAATCAAGACTGATAGTATGTTATCTATTCACAAACTGGGACTAGAGTCTCTTGATACTTGGCTAAACAAATTCTTATGAAAATTGTTTGCATTTCCTGCCTGTGGTAACATTCCTCATTTCATGCTTGTGCTAAATAAATTTATCATGCTGCTACCTATTTGAGAAAATGCTAAAGTTAAGTTATTTACATTTGGAAAGTACCATATTATATTAAGGCATTCATTCACAAATTATGCATTGCTGCTTTCAGTATTTCTATTTCTGTAAGGTGTGTTTTGTTTTGGGTTGTTATTGTTTTTTCCCTGCAAGCTCCACTTTATGCAATGAATGCCTTCTGTGAGCCATTCTCCTGTTTGCTGTCAGATTTTACTTAGTGCGTGCAGAAATTTGTTGCCTTTCAGTGTAACTAGAGTTGTGTAAAATGTTAATTGGATGATCTTTAGAACCATGTCTGTCAATGGTGGGTCCATTAGCCAGCTCATTCTGCAGAAAGGGAACTCTTAAATACCAGAAGCCTGCATTTTTCACTCTTGCTTACTTTTCTTTCATATTTCTTCTAAATACTTTGAATATTATGGTCAATGGTGCCTCTGTTAACTGGTTCATTAACTGCTTTATACAATGGAGCACCTGCTGGGTTGATTTGCTGAAAGCTCGCTACAGTGAGTGGTTGTTCAGGGAGTTTCGTCTAAGTTGATTTGAGGTAGAATACATTTGCAGAACCATCAAATTGATTTGTTGAGCATAGCCAGCTTGGCTGTCTGTTTTGAAAAACCACCCTCGAATCACCCAAATCAATTAAAGTGATTTGAGTGCCATTTTGAGGCCTACTTTGTTGGGGAAAGGGCCCCCAAAATGGCACTTTTTTCTGGGGAGAGCTGGTCTACCAATTGAGGTTGGCAGGTAGACTGGCCCTCGGCTTTGGTTTTAGTTAGTCTGTCTGCCTTGGAAGACTGGTATACTGTGTAGACCGGTCCTCCGAGGTGAGTAAACACGCTAAGTCCAGGGTGGAGTGCCAGTCTACCCGCTGAACCCAATTAGTAGACCAGCTCTCCCCAGAAAAAAGCACCATTTGGGGGGCCATTTTTCAAGCAAAGTGGGCCTCAAAATGGTGTTCAAATCACCCGAATCAATTCAGGTCAAATTGGGGGTGATTCACTTCATCCCTGAATCAGGCTTTCTGTTTTTAGGTGATTTGATTTGAGGTTGAATCTATGAATTGTCCCCAATTTGACCCAAATAGATTTGACCTCAAATCAGATTGCACACCCCTATTTCCTTCAACACAGTGGTTCATCCCCGGGGGTTGGGGGCAGCATTCCTTCTAGCAGAGAATTTCAGAGGTTGTTGACTACAACTCCTAGCATCCCCAGTTGTGATGGCCTTTGGCTGGGAATTATGGGAGTTGTAGTGAACAACCTCTGGGATTCCCTGTTAGAGGGAACACTGGTTAGGGGTCATCTATGAAGCTATGAGACAAGCAAAATGCCCTGTGTGTGCATACAAATTGTTCTCAAGGAAGCTTTGTTCCCTTTCAGGAGATGTGGGGGCTGGGACCCAAAGAATTAATGTTGGCAGGCTTATTGCCTGTTACATACCATCATGCTGTAGCACAAATGACTTTTGAAGGTGTCTTGTTTCAAATGGGATTTGCCTCAGGGCTAGCAGTAGTTGACATTGCTGGGTACCTGCCATGAGCGATGCCCCAAGCTGGTGATTAATTACCCCCACATTAAAAAATAAAGTTCCTGCGCTAAAAAATAGTAGAAATATATAAAACTTTATTATAGTACATGATTTGAAATACAACATATTAAGCACATATTAAGCATACTTCCAACTAATTTTTCAAATCTTTCATATTGGGCATTAGTGAAATTGTTATGGCTATTGTATTAAGGCAAGCAAAGGAATTAAGCTACAACAGTCCTCAGCAAATTATTCCTATTGTCTTTAGAATTCATACAGTGCAAATTACACAGTAGTACTGCCTCATCCACATATACTTCAAGGAGATAAACTTTCTAATGCACCACTGCATAGAAGGAAGGTATTTTCTTTTAGATCATAGCAGCTATAAAGCTCTTTTCTGTGACCTTTTCAGACTATACAGTAGTTTTTTTCTCCTAATCCCATTGCACTTTACACAGTCCATAGGTCCTAAGTCAAGGGTTCCTGCAGAGTGCACCCTTTCAAGACTTTGCTAGAGCTGGATCAGTCATCCACATATGATATATGCAACTGAAGTCCAATTTCTCAACACAATAGTAAACTGATTAGCTGGAAACTTGGTCACTTTTAACCAAATGTGAGTTTACCCAGATCTAGTGGTACTTAGTGACAGTCTAAAACTGTCTTGATATGGAGAGGAAGATATGTCCATCCATTGTGGTACGAGAAGAATGGTTCATTTTATTTTATTTTTAAAAGCTTAGATATGGCAGACCTTTTTTTCTTTTTAAGGCCACTGGGTTTCCCAGGCAATTGGCACTGTATGAGGTGGCTTCTCGGATATATCTGGTGGGCATCAGAATGCTGGACTAGCATCAGGAAGCTGGACTAGATAGGCCTTGGGCCTGATCCAGCAGGGCTGGTCTTATGTTTTTATGTAAGAATTCCAAAAATGTAAGATTGTTAGTCAAACTGGATTCCTGCCACTCTAGGGGCCAATAGGCTCCAGAACCAATGGAGCCAGCCACATCAGATTGAACTTGAAAGTCGTTCTCCCAACAGAAGCATTTGCTCCACAGCGAGACCCTTTTCAAGTCCTGCAGGAAGGTCAGTCATACAGCCAGGTCCTTGTGGAATCCCCAAGTTAAGTGGATGTTGTAATGAGGAAAGAGGGCACAAAAGGTTGGTGACAAAAGGCAAAATATAGGTGACCTGCCAACACTTGCAATACCTGTAGGGTTGCCTTATTACAGATTTGAAGCTCAAATAGCTTGTCATGCAATGTCTGCAGCTATCATCCAGCAGCCTGAAAACCTCTAGTTTGGAGCCCCCCTGCTAACTGAGCAAGAGGCATCATTTAAAGTAGTGGTTCTCTTATATTTAGCAGGGGGAGAGCAACTGGCCCTATCCAAGCCCAGCACAGCATCCCTCTATCTGCTATGTGTTTCTTTTTAGATGGTGAGCCCTTTGGAGACAGGGGACCATCTTTATGTATTATTTATTTATGTATTATTTATTTTTCTATGTAAACTGCTTTGAGAACTTTGGCTGAAGAGTGGTATATTAAATATTTGTAGTATTAGTACTTTGTCTGCCAACCCTGGATTCCCTGGTAAGGGGCTGAGCGATTTACGAGCGCCACCTACATTAAAGCAATTGGCTGCTGGATGATTACGCCTGCCGTGGGAGCACTCATGTTTGTTTTACATGAGAAGCGAAAACACTCCCTACCTATATTGTAGTCCCAGCATACCCCTTTGTCCCCTTCCTGTGCAAAGGAATCTTTGTCAGTCTTGGCCCTCCAATAATAGTTTATCCTCCAATAAGAGTTTATTATTAATAGTTTCTCCTCTGGCCCCCCTTTCTCTGCTTGACTTGACCAGAGAGCTAATTATCCCAATTGTTGGGCCACTTATACTGCCCCACCTCCCTCAGTAGCATAGTAATGCCAGCTTTCACCAGCAATTTGGCCTCTGGATCTATGAACAGCAGGGATTTCAAATTGATATACTCCCCCAATGTCTCTCAATTTTTCCTTTGGTCACCTGATGAAGGTGGCAGCCTAAGGGAACTGACACTTCTCTGTACAAATTATATTGGGAAGACCAGTTGACCCACACAAGAGTAAAACTGTCACTTCACACTCCCATGGCTCAATATTATTTATTTATTTGTTTGTTTGTTTGTTTGTTTAATTTCATTTATTTCATTTATAAACCGCCCCATCCAGAGGCTCTGGCCGGTGTACAACAACTTTTAAAAGACAGAAAAACATACAATTGAAAGCATAGTGCTAAAAACAATATAAAAACAATTCAAAAACAATTGAAACCATTTAAAACCAATTAAAATACTTTTTAAAAACAACACTTTACAAGCCTTGGAAGGCCAGGCCAAACAAATAAGTTTTTAGGGCTTTCTTAAAGGCCGACAGTGAGCCTAAACTGCGGATAACTGCTGGGAGTGTATTCCATAGACCAGGAGCAGCTACAGAAAAGGCCCGGTTATGAGTCACCACCAGACGTACTGGTGGTAACTGGAGACAGACCTCTCCATATGACCTCAACGAATGATGGGGATCATACAGAAGAAGGCGCTCTCTAAGGTAATCCAGACCCAAGCCATTCAGGGCTTTAAAGGTAATAACCAGCACTTTGCATTTCGCCTGGAAACATATCGGCAGCCAGTGCAGCTGTTTTAAGACAGGCATAATATGGTCAGAGACCAATCTGGCTGCCGCATTTTGTACTAACTGAAGTTTCCGAACTACATACAAAGGCAGCCCCATGTAGAGCGCGTTGCAGTAGTCGAGCCTGGAGGTTACCAGCTTATGCATCACTGTTTTAAGATCGTTCTCTTCAAGGAATGGAAGCAGCTGTCGAATCAGCCAAAGCTGAAAGAAAGCGCTCCTGGCCATGGCCTCCACCTGAGATACCAAGGTAAGGCCTGGATCCAAGAACACTCCCAAGCTGCATACCTGTTCCTTCTGGAGGAGTGTAACCCCATCCAGCACAGGAAGAATTCATCCCCTAAATTCCGACCCCCCCCACACACAATGAGCACCTCCGTCTTGCTTGGATTCAGCTTCAATTTGTTATCCTTCATCCAGCCCATCACTGCCTGTAGGCAGGTTTTTAGGGAGTGAATGCCATTTCATGATGATGATGATGGTGGTGGTGGTGGTGATGGTATTTAGGGAGTGAATGCCATTTCCTGATGATGATGAGGAGGAGGAGGGAGAGAAATAGATTTGGGTGTCATCAGCATACTGATAACACCCTGCACCAAATCCCCTGATGACCTCACCCAGCCGTTTTATGTAAACATTAAAAAGCATTGGTGACAGAATGGAGCCCTGAGGGACTCCATTCAATAGCTCCTGTTTTAAAGAGGAACTGTCACCAAGCTCCACCATCTGGAATCTGTCTGAGAGATAAGAGCAGAACCACTGCAAAGCAGTGCCTCCTATTATTTATTTGATTGATTGATTGATTGGATTGATTGATTGATTGATTTCTATACCGCCCTTCCAAAATTACAATTACGATTTTACGATTAAAATCCTATCCCCAATTCCCCTAGGCGATCCAGAAGGATACCATGGTCAATGGTATCACTCGCCACCGAGAGATCCAAAAGAACCAACAGAGTTACACTCCCTCTGTCGATTCCCCAGTAAAGGTCATCCATCAGGCCGACCAAGGCAGACTCAACCCCATAGCCCACTCTAAAGCCAGTTTGAAATGGGTCTTGGTCTAGACAATAGCAGTTTATCTGTCTGGAGGTCATGCCCCATACATCCCCTACAGGCTGGAGGTTGCTCGATGCATTACCTGGCACAGGGGAAAGTGTTGTTCATTCTCATCATCACTGGAGGAGCCTGCTGGCCCTGATTCCTTGAGATGCCACTCCTAGAAAACCCAGGGAAACATGGTTATCTGTTGCATGGGTGGATGCACTCACCAGTTGGTCGTGGTCATCTGATCTGGGTCCTTGCTATGCCGGCCCTCTTAATTGCTAAAGGCAATGATGGTATCACCATGGAGCTGGCTTGGTCCCCGATATACGAAGGCCCACTAGGAGGGACAAGCTAGTAGCTTTGTGTGGAAAGTATCCAAAATCTCAAAGTTCCCAAAGGTTTCAAGCCTCCTGGTATTGTGGCCACCAACATCGGCATCTGAAAAGGAAGGGCAAGCTGGCCCTGATGGAGTAAAGCTCTGTTCCCCAGTGTTATAAGAGAGAGATTCTCCCTGTGTTCGTTTTCTTGGTTTGGTAATTTCACCAGGCACCAGCGTCACAATTTCAAACAAGCTTTATTCATTCCTTTGCAAGCAAACAGTTCTGGGTGTGGCCGGCCCCTTTCTGGCAAATTCCTTCATATTATATACTGAGCCACAAACACATTCCACGCCTGCACATTGCATACAAGCCAAAGCGTTACTTTTAACACTAAAGGTTCCAATCTGTTCCCAAGTGCAATTTTTCTCACTTCCCATGAGATCTAGCCTGTGCCCTGGGCCTGGTTTTCCCTCCCTGCGGGGACATTCTTTGAAACAGTGTGAGGTATTCTCAAAGCATGGTGGGGGCATTCTATCAGCTGCCTCAAGCACTGTTGATAAGGCTTGTATAGCCTGAGCTGTGAAAACCAATCATGCTTTTTGGCTGCTTGAGAGCAAGTTGCAAATATATTCCAACACTGGCAAAATTGCCCTGATGGAGCCTGGAGAGGTGGACTCACCATGCAAACTGTGTGTTGTCTCACAACTTTCACTAACCAATTGTCATCCAACATCGGCACCCTCATCAGCTGTGACTGCTCTGCAATGGTCATTGAGGAAGAGACAGCAGGAAGGGTAGGCTCAGACTTGCTTTCCAAGGGAAATATGCCTCTCTGACTCAGGCATGGATAGTGCCCCGCCCTGTCTCCCAGCAGGACCACCATCTAACAGTATTGGTCCATCAAATGTTTCACCTAGCAGTGGCCCACTCGGTCCAGAAGAAACCATGTTGGATTTTTATTTCAGGTGCCCCAGCCTCGCAGAGACATCCAGAATCAATCCCTGCACACAAGCAACAGACCCTGTTTTGCTCACTGGGGATGGGGAAGCACCTAGCAACTTGTGCTGCTTAGAAGCCATATGTTAATCATAAAAGTACCAAATGTACCCAAATTTGCTTCAAAAAGGAATGGTCCCAAACACGTGCCAAGACTTTTATACCCCTCCAAAGTGTTGCGAGAGGTGAAACTAAACAACCTATACTGCCTATTTTATTGGCCCAATGCAAACTGCACCCATCTCTGTAGTGGGAAAGAACAATTATGTTCAGTTTGCCTCAGGTACAATCTTTCAATGTGGGAAGTACACCTGAAGCACAGCATGTTCTGCAAACTGTAGTGAGGGGGAAACAAGGGGAAGGAACGATGAAATCTCTCCTCACACGACATTTATTTATTAATTATTTAGAATATTTGTATCCTGTTGGGGCAGCTCATCAACAGTAAAATAAAATAAAATTTAAAACAATAAAACAGCATAGAATAAAATCAGTGGGCATGAGGCTAATCTCTGAAGGAATCATATCCATTGTGCTGGCATTATAAACATTACAGGAGATTGCTCTGTTGCATGCATTGTGTACTGCATTATCATCTGATGTCAGTATAGTATATGGGAGTTTTTGGAAGAGAAAAATTTGTGTCCTGCTTTTAGAAGGTACTGCTTTTGTTGTGCTGCTTCATTGTGAGCTGCTCCAGGGAGCTTTCGGCAGAAAGGCGGCTATCACAGGGAAAGTAGGGGGGGAATATGGTGGTGGCACTTGAACATGTCGGGAGGTAAGGACAAGATGCATTTGTATCACAGAGACAAACATGGAGGAAGGACATTGAGAGGCCAATGAAGCAATGTGTGATATCTATATCCCCTGTGTCTCTGTCCCACAGCTTTTGCGACTGTCTGACCAAGGACCATAAACCAGCCTGCCTAAAGTGTCACTGTTGGCTTGGGTAAAAATTTTCCCATCCAAATAAAAACCACCCTCTTCAATTCTATCTCCCAATCTGCCTAGCACTATAATGCTTTTCAGGTGCCCCATCTGAACATTGTCATTTGCACCTCAAGTGCAAATTCTGTATTGGGGTTTCACGGCAGGAATGGAATTCTGTTGATGTTCTGCTCCCTGCTCACTTCTCTCTCCAAAAGTCTTTTTGCACATCATCTCCCTTACCAGGATCCCTGTCCAAGTGTATGACGATATAGAATGTGTGTACATAAGTTTGGGGACCAGAGTTGTAAATCTGTTAGCTCGGCTCACCCAACAGGATTTACAACCCCCTTCAGCACTCCCCCTGTGAGTTAACAGAAAGCAGCAGCGAAGCTACACAAAGGAAAATAAAAGGCTCACAAAGAAAATAGTAAATGAATTAAGTCCCCCTGAACAGAACTAGGTACCCCCCTCTAACAATAACTGAGTAATAACTGAAAAGAAAACACAGAGCAAAGAATGAAAGAGCGAAGGACACCAGAAACAAAGAATTAATGGAACAAAGCAAGAAAGCATAAACAAGGGCAAATTGGAATTCGGAAAAGTCAGGAATTCAGAAAAATCAGAATATCACACAGACTGTGGTCAGCGACGTTGCTAACAGCATCTGAGCAACTGACAAACTGCTAAATATATGGTTCAAGAGAACCAGCAGCCAATCAGGCTTTCCTGAGTCAGCACTTCTGCTTACTCTGTTATCTCCTGCGCCTGCATGACTCCCACTGAGCCTGCCTCTTGAGACGTCTTCTCAAGACAAGTGAAATCCCAGGCTCCTCCTCATCAGAAATCATGTCTGGCAGCTGTTCCGAATCCTCAGCTCCAGAGTCTGGTCTTCCTGCCAAATCCTGTTGCTGTACCTTTGAGCCCTCACTAGCAGGCGAATCCTCCTGCTCTGACTCTTCTGAGTCAGAAGTCTGAGCAATGACAACCAGGGATAGACTGGGACTCCTGTTGATCACCAATCACCCTGATGCCCAACAGAGTCCCTAACTGAGCTGATGGACTTAGTCTCAGGCTTGGCATTGGAGACCCCCAGGTTTGTGGTGGTGGGGGACTTGAATTTTCACTTTGGGACCAATTTGTCCGGGGCAACTCAGAAGTTCATAGCAGTTCATGACAACCATGGACACGCAGTCAGTCAGTCATTTATTGTTACAGTCACAGACCAGTACAATATGAACACTACATTAAATAAAAGATTAAAAGAACTTAAAATACATTTATATCTAAAATTGAAAAAGTTAAGACAATGATAATTTCTTATTAAACAATCATCGATTATTATTAATAGCAGCAGTACAGTATCTAGCAACTCTATTTGTAACTGTAAACTCAGCACGGACACGAATGTTGCTGGTCACATACTTGATCTGTTCTTTTGCTCTGATCAGGGTAGTGTTCTGTGGGTGTGGACTGCTGTAATCTCCCCATTGTCATGGATGGAACACCATCGGGTTAAGCAGAGGCGTATCTAGGGAAAACAGCGCCTAGGGCAAGCACTGAAATTGCGCTCCCCCACCCCCCCCAAATATCTGACACCCATCTTTCAGATAACTTCACCATAATATCAGCTCAAAAATAAAAGTCAAGCTTGTTAATCTTTTAATTAACAAATTATGGCACTAATTGAAAATTATAACTGCACCTTACTTGCTTTCACTGATGCAAATTGCTGAGGCAGCACAGATATAGCCTTCTTCAGAAAGCAGGAATCACACCCATCAGCTATTCAGAGAGGTACTGGAGACTGGATGTAGTCCTTACATTCCCTGACCAGCATGTTCATTGCATTCCAAATCCAGCAGTGTGTATTAGCAACCCCCTGCCCACCCACCCCACCCCAGCTGCTATCTGCCAGCAAGCAGCAACATTCACATTTTTTATATCCCACTCTTCTTCCAAGCAGCCCAGAACAGTGTACATAAGTTTCTCCTCACAGTAACCCTGTGGAGTAGGTTAGGCTGAGAGAGAAGTGACTGGCCCAGAGGCACCCAGCAAGTCTCATGGCTGAATGGGGATTTGAACTAGGGTACTAATCCAGCACTCTAACCACTATAAAGGCAGTGTGTGCACACCTGCATTCAGAGTGGAGCCTTACAGCCTCAGCACCTCCTCCAAAACACAAGTCAGCCTACATGCACATACAGGTACAACATGCAATAAAAACAAACAAAACCCCCACTCCATCTTAAGAGTAAGATACACAAAATGAGCAGGCAGGGCTATTGCTGAGGAATCTCAAGGTTAGGGCAAGGAAGAGAGAGAAACTAATAAATTAATTCTTAAGGGGTACACTTATGAACAATTCTGGAATGTTAATCAAACTGTCCCCTCCTTTCCCCTTCCAATACATCAGAGCAAACAGAATAGGGAGAGAGATTTTGTTTATCCATGTGCCCATTTTTTAAATTTAAATTTACACTTATATCCCTCTCTTCTTCCAAGGAGCTCAGAGTGGTGTACATGGGTTTTTTTATCCTCACAACAGCCCTGTGAGGTAGGTTAGGCTGAGAGATACATGACTGGCTCAAAGGCACCCAGTGAGATTCATGGTTGAATGAGGATTCAAACTCAGGTCTTCCCAGTCCTAGTCCAACACTCTAACCACTATACTATGCTGGCTCTCAGGAAAAGTCACAAAGAAATCCATCAATTACACTTGTATTCATCCGCCTCATAGAAGCGGTCTCTGCATATTAAGCTTTTTAAGGTTTCTTTTGGTGACTGCATTGTTTATGCACATTAATACAAGTCTGTTTCTACATAGTGTGCATGCCTGGCAGTAAATGAAAAACTTATTGTAAGTTCTAGATTTGAAAGTCATCAACTTTCAGATGTAAAGCAATCTTTTTCACTTACATTTACAATTACAAGCCTTTTTCAATTACACATGATTTACTGCACATTTTAATAGTCAACTCTTTTAAAAGACAAGACTTTAATCACAAAATCAATTTTTAACAAACTGGTGCTGCTGAAAGGGCAAGCCAGCACAGCTAAGTACCTATTCTCCTCCCCACCCCTCCCCTCTAACCCCCTCTAACAACAAAGAAAAGCCCACCCAAAGGAAGGAAGATGGGATCTAAGCAGGATGGGGAGAGGGGTTACCTGCAGAATGTTGCTTACTGAATAAGGACCACACCTTTGAGTGAAGAGCTGCTTTCACGCAGCAAGCCTGCTCTGAAAAGAGACTGAAGAGCTACCTCCGGCTCTTTAGAGCTTGAGGCCACGCCCCCTTTGCATGTGATATGTGACGACATCACATGCAAAGGGGGCGTGTCCTCAAGCTCTACAGAGCCGGAGCGAGTTCTTCAGTCTCATTTCAGGGCAGGCTTGCTGCCTGAAAGCATCTGTTTTCCCTTTCTCTTCCTCTCTGGAGGGAGAGAAAGGGGAATAGAGGCTTTCAGGCAGCAAACACTCCCTGAAAATAACTGGAAAGTCAGTGCTCAGGGAGGCTGGGGGCAGGGTGCAGGCTCTCCGCCCAGGACTCTCTGTTGTCACGGCTGCGTGAGTGGGGGCGGCAGCGGGCGCCCAGCAGGGGCTGGGATTTTCCAACCCCCCCAAAAAAACCCTAAAAAAACACACAACTGTGGTAATTGGGGGGTGGGGCATGGCAGGCGCTTGGCGCCCTCCTTCAAACTGGCACCTAGGACACCTGCCCTGCCTGCCCCACCCTGGTTATGCATCTGTGGTTAAGGTAGAATTCACAGTCACATCCCGCAGGGGTGAAGGATGGTCCACACAAGAAGGTTATTGGATCCAATAGGATTCCAAGAAATCTTGGAAGGATTTAGTGTTGGCTCTGCTGGCGATCCTGTTGATGCCCTGGTGGAGAATTGGAACAGCATCCTAAGCATCCTCTCCAACCAGCTTCAAAATTGGCCCCTTGGTATACGGAACAACTACGGGGGCTAAAGCAGCTAGGTAGACAACTGGAGCGCAAGTGGAGAAAGACTCAGCTCAAATGTGGCAAGTGGAGAAAAACTCAGCTTGAATCCAATAGATTGCAACATAGATCATGCAACATAGATATCTATGCTAAGGTAATATGTGCAGCAAAGACGCAATTTTTTTCTGCTCATATTGCATCTGCAAGTTCACATCCAGTGGGGTTGTTCAGAGTTGTGAGAGGTCTAGTACATGCCCCTCTGTCCTTGAATCCGAATTTGGAACCAACAGTTACCCACTGTGACCTTTTTCATGAGTTCTTTGTGGATAAAATCTCTTGTATTCAGGCCGACTTAGACTTCCGTCCCTCGGCAAGGTAATTGAGAGGCTGGCGTCCTCCCAGCTCCAGACAGAGGAAACGCATTATCTAGTCCCATTTCAGATGGGCTGTCAGGCAGCCTATCAGGTAGAGACTGCTTTGGTCGGCCTGTTGGATGATCTCCAAAGGGAAATTGACAGAGGGAGTACGAATCCATTGGTCCTTTTGAATCTCTCAGCAGTTTTCAATACTATTGACCATAGTATCCTTTTGGAGCCTCTGAGAGGGTTGGGGGTGGGAGGCTCTGCTTTACAGTGGTTTTGCTCCTACCTCTTGGGTAGATTCAAGATGGTTTTCCTTGGAAACTTGCTCTTCTAAATCTGAACTTTTATATGGTGTCCCTCAGGGCTCCATAATGTCTCCATTTTTTTTAAAAAAATCTGTCTGTTTATTTATTTATTTGATATATATACCACCCTTCCAAAAAATGTTAACATCTACATGAAACCACTGGGAGAGATCATCAGGAGATTTTGTGCAAGGTGTTATCAGTATGCTGATGCTGCCCAAATCTATTTTTCCATGTCATGAGAAGACATAACCCCCGTAAATGCCTGTCTGGAGGTGACAATGGGCTGGATGAGGGATAACAAACTGAGACTAAATCCTGATAAGACAGAGGTACTTATTGTGCGGGGTCAGAACTTGGGAGACTGTTTTGATCTGCTGGTTCTGGATAGGGTCATACTTCCCCAGAAGGAATAGATACACAGTCTGGGACTGCTTCTGGATCCAGACCTCTCTTTGATGAGGCAGTGGCCGGAGTTGAGGTGGTGGCAGAAAAACAAACGGGGTACACGCGAAGCACACAAAACATCCAAAAAAACTATGTGCACACTAGTAATGATGAAAAAAGGAAACTGGAACAAAGCCGAAATAACCTTTGTAGATATTTCAGCTTTGTTCCACTTTCCTTTTTTTCATCATTACTAGTATGCACATCATTTTTTGGTGGAGTTGAGGTGGTGGCCAGAGATCCTTTCTGTCAGCTTTGGCTGATGTGCCAGCTGAGTCTATTTCTTGAGATAAACTATCTCAGAACAATAGTACATATGCTGGTAACCTCCAGACTGGACAACTACAATATGCTCTATGTGTGGCTGCCTTTGTATGTAACCTGGAAGCTGGCAGTTGGTACAGAATGTAGCAGCCCGGTTGGTCTCTGGGTAATCTAGAAGATACCATATTACTCCTATATTAAAATAGCTACACTTGCTGCCAATAAGTTTCCTGGCAAAATACAAAGTGCTGGTTATAACCTATAAAGCCCCAAACAGCATAGGCCCTGGGTATTTAAGAGAATGTCTTCTTCGCCATGAGCCCCACTGCCTATTAAGATAATCTGGAGAGGTTCATCTGCAGTTGCCACTAGCTCCACTGGTGGCTACACCGGGACGGGCTTTCTCTGTTGTTGCCCCGAGACTCTGGAATGTGCTCCCTGCTGAAATATGAGCCTCCCCACCTCATGAGTCCCTAAAGACTCATCTTTTCATCCAAGCTTTAGAACTGGGCTGCAGTTTGAAAACAATCTAATTGTTTTTAGATTTCCATTTTTAATATGTTGTTGTAAACTGCCCAGAGATGGAAGTTTGGGGCAGTGTACAGATTTGAGACATGAATAAATAAATATCCTTTGCAATATTGGAACTTGGGGACACTTTATTGGGCTCCAGCCCTACTTGGAAGATTGTACCCAGAAACAGGGGTGGAGCCATCATTGAACAAATGGGTTCAAAGTACCTGGGCCACCAATGAAAAGGGCCAGTGGAGCCCCATTGCTTGCTACCTGGCAGCATTTCTTGCCCTTCGGAAGAGAAATAAATGCTGTCAGGTAGCAAATGCTGCCTGAAATGAGATGAGGAGAGCTCGCTCGGGACTTTCTGGAGCCCAAGCCACACCCCTGTGCGCATGATATCATGTGCACAGTGTGCCACTGGTGGGGCCACCAGGTGGTGCCGAACACAGGTCACCATTCAGCTGGTTCCAGAAGGTGCTAGAAGACTATTGTCCTTAAGGGCAATAGACCATAGACCAATAGACTCATAGACCAATCAGTGGATTGGTCTGTAAGATCGCTTAGGACTTTATTTTCTCCATGCTATTTAACATCTACATGAAACTGTTGGGAAAGCTCATCTGGAGGTTTGGGCTGATCTGGACTATCTGGATCTGGTTAAACAAATAACACTCAGTTCTACTCTCATTTCTACCAATTGATCCCAGGGAGTGAATGGAAACCTTTACACCTTACTTTACTGACTATTACAATTAGCTAATAGTTCTGGTGGAATATGTAAGTTTTTTGTTTACAGCTTCTATGGTTTCATCCCTTTGGTTTAATATGATTCTGTGAAAATCAGTGAAAGGTTTAATATTGTTATGAAATGTCACATAAGGTCGCCTTGATGTAGTAGATGTCTGACAGGGAAAAATCCCATCATGGTGGCCATGATGTACTTATTCACAGTTTTGCTTTGCTTTTTCTTTGGCATAGCTGAGAGCAGTATTGGTACAAGAAGTAATTGTAATAGAACAGCTAACCTTGGAATTTTTTATAGCTGTACAAAGAAAATTAACTGCTCCAGGGAAGCTGCAAATTTCCGAGTGGATGTGCAGTTTATATTAGATATGGGAGAACATGAGCAAATCCCGAGTGGAGAAAGGCCTTTTTCTTTAAAAAAAAACCAAACTAACAAAACCTGCTATCTGTTTCACTCAACTTCTTTGTGTAAACATACTTTTACAAGTATCACTATTGTTTCTATTGCAAATGGGAGCTTTGTACTAAGACTCAAGAATATTCAGTAGCTCCCTGAAGAGTGAATCAAAGTGGCAACATGATACATTTGTTCCACCTGTATGAAATAGGAACATGCAGCTAGTAAAAACAAAACAAAAAATGGAGAGCTTTCTGGACGTTATGACCAGCACATTAACTTTATGCAAAGAGTTAGTTACATCAAAGATGAAAGTTGGTGCACTTATTACACTGGAGGCAGCATCAGACAACTGCACCAAATGACAAAGTTCCTTGTAGGGGTGTGCACAAACCAGGGCAGGTTGTTCAGTTTGATTGAAGCCTGGAGTGGTATGGTATACCGAATCAGACCAAAGATCAAACCGAAACAGACCCCGTCCGGGCAAACCGGTTCAACATGATAAGGAGCCTGGGTGGGGTCAGCGAACAAGTAAGCTACTTGGCTGCTGACACCATCACTTGCTCTCCAGGCAGCCCCAAGCAGTGCGCTCCCCCCTCTTTTATTGGTTCTGGCCTCCTCCACATGTGCGAACAACTGGAAATGGCCGCCATGCATATGCAAAAGCCAGAATCAAGCTGCTGCCAAGCTGGTGGCTTGATACAAGAGCGGGTGTGTGTGTGCTGTTTGGGGCCTCTGGGAAGGTGAGCAGTGACCATGTCAGCATCTGTGCCAGCCAGATAAGCAGCTTACTTACTTGCTCGCCACCCCTGCCCAACCACCGCTTACTCCTGAAAGGTCCCTCACCCCCTGTACTTGTAAAGGGGAATCCTCAGTGGAACCATTTCAGACCAGTTCTGTGGTTGAACCAGACCAGATCCAGTTTGGGTGTACACAGAACTTGAAAGGGTTGTGTCAGTTTGAATCCAGTTTGGATTCAGACCAAACCGGTTCCTTGCACACCCCTAGTCCCTTGTGTGCTATATGCATCTACCTGTTGAATTTTCCTAGATTCACTCTTGAACTACTCTAGCTGATATATAATACTTAAGCTTTGTTTTAAAAGCAGTATAAACACATACAGCAAGTTTCTACAACAGTGAGCATGTTCACACATTAGAGCCAATTGCTTGTTTTACCCACATGTTTCTTCTTATGACTGGGATAGCTCCAAGAGAATTAGGCTGTGAAAATAGATTCAGTCCACATCAGCCAGCAACCATATGATAGTGACTGGCCACTTGCTTTCCAAATAATTTTGTAAATTCTGTATCAAATCAAAACATAAGAATTTCAAATTTTGATGTAAAACTTTGATTCTGAAACTCACATGGAAAATTAGAGGGCAAATTTCAATATTTAAATCTGCTTTTAGAAATGTGAAATGTTACATTAGTAGGAATTTTTATTTTGCCAATTTTTAAATCTATTAGTTTCTAAGTCACTTCTAGCCCTAGTGACAATGTATGTACCAATAGCACCCAGTGGGATTCACGACTGGCAGGAATCTGAATATATGTCCATAACCTGGTTTCAGAATTGGTGGACATATTCTAACTGTATTATAACTCGCCCCTCTTTATATTTTCTGTTAAGTCCCACTATTTATATAGCCACTGTTTATATTTGCTAGTTCTGTGTTGCTGCCCTCTTTGTTGTGTAACTAGTGTGTGGATCTTAGGGAGCATTCAGTACCCAGAACTGTCAATTCAGTCCAACACCACTCAGGAGTATTCACTTAATCAAGCACAGTGAAGGCTGGCTTCAGGAGGATGAATATGTCTCTCAAAGTGACAGTGTACTCTAATTCCTTTTCATAGTCTGACAGCTACATTCATGTATGAGGAAAACTGAAAGGCATCACCTGATGTTCTCTCATCTATCTATTTTTTTTTTAACCTTACCTATGGATTCAGTTAATATGTTTAGTTTTGATTTTATGACTATCATTAATGTGTATTTTCTAGTATTAGACACACATTATTCAGAGCTATTTAGGTGTCACTCATTTTTTAAAATGATGAACAGCAGAGGTAGCATGTTAGAGCCATGGGTTTCAGCTAAACATGAAAGTTGTGAATAATGTTTTAAGCTTCTGAATCAAGAACCTGAGGCACAAACCCTAAAATATTTACTTACTAATGTCAGAGAAACTGAATTATAAGCTTTTCTCCATCATGTGGATTACCTACAATCACATTGTGGAGAATATCCACTTACTCCTCAAAGAGGAGAACAGTTTTCCGGGTGTTAAAATTCAGGCAAAATTGTAGATACCTAAAGTGTAGTTATATAACTTGTTGAATATATATTTTAATACACTGTAAAAATACAAGAGAAGAGATTTAAAACAGAATCTAAAGATTTGTGATATCTCAAAACCAGTTTGGGTATTCCAGATCTCAAAAATCTGGCCATGAATAAGACCTCTGTGTTTATTTCCTGCAGAAAAATTCCAGGCTATACGAATGCAGGAATGACTCCCAAGCCTTTGAAAAGCTAGAAAAATTATGTGTAGTGACATCAGAGGAGAATGGAATTTTACAAGGTTAATATTTTTTTTATTACAAGTAAGGAAGCTTTTGTAAAAAATCTATATATAGCTATTAGAGCATCTTATGCCATGGCTGGATAGCTGACTTTCCCCTTAGTGCATCAGGCAATCAACATTCAATTAGTCAAGTGATTTGATTAGTTGATTAAACATCTAGTTATTGAATATGCATGAGATTTCTAAAACAAACATTCTCAGATTAGTTGGTTTATTCCTTTTAAACCACTTGTCCAGCAAGTTTTAAAGGTGTACAATTCATCAATATTCATAGATCAATTTATTTTAAGTTTGTCCTCTTGCCTTATTCTTAGCACTACTATGCATGCATTAGTTATGTGTACTTGTACCTTTCATTTTCAATATTCAAAAAAGACTTGTCCAAGTTTATATTTTACTGTTCAGCCCAACAACATTGTAGAATTAGTTTTCCTGATACACACATAGGCCTAAGATTAAAGTGAATAGAATTCATCTATATGACTTCCAGTGTCCTAATGAGTTCCACTCACAGCATTTTATGATGATGGCATACCAGAAAATTTGTTCAAATGTTAACAGTTTCCTCTATTAAGAAGGCAGCATATATGAGAGCACACTACATTGAAAGGATGGAGATGGCATTATATCAGCTTTCTTTAAAAGCAGAAATTATAGATTATTAGCAAAATAAAGCACACTTGTCAGTGGATGTATTTCATGTGTTTATTATGCTATAAAACAAATGTGTGTTGATTTTATTTTTCTACTTTGTATAAATTACAGTATTTTTAAATCCAGTGGTCCACATGTTCAACAGAATAACGTGAACAGTTCTGAGCCACCTGCATTGTTGGAGGTGTCTAAGGAACTGATTATGGACTAATATCATCACTCTGGGAGTCACTGCACATGTGTGACAACACTCCCAAAAGTGTCAGCACACTACTTTAAGTATTTGTGCTCCTGTCCAAGACTGCCATCACATTCTTAGCAGGTCCCAGCAGTGTGGCAACTCAGAACCACTTGCGTTACACTGAAGAACATGTTGGCCAACAACTTTTATATTAATATAATATAATATAATTATATGTTATACTATAAAAGTAACAATTTAACCCTCAATTATATCTTTATCACCATTTTCTAGTGTAGAAGAGGTTATGCCCTCAGAAGCAGATCTTGGATGTTGTAGCAACAGTTATGTAATACTGTATTTATCTGAATCCAAGACTACGTTTTCCCCAAGTTGCTTGATGTTAGAAATCAGGGGTTGTCTTAAATTCAGTCCTCTTCCTTTTGGGTAAATATAGGTATAACCTGTATTTAACCTTTATTTTTTTAGGGGCTCGTATGAAATTCATTCATCTTGTATTTCGGTAAATATGGTACTTTTAATTAGTACTAACTACAATGTCACAAAATAGTGAGTAAAGTTTCTAGTTCATTATTCTTTAAGATTTTAAACCACTTTGAGAACTTTTTGTTGAAAAGTGGTATAAAAATAATCATAAAAATTTTAGGGTCATACTATTCAGAATGTGATGACATATTATGTTTCCATCTGTTTGGGGTGTATTATTATTATTTTTTACCATGCATAGAGGATCCCAGTCTTCCCGCCCTGGAAGGTCTACTTTTGCCCTGGGTTGGTCTACTTTTGCCTTGGGCTGCAAAAATCTCCCCTGTATCTGCTAGTAGAGTCAGGAGGGTGGCAAATATAAACCAACCCTGTTGTAAGTGACAACCCGAGGCGGGTCTCATGATTAGTGAGACCCACTTTTGCCGGCTCTCTAAGCCCGCTCTCCCCACAGACAAGCAGGGCGGGAGCCCTGGTCGGCCAGATCGGGTGCCCCACACGACTTCCGGCTCCGTGACGGAGCCAGCAGGGGCTGAGGAATTCAGGGGCTCCACGGCCCCTGGAAGCTCCAGTATGCCCTGCATCAGAGGCGTAACTAGGGAAAATGGCACCCGGGGCAAGCACTGAAATGGCGCCCCCCGCCCCCCCCCCCCCCCCGCGCCACAACATACTACATTATACTTAGGTTTTTCCTCACAAGCGCCCGCCACCGCCGCCAAGCCAGGCCACTGACTGGCCGCCAGGCACCAGCAAAGCAATGGGGGGGGTGCGGGCGGCGTGGAAGGGACCGCTCATGGGGGATGGGCTGCCGACGCGCTCCCTTGACTGCTGCAGCGCTGCTGCACTGAGCAGGAAACATTTGTATTAACAACAAATTAAAAACAAATTTAAAAATTTTTTTGTCATGTCGGCGCCCCCCATGTGACCAGAAAAGATGGCGCCCGGGGCACGTGCCCCCCCTGCCCCCCCTATAGTTACGCCTCTGCCCTGCATGAGTGCACAGGGCATACTGGCAGAGGCGTATCTAGGGAAAACAGCGCCTAGGGCAAGCACTGAAATTGCGCACCCCCACCCCAAATATCTGACACCCATCTTTCAGATAACTTCACCATAATATCAGCTCAAAAATAAAAGTCAAGCTTATTAATTTTTTAATTAACAAATTATGGCACTAACTGAAAATTATAACTGCACCTTACTTGCTTTCACTGATGCAAATTGCTGAGGCAGCACAGATATAGCCTTCTTCAGAAAGCAGGAATCACACCCATCAGCTATTCAGAGAGATACTGGAGACTGGATGTAGTCCTTACATTCCCTGATCAGCATGTTTATTGCATCCCAAATCATTCCAAATTTTGCAAATCCCTATTCCACGAAAGCAGACAGCAAAGCGATTACCCATGAGCTGCTGGAAGGGCAAGCCAGCACAGCTAAGTACCTACGCTCCTCCCCACCCCTCCCCTCTAACCTCCTCCAACAACAGAGCACAGAGAAAAGCCCACCCAAAGAAAGGAAGATAGGATTTGAGTGGGATGGGGAGAGGGGTTGCCTGCAGAATGTTGCTTACTGAATAAGGACCACACCTTCGAGTGAAGAGCTGCTTTCACACAGCAAGCCTGCCCTGAAATGAGACTGAAGAGCTACCTCCGGCTCTTTAGAGCTTGAGGCCACGCCCCCTTTGCACGTGATGTATCATGTGATGACATCACATGCAAAGGGGGCGTGGCCTCAAGCTCTACAGAGCCGGAGCGAGCTCTTCAGTCTCATTTCAGGGCAGGCTTGCTGCCTGAAAGCATCTGTTTTCCCTTTCTCTCCCTCTCTAGAGGGAGAGAAAGGGGAATAGAGGCTTTCAGGCAGCAAACGCTCCCTGAAAATAACCGGAAAGTCAGTGCTCGGGGAAGCTGGGGGCGGGGGCACAGGTTCTCCACCCAGGACTCAGATCTCTGTCATCGCGGCTGCGTGAGTGGGGACAGCAGCGGGCATCCAGCAGGGGTTTTTTTTTAAAACAACAACCCTAAAACACACACACACAATTGTGGTGGTTGGGGGGTAGGGCATGGCAGGCACTTGGCGCCCTCCTGCAACTGGCGCCTAGGGCACGTGCCCTGCCTGCCCCACCCTGGTTACATGTCTGCATACTGGGGAGATGCCCAAGCTGGGAGGCTGCTTTTCAGCCTCTCGCTGGGGGTCTACTCATGAATAGCCACGGCACGGAGCAACAGTGTGGCTACTTATGATCCCAAAACCCGGGTTTGCAGAGCACTCGCTCCGCAAACCCAGTTTAAGGGGCGGGCTACTTGAGCGGGTTACCTGCTCAACAACCACCGGGCTTGCAGCCGGGCCCTGTGGTTCACACGGTTGTAGAAAATCGGGCTAGCGGAGGCTCGCCCAGTGTTCTACTATCGTGTGAATAGCCTCCCCATGTATGTGTATCACACCACATTGGGCTGTTGAGTTCAGTAGGATTAGATTAGCTTTAATTGGTTTGTAATTTGTGATATTAAAATACTTTTCAGCTCCTTTATATCTTTCAGGTTGTGTATATTTTGGGGGCAAAATGATCAGTCATTGTTTATTGAATGCAAGTAAGTTTGTGTATGTGTGCATAAAAGATACAAGCACAGTTACACATGCATACTATATGGTCAGAATGATTAAACTTGTCTAAATTTTAACTGATTACATCAGGTTTGTGTGCTGCTGGCTGTACTGGAGCCTAATCTAGCCCATATACAACTTTTCCCAGTAACGCTTTATATATTAGCAAGGGAAATAATTCCCATAAAAACAGCTGAAATGTGGTAATGTTGCATTTTTTAAAATAAACAAACATTATACAAGAGAGCATGTGAAGTTAATTCAAAAACAGCTCTGTGCAGCAGGGGTCCCATTTAATGTTATAGAATGGTGATGTGTGTGCTCGATTTTTACTGTAAGTCCCTTGCTTATGGGCATGCTCAGAAGAGACCTTAATGTTGTTTCTATATTGAGTAGCAAATATTCAGTGCCAACATTCGCTGTACTGGAATCATTATGCTTCTGTTCATTTGTGCTTTTAGAATTCATAGGTGAATTACCTTCCATATTCCACTGATGCTCCCATCTTTGAGGTGAAGATTCAGATGTTATTTCAGACTATAGTTGTTTGGAAACACAGGCAGTTCACAATAGGGTAAAAAAGAGGAAATGCTGTAAATGTGTGATTAAAAGTTCACACACAAACACACAAATCATGCCTGCAGATGCTGGTTGTTGACCTCTGGGATATCTCAGTAATTGATCAACATATAGGGATCATAATTTGTCCTGTGTATAGTAGCCTTCTTTGTGATAAATTTGTAAAGAGATGCGCTGCTGGCCATTTCTTGGTGATACAAGCTCAGGAGGCAATTACTGGCTGCTACCTAGTTAGTAACAGGCACAGGCTGTGCAGGTAAGGTGATTTACTACTTCCTGAGACATCAGCAGATCCTGTATAAGCACAACACCAGCAGAACAATGCACACTCCTGCTGATAAATGGGAGTTGTGCGTTAATAAATGTTCATAGGTGGCCAAATACTGTACATATAAGAGAGGTGCTTGGGAAGCCACTCATGCATGCATGTTTTTATGGTGATGTTGGTATAAATGTTTGTTTACTTTTTGAAGAGAATTGTTTTCCTCAGGCATTGGGGGAAAAATGTCCGTGAACAGGATGAGGTTTAAGAGACAGCTAAGGAGAATGTGCTCAGCACCTTCAAAAGACTCCTTACGTTTCTCAGCATTCAGTGAGGCTGTTCTCATGAGCAGCCAAGCCTGGGCTTGGCTGCCCTTGAGAACCACTGGGATCCATGTGGATCCTGGTGCTGCCTCTGTGCCATACCCTGCACCTAAGCCTGGCTATTAGCCAAGGTTAAGGGCATAAACGCACCATTAACCCGGCTGCCAGGGTCATGTGTCAGCATGAGCTGCTTGCAGCTCACACTAACACCAAAACGGGCGCCTAACATGCCCGTCCCATGGGGGAATCCCCCAGGGCACCATGCTTGGTCCACAGTGGGATACCCGGAGGCTGGGATAACGAGCGATCCCAGCCTCTGAGCGATCCACCCTGCTCCGCGCTACTTGGAGCAGCGCAGTTGTGTGGGAGCATGCTCCATGCTCCCAACAAACATAGGACAATCGTCTGGGGGGAAGGCAAGGTTTGTGAAGCTTTCTTCCCACTGGCCCGCCTGGTAGGTTGTGTGAGTAGCCTCAGTGTGGTGCTCATTTCTATGAGTGATTCAGCATTCCAACTCTCTTCTGCCTGTTATCCATTTATGAATAAAAGAGCTCTCCAAAAGAGCAAAATATAAACCAACTGTACAACCAACTCAGTGAGCAACCATAAGTGCAGACAACAACCAATTACATTTGTAGAGTTGCAAAGATGCTACTTATATAATCAACACATTTAAGGCAGCCAGACCTACACACCAGATAGTAAAAAGGGGAAACCGAGGTTCCCAGGGAGTGAGTGGTCCTGGTGCAAGCTGCATGATGGGCTCATTTTGTGACTTCCAGTGTTGGCTTCCTGTCACTGCCCAACTTCAAATCTTGGTTACAGATGTTGGACAAATGTTGAGGGGCAACCCAACATTTCTGGGTTCAAAAGACACAGATATGGCCCAAAGCAGCATCTCATGCCAGGAACACATACTCCCCAGGAATATGTAGTTACTTGCCATTGAGTTCATATCTGAAATGAAATCTAAATCTCAAACAAGTTAATTTTTCAAACAAAATAGAGCCAATGTTTGATTTTAGCCTGTTCTTCAACACCTATTCTTAGAAGTATTAACCTATATGGTACTGCTGACTACTACTGCAGGTGTGTGTTTTTCCCCTTATAGTATACAAAGCTATTGCTATAGTTTTTCTTATTCAATACCGAACTGATAACAGATTTTCCCCCAAATTGTAATGTGTACTTTTTACATTGAGACATTAAGTATCTTCTTTATGAAGCTGTCTGTGCTTCTAGATATTGACAGTCATATACTAAATCCTATTGACTTGAGGGGATTACATGGGTAGGTTCAGACAACCCATGGAAAGTAAGCAGGAGGAAACCAGGCCTTGTTTTCCTATGTATAAAATAGGAAATCCTCAGTCAGGGCACCCCTTGCCCCTTCCTGCACCCAGCTGGCAAATGAAGTGCTCGCTGGCTGAGAGTGTGAGGCACGCCCCTCTCCAGCCAGTGTTTCACTGGAACGCTGACTGGGGAGAATGGGAGAGGGATTGAATGGACCCTTTCCTGAGCAGTAGCAAAGCCCCCTGCATCTGTCATCAGATGCAGAGGGTGTGGCCAATTCTGGGGGTGGGGTTAGGCAGTCCCTACAGAGTTCTCCCACTCTAAGTAGTTAAGTGCCATAACTTGCATGCAGTGTGAGGGAAGAAGCTTAATTCAGATTAATCTGAATTTGTAAAATCCCAAAATACCAACCAAATGTTAGAGAGGCAGATTTTTATTGAAAAAACAACATCAAAATGATTAGATAAAGCAACAGTGCTTGCTATTAGAACGCTTGCAGCATAAATCTCAAATCCAATGAAACATTTTACTAAAAATTCTTGACAAGAATATAAAGTATTGGGAAAGTATGTTGTTTCATGCTGTTAGAGTGCCATCTGCACAACAGTGCCTTACCAAGAAAGTGCCTACAATAGCAAAGAAAGGGAAATTATTTGAAGTATAATCATTATAATGAAATCAGTTATGAAAACTCAGTTGTTGTTAAGTTGCTGCTTAATGTTTCTGCGTCACAACCACCAACATTTATTTGGCTGCAAACTGTACATGAAAATTACCCAGGCAATATCAATTGTTTCTAAAATTGGCATTAATTGTAGATGTTTGTATCAAGGCTCATTTCAGTTAATGGGAATTGCACAAAACTTGAGTTTATGAATTGCATTGCTTGAGCTGTATAGTGGGGCAAGGCATCTTTAGCGTCTTCACAATGTGACTCAGTATAATTACAGTGAAATTCTCCAAGCCAGCTTCTCCCAGAGTTGGGAGAAATAAACGGAAAGCAAGTCCAGTTCCATTAGCTATTTCTTCTTCATTATCATTTGTGAAACTGATGAACACAAAACATGTCACCAGCATGGAGACATGCCACAGTATTGGCTGACTACCGTGGAAAATACTGCTGTGCAAACCCATTTTTAAACAGCCTTCATGTAGAAGTTGCATATCATGAAAAAAGGTAGCCCTCAAAGTGCAGACATTAAGTGTTAAGATGAATAAAGTGCTGCATAATCTTCTTCGGAAAAGAATGCTAGCTTGTTCCTGAAGAATTGTATACTAGTAATATTGTGGTGGTTGTAGTATAATTGTGATGTTATCATAATTATAAAGTCTGTTATGTGTTGACTTTGTGATTCAAAGTAGAGTACTTTCTTGGCAGCTAAAAACACGGTGAGGATTAAAAGAGGGGAGATCATGACCATTACAAGCAACATGGGTTTCACCGACTTCTGGTTCTATGTCATACATTATGCAGGTCTTGGGACACTGCTATAGGAAGGAAGAGTTTCAGAAGCTTGCTGTGTGTTTCATTTATGTATACATTTACTTATACATGTATGCTTGCATAAAGTCATCAGTGTACATGGTACTTTACACAAGTCTATAAGCAAAGTACAGATATCCCTACCCCAATGTTTACAATCTCAATGTGTTTATAATCTAAAGTAGACAATGAAAGAGAAATTGCAGGGTGTCAATTAGGATAGGAAAGCCCTTTGAATCCATTCTGTTGTTTCTAGTTGCTCCTCCTGGCAAAGATGGGTTGCGACAAAAGACCCTTTTCAAACCCTTTTCAATCAGATTGGTTCAGTTGGTGACATTTATTGCACCTGAAAAATAGACGAATGTGTACAGTTTTGATATTTATCTTTTAATGCAACCATCTGCCCACAAGAATCTACAAAGTGGGACAAGCGTGGGCGAAAGAGAGGAACTTAAAGAAACTGCCTGGTATTCAATTTCCACAGTTTCTTGAATTTTAGAGATAAATCCTCCCCCCCTGAAATGGCATTCCACAGCAGCAACCTGTTTATCCCTTTTAAGTTAGAGAACTTGCCATCTAATGTAATTACGGAGATATGACTTCAGGCAGGATTTGTGCATGAAGGCTAAGCTTGTGTTGCTACAGCTGTCATTCCAAAGTCTTAAACTAAACAAGTTTAGTCAGCTTTAGAGGAAGAAATATTAAGACGTCTTGACGAAATTGGGGTGGGGGTGGGGAAGAGTAATGAGCCGTGCTTTGGAGTGATTGAGTGCAATGTTAGATGGTTTGTCAATAAATATTCAAATATTGATTCCATGGACAAGAATGAAAAGCAAATAAGCTGGAGTGGTATGACTTGTCTGAATATGCAGTTATATTTATATTCTTTCCCACATTAATATCATGTGGTAGGTTTCTACAGACATGGAAGGAGAGGGCATTTTATTTAGTTAATTCTGCTCTTCATAATCTTTTCTTTGTGTGGCAGCCTTTATACAAGAGGTTGGCACACAAAGAAAAGCTGATGAGTAGCAAAATTAACTGATAAAGTGCCTCCTTATTGCACCCCCAGGCCCCAATAAAGACGAGACACGTACAGTTGGATAAACTAATGCCACTTTATTAATTTAGGTTACAGACATGCTGCAGTGAGGCATGACAATGCAGAGTGTGGTTATCCCAAATAAGGGCCAGCCTCACAAGGAGGACCGCCTAACCCTGGGTGACAGACTGGGTATTAATTCCACCCAGAAAGAATACGGACTTCACAACAGCCATGAGATAAAACCCTACTGATGGGAGGGCAGGCAGCTCCACCCACCCAGACTGCAAAACTCTGAGTCCTGAGTCACTACAACCCGAGGGTACAAATTGCAGTTTGGAGAGTGGATCCTTGGGTTGGACGTAATGGTTCAGTGACCTCTGGCCCTTCAACTCCATTTCCGTGTTACATGCAAATATGGGCATAGACAGAAATCATAGCCCCAGACATCCTAAATGTGGGGGAAGTCAACATATGGAGGAGTGATCAACATTGTACCTGCTAGCCCTGCCCCCCCGCCACCTCTCGTACATTCACACACAGTCTGCAGAGAGTGCATGTTTGATCTGATTCTTCTCAAATTTGGAACATCTGCATAGGACTTGTATTCTTTTTAGAACAAGCTTTAAGTATCTATCTTTTAAAATATCTTGTTAGAGAGCTTATATTTATGAATTGCCATGTTATCTGTAAAATTTTTGAAATGAGCAATAGAGTAAAACCTCAATGATACCAAACCAGATCACCATGTGTTTTTAGTTTTAAATGAAGCATTTCTTTAAAATGTGTTCATTTATATGTTATAGGGAAAGCATATGTCAGAACTGCACAGCATTAGCCCTCCAGCTGCTACTCATATCATATCATATCATATCATATCATATCATATCATATCATATCATATCAACTCATATCATTTCTGACTATTGGCCCCTGTGGGTGGGGATGATGGGAGTGGTAGTCCAACAGCAACTGAAGGGCCAACATTGTGCAGCCCTGGCATATATCAATACATTTCTTAGGGTTGTAGGTGCGGTCTCTGATGGCTTTTACCCTGGGAGGGCAGGGCTTAGAAGCACTTTGTCTAACAGAGAGTAGCAATGTTCTTGCTGCCTCTTCCTCTCTTACTGCTAACTATAAGGTGATTAGTCGCTAAAAAATCTAATCTCACCCCACAGTTGCCTACACCACTGTATAAACTTAAAACACTCTGGAACCCTCATGGCCACTCTCAAGTTTGTATAACTAGCCAGACATTTCATGTGTGTATTAGTCAAATCACAAAGCAGTACCATCCTTATAGATTCATATTTATGTCATTAATCTTCTAGTGACTAAAGATGTTAGGAGCAGCATTTCAATACTGCCCTTTGTTTATAATTTATTTAGTGCATTTTATTCCCTCCTGGGTATTTTCCAGCTGCTCTTTGTAACAGATGAGAGAGAAATTCTGCACGTGTGTTTTTTACTTTCAGGGAACATTGTTTAATATATATATTCAACTATACCTCTCCCCAAAACAATGCTTCATTACTCCTAGCTTGTCTAGATGCAGTGCTCTGTTTTGCTATTCTCCTTCTGCTATGAGTGTCATTTATTTTCATTATTCTTGGATATGCCTTTATTGAAATGAGGCATCACTTCCCTTTTACATTTACTCATATTTTGTTTCTTTCCAGTAAAACATGGTTTAAAAATATAATGATATATTGTTTTAATTCAGGTATCTACAGTTTCCCTGTACAGCTAGTAACAGGAGTGTAACTATAATTGAGCGAAAGGGTTCAAAGAACACGGGCCCTCAGCCCCTGAGGGCCCTCCAGCTCCATTCCTCCCTATTTTCTTCATTATCTCCCTCACTCTTGGGGGCCACTAGAGAGGGATGAACATGGGCCCCCTCTCCCCTACCTATGCCCTTTTTTTTTGTCTTGGAAAATACTCAAGATGCAGAAGCTACACTGCACTTCACTCTGATGAAAAGTCTCTTCTAAGTACATGCCACCAACCCAGTCTCTCTCTTTCTCTCTAACACACACACACACACACACACACACACACACACACACACACACACCCCAAGGGCATAACTATAATAGGACAAGGGGAGACAGTTGTCTGGGGGCCCACTGCCTTCGGGGGCCCCCAGAGGCAAGTCACATGACTGACTCCCCCAGCCGTGTACCCGCCCAGGCTTCCTTCAGTTGTATTTTTCCTCCGAAATGGATGTGAGTGTTCAGACCTGGAGCTACCAGAGCAGCATGTCTTTCTCTAGTACCATTAAATGACTTGCATCGTCCACAATTTACAAACCCTTAAAAAAGAATTTAGGATGATGTTCTATTGTGGCACATAGGTTATATCTGTCTATATCTCTGTCTGTCTGTCTATAAATTTTACTATGCTTTTTGTTACCACTATTCAGCCTCATTAAAGATTTCTTTACTTCATGAGCTGAGCTTCAGTGATGGGGGATGGCATTTCAAAATCTTGTCTCTGGGCCCACTCCAACCTTGCTACGCTCCTCACACACACATACACTACTCGGACAAGTGCAAGTTGCATTTTTTCTTTCCACTGACAAGGAATCATGATGTCAAATGTTTGAGGCTCTAATTGTGCTCTGCTCATGTACATATACTGAACACAGGAGCAGGTTTCTTCTGCTAGTTGGCTGTCAGTGTTTCATCAGTACTGACCCTCTGGCCTAGTTGAGGAGTTAGTGGGAATTGTATAATATCGAATTGCACTGAACCTACTAAATATAGGAGAGCATTGTGTTTGCCAGGATACAGTAATTTTCCCCCATTGCTTCTAATTAGGAGCAAGTTTCTGTATTGATATTCTTTGTACAGATGCTCATTATTTCTCACTGTCCTCCTCAGAACTCTCTGCAGGAACAGAAGGTCTTACATTTGACCCGTGAAGTCTGAGTCCATGGGGCATAAGCAAAACTTTTTTTAAAATGGGTTTATAGCATGCCCCATTCCCAGGCTTAAAGCAAAAACAATACATTAACAGTATTAAAAAAAACAAACAAACCCTGAATAAATGTGAAAACTCTGCTCCACATACCAATTTAATTCTAGCAATCAAAAGCCAGGCACAGATACGCCTGGGTGCATACATACCACTTTAGGGAAAGGCTAGGGGCCAAGCTAGACAGGTGTGCAAAAACATACAGTAGGCATGCTTCCAACCAGAATTGCCTCTCTTTTTGTTGCTTTCTTCTTCACGTAAATTGCTAACAGAATGGAGGCCTCTACAGACGAAACCGCTTATAAGGCTTAACTATCAGAAACGAAAAAGGAAATGGGGAACCTTTGCCTCCAAACCTTTTGGTAGAAAGGGTTACTTTTTCAGACTAAATAAATGCAAACATGCAGACACTGCAAATCCGAATCTTAGTGATACACCTAGTAACTCCAAACCCTGGACTATTACTTTAGACCTTTTGTCAAAAACATCATGTTGGAACTGGAGTACATGGAGAGGTTAAGACATGCCTTGTGTGTTGTCTTACCATCAAAACCTGCCTCCATTGATGTGACAATTTTCCCCTGACTTTTTCCTCAGACTTCCTAATCTCTCCCTGTATGCTCTGGTCCTGACTGGGATCCCCACACCCTCAACCTGCATAACTGTATTTGACAAAAGCGGGGAAAGGCACTTTTAGTTGCAAGGATGTCTCTCTCATATATATTTTGTCTACACACATAATTTGTTCCTAAGACTCAAAGCACTGTTCAGGCATTCATGGAGAACAGGAGCACACAAGCCAGCCATACCTCCCATATCCCATGGAAGTCCCACGTGCATGCAGCACTTTTCTGCAGAGGTAGGTACTGAATCTGAGGAGAGTTTTTCTTTGTTTTCAAGAACCCTAGTAAATCAAGAATCTAGAATTCAATGAGCAACTTTCCTCATGTTCAGTGCTTGCCTCTGCAGACAAGCGCTGTATTCAGGAAGTTTTTCACACCTGGCTTTTAGTTTGCATCTCCTCCAGAATGAAGGTATACATGCATCTATCAGTAAAATTTATTGCAAAGTCCCTGCAAGCGATCAGGGAGCACGTCAACACCATTCCGGTTTTTCATCACGCGTTAGAGTGTGGCCCAATTTATATCCGGGGTGGGGGGTCCACTTTTTTGCATCAGGTTTTTTTTTTTTTTTGGCAACTTCAGACTCTCTGTAAAGCCTCTCGGTAGACCTGGGTTAAAACCTTCTGTCTTGGAAGGCTCCGGATATTGATTACAATTGCAATGTTTGTGTGTGTTTTGAATAAAGTGTTGCTACTTGTTTGTGAAAAAGCAGCATACAAATTAAAAGTTAGAATTTGCATGGAAATCGGCAAGGTATTCTTAGTAGGCAAATGGTAGATGGTTCTATTTTGGTTGGCTTTAGTTGTTGAAACACAAGCATTATGGTTTATATAATATTTTGCTGCTTGAGATTGAGTCAGCCTTCTCAGGTACTCATCCTTACGTGCGTTATTAAAATTAAACTAAGGAACAAATCCATGCACATGCTGTTTGGTATAATTTATACACAAATGTGCAAGCAGCTGAGAAAAGTCAGCAACAGACAGTTTGATATTCTGATTTAGAAGAACACTAATATTTATATCTAAGTAGAACTTAAAGTGTAGAATTATTTCTGATTTTAATGTATTTTCAAATATGTGCAGCTGATCCTGTTTGTTTCTCTCTTCCAGTGTTCTAGTATTCCCCCCCCCACACACACACTTTAAGAAAGATCATACAGGTTGATGCATCAGTTGCAAAAGGGGGGGAAAACCTTCTTTTGAATGTGCTGCTTCATTTTATATGTATCACTACACATGACTGTAGGGCATAGTGGGAAAGAGAAGGGCTCATAGACAAACAGTCTGATAGGCCTCCAAAGAGCTAAGCAGGCAGCCACCCAACCAGGATAGGTTTAAATTACCATACATTATCCTGAACTGTGAGAACTCTTCATGTTGGCAAGCCACAAACATTCTGTCTTTGCACTGGGAATTTGCTGATCTTCTTAGAGGTTAATCCACAAAAGGAACTTAATCAAATTTATTCCACACAAAGGCTTAGAAAGGCACTTTTCTATTTTTCTGCTAAAAGTAGCTCATGCTCAGAGAGAACACCACAGTGATTCAGCATGAAGATGGCCATAACTCAGTGGTAGACTGCATAGTATTGAGTTAAGGGTTGCACAGTTCATACTTACCTGATTCAGCATATGAATTTTTCCCCATTAATAAAACTCAGCTGTATTACATATTAAACACTGTTTCCACAAGTTGTTTTCTTGCTCAGAATGTTAATGAAATTCTTCACATGTGTAGTCAGATTCTCTCCCAGATTGTAATGCTGATTGTAATGATGGTGCAAGCACATCACCACATTGCCCTCTGGAAGTTGTAGAAAACAGAGCAGCTTGTTGTTAGCTGGTCTGTAGGGGTGTAGCTATAATTGATCGGATGCGTTCAAAGAACCTGGGCCTCTCAGCTCCTAAGGGCCCCCCAGGTCCACCTCTCCCTATTTTCTTCATTATCTCCCACACTCCAAGGTGCCGCCGGGAAGAGGAACAAACATGGACCCCCTCTCCCCTAGCTCTGCCCCTGACGGTCTACAACCAATATTAACCACTTCTTTGGATTAAGACATATTAAAACAATGTCTCAATACGATTATACATAAATATGTATAATAAAGCAGCATAAGAAAAATGGGGAGCAATTTTTAATTCACCTGATGATGAATTCTTCAAATGATAGCACAAAACCTCAAGATTTTGTATATTTCATTATTATGATCAGATAGCAACCAAGTGATATATTTCCTCATCCGAATGTCCAGGAAATGTTCCTATCAGAGGTGGTATTAGCTCTCTCCGTGAATAATTAACAGTATAGACAACATATACTCAACAGATTCAACTGCATTAGCACCACAGGGGCATTTTCCTTCTCCATAGGGAATTTGAGCATATCTTCCTTCAAAGACTGCTGAGGGATGGGCATCAGATCTTGCTCACATAAATGCTCTCCTATGCAATGGAGTTATATTGTGAAGTAATTAGCCAATCTACTCCCCTGATTCTGTTGCCAATTCTTACAGCGTTCAGGAATCCATGCTATATTGTTCTTTCTATCTTTATTCTATCTTTATTTTCTATCTTTAGTTAGTCATTGAGTAACTTCTCTATACCTATATTAACTTGAAATGATAAATCCAAACTAATAGTACTAAGTGTCATATTTAAAGTTTGTTTCCAAGTCAAGTTAAACTCATCTTTTTGAATTAAAGCAACCAACCCCACTGGATGTAACTTTACTTTAAACCAACAATTACATAAACAGATCCACATGACAGTCTCAATTTTACACATGCCAGTCTCCCAACTGTAAAAAGGAATTGGAGGCTCCCCTTGCCATCTGCAGGATCATCCTTAAAAATTTTTTTGAACAGCTTCAATAGGACGAAAATTATTGCAAGGCCCGAGTTGTGCCCCATATAACATTTGTGAAATAACTTTGAACTCAAATAGTTTAAAGGCTGTGGAACAAATTGCCCTCCATTAACATTATAGTATTTCTGCATAGCAGATGCACTCCTTGATGCAGATTGAACCATATATTCTTTATGTGCTATCTAGCTTGTTGTATTTCTAGAGAGAGGCAAGAAAGAGGCTACTTTAGCTTGCTGTTTCAATCTGCAAGCATTAATCAATGGGAAAATACTGTTACAGTTTCCTTGTTTACAGTTTAGGCTCATTTCTTTAATATTTTTAAAGAAATGCCTTAAGTTTGTAAGTGTAAATCTAAATATATCAACTTCACAAAACTTCAGAATCCAGCTGCTGCATTTATAGTTGTAACCCCTGTTGTACACAAATGAGAGATCTGGTCATAACATCCATATTCCAGCCCATCTATCACAGGGTTGATTTGATTTAAATCAGATTGATTTAAATCGCTTCACAGAAGGACTCAATTTTAATGATTTAAATCACAATTTAAATTACTAGTCAGAATATTCTATTTAATCATTTTTTATAAAAGCACATTCTTCTGGTCTATTATAATCTTAATACATATTTAGAAATTTAGGTTTCATTTTTAGAAGGTAGGTACGGACTATAATAGTTACAGACTTCTCGTAATGCTGTTTCATTTGGGCAACCAGGCCTTGCATTTCATTGTTGCACTGTTTGCATTTTGCACGCATGTCTTTCTTACCTACAGGTACAGGATCTTAATTAAAATATTTCCAAATATTTCCAAATGAGTTTTCTTTTACGGCCTACTGCCGTGATAGGTGTTTTCCCTTCTACAATGGACGATACCCTCGAAAAATGTTTCCTCAGCACTGCATGAATATGTTCTAGGGATGTTCAAATTTATTCGGGTATGAATCAATTTGGGTCCAAATCTATTTCTGGAGAAAGAACAAATCACCCCTATGGTCCATTGGTTAGATTCGGGTCCAAATCAAATCATACCAGATTCTATTTAAATCACTGCGAGATATGGATTCCTCCTATCATTCCCCCCAGATTCCCAGCTTTCTTTTTTTTTTTTAAGGTAAGCTCTAGCCCTTGTAGAAATTGAGTAATGGAGCAAAATGTGTGGTCACTATTTTTTAGTTGTTTGGATTCTTTGGTGTATAATAACTTTTCCTCAATGAATCATGAAGCACCTTCATCTGTTCTGCAAGGCAGCCAGAAGGAGAAACAGCAATTAAGTTTCTGATCTCCCTTCTCCTGCAATGGCCTGCTGACCTGCCAATGACCTGCTGACCTGCCAACCCCACCACCACTGGAATAGCTGACCCAAAGTCAACAGACACACATATGTCTCCCCATCTCCAGACAGACCCAGACACATAACAGACTACTTCACCCAACACTCAATAACAAAAACTGGCTAGACAGCGGTTACAGCTCACAAAATAGCCATAGAAACATATTGGGCCCCAGCCCTCAGTCCCACACCAAGGCCGGCCCCCTTTGGCGGCTGCCTGCAGGCCAGTCACACCGCCGGCTGCAGCCTCCTTCTTTAAAAGCCCCCAGAATTCCTCCTCTCGTGAAGGACTCTGGGCAGGGCTGGTGTAATCAGGTGCAGGTGGTAAACAACAAGCACGTAGGAAAGGAAAGCCCCCAGTCAAGCCAGCTGAGCTGTGCTGACCTAAGCTATCCTGGACAGCAAACGAAGGGTCGGGGAGGGGCAGCTGCTGTAAATCTCCCAGCCGTCTGGCTCAGACTTGATGGCAAAAGTCAAGGCTCAGCCCCTCCAGTATTCTCAGTTGCTGCCTGCCACAGCTCCCTTCTTTGTGTAATGAAGACACCAAACACTTCAAAAATTCCTTTAAAAAAAACACTGAGTACCCCTCTGTCTTGCAGGTGGGAGGGGGTTAACTGGCACATGGCAGTTGACAGCTGGCACTGTCCAATGACAGTCAAAATGAACAGAAGAAATGAAGGTGTGCAATGAATCCTCACAGGGATCCATTATGAGGGAAAGTTATTCTACACTGAAGAATCCAAACACTTGAAAAATAGTGACCACACATTTTGCTTAGGGATGTGCCAAAAATTTCGTGCACAGATCGATCTGTGCCCGTAATGAGCAATTTCGGGTGATTCAGGTCCGAACCGAATCACCCCCGATGTCCCCTGATATTTTTCGGGGCCGAGCCAAATCACCCCTAATTCGTGCCCGAAAAATTCAGGTGATTCGGGATGACGTCTCTTTGAATTTCCCGCCTTTTTGCATCCATTGATTTGAATGCAAAAAGGTCTGATGTGATGTTAGCTCGAATTTCAGGTCCCAGGGGCAAAATAGTGGTGTGGGGTGGTAGTGCCTAATGGGTGGAGGCTACCACCCAAATTTCAGGGGAATTGGGCAAAGGGCTGATTTTGGGGGAATTTTTGAAGTTTTAGTGTCTTTGGGGCAGTTTGGGGGCATAGTGTGGGATCTGGGCAAAAAGAGTGGGGTGGGGTGGTAGTACCTAATGGGTGGAGGCTACCACCCCAATTTCAGAGTGATTGGGCAGAGGGCTGATTTTGGGGGAATTGTTAAAGTTTACGAGTCTTTAAGGTTTTTCCTCATAGGGTATCCATGGAGCTTTCAGCAGCCCCATAACTGCACTTGGGGGGTGCTGGGGTGGCCCAGAGCAAGTGGTAGTGTAGTGCACATAGGGTGCCAACTACCCCCATGGGTTTCTAACCCATGGGGTACAGGGTTCTGTTGTTTCAGATGTATTCTGAGTGTGGATTCTATGATAGCAAATTAGAGTGGATTCATGGTGTTTCATTGAAAATCTCATGGCACCCTATGTGCACTACACTACCACTTGCTCTGGGCCACCCCAGCATCCCCCCCAAGTGCAGTTATGGGGTGGCCCAGAGTGAGTGGTAGTGTAGTGCACATAGGGTGCCAACCACCCCCATGGGTTTCTAACCCATGGGGTACAGGGTTCTGTTGTTTCAGAGGTATTCTGAGTGTGGATTCTATGATAGCTAATGAGATTTTCAATGAAACACCATGAATCCACCCAATCCGAATCGATTGGGTGGTAGCCTCCAAGCATTGTGCACTACCACCCCACCCCACCATTTTGCCCCGGAACCCGTTTTTCTTACCCAAATTGATTCAGATTCGGATTTAATCTGAATCCGAACCGAATCAGGGGTGATTCGGGTAGCCCAGATTCAGGCACAGAACAGAACGGGGGTGATTCGGTTCGGGTCCTGAACCGAATCACCAAAAACCCGAATTTCACACCCCTAATTTTGCTCCTTAACTCCACTTCTACAAGGGTTAGAGCTTAGCTTTTTTTAAAAAAAAAAAAAACACCTAAAGCTGGGAATCCATGTTAGGGTTAGGATAGGGCAACTTCGAATCCCCAATATTTCCTATTGTTGAAATATACAAAATCATTAAAAACTAAAAGAAATAATTAAATATGAACCAAGTGCCCCACTGCCTTGAAATTTGGGTGGTAGGTGGCAACCATGGGGACCTACCCACCCCCCAAATTTGGTGTCCCAGGCCCTTTATAAGTGGTCTGAATTGATCTTATCCAAATCAAATCCAAATCAAATTTGTTGTGATTCGGGGGACAGATTCAGACACAAAATTAATCAGGGGTGATTCAATTTGGGCACAAATTGAATCAAAAAGTTGATTTGTGCACATACCTAATATGTTCACTTTTGGTTTCACTTTCTATTCCCCTTCCGTCCCCATCCCATGCATTTATATCCAGACTCCTCCTCCTTGCTCAGATCTCCTCCATCCCTTCAAATACTCTATTCATTCATTGACCTTCATTGTTTTTGATGAGGGGGGTAGTGAAGCAAGTGCTTGACTGTGTGGGGGTGGGTGGGCGTAACTATAATAGGGCAAGGGAGTCTGGGGGCCCACTGCCTTGGGGGGGCAGAGGCAAGTCACATGACTGACTCCCCCAGCCACCCACCTGCCCGGGCTTCCTTCAGCTGTATTCATCCTCCGAAACTGTTGTGAGTGTTAAGACCTGGAGCTACCAGAACAGCATGCCTTTCTCTAGTACCATTGAATGACTTGCGTTGTCCACAATATACAAACCTTTTAAAAATAATTTAGGATACTATGCTTTTTTGTTACCACTATTCAGCCTCATTTAAGATTTCTTTACTTCATGAGCTAAGCTTCGAGGAGGGAGGGCATTTTAAAATCTTGTCTCTGGGCCCACTCCAACCTTGCTACACCCCGTGTGTGTGTGTGTGTGTGTGTGTGTGTGTGCGCGCACGCGCACTGCATGTACACCACCTGCAGAATATAATTAATCAGTTCTGTTATCTCTCATCCCCATATACTGCTGTTAACATGTTCATAGAATATCATTATAATTAATATTGATGAATATATCATTGACCAGGTTCTTTATGAATTGTTGTTTTAATCAATTTAAATTGAAAAGAGCTTATTTAAATTTTTAAAATCAAATTGTTTATTTTTAGAAAAACAATACGTTTTTATCAACTCCGATCTATTGAATAAGTAAAAGGCAGCTTTTGGTTATCCATGGGTCTTAGTGTCCAAGTTGGCAAATCCTGTAGCAGAGAGCAAAATACATATGGACATTCCTTTTCATTCCTATCTTGGAAATATAGAGAATAGAGAATCCTGACTTTCTAGATCCTTGCCTAGAAAAATGATCCCATACAAATTTACTCAGAAGTTAACACCACTTAATTCACCAGGACTTACTTCCAAGTGTATACACAAATGATTGCAGCCTAGCCCAGCTGACAAGCCAACAGCTCTGCAAGTTTTGTGCAGCTTCAAATGGCTTTAAAGCCCATAGTTTCTCTACTGCTCAGCATAGTATTTTCTGTCATCTGTGTTAGACTATAATTACTCTGCAACCATGAAGACAGTATATTTTACTACCATTTCCTCCCATTGCTAAGATGATGCTTCTCCTCTACTGAAACCTGATGCTTTGTGTCAGTCAGTTTCAAAATTCTAGACATTTGTTGAGGGCAGTTGAGGAAGTATCAGCACATCACAGCCACTTGTATTTGGTGCTCTGTGTCTTCCCCTTTCTTGTTGCTGTTTCTGTGATCTGCCCACTTGCTGCCCACTCAGAAGAAATTGTATTGTTTCTAGCCAATGGCCATTAAAATACACACTGAACATAATGAAACAAACTATTTTTAAAAAATACATTACAAATTACTCCTGTACCTTTAATTTAAAAGAGCCCACAGCAATGTGCACAGTTTTGAGCTAGAAAGAGAATTTGTAACGTCTTGATGCCAATGAGTACAAATGCTAGTCTCTAAGTAACAAATGTATCCATATTAACCATATTATAATCCATATGTTTCCATATTCACTAATTTTAAAAGCATCTCATTTCTCTTCTGAAAAAGAAGAAAAAGAGAAAGAGAAAGAAAAGAAGCCTCGCCTTAGGTGAGTTGTTTAAGGGACAGTTCAAAACATAATGTGGCATAATGGGGAAATGCTTGACTAACAAGCAGAAGGTTGCCAGTTCGAATCCCTACTGGTACTATATCGAGCAGCAGCGATATAGGAAGATGCTGAAAGGCATCAGCTCATACTGCACAGGAGGCAGCAATGGTAAACCCCTCCTATATTCTACCAAAGAAAACAACAGGGCTCTGTGGTTGCCAGGAGTCAAAATCGACTTGGCGGCACACTTTACCTTTACTCAACTTGACGGGATCCTCGGATTAAAAGTGAGTCATTTACTGGCCTACTAGAACATTTTCTGTTCAGCTTTTCTGTAGGCATAATTTGGAATTTAATCTGTGTAAATGCATGTATAACATTTAAGATAATGTCTTCTTCACTATGAGCCCCATTGCCCTTTGAGATCATCTGGAGAGGTCCATCTGTGTTTGCCACCAGCTCGTCTGGTGGCTCCTTGAGGACAAGCCTTCTCTGTTGCCGACTCAAGACTTTGAACTGCGCTCCCTGCTGAAATAAGCACCTCCCCATCTCTGACAGCTTTAAAAAAGTCTTTAATGTCTTTAAAGACATATTTATTCACCCAAGCTTTTAACTAGAATTGTGGTTTAAACTTTTTTAATGTTTTAATTCTTCTTTTAATTTGTTTTATGTTGTTGTGAACCTCCCAGAGATGCAAGTTTGGGGCAGTGTGCAAATATAATAACAGAGAAAGAAGTTAATTGCACAAGTATAGTCAGATTTAAATTTGATATACCGAGATGAGATCTTGCTCCCAATTTCAGTTCACAGTGCTGCCTTCCTTTTATCTTTCAGTTCTCTGCAAAGGGCTCTTGCTCAATGGAGAGAGCACATGCTTTAGATGCAGAAGGTCCCAGTTTCAATCCCTGACATTTCCCAGCAGAGCTTGGAAAGATCCCATCTGTAACCCTGGAGAGTCACAGTCAGACAGTATAGATAAAACTAAACTAGATGGACAAATGGGCTGATTCAGTATAAGACTGCCTCATATTTTTAAAGCTTTTCCTGGTCCATTCTCGATTTATCTTAATAATCCCCCCATTGCCATTTGATGCACCCTTCCCCACCACAGTCTGTATTTAAAAAGTGACATAATCACACACAATGTGAGGGGCAGTCTGCTGGTTGCTTACAACAATGTGTTACATTTTAGATAGAGTGAATTTTAGATTTTAAATTGCACTTCAATATTCTGAAAGGAATCCGGGATCTAGTTAGGACTGACAGTTTAGACATGAGGACTTTGGGTGCAGAAAATCACACTAGATGATGAGTTCCCCTTCTCCCAGGAGGTCTTCTGCCTTTCTTTTACCATGACATAGCTACAGTCTCCCAGGATTCTGAGAAATGGTAGTACTTCCCTTCTCACCTCTTTGAGTAGCCTGAAATTCGTTGAGTGCCAAGTCCTGTGATAATTCCGCTTCTTAGTTCTCTTTGGAAACTTTATATGAATGCTAAGGAAGCACCAGGATTATAATCTAACGAGTGAATGCATGCAGCCGTGTTTTTCTGAGAGAATTAGTTCTGTTATTAGAATTCCTTGATCTGCCAATCTGGACATCAAAAGAATCAGTTTTGTTTAAACACTCTCTCCACCAAGATTAATTTAACTGAACAGGTGAGGAAAAACACTCTACAAACTAGTAATTTTTAAACTAGTTTGGGGGCCTCTGTTTAAATCACTGCAGCTCCATTTATATCTAATGCCAGATCAGCAGCTGCTGTGGCAGCAGCATCCCCAGATGAAAGGCAGAAGAGATAAAAGGGAGAAAAGAATGTTTATTAATTAACTTCAGATATTTAATGGTTCCCTTTTCCAATTCACTCTGTCTAAAATTACTGGCACACAGTATGGTCTGCAGATGGATTGACTGGGGTGCACATATGGCTGTGAATTTCTAGCACATAGATCTTCATTTTGAGCTTATTGTATGACCAGACTCCAGGAAATGGAATCACCCACAGTTGTTTAATAGAAAAAGGAGCATAACTCAGAGCACTGCATGAATTGTTGCAATAATCTACATAAAGCTCTGTGAGGCAGACAATCCACTTCTCTTGCTTTGTGAATATGTGAGATGATTTAAAGAAAAAGTACTAAAATCAATAAGATACATTCTGTATTAAAAATAATAATAATAATATCGTAATGATAATAGGAAATATTCGTAGAACTGGTGCAAAGGACCATACTTTCCTATGACTGCAGCTGCTTCTTTGTTTTCATTGTGCATGTCAAAGGCAAGGGGACAAACCGGACCCATTTTCTCCACTGATTTTTCTTGGAAAATAAAAGGAGACATAGACTCTGCCTCTATAGGTATAACGGAGCCATTGTAAGTTTTAAATTGTTTTCTTTAAGCATGAGTGCTGTCCAGGGGCATACCAAGGTTGGTGTGGACCCAGAGACAAGATTTTAAAATGGGCCCCTCGCTGCCTTCCTCTCCCTCACCTGTCCCCATGTCTCTGCTGCAGAACATTAAGGACACGTGTAATAGAGTGTGGCAGATTAACAGAGGACTGGAGTCTACCATTACAAGAAATACAAGGGGGCAATACATGCCTGCTACCACAGGATCAGCTCTCTTCCCCTTCTTTGGGTTCCAAAGGAAGCTTCTGTTCCAAGCTTAACTCTCAACTAACTAACTCTAACTCCCTCTCTCTCTCACACACACACATACACATACACATACACACTCCATAAATGTGGGAAGCAGGGGGAAAACAAATCACACACACACAAACACACAGATAAGAGTTGTTTGACTTTCCTAGCTGAGCTCTGTTCTTAGTTCAAGCAGAGGAGGCGCTCAAGGCGAGGCTGGGGAAGGACAGGGCTGCTGCTTTAATCCTTGTCAAAATCCTTGTCAAAAGAGAAATCAGGACTCACTGAGTCTGAACCTGCTGGGGAGACTGTCCACATACCCTTCCTCCCTCACTGCTGCACCCGCATTCCCTCCCTGCTTGCTTGCTTGCTTGCTTGCTGCACCCTACATCCCCTCTGCACTCCCCAGTTCCCCACAGAGGCTAATGCTAGGAGGAGGAGAAATCAATGATTGCCTTCCACAGGTGGACTCTCATCACTCAAGGGCCTCTCTGAGACTCTCATCACTCAAGGGCCTCTCTAGGACTCTCTACTTGCTACTTTTAACCCTCCTCTTGCCTTGTCCCTGCAAACTTGAGATCGCAGTGCAGGATTTGAGGCTTCTGCTGGAGAGACCCGGGGATGGGGAAGGAGTCCGGAGTCCCCACCCACTGTTTTGCTGCTGCTGCTGTTGCTCCGCCTCCTGGGCATGCACTCTGCCTTTGCTGCTTCCAAGGGCACAGTTTTTGTCTTGCATAGCCTCCGTCCCCAGTAGCAGGCAATGGGTAGATTAGCCTCCCAAGAGCAGCTCCGGAGGAAAAGGGCCTGGGCCGCTCTTCCCGACGCAGCAAGGACTGGGCTTGGGGAGCCCTCAGAGGCTGTGTGCCAGGAGACATTTGTCTTCCTTTGCCTTATTAACCGTACACCCCTGCTGACAACCTTTGCTTTGTTTCCTTTGTAGAATCAGGTGTATGAACACTCAGGCTTGCCCCAGACTTCTAAAGTAAAGCAGTATTTCCAAGAATGTTTAGAAGCTGAGAAGTGTAATCTGATGCTTTAACAACTATTTGAGAAACACTGTGTTGGAAACCTTTCTTTCTAGCATGCTGTATTAAGGAGGAGAAACACAACGTTTAGAGTTTCTGAGCTCACTGGATGAAGATGACCCATCAAAGTCACTCTTAGGAATGTACTGAGCTGTGTGATTTATGGCAAAGTGGCTTTCTGAAATAAGGATATCCTGATTATTCTAGTGCAGTCTAGCTGGCCTTTGCCAACTTGTGGTCCTGTTCTTAGTGGATATGGCCTGATCTACATATGCAGCAGAATAAAGTGGGGATGTTCTGAGATGGAAAAAATCAGAATATCCTGCACCGCTTCAGTTTGGAAGGGGGAGGATCACATTTGTGAATGCTTTCCTGCATGAAAAACTCTATGAAAACTGAGAACTAGCAAAACAAAGCATGAGTTCAGCTAATTATTTCTCCCTGATATGATATGTTTTGACTTGCAGGGGGTCTTTTACATAAGGGAAAATTCAAAGCTGTTGCCACAACTGTAGTATGAGATGATGTCTATTCTACCATCTCAGAATTCTTACCACTTTCATCTACTGAATGTGTAGATCAAGGCTCAGAAAAGCTCCCAGGTTACCATCTCAGAGAATCAAATAACAAATGTAGCAGTTCATTTGCTTAAAAGCTGGTTTGTCTGTCACCCTAAAGTTTAAGCAGAAAAGGTAACAACCAAGTTAGTCCTGATTATTGGTCTTGTGCCTCTTTTTCAGGACATTCAGAGCTGGCAGTGTGCTTTTGTTCTGGGGGTTGATCTTGTTCTCAAGGTCTGAACATCTTCCTTAGCACTGATAATAGGTATGGCTATAGAGGTGCAGCAGAGGTGGTAGTGTGTTCACTTTGCTTGATGTTACAAACTCCTGTGACTGCAGAACCCACTGAGAAGGAATGACATTGTTGAGCTATCTGTAATGTTATTTGTTCTTGGCAATGACTTGTATTCAGGTGCAGAATCAAAACTGAGGAGAAATTACTTCTGCACTGCTGTTAGCAATTAATATTGTTTTACCACTTACAGCACCAGAACTCCCAAGAGCCGTGAGGTGGTTTCTGATACAAAATCACATGACATGTTTGTATTCTTTTCCTGCTACAGTTGTCAACAAATTGTTGTTAAACCTACGTCACATGTTTGGAAAATAGGAGGGGGGAACTCATAAATTTTAAATAGGAAAATGCTTCCTGGGCCCTAATGAAACATGTCTCAGAGACTAGGCTAAAATACATCCTAAATTTATCAAAGTCAATATTGTATGACTTGGATAAATCATGCTTAAGTATCTCATGCTGTGTGTCACAGGACTTCACCAGTTAAGCTCAATATTGCTACTGATGGGGTTCATTATAATAGTTATTAAAGATTAATCCTAAATGGCTGAAATGGTATGGATTTATGTCAACTTAATATTGTCAAATTACTTTTTTTGCAGAAAGGGAAAGGAGCAATATATCAAGCAACACAACGGCTCAACCTCCTCTATGCAAATCAGGGCTTTTTAAATGAGCAGTCAAACCAAAAATCTGCAATTCCCGAAACAAGTGTGCAGTTCTAAAAGAACATTTGTGCAGCTCAAAAAAAGAACTTGTGGAAAGCTGCATTATGATAGATGATACAATATCACCTATTAGAGTTAATTGCCTGATAATAGCAAGAAAACATGAGTAATCCAGGCTCTTCTAGAACCCAGACCCTGATCAAGCAAGCACACTTCCCGCAAACTCCACAGCTATTAGTAATGAATAAAAGTCTCTTCTGCAGTAGGTCTGTCAGATTCTTAGGTCTGAGGATTTTCTCCCACTCTATGTAAGCTTCTAAATGTCATGAAATGTGACTTGAGAGAAGAAAATGCATGTGCACAGACAAGGAAGATTCAGAGGTGTGTGCTGTAGCATCGCATAATACCCATGCGAATTCTACTCTGACACCACTGTGCAATTCTGAATTTTGCTTTTTAAAAAGCCCTGATGCAAGCCCCATTTAAAGTGAATGGGAGTTGCATAACAACTGCCTGGAAGAACACACTCCATTTTATTGAGGTCACTTATACCCTGCGCTTCCTTTTCAGAAAGGTCGCTGAGCTGCTTCTCTGGGGCTTTCTCCTAGGTCTTCTATCCAGACACTGATCAAGTTCACACATGATTAGCTTCTACAGTGCTATAGCATGAGATGCTCCCAGAAGGATCACCTTGAGTGATAAGAGGTGAGGCAACAAGAATGTTAGATTCATTCTCCATAGGCAGGAGCAATTCTACAGGCTGACATACAGAGGATGCACCAGTGCTGGAAGAGAGCAGCAAACAGTTAGTTGAGAATTTCTGTTACCAGTGTACAGTAAGTCAACCTTGCAAATGAGCAGCCCACACAGCTCACGTTAAAATGAGGCCTCTGCACTTCTCGGCTGGGGGCGGGGGACACAAAATCAAACTCCGCCTAGGGCACCAAAAACCCTAGGGCTGGCCCTGATATGCCTTTGAAGCTATCACTGTCAAGACTCACATTTTACCCAAATGGTAGGTTGAACTCTCTCAGTGGAGGAGTTTGCAAGATCACTTGAGGCATGTGTAGATATTCCTTGCATTCTGTTCTCACTGTCATTTTGTTTGTAGACCAGTTCTATATTAATCCAAAATTTAACAAACTAGAATTCTTTTGAAAATATCTCTAGGTGTAGAATACAGTCAAGGATGAAATTAACTGATCTGTTTTTAAAAACGCAATGCGAAGTGTGTGTGTGTGTGTGTGTGTGTGTGTGTGTGTGTGTGTAGGGAAGAATGGGTCACTTTTCCTTTCAGTGGAGGGAAGAAAGGGAAGCGGCCCATTCAAATTTCCATTTTTTTCTTCTGAGCTTGCCACTACATTTTTTTAAAAAATGGATGCAGTCGAGAAAGCATGAAAATGTTCATTGCTGAAACTTATTTCTTCAGTCCATGCCAAGATAGTTAAAACTATATTTTATTAGAATAAATCTCCTGCCAAAACTGGCTTTAAATTTTCCCAGTAGCTCATTTGTATGCTCTCGGTGGCATAACTTTTGGTTATTGTTTCTTATATTTGTAAAGCTGTCTTGCTAAGGAGTTAACAGGCTATCAGCTCTTGTAATTATTGTTGTGAAGAAATGTATCTTTGTAATAAGGGAAGTGATTAATTATTGTGCCCATTTTAGGCTGTCAGAGATATTGTGCCTTTCAGTAATAACTATTGATGAAAGAACTTATACAGGTTTGTCAAGCAAATTTCTCTCAGAATCAGATTGACTTGCCAAAAAGTTGTTATCCTAATTTACCTCTTTCCCTTCAATATTCCCGACTATGGATGCTATTACATTCAGTTTGTTAAAATGAAATGCTGGGTGGGGGAGAGGGGATGGACATAATAAAAGTCTTACACTTGGCAAGCTTGTACTTTGAATTATTCATATGAACATAACAAGCACTTGTCTTGCTAGATCAGACGAATGTCTATCTACTTCCAACCAGCAGTGACCAGTCAGATTCTAGGGATGTGCAAACCAATTCAAATTTGAACTGGTTCAGTTTGATGGTTCTAATTCGAATCGACCAGCCATCAGGTTTGAGCTGCAGGTTCAAATTCGAACCAAACTGGGGGTGGTTCATTTCAAACCAGTTTGAACTGGTTCAAACTGGTTTGAACCTCCAGAAGTGGGTGGGGTTGTAGATGGCATCCATAGGTACCTACCACCCAAACCCCAAAGCAATTGGACACTCGTACGATTTTTTTAATGAATTTTTGAAATTTATTTTTATTTTTTCTCATAGGATATAATGGGACTCGAACCAGCCCATTATTCTCTATTTTGGAGCACCCATGGGTGCCAACAACCACCCAAACCTCAAAGCAATTGAACACTCCTATGATTTTTAATGAATATTTGAAATATTTTTAATTATTTTCTTCATAGGGTATAATGGGACTCAAACCAGCCCATTATCTCCTATTGTCGAGCACCTAGGGGCACAAAGGTGGGGTGGGTGGTAGGCACCCAGGGGTGCCTACCACCCACAAAACACCAAGGCAATCGGACATTCCTCTGATTAGTAGTGAATTTTAAAATTCCTCTTAGGGAATAATGAGGATTGCAGCAAATGTATAGCTTTACGTCGGGGGTGGAGGAGGGGGTGGCCTAGAGTGGAGTGTGGTGGGTAGTGCACAGAGGGTGCCAACCACCCCCATGGGTTGCTAACCCATGGGGTACTGGGATCTGTTGTTTGTGAGGTGTTCTGAGTGTGGATTCTTTGGTAGCAAATGAGAGTGCATTCATGGTTTGTTATTGAAAATCTCATATGCTACCAGAGAATCTAAACTCAGAACACCTCAGAAACAACAGATCCCAGTACCCCATGGGTTAGCAACCCATGGGGGTGGTTGGCACCCTCTGTGCACTACACCACCACTTGCTCTGGGCCACCCCAGCACCCCTCAAGTGCAGTTATGGGGCTGCTGACACACCCATGCTTCTTTATGGAGAAAAACCTTAAAGATGCGTAAACATCAAAAATCATTTAAAAATCAGCCCTTTGCCCAATTCCTTTCAAATAATTCTGATAGCTTCCCTGCCCTCCTTGGGAACTACCACCCACCACCCTCCGCTCTAGGCCACCCCTTTCCCCACCAACATGAAGCTATACATTTGCTGCAATCCTCATTATTCCCTATGAGGAATTCAAAAATACTTTTAAAATTCATCAATAATTGGAGGAGTGTCCGATTGCCTTGGGGTTTTGTGGGTGGTAGGCACTCCTGGGTGCCTACCACCTACCCCATTTTTGTGCTCCTAGGTGCTCCACAATAGGGTATAATGGAGTGGTTCGGGTCCCATTATACCCTATGAGAAAAATAATTAAAAATATTTCAAATATTCATAAAAATTGTAGGAGTGTTCGATTGCTTTGGGGTTTGGGTGGTAGGTACCCATGGGTGCCAGCTACCACCCCACCCACTTTTGGAGGTTTGAACCAGTTCAAAACAGTTCGAATTCGAACCAAACCAGGGGGTTTCATAAGCAGAATATAAAGACAGTCACCTCCATTTGTCTGCAGCATTGGGAAGCTCTATTTAACTATCATGGCTAATACCAATTGATAAAATTACTGTCCTTTGGGGTGTGTGATTTTAAAATAAATAAATAAACAAATAACTACAAGGCTAGTTTCCCTTACTGTGTTTTCTTGTAATGAGCTCTATATGCATTATGTAAATATGGGAAGCTCTCTTTATTTTGGGGATTCTGTTCTCACCTATAGGTGCAAATACAGAAACCATGAATAAAGAAACCTTACCCCTACAGGAATCTAGGGGTTAGGTTCCTACACACAGAGAAATGGCTAAAAACCAGGGATGGGGGGCAGAAATAAAGTACCTTGCTCCCCAGGTCTCCAGCAATGCCCACCTCACAAACCCCCAATTCTTACATTATTGGGGGGGGGGAGTTTAAGAGCCATAAAATGGCTCCATGGTGCCTCCTGACTGGAAATGACTCTGGAAGTCATTTCCGGTGGCCCTGAAACCATGGATAGGCAAAAATAACCTATTTTTGCACCCACGGATATGGAAACCATGTCTCCAGGAACTCACCATAGATATTCAAAACCACAGTTGCTAAGACCGCGGATAATGAGGGACACCTATAAGTCCTCTATCTCCTGAATATATTGCTAATCTGCTTTGTTGAATGGATCCCAACAGGGACTCAGAAGAATTCTGGAAATCAGAGGCGCTGTTAGACCTGGAACCCAGACTGCAAGTCTGAGGCCCCAGTTTCCCCAATACCTGGGAGGCCCCAGCAATGTGCTGGCCAGCAGCCAGTCCTGGAAATCTCCTCTTTGTACAGCTGCTGGTAAAGGCTCTGCAATGCCTCCCTTTCCCAAGACTCTTTCCCTGCCTCCCGGCAAGCTGTTGCTGCTGCTGCCGCCTCACTCCACCCACCCATTGTTCAGCTGCTCGGTGGTTGGTCAGGGCTAGCATAGAGGCCTCTTCCTGTCTCAGTGCTCTGCCAGAGCATGGGGTGAAGCTGCCCAGCAACAGAGGGCTTAGCTTGGGATGCAGGGGGCCAGTGATGGCTGCCCCCAGATTTGTGCAAGCCCTCTGCTCTGCCTCCCCCACCACTGCCTGCTTGTGTGCTGTGCCTGCCTAATCGTGGGAGCCATCCAGAAGTTGCATGGGTGGGATTATATGGGACTTGTGCGGGTTATTCCACTTGTTCCTATTTCCAAGATGGCTTAGCCTAGGGCTTTGATATTCAGCACAGATATGGGGCAGGATGAGATGGATCTGTGTATTTAATTTGAAGCAGATTGGCAAATCCATTTGTTTTTACTAAAATGGGGAGGGGGTTAAACTTTGGAAAAAGTCCTAAACACTGCATGTTTTATGACAGAAAATTAGTCCTATATGCTACATATTTTATGGCAGTCAGTCAGTCATGTTTATTTACGGTCATAGACCAAAATTTAAAGCATACAATATTTTATGGCATAAAATGCCCCCCTGGACGATTATTCCATCCCCATGTGGAAGAATCTGCCCTTTGCCTTCATAAAAAGGGTAAAGTACTCCACTTTTCTACTCAACCCTTTGGATCTCCTGGAATGGCTTGACTTTGAAATTGGGCATAGATGGTGGTGGTGGTAGGGTGTCTGTGTATTTGATTTGAAGCAAATTGGTAGATTCATAGATTTTTAGTAAATGTTTGAATTGTTTTAAACTTCAAAAAAGTCACACGTGGCTTTTTTCATGGCAGAAAAATGCAAAAACCTCTGGAACTGAAGCCCCCCCCCTCCCCTTGGACCCAGCATTACAGCCCCATGTGGAGGAATCTGCCCTTTGCCTTCATAAAAAGGATGAAGTACCCCATTTTTCTTTAGATCTCCTGGAATGGTTTGGCCTAGGGCTTTGATTTCGGGAATAGATGTAGGGCAGGATGGGAGGTCTCTGTATATTTAATCTGAAGCATATCAGTCTATTTCTTAATTTTTAACAATTTTTGAATGCATTTAAAATATTTAAACAGTGGGAATTGTGTGCTCAAGAATGCTGTGTGAATCCATGGTGTTGGGTGGGGGTGAGAGTGAATGACTGGAGAGAATGCTTATTTTGCAAGGGGGCGCCCATAAGCCCACTAGGTCCAGGCTCCAAAATTATCTAGCTGCACCTCTGCTGGAAATGGGTCGTTAAGAAAAGAAAGAAAGATCCCAACAAGCCATTACAAGCCCAAGTTGTCCTCCAAATATTGTCCTGGCTCGTAATGGCTTGGTACAAGCCTTCTCATCTGCCAATATCCTGCCCCTATTTTCCACACAAACTTACCAGATTGTGAATCTGAAAGAGAGGCAGCTGAGGCTCAATATAAGCTGCTTCACATTGCTGAGGTGAATTCTGGGACATGATTTTTTTATTCCTTCTGACACACTGACCAAGAGGAATAAATCTAAAAATCCTGAAGTTACTAGAGTTCTCAGTTGTTAATAATAATAATAATAATAATAACAACAACAACAACAACAGCAACAACTGAGCACATGAACCAAACAACCACCAGGGTTCGACTTCCATTTCTAAAAACAGTTGCCAAAAACCAACTTGCTCAGGCATTAAAAGATGTCAATGCTGCACTTGCAGAAATAACAACCAATAATTTGCAAGAAACAAACCAACTAATGTACAGTGCAGCAACAATAACAACACAAGAGCTCGGATATAAGATCAGTGGACCTGTAAAAAAAGAAAGCAGTACGTCACCTAAATGGAAGATTCGATTAGAAAATAAAATATCCAGGCTTCGATCAGATGCTAGTAAATTGAAAGATATGAAAGACAAGAAGCTGAAGAATGAAAACACCAAACAGTATCTTATCCAAAATTCCCACCTCGATTCAAGGAAAATTAGAGAAGTCCTGGAAATAAAAAAGCAGCAAATAACAGCAGTGTCAAAGAAGATTAGCAGATATGAAGCCAGAATTACACAACACAGGCAGAATCTCCAATTCCAGTCGAATCAGAGACGTTTCTACCAAAGCATAGAAGGAGAAACTGCAAGAAACCTAGAAACACCAAATAAAGAAGAAACAGTGCAATTCTGGGGGAAATTATGGGACAATCCAATAGATTATAATAAAAAACCAGGCTGGGTGAAAGAGGTCAAAAAAATGTAACCAACAAATGCAAGATCTAATAATAACACCAGAATTAATAAGTGAAAGAGCAAAGAAAATTAAAAATTGGACTGCTCCAGGTGACGATGAACTGCATGGCTTTTGGCTTAAACACCTAACAAGCCTTCATAAACAACTATCAAAACAGTTCAATCACATTATGAAAGGCGGTGATATTGAACAATGGCTAACAACTTGGAAAACTCATCTCATCATGAAAGACCCAGCAAAAGGTGCAGTTCCAAGTAATTATAGACCGATAACCTGCCTGCCAACCATCTTCAAATTATTAACTGGAATAATAGCAGATGAAGTGATGCAACACTTATTAACTAACAAACAGCTTCCAGTTGAACAGAAAGGAAATTGCCCGAACATCAGAGGCACAAAAGACAAGCTGCTGATTGACAAAATGATTTTAGAAAACTGCAAGAGAAGAAAAACAAATCTAAGTGTTGCGTGGATTGACTACAAAAAAGCCTTCTATTCATTGCCTCACACATGGATACTAAAATGTTTAGAAACAACTGGTGTCAGCAAAAACATTCAGATATTTATTTAAAAAGCAATGAGCATGTGGAGTACACAGTTAAAAATCAATGGTGAGGCACTTGGAGAGGTTAGCATTAGAAGAGGCATTTTCCAAGGGGACTCACTATCCCCTCTATTGTTTGTAATCAACATGACCCCACTTTCACAAATACTAAACAAAACAGGCCTTGGATACCAAACATCTAAAACATCAAGTCAAATCAACCATCTGCTGTACATGGACGATCTGAAGTTGTATGGAAAGTCCCAGTCAGGAATCGAATCACTGCTAAACACTGTCCGTATATTCAGTAGCGATATAGCAATGGAGTTTGGACTAGACAAGTGTGCTACATTAATAATGAAAAGAGGAAAAATAACAAAAACAGAAGGAATAGAACTGCCCAATGGAAGCAACATCAAGAACCTGGAAGAGAAAGAACGTTACAAATACTTGGGCATTCTCCAGGCTGATAACATCGCACACACTGAAGTTAAAAGAAAAATTGGAAGTGAATACATCAGGAGAGTTAGAAAAATCCTCAAGTCCAAACTCAATGGTGGGAACACCATACAAGCCATAAACACCTGGGCTATACCTGTTATCAGATACACTGCAGGACTAATAGACTGGACCCAGGCAGAGCTAGAGATGCTAGATCGTAAGACCAGGAAAATCATGACCATCAATCATGTTCTGCACCCCCGCAGTGATGTAGATAGGCTCTACCTCCCTCGCAGCTCAGGTGGAAGAGGAATTCTGCAAGTCCATCAAACAGCAGAGGAGGAGAAAAGAGGCCTTGAAGAATATATAAAGGACAGTGAAGAAGATGCACTTCAAATGGTCAAGAACGAGAAACTATTCAACACCAATGAAAGAAAGCAGGCCTACAAGAAAGAACAAGTCAAGAACCGAGCAGAAAAATGGAAAAATAAGCCCCTGCATGGTCAATATTTGCACAATATAACTGGAAAATCAGACATTTCCAAGACCTGGCAATGGCTTAAGAAGGGCAACTTGAAGAAAGAAACAGAGGGTTTAATACTGGCTGCACAAGAACAGGCACTAAGAACAAATGCAATAAGAGCCAAAGTAGAAAAATCCACAACAAACAGCAAGTGCCGCCTTTGTAAAGAAGCAGATGAAACAGTGGGCCACCTGATCAGCTGTTGTAAGAAGATCGCACAGACTGACTACAAACAAAGGCATGACAAGGTAGCAGGGATGATACACTGGAACATCTGCAAAAAATACAAGCTACCTGTAGCCAAAGATTGGTGGGACCATAAAATTGAAAAAGTTGAAGAAAATGAAGATGTAAAAATATTATGGGACTTCCGACTACAAACAGACAAACATCTGCCACACAATACACCAGATATAACTGTAGTCGAGAAGAAAGAAAAACAAGTCAAAATAATCGACATATCAATACCAGGGGATAGCAGAATAGAAGAAAAAGAAATAGAAAAAATCACAAAATACAAAGATCTACAAATTGAAATTGAAAGGCTGTGGCAGAAAAAGACCAAAATAATCCCAGTGGTAATTGGCGCCCTGGGTGCAGTTCCAAAAGACCCTGAAGAGCACCTCAACACCATAGGGGCCACAGAAATCACCATCAGCCAATTACAAAAAGCAGCTTTACTGGGAACAGCCTATATTTTGCGATGATATCTATAATAACCAACACTATTGATGATAAAATTCAGCCATCCCAGGTCCTTGGGAAGGACTCTATGTCTGGATAAAACAAACCAGTCAATAACACCTGTCTGACTGTGTAAACAAGAAATAATAATTCAATTTCTGTACCGCCCTTCCAAAAATGGCTCAGGGCGGTTTACACGGAGAAACAACAAACAAACAAGTTGGAGTACTTTACCCTTTTTATGAAGGCAAAGGGCAGATTCTTCCAGTTAGGAGGTGAGTTCCGAGCATTCTTGGAAGCTTTGTGTTATATAGACTAAAGAATTTAAGAATGAAGAGAAGGAATGAAATGGGTAGAGAAAAGGGCTGATGATGGTGGAGGAGAGGCTGAGTCTTTCTTAGCTCTGGCACATTAGACAATTCTCAGACTGAAATACATGAAGCTTTTTAAGAGAATTCTCAATAAAGATTTGGAAAGTCACCACCCATTCCTAATCAATTAGATCAGTTTTGCTCATCAATAAATTCCAAGTTCTCTTATTATTCTTTTTATCTCCCCATTTATAAATTGTATAAACTTTTGCCATTCCCCTTTTAGTCATCTCTCTCTTAAATAACCCTGCAAGGTACTTTAGCTTTTTCTTATACTTAAATTTCCAAGCCCCTTGTGTACCTTTCCCTAGCTCCGATACCCTTTGAAATGGGACACCCAGAAGATACATTTATGTAATGGCACTGTGGTGCTTGCTTCACTTGCAGTCCTTTTCCTAGTACTTGCCCAGCATTGCCTTTGTCTTTTTCATTGCTGCTGCACACTTAGTTGGTGCCTTCAGTGAAATTTCCACCTTAACCCCAATTTCTCTTTCCTGTGTAGCCACATCCAGCTTAAAACTTGTTCATATTTACGTGGTCAATATTTGTTTATTGCGATATGCACAGTTATTGGAATTCACTGCCACAAGATGTAGTGATGATGGCCTCTAGGCAAGATGACTTTAATAGGTGATTAGACACGTAGGAAATTCATTAATAGTCATTATGGCTATATGCATCCTACAGAGGCATTATGCCTCTGAATACTGCCAGGGAGCAACAATGAGTTATTGCTTTCATGTCCTGTTTGGGGGCTTCCCAGAGGCATCTGGCTGGCCGCTTGATCAGTTCCAGCCGGGCTCTTCTTATATCCTTATGCTCATTTACAATTATTTTCATTGAATCTCATTTGCCACTTTGCTGCCTATTCAACCAGCATTTAGTTAAACCTTTAGTGCTCTTTGTTGACTGCTTTGGTTTTCATCAACCTGAGTAAATTGTTGTCATCTGCAAGTTTGGCTGCCTCACTGCTCACTCCTGCTGCTCATTTTTCAACACATTAAAAAGCATTGGCCTTGGTAAGGAAGGTTAGGGAACAGGCTATTGATAAGGATACATATTTAGATTTTTAAAAGTATCACTCACCGGAATTGTACCTAGGTAATTTTGGAGCCTGGACCTAAAGGCCTTTGGAGGCCTCCCTCCCCTGCAAATTAGACATCAGCATGCTCCTCCGGGTGACCATACCACCCGGGATAGACTAAAAAGGATTTGTGGGGGGCCGGGGGCTGTGAAGGTCCTGGACTTTGGCCCAGAAGTTCAGGGGTAAGAGCGCCTCTGTCCCTCACTGTTGAATATTGAAAGCCACATTTGAAAGTTTTAAAGAGCTGAATTCAGAAATTTGGATTTCCCATAAATGTTCTGAGAGAGGGTTTACTGTTACTGGACAGATTTTTTATTTGGCAAGTTATTGTCTCCCCCCGCCTTATTTTGTAGACAATTACAAATAAAAACCAAACATACTCTTTGAGAAAATAAGGAAATTCACCTCTGATATTAATGATTAAAGCTGAAATCAGAAGCTTAATGGAAAAAAGAAATGTTTTACCATTATTTTATTATGAGAGAACAAGACCTTTTCATAAGCTGACAATAAATGAAATACCAGTGCAAAATTAGGAATACACTTTTCATTTACAAGGAATAATGGAGGATGCTTTTTTCCCCTATTGTTAATGACTTCACTTCAAGCTCAATTCTCGAGTATTAATGGAACACCACCAGAAGTTAGGCAGAAAGTTCTTGACTGTATACACAAATTAGACAAGAATATTTCACATGATCAGTGTTTAATAAATGGAGAGCTGTACACTTTATATACAAGATGATTTTGGAAGGTATTTATAAATGCTACATTTAATATTAAGCAACATAAAAATTGTTACAGAACCATTTGTCACAACCGGGGGCCATCTTCCTTCATTATTCCTTGCAAATGAAAAGTGCATTCCTAATTTTGCACTGGTACTTCATTTATTGTCAGCTTATGAAAAGGTCTTGTTCTCTCATAATAAAATAATGGTAAAACATTTCTTTTCCCATTAAGCTTCTGATGTCAGCTTTAACCATCAATATCAGAGCTGAATTTTCTTATTTTCTCACAGAGGTTTTCATTTGTAATTGCCTGCAAAATAAGGGGGAAGAGACAATAACTTGTCAAGTGGAAAATTTGTCCAGTTGCCTGGTTGCTTTACCCTCTCCCAGATTTTAGATTTTAAAGCCAGGGGTCTTGAAAGTGAGACAGATCAGCACCATGGACAGCAAACTGCCCATTAAGGGTTAGGGTTAGGCAAGGTAGTAGCCAGAGGAGGGACTGCAGGAACCTGTTCCCTTAGGGCTATTCTGAACCCGCTTCCTGGGTTTTCAGTTTTCATAAAAAGTAACTAGTCCTGCTGTTGGGAAATATATAAGGGAAAGATTTTAAAGCCAGGGATGCCTTTGCATAGCTTTGGTTAGTATGTCAGCTGTGTCCCTTTCTTGAGAGGGCAGATCTAGCCACAGTTACCCATGCCTTAGTACTTTATGTGAGGCATCCTTGAAGAATATTTGGAAACTTCAGTTGGTGCAGAATACAGCAGAGCATCTTACACCTTTCTGGAACTGCGCATTTGGAGCATGTTACACCTATTTTGGAATAGCTGCACTGGCTGCCAATTTGTTGCTGGATACAATTCAAGATGCTGCTTATCACCTTTAAAACCATGAATGGTTTGGGCCCGGAATCTCTGAAGGATCATCTGCTCCCAAGGGTTTCTACTCATCCCAGGGGCATAGTTATAATTGAGTGGATGGGTGCCAAGAAACCGGGGGCCCCCAGCTCCATCTCTCCCTATTTTCTTCATTATCTACCTCACTCCAAAGGGCCACCAGAAAGAGGGGTGAACACGGGCCCCCTCTCCCCAACTATGCCCCTAACTCATCCAACAGGGTAATCAGAGAGGGTTTTTTTTCACATGCTGACAATGAGGGAGGCCCAATTGTCATGCACGTGAGACAGGGCCTCCTCTGTTCTTGCCCCCATGCTTTCCCGGCATGTGTCTGTTCTCTGATGTCTGGGGTTGCTTTTAGAAAACAACTAAAAACTTCTTTCTTTGTTCAGACCTCTACCCCTTAGGGATTGCCAGTCTCTGTAGTCCCTTGTTGCTCTGCCTTTCTCTTTTTATAGCTGCTGCTTTGTGGTGTCCTTGTGGTTTTTATTGTTTTAATTAATTATAATGCTTTATTGTGGTTTTTATGGAATTTTATTGTATTTGAACTTTTGTAAACCACTGGGATGAGTTGTATGAAAGGCAGTATAGAAACGGAACAATAAATAAATAAACCATTGTTATCCATAGTAAGAACTGTTGTGAAACATTAGGCCATTTGTATTGATTAGTTTAATTGCTTAATACAATTATATACTGACTTTCTATCCAAGTGATCAAGCTGGCTTACAGTTAAAAATAATGGAGAAGAGACATGATAGAAAAGGAATCTAAGACACAACATACAAAGAGGAGGGGAAAGATTAAGGGGGCAAGAGAAAAATAAGCAAAGTGAAATAAGAAACCAATTCTTTTATAATGTCCCATAATGAAGGTACATAATGGTATGACGGAAGACAGTTTTGGAAGAGGAGGAGCCAAATGGCAGTTTGCCAGCCAACCTGATGGAAACAGCTTTGCTGTCTCTCCTATCTGTGATGCAGCCAGGTGGAACAACTGCTGAATGTTCCCCTAACCTTCTCATTCTTATACTGTTGTGTGTTTGGTAGTCTGATTACTGTGAATGAATCTGTCATTATAGGTCCCCACCCCCATCAAAGTATTATCTGATTAGGGTCAGTGTTCACAAAAGGACCATAACATTCCTTTATTAACTGTAGATGCTTCCGAAATGGGCAGTTCACCTTCAGGGTAGGGTGGCTGTGCTGCAAAGATTTTGTGTGTGAGAAAAAATAGTTTGAAATTTGAAACTGGAGTCAGAGCTGTGAATTGCCCAAAAGTCAATCAGCTTAGGTATTCTCTCCTTCTTGGTGTTTGTTTTTTTAGTCTACTGTTTTCAATAGGCTATGTGAGTAAACAAATCAGTTATTACAAAGATACCATAAGTCTCCAGTGCTCTCCTGTCCAAACAGAACTAAATCTATCTGTACCGCCCATGGAACTTCTCAGAAGTGGGGAGTGTGTATCACTGGCATGCGGGTGGGATGAGAAAATCTGTTCTTTAATGAGGTGGTTCCCACCTGATTTCTATACCGCCCTTCCGAAAATGGCTCAGGGCTGTTTACAAAGAGAAATAATAAATAAATAAGATGGATCCCTGTCCCCAAAGGGCTCACAATCTAAAAAGAAACATCAGATAGACAACAGCACTGGAGGTCCTGTGCTGGGACTGGATAGGGCCAGTTACTCTCCCCCTGCTCAATAAAGAGAATCACCACATTAAAAGGTGCCTCTTTGCCAAGTTAGCAGGGGTCTAAAACATACTTTCCAGGCCTTCATTGGACTGCTGGATCCTTTACTGTTGATGGTCGATCCTAAAAGGCAGAAGCTATCCATCACTTCAATGTATTCATTATCAATTCTGAGGCTGGTTGCTGTACCCGTTGTCATCAGTTTTGTCTTCTTTACATTTAGTCATAGACCCATTTTTTCACTGTGCTCCTTGACCTTCATTACCAGAACTTTCAGATCATCTGCATTCTCAGCTATCAGAGTGGTGTCACCAGCATAGTTCAGGTTATTGATATTTCTTCCTCCAACTTTAAAACCATGCTCATCTTCTTCCAATCCAGCTTCTCTCAGTATATGTTCAGCATGTAAGTTGAATAAATAAGGAGAAAGTATACAGCCTTGTCTTCTTTGCCGATCTAGAACCAGTCTGTTTCACTATGTTCTGTCCTGACTGTGGCTTCCTGTCCTGTGTATAGATTTCTTATGAGAACAATAAGATGTTCTAGGATACCCATTTTCCTAAGGATATTCCACAGGTTGACATGGTCGACGCAATCAAAGGCTTTTCTGTAGTCAATAAAGCACATATTTACTTCTTTTTGGTGTTGTTTGGCTTTCTAAATTACCCAGCATACCCGAATCGAAATGCACACGCCTAATGTAGACTGACCTCTTCCAATCTGTGGGCCATTGTGTCATTCTCCAAATTTGCTGGCATAGTTTGGTTAGAGCCTTGACTGATGCTTCTTCTGTTGCCTGCCATATTTCTGTAGCTATTCCCTCCGTTCCTGTAACCTTCTGAGTTGGTAATGACCGGAGTGCTGATCTGACTTCATCTTCCCATACTAGAGGTTCTTGCAGGTCCCTCCTGTCTGAATATTATCAAATTGGGTGTAGGAAAGATGGGAGTGTACCAGCTAGTCCCACCCCTGTGTCAGTCCATTCCTTAGCCATGTCTTCTGGTTTGCCTTAGGAAAAATGATTGAAAAGACGATGCAGGGAGAATTTCTCCCCATGATTTGAAACCTTGTTTACCCAGCATTCCCAATGAATTATTCCTGGGTCATCTATAGACAAATATTGTACCTGGGGAGATGGGGTGGGGGTGGGCATAGTACAAAGGACATTGGTGCCGGTTAGTGTGTTTAGCTGGCACCCCAGCCCAGTACACTGTAGCCAGTTTAAAGAACAAGATTACATACTCTCACGCATGTGCATGTGCACTTTCAATTGTATCATCGCCTATATGGTTGCTTCTCAAGGCCATGATACAGTATGCATGTTAGAACTGACAAACCTGGAGATGTACCTGTGTGTGTGATGGGAGCAGAGTTGGCATGGTCATTGCATATGAAAATTTACCCAAGTATGAAATGCATGCAAACAGACCAATGATGTGAAGAATTTGCCCGCCGTGGTATATAATAGATACTCTGAGTCATACCTACAATAGTACATTGACAATCCCTTTTGGCTTTCTAAATGCTTTTTACTTCTGTTAATAGAACCTCTGAGAGGGAAAATGTTTTCCCATGCACAACAGCAGTTACTCCCAGTAATAAAAGATTTGGTGCCTTTCCCCTAAGGTTTGTATGTATGAGGTTTGAGGCCTGATGTGAACATTACTCCTAAACTGAATAAGAATCATATGTCTGTTCCACTTAATGTTCAATGAAAAATTCAGTCATGTTAACATATCATGCATATTACTATGACATGCAGAAATTGTTCCCATTGCAACACCTACAATAAAGCAATACATTTACTTTAAAAGGTAGGTCATGTAAAGTTTGTAATACAAAAGCATTCCTGTATTGAAGAAGGAAGATGGATGCTGGAAATTTAAACAGTCTGAATTTTCAAAAGGCAACTCCCCCCCCGCCCTTCAGCCCAACTCTGGTGTTAAATGTATGTCTCAGTGGGTAGGCATGAATTGTATTTTTTAGCATTGCTTTTAACATTTGCTTTATTTCAACTTCCACAGTAGATGTGCATTATGGTACTGGTGTGCAAGTGTTAGTACAATTTTAAAAAGTTAATATCACACTGGTGCAGAGGAATGCCAGTTGCTTTCCTCAGATAGCTTCCAAGGGCTGATTCATTTCTGTTGGTGAGAAAGGGACAGAGTAAATCCCCAAACAAACTTTGCCATTATAGGAAAGCTTTTCTCCCAATTCCCCTTTTAACCTTATTTTTCCCCCCTTTAACCACAACACTGGCTGACTCGAATTGTAACATTCACTGCTTGACTAGCAGAGCAAGACACAAAGTATGCTTTGAAATTGCTTCACAGTACATCTCTATAATTAATCAGTAGAGTGCTCTGAGCTCTGGAGTCCAGTCAGCATCTCCTTTAAGATTTACTATGTCACATTTCACAGTGCTATTCATATCTCTGAAAAGAACAAAGGGGATGCCCCCCCACCACTGGCCACCCTTAGCACACTGTACAAAACCTCCTTCTTTAATCCTGTTATTAAAAAGCAACCAGTAGAAGTCACAGTAGCAGAAAGAGTGTTTTCATTTGTCCCACTTGGCAGTGTTACAAATTGAAGTTTTCTACCTTTGCAAGGAGAGCCATTGTACTGGATGTCTCGTGCTCCCAATGCTGTAGAGGAAATGTGGAATATTTTGGCATGATCAGCAGCCAAATGCCCCTTTCCCCACCTCTTCACTGAGGAAAACTTAGTATGAAGCCGAGGTTTGGCTATAAAATCCTCTGGGAAATGGTACGGGTCATAGTAGAAACAAGGGCATTCTGCCTTAGAAGGCTATAAGAGTGTTCCTGCCTTCCTAGTCTATTGATTGATTGATTGATTGATTGATTGAGTGCCGTCAAGTTGGTGTTGACTCTTAGCGACCACATAGATAGATTATTTCCAGGATGATCTGTCTTTAACTTGGCCTTTAAGGTCTCACAGTGGTGCATTCATTGCTGTCGTAGTCGAGTCCATCCACCTTGCTGCTGGACGTCCTCCTCTTCTCTTTCCTTCAACTTTCCCTAGCGTTATGGACTTCTCAAGGGATCTGGATCTTCGCATAATGTGTCAGAAGTATGACTGTTTGAGCCGGGTCATTTGTGAAATGTGAAAATTCTGGATTGATTTGTTCTATGATCCATTTGTTTGTTTTCCTGGCTGACCATGGTATCTTCAAAAGTCTGCTCCAGCACCAAAGTTCAAAAGCGTCAATGCTTTTTCTATCTTGCTTCTTCAGAGTCCAGCTTTCACATCCATATAGTCAACTATTTTTTAAAAAAACTTTGGTTTAAGATGAAATTTCAGGTGCTGACAATTTGTACTCGTGCTCCAAAAAGCATGGAAGTTGCAAGTTTTGGTTATCACCTTAGCTTCTGCACCATATAAGCAGTAAAGACCTTGTACAGTCTTGCATATTATGCCGCCATTAGAGATGAGGCACAGAGCCAGCAGCAATATAAGCCTGCCCCAATGCAATGAGCAAACACTCTAAACTAAGGCAAAATTGATCCAAATGTTGTGGATCTGAAGCCATCCTAGGACCATCATTCAACCCCCTTGTGGAGGAACAAGGACATTCCTTTGATCTTATATTATTTTTTGTCTTGCATACCGCAGAAGCAAATAGTTGGTAAAAGTGAAAGTACTTTGAATGTTTTTGTTTTTGTGGGTAGGAAAATGTCTCCCTCTAATAGAATTAGAATTCTATTTTAATAGAATTAAAAGATGTGAAGTCCTTTTAAAAGGTCTGGCTGTTCCTGCAATGGGGAAGGAAAATACATATAAAAAATCAGAGGAGTGTCCTTTTCCCTCCACATAGGAGTGAAATGATGGTTCTAGGGAGGGCTTCAGATCCAGAACATTTTGTAAAGTTCTGGCTTGAAAAAAGCCAGTTTTCACCATTTCAGTCATTTTAAAGCAAAAATTCAAAAATTCACCAAAGTTCTGGCTCGAAAGAAGTCAGATTTCACAATTTTTAGCCATTTCTTACAAAATTTTCAAAAATTCACCAAAAAATCAGGGTATTGACCAATTCTCTTCAAATTCACTAAAGGGGGCTCTGACCTCCTTCCGCAAATGTTTGGAAAGTTTCAAAGCTCAGGACCAACTGGTGACTTTTGGTGATTCCCCCCCCCATTTCCCCATTGACAGTGGGTAAAATCTGAATTTAAGTGGGAATTTGGATTTGAATTCTGAATCTGATCCAATATCCAATATTGCCAGAACCCATCAAATCTGAATCCAGTATGGTCAAATTCAGATTGGGTCAAATCCAAATTTTCTGAATGTGCACAGGCCTAATATATATGAAATATCCAATATATAATATTCAAAATATGTAAACAAAAGAACTGAAAATTTCAAATTAATGTAAAGGAAAGAAGAAAGTTCAAATCCCAAACATGTGGATAGTTTTTATGTGATAAGATATTAACCAGAAACACTTCTAACTCCCCCAGTCTTCCCCAATGGCCCAGTCAAAGAATTGGATTGGAGTCTACAGACATCCATTCCTTTTCTACCTTTGGTTTACGTAAGTCATCATTTCTTGCAACAAGTTCTCTTCACTGTACCAATTATTTTCTTTTCCACATTGCTTCTTATAATAAATTTCAAAATGACAAAATGGTACTTTAACAGGTTCTCTCATGATGACTACAACCCACAGAACCTCTCTTTATTGCTTTGTAATGCCAGGTCTGTCCAAAATAAGTCTGAGATCATCCATGACTTGATCTTGGATGAAGATGCCGACATGGTGTACATTATGGAGACTTGGTCCAGAGAGGTTAGTGGCTCAGTTTGGTCCCAGCTCCTCCCAATGGGTTACTCCATGGTGGAGCAGGTAAGAGGATGTGTGCGGGAAGGTGGGGTCGCTGTGGTCTATAAGAATACTATTTCCCTTACCATGATCCCTGTCAGGGAGTTGGCCTATATTGAATGTGTGTTCCTAAGTATAGGGACCAAGGATAGATTGGGACTTCTGTTGATATACCGATCACCCTGTTGTCCAACTGAGTTCCTAACTGAGCTGACAGACCTGGTTGCGGAGTTGGCATTGGAGTGGACCAGGCTGTTGGTGGACCACAGCAGCAGGATTTGGCTGGGAGAACAGACTCTGGAGCTGGGCTGGAACGACAGCATACAGAGGAGTCTGGGCAGCTGGCAGACATGAGGGCTGAAGAGGCTGATCAGAAGGAAGCTGGAATTTCACCTCTGTTAAGAAGGCGTATCAAGAGAAATGCTCAATGGGAGACATGCAGGCACAAGATATCACAGGAGAGAAAATAGAAGTGCCGAGTCAGGAAAGCCAAATTGGCTGCTGGTTATCTTGAGCCCTATATTAAGCAGACTGTTATTGGCACAGATTGCTGTTAGCAACTTTCGCTTACCGCAGACTGTGTTCATATTTAAAATTCTTCAACCTTTCATGTTCCTGCCCTTGTTCTGTTCATTCCTTGCTCTGTTGTCCCTTGTTCTGTTCATTCCTTGCTATGTTGTTTTTTTCCAGTTATTACTCAGTTATCGTAGAGCAAGGTACCTAGTTTAGTTCAAGGGACTTTATTCTGTTTACTACTATTTTTCTTTGGTAGTATTTTTCATTTTTATTTGTGCAGCTTCGCTGGTACCCTTATTTCCAGACTTTCTGTTTACCTCACAGAAGTAGAGCTGAAGGGGTTGTTAATCTTGTCGGGTTAGCTGAGCCAACAGATTTACAGCAAGGGGTAAAAGAACCATTAGATTGGTCTGCCCGAGAAGGTTATTACCTGGTTTCTCAGGTTGAGGCTGTGGCCAGGAGTGCTTTTTATCAGCTTCAGCTGATATGCCAGATACATCCATTTCTGGAGGCAAATGACCTTAAAACAGTGGTACATATGGTGGTGACCTCTAAGCTTGACTACTGTAATGCACTCTACATGGGGCTGCCTTTGTACATAGTTTGGAAACTGCAATTGGTATAGAATGCGGCAGCCAGATTGGTCTCTGGGTTTACACGAAGGGGCCATATAACACTGATTCTAAAAGAACTGCACTGGCTGCTGCTATGTTTCTGAAAGGCAATACGAAGTGCTGATTATTACCTATAAAGCCCTTAATGGTTTAGGTCCAGGGTACTTAAGAGCACGCCTTCTCTGTCATGAACCCTGTTGCCTATTTAGATCATCTGTAGAGGTGCGGTTACAGTTGCCGCCAACTCATTTGTTGGCAACTTGGGACCAGGCCTTCTCTGTGGTTGCCCCAGAGCTTTGGAACGCTGAAATAAGAGCATCTCCTTCTCTGTTTTTAGGAGGTCCCTGAAGACATACCTATTTTCCCAGGCTTTTAACTGAAATCTTTTTTAAAAAAAATTTAATGTGTTTTTATCTATTGTGATTTTTATCTGTTTTATGAACTTTAAATGTTTTATATTTTATATTATGTTCTAATCTGTACATTGCCTAGATATTACTATATTAGGTGGTATAGAAATTCTATCATCATCATCATCATCATTATTACTATTATCACAGAAAATGAGGCAAAAATCCTTTGGGATTTTTGAATACAAACTGATAGACATTTAGTGCACAATATGCCAGATCTGACAGTTATCAAGAAGAATCGGGTTCTTATCATTGATATTGCTATCTCAGAGGATAGACGAGCCAGCCAAAAACAACTGGAAAAAATAACTAAATACAAGGACCTTCAGATTGAAATTGAGCAGCTCTGGAAAAAGAAGACAGTAGTGGTGCCAATAGTTGTTGGTGCCCTTGGTGCAGTACCAAAAGAACTTGAACACCATCTTAACACCTTGGGCATCGATAAAATTACAACACATCAGCTACAGAAGGCCACACTACTCGGGGCAGCACCAATAGGGGTGTGTCCGAACCGGTCTGGAAGCCATTGTAAAGGCCTCCGGACTTTCCAGACCGGTTCGGATCTGGCTGGTCCGGGTCCGGGTGGGGGGGTTCCTTTAAGGGCGGGGAGGGTTTACTTACCCCCCCTCCACTTGCCCCCGTCCAGCGCGCGTATTTAATGTAATAATTGGGGCAGCAGGATACTTCCCTGCTGCCCCTTGTCCCTCTGCAATGCCGCCAGCTTTGACTCACAGTTTTGAAAATAAATTACTGCTGCCCAGTGCCAATAATGAAGTTGAAGAAGAAGCCGGCCTCCACTTCGGCGCCTCTCCGCCCGGCGGCTCCCAACAGCCACTGAGAGCGGCTCTGCCATGGGTTGCATCACTTCCGGCTTCCATGCGACTTCCCCCGCATACAGAGTGGCAGAATGCAGCCACTCTGTATGTGGGGGAAAGTCGCATGGTAGCCGGAAGTGAGGGTTGCCGCGGCGCGTCCTCCATGGCAGAGCCGCTCTCAGTGGCTGCTGGGAGGCAGCGGCGGCTCCTGGGGGAGCCGCCGGGCGGAGAGGCGCCGAAGTGGAGGCCGGCTTCTTCTTCAACTTCATTATTGGCACTGGGCAGCAGTAATTTATTTTCAAAACTGTGAGTCAAAGCTGGCGGCATTGCAGAGGGACAAGGGGCAGCAGGGAAGTATCCTGCTGCCCCAATTATTACATTAAATACACGCGCTGGACGGGGGCAAGTGGCAGGGGGGTAAGTAAACCCTCCCCGCCCTTAAAGGAACCCACCCCACAGTGCCGGACCGCAGCTCTGCGGTTCCGTGCACACCCCTAAGCACCAATACTACAACGCTATCTTTAATTTTTCTTTAGTTATCCTAGACCCTTGGAAAGGGCCCGATAATTAAAGTACCAAATCCAGTCAAAAACATCTGGTAGACTCTGTGTAAATAGAAATAATAATAATGATGATAATAATAAATAATACCATAGGGGCCACAGAAATCACCATCAGCCAATTACCAAAAGCAACTTTACTGGGAACAGCCTATATTCTGCGACGATATCTATAACAATTGACAATAAAATTCAGCCATCCCAGGTCCTTGGGAAGGACTCGACGTCTGGATAAAACAAAACAGTCAATAACACCTGTCTGATTGTGTAAACAAAAATAAATAATAATAATACTTGCCTTTCAAGGAGATGTGGTTTGTTAAAAATTCAAGAAATCTGATCTCTGTTGTCATGTTCAGTTCAACCCATTTTGTCGTGCCATTAGAATCAGGCCTTGAGCACTCTGTGTAACATCTATTAGACTTGCTTCAGATTTCCTGCAACAGCAAGACAACCACCAAAACAAATAATTTTGTGAGTACCCAGTTGTGTGGGAAAATTGTTTTATTGGTTTATTATATTTCTCTTGTGATGGAACTCAGAGCAGCATGTATAGTTTCCTCACTCTATATTCCATCCAGGCATTGATCATATCCATATTTGCTTTAGTTTCAGCAAGTTTGCTTCATCATGTGCCTTCAGGTTATGCCCTGGGACCACTGTTTTGTGTGACATGGTATAGTCTTGCTGCTGCAGTTATTTCTGAAGTAGGCTATTAAATAAAGTAATTCCATCTGCATTTTAAAATTATAGCTTGATTATGACAATACGTCAATCTAAAGGGCGGAACCACCTTACCAACATTATCTAAGCAACAAGGTATATGAAATGCCTCTAAGTTCCTAGTCTCCACTGTAACGGTAATGCAGCCAGCCCTTCTTTAATTGGATTCACTTCATGGCAGCACAGATAGCATGGAAATGTTGTTAGTATTTACCTTTGACTTATCAGCTAATGCATATTAATATAGGCACTGACTGAACTCATCGTGATTTTTCTTTTTTCCTCTAGGCCTTATTTTATTATCAGTAGGTTTCAGTGGCACTGCTTTAGTAAAGTCATTCTGAGGTTTCTTTAGAATATTTTATATCAACTCCCACTCTGTCCATTATTTCAGGAGTTTATTAAACTACCAATAGCTGGCCTGTGATAGGATTAATGCCTTCTAGTTTAACTGTCGTTATTGGGTAATTGCCTGATGCAATAAGATACAACCATTTGTGATAACATATCCTGTAATGATGTAGGATAACTTAATGCCTCAGGTTTTCACATTTCACTTTTACATAACTGAAAATCTGGCTAGAGCAAGGAATGTTGTTGAAGCTCAAAAAATAAAATAAAAATTAAAATTCAAGGAGTTAATTGCCTTCTCTCGTCCCATCCATTGCTTCATTTCTTATTTAAATTTGGGTGGGCATAGGAAATAAATTGAATGCTTTGCAGATCAAGGAGTGCTTGTAGATAATACATTTCTCAGCTACTAAATGCTATTAATTGTTATTGTTTGTTAATCTGGTCTGTGACCGCAATAAACTTACTAATACTACTACATTTCTCTGTACAAAACAAATGGGATAGTGAAATTGTGTATTGTAGTTCAAGAAAATCCACACACTCTGTTTTTTTCACCTGGCTTTAAAACTGATGTTTTTAGAATGATGGAACTAAATATATTGCACCCTTACTGGTTGGCTTAGCAAATTATCAGTGAGCAATTTGAAAGTTCTTTTTAAAAGGCTAAGATAATTTCATCTAAGTGTGTTATTGAAATGCCAGTTTCCATTACCAGCAGCAGTCCTGACCAGGAAAATTGTGAAGGGTATTTTTCAGTGTAATAGCACAGGTGTTCCTGCTTCTCAGATTTGCCTTTTAAATTGCATTAAACTGGATATCAGTAAATCTTAGCAAAATATCTAGATTTTACCCTTTGTATGAAGCTTATGAAATTAACTGTTTCACTGTTATTATCAGGCCCATCCTAAGGGCGGGACAACCGGGGCGATCACACCAGGCCCCATGCTTGGACAGGCCCCACGGCGAGCAGGGTCAAGTGGCAGCGAATGGCAAGCAGCAGCGGTGAGCAGCAAGTGGCCTGCTCTCCACTCGCTCGGCAGCCTCACACAGCCTCAGCTCTCAACACATCAGGGGTGGAGGGAAGGGTTAGTCATGCTTTCTTCTGTGCCTGGCCCAGCACCAGCAGCCGCAGCCTCACAGGCTCTCCTCCTGCCCTTGTGCTCTTCCCCCGCTCAGCATTTGAATGGGAGAAGGCATGCCGAGCAGCAAGCCAGGAGGGAAAGCTGTGCTCCTGAAAAGCAAGTAAAAATCAGAAATCTTATCTGGTTGGTGTGTGTGTGTGAGATATTTGTTCCCCCTTTGCTTATGTCAGTGTATTTCTCTCTTCCCTGCTATGAATTAGTGCACCTTTGAAAGTCCGTGTGATTGATTTTTCACCATCCCCTCTCACCCCAACCCCAAGTATAGTACATGTGTGTGATAGAGAGAGTCTCCCACCCCCCGCAACACACACACACACTTTCTTTTCCGTCTTCTCTGTGTGAATGTGTGTGAGAGAGATTTTTGAACTTTAAAAAAAAAAAAAGTTTTTAGGTGCTAAGTGAAAGCCAAAACTCATACAAAGTTGTAAGAAACCCTCCCCTCCCACACACCTCTTGTGAGGTAATTAGTAACTACAAAAAGTATTACAAGTTTTAAAAATAAATAATAGTAGGGAAGAAAAATGTTCTAACAAAATTGATATATTTCTGTTTTTTGTTCCCCTGCCTTTTGGTTAGTTATGTACTTGTTTTTGAGGATACTAAACTGTTTATAGCCTTAATCTAGGGTGTGTGTGTGTGGGTGTGGGTGTGTTCCTTATGTTTTTGCCCTATATTATTAAAATATACTGCTTTGTTTAGTAACAAAGATCTAAAAATGGCTTACATATACATGAGAAAATTGTTCTTTATCCCAATGTTTTTCCTAATAATATTTACTGACTATTATTTTGCTTTATGCTTGTAAGAATATATAAATAACTTACATACTGTGTCTTTTATAAACTTGTAATGGACTAACATATCCTGGCTTCTTGAAAGTAGCTTCATAAATTGCTAAAACGAACATTAAACATTTTCCCCTCCTCCGTCACCAAAAGTACATCTTTTTTTATCTACTTGCTGCAAAATAAGGCTTTGCATATCAGATCATAGGAAAGTCTCTTTTAAAGCTCTCTTGGCCTGAAATTCTTATCTGTAAATCCTAATAAATTGGGGTAACTCCATGTATTCCATTCTGTTGTCCTGTTTGAAATCAGATTAGTGGATATATAAATCTAAATTGATTGCAAACTTGTGGCTTTTCCTTTTGCTTTACATATACTGGAATTACTTTAAACTGTAAACCCAGGTCTATCAAACCCAGGTATATGTTCAATTTCCCAGCAGAGTATCTACACTTGTACCATTCTTCTGCCATATGAAAACATGTGAGAAACCTCTCGGAAGTATGCATCGAGTTATTTTTAGTGCTTCTCATTTCTTATGCTGGAAGCATAGGGCTACCTCTGGGTCATTTGGGTGTTCTTTGTGTCCATATTTTGCCAGCCCTCAAAATTAAATTCCTTTCTTACTTCTCCTCATGTAGTATCCAGTGTTCTTTCTAACATAGATTCCCAAATGTTGTTGATTACAACTCCCAGAATCCGCAGCTGCAATGGCTTTTGCTTGGGAATTATGGGACTTGTAATCAACAACATCTGGGACTCCCTGTTAGAGGGAACACTGGCTGGTATCCAGAGTCCTTGGAGCAACTTTGGTAAGTTTCAGGCCCCTTTTCTGGGTGTGGTAGCTTTAAATTATAACTCCCAAGACTGCATGCTTGGGAATAAATGGTTTGTGTATGTATGTATGTGTAAGAGAGAGAGTGCACACATAGGGATAGGAACATTGCAAGGGTTGTATTTATGCATATATCAGGTCACAGTTGTAGGCATAAATGTTAGAAATGTTTATGAGCTAGGGGAATATGTGTGCACAAGTAAGTGTGTGATGTAATATTATATGCGTAGAAGGGAAGAAAGGGCATTCTATGAAAGAAAGGGCATCTTGTCTTCATCATGTCATTAAAGTTTTCCTGTAACAGTAGGGCTGGACCAAAGAAGACAGGGAGCAAGGGGGCCTCCCTTCATTTTTTGTCCCTAGGCCCATTCCAGCTTTGATCTAGCTTTAGCTACCACAGCTCATCATCAATTTCCTGCTTGTAATACACCCCTAAAATTCACTCAGCTAAAAGTTGAAAAAAAGAAAAGAAAGAAATGTGTGTAAAGAGACTATCTCAGATCCATGTGATCTCTGTACTTCAGTGTGGGGGTGGGGGCGGGGCCATCCAGCTTTGAGTTAAGTGTTGGGAATCCAAGTGTCTTCTTTCAAATGAAATTTGTATTGCAAGAGAATTCAAGTTTTGAATTTAACTGTGTTTGTGTATGTTTGTGTCTGTGTTTTACATATTCGGCATATTAGATTAAAATGTTAAGGGGCCCCCACATGTGCCAATTCACCGCTAGCCCCAAGTCCTACTAGGGACAGCCCTGGCTATTATAGTGGCATTTTCAAAGCTAAAATCAGTGTAGATTTACCATTTAAACACACACACACACACACACACAGAGTGAGAGAGAGAGAGAGCACGCAATTGTTTATTTAACAAACCAGGAATGGTGTCCTGGACTATCACCAACATTTTGTTTGTTTAGCTCTATCTTTTTTGGGGCCCTGCCCCACCATGAAATGCCAGATTCTGTCCAAGCTTGTTTTGTAATGTCCTGTTGAGGTCCAGGTGTCACCTGGTGAGTGTTAATAGAACTGCCCTGGGGTGATTGGTAAACACCCCAAAAATTACATTTGGGCTTTGTGTGTGGAAATTAGCCGGCGATTCTGTTGATGCCCTGGTGAAGAACTGAGGCAACAAATTCACCAGGGCAGTAGACACAGTTACTCCTAAGCATCCGCTCCGACCCACTTCGAAATTGGCCCCTTGGTATACGGGAGATCTACGAGGGCAGAAGCGGCAAGGTAGGCGACTGGAGCGCAAGTGGTAAAAGACTCAACTCGAATCTGACAGATTACGACATAGAGCACATTTAAAGATCTATGCTCAGGCAATATGTGTGGAAAAGAAGTGGCTCTTTTCTGCCCGTATTGCATCTGTGAGTTCACATCCAGTGGAGTTGGTCATGGTTTTGAGGGGGCTTGTACATGCCCCCCTTCCTTGAATCAGAATTTTGAGCCATCAGTTACATGCTATGATGTTTTTAATGAGTTCTTTGTAGACAAAATCTCTCATATTCAGGCCGACTTAGATGGAGACTCCACAATTATTGTGGTATCTGAATTGGAAGTGTCCAGTAACTCCTCTTATATGGTTTGGCTGGATCAGTTTCAGTTTGTGACTCCTGAGGATGTGGACAAGCTGCTTGGAGTGATGAGGCTTACCACTTGTTCTCTTGACCCTTGTCCAACATGGCTTCTTCTATCTAGCAGGGAGGCTGTTGTAGGAGGCCTGGTAGAAATCATAAATGCTTCCCTGAGGGAGGGCAGGACACCTCCTTGTCTTAAGGAGGAATTATTAGACCTATTCTAAAGAAGCCTACATTAGATCCCTCAGAGTTGAGCAACTATAGGTCTGTCTCCAACCTCACATGGCTGGGCAAGGTAATTGAGAGGGTGGTGGGCTCTCAGCTCCAGATGGTTTTGGAGGAAATGGGATTATCATCTAGACCCATTTCAAACTGGCTTTGGGGCAGGCTATGGGGTGGAGATTGCCCTGGTCATCCTGATGGATGATCACCAATTGGGAACTGACAGAAGTGGTGTGACTCTGTAGGTCTTCTTGGATCTCTCAGTGGCTTTTGATACTATCAACCATAGTATCCTTCTGAAATGTCTGAGAGTGTTGGGGGTGGGAGGCACTGTCTTACTGTGGTTCCACTCCTACCTTTCAGACAGATTCCAGTTGTCAATTGGAGACTGTTGCTCTTCAAAACCTGAGCTTATGTGTGGTGTCCCTCAGGGCTCCATATTGTCTCCAATGCTCTTTAACATCTACATGAAACTGCCCGGATAAATCATCAGGGGATTTGGAGCTGGGTGTTACCAGTATGCTGATGACACCCAGATCTACTTATCCATGTCAACATCAACAGGAGACGGCATAACCTCCCTAAATGCCTGCCTAGAAGCAGTAGTGGGCAGGATGATGGAGAATAAATGGAGACTGAATCCAGATAAGATGGAAGTACTTATTGTGTGGGGTCAGAACTCCAGAGATGATTTTGATCTGCCTGTTCTAGATGGAGTCACACTTCCCCAAAAGGAACAGGTTCGCAGTCTGGGGGTACTTCTGGATTCACACCTCTCCCTGGTATCTCAGGTTGAGGGGGTGGCCAGAGGGGGCTTTCTATCAGCTTCAGCTGATATGCCAGCTGCACCCATTTCTTGTGATGGACGACCTCAAAACAGTGGTACATATGTTGGTAACCTCCAGACTTGATTTCTGCAATGCAGTCCATGCGCAGCTGCCTTTGTACATAGTTTGGAAACACCAGTTGGTACAGAATGCAGCAGCCAGTCTCTGGGTCATCTTGGAGAGACCACATCACCCCTTTGTTGATAGAACTACACTGAATGCCAATAGGTTTCCAGGCAAAATACAAAGTGCTGGTTATAACCTATAAAGCCCTAAATGGGTTAGGCCCATGGTATTTAAGAGAACTTCTTCTTCATTATGAGCCCCACCACCCATTGAGGTTGTCTGGAGAGGTCTGTCTCCAGTTGCTGCCAGCTTGGCTGGTGGGCACACGGGAATGGGTCTTCTCAGTTACTGCCCCAAGATTATGGAATGCAGTCTCTACTGAAATATGATCCTCCCCGCTTCTGACAATTTTTTAAAAGCATTTGAAAACCCACCTCTTCACCCAAGCTTTTTCAGCTTTTAAAAATCTTTAGTTTTAATCTGTTTTTGATATTTAGATTGCCTATAAGATATTCATTCATTTATTTATTTATTTCATTTTATTTCTATACCGCCCTGGCTCTGGGAGGTTTACACAGAGAAATAATAAATAAATAAGATAAGATGGATCCCTGTCTCCAAAGGACTCACAATCTAAAAAGAAACATAAGATAGACACCAGCAACAGTCACTGGAGGTACTGTGCTGGGGTGGATAGGGCCAGTTACTCTCCCCCCTGCTAAATAAAGAGAATCACCACATTAAAAGGTGCCTCTTTGCCAAGTTAGCAGGGGTATGTTTTAACTTGTTTTATGTTACCGTTAACCGCCCAGAGATGAAAGTTTGGGATGGTGTAAAATTTTGACAAACAAACAAATATTCTGAGCACAAGTTGCTTTCGAAACACAGAAGCAGCTGAGCAAGCATAGCTAACCATTTCCTACCCATTCCGAGACTAACAGAAAGCAATACCAATATTTCCTAGGGAAGGCTTTTAGCTCTGCAGGCTGAGAGAACAGAGTAGGTGGAGTCTGATGAAAGGAGTCCGACGCAGATGCGTAACCAGGGTGGGGCAGGCAGGGCACGTGCCCTAGGCACCAGTTGCAGGAGGGCGCAAAGTGCCTGCCATGCCCACCCCCAATCACCACAGTTGTGTGTGTGTTTTAGGGGTTTTAGGGTTTGTTTTTTTTAAATCCCAGCCCCAGCTGGGCGCCTGCTGCCGCCCCCACTCACGCAGCCGCGACAACAGAGAGTCCTGGGCGGAGAGCCTGCACCCTGCCCCCAGCCTCCCTGAGCACTGACTTTCTGGTTATATTCAGGGAGTGTTTGCTGCCTGAAAGCCTCTATTCCCCTTTCTCTTCCTCCAGAGAGGGAAAGAAAGGGAAAACAGATGCTTTCAGGCAGCAAGCCTGCCCTGAAATGAGACTGAAGAACTCGCTCCGGCTATGTAGAGCTTGAGGCCATGCCCCCTTTGCATGTGATGTCATCACATGATACATCACGTGCAAAGGGGGCATGGCCTCAAGCTCTAAAGAGCCGGAGGTAGCTTTTCAGAGCAGGCTTGCTGCATGAAAACAGCTCTTCACTCGAAGGTGTGGTCCTTATTCAGTAAGCAACATTCTGCAGGTAACTCCTCTCCCCATCCTGCTCAGATCCCATCTTCCTTTCTTTGGGTGGGCTTTTCTCTGTTGTTAAAGGGGAGGGGTGGGGAGGAGAATAGGTACTTAGCTGTGCTGGCTTGCCTTTCCAGCAGCACCAGTTTGTTAAAAATTGATTTTGTGATTTAAGTCTTGTCTTTTTGAAGAGTTGACTATTAAAATGTGCAGTAAATCATGTGTAATGGGAAAAGGCTTGTAATTGTAAATGTAAGTGAAAAAGATTGTTTTACATCTGAAAGTTGAAGACATTTTCTAGAACTTACAATAAGTTTTTCATTTACTGCCAGGCATGCACACTATGTAGAAACAGACTTGTATTAATGTGCATAAACAATGCAGTCACCAAAAGAAACCTTAAAAAGCTTAATATGCAGAGACTGCTTCTATGAGGCGGATGAATACAAGTGTAATTGATGGATTTCTTTGTGACTTTTCCTGAGAGCCAGCATAGTATAGTGGTTAGAGTGTTGGACTAGGACTGGGAAGACCTGAGTTTGAATCCTCATTCAACCATGAATCTCACTGGATGACTTTGAGCCAGTCATGTATCTCTCAGCCTAACCTACCTCACAGGGATGTTGTGAGGATAAAAAAACCCCATGTATACCACTCTGAGCTCCTTGGAAGAAGAGAGGGATAGAAGTGTAAATTTAAATTTTAAAAATGGGCACATGGATAAACAAAATCTCTCTCCCTATTCTGTTTGCTCTGATGTATTGGAAGGGGAAAGGAGGGGACAGTTTGATTAACATTCCAGAATTGTTCATAAGTGTACCCCTTAAGAATTAATTTATTAGTTTCTCTCTCTTCCTTGCCCTAACCTTGAGATTCCTCAGCAATAGCCCTGCCTGCTCATTTTGTGTATCTTACTATTAAGATGGAGTGGGGGTTTTGTTTGTTTTTATTGCATGTTGTACCTGTATGTGCATGTAGGCTGACTTGTGTTTTGGAGGAGGTGCTGAGGCTGTAAGGCTCCACTCTGAATGCAGGTGTGCACACACTGCCTTTATAGTGGTTAGAGTGCTGGATTAGTACCCTAGTTCAAATCCCCATTCAGCCATGAGACTTGCTGGGTGCCTCTGGGCCAGTCACTTCTCTCTCAGCCTAACCTACTCCACAGGGTTACTGTGAGGAGAAACTTATGTACACTGTTCTGGGCTGCTTGGAAGAAGAGTGGGATATAAAAAATGTGAATGTTGCTGCTTGCTGGCAGATAGCAGCTGGGGTGGGGTGGGTGGGCAGGGGGTTGCTAATACACACTGCTGGATTTGGAATGCAATGAACATGCTGATCAGGGAATGTAAGGACTACATCCAGTCTCCAGTACCTCTCTGAATAGCTGATAGGTGTGATTCCTGCTTTCTGAAGGAGGCTATATCTGTGCTGCCTCAGCAATTTGCATCAGTGAATAGGTATGTGCACGGAACCACAGAAGCATGGTCCGGCACTGAGGGGACTGTCACTTTAAGCGGGTGGTGGGGTGGTAGTACTTAGCCCCCCCACCCCCGGCCACTCTTCCCCCTCCGGCGCTGGTGCTTTAAAAAATCTTCTTGGGGCAGCAGAGTTCCTCCCTGCCGCCCCTGCCCCTGTCGTTGTCCTTCTAAGCTTGAAACGATGAAGGGTTAGCGGCATTAATACGCCCTTTGTGGTGCACGTGCTCATCTGTGCCGCTGGCGCGCGCGCAACATGACATATGCGGCGTGTGTGCCCCAGCAGCAAAGACAAGCGCGTGCGCTGCGAAGGGCGCATGTGCTCCGCTAGCTCTTCATCGTTTTAAGCTTAGAAGGACAACGACGGGAGCAGGGGCAGCAGGGAGGAACTCTTTTCAGTTAGTGCCATAATTTGTTAATTAAAAGATTAACAAGCTTGACTTTTATTTTTGAGCTGATATTATGGTGAAGTTATCTGAAAGAGGGTGTCAGATATTTGGAGGGGTGGGGCAGCTCAATTTCAGTGCTTGCCCTAGGCGCTCTTTTCCCTAGATACGCCTCTGGTCCGACGTGGTGGGGTGAAGTATTGGAAGGACGGTTTTAACTACTAATCAAGTTAAATAGTCGGAGGGGAAAGACAACATTTTTAGAAGGCAGAAGGGAGGCAATCTGATAGTAATTGGAACTCTTCACCTGATCAGTTTCATGTCGGTTGTATTAAAAACAAAGATCCCACCATGTGTGTGCTCGCACAGAGCGTGTCGTGTAAACTTGGGATTTTTAAGTGATCTCCAGTTGGCAAAATGTTGAGCCACGATCTGTAATCTAAGATCTGAAATAGGCCTTTTCCTTCTTGGCTCCATGTTGAGTTGGTGCGTTGCCAATCAAAAATTCCTGAGATCACACAGCACACTCCACCCATTGTACACCTAAGCAAAGGGAAGATGGACTAACATGACATACAGAAAAGAGTGAATAGGGGATGGAAGTGGAAATGGAGGATTTCCCCCCACTGTGGATGTAGCATTACCTGAGGTGGGGCGGGGGTTAGGAAAGGACTCTTGTGAAGTGTTGGAGCTGTGGGAGGGAAAGAGAAGGCAAAACTTGGAGAGTGGAGCTATGAGGTGCCCCATAACATCAGATAATTCTCATTCATGAATGCCCATTTCTCATGTTCCTTTTGGCTTTCCCCAGCTCTCATATAACTGTGATGCTATGGAGTTGTCCACAAGGCCTCTGGAGCCATTCCCTCTACAAGAGCCTCACGTATGTCTGCTTTTGTAAGAGAGAGCAGCAGGCCAGTACTGAACTGATGGTCAAAAACATCAAAGGGACTTTTCAGCTCTGGTTTTGTTATCAAAGGATAGAATGCAAGCCACAAGGGGGAGAGATGGGGTTGGGAAAGGGATTTCAACACAGACTATACAATACTGCCATTATGGCTGCTGTGGCAATGAGCTGTTGCTGGACTTCATCTCTGTGGGGAGTGGAATGGGAGTGGTGAAAGGGCAAAGAAAGAGAACAGCAGCTTTGTCAAAAGCAGGGCTGTATTTCCTGAGAATGGGGTTGAGTTTAAAATGGGGAGTCACTCCTAACACTAATTAGCAGAGTTGTTGATTGATGAGTCCTCTGTGATGTTTTGCTTCAGGTTAAAATCAAAAGGATGATCTATCTGCATTGGTTTGCATGCATTTGTTGGGCAGTAGTCCTTAATTGCCTTCGTTAAAAGCCTCTTGTTTTAAAAAGAAAGGTGAATCCTTTCAGCAACTTTGTTTTTAGGCCAATAATTGATTGATGATTTGCTAGGCAGACTAGAGGAGTTTTTGAGCTGGTACTAGTGAGTCATGCAGCCTTGAGTGGCCATTTCTGCAGTTACTCTGAGCTCTGTGAGCCGAAGTCAAAGAAACAAACTACAGTTTAATCTGAGGGTGGGTTCAGATTCAAAATGGAATTCAAGTTATGCTTAATTAAGATACATAAGCCAACTTCAAACTTAGAGTTCAGATCTAGTTCAGAATAAACCACAGTTAGTGTCATGGCATGGGTTCAGATGATAAAAGTAATCTAGATTACTTGAAATAAATCAATGTTCCATGTGACATTTGGACCAGCCCTATAGCGCAAAAGGCTTTAAGTCCAATATACTTAAATTCTTCTCCCTAATGGGTGTTTGTTCCTTATTTAAAAAAAAAAAAGTTGCACGCAAACAACCTAATTTCACAAAATGTTATGAGTATTTCCTTACTGATACCCCTTTAGCTTCTTGTCTGGCCTTATCTATTTTTTAGCTCTGCAGGCTTTCTGTACAGGAACCTGTGGAACGTCAAACCAATTTCCTAATGCCAGAAAGTTTCCTTTCCCCCCCTTTCCTGTACACTCTTTGATTCAGTTATCTGTGTGGCCTGAGCAAAGTGACATCAGCCCCTCTTCTCTTTTCCCCTTTTCTCCTTTCCCTTCCCCCAAAAGGCTCCTTTGTGATGTTTTAAAAGATGTCTTAAGAGCCAGTGTGGTGTAGTGGTTAGAATGTTGTATTAGAACTGGGGAGACATGAGTTCAAATCCCTATTCAGCCATGAAACTTACTGGGTGACTCTGGGCTCAGTCACTTAGCTCTCAGCCTAACCTACTTCACGGGGTTGTTGTGAGAATAAATATAATCATGTACACCACTCTGGGCTCCATGCAGGAAGAGTTGGATATAAATGTAAAAGTAAATAAATCACCTCCCACATTTACATGGCAAGACTCCTCCCCTTTAACAACTTTCAGTGGAACTTTAACCACTTCCACATGTTCATACATCACAAATCCCTATTATTTATTCTCCTCTTCTGACAGCATGTTTCAAAAAAGGGCTTCTCTGAATCCTTTGTATGGCCTGTTCCTTCAGGGTGATCCCAGTGTCAACATTGCAAAACCATGAGAATTAGAGATTAGAGGGCAAATTCTTCCCTTTTCACCTGGGACATACTTCGAAATGAACTAATTTCTCCCCTTGACAATTGGGGGGAAACTGGATTGGCATAGAAATTGAACCCACTCTTTGTCAGTCCCCTTCTTGCCAACCCCCCCCAACCCTTCCCTGTTTTCTTTTTGCATATCTATTGTTGTCGGCGGCAATTGCACAAGAGCAATTGCACTCAGAGAGGATGGAAGGGTTCTCCTCCCCCACCACCACCACCAATGCATCCAGAGGAAAGCAGCAACAATGCACTGGCAATGAGGAGGATTATTTTTTCCTGTTCCTCCTCATTACTCTTATATTCAGGAGAAAATGTGCCGTAGCCCTTGGGAAGACTCCAGTTTGAAAGGGTCGCCCTTTTTCTTTTGACATGGCTTCTCTCTGCTTGAGTTTTGAGAAATTCATCAACTTCTGTAGTGAGAATAATACACCTTTGTTGTTTGTCTCACCCCATATACATTCTCTGGGTTGGCATAGAAATTTGGTCTTGATTCTGTATCAGACAATTCTGTACAATAACTCACTGTCAAGAGGCAGAGCCACCATTGCTCAAAGAATCCGGGCTGCCACACTCAGGGACTGTGCCTCGCACCCCAGCCATGCCCCTTGTGTCTGACATCAGATGCAAGGGGCATGGCTAGGGTGGGGGGGTCACCGGCGGCAGGCTGAACGGGGGCTGCCACTGGCCTTCCTCTGCTCACTATTAAGAGCTAGTTGCAGGATTATCAAGTTGGAATCCTTGTACCACAGCATCAAAATTACTTGGCTTTTGTTCAGAACTCTTCCATTGGGGCACGGAATGTAAAACGTCATCTAGACAAACTGAGAGTAAAGGAATCCCACATGAACTCCTTCAGAGGAGAGGAGAGAACATACAGGAATCCACCCCTGTAATTATTAGAACTTTTTGCGGGGGGAGGGGTTGTGAGCTGTCTGATCATTACTTTTTAAGAAAGTTGATAGGTCGGAAAATATATGTGAGCAGAAGTGCGAAGGGCGTACAGAGCAAGACTGAACTGAACAGATACACAGAAGAAATGTGTGAATTGACCCAGAGTAATAGCAGTACATTTTATATCCATTAGGTGAATTAGAGTGCTGCTGTGTAGGTGTTCCATGGCAAATGTCTGCCCAAGAGATAAACAAAGCTGTATTTAAGAGCAATGTAAAAATAGTATGACTCTTACTGGAGATAACCTATGGGGAGCTGAAGTTAGACTTGATGATGTTCTGTAAGCCGCTTTTGTACCAAAACTAATGGTCAAGAAGAGGTGAAGGCTGTGCACTGGAGAACATTTCTTTCTTTCCATTCCAGCATCGAGGCCGTAGCAGTTGTACTCACTGCAGGGGAAGGCAAGACCATGTCCATAATCATAACCAGCCTTAGATTGGTTATGAATATCCTCACACCCTGGTGTAAGATTGCTATAATGTTGACACCGGAAGGAGGGGATACTGTAGCCCCATTCAGGGAATTGTGATGCTACACCCTGGTACAGCATCCACAAGAGCACATCTGAAAGCCCTACTCCCCATGCTGACATGCTTTGACCCTATTCCCACTCAACGTGAGAATGCCTTATGAACTATGGACCCAGTGTTTGCAATCATAGGGAGAATCTTTTCCTAAGTGCAGCATTTGTCTCATGGGGAACAGGGTTTCCATTTGTGTCAGTATTGGGGCATGGCTTACAGGCTAGGTTACAGCATCCGTGGTATAATAAGGCTTGTGTATGTGCAACTAGCTGGTGTGAGTAGCAAGTGTATGGATATCTGTGCTGGTGCTTAGAACAGGTAGGAGCATATTGTATCCCCTCATTCCCGTCCCCCGCCACCGCCTTCATCTCAGCTGAAAAATGTTGATGATGAAAATAGGAGTCAAGATGCTTTACTGCCTAGGGATTCTATTAATAAAATGTAATTCAACACTAAAAGCTTAAAGTTCAATAAAATATATTTCTTTCCCAAATAAAGTTATAGAGTGCAGGTTAATATTTTTACTATTTTCACCTTTTAAATATTTACTGGATATGGCTCTTCATATTTCAAATGAATTTATTCCCAGTGTGTACTCTAAACCTTGTTTTAATACATATGGAATGCAAAAGGCTGAGATATATGGTGTTAAAAAGAGAGAGATTGCACATTGTTAATTAAGGCCAGATTTTGAAGAGGGGCTGAATCTATCTCCTTTGCTGTTTCAGTGAGACCTGAAGGTGCTCTGGACATTCTCCAATATGACTCGGAGCTGGCTGGAAATGGAAGTTCAATTTATATTAATGAGGAAAATTATCCTTTGTGCAGTACATCAAGTTGATAATCTGTAAATTTATAGAGTACACTGTGGGCAGATACAAATCTGAGGGCTATCAAAATAGTTGTCTGTTTTCCCAGTGGCACAGAATGGGAAATGAAAAACAGGGTGGGGGAGCGGGAGCTGATTCATAGAGGGTTGTATGCTATATATCTGTTGTTAATATTTTCAATTTTCAATGTTAACTGGTAATAATCAATGAGATCACACTAAAACAGAGTGGTGCTGTAGTGCACATAGGGTGCCAACCACCCCCAAACTCACAAGCCCATGGAGCACTGGGTTTTGTTGTTTCTGAGGTGTTCTGAGGGTAGATTCTCTGAGGGTAGATTCTCTGAGAATCTACCCTCAGAACACCTCAGAAACAACAAAACCCAGTGCCCCATGGGCTTGTGAGTTTGGGGGTGGTTGGCACCCTACGTGCACTACAGCGCCACTCGCTCTGGGCCACCCTGGTGCCCCCCTAGTGGAGTTATGGGGCTGCTGAAATCCCCATTATTCCCTATGGGGAGAAAGCTTAAAGACGCACAAAATTCAGAAATTCTTTTAAAAATCACCCCTTTGCCCAAATTATTTGAAATCTGGATGGTAGCAGGCACCCATTGGGGCACTACCTCCTGACCCACTATTCTGCCCCCCAAAAGCCCTTTTCTACCCCAAATTTGCCACAAAGACATGCCAACTTCAAAAATTCTTTAAAAATCACCCCTTTGCCCAATTTCTTTAAATCCTAGGTGGTAACTTCCACCCACCACAACCAACTCTGGGCCACTCTGGTGCCACTCCACCAGGGAATTATAACTAAGGCTGCTGAAATCCCCATTATTCCCAATGGGAAAAAGCTTAAAGACATGTAAACTTCAAAAATTCTTTAAATATCACCCCTTCATCCAATTTCTTTGAAATTTGGGTGGTAGCTTCCACTCATTGGGCACTACCACTCAACCCACTTTGGCCACAAAATAGAGATCTGAATCTCTGTATTTTTCAGATCCAAATCGGGGGTTATTTGTTTTGTACCCGAATCTGGGCAATTGAGGACAGGGGTGATTTGTTTTGTCTACTGATCACCTGACTTGGCCAGATACAAGTACAAATTGTTTTGTACCCGAATTGTTTTGTACATCCCTAGTAGACAATACTGACCTAGATGGACCAATGGTCTGATTCGGTAGAAGGCAACTTCCTATGTTCCAGATTTCACCCCATAAGTAGTACTTTTTGATGATGCACAGATAGACAAGTAACCAGGATTTTATTTATTTGTTTGATTTTCGTATTTCTATACCTCCCCATATAAAATCTCCTGGTGGTATACAAATTAAAAGTACGAACAACAATTAAAACATTAAATCATGTCAAACAATTTAAAATAACTATCAATAAAAGTTTTAAAAGGTTATGAACTAAAAGCCTGACAAAATAGGTGTGTTTTCAGATGTCACCTTAAGAAAACCAGAGATGGGGAGGTTCTGGTTACCTTAGGGAGCATGTTTCAGAGCCCTGGGGCAATCCTAGAGAAGGCCTGGGTACTTTCCAGACCACAAGCTTTAGCATGGGAGGAAGTGTTGTAAGCTATGACAGCTTGGTAGTATTGTTTTCAAAATATACTACAAAACATTTACTGCACGTACTAAGATCTAGAAGTCAGCATGGGCTAGGCTTTTCTGTGTTCAATCCTGTATTAGTCTCTTGGCTCAGAAGGCAGTCAATATTGGGGCCGATCCACCCCTTAAAGTGGGCTAAGTGCCCTGCTTAGGGCACAAAGCTGGCAGGTGCGGATTATCGTCCTACGCTCCCTCCTTGCAGCCAGGTGATGGGGAACACCTGCCTGCCCACCCGCCTCCTCACTGCCATTTTTGCGATGAGTGGAGAAGGAGAGGAGGCAGCGAGGAGATTGGGTGTTGCCCTTCAGTGGGGAACACAAGCGGGCGGGTGTTCACCATCATTCTCTTTGCTGCCACCACAAGGTGGCAGGTAGCATCTGCAAGGAGGGCAGATGCCCACTCTTCAGCACCCACCTGGCACCCACCCTCCTGCCCACTGCCTTCTATGGCCAGGAGGGCACTCAGACAGGTGACAGGGTAGTGAGGGGTGCCCAGGTAGGTGACAGGGGCAGGTTGCTGGCACTTGGGCCCCCACCCTCCAACACCTGGGCCAGCCCAAGTCAATATCATTTTTTTAAAGCCAATCTTTAAAAAAAACCAAAACAAAAAAAAACAACAGCAGCAAGCTGGGAAGGATATCTTATAAGCAGTCCTGACTCTTTGGAATAGAGCAGGAAAGAAACCAAAATAAGATATGAATAACAGTGAGTATTGGAGATTCTTGATTGAGTGTTGGCTTCTGTGATGTGTAGTTTCAAGTGGAATTATTTGTTTCAGTCATGACAATGGCACAGATTGACAATGAGTGTATGGACTGGAATATTGGCAGCAGACTGAGTTAACATCAGGAACTGAATCACAGCTACTTAACTGTGGATAGCTGGAGGGAGGTGTTCTGAACTATCGGGTTTGAATTTAATTTTTACATACGTTTTGAAAATAGACTGCTCTTTCCATATGACACTCTGCTGCCTTCTGTGAACAGCCAAGCATTCTAAATATTAGAGTTTGTGATGGAATCAGTGGGCTCACTTTGCTTGAGCATTTGTGCTTTGCAATGCTCTTCCTCTAATTGCTCAAATGCTTTCAGCTGTCCCCATCTCAGTCATCCCATTTTGAAATGGTGACTCACCAATGAGGTTGGTAGAACACAGTATGTGAGGGTCTAAATCCTTTACAGATGACAAGGCATATGTTGAGGCTGTTTAATTAGTCCTATTCTGTGTTGCTTATTGGAGATTTGCCTTAGGAATTTTAGTTATTTTTGTGAGATGAGCTGATATATCATACTTGCCTGGGGGCCTTTTTAGGCTGTCATATTGTTTGGTGCTGTCAGTTTGCATTGCATTAACTGTCCTGCTCTAATTTTCATTCCTATCAAATTGCTAACTCCAATCTCTCCCTCGGTGTTCATAACCCTCTGGCAATATCAGTAAGCCTTTTTAAGGCTGACTGTATGCAGCCATGTTTTAAGATTACTTGTCTTTCAATAGCTTTTCCACAATTCTGCACCACAGAGGCTGCTAGTTCCATTCTGGGTTGCTGCCTCTGCAGATAAAATAATAAAATTAAGCACCTGTGACCCAAAGAAAATAGAGAACAAATTCATTTTATTTGGGGTGATTCTCATGCACAGTCTACCATTTTGCATCAATGTGGAAGCATGCCATTGAAATTTGTGCGGTTCCAACAGGAAAAGCTCAAGAGCAGCCAGCAAAATTATTTAAGCTCATAGAGTTCCTCCATATGTTTATAGGTTTACCAAGTGTTCATTGAGTGAGCCTTTGGAATACTTGTTAATTAGCCAAGTGAGGAAAGCGAGAGACTGGTAAAGTTCAGAACACCACAAGGCCTTTCACACAAGCATTTGGGGGTGGTTGGAGGGGGAAAGAGCTCCTACCCTGGTCCTGACAGAAAGGCAGAGCCCCCAACAAACACACACAAGTAACGCAGCTGCGATCTCTATTTTAGAATTCTGGGAGCTGAGTCCTCTGAGGATTGAAACAGCTATCACAGAATGTAGTGTGCTGTCTGGAGACTGGAGAAGATCTCCTCCATTACAGCATTAGCTGCCCTCTGATTTGGCCGCAAAGAGGTTGGAGACAAGCCCAGTCCTAATGAGGCCATTGCTAGGAAAGGATGCTTTTCATATGCTTTGCAGAGAAGCAATTCACAGATTTGTTTGTTTGTTTCTTTTGTTTGAAATATTTATACCCTGCCCCTCCAGTACACTACTGCTCAGGGCAGCTCACAACAATAAAATAGATACAATGTAAAATAAAAGTAATAAAATTAACCAAGTTAAAAGTCAGGCTAAAATCAAAATCAGAATTAAGTTTCAAATTAAATGTTATTTTAAAAGCTAAAAATTTAAAAGCTAAAAAACCTACCAGATATAACCAAAGATGGAGCATTAACAAGCCTCTTTTAAAAGATGTGTTTTTAGTTGATTTTTAAAAAACACTGAGGGTGGGAACATGGTGAAGCTCTTCAGGGAGGGCGTTCCAAAGCTGAGGGGCCACAACTGAAAAGGTCCTGTTTCTAGTCTCTGCCAACCGGATCTCTGTTAGTGGCAGTGCCATGAGCAGGGCCTGAGATGATGAGTGGAGGGCCCTGGCATGTTCATATAGGCAAATGCGGTCTGACAGGTACCCCTTCCCAAGTCATGTAGAGCTTTAAAGGTCAAGAGTAGCATCTTGAATCTAGCCCGGAAGCAGACTGGTAACCAATGAAGCTGCCACAGGAAGGGTGTGACACTCGTGAAGCGACTTGCACCCAGGAGCATCTTTGCAGCAGCATTCTGGACCTGCTGAAGCTTCCAAGCCACCTTCAAGGGCAGCCCCATGTAGAGCGCATTGCTGTAGTCCAACCTGGAGGTTACCAAAGCACGGGTGATTGAGGTCAGGTTTGACTTCTCCAAGATATCAGCCCTTCTAGCCACAGTACTCTCTTGCAAACATGGTGGTGGGCTGCTGAGAGCTGCCACGATGGGGAGATGCCAACATATGATCAAACTCCAAAGTAGGACAGCCCCTCTTTCATTTTGTCTCGGTAAAGAACAAGGTACAAAAGTCTACCTACCACATTTGAGTGAGCTCGGTTTGCAGGATTTCCATCGGTTCTCATGATCTGAGTTTGCTGCCTTCTACCCTCTTATCAATGGCCATGCGAATGGGACTCATGACTGGAACTGGAATTAAAGTTGCATTAATTAACGTACAAAAATGACCTAAAGTAATGTTTGTGTTTTTGGGGGAAAAACATGTTCTCCATCTTGGTGTTTCAGCTCAAAGTAAATTGCAATTTTAAATCCAACATTTCAACAAAAAAGCGTTCCTATTGGTCTGTTGATATTAAAGGGCCTATTTTAACTGTATATCGGTTTCTGAAAATTAAATGATTAAAAAGATATTAAAGGGTTTTTAGTCTTTCCTCAGATAATGGCTTTGAGCATAAATATTAGTATTGCTATCCTCAGAAAAACAGAACACTGCAGTTTTAAAACATGACCTTCCTGAAGGATTGCCTCCTTCCTTATGAACCTGACCAGCTATTAAGAAGTGCTTTGAGAGATGTGAGAAGAGGCTTCAGAGGTCAGAAGCAAGGGCTGAGATGGGATAAAGAAGCCCCCAAACCCTAAGGATGTCTAGCTGGTTGCTGAACCCTCTCTCATCACTAGCCACAAAGAGTCTCTGTCTCTTTAAATTTTGGCTTGTGTCCCAGAGTTATAGTTTTGCCCCTTGATCACCAGAGGGCCTCCTGAGCGAAAGCCAGGGTGCTGTGATTGAGGATGGGGTGTGTGGATCACTTGACACAGACTGGCAGGCTATTTACTTCTGGGCTCAATTCAAAGTGCTGTCTTTAAAGCCCTCCTGAGTCTGAGACCAGGCTACAGAGGGGACGTCTACTCGGATACAAATGTTTCTGACTTCTGAGATCAGCATTCAGAGTTTGGTTTTGTGGCTCACCTTTTGACTGAGATTTGTTTGGCAAGTACCAGCCACAGGACTTTTTCAGTGGTGTGCCATGTCTACAAAATGCACTGCACAGGGAAGTGCGACGGGTTTCCTTTTTTTTACACCTTTTGCTCTTATTCAATGATGCTCTGTTTATGTAATCCTCTTACTGGTTATTTGTATTGTGTATTGCTTGTATTTTATTATATTTTTGTCAATTGACTTGTGCCACCCATCAGTTGGTAAACGTGGGATACAAAATAAATAAATGAATAAAACACGTCATAACACTGGAGAATACACCATAACAACCAGTATCTGACCCAGGTCTACACCAGTCTCAGCAAGCCTAGGCTTCTCACAATTTCTTGGATTTGCAAAGGACTAGCTGTCCTACAGATTTCAGCCAAAGGGAAACATTTAAGAATTTTTGCATGCCCAACAAGGTTGTTGTGGGGGAGGGGCTTTGCTTAGAGAGGCTAAATTGTCATGCACATGGGTCAGGGCCTTTTCTATTGTTGCCCCCAGTCTCTGGAATGCTCTCCCAGTAAATGTCCACTCTGACATCTGTAGCTGCTTTTAAAAAACAACTAAAGACCTTTTATTTGTTCAGGCCTTTACCCCTTAGAGGCTGCTAGGTCTCTCAGCTCTCCTGTTTCTGTTGTCTTTTTAATGGTGGTGGTTTTTGTTGTTTATCTGATTTTAAGGATTTATATGTAATTTTATAGAATTTTATTGTCTTTTGGCCATTGTAAACCACCTTGGGATGCTTTGTGAAAGGTGGTATAGAAATTGAACAATGAAATAAAGGATAGTGACTGCTTGGTTTACACAGGACCATATTCCCTTTTCAAGGTATCATGTTTTTGTTTGTGTGGGATAAAAATGTTGTATTAGCCGTTTAGTACAAACTAGCTGATCCAGTGCAGAGCATCTGCACCCTTAGTTCTCCCTGTCTCCCCCACCCTCCAACTCCCTGCCCCATGTTCATTTTGTCCCCATCCCTTCAGTCAGTTTGTTCTCACCCCCTTCAGCCAGTTCGTTCTCTCCCCCCACATCCCTTCAGCCAGTTGGTTCTTGCCCTTATCCCTTCATCCCCAGTTTTGCCGCCTATGCCACCACCAGCCCAGCCATCCTTCTCGCAAGGAGGCAGGTGGTTGGAACCAACATGCACTCTCCCGCCGGCTCCCAGTAGCACCACTTCCTCCTCGACCTCCCTTCCTTCTTGGCAGGCTGGCTCAGAGAAAGACTTCCCCTGCTGTGCTCTGCCCTGCCAGGAAATCTTGCGAGAGCTGCCATTAACGGGATTAGCCACAGATACGCCTTAGAGAATTATATAGATAGAAGATAGTTGGGCAGACAGCTAATGTGGATTGAGAAGGAGATAATTGGCAAAGAGGGGATTAATTCCAAAGGGACCTTCCTTAAGTGAGTCAAGAGTGTAATATTCTAGTGGTTCCCTGGGACAGGATGCTTGTGGACTGGTTACATACTCTGCTTTGGTGAAGTTTGGAGCAGTAAATAGGATGGCAAGCATTTAAAGGTGTTTGCAGTTCTCTGTCTGATATTTTAATGTTGTACTTTTCTTGAGCTTAAGAGCTCAAAGGTATTTTTATAGTATTACTTGCTTCAGTGAGATGAGTGACTTTGAATCCATCCTGAGCCTTCAAGATAAGAAGGAATAAAAACAATAACCAGCAACAGGGAAGTATCCATTTACATACATAGTGCATTATGTCATAATACACATGATTGGGAAGTCCCTGTACCCATAAGACTCTGGATATCAGTGCAGAAGTCGTTATATGGAAGCTGCCAAAAAGCACTCATTCACATGGATATTTAATATATATTATATACCCCACACACTAGCCTATTATCTGCAAAACTCTTCGTAAAAGTGGCTTTAATTTGACCCAGCAATGCAATGAAGGTGCAAAATATTCCATAGATTCTGTGCTTTGCTTCAGCTCAGACATGATTATGTACCCCAGTTCAAGATATAGCCCGTATGTATGGAGAAGTAGTACTCTTTCTAAAAGTTAAGATAGCTGCATTGTTTTCAACATATGCATTCTGCTAGTAGCTTTGGTAGTCTAATTTTGCAATGCTTTCTCCCACCTGCATAGGAAGAATTTGTGAGGGTAGATCCTTGTTGCTATTAATAATGAACTTACATCCTGAAATCCTGAGTACAAAACTGTCCAAAATTGTCACTAATTGTGTTTATGTTTGAAATCTCCCGATCTATATGATAGATAGATAAATTAATGTGATAAAACAAAATCAGAAAAAGTTAATGAAGCAGTCCTTTGCTCAAAATATATGAAATATTTCATATTATCTTTTGATGGAAAGTATACCACAAAAGCTTCTCAACTAGAACCATTATCTTCTCAGCACTAGACAAATGATTCTACAATGACTGTGCTGTTTGAGAGTCTATTATGGTTGCTAAAACCCCTTGCTCCCCAGTTGACAATTCACCTTATTTTACAGACAACAGGTACTGTAATAATCTTGGAGAAGATGGGAGGAAACAAATCACGGAGATTTGTGACTCATTTTAAAAACTACAGGGCATGAAATTGATACTCTTATGAGAGCAGAGAAAGGAATTCCCTCATTAGGTTCTCTATAAACCAAGCCTGATGTATCCTGATGTGAGGTGTTCTTTCTAAAGAATGTTTCTTCACTGTCACGTTCTTACATTATACTAGGGATGTACAATTTGATTCGTGCACGAATCGATTCATGCAGAATCAGGTTTATTAATGTGATTCTAACATGAATTGAATCACCCTTAAAATAAAGGGGCTGATTCGCGTTATAACCAAATTAGCCTTCATTTGATGCGAATTGATTTGTGGGATCGGAATGGCCATTTTGGCGGGCTTTTCCCCCTGCCAATTGGTTTTCTGGCACTGGCTTCTAACTGTCTTGAGATCTCCTTGCTTCTTGGTTCGCTTGTTGTCATTCAGATCAAGTGTTGTCATGGGCAACTGTGACCCCATTTGCTGGGGGGCATGGAGGGGGACAAAAAAGGAGGGAATTTCAAAATGTTTTCAAGAGGCCTGGAAGGCAGAGAGAGCCCTTAGTGTGCCCTTGAGGAGGCTACATCAAGAGAGAAGGAAGGAAGGAATCAAGGAAGGTTTGATTTTGTGATTTCCCCCCCCCCCTGCACTGAGTACAATATGCTGTGCTATTGTTGTCATATTAATTATCTGGCTTTGCTGGATCTCAGATACAAAAGCAGAACTTGTTTCCTGCCTCACAAACCTTGAATTCTGGTTTAGTTTGTGTTGGGTCATTGGACAATGGTAGCTCAGTGTTCCCTCTCCTTTTCTCTCTCTCTCTGTAATATTTTCTTAGTGATTGCTGTGGGTTCCATGTCTGGCCTTAAGAGACTAACTTGTGCTTCACTCACTGCTCTGCAATCTGTATTCTGCATTGCAAGGTGTACTCACCTTATCAAAATGTGGCTTAAGACATTGCTGTAGTTGAGGTTATGGCTATGCTTGCTGGCTGCTAAGGCTGGTGTGCTGTGGCGGCTGTTGCAATGCTGGAAACTAAGAATGGAGTCTGATAATTGTGTGTGAGAGAGCAACTTGTGCCAGTGACGTTATTGCAGTGCAGGCTGCAGTGGATTCTGGCTCAGTGATTCTTTTTTGTCCATCTTGGGACTATGTATTTGGCAAAATGTGTTCTTCTCTGTTGGGAGAGACTGTGTGCTGCTTCTGTTCTGCAGTGTTGTTTTTCAAATCAGGGTTGCAAAATGTGTGCACAGTGTACTCTGCTTGTTTCGCCAATAGGCAACAATGGGGAACTCATATCACCCCCCATTCTTCCCCATGGCTGGGTTCTAGGGAAACCAAAATGGGCAAGTGGGCAATGTTTAATTTTTTTAGAAACCTAAACATCCATTGGATCCTATGGGTTTTTTTGGGGGGAAGTTTATATTGTTTAAAATAATTACTCTCTTGCCCATCAATCCACTTTGGTGTCCCTAGGACCTACCCGTGGGGAACAATGGAATGATTTGAGTTTGTTCCCTATGGCTGAATCACGAATTCCTTGCAAATCTTCAATTCATTTCATCATAGGAAGCTGCCTTATACCAAGTCATACCATTGGTCCATCTAGCTCATTATTGCCTACACAGGCTGGCAGTGGCTTCTCCAAGGTTACAGGCAGGAATCTCTCTCAGCCCTATCTTGGAGAAGTCAGGGAGGGAACGTGGAACTTTCTGCAAGCAAGCATGCTGATGCTCTTCCCAGAATGACCCCATCCCATAATGGGGAATATCTTAGCAGTGCTCACACATGTAGTCTCCCATTCAAATGCATACCAGGGCAGACCCTGCTTAGCAAAGGGGACAATTCATGCTTGCTACCACAAGACCAGCAATCTTCCCCAGTGGCTCACTGGTTCAGTGTATCAATTCGAATTTTGTGATTCGATTCGAGTTCAAATCAAATAGCAAAAAATGATTCATGCACATCTCTACATTATACTTCCACATATGAAAGACTGATGTTTCTTTTGATTTTTGTTCACAAATTGTCTCAATTTGGTTTAAATTTGTGAAATGGCATGAAATGAAAAATATAATTACTTAAACAGTTCAAGTGAAAACCTGCTGAGATAACCAGATCAAAACTTCTAGAAAGACATCTTACTGGTTAAATGTTTATGCTACAGTCCCCAAACTATTTAAGAAAAGCTCTTGTACTTGAAATGTAGTATTATGGTCAATGGAAATGTTCAGATTTTACATGCAGATGAAACTAGCATAAATGGTTTATGAATCATTTGTTTATGGATCATATGTTTTAAACTCCTCATTCAAGTTATGCCCTCAAATAATTGCTTATACTAAAACCAGTCACTGCTTCTGAGACTGTAAAATTTTAAAAAAAATAACACTGATGGCTGTCCCTTAACTAAATTATTGAAGTCCCACTGAAATTAAGCAGTCTTTTAGGGTAACTCATGAGTAGTACTATTGAGTAACTTAGTCTGGATGTCAGATGATGATTGTAGCCTAATGGTCTAATGTTGAACTGGTAACATCTTTAAATCCTTTCCCTTTTTACATTGCAATTCTGGCTACAATGTTCTTTTGTGATTAACTCATTAAATAGGGCTAACTACAGTGTTTGGAGCTCCATGTTTTCTTTCTCTCTTTCTTCTTTTTGAAGAAAAACATTTTTTTCCCTTTAGAAGGAATTAATGCATTTCAGTAACCATTTCATTTGTTTTAGTCTGTCCCTGTGAAAAATCTCATATGTCAAATTATGACATACAGTTAGGGATGTTCCTGAACTGTGGTTCTCAGCATGGTTCAACACTTTTAGGGAAATTCGAAAGGGAACTAAGAAAAAAGAGAGCAGGTTCTTACCTACCCTCTGCCGCCCCATTCAGCTTCCTGCTGGGGCAGCGCACACACATACCAATAAGCCCCCACGTGGCATCAGCATGCACATGGCATCTGCGCATGTGCCGGCACCATTTGCATTGTCAGCAACACCATGCTGACCAGACAAATGGTGCTTGCACATAACAAAAACCTGGTGGGACAGTGAGAATCAGTGGGACACTGTAATTCCTGGGTACAAACTCTACAGAAAGGACAGGACAGGGAGGATTGGGGGTGGAGTAGCACTGTATATTAAAGAAGGGATAGAACTGAACAAGCTAGAAAACTGGAGTCCTCCACAGAATCATTTTGGGTGACAATACGAGGACTTAACAGAAATGTGCTACTAGGGACATGCTATTGTCCTCTGGATCAAAACACTGAGAGTGACCTGGAGCTGGAGAAGCAAATCAGAAAGGTGTCAAAGAGAGACAGAGCTGTAATTTGTAAAAAAATAAATATTGAATTTTAATGTATGTTTATCTATTACGATTTTTATCTTTTTATGAATTTTAAATGTTTTGTATTTTATATTATGTTTTAATTCTGTACAGCACTTAGAGATTTTGATATTGGGTGATATATAGATTCAATAAATAAATAATAAATAAAATAATTAATAATGGGTGACTTCAACTACCCTCACATAGATAGGGCAAATTCACATATGGGAATTGACAGAGGCCATATTTTTAGACATGCTAAATGACTGTGCCTTAGAAGAGTTGGTCATGGAAACAACCAGAGAGAAGGTGACCTTGGACTTAATCCTGAGTGGTGTCCAGGACTTGGTGCAAGATGTCAGAGTTGCAGAACCATTGGTGAACAGCAGGGGCGTAACGATAGGGGGGCAGGCAGGGCATGCGCCCTGGGCGCCACTTCGGTAGGGGGCGCCAAAAAGTGCCCCCACCGATCCCCTGCCTTTCCCTTTTTTTTTTTGAGTTTTTTTTTTAGCACAGCAGCTGCAAAAAGCAGTCCGCTCCGTACTGTCCACGTGGTGGCGCCCCCTCCCCCATTCCCGGCGCCGCCCCCCGCCCCCCATTGCTCGGCTTCAGCCTCCGGCACGCGGCGCGGGCGCCTAAAGTTTGTTTGCAGAGAGGCTGCTGAGCTGCGCTGTGCTGCGGCTCGGCTCTGGGCGGCCTTGTGATTGGCTGTGGTGCACTCGTGCCAGAAGTTGCTAGGCTCCTGTGCGCCGCCCCTCCCCCAGGTATGTGTCGCGCGCCGTCGAGCTTGCTCGGTTGCTTGGTCTGTCGGTCACTGTGCCGGCGGTGAGTCCTGGGAGGGAGCGGCCTCCTCACGGGCTGGACTTCACAGGGCCAGGCTGGCGGGCACCTGAGAGCCGCAGTAGGTAAGCCTGGAAGCTAGAGAAGCTTGGTGGCGGCTGCGGTAATTGTTGGGGCCCAGCGCGGGGGCCTCCCAGATAGGGGATTCATGCAGCCGAGTCCAAGGCCTCCCCGGGTGTCGGGGTGGTGCCGGAGCTGGACCCTTTGGCGCCTGCGGAAGTGTCCCTTTCCCACAACGACGGCTCTCCTGCTAACCTCCCCCCCCCACCCCTCGTCTGCTCTCCCCGTGGGCTCCCGCCCTCGGTCGTCACCATGCAGGGGCATCTCACCTTGGGCCTGTGCCAGCGCCCGTCCCTTTCTCAAGGGGTGTGCGGTGGCGGGTCTGAGGGGCTTGGAGAAGGGCTGGAATGCAGGTGGATGCGTGAGAGAGACTCGGCAGGTGCAGTTGGGGATCTGGCGCTTGGAGCACTGGGGTGTGTGTGTGTGTGTGTGCATGTGCGCGCGCGCCTTGGAAGTGCATGGGCAGGGTCAGCGGAACGAGGCTGCAGCTGAAGGGACCGTGAAGTGCTGGGAGGTTGGGACTAGTGGCCCCAGGGCAGCCGCCGCGAAAGATTTATGGTGGGTGGGGAACTAGGCCACCAGCAACGTATGGAAGAATCCTCTGTCTTGCCTTGTCTCCCAACACTGCTTTGGGAGTGTTGCAGTCCCCCCAGTAAAACTCTCCACAGTTACCTGCCGTGTTGAGGACTGTGTGTGTGGTATTTGCTGGCTTGGGAAGACCAAGAAGCCTCTCTCTGAGGCAGATGCTCTTGGATATTTACTGTTCACAATATTTATTTATTTATTTATTTATTTATTTATTTATTTATTTATATACTTCCGATGTTCGTTCCTTCCTTCCTTCCTTCCTTCTTTATTTATTTGGCGGTTCACAATAGAAAACCAATTAAAACATTAACAGAATGGAAAAAATTTAAGTTGCAATAAAAACTCTAAAACCCAAGCTTTAAAACTATAAACTAAAAGCCTGACTAAACAGGTATGTTTTTAGGTCCCTCTTAAAAACAACCAGAGAAGGGGAAACTCTAATTGTGTTAGGAAGTGCATTCCAGTTTCCCGCGGGGCCACTCTAGAAAAGGCCCAGTCTCGAGTTTCCATCCAGCCAATGGCAACCGCAAACCATTTTTAAACTTTTAAATAGAGATGATATTTTCCTATTCACATTTAATATCTGTACTTCTGTATTTTAACAGGGCCTTGTTTTAATTACACTGTAAACATCATTGAGATTATTTTAATGGAAAGCGGTATAGAAATCGAACTATAAAAATAAATTAAAATAGGGTGAGTGGATTTTGGCAGGCCATTTTTGAAGTTCTCCACCTCCAGTTTGCCTTTAGCATTATTTGTATCTTTGTCTTAATGTTTATTCCCACCACCCCGCTTTTTTAAAGCTCTTTTGATCTCTGTAATGCTTTCAATCAGGGTGGGGGGCGCAATTTCAGTGCTTGCCCTAGGCGCCGTTTTCCCTAGTTACGCCTCTGGTGAACAGTGACCATTGTATAATCCAATTCAGTTTCATTGTATAATCCAATTCAGCTCAGTGGAGCATTGCCAAGGAAGTCCAACACAGATGTGTTGGACTTCAGAAGGGGAAACTCCTGAAAAATGAGGAGACTGGTAAAAAGGAAGTTGAAAGGGAAAGTCAGGAGGGTCAAATCACTCCAGAAAGCATGGGACTTATTTAAAACCACAATTAATAGAAGCTCAGCTGGACTGCTTACCAAAAAGGAGGAAAGGTACCACCAAGTTCAGGATGCTGCCAGCATGGTTAACAAGGAAAGCTATAAAAGGGAAGCCTTCAGAAAACTGAAGTCCTGCCCAAATGAAGAGAACAGAAAGGAATATAAACTCTGGCCAAAGGAATACAAGGAGACAGTACAGGATACAAAAAGAGAGTTTGAGGCACATATAGCTAGAAGTGTCAAGAGGAATAGCAATACAATTTAAATTTATAATGTAAACCTAGCAGAAGCAGAAAACCTGCTAGGGAGGTGATAGGATCCTTAGATGATGAGGGCGTAAAAGGGATTATAAAAGAGGATAAGAAGATTGCAGAGAAGCTGGATGAGGTCTTTGTATCTCTCTTCACAGCAGGGGATACTGATCAAATACCTGTTCCAGAACTGAGCTTCTCAGGCTTGGAGGCTGAAGAACTAGGCCAGTTTGAGGTGGGATGTCCCTCCCAACACAGAACACCACATTTAGCCAAACATACAGTCTAAAGACGGCCTAATTCACAGACCCAGAATCAACTGCCAGCCACAGTGCCTACACTGTAGCAACATTATTGGAATAAGTTGCTCTCTCACACACAATTATCAGACTCTGTCCTTACTTGTAACAGTTGCCATAGCACAAGCAGCAGCCTTAGCAGCCAGCAGGCATAGCCATAAGCTCAGCTACAGCAATGTCTTCAACCACATTTTGACTGAGTGAATACATCTTGTAATGCACATTGCAGAGCAGAGAGTGAAGCACAAGTTACCCTCAAGGCCAGACATGGAGCTCATCACAGCACACACCAAGAAATATTACACAGAGACACATAGAGTTGAGCTGCCACTGTCCATTTCTTGCCACAACACCATCTCACAAACAGACCAAACCAAAACCACAACTTAGGAAAGGCAGGCACCCAAGTTCTGCCTTTGTCAATCTGAGATCCAGCAAAACCAGATAGTAGAGCAGAAAGCAATGCCACAGCATTATACTCAGTGCTGAGAAAAGAAAACCACAAAATTAAAGCTCCTTGCCTCTCCTGATGTAAGGGCATTCTCTGCCTCACAGTCCCTTTGAATAAATTCTGAAATTCCCTCTGAAAGTGTTCACCCGTCCCTTCTCCCTCCTCAAGCCAATGGGATCACAGTTGCCCATGCCAGCATTAGATCTAATGCCAGCATTAGATTTTAAGGACAATAAGCCAACCAAGAAGCAAGGAGACCTCAATCAGAATCTAGTGCCATCAGAGCCGTAACTATGGGGGGGCAGGGGGGGCACGTGCCCGGGGCACCATCTTTTCTGGTCACGTGGGGGGCGCCGCCATGACCAATTTTTTAAAAAAAATTTTGTTAATACAAATGTTTCCTGCTCAGTGCAGCAGCACTGCAGCAGTCAAGGGAGCGCGTCGGTGCCTCCTTCCCCACGAGCGGTCCCTTCCGCGCCGCCTGCGCCCCCCCCATTGCTTTGCTGGTGCCTGGCGGCCAGTCAGTGGCCTGGCTTCGCGGCAGCGGCGGGCGCTTGTGAGGAAAAACCTAAGTATAATGTAGTATGTTGGGGCGGCGGCGGGGGGGGGGGCATTTCAGTGGTTGCCCCGGGTGCCATTTTCCCTAGTTACGCCTCTGAGTGCCATAAAATCAATCGGCAAGTGGAGGATGGCCACTAAAATGGCTGCACAAGTTGTGTGAATCGATTTGTGCCAAATCAAGGCTGATTCAACTTGACTTCAAATCAGCCCCTTCATTTAAGGACAATTTGATTCACGGTCTAATCCATGAATCTCCCCTGATTCAGCATGAATAGATATGTGTGTCAATAGAATTGCACATCCCTAATCAAAACCAGTTGCAGGGGAGCAAGAGCAATAGAGAATGCATGCCCTTACCTTTTGCCTGTGGGCTTCTCAGAGGCATCTGGTGGGTCAATGTGTGAAACAGGATGCTGGTCTATAGGCCTTGGGCCTGGTCCAGGATGGTTGTACTTATGTTCTTATGTTATTTTCCATGATTTTTTAAGGATGAGGGTTTGAACCTTTTAAAAAATGAATTCACAAGCTTCAGGAAGGTTTCTTGAGGTTTATATTTGTTTCTTCATCTGCATTGTGCCTCCACAGTTCTCTGCTTAATTCTAGAGAGTAGATATATGATTGTGTGTGAAAAATATAGCCAAACATGTATCATGCCAAAAGCCATAAATGCGCCAAATGCTTTTGCACAAAAATAAAATTAAAAGTTAATTTGCTGTATTTTACAGGGCAACCTGATTAAAAGTGAATCCTCAAGCCAGAAAACAATAATATCATTGACTGACACATTTCCCTATATGTATCTTTGATATACGTATAACATCTGAAGATGCAATTTCATTTTCATAGCCTTTGTCAGGGTCCCTGTGGGATCAGACTTTCTTGTTGGAAAGGCCAGAGATCTATACCTAGTCCAATTCAGGCTGAACTGAGTCCAGAACAAGTGAAAATCAGGGGTTAAGAGCAGCCAGAGTACGTAGAGCCCTTCCAAAGGTCAAGAGATGAAGCAGTAGTAAGAACAGAGTGAGCTAAGGCAAGGCAAGACTCTGGGGAATCTGCACAGCTGCTCACATTGATCAGTAGATTAGAGTAAGGAGCCAAAATTGTGACAGCAGTTTGCAGAGTAAGGGTATGCACAGACCAGTTGCCTTGATTCAGTCCATATTCAAACCAAAGCATGGGTTCCTATAGTCGTTCGGTTGAACCTACCACTTGGGCTGGTCAGGTTAACAAACTACTCGAACCAGTTCAAAGTGGTTTATTATCAAACCACTCGAACTGGGTTGATGAACCGGCTCGAACCAGTTCGATGTGGTTTGTGATCAAACCGCTCAAAGTGGCCTGGTTTGCCACTTTCATGATTGAACCAGTTGAGACACTCCCCTACTAGGGAGCGAACAGGTGCCTCAAGGCCAACTTTGCAGAAAAGTGGCTGTATCCTATCTGTCATTATTTGGGTGGTGCTGCAGCACAGCAAAGATCAAGCTAATAGTGCACACTGCCTTAAAGCTGCCTCGGTAGCATAGGAAGGTTTCTAAGCTTTGTTGCCAAGGTCCCTGATTCAAGCCCTTGCACAACTTTTTTAAATAAATGACTGAGTTTGAATTTGAATTATAAATGACTGAGAGCAGTGTTCTCTCTAAAAAAATTTCACGCCTTATAGGGAACACTGGCTGAGAGTGTGATCAGCATCACGAGAAAAATCTCTTGGTGGACTGTACCATTTCATAATGCAGATGAAGGTTTAGATATTTAAATTCCCCCTTGCTTATGGAAGTCTAGCATGGCGGTGAGGTGGAATGTGGGGAAACCATCCGAGAAAATTATCTAATTCTTCTCCTTGAGACAATCTTTGAAATGTCTCTCCTTGGAGGAATCCTGAAATATTTTTGAATTTTATTTTGGAGAAATTAATGTTAGTTTCTTATTTGAAAAGACTTTTTAGCCCCCCACTGAGATCTGATGATAATTCTTCTATACAAAAAGGGACTTTTTGGATGGGGCAGTATAAAAATGTAATAAATAAATACATGGATACTTTCCCCGAAGCTGTATGAATGATTTGTACTGCATGATTCATACTGCAAATATGTACATTTTGACCTTCCCCATCCTGGTGGGAATTATCTATGTAGCTAAGTAGACAGAACTTTGGAGGTACAAGACCTGAGCTCACAATACTTAGTCCTGTGGTTAAAATAATTGCATCTCTATTGTGCTGTTGTGTATGTTGGCTCACTTTTCCACGACATAAACAGAAATATAAACATCATTGCCAGCATACAGTGAAATACGAGTAATAGATTGAATTATGGTGTCAAGTACCATGAACATTGCAATATTTCATAAGTACATGTCTTTCTCTACTGAATAGAAGGTCACATTTTCTCTTTCACTGTCTGTTCAACAATACTCTGCAAACTGTATTCTTGCTGGAGAACAGAAAGGCACCCAGTACAGCCTTTCTTATTTTTCTCTCATATCAAGAACAGCTTACCAAAGGGCATAGATATCACATTGACTTCATTCTTTTTCTTGAGAATTGCTGCTTAAGGAGGGAAAGAGTAGCCACAGCTGTAGCCCCAGTTGTAGCCACAGGAGAGGGTGAAACTGGGTGTCAGAAATAATGCAGCCTTTGCATGCTGTCTCAGCCTTCCTTTCACCAGTGGTCACGTCTAGGGATGTGCACGGAACTGCAGTGGGGAGGCTCAAAGATGGTAGGGTGCTGCTTTAAGAGTGGGGGAGGGTGAACGTACCCCTCCCGCCACTTTCCCCCCACCAGTGTCCATTTACTTGCAAGTCCATCGGGGTGGCAGCATACCTCCATGCTTCCCCGTTGCCCCCATTGTCCGGATATGACCAGAAGTCTCCCACGTGCCTGCATGCGCTGGCTCATGCGTGAGTGTGCGCAGGCGCATTGAAGACTTGCCATCATATCCGGACAATGGGGACAAAGGGGCAGCAGGCAAGTAAACAGACGCCGGCAGGGGAGAAGCAGCAGGAGGGGTAAGTGTACCTGCTCCCACTCTTAAAGCTAGACACCCCCACTGTCAAACCGGCAGAACCGCTTGTTCTTTGAACCAGTTCGGAGGCCCATAAATGGCCTCCGAACCAGTTCCATGCATATCCCTAGTCACATCATGGGAAAATGAGTCCTGAGCCTTCCCTTCCCCTCCAAAGCAATAGTTAGGAAGAAGGGCCTTTCCCCCCCTGAACATCACAGTGGGAACCCCTGTTTACCTTATTCTTCAGAGTCAGACTACAGTAGTTATGTTTTCCTTTTAAAATAATCATGCAGGAAGGGTCATCAGGATTGAGACTGTGTTGAGGGTGTTTAACCATTTGACTCTGCACTGCAGTACCGACGAGACACACACATATGCCACTCTCACAAAAGCTGCTATTTGCTTTGGTGAGGAAAGCTGCCATTGATGCCAAAGGTAGTTTTGCTCCTAGGGCAAATAGAAGCTTGGGGGAAGGGCACAGAGTGCTATAATACGGAATATGTGTTCTCTAGTTTAGGAATATTCAAGCATATAGTGATAGAACTGAAAATATCCATTAAACAATGTTACAGTGATGTTTCTTGATTTTCAAGGTCCTTCTAAAACTTCTAAAATGTTGAAATATTTATATCACAACAAATATTGTTTATATGTAAAACAAATGTCCATATAGAGTTCTGCACTTGCTTTGAATGAGCCCTCTTGATTGCCCTGATTGGATGTTGTATATTTAAGTCTATCGTTCATATTGTATTGGCAGGTTATCTCTACAAGGTCTGTATTTTAATACAGCAATTTCTCTAAAAGGTGACATTATGAACAAGTTAAAATGAATCTGTAAAAGCAAGCTAAAATGAATTGTTCCAAACCAAAATGGATTTCCTTTATCCAATATACATTTGTATATTATGCATTGATATGTAGAAAAAGCAAACATTGTTCTGTATTAGCACTTGATCCTTACATAATACCTTCCATTCTGACAAAATCTCAGAACTTTCTTAATAGTCTTAGGTTTTTCTCAAGAGAAAATGGTGAAGTTCTTGTATGTAAGGCAGCGTGGAGGGTAGTTTACCTTTTTATCAGTAAGAGAGTTCTGTTCCTGAAAGTTTATTTTTACTTAACAAAATGTACCCTACATATAGAAATATTCAGTAGCCATCAGAAGAGCTCTTTCACCAGCAAGGAATTGGCCTATTAGCAGCCTCATTCTGTGTAGTGTAAGGCATGCTTAAGCTCATTTCCATGAATGGGCCTTTAACGCACTTAACTCTGCATAGGATTGGGCAGGAGGCCTGCTACATCACTGCAGGGAGAGACTGAGATATGTGAATAATTTCTTCATTCATGTGGATTTCTAAATAGAGCATTTTCAATGCTCTATTTCCATATAAAAGAAACACGATTAGACTTTGAAATTTCCCCTCATTTTTGCATTTGGTTTACTCAGTAAAGACTAAAGTTAACATAATATGGAAACAAGTCTTTAATTGTTGATAAAGGAAGTAAAATGCTTTCACACATTTCCTTATGTGAAACAGGTGGAAAACTGATGCATTATCATGGATCTGAGCTTCAGTGTTTCACCTGTTTTGAATAATGTATTTATTAGTCACCTGTTGCAATAAAGTGGCCTTTGAATGTAGTTGCACATCTGAGGATGTACTAGGAAGACTTCAGGTGACTTGCAGATTTATTTTTGTTCTTATTTTTAAAATGGATAAGAAAAGACAGTGTTCCTAACATGTACAGTGAAAGGTGAGAAGCAGAATTCAGGTTATCAGAACCTGAAATGGGTTTTCTGGTGTAATGCCCCATTTCTTCATTCCTTTCTTCCTACTATTAGGGATGTGAGAATTGATTTGGATACAAATCTATTTGTACCCAAATCTAGCTGATTCGGATGATTTGGAGACAAAACGAATCACCCCTGTGGTCTATTGGCAAGATTCGGGTACAAATCAAATCGTGGCTGACTCGATTCGATTCGGGTTTCGGATCTGTCCTATTAATTTCCACAGATTCCCAGCTTTCGTTTAAAGAAAAAAGCTAAGCTCCAGCCCTTATAGAAGTGGCGTTATGGAGCAAAATGTGTGGTCACTATTTTTTAAGTGTTCGGATTCTTTGGTGTATAATAACTTTCACTCAATGAATCCTTATGAGGATTCATGACACACCTTCATTTCTTCTATTCATTTTGACTGTCTTTTAGACAGTGCCAGTTGTCAACTGCCATGTGCCAACTACACCCCACTCCCACCCACAAGGCAGTGAGGTACTACTCAGTTTAAGTTAAGGGCCTAATGGGTAGAGGCTACCACCCAAATTGCAGAGAGATTGGGCAAAGGGCTGGTTTTTGGTGAATTGTTGAAGTTTTCCATAGGAAATCATGTAGGTTTCAGCAGCCCCATAACTGCACTTGGGGGGTGCTGGGGTGGCCCAGAGTGAGTGGTGGTGTAGTGAACAGAGGGTGCCAGCCACCCCCATGGCTTTCTAGCCCATGGGGTTCAGGGTTCTGTTTCTGAGGTGTTCTGGGTGTAGATTCTCTGGTAGTAAATGAGATTTTCAATACAAACCATGAATCCACTCTCATTTGCTACCATAGAATCTACACTCAGATCACCTCAGAAACAAGAGAACCCTGTACCCCATGGGTTAGCAACCCCATGGGAGTGGCTGGAACCCTATGTGCACTACACCACCACTCACTCTGGGCCACCCAGCACTCTCCAAGTGCACGTATGGGGCTGCTGAAACCTCCATTATACCTTATAGGGAAAAACCTTAAGGACGAGTAAACTTCAACTATTCACCAAAAACCAGCCCTTTGCCCAATCCCTCTGCAATTTGGGTGGTAGCCTCCACCCATTAGGCACTACCACCTCACCACACTCTTCCACCCCAGATCCCACTTTATGCCCCAAATCTGCCTCAAAGACACTAAACCTTCAACTATTCACCAAAAACTAGCCCTTTGCCCAATCCCTCTACAATTTGGGTGGTAGCCTCCACCCATTAGGCACTCACCTCATCACACTCTTCCACCCCAGATCCCATTTTATGCCCCAAATCTGCCTAAAAGACACTAAACCTTCAACTGTTCACCAAAAACTAGCTAATTGCCCAATCCCTCTGCAATTAGAGAGCCAGCGTGGTGTAGTGGTTAGAGTGCTGGACTAGGACCAGGGAGACCCGAGTTCAAATCCCCATTCAGCCATGAAACTAGCTGGGTGACTCTGGGACAGTCATTTCTCTCTCAACCTAACCTACTTCACAGGGTTGTTGTGAAAGGGAAACTCAAGTATGTAGTACACCACTCTGGGCTCCTTGGAGGAAGAGCAGGATATAAATGTAAAAACAACAACAACAACAACAACAACACCATAGGGGCCACAGAAATCACCATCAGCCAATTTAAAAAAGCAGCTTAACTGGGAACAGCCTATATTCTGCAACAATATCTATAACAACAGCAACAACATTGACAATAAAATTCAGCCATCCCAGGTCCTTGGGAAGGACTCGATGTCTGGATAAAACAAACCAGTCAATAACACTTGTTTGACTGTGTAAACAAGAAATAATAATAATAATTTGGGTGGTAGCCTCCACCCATTAGGCACTACCACCTCACCACACTCTTCCACCCCAGATCCCACTTTATGCTCCAAATCTGCCTCAAAGACACTAAACCTTCAACAATTCACCAAAAATCAGCCCTTTGCCCAATCTCTCTGCAATTTGGGTGGTAGCCTCTACCCATTAGGCCCTTAACTTAAACTGAGTAGTACCTCACTGCCTTGTGGGTGGGAGTGGGGTGTAGTTGGCACATGGCAGTTGACAATTGGCACTGTCTAAAAGACAGTCAAAATGAATAGAAGAAATGAAGGTGTGTAATGAATCCTCATAAGGATTCATTGAGTGAAAGTTATTATACACCAAAGAATCCGAACACTTAAAAAATAGTGACCACACATTTTGCTCCATAACTCCACTTCTATAAGGGCTAGAGCTTAGCTTTTTTTTTTTTAAACGAAAGCTGGGAATCTGTGGAAATTAATAGGACAGATCCAAAATCCGATTCGATTCAGCTCAGCCGCAATTCGGATCCGAATCGAATTTGGGGTGATTCAGATGGGTCAGATTTGGATCCAAATCGAATCAGGGCTGTTTCGATTTGGTTACAAATCGAAACACAGAAAATCCGAATTGCAGACCCCTACCTACTATGTATTTGTAGTCCAGCAGGGGTTCCCAAAGCAGCCTGTTAAATATATATGAAGATTCAAAGGACATTTTTTTTAAAGGTTGACACCTTCTGATATCAGTTAATATCAGTGATCTTTTGAGGCCAAAGAAGGTGAACCAAAGTGTCTAGATAATTGGCTTCAACTCTTAGGAACATGCCCACTCAACATTTGATCTATCCTATTTCCTTCCCATGTCTCACCAAGAAATTGGCTGGATACCACTGCACTTGGATTTCCTACCCTACGTTACTATTCACATTATATGTGCTTGCTAAGATACTATAGGCTCCAACTGTCTCCATTGAACAGGGATAGTCCTTTATTTCTTTCTGACAAATCTCTGACAGGTCCCTCTGTTTGTCTCTTGAAGATGCCTTGTTCAGGGCTGCTGACAGAGGGAGAAAATAGCCTCCTGTACTAGGCCTGGTTGGGACGGCACAGCTCCACCTTACTTGCTTGCCCCTCACAAAAATGTCCTAAGACAGCACTCTTAGACTACACTTTCATTTCAGCTTTCCTTTTCAAAGGCAGAGCAGGGGAAATAAACACTGCCAGGGCAAGACGTGTATGCTGCGAGAACTTTGTAGCAAGGGCTAACCTGGGCGCTGCTGGCATGAAGACAATTCAAAGGGGAAACTACAAGCTTCTAATACAAATGTTGCAACACTACATGGGGATGGTTCCTGAGGCAGGCGGAGAGTCAACTGACATGGGGAACAACCGTTCATCAAAAGAGATGGGTTAGAGAAGGAAGAGATAAGCAAAATACATTAATGTGCTGCAGCTGCATTTCAAGTGAATCAGGTAGCTTAATTTGGCAGCGGCCGTACACAATGCGAAAAGCATGGGCAGGCTAGACCTTGAGAGAAGATGGACATGAGAGGTCTAGGCTCCCAGTTTCACTACAATTAGAAGAAAAGAAAGGGAAACAGAAGGGGAAAGGAAACCTCATTCTAAAGTGAGCAATTGAAGGAAGGGGCAATATCTATCTGTCTTGCAGCTTTGCCTCATGTTCAAATGAAGAAATGGGAGATCCATAGGGCATCTAGGTTGCTAGGTTCTATGTTTCTAGGAGATCCAGGCAGCTAGGTCCTTAGCTTGTGAGGAATTGTGGGGCCCAAAAGTCAGTGATTCCAACTCAGAGATTCTAAGGCTTGGGAATGTCTAGGATTCATCCACAGAATGTGCAAACTATCTGGGCTTTTATTGGGCTGGATAGTCAAAGTAATGAGAATTAGAGCAACCTGAAGTTCCTGGGAACAGAAAGGTAAATCCAAATGGGGGGTAGGAGGCAAGGCTAACCAATGACTAAAGATGGTGGAATCATGCATGCTCAACTGGAGTTTACCACAGACACTGAGTGCTGAACGACTGCTGAACAAATCACTAGGTTTGAGGAGGGGTTTTCTACCCTAAAAACATGCTCTTGAGTGGCTGGGCTGTGTACTTTCCACCTTCTAGAAAATTCTAGAAATTTCCACCTTCTAGAAATCTATATCTATTATTTCTAATGAAGTCTGGCTACTAAGCTCAGGATTCAGTTAAGTTGAATTGCCTAATCACTACAGGTGGGAGGCTCAACCTTTTGGTATTGATCTAATCATGAGGCTGTAGTCCTCCGTGTGCGTTTTAATCAGTTGGTGGGGAAATGGGCTTTTACATTTGGATGGGGAGATTGCTCTGTGGGGTTTTTTATTATCAATGATCACATTTAATTTTCTGGGGAAAGCTTCTTATGCATACCAAACTTGTTTGTGGATGACACCAAGTCATCTGATTTACTCAGAGACCTATAGAGCCTTCTTGTTGTTGTTATCAAGCATGGAAAGAGGAGACCTGCTGGCGAACCTTCTCTCACCTTCCATTAGGTAAAGGTAAAGTGTGCCGTCGAGTTGGTGTCAACTCCTGGTGCCCACAGAGCCCTGTGGTTGTCTTTGGTAGAATACAGGGGGTTTAACATTGCTTCCTCCCGCTCAGTATGCGATGATTTTTTCAGCATCTTCCTATATCGCTGCTGCCCGATATAGGTGTTTGATAACCGCAGGGATTCAAACCGGCAACCTCTGGCTTGCTAGTCAAGTCATTTCCCCACTGGTCCATTATCAGGTGTATTTTCCTGTTTGGTCTCTGGTAATGCCAGTGTGGATCTAAAAAGTCCTGGTACTGCCTAGGAGTTACCCATAAGCATACAGTTGGTGCTGAAAAGGGGGGTTACTCTTAACAGAAGGGAGGGGGGAGAAAAGGAAGGATGGATGGGGAGGGCAGGTAGGCAAGCAAGCAATATTGGCTTGGGGATGGAAAATATTGCATGTTTTGTGTGTTTTGCTTTTTTTCTGTTTTGTTTTTGGCCCGAATCCAAAACACCCCCATTTTGTTCTTTGTTCAAAATCAGCCAATCCAAAACACCCCCATTTTGTTCTTTGTTCGAAATTGCAAAATCTGAATCCGAAATGTTTTGGATTTTTAAAAAACGGCCCCGGGACAGAACTAGTGGGGGGTGGGTAGTGCCTAGTGGGTGGAAGCTAACACCCGCATTTAGGAATTTAGGAATAGAGGAATTAGGCAAAGGGCTGATTTTTGTTGGATTTTTGAAGTTTAAGATTTTTCCCATAGGGAATAATGGAGGTTTCAGCAAAAGTAGAGCTTCACATCGAGGTGGCCCCGAGCAGAGTAGGGTGGGGGCAAGGAAACTGCCAGAATTATTTCAAAGGAATTGGGCAGAGGGCTGATTTTTAGAGATTTAATGGAGTTTACGTGTCTTTAAGGTTCTTCCCCATAGAGAATGATGGATGGGAATGATGGTTTCAGCAACCCCATAACTGCACTTGGGGGGCACCAGGGTGGCCCAGAGCAAATGGTGGTGTAGTGCACATAGGGTGCCAACCACCCCCATGGCCTAACCCATGGGATACTGAGTTCTGTTGATTCTGAGGCGTTTTGAGTGTAGATTATCTGGTAGCATATGAGAGTGGATTCCTGGTTTGTCATTGAAAATCTCATATGCTACCAGAGAATCTACACTCAAAACGCCTCAGAATCAACAGAGCCCAGCACCCCATGCGTTAGCAACCCATGGGGATGTTCGGCACCCTATGTGCACTACACCACCACTCACTCCGGGCCACCCCAGTGCCCCCCCCAGGTGGAGTTATGGGGCTGCTGAAACCTCCATTATTCCCAATGGGGGGATCTTAAAGATGCGTAAACCTCAAAAATTCCTAAGGAATCAGCCCTCTGCCCTATTTGGAATCTGGGTGCACCATCCCTTGGAGCACTGCCACCCAACCCACTGTTTTGCCCCTGAAGTCCCACATAAACAAATTGAAAGAGTGAAGAGAAAGATGAACAACAACAACACTTAATTTTTTGGCACAGTTACCTGAAAATTTTGCAGCGGGTGGTAGCCTGTCCCTGTGGCACTAGCACAGCAGCACAACCCATTTGTGGATTCAAGCAATCTTTCAATAAAAACGCTTGCTCCCCATGGAACAATGACCACAGGTCACTTGAGATAGCATAGACCAATGACCTGCCTTAGTACTATGGACCAGCTTCAAATGTTCATTTAACTGAAGTGGAGTGAGCAGTAGCCTAAACAAATCAGCCTACTGCTCAGAATTGTTGAGATTTATCATCACTGCATTTAAGAAAGTGTGAAACCATGGATCATGGTTACAAGAAAGAGAAAAGCAACTAAGATTCCTGGGGATGTCAATAGATTGACAGGGGTATTCCCCCCCCCTCTTATTTTGTCACCTGTAGTCCCATGTGGATGACCTGTCCCTGCAATGGCAAAAGTTGTGAACCACTGGCTTAGACATCATGTCTCACCAAATTACATTGTGGCCTAAATTACATTAGACTGCTCAACTTGAGCAACAAAACACTATAACTCATAAAAATCAGAAGTAAAACAAAACAGCTCTCCAAAAGACCCCTGAACAAGTCAAGAGATTCTTTCTAAATCTTTGGAAAGAAAAACCTGTGTAATATCAGAACTTTCCTAACCAGCTTCTGGGAAAGCTTCTCCACACAACTTATACCATGGCTTTTAGCAAGGGTATTTCTGTCTCAAAATGCTGTCTCCCAAATCCCTTTGCAAGGTCATTTTGCATTTCAATCAAACTGAAGGTGTTTGCTAATGAGGTAGGGTTTGGGGCAGTCAAATTGACTTTCAGGGAGATCCCTCCCATAGAACCCTGTTTAAAATTCTTCTAAACTAAACAACACACAACTTTGTAAATTCAGTTAACCCAAGAATCCACAATTTCTCTCTCTGTGTGTGTGTGTGTGTGTGTGTGTGTGTGTGTGTGTGTGTGTGTGTGTAAATGGGAGTTCACTCACTCAGTCTAGTGCTAGCACTGGCAGGCAGCAGATAAACTGATTAATCCATTCCAGGCTGGCACACTTTTCCTACATTCCCAAAGCAAGCAGCTCAAAGTGGAACCTCAGGGTATTTTGTTGGCTACTCAGGTTACTCAGAATTTCTTAGTACACAAGTCATTGCATTACAATACAACACATACTTAACTAAACCATTCATGCCCAACAGGGAAGCTCTGCCAGCTTTTTGCATATCTTATCTTCTGCTAATCACTCAGTGCCTCAGCTGGAGTGGAGAGGAGTCAGATAAATCAATTTCAATTACAGTGCTGAAATGGACTTTTCCAAAGAACAAAGCATTTGGTCCGAAACAGGGTCATTTCAATTTGGAAACAAAAATCTCTGGTTTTTAATCCTTGATTTCATTTTGATTACAAAACCTCCGAAATTGCCATTTTCAGGCACAGAACGTTTTGTACCCGAATCAAAATGCACAAGCCTATTTTGCAGCTTCAGAAAGAAATATAAGGGTGAAAGGCATGCTTTGTGCACCAAGGGGGGTGGGGGCAGGGAGCAGAACAGTTCTAAATAAATTGTGTTTGGTGGGAGCCCAATTCAGGTACAGTGGACTGGTTGTAAATATAGTGTTGACACTGACACTTATGTGAATTCCTAGGGTTGTCATTCTCCAGAATTCAGCTCCCTCCACGGAGTCTCTAGAAATGAAATCTCCATCTGCATGAGTTGACACAACTTGTTGCTAGTGCATTTGCATGTCAATGGGTGCACCACGCTTAGGCACTGTGCAGTGCACAGTATGAAGAAGGTGGAATCCAGTATCCAGCAGTTTGTAATGGGGGGGCGGTGCTTGGGTAGTGATCCTTGATATGGTTGTTACAAGTGTACCCCTATTTTTTCTGAGAAATGTTGGAAGGCATGATATATTTGAGACTGCTCTTTATCCAGTCTTTGTGCAGATCCTCCTCCTTTTGACAATAATCACAAATGTGACAGATATTTTCTGTGCATTTGTGGCATGTATCAAAACGGATACCTCTTTCCTTCAGTTGGGGTGGCAGAAGACAAATGTTTCCCCAGTGAGACTGCAAGCTTGTATTGCAGCCACAGGAGTACTGAGTAACTGCTTTTAACAAGGGTAAGATGCATAAAAACCAATTACCATCAATTTAGAGTGGGAAAAGTAGAATATGAAAAGTACCATGGAAAGGTGAAATTCTCTAGTTATGCTGGGTGCAGCTGAGAATAGAACACAACCTATCATCATGGCTAATTGCTTTTTGTAACACTGAAGACCTGTCAGCACTAAAGACATTATGTAACCGTATATGCTGTACAATTTTATAGTGCCAACAGGAGTGCATCAACAAGCGCAATTCCCTGTCTGCAGATACAAATGCCATGCCTTGGGAGAGATCATCCTTGTGATTAATAGCATTGAATGCCCAGCATTCTCAATCACAAGGAGCATGTCTTCCCGAGTACAGCATTTGCCCCTGCATACTGTATGATGTATGTGTGGAAGGTAGGGGGTGTGGTTAAGCAGTGTGTTGGCACAAGGGGTGGGGCTTGCTTTTGTGCTATTGGCAGAGGAATCATGTACAGCATACACAGCTGCATTACACTGTACAGGGTTACATAATGCTTGATCCGGGCTTTTATGTGTCCAGATATGTAAGATTGGTTCGCTGAATGGAAATTGATAATAACTGTAGCACATCACCTTCTCTGTTGCTGCCCCAAAACACTGCAATGCACTCCCTGTTGAGATGAGAGCCTCCCCATCTCTGGCAACTTTTAAAAAGTAATTAAAGACTTAACTTTTCACCCAAGCTTTTTAATTTAATTGTGGTTTAAAATTGTTTTAAGGTTTTACTTTTGTGTTTTGGTTTGTTTTTATGTTGTTATAAGCAGCCCTGACACAGAAGTTTGGGGCAGCATACAAATTTGATAGATAGATAGATAGATAGAATGACCTGTCAACATGCTATCTTATTCCATTCCACATATGTGATTTGCTCTTTAAGGATAGGAATTTTCTAAGCTCATAGCAAACGCATACAGAATGTAGCATTCATTAGGAAACAGAATCTTATTACTCCCAGTGAAATTCAGATTCATAAGCCTGATAATTTGCTGCTTAATTTTCAGCAAATTATAATGGGCTCAGATTTATTGAGATTTTTTTCCTTCAGAAGTCAGTTTGCTTGCAAATCTAGAAATTAAGCATTCATGTTCATATGTTTTAAACAGATATAGCAATATAAATGGATACGAAGCACTCAATTAACCCAGGCTCCGGGATCGTTTATCAGTGCAGATTTGCTTGCAAACCACACTAACACAGAGATGAGTACCTAGAGTGCTCATCCCCTGAGTGCTCATTGTGTGATTCTCCCGGCCTCCAGAGTGCTGCACCAGTCACCATGGCAGCAAGGTAGCTTAACACTGCCTCCCACGTGAGCGTGTGAAAGGCCCCATAGAATTTTGTTTAAATTACAATAAAATATAGCTCAATAATACAGGCATACAATCATTTAATCCTGGTTGCTTTTGGTCAAGATGATATAGTGGCCCATAATCTCAGAAGACAGTCCTTCTTATGTTTTTGTTTTTGACACTAGTAATCATTCAATCATTTGATTGAAGAATGGGGCATAATCCAATATTAATTATGTTCAAATCCAATTGACTTTAAATCTCTTGTCATTCAAATTGGATATGCTGTTTGATCTGCAAAACAAGCTTCAGAGCTTGGTAGTGGTCACCTCAAAGGAGAGTTAAAGCATTAGAAGCTCAACAGTTCTTCTCTGGCTTCGATCAAATATCTGTATTCAATTCCATGAAGACACTGATATGTCCATTGGATTCAATAGGGATATACAAGGCTGCAGTCCCGAAAACGCTTGGTGGGACAGTGAATAGCAACCCACAACTAAAGATCCTTTTCTTCCAAGGGCCAGGCTGCAAATGATAATTCCATAGCATGATCATTCTACAGGTGGAAAACTGAATGTGGTTCCTTTGTCATAGATAGATCATAAACTGACTATTGATAATTACTCAACTCTGCAGAGATGGGACATCAATTAGAAGTCTGTTCCAAAAGATGATTTTCAGACATCTTTGGAGAAGTTTTCTTCTGGTATTGCAAGTTGTTCTGCCAAAGCACTGGTTGATCTCTGTAATGGGTAAATGATCTGGGCAATTGACATAGGTTCACCTAAGCATCCTTTCCTTCTTAGTTAAGTCCATATAGCTCCTTGGTTTACTGTGGAGCTGAAAGCAATGAAACAAGAACAGTGACGGAACATTAGTGGAGGAAAATGTATAATAAAGTCAACTGAAAATGGATCTAGTTCATTTTAGAGACTGTGTTGTGGCAGTTATGGCAAAGAAATCTTACGTTTCTGTCCCTTTTGTATCTGTTCATTATCAGCCAGTGGAGCTTTTCCAGGTGGTGAAGGACCTTTTACAACTAGTTCCTAAGAATTAATGGAGCCCTTGCAAGCCTGCTGTGACCAATTTGAAAAGCACTTTGCAGATAAAATTGCTTGTATTCATTCCTACTTGGACTCCAGTTGTGCAGTGGCTGGACTAGAGATGTCTCTGGCTACTTCTTACCTGGTTTTGATGGATATTTTTCAATTTGTTCAAGCTGAGGATGTGGACAAGATACTTCAATAAATGCAGTCAACCATGTGTACACTGGATCTTTGCCCTTTTAGACTAATTAGAGCAGTAAAGCCAAGTTTGTGGGTTTGGGTATCAGAAATGGTTAATGTATTTCTAAGAGAGGACCATTTTCCATTTGCATTGGTGGAATTCCTCTTATTGTGCTATGTCTCTGTACTGAAGAAGCCATCTTTGCACCCTGCAGTTGTGGATAAATATTTTCCTGTATCTCATTTTCCACTCTTGGACAAGGCTTTTGAGTGTGTGTGATGCTGCCTCAATTTCAGTTTTTCCTGGATAATACAGGTTATCTGACCCCTTTTAGTCTGATTTTTTTAGTCCTGTTTTGAGTCTGAAAACACCTTGGTCACCCTACAGGACAGAGGGACACTTGGGTGGGGACAGAGGGTATGTAAGCCTACTGATTCTCCTAGATCCTCAGCAATCTTCAGTACTATGGTATCTTTCTGAACTGCCTTTCAGGGATGATATTTGTAGACAAAGTGTGGAGGTGGCTTCACTTATTCCTGAAAGATAGGTCCCAGAAGGTGCTGCTGGTGGACTGTGGCCATTCTGTCACATGGCTGTTGGTCTGTGGAATAACACATGAATCCATCTTTTCCTCCCATGCTTTTTAACTTTTACATGAAGTCACCCAGATGTTTGAGCTGAGAAGTCATCAGTGTACTGCTGCAGCTGTCTCTCATTTTCAGCAACTCTTAGGAGTATTGACACCTCAACTATTGTCTGTCAGCAGTGAAGATATGTTTGGGAGTGAGCAGAGTAAGGCTAAATCCATATGACTGGTTACTGTTAGTCATGGAACTCCTTGATCCAGGATTAGATGTGGCACTCTTCCTAAAAGACTGGTTCAGGGCTTGCGGGTGCTTCTTAATCCAGTTCTGCTTTTGGAAGTGTCTGTCTAGGCTCTATATAGCCAGTTCTGCACTGGCTCTTTGTGCCGCCTGTAGCCTTTCCTAGCAGGGACAAGCATTTGTTTTCAGAACAAATTGAAAATGAATTATTGGGACTATTCAGTTTTACATCCCATTCATTATTAAATGGATGGAGACCCAAACAAATGGGTACAAATGTGTCTCTCTTTTGGAACCCTTTTAATTACCCATGTATTCATGTAGTTTATCTACTTAAAAAACAAACAAACCACTGCCACTGTGTTTTCCTCACAGAACTTGCAGTATATAGCCACCTGCTGGTGGTTGTCATGTGGAATATCCATACTGCCCTCGGATTGAGCATAATCCTAGGGCAATGGGATGGGGAAAGCTACCATTTATAATAACGGCTTTTTTAAAAAAAACCCACACTGCTCTGAGACAATGCTGCATCCCACTGCAAATTGCATCCTCAAAGTAGCACTCACAAGAAGCAGCTTCTACTGCAACTCAAAAAGTAATCTTTAAAAAATAGATTGTTTAAAAAAACATCCATATTCAAATGTGTGTCCAAAGTAAATGAGAACCTTCCAAATGGATATCAAAATCAACAGTGTAGGTCCTGAATGGTCTCAAAAGAAAAGAAAACCATTAAGCAACTAAAGGAATGGGGTTTCAAAACATTTTTAAAATGTACATACATCCTTATTGCCTGGAAAGGTCAGAAATGTTCACATTAATTTATGAGTTTAGTCTTTATACATGACTGCTATGACACCATGACTGCTATGACTCCATGCAGGACTCCTGTTGAAAAACATCTAGAAACTTCAAATGGTGTGGTTTACAGTTCTGTTTGTGTGAAGGGAGGAGCATGATCACCGTGACAGTCGATGGTTCTGTGAGCAGCATCCTGGATCACCTGAGGTTGCTGCACACAGAAGCATCAGCCATCACAGTTATGGCACATTCCCCTTCACACAAAGAGCACTGTGACCATGAGTGCATGGCTTGAGGGGATGAATGACAGCTCCTAAGTGGGACTTCCTCCCTGCTTTGGGAGCCGTAATATACTGTCTCACTCTGTATTCCAGAACTAAAGGAGGCATGGCAAGCCTCCTTGGTCCTCCTACTAGGACCAATGGCCTTTTCCTGTAGTGGCGCAAACCCTATTAATACTCTCCCTAGGGAAGCCCCTCTAGCCCCATCTCTTGACAATTTTAGACTACTAGCTTTTCAGATAGACATTGGATGTCATTTGATACAATCTTTGTGGGAAGCGTGTTGCTATTGCTGTCATGTGATTTTGGAAGGGAAAGTTGCTGCTTGATAGAGGGTTTTTTGTGATGTTTTTCTTCTGTTGCATTGACTTTTTGCTTGTAAATTATTATTTTATTTTGTTTGTTTTACATTTTATATCCCGCTCTTCCTCCAAGGAGCCCAGAGTGGTGTAATACATACCTAGGTTTCTCCTCACAATAACCCTGTGATGTAGGTTAGGCTGAGAGAGAAGTGACTGGCCCAGAGTCATCCAGCTAGTATCATGGCTGAATGGGGATTTGAACTCGGGTCTCCCCGTCCTAGTCCAGCACTCGGTCCTAGTCCAGCACTAGTCCAGGGAATATGGGTGGAATAGGAAAAAACAATAAAAATCAGTAAACTATAAATACAGTGGACTAACTTGAGAAAAAGACTTCTCTAGCAGGTGAAATAATTTCTCATTTGTATTTGTATTCCCTGCGCTTCTCAAAGTTAATAACTGGGTAAACAGCTAACCACTGACCTTGTTTCAAAGCTATTTAGTTTCAAGCAGAGTTTGGCCTTGAGCTTATCAGGACATGTGGCATAGCTGCCATAGAGGGAGATGCATCCAAAAGCAAATTAACTCTCACAGAACACAACTGGGACTTATGGGACTACAACGCAACACATGTTAGATTATTAGACTAAAAAGAATGCTCTTTGCATCAATTAGTTATATGTTTGCTTTCCTGACCTGATCCTGGTTTTAGAAAACTTATTTGGTTTGGGGCTGTACAACTGAAGTTACAGCTGCTTTGAATAGATGATCACTTTTATTTGCATCAGTTTAAATGTGAGTCAATATATTTAACATTTACACAAGTAGCATTTCTGATTCACATATTATTTATCCTTACAGTGCAATCTTGCAGTGTAGTCCAATAAAAGCAGTAATCAGATGCAATCTTACATGGGAGTAGGGTCCATTGAAATCAATAGAACTTGCTACTTTTATAGTTATAGTCCCATACCACTTTTCATTACAATGGCAGTGTTACATATATCACAAGGGAAAATAGTAAACTTTTGGGGGGTAAAATTTAATATTTAAATATTTAAATTTAATATTTGTACTTTTAATTATGTATTTTAATGATACTGTAAACCATTTTGGGATTATTTTAATGAAAGGCAATGTATAAATTAAACAATAACTAAATAAAATTGATAAACATTGAAAAGCCATACGTTGTACATTCAAAGAATGAAACACAATAATAAAACACAATTAAATTCAATCAAGCAGAATAAGCAGCAACGCATAAAACAACACAACCTCCTAAGAATAAAAAGCTTGGGAAAACAAAATATTCCTGGAGGCAGTAAGGAAGGGCAATGAATGGCCATCCCCAGGAACAGAACTCCAGAGTCGGAAAGCAACAACCCAAAAGGCCCTGGCTCACATACACATCAGCCTTCCACCCCAATTACTTTATTCGACAGAAATGTCTGGAAGAAGACAACCCTTTAGAAATCTATAGCTCAAACTGTTAATAACTTTAAAGGTCAAAACCAGTGCCTTGAATTAGAAAAAGAGATTGGCAGCCAGTGCAGCTAGTTTAAAATGGGACTGATATCCTCCCAAATGTTGGTTCTGGATAGAGCCCAGGACACTGCATTTTGGTCCAATGGAAATTTCCAGATATTCTCAGCCCTCCATGCCCCCCCCCCCGATGCCCAAATGTGTTGCAGTATTCCAGCCATGGCTTGGTCACATTGTGGGGAAGTAGTTAGGTCTACCTTCTCAAGAGACTTTTCATGAGTTTAATTCTGAATAAACATGAATAAAATCAGGTTGAACACTTGCTTCCAGTGTAAAATATCCCCCATAGGAAAGCTTTGACAGAGATAGGGAAGAGTCTTTGTGATTTCTGGGTAGCAGGCCACAGACCCCAAAAGAGTGTGGTGTAAGGGTTAGAATATTGGACTAGGACCAGGGAGACCCAAGGTCAGATCCCTGTTCAGCCGTGAAACTCACTAAGGGTAATCACACTACCATTAGGGTAAGGCAGGCAGTCTCCCACTTCACAGTAAACACATGAGCAGATGGTCAGGTCTGGGCCTCCAGCCCGCAGCACCAGACAATCACCATTCATGTCTGGATCTGGGAGGAGGAAACCCCAGCTGGCACTGAAGGTCCTCCAGCCCTGCCCCCTCCCATCCCATTAAGCAGCTCATTGCCAGCAAACTGGAATACCCTAATGACAGCAGCAGCCACCTTCTGAGTGGCCAGAGGTGCTCACGTGACCAATGCAATCGTGCCGTGAATGGTCCCTGATTGTTGGGTCACAGGAGTAGGCAGTTAACCCCTTCCTGGCAATCCTGGCACTGCCAAAGATAGCTGAATATCGTCTTGATCCTCAAGAAAACCCCTGCTTATTGGGCGGGAACAGTAGGGGAGAACAAAGCATCAGCAACTATTGGACAGCTTCTAATTAAGAGCCAATGTGGTCACAAACACACACCAGAACCAGGCACGGGAAGGCAAATGCTTCCTGGTTCTCACCCTCCACATCTGCTGTCTGTGGAAGCAGAGTCAATGGCAAGTGAAGGCTAGTACTGCTGTCCCCCACGAGTAGCCCCATCACAAGGCACAATCAGCTCATCTACCACCATGTTAAAGCTGGCCCTGTACACAAGTGGATGCCCCTGCAAGGCAGTCCTTTGCGTGGGTGAATGCCCAGCCCCACAATTTTCCAGGCCCCGTGCTTCCCTCTGTCTTCCAGAAGTCATCACAGCTATTATTCAGTGCACCGCTTCCCCAGGTGGTGGCCCGCATTCATCCTCAGCATTGGCTGCGCCATCCCCCTCTCCTCGCTGAGCTACCTGGGGAGAAAGACAGTGGCAGAGGCAGCAGACAGTGGGCTCACTGTACCCTGTGCCCTGTGTGCCAAGGAACAAGAGCAGGAGCCTAGGAAGTCATACAGCAGCCCAAGGATTGCCCACCATGGCATTTCACTCATTCTGTGCCGCTAGCTTTTCACCCCCTTCCAATGCTATGGTGGGAGTGTTTCTCCCCTTGCTGCAGCCCTGCTGCTGCCTTGTTCCTTCTTCCTGCCACTGCTGCAGAGGCTATTACCACCACCACCACCCCACCTCTTCATGGCTGAATCTATTAGTGAAGCTGCTCCAGGGTGATTGGCAAACGCCCTGAAATGTGTGGGGAAATTAGCTCAGAAAGGAACAGTTTTATGTAAGTTCTAATTTATGCAAAATTGTGGACTCGGGAAATGACTGGACTGAGACAAGATTTAAGTTTCAAAATAAAAAAGTTATTTATTGTTGGGAGGGGTACAGAGGAGAGAAAGGTATGGTTAAATCACTATTACTATCAACAATATCAATTTTAGCTTAGAGTCCTAATTGTGTAAGTTCCGAGGTGGACAAAAGAAAGAGACTTTTAGAGAAGGAGGCAGTTGGATTTAAGAAAGGGGGATAGAGATAGAATTTGGGCCCAAGGAGGCGTGAAGGCTGATATCACCTGGTCTGGACGAAGGGCTCCGGGGACCACCGATCAACTTGGTTCTTCAGGAACAGTTTGAGCCAAGGCGGGTGCAAGAAGGTTAGAGAAGTTAGTCAGTAGATGTGATTCCAGGAGGGTGCTTCCTCCATGGACCCAGCTTCCTAAGTTAACTAGGAAGAGTGGACAGATCAGGCTGGGCAAGAAAGCCGATCTGGAGAGAGATACGAAATATGAAACACTGCCTTGCATGGTGGCTGATGTACAGTAAATCACCCCAAAAGCTGATACTAACTCCAAGAGATCACAAAGATCCCAAGTAGCACCTGATGGAGTCCCAAGTGAGGCATACAAAGAAGCCCGGAAATCCCAGGGAACACACTGGATCATGTGCAGTAATTGGGTGTTTTTATACCCAAATACATATCCTGGGGGCAAATTTCAGTTGTCCATTGCTGTCTGACAGGTATGTTGGGAGCGACTGGCAAGGATCCCATTTTTGCTGATCTTTCTTCCTGAGTGTAACAATGTCGGAATTGCTGAGGTATGCCAAGGCTTTTGTCATGAAAACAGAGTGCAGAGACAGGAGAATGGGAATCTGCATAGACAGAAAAGTCCAGTAATCTAGTCAATATTTTTAATGGGTGCATCTCCTAGGTTCGTATCGTTTTCTCAACTTCCTTTGTGTGGGGTGGGGGGTGGGGGGGGTTTACCTCTGCAAGCCTTATCTGTGTTCTTTCCTGTGAAACCAATTGGCAAATTAGCTGGCTCCTATCTCTTTTTTGAAAGGAGGAGAAAGGCAAGGAAGTTCATCCTGAGTGCAGAGTGGTCTTGGCAGAGAGTGTTAGGAGCCAAATCTAGGGATGACTTGTCCTCATGTGCTATAAATGGAGATCTCACAATACTATGAGGCTCCAGAGCATATACCGAGTGAGATCTCCAAGCCTTGAGACTCAAACATGTCCCTGTTCTTGTCCCTTGGCATGCAGCTCACAAGGTCCAGTGAACCTGCCATCTGCTACTGCCGTCACCACAGGCTCAAAAGCTGGCTGAAAGCAAACACTTCTTGGGAGATGGGGCTGCTACTCTTTCCTTCCCAGAGCCAGCCATGATGAGGCGGGGTGGTGGTGGTGGGAATAGCCTCTGCAGCAGCAGCAGGAACAAAGTGGCAGCAGGGCTGCAGCAAGGGGAGAGACACTTCCTCCATGACAATTGAAGGGGGTAAAAGTGAGTGGCACAGAATGAGCCAAACGCCATGGAGGACAATCCCTGGGCTGCTGCATGACTTTCTAGGCTCCTGCTCTCATTCCTTGGCAATCAGTGCACAGGGTCCAGTGTGCCCACCACCTGCTACTGCTGCTGCCATCTTTCTCCCATGTGGCCCAAGGAAGAGAAGGGGATGGTGCAGCCAATGCTGAGGCTGAGCGTGGGCCACTACCTGGGAAAGCGGTGCGCTGAGTGCTAGTTGTGGTGAACCAGAGATGGGAGAAAGTGCAGGGCCATAGGATGTGCAGGGCTGGGATCCATTGCCCCGCTCGCCGCGGGCAGAGGACATCCCTGCCCCCGCTTACCTCTGCTATCTCTATGGCTGTCCCTGCAGGGGGGTTGTACTTGGCCTCTGCCCATTGGACAAATGTGCCTGCATCTATTGTCTGCAATTATTGTGAACCAGCCTGAGACGTGTGCTTTGGACAGTGTACAAATATGTAAATTAATTCAATTGTCGGATCTGCCCACTGGGCATCTCTATGTGCTGTAGACAGCATTTGGTTCTGTGATCTCTTCCTGCTGCTGCATCAGCTATGGTATGGTGGAGCAGCTGCTGCCAGATGTTCAATCATATGCTACCAACTATGAGGTTTGGCAAGTGATTGGATCGGGCTCTGGTCCCCCACTGTTTTGGAAGCCCTTATGCTACTGGGAGCTATTCTGTACTGGATGGGATGCTCCTTTCTCTCGAGCCTCTTTGCAGTAAACGGGCCTGCTACTTTAAGGAGCTGGGGTTTGGATGTGGCAGCAAACATTCAGTGCTAGTGGCAACACCTGTTGCCACGAAGACTTCTGCCAAGTGTCTTTCACTCGGTAGAGCATCGACACATGGAGTGAATTCCACAAGTTGATTATGCACTGTGTGAAAAAGTACTTCAGTTTGTTGGTAATACATTTCCAGGAATCAATTTATGGGATGACCCCTGGTTCTTGTGTTATGTGAGAGGGAGAAGAATTTTTCTCTATCCGCTTTCTCCACACCATGTATGATTTTATAGACCTCTATCATGTCTCTCCGCAGTCATCATTTTTCTAAACTAAATAGCACCAGGTGTTGTAGCCTTGCTTCTTAAGAAAGGTGCTCTAGGCCTCTGATCATCTTGGTTGCCCTCTTCTGCACCTTTTCCAATTCTACAATGTCCTTTTTTAGATGTGGTGACCAGAACTGTATGCAGTACTCCAGGTGTGGATGCACCATAGATTTGTATAAGGGCATTATAATATTAGCAGTTTTATGTTCAATCCCCTTCCGCATGATCCCTAGCATGGAATTGGCTTTTTTCACAGCTGCCGCACATCGAGTTGACACTTTCAACAAGCTGTCCACCACGACCCCGAGATCCCTCTCCTGGTCAGTCACCGACAGCTCAGATCCCATCAGCATATACTTGAGGTTGGGGTGTTTTGTCCCAGTGGGCATCACTTTACACTTGCCAACACTGAACCCGCATTTGCCATTTTGTCGTCTACTCCCCCAGTTTGGAGAGATCCTTTTGGAGCTCCTCACAATCTGTTTTGGATTTCATGACCCGAAAGAGCTTGGTATCATCTGCAAATTTGGCCACCTCGCTGATTACCCCAACTTCTCTATCATTTATCAATAAATTAAAAAGCACCATTCCCAGTATAGATCCCTGGGGGACCCCACTTCTTACTTCCCTCCACTGTGAAAACTCTCCATTTATACCTACCCTCTGTTTCCTGTCTTTTAACCAGTTAGCAATCCAGATTCCACACATGTACTTGTCCCCTTATCCCATAACTGCTAAGTTTCCTCAGTAGTCTTTGATGAGGAACTTTGTCAAAAGCTTTTTGGAAGTCCAGATATACTACGTTTTAAAGAGATATATTGTTCAGCTGTACTAGTTTTAAATAGATATATTGTTTCCCAGGAGAGAGAGAGAGAGAGATTCTCTGATTAGTTAAACAGGCTCCCAATATCTCCAATTATCTTCTGACCCTACAAATACTATTTGGAGATATTTGGAGACCTAACTATTTGATTCAGTATTCAGTAGGCTACTCAGATCAAATATTACCAAATCTGAATAGCCAGCCAGATATTTGCACAATCCTAATAGTCACCAGCGCTCATGTACACACAGGCTTACTTCTGGCATTTCAGCAAAATTAAACAGGAGTAGGAGGTTGTCCTATACACAGGACAGGAAGCCACAGTCCAGACAGAACATGGTGAAACAGACTGGTTCCAGATCAGCAAAGGAGTAAGACAAGGCTGTATACTTTCTCCTTTATTCAATTTATATGTTGAACATATACCGAGAGAAGCTGTATTGGAAGAAGTTGAGCATGGTTTTAAAGCTGGAGGAAGAAACATCAATAACCTGCGCTACGCTGATGACACCACTCTGATAGCTGAGAATGTGGATGATCTGCAAGCTCTAGTAATGAAAGTCAAGGAGCACAGTGAAAAAATTGGACTACAACTAAATGTAAAGAAGACTAAACTAATGACAACATGTACAGCAACCAAACTAATGACAACATGTACAGCAACCAGCATCCATAATTTTCAATCGAGGCACAAATGACCAGGCTCAAACTATCATACTTCAGACACATTATGCAAAGACCCAGCTCCCTTGAGAAGTCTGTAATGCTGGGGAAAGTTGAAGGAAAGCGAAGAAGAGGACGACCAGAAAACAAGGTGGATGGACTTGATTACGACAGCAATGAATGCACCACTGAGAGTCCTTAAAGGCCAAGTTGAAGACAGATCATCCTGGAGAAAATCTATCTATGTGGTCACTAAGAGTCAACACTGACTTGACGGCACTCAATCAATCAATCAATCAATCAATCAATCAGGAGGTTGTTGCTTCTTACATTTTTCAATAATCAAATACTTCCATATATGTACAAGTTGCATAGGATCATTTAAAAACAGAACTGGGGTGTGGTTTATGGGGCAGTGGGAAGGGCTGAAATTATGAGTGCAGGTCATGGGGTGTTGCTTGTGGATTTCATTCAGACCCCCTCTCTCCCCCCTTAATCCAAACAGATATTAGCCATGAATGTGTTTATCACAGGTGTATTGATGTATTTATTTATTTTGACATTTCTATACTGCCTTTCATTAAAATAATCTCAAGGCAGCTTACAAAACATTCAACAATATACAATCATAAAAATGACACAATCTGTATATTAAAATGCAAAGGTCCGTTGCTAATCTTGGGTGGTATGTGGCGCAACTCGCGAGAGTTCCAAGAGCTGCCGAGGAGGGAGGGAGGTCAAGGAAAAGGAGGATGGCTAAGCAATTGGCGGAGAGGGCGTTGAAGCCTTCTTTTCTGGGCCCACCTGCCGACCAAGTGACAAATTGGGCTGTTCTCTGCCCATTTCGGAAAATGGGCCAAGAATGGCCTGACCTGTCATTTTGATGGCAGGTGGGCCCAACGGAGGTTTTGCCACCTCCAATGCCATCCCACAAGGCCCCCCACAGAGGCGGATGGCCAGTGGAGGTGGCAGATGACAGGTCGGGCCAATTTGGGACTCTCTGCATACGTTCACAGAGAGCCCTGAAATGGAGGCTAGAGGAGAAAGAAGGCTCTGCGCTCGGGCCAGAAGGAAGAACTAGGGGTGCAGATTCTCTGCGCCCAGGCCAGCTGAGGGGGAGATTGGTGGAAGAAAGACTGAGATTGAGGAGGAGACTGGCAATAAAGTCCTAGAGCACAGATGTTCTTCACGGGATAAGCTAGTAATAATAATAAGCTAGTAATAATAATAGTAATAATAATAAGCTAGTAATGGCATATAACAATACAAATGTAATTAAAAGTTTAAAAAACATGTACAATATAACCATAAGATACAAAGCAGCAGCAAACAAAACACTCATTTAAAAGCCTGGATAAAAAGCCAAGATTTTACTTGCTTTCTAAAAACTGTGATGGAGACTGGGGAGTGGAGGCTCACCAGGACAGCATTCCAAAATCTGGGGGCAATGACTGAAAAAGCCCTGCCCCACATACATGACAAGCATGCCTCCCTCATTGTTGGCACACAGAGCAGGGCCCTCTGACCACCTCGTCATGTGGGCAGAAACCTTTGGGAGCAGGTGGTCCCTCAGGTATCCAGGGCCCAAACCATTAAGTGATTTAAAGGTCAAAACCAGCACCTTGAGTTGGACCCAGAAACAGATTGGCAGCCAATGTAGCGCTTTCAAAATGGGGGTAATATGGTCCCAGCAGGCAGCTCCAGATAACATCCTAGCTGCCTCATTTTAAACTAGCTGCATTTTCCAAATATTCTTCAAGTGCAGCTCCACGTAGAGCGTATTATAGTAATCCAGCCATGACATGATTAAGGCATGGGTAACAGTGGCCAGATATGCCCTCTCAAGAAAGGGACACAGCTGGTGCACTAGCTGAAGCCATGCAAAGGCACCCCTGGCCACCGTCTCCACCTGAGCTTCCAAAAGCAGAGCTGGGTCTAGCTTTACCCCCAAGCTGTGCACTTGCTCTTTCAAGGGGAGTGCAACCCCAGCCAGAACCAGTAGAATCTCCTCATCCCGATTGGCTTTCCTACTGACCAACAGTACTTCTGTCTTATCCAGATTCAATCTGTTTGTTAGCCCACATCCAACCCATTACTGCCTTCAGCTCCTGATTCAGGACTCCCACTGCCTCCCTAGTTTCAGTGACAAGGAGAGATAGAGCTGAGTGTCATCTGCATATTGCTGACAACTCAGTCCACCCAGATGACCTCTCCCAGCCATTACATGTAGATGCTAATGGGTGACAAGACCAAACCCTGCGGGACCCCACAGGTCAATGGTCACAGAGCCAAGCAGTAGTCTCCCAGCACCACCTTCTGGACCCTTCCCCCAAGAAAGGACCAAAGCCACTCCAAAACAGTGCCTTCAATCCCTATACTCGAGGCAGTCCAGAAGACTATCATGGTCAATGGTATTTATTCATTCATTTATTCATTCATTTATTTAGATTTACAGGTCGCCCTACTCCCATAGGACTCAGGGTGGCTTTCAAGCAATAACATACACAGCAACACAATTCTATAAAATACATCTTACATAACGTCATAACCCCATACAGTACTCATTCCACATGACATAGTAACCATGGATTACACGATCACTCTACGATCAGCTATCTCAGGGACCGAACACCCGACAGAACATTTCATTCTTACATGCCTTATGGAAAGCCAACAGATCATGGAGAGCTCTGATATTATCCGGGAGACCATTCCATAGAGCCGGGGCCACCACTGAGAAGGCCCTGGCTCTCGTTGATTGCAATTTAATATCCCTAGGGCCCGGGATCACCAAGGTATTACTTGTGGCTGATCTCAGGACCCAGCGAGGGACATATTGAACAAGGCGGTCCTGGAGGTATGGTGGGCCCATACTTTGTAGGGCTTTACATGTTAAAGTTAATACCTTAAACCTAACCCAGGACTCAACCGGCAACCAGTGCAGCTGAAAGAGCAAAGTGTGCTCACCAAGGCACCTTAGTAGGGACTTTGGCCACTGCATTCTGCACCAGTTGCAATCTCCGAGTTAGGCGCAGTGGCAACCCCACATAAAGTGAGTTGCAATAATCTAACCTAGAAGTGACCATTGCATGGATCACAGTGACCAAATCCAGAGGGGACAGAAAAGGGGCTAGCCGCCATATTTGGCATAACCAAAAAAAGGCCTTTTGAGCAACCTCCATGATCTGAACCTCCATATTCAAAGAGGCATCAAGAATCACACCCAGACTCTTCACTGTAGGCTGAGGTATCAAACAAGCACTATCAAAGGTCAGTAATTGGAACCTCCCCCCTGACCTCTTCGGGCCCAGCCACAGAACTTTAATCTTATCTGGATTAAGCTGTAGATGACTTTGCTTCAGCCAGTCTACAACCGCCTCCAAGCACCTGATCAGCTGGGTTATGGTGTCCTCAGCCCTGCCGTCCATCAGCAGAAAAAGCTGGGTGTCATCCGCATATTGATGGCACCCTAGCCCAAAACCCCTCACCAGCTTTGCTAAAGGCAGCATATAAATATTGAACAGCAAGGGTGAGAAAATAGCCCCCTGGGGGATGCCACATGTTAGTACATGACGTGAAGACCTCTCATCGCCTATTGCTACTCTATATCCCCGGTCTTGTAGGAGAGAACGCAGCCACAAGAAGGCCACGCCTCGAATCCCAGCATCAGCTACGCGGTGGATCAGAATATCATGGTCCATAGTGTCGAATGCTGCTGTGAGATCTAACAGCAACAGCAGCGCCAACCCTCCCCTATCAAGCTGGCGACGGAGATAATCAGCCAGGGTGACAAGGACCGTTTCGACCCCACGCCCAGGCCGAAACCCAGACTGGAAGCGATCGAGAATCGCTGCATCCACCAAAAAAGTCTGAAGCTGTACTGCTACTGCTCGCTATATCACTTTACCTAAAAAAGGCAAATTCTACACTGGGCAGTAGTTAGCTGGCTCTGAGACATCCAACGATGGCTTCTTCAAAAGTGGCCTAACCAATGCCTCCTTCAGCTCTCCTGGGAAAATCCCCTTTTCCAGGCAAAGAATGATAATATCCCCAAGGGAAGTCTGCAACCCCTCCAGGGTGGCCTTCACCAGCCAGGAGGGGAAGGATCTAGGGCACATGTGGTAGGCCTCATAGCCATCAAAAAATTTTCAACATCGGCCTCCGAAAGTTGGTTAACATTCTCCAAAATTGGCCCGGTAGATGGCCATGGAACCTCCAATTCCTCAATTGCATCAGAAGTAAGGGGGAGGTCTTGGCGGAGCAACAAGATTTTATCCACAACCCACACACCCCTTAAAAACCTCACAGCCAATACCCAATTCTCTAACTTCATTATCTGTACCAGAAAAATTTGTCAGAGATCAAACTATCTCAAATACTTTAGCCGGCCGTGAGCTTGCGGATGCGATGGCAGCCCAAAAAAACTCTCTTTTCATGTCCCCTCACCGCTACCTCATAGGACCTCATAAATGATCTATAAGATGTTCTCATCACTTCATCCTGGGTTCTCTTCCAGCCCCGCTCTAATTGTCTGACACACCGTTTCATCTCCGTAAACTCCGGGGTATACCACGGAGCTGTGTTCCGGGGACATCTCAGAAGACACCATTGTGCGATCGTATCAATAGCCTCAGAAAGCCGGCTGTTCCAGTAGGTGACTAGAGCATCCAACGAATCATCAAGGGGCATCAGATCCCGTAAAGCGTGCTGCAATTTCAGCGGGTCCATTAATCTCCTTGGGTGAACATAGACCTGCCTTCCCTCTGAACGGGGCAGAGGTGTGACCCCCAAACATGCCTTCAAGGTATAATGGTCTGACCATGGCACCCTCTCAGTTGAAAACGGACACACCTCTAACCCCATCCCAAAAACCAGATCCAAGGTATGACCCAATTGATGGGTAGGACCCATAACAAATTGCGAGAGTCCTAAGGACGTCATAGCTGACACTAACTCTTGTGCCTGAGTAGAGACATTGACGTGAACACTGAAATCGCCAAGAACTAAAAGCCTCAGGTACTTCAGAGCCAACCCTGGTACCGCCTTCATCAGACCATGCAAACCCCTGGTGGTGCATTAGGTGGTCGATACACCAACCAGATAGCTAGACTCTCAGAAACATCCCACTTTAAACCCACACAGTTAACTCCTGGGATCTTGGTGGTGGGGAATTCACTATAAGAATAATCTTCTTGGATAAGGGCAGCGACTGAGAGGTCTAGCAGAACCAACAGGGATGCACTCCCCCTGTCTAGCTCCCATCGTAGGTCATCCACTAGAGCGACCAAGGCAGCTTCAGTCTTATATCCAGGATGGAAGCCAGATTGAAAAGGATCTAGATAATCCGTATCATGCAAAAACCTTCTGCAGCTGGGATGCCACCACACGCACTATCACTTTGCCCAAAAAGAGAAGGTTAGAGACAGGTCTATAGTTATCTAGGTTGTAGGGATCAAGGGAGGACTTTAATAATGGTCTTACCATCGCCTTCTTGAGGCATAATGGCATCTTGTCCTCCCTTAATGAAGCATTGATAATCACCTCCAACCATCTGCCTGTATGCTCCCTAGCTGCTTTTATTAGCCTCGAATCCCAGCATCAGCTACGCGGTGGATCAGAATATCATGGTTCACAGTGTCGAACGCTGCTGTGAGATCTAATAGCAACAGCAGCGCCAACCCTCAATGTCGTCCGACAATGTCGCCCGCACACTGCCCAGGATCTTGTCTATATCCTCAGTACTAATTGAAAAGAATCCAACACAATAGGACCGGATGGTACCTGAGGCATACCTGCTGAAACTGCCCAGATGCGAGTGACCTTATCCTGAAAGTGAGATGCAAACTGATCACAATGGGCTGTAGATGGTTCTTCCCCCATTACCTGCGGAATGTGTGGAGCAATTCCTTTGCTCCATGAAACAACTCCGTTGGTCTGCACTGAGCAGATGCCATGGAGGAAGAGAAAACACATTTTTTTGCTGCCCCCCCCCACCACAGAGTAATCCCTAAAATGGGCTCTAGCCCATATTTGTTCAAATTCATCATGACTCTTTCTCCGTGTTATTTCATTGCCCTAAGCTCCGAGGAAAACCAAGGAGCAGAATGGATTCCACCAAACCAGAGAGGGCGCTTAGGAGCGACGGTGTAAATAACCCAGACTGTCTCCATGTTCCAGAGATTCACCAGGGCCTTGACAGAGTCACCAGCTCAGGACACTGGAAACTCCCTGATGGCTGTCTGGAAATTGAGTTGATCCATAAACCTCCAATTTTAATTGGTCCACCACCCGTGCAGAGGGTAGACAAAGCAGTCAAACTAAACCCCACCTGATGATGATCTGTCCATGACAAGGAAGTTATCTCACATTCCCCCATCTCCAGATCATTTATTCCCTGGTCAGCAAAAACCAGATCCAGAGTATATCCTGCCATGAGGGTAAGGCCCGATACCAGCTGAGATAGGCCCATGGTTGCCATGGAGGCCATGAAATCCTGAGCCGCTCCTACAAAGAGGGCCTCAGCATGGACATGGAAGTCCCACAACACTATTTTATTTTATTTATTGTTAAATTTATACCTCACCTTTCATTAAGAAAATCTGAAGGCGGCTCACAATAATATTTAAAAACAAGAGTATTTAAAAGACACATTAAAACACTGTGCTAAATATATATATAAATAAATATGATTTTTAAAAATAAAAAATTAAAACACAAGCTTAAAAACAGTACAAAATACAACAAGAAGCATAGAAATCATATAAAAGCCTGGGTAAAAAGCCACTATTTGACATACTTTCTAAAAACTGTGATGGAGATATAGGAGCCACCAGGAGAGCATTCCAGAGTCTGGGGGACGCAACAGAGAAGGCCCTGTCCTGAGTGCACAACAACGTAGCCTCCCTTATTGTCAGCACCCAGAGCACAGCCCCCTCAGATGACATCATCAAGTGGGCAGCAACCTTTGGAAGCAGGCGGTCCCTCAAGTATCCCGGGGCCAGGCCCAAACCATTAAGGGCTTTAAAGGTCAAAACCAGCACCTTGAATTGGACCCGGAAACAAACTGGCAGCCAGTGCAACTCTTTCAGAATGGGGGTGATATGCTCCCACAGTGCAGCTCCAGATAAAACCCTAGCTGCCGTGTTTTGAACTAGCTGTAGTTTCTGGATATTCTTCAAGGGCAGCCCCACGTAGAGCATGTTACAGTAAACCAGCCATGATGTGACTAAGGCATGGGTAACTGTGGCCAGATCTGCCTTCTCGAGAAAGGGATGCAGCTGGCGCACTAGCTGAAGCCCTGCAAAGGCACCCCTGGCCACCGCCTCCACCTGAGCTTTCAAAAGCAGAGCCGGGTCCAGTAGTACCCCCAAGCTGCGTACTTGCTCTTTCAAGGGAAGTGCAACACCATCCAGAACCGGTAAAATCTCCTCATCCCGATTGGCTCTCCTACTGACCAACAGTACCTCCGTCTTGTCTGGATTCAATTTCAGTTTATTAGCCCACATCCAACCCCATGGCCTCCAACCCCCGATTCAGGACATCCACCGCCTCCCTGGGATCAGTTGACAAGGAGAGATAGAGCTGAGTGTCATCTGCATATTGCTGACAACTCAGTCTAAGTCCCCGGATGACCTCTCCCAGCAGCTTCATGTAGATGTTAAACAGCATGGGGGACAAGACCGATCCCTGCAGGACCCCACAAGCCAATGGTCATGGAGCCGAGCAGTAGTCCCCCAGCACCACCTTCTGGACCCTCCCCCCAAGAGAGGACCAGAACTACTGCAATGCAGTACCTCCGATTCCCATACACGAGAGGCAGCCCAGAAGGATACCATAGTTGATGGTATCAAATGCCGCCGAGAGGTCCAGCAGAACCAACAGGGACGCACTTGCCCTGTCTAGTTCCTGGCGTAGGTCATCCACTAGAGCGACCAAGGCAGTCTCAGTCCCACATCCAGGGCAGAAGCCAGATTGAAAAGAGTCCAGATAATCTGTATCATCCAAGACCCTCTGCAGCTGGGACGCCACCACACGCTCTGTCACCTTTCCCAAAAGGGGCAGGTTAGAGACTGTTCTATAGTTGTCCAGGCTGGAGGGATCGAGGGAGGGCTTTTTTAAATAATGGTCTTACCACCGCCTCCTTGAGGCACGACTATAAGCTTGAAGGAACACAAAGCCACCTCCGAAACCACCCTCTCCAGCTCAGGTAGGGAGACTGAAGTGTGGCAGGGTGGTTGGTAAACCAGCAGAATCCCCAGCCCATTTTGGAGGCCCACCCTCAAGCACAAACACTCGAAATTTTGAGATTGCCTAACCAGGCACCTGGAAATGGGGAGGTTCTCATGATAGATGAGTGCAGCACCACTTCCCCGACCCTCAAGCGGGGCTGCTGCAGGATCAGGAAACCTAGAGGACAAAACTGAGAAAGACCAACTCTACCCAGCAGTATATGATACTGCTGTTGTAGATATATCTCACACAGTGGCAGCTGGTCAGTAAAGGCAGGAGGGGTTGTACCCTACTCCCACAAAACAAAATGTTAGTATCTGAGGTAAAACTTATAAGCAGTCCCTGAAAGCTAATCTTAATCTTGATTCCTTGGGGAGTGACTACAAGCATCATCACCAAAAGACAAAAAGTGGGGAGCAGGATACAGAGCCAGGGGTGCACCTAGGTCCAAAGCAGCCTGGACATGAAGGGCTTCGGAGGCCCCACCACAGCAGCAAGACCAACCTTAATTCTAAAAAAGTAAATAAAACCCTGCTGCTGCAACTGTCTTAAGGGCTCCAAATGATCGAGGTGGCTCCTGAGAGCCCCGCTCCTGCCCCTGCCCTGTGCCTGTCCCTGCCTTGCACCAATATTCACCACCAGGGGGAGGGGTGAGTGGTGAGCAGAGCAGGCCTCCACAAGCGGTGGCAGTGACCTATCACTGTGAATAGGGAACGTTGCATGCTGTAATGTCATCAGCATGTGACATTCCCTATTCACATTGTGCAGGCGTGCCCACCAGACATGCAGCTGCTGTGGGGGTGAGGCCTATTCTGCTCACCGCTCACCCCCATCCCTGGCGGTGAAGATGGCAAATATCAGTAGTGATGTGCACAGACCAGTCCGGAGGCCATTCTACAGGCCTCTGGACCAGTCCGAGCATGGGCGGTTCGCGGTTCGAACGGACTGGGGTGGGGGTTCCTTTAAGGCTGGGGGGAAGAGTGTAATTACCCCTCACACCACTTTTCCCCCGCCGGCGCACCTTTATTAGTTAGCAATTGGGGCAGCAGGATATCTCCCTGCCTCCCCTTCCCCCTCTTGGCTGCAAAAGGCTTCAGGAAGCCTTTTGCGCGTGCGCACGTTGCATGCGCGCATCACGTCTCTGCGACGTGCGCGCACATGTGTGGCCGCGTGCGCATACATCGCGGAGATGTGACATGCACGATGTGCGCATGCACAAAAGGCTTCCTGAAGCCTTTTGCAGCCAAGAAGGGGAAGGGGAGGCAGGGAGATATCCTGCTGCCCCAATTGCTAACTAAAAAAGGCATGCCGAAGGAGGAAAAGCAGCGGGAGGAATAAGTACACCCTCCCCCCGCCCTTAAAGGAACCCCCACCCCAGTGGCATACTGCAGCTCTGCGGTTCCATGCACATCTCTAAATATCAGCACGGGGTGGCAGCAGCAGATGGGGCAGTGGGGCTCTGGGAGTCCCCCCGATCATTCAGAGGCCCCCCAGGAGGCCACAGACCTGGTCCCCAAGGTTTGCGGCTAAATCTGCCTCTTTACAGACCAGTAACCAGCCTGTGTATTTCCCCCCATTTATTAATTCTTCTTCGGGATGATGCCCAGTGGAATAGTCACAAATTCAGAAGTGCAGGTACTCACCATGCTAGCCTACATAGCCACACCCACCCCAACAGCCCCACCCCGCTTCCAGCAGCATCTGGTGGGCCACTGTGCGAAACAGGATGCTGGACTAGATGGGCCTTGGGCCTGATCCAGCAGGGCTGTTCTTGTGTTCTTACCCCATAGCCAAAAAATACCAATGCAAACAATACCAAGCAAATGACCACTTTATATTTTTTGGATTTTTAAATGCAGTTTCATTGTTCTCTGTGCAAACATGCAAGCTGGGGGGGGGGGGGACTTTCTAAAAGAAACTCATCTGCCCTTCCCATTCAGCACCTTCATACCCATTGGGGCCGCTGCCAGGCCAGCCATGGTCAATCAGCAAGGGAAAACAAAAGAAATAAATCATGAAACAGCCTACCCAAGAGCCAAGACTTGAGGGAGGGGCAGAGGTGTAACTATAGGGGGGGCAGGGGGGGCACGTGCCCCGGGCGCCATCTTTTCGGGTCACATGGGGGGCGCCGCCATGACCAATTTTTTTTTTAATTTTTAAATACAAATTTCTCCTGCTCAGTGCAGCAGCGCTGCAGCAGTCAAGGGAGCGCGTTGGCGCCCCCTCCCCCACGAGCAGTCCCTTCCGCACCACCCGTGCCCCCCCATTGCTTTGCTTGCGGCCAGTCAGTGGCCTGGCTTGGCGGCGGGCGCCTTTCATGCTGCTCACTGCGCCTGCCCTTGGCTCGCTCGCTCCGTCGCTCGCTTAGTCTGGAACAGCCAGAAAGAGGCCCTCTAGTGGCTTGCCAGCCAGAGGGTCTCTAGTCAGTGACGCACGCATGCGCGACTCGGCCGGCGTGCCGTGTCGTGCTGCGCATGCGTGCAGTGCGTCTGTCCTCCTCTGTTCGCCTGCACGTGGTGGCGCGGTCGCCATCACGGAGGAAAGAGTGGTTGCTGGGGCTGGGGCTGCACTGCAGCAGGCGCAGGCAGGACGACGAGGACACACACGGACACCCGCACGGAAGAAAGGATTTGGCGGCGGGTGGGTGGAAGCAGCAAACCAAGTGTCAGGGTGAGAAATTGAATGAGTTGCAAAAACTACAGAAGCCACATGTGGGGGAAAAAACATATTAAAGAATCAGGCTTTTATTTAGCTGCCCAACTATGGTTCTCAGATGCCTAACAGGTGTTAATGTTTGCATTATACGCTCCTCTCCCCGCCCCAATTATACGCTCCTCTCCCCGCCCCAATCTCAATTCTGTTGTTTGAGATACAAGCCAACTCCACAGGGTTGTTGCTTGTGAGGAAAAACCTAAGTATAATGTAGTGTGTGTCATCATTGTATCATAATTCTGTTGTTTGAGATACAAGCCAACTCCACAGGGTTGTTGCTTGTGAGGAAAAACTTAAGTATAATGTGGTATGTATCATCATTGCATCATAATTCTGTTGTTTGAGATACAAGCCAACTTCACAGGGTTGTTGTGAGGAAAAAACACATGTGTGTCAGTCAGATGTATGCTGGGGAGGCGGCGGGGGGGGCGCAATTTCAGTGCTTGCCCCGGGCGCCGTTTTCCCTAGTTACGCCTCTGGGGAGGGGATGGAGGGAAGAACAGGCAGGACAGAGCACTGCACATTGTTGGAGGAACGCTGAGGGAAGAATGGAGGCACATGCTCAGCGTCCAGTTTGTGCAGGTGCTCGGCATTCAGTGCACTCAGGCACTCAGTGCAGCATCTCTCTCCTCCCCAGGAGATCCACCCAGCACTGACCTGCTCTGCACCAGTGGAAGACTGGCATGTTCCCTGTCCTCTGGTGTGTAGTAGAAGAATGGCAGTTCAGTCCCCAGGTAGCAAAGCAAAACCAGTTTGGTGAGAAAGCAGCCAAGCAGAATAAAGTTACTACGACTACTACCATTTGCTCACTTGGACAATACATCCATTTTACAAGTCCCTTTTCTTGTGCATCCTGCACAAAATGATACTTGGTTTCAGTGCATTTTGAAACTGTTTTTCTGCTAGGCTACAGTTTATGTAGAACCAAAGATACTGCAGAGATTGAATAAACTGGCAGCATATTCTGTCATTTTTGTTACATTATGAAGTTCATTTAACACAGAATAATTCACATACATGTTTAAAGTGTATTTAAATCGATGTTTAAAGTGTGTTCAAATCGATAATTTTTAGCTGAATTGATTTTCATATGCAAATAACTACAAGCAATTATGGGTTGGGGGTAGAGAAAGAGTTAAATATCTGAGTGTTAAGCAGAGTGCCTCTGCAAGTACTGATAGTTTTCTCTCTAATGAAGCAGAATGATTTATACTGAGATTTCTAATCTCAAGTGCAAGTGATTCCCCCCCCCCCACCATGGATGCTAGTGAGGAGTATTTTGTAAACACAATAATATGTATAATAATAATATTGTGATTGAGATTATAGATTACTCCCACCCCCCACTCTATTTTTGGTAATCAAAGCAATGCCTTGATTTACTAAAACAAGCCACTGAATAAAAATTATACCTTATCTTGGGTAACTATTGACTGACTTGCTTCTTAGAACAAAGGATTAAAAGTTAGGACTTCAGTATTCTTTCTTTTTCACTGGTAGACAGAATGACTTTGCTCTGATGAAGGTGGCTTGGAAAGAATATTCACCAGGGCATAAATTAGAATTGAAGAGAATGTTTCAGATAATTGTTTTATCCATTCTGTTAAACTCATTGAAGAATATTCTTGTTTTCTAATTTTGCCATCACTCTCTCAAAGACATCAAAATACGTCAGGCTAGAAATACATTTAAAAGTCAGTGTTCCCAATGTCCTGTTTAGTGTTTTGATTTACATCATGGTATTGAGTTCTGCACAGGACTCATTCAGATAAATCGCATTTTTGCAAGAGCTTGGATACAGATTATATTTCTGTATATGTGATGAGGTGTGTAAGTATTCAACTCCAGGTGCTGATTCACAGAGCCCTTCTTTGCAGTTGTTTTCAAGCAGAATTGATTTTTTACACCCATGGCTGCTTTAGCAGACTGAAATCATAATGAACCTCACAGATAACTAGTTACTTATTCGCAATTTCAAAACTTGGTTTAGGAGAGGGTTGATCTGGTTTGAAAACAGGTCCAAAGAGCCATCGTTTAATACATTATTAACTATGCATAGTTACTAAATAATAAATGGTGTTCATTGCTATTAATTTGCATTTTAGTTTCTTTGGTAGTAGTTATCATGTCTCTTCAGTTGTAAGATAATTGTTTGGCATCACTTACTGTGTGCGAGCACAAGGGAAAAGAGGGCAGACAGCGCTCTCTCTCTCTCTCTCTCTCTCTCTCTATATATATATATATCTACAGTATAGGTGTGTGTGTGTGTGTGTGTGTGTGTGTGTGTGTGTGTGTGTGTGTGTGTGTGTATGCAGATCTATACTGTACAGTGTAATTTTGCCCAGATGCTGTATAAATATTATTCCTGTCCTTTGAAAACATACGCTTGTGTACTGAATTTTTGTATTCTTGACAAAGGCCTGTTGTCAGTTTGTCTTACTTTTTTGAAAAATGTTCTTGCTTTCTCTTATGCCAAGAACAATACCAAAGGTATTGTTTGAAACAACTGCTGTTGACATACCTTTATAGAAAGTCCTTTTGGTTTTATATGGTTGTAATAGTTACAGTAGGGTAATACTGAAAAGCAAAGAATGTTTACATAATGTCATATTACCTTTGATTGCTGGCTTTTAAATAGCAACTTTACTGAACGTTTGTGACGTTGGATTGATCTTTTTAATAAAAGAATGGTCATGAAGCAAAATCAAGTTCATAAATCATGTTGTGAGTGCATTATAAAGTTGTGAAAAATCCTTTGGGAGTATTTATTATAACCCTTTCAAGATTTGAATGTGTGAAATATAAATTCACTCTGTTTAGCACATAACCTAGAGCTACAATAGTCTTATAAGTCAGGCTTCCAGTGGATTTCTATTGTCCAGACTCAAATATTTTACTCTCTGGTCATATATCTTCCTTACAATAAAAGCATGAAATGTAATCGAAAAGTAGTCCAAGCACTATTGTTAGTCCTTTGTTCAACAATGGTTTATAAGTTGCAGCTTTTGTTGAGAGGTGGGAGGCAAACAAAGCAGGCTGTATTATTCATAGCAAAATGTTCTCCTTTCTGAATCAGAGGAAAAGACACTTGTATAACATATGGTGTGTGTGTGTGTGTGTGAGAGAGAGAGAGAGAGAGAGAGAGAGAGAGAGATTTTAGCATATTGTGAGTAGTTTTTTAGGGACCTGATGCAGTTATTGCTGTTTATTTTCCAATTATTTTGATAGTTGTGAGAAGGAGCTGTAGAGGATTTATAGATTTAATAAGGGGCTTAGGAAGCTATGAATAACAAAAGGTCAGCTAGAAAGCAATGAAAGAAGACTGCAGTGGGTACATTTCACCCTTTAAGGTTTGCAGCCAGAAATTAAGCTTGGATGGATTGACTTTGGATAGGGTTTTGAAACATTTCACATAGATGGAAGCATCTTTTAATCTTGACAAGGATTTAGCTGCCCTTTTGCTTGTCTTTCAGCCAGAGACCCTGAATAGTAGCTGCTCAGTAGGTTTTGGTATCCAGAGGAAAAAAAATATATCCATAATACATCTATTTTGATCGTGCTACCACTTCTGACATTACTATTAAAAGACCAGCTCATATACTGTGTGCGTAAAGAACAATCAGTGCATCTCTCCATTCTGCTAATGTGTCCTTATGTTTCTTTTCAATGTGGGTAAGTCTTTTCCTCTCCCAGTTCATTATCATATTGGAAAACTACAGGAAACTTTGGAATCTTTCTTCAGACATCAGTTTGCCTATTATAGCCACTTCTTTTGGTGTTGTATCTTGTGATGCCAGACACAATTCCAGCAGACAGATGTGATGGACTCTTTGACGGCAACACACATGTGAATGAAACAACTGTTACCTCCTTTGAATTCTGGGAAGGTGAATTAATGGAATCTCAATAAAGGGATATGGTAAAGGGCACTTCCTTTTAATTTTAATAATTATTTTAGAAGAGAGAAGAATAGTGAGGAATCTGTAGACATGAAGTATAGCCAGGGTGGCTGCTATCACTGTCTCATTATAACACGTATTTGCATTGCTAAGTCAGATCTGAATGAATAATTCTTTGTGCACTTGTCTCACTTTCTTCCCCTCTTCTTATGGTGTTCATATATTTGTAACTGTTCATTTCAAAGCTTTCACACTCACTGCTTTAGGACACTAAGAACTGTGATAACAAAATACAGGTTTTGTTTCTCTTTCATCTTATTCCCATGGGGCTTATTTCCCAGCAGATGATGAACATCTGCTCCTAAAAAACTGATTAATAGAGCCTGATCTTTCATTAGCATATTTCAGAAAATATATTCTAGGTTCTGTCCTTTGGGATTTTTATTTTATAACTGGGACCCCAGTATGTGCCTTTAAGGTGTTAAAAGTAATAGGAAGAGTAGGACATTTGTGACTACTAATAGGAAGAGTAGGAAATCCAAGAAAAGGAGAGGAAATTCTTACACTTGGTGTCTTATCAAGGAGAATCCTGGGTTAGTACCGTGAAGGTGTGATAACAACCAGGGGCGGAGCCACCATTGGGCGAACGGGTTCAAAGAACCTAGGCCGCCACCAATCAGGGGCTGCAAGCGTGGCCCCAGACACGCTCCCTGTGTCTGATGTCAAACACGGGGGCATTATTTCAGTCCCAAATGGGGCCACGCAGCTGCGCTGTGTTGGCAGCGTGGCCAGAGTGACTCTCCAGAGTCTGGGGCAGCAACAGAAAAGGACCTGTCTCGAGTGCACGACAGCCGAGTCTCCCTCATTGTCGGCACTTGAAGCAGTGCCCCCTCAGATGACCTCATCAAGCAGGCATAATCAACCCTTGGGAGCAGGCAGTCACTCAGGTATCCCAGGCCCAAACTGTTAAGGGCTTTAAAGGTCAAAACCAGCACCTTGAACTGGACCCAGAAACAAACTGGTAGCCAGTGCAGCTCTTTCAAAATAGATGTGATGTGATCCCAGTGAGCAGCTCCAGATAAAATTCTAGCTGCTGCATTTTACACTAGTTGCAAATATTCTTCAAGGGCAGCCCCACGTAGAGTGTGTTACAGTAATCCAGCCATGACGTGACTAAGGCATGGGTAACTGTGGCCAGATCAGCCTTCTCGAGAAAGGGACACAGCTGGAGCACTAGCCAAAGCCGTGCAAAGGCACGCCTGGCCATCGCCTCCACCTGAGCTTCCAAAAGAAATACTGGTCCAGCAATACCCCCAAGCTGCGTACTTGTTTATGCAGTTTGTTCAAGACGTAGTTGGTTAACAAACAAAGATATTCAAACCAGGATAATTTGATATCCTGGTTTATTAAGAGCAAGTGAGAGGATGTGGTCGGGGAGGTGGGGTGGCTGTGGTCTATAAGAATACCATCGCCCTTGCCAGGATCCCTGTCAGGGATTTGGCCTATACTGAATGTGTGTACCTGAGCCTAGGGACCAAAGAAAGACTGGGACTTCTGCTGGTGTACCTATCACCCCGCTGCTCAGTGGAGTCCCAAATTCTGCTGGTGGACCTGGTTGGTGAGTTGGCATGGGAGTCACCCAGGTTCTTGTTGTTGGGGGACTTTAATGTTCATTTTGGGACCGGGTTGTCGAAGGCGGCTCAAGAGTTCATAGTGACCATGACAATTGTGGGGCTATCCCAATTGGTCTCTGGTCCGACACATGATGCTGGTCACATGCTCAATTTGGTCTTTTGCTCCGATCAGGGAGGTGTTCCGTGGGTGGGGACTCTTGTCATCTCCCCATTGTCATGGACGGATAACCATCTGCTTAAGGTAGAACTTACAGCCATGACCCACCTCTACAGGAGTGAAGGACCTATTAGATTGGTCTGCCTGAGGAAGTTATTGGCTCCAATAGGCTTCCAAGAAGCCTTGGAGGGGTTTGGGGTTGGCTCTGCTAACAATTCTGTTGATGCTCTGGTACAAAGATGGAATAATGAACTTACTAGAGCAGTAGACACAATAGCTCCTAAGCGTCTTCTCTGACTTGCTTTAAAGACAGCCCCATGGTATTTGGATGAGTTACGGGAGCTGAAGCAGAAAGATAGATTATTAGAGTGCAAGTGGAGGAAGACTTGATGATAGTCTGATTGGGCACAACACAGAGCACATTTGAAGACCTATGCTCTGGCAGTACGGGTGGCAAAGGAGCAGTTCTTTTCTGCCCACATTGCTTCTGCAAATTTACATCCAGCTGAGTTGTCTAGGGTTGTGAGGGGGCTAATATGTATCCCCTCCCCCTTGAATTTAAACTTGGAACCACTGGTCACTCGCTGTGACATCTTTAACAACTTTCTTGCGGATAAAATCTCTCAGATTCAGGTCGAGCAGAATTCCACAGTTACTGCAGAGTCTATTCTGGAGGTGTCCAGCAATTCCTCTTATGGGATTAGATTGGATCATTTTCAGTTTGTGACTGAAAGGAAGTGGACAAACTGCTTCGGACTGTGCGTCCTACAACCTGTTCTCATGGCCCTTGCCCAACTTGGCTTATCACATCTGATAATCATATTATCAGAGAGCATCCGATTAATATTATAAATGCTTCTCTGAGGGAGGGCAAGGTGCCTCCTTGTCTTAAGAAGGCTATTATTAGACCACTTTTGAAGAAAACTACACTGGATCCCTCAGTTAGCTAATTAAAGACCTGTTTCTAAGCTTCCATAGATGGGCAAGGTGGTTGAGTGGGTGGTGGCCGACCAGATTCAGGCAGTTTTGGATGATGCAGATTATCTAGACCAGGCTTCCCCAAACTGCGGCCCTCCAGATATTGCCTAACTACAATTCTCATCACCCCCAGCTACAATGTATTGTGGCTGGGATGATGGGAATTGTAGTTCAGCAACATCTGGAGGGCTGCAGTTTGGGGAAGCCTGATCTAGACCCATTTCAAACTGGCTTTCATGTGGGCTATGGGGTCGAGACTGCCTTGGTTGGCCTGATGGATGATATCCAACTGGATGTGGACAGAGGAAGTGTGACTCTGCTGATCCTTTTGGATCTCTCTGTGACTTTCGATACCATCAGCCATGGTATCCTTCTGGACCACCTGAGGGAGGTGGGATTGGGTGGCACTGTTTTACAGTGGTTCTGCTCCTACCTCTCTGGCAGATTCCAGATGATGTTACTTGGAGACTTGCTCTGCTAAGCAAGAACTGAAGTTTGGAGTCCCACAAGGCTCCATACTGTCTCCAATGCTTTTCAACATCTACATGAAACCGCTGGGAGAGATCATCAGGAGGTTTGGTGGTGAGTGTTATCAATATGCTGATTACAACCAGATTTACTTCTCCATGCCGACCTAATCAGAAAATGTCATATCTTCCCTAAATGCCTGCCTGGAGGTAGTAATGGGCTGGATGAGGGATAACAAACTGATGCTGAATCCAAATAAGACGAAGGTACTGACTATGGTGGGCCAGGACCTGAGAGATGGTTTAGATCTGCCTGTTCTTTATGGGGTCACACTCCCCCTGAAAGATCAGGTATGTAGCTTGGGAGTGCTGCTGGACCCAAATCTCTCCCTGATTTCTCAGGCTGAGGCAGTTCCCAGGAGCACCTTTTATCAGCTTCAGTTGGTATGTCAGTTACATCCATTTCTAGAGGTGAATGACCTTAAAACAGTGGTATGTATTATTATTATTATTATTATTTTACACAGTCAGAAAGGTGTTATTGACTGGTTTGTTTTATCCAGACATCGAGTCCTTCCCAAGGACCTGGGATGTCAGAATTTTATTGTCAGTGTTGTTGCTGTTGTTATAAATATCGTCGCAAAATATAGGCTGTTCCCAGTAAAGCTGCTTTTTGTAATTGGCTAATGGTGATTTCTGTGGCCCCTATGGTGTTGAGGTGCTCTTCAAGGTCTTTTGGAACTGCACCCAGGGCGCCAATTACCACTGGGGTTATTTTGGTCTTTTTCTGCCACAGCCTTTCAATTTCAATTTATAGATCTTTGTATTTGGTGATATTTTCTATTTCTTTTTCTTCTATTCTGCTATCCCCTGGTATTGCTATGTCGATTATTTTAACTTGTTTTTCTTTCTTCTCGACTACAGTGTGGTCGATGTGTGGCAGATGTTTGTCTGTTTGTAGTCGGAAGTCCCATAATATTTTTACATCTTCATTTTCTACCACTTTTTCAATTTTGTGGTCCCACCAATTCTTCGCTACAGGTAGCTTGTATTTTTTGCAGATGTTCCAGTGTATCATCCCCGCTACCTTGTCATGCCTTTGTTTGTAGTCAGTCTGTGCGATCTTTTTACAACAGCTGATTAGGTGGTCCACGGTTTCATCTGCTTCTTTACAAAGGCGGCACTTGCTGCTTGTTGTGGATTTTTCAACTTTTGCTCTTATTGCATTTGTTCTTAGTGCCTGTTCTTGTGTAGCCAGTATTAAACCCTCTGTTTCTTTCTTCAAGCTGCCATTCTTAAGCCATTGCCAGGTCTTGGTGATGTCTGATTTTCCACTTATATTGTGCAAATATTGACCATGCAAGGGCTTATTTTACCATTTTTCTGCTCGGTTGTTGACTTGTTCTTTCTTGTAGGCCTGCTTTCTTTCATTGGTATGGAATAGTTTCGCGTTATTGACCATTTGAAGTGCATCTTCTTCACTGTCCTTGATATATTCTTCAAGGACTCTTTTCTCCTCCTCTGCTGTTTGATGGACTTGCAGCATTCCTCTTCCACCTGAGCTGCGAGGGAGGTATAGCCTATTGACATCACTGCGGGGGTCCAGAGCATGATTGATGGTCATGATTTTCCTGGTCTTACAATCTAGCGTCTCTAGCTCTGCCTGGGTCCAGTCTATTATTCCTGCAGTGTATCTGATAACAGGTATAGCCCAGGTGTTTATGGCTTGTATGGTGTTCCCGCCATTGAGTTTGGACTTCTCGGATTAGACTGGAATTGGAGATTCTGCCTGTGTTGTGTAATTCTGGCTTCGTATCTGCTAATCTTCTTTGACACTGCTGTTATTTGCTGCTTTATTATTTCCAGGACTTCTCTAATTTTCCTTGAATCTAGGTGGTATTTTTGGATCAGATACTGTTTGGTGTTTTCATTCTTCAGCTTCTTGTCTTTCATATCTTTCAATTTACTAGCATCTGATCTAAGCCTGGAGATTTTATTTTCTAATCGAATCTTCCATTTAGGTGATGTACTACTTTCTTTTTTAACAGGTCCACTGATCTTATATCCGAGCTCTTGTGTTGTTATTGTTGCTGCACTGTACATTAGTTGGTTTGTTTCTTGCAAATTATTGGTTGTTATTTCTGCAAGTGCAGCATTCACATCTTTTAATGCCTGAGCGAGTTGTTTTTTGGCAACTGTTCTTAGAGCTGGAAGTCGAACCCTGGTGGTTGTTTGGTCCATGTGCTCAGTTATTTTTTGCTTTAGTTCTTGTTGCTTTTCTGTTAAACGGTAGGGATGTGCAATTCGGGTTTTCGGGTGATTCAGCTCGGACCCGAACTGAATCACCCCTGTTCTGTTTTGTGCCCGAATCTGGGACACCCGAATCACCCTTGATTCGGTTCGGATTCGGATTTAATCTGAATCCGAATCCGAATTGATTTGGGTGGGTAAAAAGGGTCCCAGGGGCAAAATTTTGGGGTGCGGTGGTAGTGCCCAATGGGTGCAGGCTACCACCCCAATTTCAGGGGGATTCGGCAAAGGGCTGGTATTTGGGAAATTTCTGAAATTTTCATGTCTTTGGGGCAGATTGGGGCAGAAAGTGGGGCCTGGGGCAGAATACTGGGGTGGGGTGGTAGTGCCTAATGGGTGGAGGCTCCCACCCCAATTTCAGGGGGATTGGGCAGAGGGCTGATTTTTTGGGAATATTTGAAGTTTGGGTGTCTTTGGGGCAGATTGGGGGCAGAAAGTGGATCTGCCCCAAAGGAGTTGGGTGGGGTGGTAGGGCCTAATGGGTGGAGGCTATCACCCCAATTTCAGGGGGATTGGGCAGAGGGCTGATTTTTTGGGAATATTTGAAGTTTGGGTGTCTTTGGGGCAGATTGGGGGCAATAAGTGGATCTGCCCCAAAGGAGTGGGGTGGGCTGGTAGATAGTGCCTAATGGGTGGAGACTACCACCTGTCCCCAATTTCAGAGTGATTGGGCAGAGGGGTGAATTTTGGTGAATTTATGAGGTTTGTCTTCATAAGGTGAAGTGTGCTAAATTGATTACTTCCTCATATTATTCATAGTAATTGAGAGTGTGAAAAAGTGAAAGTGGGGTCATGAGAGTTGTTTAATTGAAAAAAAATCTCATTTGCTATGATAGAATGAGAATTCATACCTCAGAAAAAACTTCCAAAATTCACCCCTCTGCCCAATCACTCTGAAATTAGGGACGGGTGGTAGCCTCCACAAATTAGGCACTATCTACCAGCCCACCCCACTCCTTTGGGGCAGATCCACTTACTGCCCCCAATCTGCCCCAAAGACACCCAAACTTCAAATATTCCCAAAAAATCAGGCCTCTGCCCAATCCCCCTGAAATTGGGGTGGTAGCCTCCACCCATTAGGCACTACCACCCCACCCCACTCTTTTGGGGCAGATCAATTTTCTGCCCCCAAACTGCCCCAAAGTCACTAAAACTTCAAAAATTCTCAAAAAATCATCCCTTTGTCCAATCCCCCTGAAATTGGGGTGGTAGCCTCCACCCATTAGGCACTACCACCCCACCCCAGTATTCTGCCTCAGGCCCCACTTTCTGCCCCAATCTGCCCCAAAGACATGAAAATTTCAGAAATTTCCCCAAAATCAGCCCTTTGCCCAATCCCCCTGAAATTGGGGTGGTAGCCTGCACCCATTAGGCACTACCACCCCACCCCACTCCTTTTGCCCAGATCCCATGCTATGCCCCCGAACTGCCCCAAAGTCACTAAAACTTAAAAAAATCGCCAAAAATCAACCATGAACCGAATTACCCGAATTTTTTGGGTCCGAAATTCGGGTGATTCGGCTCGTGCACGAAAAATATTGGGGGACATCGGGGTGATTCGGTTCGGCCCCGAATCACCCGAAATTGTTCGTTTCGGGCACAGATCGTTCTGTTCCCGAAATGTTTTGCACATCCCTTTTAAATGGCATTCGGGTTTTTGAGGTGAAGGCAAAGGGGAGGTAGCCTGGTTTTGATTTTGAAACAATTCAGTAACAGTGGCATCCTTGATTTCCAACACCTCCTCCACCTGCGCCTGAGCAACTTCTTCAATTGGTGGTAATTCTTCTTCCGTATCTTGAGCCTGTGTTGCTCTTTGCAGTTCTTCCAGCTCAACTCCTGTGAATACTTTATTTCTTATTATGAATCTTCTCTGGTCTGCTAGCCTTTGTTCTGTTATTTCTGTATCTGGATGCTTTTCTTTCCAAATTTGGTACATTCTTTTAAAATAACCTCTTCTAGTTGGACTAGACTTGTAATAGCAGATCATTATTTCCTTGTTGGCATTTTTCGTATATTTTTTTTCGGTTAAGCGACGTTTCTTCCAGTAACCTTGCAGTCTCCAGCCCTGGTTGCTCAACTGAAGATCCTGAGTCCTGTTGCCCACTTGCCACCAGATGTCCAGGGACTATAGCACCTGGCGCGGTCCTTGTTGACCCAGGCGACGACCGATCCGGTATAGATTTATTAAAGTTACGTCTCACCATATTGTTGATGGGAGAGGCACTCTTTGTCTGGCTCCTCTGGTGAGACCTGTCCAGTATGGTTGGACCTCTGGCATAGCTCTCACCTTCCTCAAAGCACGCAAGCCCCACAACCACGCCAAGGTTGTGCCTCACTGGGGGTTGTTGTTGTTATTATTATTATTATTATTATAATAACATAAGAACAGCCCTGCTGGATCAGGCCCAAGGCCCAGCTAGTCCAGCATCCTGTTTCACACAGTGGCCCACCAGATGCTGCTGGAAGCCACAGGCAGGAGTTGAGGGCGTGCCCTCTCTCCTGCCATTACTCTCCTGCAACTGGTACTCAGAGGCATCCTGCCTTTGAGGCTAGAGGTGGCCCAAAGCCCTCCGGCTGGTAGCCATTGATAGACCTCACCTCCATGAAGTTATCCAAAACCCTCTTAAAGCCATCCAGGTTGTTGGCTGTCACCACATCCTGTGGCAGAGAGTTCCACAAGTGGATCACGCTTTCTGTGAAAAAGTACTTCTGTTTGTTGGTCCTAGACCTCCTGGCAATCAATTTCATGGAGTGACCCCTGGTTCTAGTGTTGTGTGAGAGGGAAAAGAATTTCTCTCTCTCCACTTTCTCCACACCATGCATGATTTTATAGACCTCTATCATGTCTCCCCGCAGTCCTCTTTTTTTCTAAACTAAAAAGCCCCAGGTGTTGTAGTCTTGCCTCATAAGAAAGGTGCTCTAGGCCCCTGATCATCTTGGTTGCCCTCTTCTGTACCTTTTCCTGTTCTACAATGTCCTTTTTTAGATGTGGTGACCAGAATTGTACACAGTACTCCAAGTGTGGTTGCACCATAGTTTTGTATAAGTTTTGTATATATTAGCCATTTTATTTTCAATCCCCTTCCTAATGATCCCTAGCATGGAATTGGCCTTTTTCACAGCTGCCGCACATTGAGTCGACACTTTCAACGAGATGTCCACCGCAACCCCAAGATCAGTCACCGACAGCTCGGATCCCATCAGCATATACTTTAAGTTGGGGTTTTTCATCCCAATGTGCATCACCTTACACTTGCTAACATTGAACCATATTTGCCATTTTGTCGCCCACTCCCCCAGTCTGGATAGTTGATATTATTAATTTGATTTCTATACCACCCTTTTAAAAAATGGCGCAGGGCATTTTATAATAAATAAATAATTTGGATCCCTGTCCCCAGAGGGTTTACAATCTAAAAAGAAACATAAGATGGACACCAGCAACAGTCACTGGAGGTACTGTGCTGGGGGTGGATAGGGCCAGTTACTCTCCCCCTGCTAAATAAAGAGAATCACCATGTTAAAAGGTGCCTCTTTGCCAAGTTAGCAGGGGTAATATGCTGGTAACCTCTGGGCTTGACTACTGTAATGTGCTCTGTGTGGGGCTGCCTTTGTACGTAGTCCGGAAACTACAATTGGTACAGAATATGGCGGCCAGATTGGTCTCTGTAACAACACAAAGGGACCACATAACACCAGTTTTAAAAGAACTGCACTGGCTGCCAGTATGTTTCCAGGTGAAATACAAAATGCTGGTTCTTACCTATAAAGCCCTTAACGGCTTGGGTCCAGGCTATTTGAGAGAGCACCTCCTTTGTCATAATCCCTGCCGCCTGTTACGATCTTCTAGAGAGGTCCAATTACAGTTGCCACCAGCTCATTTGGTGGTGAGTGGCAACCCAGGACTGGGCTTTTTCTGTGGCTACCCCAGAATAAGCTTCCTGCTGAAATAAGAGCATCTCCTTCTCTGATTGTTTTCAGGAAGAACCTCAAATCTCTCTTAGGCTTTTAATCAGAATGAATTTTAATAATTTTAAAAACTTGTTTTAATAATTTTATTATATTGTTTTCATTGTCATGAATTTTAATTTTTGACTTTAAAATGTATTAAATTTCGTACGCCTCCTAGAGATATGCATATCAGGCAATATGAAAATATATTTTACACACACACACACAACCACCATGTTTTCTACAGATTAGAAATGGGCACCTAAGATTAACTTGGAATTATCGGAGTTCTCTCCCAGATCCTCCCCAGTTTGGATAACTTGCTGAGCCAAGCTTTGATAATTTGGAGAAGTTCTCTATACTTCCACCAGCCCTACACCACCTTCTTATTTGTCTCAGCAGTGACAGAGTGGTAGAAAGGACTTACAGCAGTATGTGGGAAGCAGGGAAGTCTCCCCCACCCCTCACATGTGCTCCAAAAGAGCAGCAGCTTTGTTGTCAAGTGGGGGTTGGAGGGGAGTTTCCCCCCTTTACATTCCTGCTCTTCTCCCTCTCTGATGAGCTGTTCTGCAGATCATCAGAGTAAAGACACCGTAGCCCTTGGGATCTGGACTCAAAAGAGAGCTGAAAACAATACTTGCCCCCCTCCTTGTGTCTTACATTGGTAACTAGTGCTGAGTGGCAATCTCACCTGGCTATGTTTTGGATTCCTGGTGCATTGTCTCACGGCTTCAAGCTTCTCTGCTGAAACTAGTTTGATTTGGAGTATTGTGCTATTCTATCAGAGCTGCAGAATGACAAAGAAAAGGAAAGAGTTTGGAAATGATAGAATAGAGTCTCTCTGAACAACTGTAAAAATGAAGCTGGATTTGGGAAAAGATGGTAAAAATTGTTACTACCTGAGATTCTCCACAAGGTTGAGAGATTACAGCCTCAAATAGTTCCATTCCCCTTTCTGGGCACTGCTAATTTATCCTTGTCAGACATCATTTATCCCCGAGCCTCATAAGCATACATCTGAGAGCCTGCTGCTGTTCCCTTCAGCATGGATGGAAGCCAACGTGGGGAACTTGTTCACCCCTAAGAACTGCTGTGAATATATATTCTGAACTGGACAGGTGCAACTACCCTGCATATTAAGTTGTCACGTAATTAAACTAATTGACATGAGCCTTATCAATGCCCATTCCATGACTGATTTGCATGGTGTCCTTCTGTAATACAATTTTAGGGTGGGAGGAAAATTTAGTACTGTTTACATTTCTGAGTAAAAATATTTGTTGAGCCTTAAATATATATCTGATTAACTGAGCACCATTTCCCAAGAATTCTAAAAAATAGCATTTCTTAAAATTATTGGGAAATGGTGCTCAGTTAATCAAATATGAATGCATGCACTATTTAAGGCTCAACAAATACATTGACAGAAATGTATTGTATGTAAAAAACAGTTAAAGGCTTACAAATAGCATTTTCAGAAAACAAATCCTAGAGTTCTGGGACATATGATAGGTAAATTCCAGGATCCTGTTTTTCAAAGTGTATATATTATTATCTTACAAACATGATGGAGGCTTAGGAATTTTATATTGTATACATTTTGGAATCTTTTGCATTTGCCTTATACTTTCTAAAGCTTTGTGATATATTGATTCTGTGATATCTTACAATTCTCTGCAGCCATATACACCTTAGTATTTTATGAATACTAAGATTTCCCATACTTTTTTCAAGTATGAAATGATGGATTTCATAGATGACTCTTGGACCATACCTATTTTAAAATTAAAGTTCATTTCAACTGTCAAAATAATGCTTCAAATAATAGTGTAGGATGCCTTGTGCTTTGGAAGCTCATCACATCATATCATTTTCAAAATGCTTTTAATGGACAAAAATAGAGACACTTTCAGCTGGCCATAACGGAACTAAAGTAGTATAGAAACTAAAATACTGAGCTATGCACCAGGATTTCCTTGTTCAAATGTCGTGTTAACAATGAATGTATTAGGTCAATAACTCTCAGCCTTGGTGTCTCATTTGTAGAGTTGCCAACAAGATTTTCTGAGCCCAGAATATTGTATGTGGATTGGGCCCCCCAACTGCAATCTATTAATGGAACTATGCTGGAGTAACGTCCTGAGACTACTTTTGGGCTTGTGTGGGGAATTATTATTATTATTATTATTATTATTATTATTATTATTATTATTATTTACATTTATATCCTGCTCTTCATCCAAGGAGCCCAGAGCGGTGTACTACATACTTGAGTTTCTCTTTCACAACAACCCTGTGAAGTAGGTTAGGCTGAGAGAGAAGTGACTGGCCCAGAGTCACCCAGCTAGTTTCATGGCTGAATGGGGATTTGAACTCGGGTCTCCCCGGTCCTAGTCCAGCACTCTAACCACTACACCACACTGGCTCTCCTATAGTGAATATAATGCTGTGATAGTGACAAGGGAGTGATACAGCTACATTATCTGAGCTCCTTTTGAGGTGATGATTAGTTCAACTAATCCTTTGTGCCAACAAATAGAAGGTTTTGACTATTCTCTTGAGAAATAGTCCTTTTTAATGTGTCTTACTCAGCTAGCATCCTTCTCTGTACTGCTAGACAGAGAGGGGCATAGGGTGGGGGTACCTTTCAGTCATATGTCCTACTTGACCTGGGGTATAGTTGCCCCATGCTGCTTGTGCTAAGCAACTAACTTAAAGTAACGGACCTACTGATGCGATATGCTGCTTGTATACATACAGTATATTATATAGTAATAGAATTACAGCTTACCAATATGGATGGATGGAAACTTGTATGTTTGGGTGCACTCAGACACTCCTCAGTCTGGTTGGATTTGCTTCTGGGGTGGTGGTTGAGCACAGAACTTGTGCAGTATGTATGTACTTTAAGATAAATTTTTGACCTTTAAAGCCCTTAACGGTTTGGGCCTGGGGTATTTGAGGGACCGCCTGCTCCCAAGGGTTGCTGCCCGCTTGACGAGGACATCTGAGGGGGCCCTGCTCCGGGTGCCGACAATGAGAGAGGCCCGGCTGTCGTGCACTCAGGACAGGGCCTTCTCTGTTGCTGCTCCTAGACTCTGGAATGCTCTCCCAGTGGCCAATCGTTCCTCGGACTCCATCACAGCTTTTAGAAAGCTTGTAAAAAGGCTTTTACATAATCATTTTTACTGCTGCTTCTGTGTGTTTTTACCTGTTGTATTGTTTTTATGCCTGTTTTTTATATGTTTTTATATTTTTTTAGCTTGATGTTTTTATTGCCTTTTCATTGTATGTTTTAACTTTTGTAAACCGCCTTGGGGTTGTCTTTTAACGAAAGGCGGTATATAAATGCATGAATAATAAAATAAAATAAATCTGCCCCAGCAGCTCCAGGAACAGTTCTCATTTCACATTATTCCAACATTATCTGTTCTTTTAGCATGTTTAATTTAGTTGCTGATGAGATTGGAGGCACTGCTACTATACTTAAAACATGTTTAAACCCTTTACCCCTATTTTTTAGCTTACTACAAATTGAAGGAAAGAACACAGGGAGAAATTGACAACTCTGCTTGTCTTTCTGGGAATTCACCAACAATCTCAATACCAGTGTGATGTGTGTGAGAGAGAATAGGGGGCGGGGAAGATGGAGAGGGGCAAAAGTTGGTGGAAATTTTTATCTAGGACTACAGCCTTTACGTAGGAACTTGTAATAGCCTTTTCATCTCACTGTTTACATTTTTTTGCATGCATAAACATATACTCTATATGTTTATGCAACAAAACATGGACATTAGATAGTGTTTAAAAAGTCTTGTTTAAGACTAGAGTTAAGGCAATCTCATTTTGGCTCAAGCTCCACAAAGCCAGGCAATTGGAACCGAAGGCTTTAACAGACATGCCATGTGATCAGTAATGATGTTGTGCAATGTCACAAATTGTGCTCGCTTACAACTTGCCTTCCATGCATCCACATTTTTTCTTGGTCTTTGAGGCCCAACAAAAGATGGGGAGGATGGAGTGCCTGGCACCAGCAAAGATGCCCCACAGTGTCCATGTGGGTGCATCCAAGACAAGTTGTACACAAGCACAATTGGTGACATTGCTCAACATCATTACTGATCACATGACACACCAGTTATGGCATCAGCCTTAGGTTCCAATTTCCCAACTCTGTGGAGCCTGAGCCAAAATGAGATAGCCTTAATGCTGCTCTTAAACTGGCAGGTTGTTATTTTAAAAAATCTACCTATCTACCTAATTAATGTGGTTTGTGAAAAGGACATTTATCATTGCAGTATTGACAATCCAATATTCTCCCCAATGTCACATTTCATGTTGATTCTAATGAACACTGTGTAATATAATGCAGTGAACTGCATTATATTTTGTATATTTCTAAAACAGTTGTAGAATATTATGTATTATAGTGGGATCTTATGATGGTGTAGTAGAACCAGTGTGGTGTGGTGGTCAGAGTGTTAGACTGGAACCAGGAATTCTTGAATTTAAATTCCCATTCAGGCATGAAACTCACTGGGTGATTCTGGGCTAGTCACTTCTCTCTCAGTCTAACCTCACAGGGTTGTTTTGAGGATAAACATAACCATGAACATTGTTCTGGGCTCTTTGAAGGAAGAGTGGGATATAAACATAAAAATAAATCCTAACAAAATATACTACGGTATGTACAACAGTATCTTGGTAGGTGCATGTGGTGACCACTTTCATAAAAAGTTTCGACCTGTGAGAGCCATTTCCCACCTCCATGCAGTGTTGTGCTTTTCCCCAGCACTGGAAAGCGGGGTGGTGGTGGTGGTGGAGGGGTTATAAGAACAACAGAACTCTGAAAAGGCCCAGCACCATCTAGAAAGGCACACACACAGAGCTCAGGGAAGCCTTATCCTCCCCAGCACTTTGGCCATAGAACTCTGTGAGGAAGGTGCTGGGAAGAACAACACTGCCCAATGCTCTGTGTGCCTTTCAAGATGGTTCTGTTGTTCTTATAGCCCTCCCCACACACACCCTCAGTGCTAGGGAAAGCAGAGCACTGCATGGAGGTAGGGGATGGCTCTCACAATGGAGGTTTTGTTTTGTTAACCAAAGTGGCTACCACTTGAAAAAAAAATAGTGAAGATCCTTGACCTATGGAGTTTTCCCACTGTAAAAAACACTCCCCCATATCCAAGGTCTAGGATAGCAGAGAGAAATTAGTGACTTGGAAGCTGTGGAATAAGTTGAGCTTTGTAAATAGTTAGTAATTAGTCTAAGCGTTGCTGAGATTACCTCAGTGTTTTTAACGAAATAGTTGTAGTTAGTGCCTGACTCCATTGAAGTCAATGGAACCTTCTTCTTGCAGAAGTCAAATGCAGTTTTCCTGTCAGCATTTTGACAGTGGGGAATGAGCAACAGGACTCTATCAGCTGAGAGAAATGTGAGGTAATTCTAAAGAGGAGTCATTCTCTGTCTGGCAGATAAGAGAGAATAGGGGCGGGGATAGGGGAGGGGAAGAAAAGCATGCAGCAATCCTGGGCAAGCTTACTCAGAAGTAAATCCCCATATTGCTCTAGCTACCCACCTGGATTTCCCACATGTCTATTCTGTTTCCACCTCTCCCCTTCCCTGATACTCCACCTTCTATAACCAAAGAAATAGGCATTGCACTTGCAATAGAATCCACTGGCAGGCTCCCCTGCTGATGTCAGAGGACTGGCAAACACATCAGCATTCTAGCTTCACTGTCAAATCGTGCACGCTTTGTATAATTTGCTAACCATGGGCTTTAATGAGACAGAGATATCTTAATTACTTTTGAACCACTGGTCCAAATTTCATTGAACCAACAAAAGATTGCATTTCTAGACACGCCTGAATGGATTTCACCAGTCATATACATCAAAATATGAAAGAAATATATGATATGCCTGAATAAAATTTGGGCAAAGGGGGGCAAAGTATTAGTTTTAAGCAGTTTTCAACTAGCTGTAGAAAATTAATATTTATTTGGCATTTTTAATCTGATCTCCTTGAAATTAGGTACATTTGTAGACCTCATCAAGTAGATCACACATACCAAGTTTCAAGTTACGAGCTCAAGAGTTGTCTTATTTATAAGCAATAGAACTTTGAGGCATATAATGGCAGAACATTTTTTTAACTATTCGCCTAAAGGAGCACTCCTGTGCCCCTTTATTTATTTATTATTTGTTGAATTTCTATACAATCTAATATTTTTTATTTTTTTTTACATTTTATATCCCGCTCTTCCTCCAAGGAGCCCAGAGCAGTGTACTACATACTTAGGTTTCTCCTCACAACAACAACCCTGTGAAGTAGGTTAGGGTTAGGGCCAGAGTCACCCAGCTAGTTTCATGGCTGAATGGGGATTTGAACTCAGGTCTCCCTGGTCCTAGTCTGACACTCTAGCCACTGCACCACACTGGCAGAAGTTTCTAGGTGGTGTATGGCATAACACATAATATAAAATATAAAATTCATAAAACAGATAAAAATCACAATAGATAAAATACATTAAAATTTAAATTTCAGTTAAAAGCCTGGGGAAAACAGGTTTTGACCTGTTCAGAGTCCTCCTAAAAGCAAACAGAGAAGGAGATGCCCTTATTTCACCAGGGAGCACATTCCAAAGCCCTGGGGCAGCCACAGAGAAGTCCTGGTCCCGAGTTGCCACCAAATGAGTTGGCGGCAACCATAACCGGACCTCTCCAAATGATCTTAATAGGCAACAGAGTTCACAACAAAGAAGGCACTCTCTTAAGTACCCTGGACCTAAGGGCTTTATAGGTAATAACCAGCACTTTGTATTTTGTTCAGAATCATATCAGCAGCCAGTGCAGTTCTTTTAGAATCAATGTTATATGGTCCCTTCGGGTAAACCCAGAGACTAATCTGGCTGCCTCATTCTGTACCAATTGTAGTTTCCAAACTAAGTACAAAGGCAGCCCCTTGCAGAGTGCATAACAGTAGACAAAGCCTACCGTAGTCAAGCCTTTAATATCTATCTATATAAAATGAAATTGATAAGCAACTCTGATTCACATCCCTGTCAATCCAGCCTCTGTATTATTTGCACATCCCTAAAGGATACTATTACCTTTAGCAGTACTGTTACTAAGAGAGGCCAAATTTGCACTTAAAGCAAAACTGGAGTTACATGGGGCAGAAGTTGGAACTCTGTTACATCCGAGTGTGTGCAGCTGTAATTTCACAGCTAAAGCAACCTGCAGTTTTCTGCATCAGTTTGAACCTTCAGTTTGAAATAATGTTCGCTGCTGAAACCCGAGGCTTGGTCATCAATGTGTTATGTCCGAATGAGGATGCCGCCATAACCACAGTTCTGTGCAGTTTTTGGAACCACAGTCCTAGAGACAGCAGCGCAGACCCACCCGGGATTGTGCCCACTCCAAGCCTGTGGTGTTTCTTCCTGGCCACCTCTTCAAGCACTCACCCTGCCCCTCCTGTCTCCGAACCAAAAAAGCCCAGCAACAGAGACACAATCATGCCCCATCCAGTGTTCCCTCTAACAGGGATTCCCAGATGTTGTTGACTACAACTTTTTTAATTGTATGTTTTAACTTTTGTAAACCGCCTTGGGGTTGTCTTTTAATGAAAGGCGGTATATAAATGCAACAATAAATAAATAAAAATAAATAAATTCTAAGCCAAAGGCCACTGCAGCTGGGGATGCTGGGAGTTGTCATCAACAACATCTGGGAATCTCTGTTAGAGGGAACATTGGTCTCATCCCAAGCTTGTCAGCCTGTCAAGCAACAAAGTCACGATACCTGGGCTTGGGTTTAAAAGGCAGCTGCAACCATGCATTCTTGAACTGCCAATTTCTATCCTTTGTACAGAAAAGTTCGGGAAGGGAAAGCCAGTCCCTTCTCTTCCAGGTACCTATGTGGCCCATATGTTTACACATGAGAAGGGCCAGACCACAGGAACAGCTTTGCCAAAACTGAAAGGAGAGATTCTTCATATGTGATGGTGACGGATGCTCTTCCTGAGTGTACTGCTCACTCATGAGAGTGTAAGGTCATGGCGACACCCCTCATAACTCATGAGGACAACCGTCTGTGGGGACAGGAGTGTTGGACAGAATCGCTAATAATGTGTGACAACAATCCACCTTTTCCCACAGATTGCTCTCTCACGAGAGTGTCAGACCATGGGGTCCGGACAGCAGATGCCACCTGGCCAAGTTGCTCTATATAGGAATGCTGCGGGAAGGGGTACCCCTGCAACTGCCACCAAGATGCTGTCAAAGTGTGCTCTATGCCAGCCTGTCTGCCCATCTTGACATGTGCACCCTTGCTTCTGCCCCAAAGCGGCAACCCGGCTCTCCTGCAGTCACTGGAAATTGGGGCTACCCTCTCCTGTAATTCCCCGTGGTGGCAGATCTGCATACGCAGCAACACCAGCCCACATCCGTGGATTTTGAACGACAGTAGAGACCTGTCCCCACACCCAGTATTCCTGCTGTCCATATATGCAGCTGGGCTCTGACACATGGAATGTCACAATCTTTTTTGCATCCATGCAAGGCTTCCTTGGGGGGGTGGGGTTCAGTGCAACAGTTCTATCTTCCCAGAGAGAGTGGGGACCCCACACAGGTGGGGCTCCCTTTGTTGGGTTAGCTAATCTCGTGAGCGTGCCATCCTATGGAAGACAGAGGGTGTTTTACCCTATGGCCCTCCTCAGTAGACTGGCCCTTTTATGAGATTACTAGTCTGCCAGCAGCAAGCTGCTAGGGGAGCAGGAGTGTGGTTTGGACTCCAAAAACTGCTTTGCCGGGGGGAGCCCTCACAAGAGCATCCATGGTCACAGCAGAACAAACCTCCCAGGAACCTCTGCCCTCCCTCATATGCATATCCCCTCCAAGGAAGTAATCATGTTCTATTTCCTTTCCTGAGTGACAGGGAAATAGTGCCCTCCAAGACTCTGCCTCCTGGATAAATAGTGCTTATGCGGGACAGATCTATTTCGGGGCTCTTAGGAGGGAAGCAGTGCAATTGCTGTCAGAAGAAGCTCTGGCATGACATGACATTGAAAGGGATGTAAATGCCCTTGCCATTCCAAGGGTTGGTGGACTATTCTGAAAATGCACGAGCACATTCAGCACACTCCCTTTTAGTTTGTGGCCAAGGGCAGCCACTCTGGTGAAACGCTCACACCTTGCCCATATTCTGGTGACACAAGCGCTATGGAGTTCGCTGGGATGCATCCCTGGTGGACCAGGAAGATGGAGGGGCTTCCCTCTCCTGAAACCGGAGTTTGCTGGACTGCGGTTGGATGAATGTCTGTGATGCAATTTATGTTGGAGCTAGGACCCTGGCAGCATCAGCTCTCTGTTGCAATGTCTCATAGTGACCACTGGGAGGGTTAGGGTCATGGATAAAAGTGTTAGACTCCTCCTCTCTTTGTCTTCCAGTGTTAGTCTTCATTTTGTCTCTCTCTCCCCTTTCAGCCTTAAGCTCAACTTAAGAGTTGAACTGCCATTCTTCTTCTACAATTTACATTTTCAAATTGAAAACACAGGTTAGTCAACCTCTGGTTTCACATTACGTGTGTATACGACCAGAATCTCTCACATCTGAAAGAGCCTAACCTGTACATCCATCAATGTGATTTATGTTATAGAATGCAAACATCCAGACTGCCACATGCAAAATGTGGGCAAAACATCCACAGATCTGAGGACACGTTTCAGGAACCACAAAGCCACCATCTCAATGAAGAGGTTGCTGCCAATTTCTCAATGAAGCCTGTTGCCAAACATTTCAATTCTGGCAACAATAATTGCGTTGATATGCAAATATTTTCTGTTGAGCAATATACATATTGTCTATCACTCATGTGACAAATGAAGAAATATTGGATCTATAGAACTGTTTATATAGGACTGTTATAATATAGGACTGTTACACCTCGTGGACTGAATTTGGAGTATAACACATAAAACAGCATAATATATCCACCTGCAACATCTGTCAGTCTTTCTTTTCTTGCAACCCACTGTGGAGCTCTGCTAACACAGCATTTTTAACTGCTGCCTTGTGAGCTGTATGTGCTCACACTACCTTTTAAAAAAACCTTGCTGATAATGGCATGAGCCAAAACGTTCAACAAAAAGTTGGCTTCCTCTATTGTGTAGATCTGTTGTCAGTCATTTTTGTGTGTGTGTTGATATATCCATCCATTTTTAGCCAACTCTGAACATCTTTCTAAATCAGTCAGCAAGCCACCTGTTATAGCATTCCATTAGCCACCAAATCTGCATATTTTGTTGGTGAGAGCTATAATTAAGCCATCAGTCTATAATCCAGGATCAGAGTGTTGCGATTCAAAACAACCAGAATTTAATTTCCAGTACATGGATAAGACAACAAATGACCTAGGTACAGGCTTCCATGATCACAAGTCTGCAATTATTAAGAAAAAAATGAAAACCGGTGAACACAAACTACCAGACTTATAAGTTATTGCAGTAGAGATGCCATTGGATGCTCTGAAACTGGACACAAAAGAGAACCTTTGGATTCATGCACTTGGGATGCTAGAGAGAAAGACCTCCACCTCGAGGACATCATCTGAGATCTCAGCAGTAGCCAATCCTAGACTGCTAAACACTTCATCACAGACATCTATAACTATTACTGCAGCTGTTGTACCTTTCCTATAACTTCTGAGCAACTGAAGAAGGTGGAAGCCAAACTGTCTTGCCCATTATGTTTCTGTTTAGTTAATTTTTATTTTATTTTATTAGAAAAAATTAATATACCGCCCACTCCGAAGACTCCGGGTGGTGCACAAAAACATGCAAAACAAGACAACATTAAAAATTACATTCTAAATTAAAAGCTAAAGTAACTAACAAAAATTAAAATAAAAACAAATAGGTAAACTGCAGGGCAAAAGCCTGGCAAAAAAGAAAAGTCTTCAATAAATATTTGAAAATCAGTAAGGAAGGGGCTAAACGAAGCTGAAGGGGAAGAGAGTTCCAAAGAAGTGGGGCAGCAACCAAAAAGGCCCTTTCATGGGTCCTAGTGACCTGAACCTCTTGGAAATCAGGGACCGACAAAAGGGCCATCTGAGATGATCTAACCGGATGGGATGTAACTGGATGGGAGAGGCAGGTCTGTAGGTAGACAGGAGCCAAGCCCTGCAAGGCTTTGAAGGTCAAAACCAGGACCTTAAATTGTACTAAGAAGTGAATAGGCAACCAGTGCAATGACTGCAGGAGAGGTGTTACCCTGTCATATTTTCTGGCACCCATGAGTAGGCAAGCCGCTGCATTCTGGACCATTCTGTAGCGTCCTGATCGTCCTCAGAGGTAACCCTAGATAGACAGCATTACAGTAATCTAAGCGGGGGATAACAAGGGCATGGGCCACTGTCATTAATGCCTGCTAATCAAGGTAAGGCGTAATCTGCAAATCAGATGAAGCTGGGCAAAAGCACTTCTGGCCGCAGCCTCCACCTGCTCTTCAAGCAGGGGGTGTGAATCTAAGGACCCCCAAATCCACACTCCTTTGGGGGCAGCGCCACCCCATCTAAAATAAGGTTCACATTCAGCTGTTGGCTGGTACAAGGGCCGAATAAAAGTTGTTCAGTCTTTGTGGGATTCAGTCTGAGCTTGTTTTAATTCATCCAGACCTTAGCAGCTTCCAGGCATTGAGTAAGCACAGAAGCAGCATCCCCAGAATGGTCTGGGGTGGTGATATACAGCTGAGTATCATCAGCATATTGATGAAATCTCACCCCACACTGGGAAATGACCTGACCCAGCAACTTCATATATATGTTAAAGAGGACAGGGGCATGCACTGAACCCTGGGGGACTCCATAAAGGACTGGCCATGGGTCAGAGCACCTGTCCTCAATGCATACCAACTGGACATGCCTGCTAAGGTAAGAACGGAACCACTGTAGGACAGTGCCCCCAATACCCAACCCACGCAGGTGGTCAAGAAGGATAGCATGATCGATAGTGTCAAAAGCCGCTGAGAGATCTAAAAGGACCAAGAGAGGGACATGAAGAAGGTCATCTGCCAGAGTAACCAGTGCTGTCTCTGTGCTATGCCGAGGCCTGAAACCCGACTGATAAAAATTAAGATAGCTAGTTTCTTCCAAGACCCTCTCAAGCTGGGCACATACAACCCTCTCTAACACCTTTGCTAAAAAAGGGAGATTGGAGATCGTTCTATAGTTGTCAAGGACCTCAGGGTCCAGGGAGGGTTTCTTCGTGGGGGCAAACTATCGCCTCTTTAAGGGCTGCTGGCACGAAACCCTCACATAGCAATACATTTATACAGAGAGATGAAAAGATAAATATTCATGCTCAGTATATGAAAGCTTTTCAGCAAGCTAAATAGGACAGTTTCAAAGGATCCCAACATTATAATATAGAGCAAACATCACTTGGCTACTTATAGTCCCAATGATCTTTTTGAATGTAAAAACAATGATCTTTTTGAATGTAAATCCTTGTTTCCTGGCAAAATCCCAAACTTGTAATTTATTTAATTTCTACAATATTAAAAAGAGAGATTGCAGTTTCACTGCAAGATAGAATTAATTCCTTCCAACGTACTCCATGGTTTGAACATACACAGTATTTTACATAGAATTTTACCACATATGTAATTTTCTTTAACTGACAAATGGATCCTCATCTGTATGTGTACTCAGAAACCTTCAACGTTCTGTGGGATTCTTTGTAAAGAAGGCAATGCTTTAAAATATGATCATCGCAGTAATGACGATATATCCATTCTACACAGTATTTGTGTGTCATGCTGGCACTAGCTGGAGCTGGCATGCTGCGTTTATTGTTGATTTTAGAATTACGTTGGATTAAAATACAGGAAATCACACACCGTAGTATCACAAGATCGCTAAGTTTCACACGGAGCTAAGCAATCGCTACATGTCCTGCTGCACAATAACAATCATTAAATAGCCTGTAATACAATTGTTGTTTCAATGAATACAGCAGCTTTTGGCTACAGTCCAAGACTTCCAAGCACGACAGAGCTCTTGTTTGTTTGTTCTGACTAAAAAAATTTTATAGAAAGTAATTCAAATATAAATTTCAATGTTCAAGAAAAAACATGATTGGAACTTTGAAAAAATTGTTGGGCAGATTTTTTTTTTTTTAATCATCAGGCCTACACCTAGCTTTTTCATTCCAAACATATCTGGCATTGATATGCCATGGTTGCTCCTAATCCAGGGGGTCATTGATTCTATTTTTCTCTTTCTCTAACAATTTCTTGGAAATATGGATGAGTCTGTCTGAATTATGGTATGGTGGAGAGAATGGGGAGGTGGATCTGAGATCCTTCCAGCAGTACAGTTCTGTGGTTTTGTAGATATGTGTGTGTGTGTGTACACATGTAACTTTGATTGACAGGAACCAGGATACTGCACTGTGTAGAACATAGGACCTGGACATCAGACCCAGCTTCATATCTTATGTTATTGGCTAAATTGTTCATTGGGTGATCTTGAACAAGTAACTATCTGAGAACCTAATTTATCTCACAAAGTTGAGAGGGTAAATGATATAAATGTTGTGAAGCACTCTTTTTACACTGAAAAGTGCTATTGACACACTAAATAGTTATATTGATTTCTTCACTAGGTGCCAGATATATTTTCAGTAATGACAGAAATAATTTTCTAAACTGCTTTTTTCATCTCTTATTTTTAATAGCTCTTGATCCATCCAAAGACCCATGTTTGAAGGTAAAGTGCAGCCCACATAAAGTGTGTGTCACTCATGACTACGAGACAGCCATTTGTGTAAGCCGCAAACAGCTGGTACACAGGTAAGGAAGTTGTGGTTTATGGTTTCAGATAAACTTCTCATTGCTTTGCAGAAAATGCCAACAGATTGTGTGGCAACAATACTGAGATTAAACAAACTTCTTGAGTTGTCTCATGCTGAATGGGGGAGGGAGGGATAATGAATGCATCTCCACTGATGAAGCAATGGGACTGATGTTCCCATTCTTGCTATTTTGTATTCATAGTTTCATTGCATGCCAGTGCTATGAAGACAGGCAGCATAGATTTGGTTGCTTCAGAAATATGGACATATTCCCATTTCCAATCAGCATCCAAAACTTTCATAGTATTAGGGAAACATCAGAGGGAAGGGGGTGGAATAATTCATGAAAAGCATCCTACTGGTTTCCGGTCAGCTTTGATTGTGGGTGCACCTTGTCAGAAAGAAAGCCTTCTGAGAATAATATGGATGGTTTTTGTTTGTTTGTTTGTTTGTTTGTTTGTTTTAAAGACTTGAATAGGTAGACTGCCATATGTCATAAGGTCTGAATCCTGATAGTAGCCCCTAGTCCATTGACCAATTAGTATCCAGCAATTTATTTACTATATTGATTCAGTACTGCTGGAACCTTTGCTCGGGTCCAAGTTGTCCAATACTGAGTTTAAATTGTTTGTTGTTGTTGTTTTGGAGGGTTTTTTGGTAAAGATCTGGACAAGTTCCCAGATAAAACATCTGTCCCTCTAAACTTTAAGTTAGAGACTTCTGTTGACTAGAAAGGCAACACTGAGAACTGCATTTATCTAAAGGAAGTGGAGCTAATCCTGCTTTCTTTCAGAAAAGTCCCTAATTCCACTAGTTAGTTAGCTCCCTGTGGCAAATAAAAGCTGTAAAACCATTTCTCCCAAGCATGCAAAACTATCTATATTTACATCACTCCTAATCTACAGGGTGTTTGATCCAAGCTGTGCCTAAAAGGAAATTCAGGAAGGAAAGAGATTAATCATTGCAATAATTTCTGAGCCTTCACTGCTTTTAAGAACTGAAGTGGGAGTTTGGGCATTACAAATTCATCTCTGCCTGTTCTGTTTTAGGCTTTTTGAATACAAAGCTTGGGTTTTGACAGTGTGTTACCAGTAGTTATTTCTGTTTTTTTTTAAAGCACTATTTGCATTTTCTTCTAAAATGTGTTGAACATGGAGCCTGTAAAATTGGACAGTGTGTCATTAATTTACTTTTTATCTCCTGTATGTCTCTGTGTATTCCTCTTTTACATTCATGCTTTGCCAGAATGTTAATTAAGAGTTGGCTTAAACCAAGGCTCTCATTTGGGGACATTTTCTTCATATATTAAATGTCTTGACTTCTGCCTTTTTACATCTGAGACAAGGTGAAATAGGGTTTGATTTTTAAACCTTATTTAATTCTATGTAAGCTGTGCTTGGTAACTGGTACTGAAATTTGGAAATATGAACATACTATTGTTTGTTGGTGTTTTGTCATGTTGAAGTCTGAAGTTGGTAACAAGTAATATGTTTTTAGCATGGAAATAAAAGCTGTGCTTGATTAGATCCAGGGTCCATCTAGTTAGCAACCTATTTTTAGCAGCCAGATACTTCTGAAAAGCCCACAAACAAGCAATGAAGGCAACAGCCTCTCCTGTTGACTCCCTGAGTGCCCAGAAACAGGTATTGAGTGTCATAAACACTTCAAACAAACATGTTCCATTTTGCTCTCATGACTTACAGCTGTTGATGGGCTTCTCCTCCATGTATTTGTCTAATCCCTTTTGATGCCACTGAAGCCATTAGCCAACATGATGCCTTGTGGTAGCAAATTCCATACTGTACACAATATGTGTGATGGTGTTCCTTTTGTCTGTTCTGAATCTATTGCTGACTGAAATCATTGGATAACCCTGACTTTTAGTACTGTTAAAGAAGGAGAAAATATCTCTCTACTCACTACCCACACCATGAATAATTTTCTAAACCTCTAGAAAAGTCCCCCATTATCATTTTTCCCCCTGCACTAAAATGCTTCAAATGCTTTATCCCACCTCATAGGATCAACTCCCACCCCCTGTTAGACTGAGGGCCCTCATCAGCACCTTGTTTGCTTCAAAGGGCTATGGGGTGGAAACTGTCCTGGTCAGCCTGATGGATGATCTCCAATTGGGAATTGATAGAGAAAGTGTGACTCTGTTGGTCCTATTGGACCGCTCAGCGGCTTTGGATACTATCGATCATAGTATCCTTCTGGAGCATCTGAGGGGGTCGATTGTGGGAGGCACTACTTTGCGAGGGTTCCACTCCTACCTCTTGGGCAGGTTCCAGATGGAGACTGTTGTTCTTCAAAAGCTGGACTTTTGAATGGTGTCCCTCAGTTCTTGCTCTGAGACATCAACTGGACATGCCTCAGCCGTCTCTTGGGAACCAACAGCCGGGCTCTGCCCCTCGGGCACCCCTGCATCAGCTGAAGGGCTGTCAGCATCCCCTTCCTCCTCGCTATCTGAGAGCGAGGGCGTGATAGTTCAGAATGAAGCAGCCAGGTTGGTCTCTGGGTCCTCTCGGAGAGACCATATTACTCCCATATTGAAGGAACTACACTGGCTGCCAATATGTTTCCAGGCAAAATACAAGGTCTTGGTTATAATCTATAAAGCCCTAAATGGCTTGGGCCCTGGATATTTAAGAGAACATCTTCTTTGTTAAGAACCCCACCACCCATTCAGATCATCAGGATAGGTTCATCTGTAGTTGCCACTGGCTCGTCCGGTGGCTACTCGGGGACGGGCTTCTCCGCTGCTGCCCCAAAGCTTTGGAACACACTCCCTGCTGAAATAAGAGCCTCCCCATCTCTGAAAACTTTTTAAAAGTCTTTAAAGATGCACCTATTCACCAAGGCTTTTAATTAAATATTGTTTTAATGGTTTTAACATCGTTTTAAAATCTTGTTTTAAAATTTAAATTGTAATGTTTTAACTTCTACTATATCATTTATTTTGTTTTAACTACTGTTTTAAGTTTTCTGTTGTCATTTATTTTAACTACTGTTTTAAGTTTTTGTTTTGTTTGCTTGTTCTTTGCTTATTTGTTTGCTTGTTTGCATGCGGGTGGAGGATGGATCCACCTAGAGACGTGGGTTTGGGGCAGTATAGAAATAGGTTAAAATAACAACAACAACGATATCTATAACAACAGCAACAACATTGACAATAAAATTCAACCATCCCAGGTTCTTGGGAAGGATTCGACGTCTGCATAAAACAAAACAGTCAATAACACCCGTCTGACTGTGTAAATTAAATAATACAAGAAACATAGAAACACCAAATAAAGAAGAAATAGTGCAATTCTGTGGGAAATTATGGGACAATCCAATAGACTATAATAATAAAGCAGGCTGGGTGAAAGAGGTCAAAAATGTAACCAACAAATGCAAGATCTAATAATAACACCAGAATTAATAAGTGAAAGAGCAAAGAAAATTAAAAATTGGACTGCACCAGGCGACGATGAACTGGATGACTTTTGGCTTAAACACCTAACAAGCCTTCATAAACAACTATCAAAAAAGTTCAATCACATTTTGCAAGGAGGTGATATTGAACAATGGCTAACAACTGGGAAAACTCATCTCATCATGAAAGACCCAGCAAAAGGTGCAGTTCCAATTAATTATAGACCGATAATCTGCCTGCCAACCATGTTCAAATTATTATAGATTTTTCTTTAAAAATCAGTAAGGAAGGGGCTAAACGAAGCTGAAGGGGAAGAGAGTTCCAAAGAAGTGGGGCAGCAACCAAAAAGGCCCTTTCATGGGTCCTAGTGACCCGAACCTCTTGGAAATCAGGGACCAACAAAAGGACCATCTGAGATGATCTAACCGGATGGGATGTAACTGGATGGGAGAGGCAGGTCTGTAGGTAGACAGGAGCCAAGCCCTGCAAGGCTTTGAAGGTCAAAACCAGGACCTTAAATTGTACTCAGAAGTGAATAGGCAACCAGTGCAATGATTGCAGGAGAGGTGTTACCCTGTCATATTTTCTGGCACCCATGAGTAGGCATGCTGCGGCATTCTGGACCATTCTATAGCTTCCTGATCATCCTCAAAGGTAACCCTAGATAGACAGCATTACAATAATCTAAGCGGGAGATAACAAGGGCATGGGTCACTGTCATTAATGCCTGCTGATCAAGGTAAGGCGTAATTGGCAAATCAGATGAAGCTGAGCAAAAGCACTTCTGGCCGCAGCCTCCACCTGCTCTTCAAGCAGGAGGTGTGAGTCTAAAAGGACCCCCAAATCCACGCTCCTTTGGGGGCAGTGCCACCCCATCTAAAACAAGGTTCACATTCCGGAATAATAGCATATGAAGGAATGCAACACTTATTAACTAACAAACAGCTTCCAGTTGAACAGAAAGGAAATTGCCCGAACACCAGAGGCACAAAAGACCAGCTGCTGATTGACAAAACGATTTTAGAAAATTGCAAGAGAAGAAAAACCAATCTAAGTGTTGCATGGATTGACTACAAGAAAGCCTTTGACTCATTGCCTCACACATGGATACTAAAATGTTAAACAACTGGTGTCAGCAAAAACATTCAGATATTTATTAAAAAAGCAATGAGCATGTGGAGTACACAGTTAACAATCAATGGCGAGACACTTGGACAGGTTAGCATTAGAAGAGGTATTTTCCAAGGGGACTCACTATCCCCTCTGTTGTTTGTAATCGCCATGACTCCACTTTCACAAATACTAAACAAAACAGGCCTCAGATACCAAACATCTAAAACAGTGATTCTCAAACTTGGGTCCTCAGGTGTTATTGGACTTCAACTCCCATAATCCTCAAGCAAAGGCCACTGAGGCTGGGGATTATGGGAGTTGAAGTCCAATAACACCTGAGGACCCAAGTTTGAGAATCCCTGATCTAAAACATCAAGTAAAATCAACCATCTGCTGTACATGGATGATCTGAAGTTGTATGGAAAGTCCCAGTCAGAAATTGAATCACTGCTAAACACTGTCTGTATATTCAGTAGTGATATAGCAGTGGAGTTTGGACTAGACAAGTGTGCAGCATTAATAATGAACAGAGGGAAAATAACAAAAACAGAAGGAATAGAACTGCCCAATGGAAGCAAGATCAAGAACCTGGAAGAGAAAGAACCTTACAAATACTTGGGCATTCTCCAGGCTGATAACATCGCACACACTGAAGTGAAAAGAAAAATTGGAAGTGAATACATCAGGAGAGTTAGAAAAATCCTCAAGTCCAAACTCAATGGCGGGAACACCATACATGCCATAAACACCTGGGCTATACCTGTTATCAGATACAGTGCAGGAATAATAGACTGGACCCAGGCAGAGCTAGAGACGTTAGATCGTAAGACCAGGAAAATCATGACTATCAATCATGCTCTACACCCCCGCAGTGATGTAGATAGGCTATACCTCCCTCACAGCTCAGGTGGAAGAGGAATGCTGCAAGTCCATCAAACAGTAGAGAAGGAGAAAAGAGGCCTTGAAGAATAGATGAAGGACAGTGAAGAAGATGCACTTAAAATGGTCAATAGCGCAAAACTATTCAACACCAATGAAAGAAAGCTGGCCTACAAGAAAGAACAAGTCAAGAACCGCGCAGAAAAATGGAAAAATAAGCCCCTGCATGGTCAATATTTGCACAATATAACTGGAAAATCAGACATCACCAAGACCTGGCAATGGCTTAAGAATGGCAGCTTGAAGAAAGAAACGGAGGGTTTAATACTGGCTGCACAAGAACAGGCACTAAAAACAAATGCAATAAGAGCAAAAGTTGAAAAATCCACCACAAACAGCAAGTGCCGCCTTTGTAAAGAAGCAGATGAAACAGTGGACCACCTAATCAGCTGTTGTAAAAAGATCGCACCGACTGACTACAAACAAAGGCATGACAAGGTAGCAGGGAAGATACACTGGGACATCTGCAAAAAATACAAGCTACCTGTAGCCAAAGATTGGTGGGACCATAAAATTGAAAAAGTGGTAGGAAATGAAGATGCAAAAATATTATGGGACTTCCGACTACAAACAGACAAACATCTGCCACACAATACACCAGATTAGGGATGTGCGAAATGTTTCGGATACAAAACGTTTTGTACCCAAAACAACCTGTTTTGGGTGTTTTGTAGACAAAATAAAACACCCATTTTCCAGATCCAAAAGTTTTGTATACAAAACAAACGCCCCTGTTTTGGCTACAAAATGTTTTGTTGTTTCGGACCTCCATTTTGTGGTGATCTCTGAGTCAGTCTCCATTTTGTGTTTGACATCTCTTTGAATTTCCCACCCATCCAGCCTTCTGATTGGTGACCTAAATCATGGGCTGACCTGCTGACAATTCCCTCCTTGTTCCCCATTGGCTCTTTTGCTTCTTGCCACTCTTTACTGACCCCACATTGGCCAGGGGAAGGATTGCTAACCCATGGGGTGCTGGGTTCTGTTGATTCTGTGGTGTTCTGAGTGTAGATTTTCTGGTAGCATATGAGAGTGGATTCTTGTTTTTCACTAAAAATCTCATATGCTACCAGAGAATCTACAACGAACACCTCAGAAACAACAAAACCCAGTACCCCATGGGCTTGTGGGTATGGGGGTGGTTGGCACCCTATGTGCACTACACAACCCCTCGCTCTGGGCAACCCCAGTGCCCCCAAGTGGAATTATGGGGCTGCTGAAACCTAAACCTCCATTATTCCCTATGGGAGAAATCTTAGACATGTAAACTTCATCAAATCACAAAAGATCAGCCCTTTGCCCAATTTCTTTGAAATAATTCTGGAAGTTTCCTTGCCCCCATTGGGCACTACCACCCACCACACTCCGCTCTGGGTCATCCCTTTCCCCTTGATTTGAAGCCATACATTTGCTGTAATCTCCATTATTCCCTATGGGAAAATTCTTAAAGATGTGTAAACTTAAAAAATTCACAAAAAATCAGCCCTTTGCCTAATTCCTTTGAAATTTGGGTGGTAGCTTCCACCCATTGGACACTACCACCACCACCCACTCTTTTTGCCCTGGGAGCCTTTTTAAAAATCCAAATTGATTTGGATTCGGAAAATTCGGCTACAAAACAAAACAGGGCTGATTCGGATTCAGAAAATTTGGGTGCAAAACAAAATGGGGGTGTTTCGATTCGGATACAAATCGAAACAAGAAAATTCCAAAATGACAATGATGACAAAATCACTTATTCAGTCACTAAGTTTTGCCTTGTTGCCATTAGAATTCATGATAAGAGAGTACCTGTATAGTTTGATTTCATTAGATTTATGAATACCTGAGTTAGTTATTGTTACTGTTTGGACTGTGTATATTTTTCTGTTCAGCAGCCACAAATAAAATGAACTGAAGTGATACGTTTTGTTTTGGAATCAAAAGAGGAGATTGGTTTGTAATTTGTGATTTCTAGACTTCAGGGTTTTGATATGAGATCAGATGCAATCCCTAGTGAGCTCTCTGACTAAAAGAGTCATGTTACAGCATTTCAGACCAAAGAGCAAGGTCTTTTGGCTGGGTAGGAAGCCTGGCCATTTGTAAGCCAATTGTCTTCAGAACAAAGGCTCTGGCCACAGCCACCCTGCTGAAGAAAATTCCAAGAGAGATTACTCATCACCCAGAATTTCTCCATACCAGAAAAACAGGGCTAACGGTGATTCAAAGAAAAGGGTAGAAAAGGGATATGGAATATTTTTGAAATTCCTGTATCTTTTAAAAGTGATGCTGAAAGCTAAGGGAATCTAGTTCTTGATAGTGCTGCAACTGCAAATCTGATTAAAGACAAGGAACTATTTAGTGAGATGAACTTGAATTATAAAACCCCAATAAGCCTGGCAGATGGCAGAAAGATCATTGCAGAGGGAAAGCAAAAATCAGATGCAAGCTGTCAAAGGGATGGAGCATAACCTTGAGAAATGAGGGAGCTCTTTATGTCCTGGCACTTGAAAGCAGTTTAATTTCAGTCAAACATGCCACACACAGAGGCTATGAAGTAAAATTCAAGAATGTTTTCTGCTACATCAGAGAGACAAACAGGAATTCTTAATGAAAGGTTATTTAAAAGAAAATGGCTTGTTTGAGATTGATTGCATTAATAAGAAAGTCAGTGGTGCAAAAAATATTTGCAGAAGATTCTGGTCTTATTTATTTATTTATTTATTTATTTATTTATTTATTTATTTATTTATTGAATACATTTCTATACCGCACAAAATGCAAGTTCTCTGGGTGGTTTACAAAACATTAAAAACAGCCAATAAAATATTAAAACATTTCAACAATTAAAATATCCAGAAGACAAGGCCAACGGGGCAGCAGGTTGGTAAGCTACTGCCCCAAAGGGATTTTTAAAATACTGATGCCGGCAGGGGGAAAGTGACGGGAGGCAGGGGCTTAGCAAGGTTGGAGTGGGCCCAGAGACAAGGTTTAAAATGGGGCCCCTGCTCACTGAAGCTCAGTTCATGAAGTAAAGAAATCTTAAATGAGGCTGAATAGTGGTAACAAAAAGCATACACACACACACACACACACACACACTGATGTGCCACAATAGAACATCATCCTAAATTATTTAAAAGGTTTTGTAAATTGTGGACGATGCAAGTCATTGAATGGTATTAGAGAAAGACATGCTGTTCTGGTAGCTCCAGGTCTTAACACTCACATCAGTTTTGGAGGATGAATACAACTGAAGGAAGCCCGGGAGGGTGAGCGGCTGGGGGAGTCAGTCTTGTGACTTGCCTCTGGGCCTCCCCCCAAGGCAGTGGGCCCCCAGACAACTGTCTCCCTTTGCCTTATTATAGTTACGTCCCTGGTGGGAGGGGTAAGTGCACCCTCCCCCCCAGTCTTAAAGGGAGACCTCCGCTGCCTTCAGACTGGCAGAACCACTGGTTCCATGCACATCCCTATCAGGTGGATAAGCACTGACACTTCTCTTGTCTGTGGAAACTATACAACCTCTAGCCACACTCCATCAGTAAAATATTCAGAGCAACACCTTTTTCATGAAAAGAAAAAAGTAGAGTAAATTCTAAAAACTTAGAATTTTCAATTCTGTCTTTCCTCAGTTTTAATGTAACACCGTGTGCTAGGTTATTAGCACTCATTAGCTGTATGTAAAACACATACAGACCAATATACAGTACTTATTTATTTGATCATAAGAAAATTACCTTAGATATCAAGACAAAAGGTATTACCAGACATGTTTTAAAAAATGGAGTCAAGAGAGATAAATGGAAAGTTTTATAAAACACAATCTTTCATCTATTTCACAAGATGTCTGGGCAATTTATTAGTATGTACCAGAGCTTAAAGTTTTATGACAGAAAATAAATAATAGGCAAACAAAACTAAGAAATATTTTGTTTTTCCCCTGTTGACAGGAAAGCTATAGAAACATTTATGTTTGGTAGGGTGCCTTTTTTCAAGAATTTTGTCCAGTTAAATGCTCTTGAAAGCTATAAATCAAAACAACTTCAACTGGCCCATTTCAAACTGCTGCACTTGATGGGTTTTTTTATTTATTTGAATTATATTCTGTTTTGTCCCAGAGAATCAAAGTAGCTTACTACAGTTTTTCTGAATGTTAAAAGTCCTGTCATCAGGGGGTTCACAACTTTAAAAATAAATACACTAAAAATGGGGAGCTCATATTGCCTGAGGGAATCTTAGTACAGCCCAAAGAGTCTGTTGCTCCTTATCTTATTACCATATTATAGGCCTATGCTGCTATTTTGATGCTGCTGGCATGTGAACAGAATGTCTACTGGGAGCTTATATGATTACTGCTCATGTGTCTGGCCTTTATCTTCCAGAGCAAGGATAATAAAGATTCACTGCCAATGTAGCACAAATAATTCATTAGGTAATAACGATAGAATCCTTGATGGAGACCAGGGGCAGATGGACCAGATGGCCCATCCAGGATAGGCCCATCCAGGATATTATTATCTGACCCCTGCTGACTTGGCAAAGAGGCACTTTTTAACATGGTGATTCTCTTTATTTAGCAGGGGGAGAGTAACTGGCCCTATCCACCCCCAGCACAGTACCTCCAGTGACTGTTGCTGGTGTCATGTTTCTTATAGATTGTGAGCCCTTTGGGGACAGGAATCCATCTTATTTATTTATTATTTCTCTGTGTAAATCGCCCTGAGCCATTTTTGGAAAAGCGGTATAGAAATTGAATTATTATTATTATTATTATTATTATTATTATTATTATTATTAGGCCTATGCAACACTGGAAATATCAGGTCAATTCCAATAACTACTCTTAAAAAGAGAGAGAGAAGACAGATGGTCTCCCCAACACTTTCTGAACTGATATTGGGTAGGAACTGACCTGATCTTTTACCAATTTACTTATTGAACATCCTGCTTTACAGTTAAAGTTTATAAGGACTCACCACTGTGTCTTCAGGTCACCACTGCTTTTGCCACCATCTGACCGGTTGATGGCTGCTATTCCCAGCCCTGCTACCCCCACTGCTTACTGCGGCCCAGTGGCAGGACTGTGCTGCTGTGCCTCCATGGGAGGCCTCTAGCGCTGGCCCTGCCGCTGCCACCATTGCCTCTGCTCCCCCAGGCAGGCACTCTGTGCCTCCACACCTCCATTGGAGGTTCTGGTACTAGCTCCACTGCTTCTGCAACCAACCCTGCTCCCCCGGGTGGCAGGCCTCTGGTGCTGCTGCTGCTGCAGCAGTGCCTAAGGCTCTTCTGAAGTATGAGTAGGGAAAGACCATATTAAAAAGGCAAGCAGGACCTTATTTGGCACTTTTGGGGAGAATTTTTAGAAATTCCCAGAAAGGCAATTCTAAGGTTGTCTCATATTTAATTGAATACTGCTTTGTGGTACTTCCCCTCTTGCTTTATGCTTATTTTTAGCTTACTTTCCTTAAGGAAAGTAAGCTTATGAGATCCCCTGGCAGTGTGTGTGTGTGTGTGTGTGTGTGTGTGTGTGTGTGTGCCGTCAACTTTGCAATGGCTGAGCCAATATGAACCAAATTGGGTGCAGCTGTAGGAACACACAAGAACATCTCAATGGCATATTTTGTTACGATGTCATCCACCCCAGGTCAAGATGGCAGATGCATAAACATTTGAGGCGCAAGTGGGCTAACTTGTGAACCATCTCACCGATTTGGACCAAATTTGCTACAGCTGTAGGGACACATAACGACATCTCAGTGGTGTAGTCTGTGATGATGTCATCCACCCCGATTCAAGATTGCAAATATGTAAATGTTTGAGGCACAAGAGGGCTGACTTGTGAACCACCTAACTGATTTGAACCAAATTTAGTGCAGTTGTAGCTAAAGTGAAAGGAATGTAAGCAGATTAGTTCTTACCAGAACTACTTCTTGTCTCTTTGTAAGAAAGTTCATAATGGATGTGAAATACTGTTCTGTATTTTCATGTGGAAACATCCTTTCAGATTGGAGACTACTGAAAATTAGATATTTGTAAATGGGTGCTATTAGTGTTGCCCTTTGGACAGATCTTGGGAGTCCACTATTAAAGATCAGCAATATGTTATACTAGTAAATGTATTATAGTTTGTTTGTTCCTGGTATGGCCCTTTGTGCTTGGGGAGAGAATTAAGATTACACATTCAGCAATAATTCTGGCATGTTCTTGACTTATGAAAGCTTCACTGAATAAACTTCATGTTTCATTATTGTATGGTTTGAAGACATTATTGTTATTAATCATTTTAAAATAAACATCACCCATCACACCTTAAGGTAAGATAGAAATAAGGCCTATGGAAGCATTAGACTCCATAAAAGAAAGGACGATAGTGTTATTAACTAATATTATTTAGTCAATTAAGAAGATAGGCTTGCATGTAAGAATGTGTTATGATCCTTTTATCTGACTTTATGTTTAGGATGTAAGCTGATTCAGCATTTCAGTCTTAGGCTAATGAAGCTGAGAAATTCTTTCAGGGAGCAACTACCCTGGGCCAACAAACTAGAGGTGTGTGAGCTGGCTGAACTTCAAGCCTGAAGGTCAAGCCAAACTGGACCCAGTTTGGCTCAAACTAGGTTGAAAATCACTGGTAAAGGGGAATACGGTAAGGATTCCCCTTTACCAGTAAAGGAGGGAACCAGGGGCCTAAAGAAAAAGAGTTGGGGTGGGAGGGAAGTAAAAAAATGCTCTTCAATTTGCTGCTGGCGGCAGCTACAGTGCTCCTGAAGGTGATTGGGTGTGGCAGCAGGGACTCCCCACCCCCACCGGAGCAGGCAGGCTCATTTTAGGCCTCTGCACGTGTGTGACAGAAAAAAATGGCCTGTGCTCATTATTTTTTTTGCTGCCAAGCACAGGCCTGAAACAGGCCCGAACTAGGGCTGCCCACTCCAGAGGGGGTGGGTGAGGAGAGTTCCCACTCGCCACCCCCGAGACTGCCAGAGCCCCTGGCAGCAGCAAATTGAAGGTAAATTTGTTCTTTTCTCTCACCCAACTCTTTTTCTTTAGTCCCTTCTGGTCCCCCCTTCCCCTGTACTGATAAAGAGGAATCCTTACTGGCCCTGAAACCCCCCCACCCCCACCCCCCCAAAACCAATTTGCATCAAATTGGGCCTGGTTCAGGTGTGCACAAGACCAGATCAGGCCGGACCTGGTTTGTTTTGAGTCCAGTTTGACCCAAACCAAACCAGGCTTTCTGGTTTTTTGCACATTCCTACCACCAAGTCAGAATAAGTGTTCAGATTGCTGAGTGTAGGAGCACTCCTTCCCACAAATCTTGACCATCCCTTTGCATTCTTCAGCTGGGAGAACAGGAGAACAGTCTGATTTCATACCATCCTAGCAGAAGTGCAAACTGCACTGCATCTTAATAAACATGAAGGAATCAGCTGTTTCTATTTGAATTTCATTAAACTTATCTGTATATGTTATGTACAGATATATGTATACAATCTGTGTCAAGATCCCTAGTGTCAAAGTGGAAGCTGCTACATCTTGGTAGGCACTTTCAAAAAGTTAATGAGGCTGGGAGACTACATGTAATCTTTGTAAACATGTATTGCTGAGATTATACAAATGCAGGGCAGAGTGAGCATTTGTAAGTGAGAATCAGCAAGGAAGAGGGAGAGGAGCCGAAACCCCATTTCCTACCAATGTCTCCTAGGCTGCTTAACCCTCAGCTGGGCATTCAGAACCTGGCAGTGGGGGTGGGGAGGGGTGAAGCTACTAAAATTAACTTAGGGTCATTTGTGTGGGAGATCTCATGGCTCAGGCAAAGATTGAGATAAGATTGAGATTAGTTCTTTTCTGGCTCCTTTGTTGTCTTTTAAGGAAGCAGTGCTAAAGCATCATTTCTCTGGGCCCAGGACAGATGTGTGAAATGGGTCTCCTCCTCATACCCTCCAAGAAAGGCATTTTATGTTTTTAAAAATTGGAGAATTGAATGGCATTGGTTAGCTTAGGTTTCTTGTATTTGTATTTATATTGATTTATATTTATAGGTGAGTATGGCATGAATGTATATTATACACAAGTGGCGAATGCCCTTTAGACTCTGTCTCCTGTCCCTAGAACTCACACATTTACTCATGCTCTGGAGCCTACAAATCTATCAGCATCAATGGCTCCCACTGTCCCTGATTATTATGGTGCTTGTCCCTCCCTCCTGTTGCTAATCAGTGGCTCTCTCTTTGCCAGAAAGAACTAAGGAACTCTAGGACCTGAAATTCTTGAGAAAACCAATCGCAGAGGGAGACACAAATTTCTCTGAGTGACATACTGCACAATGTTATGTGCACTTGCAATGTAGTTTGTACAATTGCACAACAGTGTTCTTGCATGAATCCCAAGAATTGTGTGAACACAGTGTGCAATTCTTGCAATTAATACAACAGCACTCTTGTGTGACTGCACAAACGTTATGTTGCAAATTGCACATAATATTGCTTGATATGTGAGCCTCTATCTCCCAAACTACGAATCCTAGAGTCTTCTGTGTAAGTGTGTGCATACTCTCTCTGTTCTGGAAAGGACCTGCACTAGCAACTCACTGTTGAGAATGTCATTTCATACACCTAAGTCAATTATTATTTTTTGCCAGTCAGCAAATATTTCTATCTCTTGACTTATGAGATCAGGTTTCTATACTTCCATGGTGTTATCGACATAGTGCCTAACATTTCCCTTATGGTTTCTTACATGTTTCCATCTATGATCTCTATGGAATTATTGCTGACAGTACTGTAACATTACTGAAGATTGCCCTTTATTTTGCTTTACCCACATCTGAAATCTGCCGTGTAATCCATTCAGCCGGAAATGATTATTTAATGTTTACAAATGACCACCAAAGTGGTTTAAATTATTATTTATTTATATAATAATCTACTAACTGGAGATTTGTTTGTTTTTGCTATAAAAGCCACAGGATATAAATGTGTTGAGAAGAAATCTTTTTAGTGCTAATAAAAGGCATGTTTTAATAATATTGGAATTGATGTTTACTGAGAAAGGGTTTTTATTAAAGCCTTGCATCAGTTTCTAGCATTCCACTGTACTGGGTGGGGGACAGGGCCTTTTGGCAGATGTTTTTTACAAATCCCAATTGTTCCATATGTTGTACATTTAAAATGTTTCATAAGAAATGCTCAGATTAGTCTCTCAGAAATATTGTGCTTCATTTGTCAGTGGTCGGTATATTAAAGCTTTTTGGTAGTTCTGTATCCATTACGAATTAAGTATTAAGTATATTCTTCTCACACAAGAATGTGCAACATGTGAGAATGGTATGCAACTTGTACTCTTTGACCTTGTGTAGGGCGATGTTCCCAAGACTTCTGTCAGCTGAGCAGAGGCATAACTATAGGGGGGGCAGCGGGGGCACGTGCCCCGGGCACCATCTTTTTTGGTCACATGGGGGGGTGCCGCCATGACAAAAAAAATTTTTTTAATTTTTTTGTTAATACAAATGTTTCCTGCTCAGTGCAGCAGCGCTGCAGCAGTCAAGGGAGTGCATCGGCGCCCCCTCCCCCACGAGCGGTCCCTTCTGCGCCGCCCGCACCCCCCCCCCCATTGCTTTGCTGGCACCTGGCAGCCAGTCAGTGGCCTGGCTTGGCGGCGGCAGGCGCTTGTGAGGAAATCCTAAGTATAATGCAGTATGTTGGGGGCGCGGGGGGGCGCCATTTCAATGCTTGCCCCGGGCGCCGTTTTCCCTAGTTACGCCTCTGCAGCTGAGGCACTTCTTAAAATGGGGAAAGCATCATGCTTCCATCAGAAAACGTTTGCTTTGGGTGTGTGTAAAAATTACCAATCTTTTAAGGAACTCCCACCCAGCATATCTGTGTGAGTCATTGGTCTAGGAATGACTCCTCCTGATAGGATATTCAGAACATTTTCACCTGAAGAGATGCAACAGGCAGCCTCCTCAGCGGCGAGGTAATTCTGCTGAATGTCTGCATCAAGAGTGATTCAAGGATCTAAACACTTCTAGTGCAGAGATACAGTAGAATTAGCTGCCACCTTCAGAGATTCTTTGGAAGGAGACTACACCAGAGCCGTAAATCATGCAGGAATACAGTGACAAACCTCCTCTGTGGATGGACAATCAAGCAACCAAATTACTGCATGTTAACAGTAACAAAGGCGTTTTGGCATCTGAAGTGGCATGCAAAATGCTGACTCCTCCCTTAGCTCCCCCCCACAACACACTTGTTTCAGCCCTTTGTTGGATGGAGGCAACTTACCTTATACAAGTCATAGAACCATAGAATATTAGACTTGGAAGGACAAGAAAGAACAGCAAAAATCCCTCCCTCCAGGTGCACCCTCTGGCTGAGTTAAGAGCACCCTTAAGTGTGGAGCACCCTTAAGAGTCCCTACACAGGGACACAACTCACTTCATCCCCAGATTGCTGCTCTGGATGTCAGTCAGTGGTTCTGAGAGCACATCTACAACTTCCTTCAGCACCCAGAGATGTAATTCATCTGGACCTGGAGACTTGAACTCTTTTAAGGAACCTAGGTATTCTCTAACCTATCCTGAAGTACGATTCACTCTTTTATTTATTTTTGCATCTGTTCCCCTGCTGGGCTTCATTTGCCTTGTGAGAGAAGACAGGCACAACACAGGCAGGTCTACCTTAATATTTCACCATCTCCAAGCTTCAGACCTACCACTCTCCCATCACCCCTAACATATCCATAAAACCCCTTTTTGTTGTTTTTGTTTTGTTGTTTTTAGAATTTTCTTGTATGCACTTGTATGTAGATTTTGTGCCTTCAGAATCTCATTGTTCAGAATCTCCCATCCCCTTTCAGTTCTTGCGATCCTACCTAACCTTTGCCTGGGCACATTAAAATCAGCTCTCCTGAAACCCAAGTTAACATGTGTCTGACTTTCAGTTTTCCCTTCCTTTGAAATCATGAATTCCAAGATGCATGTTACTTTCTGCCAAGGTTTACTCCACTTTTACTTAATCAATCAATTTTTCTCTGGTGCGGACTAAGTCCAGGATAGCTGACCCCTTTGTTCCTTCTTCCACCTTCAGCAATGGAGGTCAAGAACTTATTGGACCTCCCACTTATAAGAGTTATGCTTCCACCAGATGTCGGCGGTGGGGTGGGGGGGGAATCATGGAAAGAAAAGTTAGGAAAGCAAAGTTAGGATTGGCAGTGTACAAGAGTGTTGCTGTGCTCAGCACAACAGCCACCACAGAGGACTATTAGGAAGCAAAAGGAGAAGATAGGGGAGGAGAAGGAATTTCCACCCACAGAGTTGGGCTTGGGTGGTGTAAAGCATAGAATCAGACTGGCTAGAATGGTGTTTGTCTGTGGTTCTGTGGTGCTGCCAACCACAGCAGAAGTGAGAGTGCAGCTGTGTTCATCACCTAAGCTTCTGCTTCTCCAGTTTTGTTTCCTGAGGAGACTTCTTCACTCTGCTTTGTGGTGGACTGCAGCGGCATAGGAAGGCCAGCAGTGGCCCCAGTTCAGCCTGCCACCAGCACCCCTCCCCAGCCTTGCCTCCTGCATCTGACATCAGATGCAGGGGGTGTGGCTGGGGCACAAGGCACAGCCCCTGAACACAGCGGCCTAGCTTCTTTGAACCCGTTCGTGCAATGGTGATTCAGCCCCAATGGTGATTCAACCCCGTGCAATGGTGATTATCTGCATATTAGGCAGATAAGAAAGTATACAGTATAGCAATTTCTGAGGCTGACACAGGAAATCCATACTAATGCTTTATAAAACACTGAGGTTAAGCTAGCAACCATACAAGTTAGTTTAAGATACATTCTTAGCTTCTGATTCCTAAATCTTAAAAGATGTACTTAAGCTGCAATTCTCTGTAAGCTTACCTGGGTGTAAATGCTATTGAACAGAGCTGGATTTACTTCTGAGTGAACAATCATAGGTTTGCACTCTTAGTGGGTTTATTTATAACTCTTTTCCTGAATTTACTCTTTTAAAGTGAATTCCTTTATTGTAATCTGACTCCTTAAGATGTAATATTCAGTAGCTGCCAAACATTTACAAACTCATGGTAAAATCTGTATCTGTCTATATTAAAATAAAATATTTAATATAACAGGATTTCACTATTTGATTAATGTGATTTTTCCACATTTTAAACTTTTAATCTGTCATTTCCTACTACTTCAAACTTTCAGTTGCTATCCATGTTCTTTTTCATTAATAAGTCTGCAATTGCCTGCTTAGCATTCTGCCAAAACTCATCAAGAGCTCAACCCACAGATTTTCAATTTAGTCATTTTCTATCAGATTAATTTGACCAATGAACCATGAATGACATTATTTATGGGCATCAACCATATAAGTACAGTCTCTTTCAAGCTCTGATGTGGATTATATTAATGCTTGTCTAAAATTAACCCAAAGGTCTTGCTTGTTTAAAATAGATGCATTAAACTGCCATTGCTTTGGTTATAAACTGATTCAGAAAAATACCAATAATTCATTCTGAGCCTTGGGCAAGGAAAGGCACCATATTTCACACTTGGGAGAAATGGGAAGTTTCAAAGTATGAACTAAAACAATGCATAAACTTTATAGTACCGGATGGAATCCAGCTAACCCCTGCTGAGCTGGTAATTGCAATACTTCTTTCTAGTCGTCCTCTCTAGCACATTCAGCAGAAACTCGCACCTCTGGCAGCATACCATTGTAGCAAAGTGTGAAGTGCCAGGGTGCCTAGGTTGAGATTCCTTGTACCTTACAATTCAGTTTTTGATCAATAGTGTTTTCCATGTTTATTGTTAATATTTGTCTTGTTAATGTCACCCAGAAAGCGGATAGATAGGCCAGCATCAAGAGGCCCACATGGGCTTATGGACTTAGTGAACTGTTCTTTTTGATAGCAGCATTCCCATCTGCCTGACATTCTGCGTTGGGATCTCAGGGGAGCAGCCTAGATACAGAGCAAGGAGCTGCTGTTTGGAAAGGAAAAATGGAACACTCCCATTGCATGCCTGAGGAGTGCTTTGTTTCCCTGCTGTAGACCATTTCTTTGTGCAACAATAATTAGTTACACGACATCCAGAAACATGCCTCAAAAACCTTCGTGATGGGTTCACTCAGATGTTGCAGTTTGGGGGCTATGTTGTATATTGGTCCCTGCAGGATAACTTTTTGTCTTCAAAATAAATACCCTCTGACAGTTTGTCTTGGAGTCCCTTTGATTTTTGTCACCACCCAAACTGCCTAGAAGGTCTGCACTTAGTAAAAAAAACGATTGTATCCCTTTAGTATAATGGCTAGTGTTGTCTCATCTATGAGTCAGTATGACCCTATGCAACCTGACACTTAAAAAAAAAAAAAACAACCACCCAATGCTAAGTAACCATTCTTACAGCTAGAGGCTTTTGTAGCTCTGTACAGTTTTATATTGATGCTTCCCATGTTGAAAAGGATAATAAACTAGCATTGCTGTGCTCCACAGTCAAATCCCAGCTGTTTTTGCTGTGACGAATAGTTTGTTTTTATATTACGTGCGTTCTTTTGAGGAATATACAGTTTATTCTACACTGCTGCAGTTATTCGATAATGTTTTTATATTTTCCTGTAGTTTGGGCCCAAACAAAAACAGTTTCCCATATATTTCAAACATATTTGTCCTATAATCCCCCCCCTGCAGTATTCACAGCTGTCTATGATTGTTAGGAAAACCGGAGTTGCATATGTAAGATGTTCAAAATCTGCTGGGACTATTATGGGGTAGATTTGTAAACCAGCCTAAAGCCAAAGCCAGTTATGTCAAGATAGGTTCTTACAAAACATTTCATACTCTGATTCTGCTAAATGTGCACTAAGTGACATGTGCATCAGTTATAAAGGGTGAAAACATTGTATAAACTATTACTTTACGGTTCAAAATACTTGCTAGCAACAACCAAGAAAAGGTCAGCCCCCACTTGGGAACCGTTTGAAGTGAGAAGCTGTGGTTTGTACATATGAGTATGCAAGCAATCATCAGTGTGTTGTGGCCTATTCTGATTCAACACTTTTTACAAAGGCAGGTATCAGAAACAGGTGTGCGTGTGCGTGTGTGTAAGCTTGTTTTTCATAGCAAATTTTATTGAGTGAAAACAAGATAGAACAGCAGGGATAGCTGAGAGCACATCTAAAAAGTGACTGGAAATATCTAAGTTAAACAGACTTGATTTCTTTTTCTGAAGCAAATTTGAGAATTTATGAAAACAGAGGCTCTCCACACGAGCCCACCCCGGGCATCCGGATCAGCTGCCCACACAATTACCAGCTCCATCACAGAGCCAGTCAGGGCAGTGGGGATTGGGGGCTGTCCAGTCCCTGAAAGTCCAAGGGTGGGGCATTTTGGGGAGACCCCCGAGGCCGGGAGGCTTGTTATACTTTACAAACCAACTTAAGTGGCACAGCGGGGAAATGCTTGACTAACAAGCAGAAGGTTGCCAGTTCAAATCCCCACTGCTACTATATGCTGAAGATGCTGAAAGGCATCATCTCATACTGCTCGGGAGGAGGCAATGGTAACACTCCCGCCGCCCCGTGCTCTACCTAAGAAAACCACAGGGCTCTTTGGGCGCCAGGAGTTGAAATCGACTTGACAGCACACTTTACTTTGCCTTTATACCTTACAAACGCAGACCATCTTACTGCTTATCAGTAAACTGTATTATATTCTCAGATATTCCAAATGAAATATACTTTCCCCAACATTGTACTTTTATTGATTAGTCATGATAATTTTGTTCTTCAAACCCTGTCACAGCTTTATTGCTATAATTACCACAAAACCCCTAATAAATACACTACATATCTGGAATGACAGCGAGGGATGTTATTTTGTTAATTCAGCTGACCTCTGTCTTCCAGTTTTTTATTACCATTCAACCAAGCTTCAGTCATTAACAACCCTCCCCCAGATCCTGAATAATTACCTGTTATCAGCAGTTAGCATCAACTAGCAGAGACTAATTAATGTTAGGAGCAAGTCAGGATGTCATTGCAGAATTATATTTTATCCCAGTGCACTGGATGTTAAAAGAATTGCTTAAGAACTTCTAGTGCTCCATCATACTAGTCCCACTACTAACATGATACCCTATCTAGGACTTCACATAGCTTAAAGGTGTCAAGTGAAGATACAAGAGATTACTTCTTTCCTAAATTACTTCCTAACCTAGTTCTTTTCCCATCTTAATATTTGCTTTGCATTGGTCATTTTCAACCATGAACAGCAATAAAGGAGTTGTACAAGGAGTTTGAAGAATTGCCTTCATTTTATTTCTGCAGATATTTCATGCAGTTACCAAGTAGCTGCCTTCTAATCCTTTACTGAATTTGATCTACAGTCATCAAGCCCTTAAAATTTGAGGGTGAGTAGTAACAAAAGAACAAGATGTACAGATTGTGCTCTACAGACTTTTGAATACTTGAAATATTACAGCATATGACAAGCATTTTATTTTCTTGATTACTAATACTTTTTTTAATCTAGAAGAGTCCTCAAAGAGTCCTCAAGTGAACTTGCATAAAGTAGAGAAAAATATACTGTTCAAATAATTAAAACCATGCAATTAAAACATGCAATTAATGCCACTGAAGACTTAATACTATTTTTTAAAAACAGAGATATGCAGTATCATTGATGTCAATACTTCACCTCAAAGGACTTGCAAAATAAAAACAAAAACATTTTTGTCAACATTCTCAAAGACAGGAGATCTTTATAGTCTTCCTTAAGCAGTGAGTCCTGCCGAGAATGGAGTGACCTCTGAGAAGAGTACTTTACTTCTAACAAGCTTTGAACCTCAAAAACACAAGGCACTCAAAGCAGGACCTGTCCAATGACTTATGTATATGGGGAGGAAGATTATATAGTTGTTTACTTTAAATATCATGGGTCAAAGCCATTTGGGGACTTAAACATTAACAGCAGTACAGTGAATTGTACTGTACAATTCCCTGCTAACTGGGCAAAGAGGCACCTTTTAACCTGATGACTCTGTTTATTTAGCAGGTGGAGAGTAACTAGCCCTATCCACACACAGCACAGTACTTCCAGTGACTGTTGCTGGTGTCTATCTTACATTTCTTTTTAGATTGTGAGCCCTCTGGGGACAGGGAGCCATCTTATTTATTTATTATTTCTATATATAAACCGCTTTGGAAACTTTTGTTGAAAAGTGGTATATAAATATTTGTTGTTGTTGTTGTTGTTGTTGTTGAATTGCTCTCTTTAACTATCTTAAGGCCGGTGAAGGTCACATACAATCTGTACTTTAGCTCTGTAGTTCATACCTGTACAGCCATGTTTGCATTACAAACTAACTGAGGTTTCTGAGCACTTTTTTAAAGGAAGCCCCATGAATTATGATAATACAATTAGGAAGTTGCTAACACATGTATAAGAAAGGAGAGAATTAGATATCTCATGTGGGTGTGCCGTGCATTGGACTCCTACCTGGCTTTAACTTCTTGGACTCCGTCAGTGGCCAGCCATTCTGCAGGAGGAGGAGGTGTCTATATTGTATATGATTAGTGCCAGGTTGCAGGAGTCCTTGGGCACAGACCACTGCTGAATACCAATGGTGTTCCCTCGATGGTGCATTCAGGTTTGTAGTGAGCTCCCCTTCCCCAGTGCCTAATAGCAGTCTGAAATGCTCCATGTCAGCTACAGTGGCCATTGCAAAGCCCTGAAGACCACTGCTGGCACCCTGCCAGCCAGGGAGCAAGTGTTTGGGGAGAGGTTTACCTGGGCAGCAGCAGTGTGGAGCTCTTCATAGTGCCTGCATTGGCCATTGCCCTTGTTCTAAACAATAACGCAATGTTCTCATTCCTTCACTGAATCACAGTCATGCAGGAAAGGATGCATTGTTTTTAACAGTGCATTGCATTGTTTTTAAATAAGATCTTGGAGGTCTGGGCAGCCACCACAAAACATTCTGCATCATGCTCCAGACCAGTTCCACTGCCCAAATCTCAATCAAATTGAGCACTAGGCAGAGCCTCAGAGCTGATCCCTGGACCTTTTGATGATTCTGAGGCCCCAGCCTTTGCCTAATTTGGCCAGCTGTCTGTGTCAGCTACCCTGCTGATGTAGCTCTAGCTAGCAACTCTGCCTGCCTAGATTATTTCATGGCTCTCATGCCAAAGAAACCGCTTTGCATGGGGTTTGGAAGAGAGAGACGCCAACAGCTACGGTAGCAGCAGTGGGACTGGGGGCAGATTGTCTTGCACCCACAGTGGTTCCAGGTCCTATGCACCACTGAGACAGCACAATGGTACATAGCACTGGTGTTTTACATTTCTGTAACTAATGTGCTGCAAGGATCTAAGGGTCATTTATTTCCACATCATAAAAGCAGCGTTCTCTATATCAAACCAGGGTGGTCTGAATCGAATCTGGTTTGATTCGAACCGGTTCTGCACACCTCTAAAATGCTGTCTTCCCCTGGAATTCTGTTGTTGTTCTCTTTATTTTCCTCTTTCTACTGCTGTAGCAGCTCTTTTAGCATATGTTTCTTGCACTATCTCCTGGTGTCCCTTAGAGCTCTATTAAAGTCCATCTTTTATTGCTATACACACTGATGAAGTTCAAGTAGCTCTTTATGCTCTATATATAACTCAAATGCCCCAGTGATTTATTATCTCATTACAGTTTTGGCATTTAAATCAGAGCTGAGCCAAAATGGTCCTTTTGGTTTCATTTTCTCCTCCTAAGTGAGCAAAGAGGCACCCTTTTAAAGTGGTGATTCTCTTTATTTAGCAGGGGGAGAGTAACTGGCCCTATCCATCTCCAGCACAGCATCCCGCCAGTGGCTGTTGCTGGTGTCTATCCTATGTTTCCTTTTTAGATTGTGAGCCCTTTGGGGACAGGGAGCCATTTTATTTGTTTGTTTATATCTATGTAAACTGCTTTGGGAACTTCTGTTGAAAAGCATTATATACATATTTGTTGTATTGTATTGTATTTACACTTTCATTATTGTTGAAAGAACCTGCTTTATCAATGTGCTTTTAATTGACCCCTGTTGTTTTATCTGTTTTTTGTCCAAGTTCTGGACACTAGAAAGGTGTATATAAAATCCACCAAAGGTTTTTGCTGTAGAAGCTAAAGGCTACAGGGAACTGTGCAGCCCACAAATGCTTCCTGTACACACAGGTAACTCATATGCCTTAAAAGCACAGAAGTGGTGCAATCCCTGATTTTGTCTGCAAAAGATTTGAGAAATTTGCTGACCTAACTGAGCTAAATCACAGGCATAGCTCATTAAAGAAATGTGCATCTGTTTTGAAACAAATGAATAGTTTAACCAATTTGCTTCTGTTTTTCATTATATCAAAATAAATGCATGTCAAACAACTGGGGTACAAATGCATTTTCAGAACTCAGTTTCTTCCCATTCAAATTCATTAGTGCTTTCCATAGCCATCTATGGAAATAGTCAAAAATTTACCTCCTAGAAATGGTTGCCAAATTTGGAGGGGCATTTTGACTGAGCCTTGCACTGGAGGCTTTAATTTCTCCTACCTGGTGCCTCGAATGTTGCATCCTGGTGCTAGGGCCCCAGAGACATATAATTTTCCCAGGACACATCTATAGTAATGATTTGGCTGTCCTAGAAAAACTATATATCCCAGTGTTCCTGGTGCATAGGATGCAGCTATTGCAACATTCACAGCTCCAATGAGGGAGGTGCACCTACTTGGATTTCAGTCCAATGAAGAATTGCGGGGAGTGGGGTGGAGTGGAAATGATGCATCACTTCATAATGCTGGTGAATACAGTGCTTCATACTTTACTATCCCAAGCCAGGTGAGCATAAACTTTAGTGATATCATTGGTAAAGGAGTGTGGCCTCGTCTCTTCAGTTGCCATCTAATGGCAGTTGCCCTATACGAATACCACACAACCAACAGAGTAAGTCATGAAGTGGAAAGGATTAAGTTTCAAAGAATGCATGGCAAAGATACCAAAGAATATTAAACAAGACAGCTGCCACTCAAGGGACAAGCATACGCAGATACGTAGGAGGAGGAAATGAGAAGGTATATGTGTAAGCTTTATAAATTTTCTCAAAGTAAAGCAGGGGAGAAAGAGAACATGACCAGCATAATTTGTCTCTTGCTTCAAGTCCAAGGACAAGAGAGTTTTTTTGGGGAAAGAAGTTGGTGTTAAATGTTGTCTTGCAGATCTTCTCCCAAGACATTCACATTCACAGAGCACAGCTGGGAGAAGACAACGCAAGAAATACACCATGGCTGTAAACACTTGTATAATAATAGAACAAATCTGGTTTGCATGATGCACATTTTACATAATGTGACGTAAGGCACAGTAGCTATAAAGTTATAATTATAGTATTCTCCTCTTCTTTCTTGTGTAAACAAACCTGTCAATTATAGTATACCTAAACATATTAGTTCACTTGCTCTTTATACAGCAAATTATGACTATTGGGACATTTAAACATAAATATGGCAATACACCATTTCAATAGTATGTGAGAACCTGTATAGTTATGAATACATTTGGAGCAACATATCTGCAAAATATGGAAATGCTGGTACATAACATATATTTTGCTGCACTTAATGATTCAAGGACACAACATAGAGATTAATAGCTCAATACTACTTTTACATGACTTTTTTCTCACACGTGCACTTGTTTATGTAGAATTATTGGACTGTTGAAACTTACTGTCTAGAATTTTCAGACCTATTCTCAGGTGTTCTGGATGTAAGATTTCTTAAAACTAAGATAGATCAGTCAGGAATTAATAAATGCACCAATCTAAAAAATGCTGAGATCAAAGCAAGTTATGCAAAGAAGTAGAGTAGGATTAAGACCATTGGGACCAAGAATGGGATAAAAGATTCCCTGAATTTTAAACTTTTGCTTATCTGTTTCATGGAGTGGTTCCAGCTATATTTTATAACATATTTTTATATTCCAATATATTGTTGCTGAGCCTCTAGGGAAGAGCAGAAGTTTGCCTTAAAGGAAAGGGGGTGGGCAGGTAATCAGGGCAGAAATTTTGCAAAAGACATATTTTTGCTAATTGATTTTATCGCAGGGATGTGTGTGTGTGAATGCCAGATACTGTGCAGTAACTTTCAAAAATAAGCATTTTCAAAACGTTTATTGCCTTAAGGGTTATAACTTATTAGAGTTTAATATGATGATGACACAGTACTTCCCAGTCACTATCACTGAGGTGTCAGTTACTGTTAAGGCTTTGGTTCAACAGGAGAATGGCCATAATTAATGTTTTCAGCACCAAAAACAAAATCATTTAAAAACCCTCTTCTTTTTGAGTGAGGAAAGGTGAGAGCTCACTGAGATTCACAAAGGGAAGGAAGGTAGATGGATAGATGGCTCTCAGATAAAGAGTTCCAGGATTGGGGGTGGGGGGAGGAACTATATCATGTATTATTTCTTATAGGGTGCCAAGTTGTCTAATATGTGGAATGACCACTTCCTTTACCTAAGGAATAGTCTACCTCCTCCAGGGGCATAAACTTCATGGGGGCTGTGGGGCTCAACCTCCCTCCGGGATTTCCTGGAGGCGGCAATGTTCCCACCGGGATGCCAGATAGACCAGCAAGCTCTCATGCTCAAGTTCATCAGTCACTAGAACAACACAGTCAGTCCTGTGTTGTCTTTGTAGCAACTCAACAAGATCTTAGGAGGCACAACTGTCTCTCAGGACCCTTTCACTCTATGATTCTCTGATGAGAAGTAGTATAAGAAGGCAGAGGAGAACCTAGGTAATTTTGGAGCCTGGACCTAAAGATCTTTGGAGCCCCCCCCCCGCCCCGCCACTGCGTACCGGCTGCAAGTTAAGCATCATTTTTTAACACATAGGTTCTTGAGGGAACAAACCACATCACCCAGGGCAGACTAAAGAGGATTTGGGGGCCCCCAGGGGATGTGGAGACCCTGGACTTCAGCCCCAAAGTCCAGAGGTAAGAGCGCCTCTATAAGAAGGAGAAAAGCTAGTGGTATCTGGCTTGAACAGTTTTAAATGACCAGGCTAATGTCTTTCAGTGATCAGTGAACATGCACATTGGAGTGCAAATTCCCTCCCCCTTCCTATGAATGGAGGGAGGGATTGCAGAATTGAGATTGGTCTACATATTGTCTTTCCCTGGTCCAGCAAGGTGCAGCTACAGTACAGGGGAGCATGAGGTATATAATTATTTTCTCTTCTTTAAAAAAAACCCAACACTTTGGGCTCTGGGCTGGCCTGCCCCCGTTGGAAATCAAAGTCTGATTCCTAGCCAGCAGCTACCCTGTTTCTTAGGTTTCTGGGGGGTAGGGTTGGGGCTGTTTCATCCTGGGTCCTGTATTCATTTGTAGGGTTGTGGTGAGGGGAAAGAGTGAGATATTTTCATTTGCTTCCTAATTGCAAAGAGGTGAGAAAAACGGAGAATCCTTATGTTTGTGTGGCTGGAAAAAGATCCTATGTTTCCTGTGTGTAGGGTCCAATGACTCTCCAGTCCAGCATCCTGTTTCATACAGTGGCCCACCAGATGCCTCTGAGAAGCCTGCAGGCAATAGCTGAGTGGGGCATGCCCTCTCTCCTGCTGTTGCCCCCTGCAACTGGGATTTGGAGGCATTTGGAGGCATGTTGCCTCTGAGGTACCTGGCGCTGGCTGCACACAAACTTGTAGGAATAAGGGAAATACTTGTATCTATCATGTTAGATTGCTGAAAATGCTTTGCTATGCTTTTTGCCTGTTCATCTTATGGGAAGTTCTTGAGTACCATGTTTGTTCTGATCCTGCGTATGTTTTGTACTTTGTTGTGCTATTCCTAGTGTGCAACATAGGCTGTATAGGCTACACGATGAGTTAAGAGTCTAGTATTACCCAAAACATACTGGTGATGTTTAAACCACCCTGACCTTCTGGATGTTGTCCCATTTTTGGAAGTGTCCAACAGAACACGTTCCCCACTGGAACAGATTGGGGTGGGTTGGTGGGGGATAGGATGTGACGGAATGGGCCTTTGTTTGGCTTAAAAATGCATTTCAGTTTCATATCAGAACTTCCCTCAGTTCCAAATGCCAATTTTGATCTGGGCCTCCTGCTGTTCCTTTGTGATTTCTTGTCTCTCGCTTCCTTGTCAGGACTATTGCGCCTATTGTTTTGAAACCTGCTGCATTAAGCTTTTAATTGTTTTGCCTATCACCAAGAGGGGATAGTTAACATCCAGTTAGGCGAGGGGAGGAACTCTTTTGGTTGCTGTTTCCAACATGTTACTTTGCTGTTAGTTTAGCTTTATTAGTGAGACCTGGCGGCATGGCTCCTGGAAGCGTGCAAACTTCACCACTATGCAAGCTTTTGTTTTCTAAACTGCATGTAAGACCTAAGAGGTACTGAGCTTCCTGTCTAATACCAGAGGAAGAAAGGTATCTCACTTGTGCATTTGAACTGTCCTACTTGTATATCTACTTAAATAAACTAGCTTTTGGTTGTTTTAAACTTGATCTGGCTGGAAACATGCTCTGTTCTGCCTACCTACGTGCCTGCTCTGGCTACATGCTCTTTAAAGAGGTTTTAAGGCAGATTTTGGCTATATTTTGAGCTCACCCTGGTCCTTAATGCAACAGGGAAGGTGTTAATGTTAGTTTTGTCTTATAGGAGACTGGTTGCAGCACTACCAGTTGATTTTTTAAATGAACCAGGGGGTTTGTTTAAAAGATTTGTAAATATATATATATTGAATAGTCCCAAAGGGAATGCTTCAATTGAAATCCAAAGCTTCAAAGGCGTTAAACTTGTGCATCTGAGGTATAGAGTAAGCTGTTCCACAAGTGACTTGCACTCCCATGATGTAGTGCAGCGCAAGGAGGCACTTTACAATCAGATGTCCTGAGCCAAACACGTTACAACTGATCCTCATTTGATGGGAGAACCACTGAAAGAGGATATTCACAGCAACAGACCTGTGTTGAAAAAGATTACATGCTGGATTTTTAAACAACTGCATGAGAATATAAGGCATGTGATTCATCAGAGTTAATATGACTGATGAAGACTGCGCATCAGTTAGAACTCTTTTATCTGTGTTATGGAGAATATATTTTGCTAATTGTCTTTTTAATATATGTTCTGGTTTTATTAACACTGGTTTTATGCAGATTCCTTTTATGACCATATATTTTACAAAGTGAGAATATAGACTGTGGACCTGATTGCTAATATATTTGTACTCTGGGTTAAAATTAATATAAAAGTATAGGTGCTAATTGGCAAAGAGGCACCTTTTAACATGGTAATTCTCTTTATTTAGCAGAGGGAGAGTAACTGGCCCTATCCACCCCCAGCACAGTACCTCCAGTGACTGTTGCTGGTGTCTATCTTGTGTTTCTTTTTAGATTGGGAGCCCTTTGGGGACAGAGATCCATCTTATTTATTTGTTATTTCTCTGTGTAAACCGCCCTGAGCCATTTTTGGAAGGGCAGTATAGAAATCGAATGTCTGAATGAATGAATATATCTGTATTTTTAGGAAGGCTCTTTTTTTCACCAGGTGACCTATAGACATCTGACTAGTATACACCTGATAGACCTGTCCTCCATGAATTTATCTAAGCCCCTTTTAAAGCCATCCCAGGTAGTGGCCATCACCACTTCCTGTGGCAGAGAATTCCATAGATTAATTATACACAGTGTGAAAAACTACTTCCTTTTGTTGGTGCTAACATTCCTGGCCTTCAGTTTCATGGGATGACCCTAGGTTATAGTGTAGTGAGAGAGGGAGAAAAAATTATCTCTGTCCATTCTCTCTACTCACTGCACAAATTTATACACCTCTGTCATGTCTCCCCTTAGTCATCTCTTTTCCAAACTAAAAAGCCCCAGATGCTGGCGTGCAATGGTTATCCAAAAATGTGTATCTCCACAATTAAACCAAATCAACAGCCACCACTGCAGAGGGGAGGGGTGCAAAGGAAGAAACTGGTTCCCTAAGAGTGGAATGTAAGGGAGTTCTGCTTCCTAGGCCTTCCTTTAGAGAAACAAGTGTTCTCATCTGGATTAACATTTTGCCTTTATCATGGCTGGATAAACATGATCTGGATAAACATGGCTGGAAACATGATCTGTCAGTTCCACTGGATGTATTGCAGAAAACATCCCCTCATGTTTTTCATGGACATAAAGAGGTAGTTTGGGAAGTGAATCTTAACGTTATAGCTAATGAGTCCATCCAGGCAGCACCAATCAGAAAAAATACATTCAATGTGGAAGAATTCTAGTAATGCATAAACTGAATGCATTTCTTATCATTGATGCTCTCTGTAGCTAGCTACTCTTCAATGCTTTGGCTATAATAAATTTGTTTTAATTCATGAAAAAGGTTTCTTGATTTTTATTTTAGACTGTGGGCTTCAATTTAAAGAGTGAAAAAATGTATTCTATTTTTAAAACTGTGATTTCTAGAAATATAAATAATGAATACTTATAGGCAAATACACCGGTGCCTGTCCTGGGTTTAGCCATAGGAACATATAAAGCAACATATAAAGCTGCCATATACTGAGTCAGACCATTGGTCCAGCAAGCGCAGTATTTTCTACACAGACTAATAGCAGCTTCTCCAAGATTGTAGGCAGAAGTCTCTCTCAGCCCTATTGTGTAGATGCCAGGGTGGGGACTTGGAACCTTCTGCATGCAAGCATGCAAGTGCTCTGCCCAGAGCGGCCCCATCCCCCGAGGGGAATATCTTATAGTGCTCACATGTAGTCTCTGATTCAAATACAAACCAGGGAGGACCCTGCTTAGCACAGGGGAGAATTCATGCTTGCTACCACAAGACCTCTCCTCCCATGTGCCCTATGCCCTCCCCCCACCCCCGGAAATAGAGAAGTTTTCGCCCCTGACCTCTGTGTTAGAAGGGAGTTAAGTTCCATTTCTGCTGTTCTGTGCACAATGGATACTTGCTTGAGGTCAACCATATTATTGAGTCCTCCCCTCTTTTCTGTTGCTTCTTTTTCTTAATGCACCACATCATCTCCCGAGATTTGCAAGTGCAGCAAATGGACTGAACCCTCTCCTGAGCCACCATACAGCAACAGCAGTTGAGGGGTGCAGTGTGCATCGGGCCACAGTATTCAAATCTCTTTCCTATGAAGTAGTGACCATTACTGAAGATGGAAGAGTTAAGAGAACATTTCATCTTTAATTATTCAATTTGCTCTCACCTCTCAATTTCTTTTGAACTTTCAGGCTCTCTGTGATATTTCTATATCATTTTTCTTTGGAATTCTCTTTTATGTTGGTAAAAAGAAAACAGTTCTCTTTATAAAAATGTATGAGAAGAAGCTGTGTTCTATTTTCACTAGGCCATAATTGTGCTAAAAGAAATATCAGGAGGGGGGGGGTGTCTGGCACTTCTTCTCAGTTCTTGAATCTTTGCATCTGCTGAGCATGTATGATACACCAAAGTTACAGATCATTAAGAAACAAGAAAACATATTACCTGAAATGATAATCATCTCCACTTTTGAACAAAGTCTCCTTGAAAACAATAAGTGTCTATGTAATTGGAAGAATCCAAAGCCAGCATTATACCACATTATCTATAATGACTTACAAACAGCTAAGTCAATATCCCAGTTTCAGGCCACAAAACAGGTTGTAATAACTAGGCAGGGTTATGGACCCACAGAAATGTGGGTTCCTAACCATTGCCAAGTCAGTCACTAATTTTTGTGTAATTACTTGTCAATTGTCTATGTGGTTAGCTGCAATAAAACCTTGGGGACAGAGGCACTCTTACCTCTGGACTTTAGGGCCAAAAGTCCAGGGCCTCCACAACCCCTGGAAGCCCCTAAATCCTCTTTAGTCTGTCCCGGGTGGTGGGGTCACCTGGTGGAGCATGATGATGCTTAATTTGCAGGGGAGGGGGGCCTCCAAAGGCCTTTAGGTCCAGATTACCTTAGGTCCAAAACTACCTAGGTGCACCTCTGCTTGAGGATATGAACAGCCCTGTGTAGGTATGCTCCATAAAGGGTCCTGGTGGTGGTACTGCTCACCATGCTGACTATGGAATGAGTTGGTTTTCTTCACCTGAGAACTTTGGATTGTTGATTAGAATTCCTTCGATGAGGAGCAGATGAAAGAAGAATGTGAATGCTGGTTGGGGAAAATAAGGTCTAAAGGAAGGCTTTGAGTTTGCTTAGGATAGCTAAATGATTCAGAGAGCTGGGTGCAGTCTTCATTGGGCCAAGAAGTCAGACATTCATCTGTTTGCCACTTTCTGACCAGTAGAACACTGACAGCTATGTGCCCTTACCTTTCAAACTATCAATGAGGAGACAGCTATTTTGATATTGTAGTTGCCTTGTAGCTTCTCCTGCAGACAGTACTTTGTTATTCTTGGTGGTCCATTTCTGAAGCACAGGTTCTTGTTTCAATACAATACTTATTTATTTTCAATTTTTTAGCCTACTTTTTAAAGCCTACCTTTTTAGCTATGTGTGCATTTGTGTATCTGTGTCACTATCAATTTCACAATGCTTGGATTGATTTCAACCAAATTTGTTACAGTTATATTGACACAAAGGGATACCTCAATGGTGTTGTTTGTGATGATGTCATCCACCCCAATTCAAGATGGCTGACGCATGAACATTTGAGGTGCAAATGGGCTGACTTGTGAACCACCTAACTAATCTGAATCAAATTTGGTACAGTTGTAGCAAATGGACACGTAGGGACACCTCAATGGCATAGTTTATAATGATGCCACCCACCCTTATTTAATATCTATCTATCTATCTATCTATCTATCTATCTATCTATCTATCTATCTATCATATTTTATCTATCATATATTACCTGATATATGCATCTCTAGGCAGCATACACAGTCTAGTACACAGGTAATGGACTCAGGAGCATTTGAGGCAGAAATGCAAACCGATTTGAACCAAATTTGGTACACTTCTAGTGACACAAAGGGATATTTCAATGGCATCATTTGTGATGATGTCATCCACCCCAGTCAAGATGGCAGACACATTAATATTTGAGGTATAAGTGGGCAAACTTGTGAACTGCTTAACTGATTTGGACCAAATCTGGTACACCTCAATGAAGTTCTTTGTGATGTTGTCATCCACCCCAATTCAATATGGCTGATGTGTGAACGTTTGAGGCAGAGGTGGGCTAACTTGTGACAATGGTAAAGGAAAGTAGGCAGATTAGTCCTTACCAGAACGTCTTGTCTTAAAATCCATTACACAGCCACTTAATTTCACTTCTCCAGTCCTCCAGAGCTTACATTGCAGAGCAACTCCAGCTATCTTGGCCTTGGGGAGCAGTTCCAACTACCCACAGAGCCTGGCCCTGCTCCTTTGCAATGCCAAGTCAGTTCAGAATAAGACCAAAATTGTCCAAGATTTGATCATGAGTAAGGTAGCTGACCTGGTACAGTATGTATAACTGAGACCTGGTTGGAGGAGGTAAGTGGTCCAATGTGGACTCAACTTCTCCCTCCAGGTTACTCTGTTGTGGAGAAGGCTCAGAGAAGTGGGCGGGTGGTGGAGTGGCAGTGGTCCATAAGAATACCATCTCCTATACCAGGGCCCCTGTGAGACAGTTGACTGATATTGAGTGTGTATTTCTGAGACTTGGAACTAGGGATAGATTGGGGATTCTGTTGGTGTATTGTCCACCCCGCTGCCCAACTGACTCCCTAACTGAGCTGATGGAGCTGGTTGCAGAGTAGGTGTTGGAGTCTCCCAGGCTTTTGGTTCTGGATGATTTCAATATCCACTTTTTATTTTATTTTATTAACATATTTTATACTGCCCAAAACTTACATCTCTGGGCGGTTTACAACAAAATAAAAACAAAGTAAAACATTAGTTAAAGCAAAAATGAGACCATTTTTGGGACCAGCTTGTCTGGTGCAGCTCAGGAGTTCATAGCGGCCATGACAACTATGGCCTATCATGGATGGACCACTACCATCACTATCACGTCATGGATGGACCACTACCTTGTTAAGGTTGGTTTCACAGCCTCAACCCACCCCAGCAGGGGTGATAGACCTATTAGGATGGTCCGCCCAAAAAGGCTGCTGGACCCAACAGGTTTCCAAAAGGCCTTGGAGGCTTTTGGATTTGGTGCGGCCAGTGATTCTGTCAATGCCCTGGTGGGAAGCTGGAATAGGGAACTCACCAAGGCAGTAGACATGATTGCTCCTAAGTGACCCTTCAGAAATGGCCCCTTGGTATACCGAGGAGCTGCAAGGGCTGAAGCAGCTAGGTAGGTGACTGGAACGCAAGTGGAGGAGAACTAGGCTCGAATTTGACAGGATGCAGCATAGGACCCATTTGAAGGCTTATGCAGTAGTGGTGTGTGTGGCAAAAAAGAGATTTTGGTCAGCGCACATTGTGTCTGTGGGTTCACATTCAGCAGAGCTATCCCAGGTCATGAGGAGTTTCTGCTCCTTCTGCTTCAGATCAGTTCTCGGAAGTGTTCTGCTGTGACGCTTTTAATGGGTTCCTTGCATACAATATCTCTTGTATTCAAGCCAACCTGGACTCCACTATTTCTGCAGGGTCCACTATTTAATAGTGGACTCCACTATTTCAGGAGGTGTCTAGCAATCCCTCTTGCAGTGTTAGGTTGTGTCAGTTTCAGTCTGTGACTACTGAGGATGTGGACAGGCTGCGTGGGACGGTACGGCCTACCACTTGTGCTATGGATCCTTGCCTGACCTGGCTTCTTCTATCTAGCAGGGAGATTGTTGGAGGTGCCCTAGTTAATATCATAAATGCATCACTGAGGGAGGGTAGGATGCCTCCATGTTTGAAGGAGGCAATGGTCAGACCTCTTCTTAAGAAGCCTTCCTTGGACCCCTTAGCGATGGATAGTTACAGGCCAATCTCCAATCTCCCTTGGTTGGGCAAGGTGATCAAGAGAGTGGTGGCCAACCAGCTCCAGGTGGTTTTGGAGGAAACTGATTATCTAGACCCATTTCAAACTGGCTTTAGAGCTGCCTGTGGGGTTGAGACAGCCTTGATTGGCCTGATAGATGACCTCTACTGGGGAATCGATGGAGGGAGTGTGACTCTGTTGGTTCTTTTGGATCTCTTGGTGGCATTCGATACCATCAACCATGGTATCCTTCTGGATTACCTGGAGGAGTTGGGGATAGGGAGCACTGCTTTGCTGTGGTTCCACTCCTATCTCTTAAGTAGATTCCAGATGGTGGAGCTTGGTGACAGTTGCTCCTCAAAACAGGAGCTGTTATATGGAGTCCCTCAGGGCTCCATTCTGTCACCAATGTTTGTTAATATCTGCATGAAACCGCTGGGTGAGGTCATCAGGAGGTTTGGTGCTGGGTGTTATCAGTATGCTGATGACACCCAAATCTACTAACCCTAACCCTAACCCTAACCCTTTTCATCTGTATCATCAGGAAATGGTGTTCCTTCCCTAAATGCCTGCCTACAGGCAGTAATGGGCTGGATGAGGGAGAACAAATTGAAGCTGAATCCAAGCAAGATGGAGGTGCTCATTGTAGGGGTTCAGAATCTGAGGGAAGAGTTAGCTTTCCCTGTACTAGGTGGGGTTACACTCCCCCGGAAGGAGCGGGTATGGAGCTTGGGAGTACTCCTGGACCCAGGCCTCACCTGGTATGTCAGATGGAGGCTATGGCCAGGAGTGCTTTCTATCAGCTTTGGCTGATTCAACAGTGGCATCAATTCCTTGAAGAGGATGGTCTCAAAACTGTGGTGCATCAGCTGGTAACCTCCAGGCTTGACTACTACAATGCGCTCTACGTGGGGCTGACTTTGTACATGGTTCAGAAACTTCAATTATTTCAAAATGCTTGTTCTTTGGGGCAACTCAGAGAGACCATATTATGCCTGTTTTGAAACATCTGCACTGGCTGCCGATATGTTTCTGGGAAAAATACAAACCTTTAAAAAATACCTTTAAAAAACCTTTAAAAAATACCTTTAAAAAGCCTTTAAAAATACCTTTAAAAAGCCTTTAAAAAATACAAACTTTTAAAGCCCTGAATAGTTTAGGTTCAGGTTACGTTAGAGTGTGCCTTCTTCTGCATGACCCCTACCACACATTAAGGTCATCTGAAGAGGTCCATCTCCAGTTACCACTGGTACTTCTGGTGGTGACTCAGAGGCGGGCCTTCTCTGTAGCCACTTCTGAGGTGTGGAATGCACTCCCTGCAGAAATCCATAATTTGAATTCTTTATTGGGTTTCAGGAGAGCCCTCAAAACCTGGCCTTCCAGGGTTTTTAAATTATTGTAAATGGTTTTAATGTTGTAACCTGATTTTTGAGGGTTTTTAAACTGTTCTGATTGTTTAATTGTTGTTTTATGGTGTTTTATAATCTCTGTTTTAACTGTTTTAATTGTTTTGTTTTAATTATGATCCATGCTGAGCCATTTTGGAAGGGCGGTATAGAAACTGAATAAATGAATCAATCAATCAATAAATACATCCATTGGAGAGGTAGTCTATGAAGCCATCAAGCAAGAAAATAAACACTGCACAGACATTGCAGGTCACTTCTACAGAGCCCTCACTGTTCATAGTTTTACCTCTGCAACTTCTAACCTCTGCCTCTATTGATGGGTTTTTGCATCTTCATTTCTTCACTAATTGATGGAAAGTTAGTTGCCTGAGAGCCTGTGATGTACTGCTGTATAGGAGATTACTTGGTGGAATAGCATGGGGTATCAAGAGGCCTAAGCCCCTGGTGAGCCTGGGGCACTCTCCAGTAGGGTTGTGCAAACCAGCTTGAATCTGAACCACTTTGACATTGAACTGGTTCGGTTCAAAGGTTCGGGATCAAGTCGAACCACCCCCAGTTTGGCATGTCCCCGAACCGAACACACACACCCAGTTCGGCGGTACTGACAAACTTTTTTTTAAAAATCCCCTTTTTAAAAACTTACTCCTTCTGGGGGTGTTTTGCAAGGTGGTGGGTGGGGTGATGGTCAGCGGATATTCCCCCTCCCCCCATGGGCCTTCCTTCTATTAGAAATTGCCTGATTCAGGCATCTTCAGCCCTTTCTGGGCCTATTCCCTGGCTCAACAGCCTCCAAAATGGCTGCTGCGCCAGGGAATAGGCCCGGAAAGGGCCGAAGATGCCTGAACCGGGTAATTTCTAATAGAAGGAAGGGCAGCTGTGGGAGGGGGGAACCTCTGTCGGGGCCCACCACCACCTTGGAGAAGCCCCCCGGATTAAGGTTTTTTTTTTAAAGAAAAAATATATTTTTTAAAATTCGTCAAAGCCCCCACCAACTTAACTGGGAGGGGGGGTTTGAAGGGGGACAAAATGAAACTTGCCCAATGAGGTTTGAGTTCAGTTCAAACTGAGCTGGGCCAGGTGGTTTTGTGCACAACCCTACTCTCGGCAGAGACTGCTGGAAGAATGTGCAGATGCAATGTTCCTTCGCCAGACCTCAGCCTACTAGATAAGGTTGCAGTGTCTTCTAGGGATGTGTGAATTTATTTGGGTACAAATCTATTTGTTTGGGGCGATTTGGAGACAGAACAAATTGCCCCTTAGTTCATTGGCTAGATTCGGGTCCAAATCGAATTGTGCCAGATTAGATTAGAATCCATTCGAGATTCGGATTCCTCCTATTAATTTCCCCATATTCCCAGCTTTCACTTTTTAAAAAACAACAACTAAGCTCTAGCCCCTGCAGAAGTGGAGTTGTGGAGGAAAATGTGCGGTCACTATTTTTCAAGTGTTTGGATTATTTGGTGTATAATAACTTTTTCTCAGTGAATCCCTATGAGGATACATTACACACCTTCATTTCTTCTATTCGTTTTTACTGTCTTTGGACAGTGCCAGCTGTCAACTGCCATGTGCAAACTACACCTCCCCTCTCACCTGCAAAGCAGTGGGGTAATACTCAGAGGAAAGCTGGTCTTGTGGTAGCAAGCATGACATGTCCCTAAGCAAGCATGACATGCAGCTAAGCGGGGTGTACCCTGGTTGCATATGAATGAGAGACTTCATGTGTGAGCACTGTAAGATATTCCCCTCAGGGGATGGAGCCTCTCTTGGGAACAGCAGAAGGTTCCAAGTTCCCTCATCCCAGCATCTCTAAGATGGGGCTGAGAGAGTTTCCTGCCTGCAGCCTTGGAGAAGCAGCTGCCAGTCTGTGTAGACAATACCTAGCTAACTGGACCTATGATCTGACTCAGTATATCACAGCTTCCTATGTTCCTATTTCCCTTTGTTCAGTTTATGTTCTAGGAATTTTTTCAAGTATTTAGACTCTTTGGTGTCTAATAACCTTTCCTCATAATGAATCCCTATGAGGATTCATTACACACCAAAAAGTCAAAAAACCTCAAAAATTCATAAAATATAAACTGAGTACACAATGGCTTGCGGGTTGGGATGCCACTAATTCCTCACCCACAAAGCAGTGGGGTCAAAATGAACAAAAGAAATGAAGGTGTGTAATGAAGATACCAAAGAATCTAAACACTTCAAAAAATTCCTTAAAAATAAACTGAGTACCCCAGTGTGTGTGTGGGGGGGGGAGTGTAGTTGACACATGGCAGTTGACAGTTGGCACTGTCCAGTGACAGTCAAAATGAGCAGAAGAAATGCAGGAATATAATGAATCTTCATAGGGACTCATTATGATGAAAAGTTATTAGACACCAAAGAATCTAAACACTTCAATATTCCAAATAAATAAACTGAGTACCCCACTGCCTTGTAGGTGGTGGGCGGGGCCAGTTGGCATTTGGCACTGTCCAATGACAGTCAATATGAACAGAAGAAATGAAGGTGTGCAATGAGTCCTCATGGGGATTCATTATGAGGAAAAGTTATTATTTCAAACATTTGAAAAATAATAACCACACAGTTTGCTCTATAACTCCACTTCTACAAGGGCCAGAGCTTAGCTTTAAAAAATATATTAAAGCTGAGGATCCATGTTAGGGTCAGGACAGGGTGACTTCAAATACCCATTATTTCCTATGGCAGAAATATACACAATCATTAAAACTAAAAAAAATTAAGAATCAACCAAGTGCCCCACTGCCTTGAAATCTGGCTGATAGGTGGCACCCATAAGAACCTACCCACCACCCAAATTTGGTGCCCCTAGGTCCTTAATAAGTCATCCAAATCTATCAGAATCTGAATTGAGTTGAATCAAATCTGGAGTGATTCGGGGGGACAGATACAGATACAAAACAAATGAGGGGCTATAATATTAGTATCCCCTGTAATCTTTCGTTAGGGCCTCGGGGTTTCACTAGAAAAGTATGTTTCTCTCTTCCTTCTCTCATCTCAAGCTACTTTCATTTCTGATTTCTGCTATTGCTCAGCCCTGCATGCCCACTAACTGCATGTTTGATGAGTAACTCCTATCTAAGTAAATACTTGGAGTTAATACTCTGTTGAATGACTGCATGTTTGCGCAAATTCAGTGCTGGTGTAATTTCACTGCCATACGTGAGCTTAAAGCAGAGGTGGATTTGAACCTTGTGCTAAAGCACAGAAAGAGCAACCAGAGTGCTAATCAGCATTTGGAAGCAATTTGTGTACTCGACAACATGCCAGCAGTTATGCAGTCCACTAAGCCAGACATCACTGGGAGAAGATGTAGGGAGAAAAAGCAGCCACTTGCCTCAGAGCATTTTAAAATTGCGAAATCATTTATCCCAATTAAATAATTGGAAATTTCATCCCAGACATCTAGGACAGTACTGAAATGTCAAGATAAATCTTTTCATTTCATTCTTTGTAAATGTGAGTATTTAATCTAGGTGAAGACATGATTTGATTTGTGCCTTTTCACTTGAAAGAGTTTGTGTTAAATGGAGGGATTGTGTTAAATGGAGGGATTGTGTTTCATTGAAAAGCAGAATAAAGGTGGAAGACAAATTTCATCCCATAAAATGAAATCTGAGTAGAGAACTTTTGCAGCTGCTGTGGATGTGTGCTGCCATTATTAAACATTTAAGAGTATAAAAATGTGCCTTACCTCTCTGCATCAGTAAATGTACAGAACAGTGATTTAACAAGAGAACATAGCTTTGACATTTATCCTGGCAAATTCAAAATCTATCATTTTCTTTCTCTGAATCACGAGAAACCTCTTACACAAGGTAAAAGCGGAAAGAGCCCAGAGACAGCTGGTTCTCTTGTTATAATGATAACTTTGCTTTTGGGAGACGAGAATACTGTGTGCACAAGGAACACACACTTGATTTAAAACTTTGCTGCTTGTTTAGCAATGAATCATTTCACTGGCAGTAAAATATTTTAAGTCTGTTTTGACTTTAAAAACTTTACATAACTTTTCAGAAGTAGTAAATATTTGGTGACTTCTTTGTTCATCTAACCTTTCTTATTTTTTTAAAAAAAGATGCTATAATTTGATTTTGTATCATTAAGGACACAACTAGGCATGATGGTGGAAGATACATGACTGGAACATCTACTGATGTTTATACCACCCATATTGGGGAATGTTCTGATCAAAACTGTATCATGGGGGTGTTAAATCAAAGGTAAAACCCCAAGAGGTATTTTTCTTACAACACACCAGCCATTTTCTCTCCCCAGCGCCCCAACGCCATCTCCTTTCCATATCCTGTCCTCTTACCCTTTAGAAGGCTCAGGGTGGAGAAGTTGGACCAGCCGGAATTGATTAAACACAGTTCCTGCTGTTCTAGCTCCCCTGCCCTCAGCCTTTTTGAACAGGCCGGTCACACGTGTGTTCCAGAACCTCCTACCTGATTTTTCTTATCCTGAACTGCTTAATCTCTTCATAGCAACAGAGACTTGTTCATGAAACAGGTGATTATTTTTTCCTTTTCTATTGGGTAAGTCCCACTGGAGAATTTCATAATGGCTTCTAAAGGAGGGGGTAAGAAATTTCAGCTTTCTATCCCCCCGCTTTCCTCCAGAAAGGTTTTCAGCGGTAAGGGGAGATATTATGATGTTACTTAAAACTACGTCTGCTGACTTGTAATCTAAATTTAAAAACATCACAGCTTTGATTATTTCACTTCAAGCCTCTGTTGACACAATTACTGTCAGATTGGGAGTGTTAGAAGGCAAAATCTCTCAAGAAGATGAAAGTTGCTATGTTGATTCTGCTTTGGGCACATTATAGATGGTTAATAAAAGCCTACAAGTCAGGGTGTGCACCCTAGAATTAGAATCTCGCCATTTGGATATGTGTGTTTTGCAGAGTCCAGAATATCAGGGAAAGACTGACTCTGTTAACTTCATTAGAGAGTTTCTTCACAAAATATTTTACCTGCCTGAGTATGAGTTGGAAATCGAAAGAGCTTATCTGATATCTACTCCTCCCTTACATGCCACTGACAAGTCTCATCTGCTTTAAATTTGTAAGGTTTCTTAAATCTATGGTTAAAGAAGATCTTTTGAGGTGTGCTCAAGAAGGAAAGAAGTTCATGTGGGATAACTCTCTAATCATGTTTTTCCTGAATTTTCATAAAAAGGTGGCTGATAAATGTCATTCCTTCCAAAAGACACGTCAGATGGCTAGAGAGAGAAATCTTCAGTACCATGTTCACTTTCCAGCAGTGTTTTGCTTTTATGAGAATAAACTGAGATCCTTCCATGATTCTCTAACTGCTAAAAAGTTTGTTTCTACAATGAATACTGGAGAAACAGAATAATTGTTTTGACTATTCTCCCCTATTAATATTTCAACATCTGCCAGCAGACTCTTATGTTTAGCTGTGTAACTCCTTCAGGGTGCCTGTATTAAATCCTCTTTTGCAGTATTTATCCTGAATCTAATTGATTTTCACGGGGGGTCCACTGGAATGCACTGTGAGCCAAGATTACTACACTAGACTTGGGAGTGAAAATTGGTGTGTCCCTCTCCCCATATTATCTGGTTTGTTGTTTTTTCCATCTTTACTTATTGGTTAATTGGTGGTATTATGTTAAGTTATTAACATAAGTTGGTAAATTGGTATTATATTAAGTTATTAGCATAAATATTAATAATTATGTACATAGCCACCTAATGCCACAGCGGGGAAATGCTTGACTAACAGGCAGAGGTTTGCTGGTTTGAATCCCTGAACGTATGTTTCCCAGATTATGGGAAACACCTATATCAGGCAGCAGTGAAATAGGAAGATGCTGAAAGGCATAATCTCATACTGCGTGGGAGGAGGCCATGGTAAACCCCTCCTGTATTCTACCAAAGAAAACCACAGGACTCTGTGGGCCACAGGAGTCAAAATCGACTTGGCAGCATACTTACATTTTACTGGAGCATTAGGACCCTATTAAGCTCTATTCATTTACCTCCTTAATCTTGCACATATTTACCATTTTCTGGCCTCAGTTGCCCGAAGCCTTGCTGAGAGGAGGAGGAGGCTTTAACATCTGCTTCCCAGAGACAGTGGCTGCCCAGTGATGAGAGCCTGTGTGGTTGCTGTCTGCTCATGTCAACTTGCCAGCCTGTGTGCCCCCTAACATGTGGGGATGTGGCTTCTGCCCTGCGGGTGAGTCTGTGCAGGATCGGGCCCAGAGGGAGTGAGTCAGCAGTTCCTGAGGGTCAGCTGCCGAGATTAGCCATCTTTCTGGACTTATAAAAGGCCTGCTGCCCTGTGGCAGTGGGCCCACCACTGGTGGGGTCACCACCAAAGGGGTAACACTAAAGGGGGTTGCCCCTTTAGGAGAGCCACTTCGGGGGGCAACAAGGGCAAGGGCCTGGTGGTACAGGTGGCAGTGATGTCATTCATTATACCGTGTCCAACCTGCAGAGGCTCACCATGAATGGCAGGGCAGACAGGAGGCCTGAGATAATGACAGTGACAGCGACTGAGTGGAGGCTAACAGGTGGGGGGAAAGTGGTGGCTGTGGTTCACCAAAAAAATTGAACACTGGCCGCAGCCAACATCATTACACCACTGGGTGCAGCTGTGGTTGCTACTGCAACTACATTGGGAATGGGGGCTCTCTTTGCACTTCAAGGACCTGCAAAGGTTGGATTGGGAGCACCAGTCTGGCCTTGATAAGCATTCAAAAAGGTACCATGCAGAGAGAGAATGTTGCCATGTACTGCCCTTCCAGAGTATTGTGATGTCTGGTGGGCTGCTCCCATTTGACCTTTGCAAAGCATGTAGATAGGTGCCACCCAGGGGGGAAGTCTGCTATCAGTCTTCCCTTCTCACAAGGTTCCTTTCCAGCGTTTTGCAAAAATTGGGTAGGGATTCTTCCATCTAATGTTTGCAGTACTTTGCAGTGCAGGGTTAAGGAGAGAAGGTTGCTTGCTGGCAAGATCTTCTCATTGCCCTGTCCCCTTTCAAGCCTTGAAAGGTGGCCAAGATTATGAGAAGATGCTTTCAGCAAGCAGTCTCCCTGCCCTCTCCTCAACTTGTGCTCCTTTAAAGTTTGAGTTGGGGTGTGAGTTGAGAAGGCATTTTGCCGCTTGCCTCAGGCAAGCAAAAACCTCAAATTGTCCCCCTCCATTTTTATATTATCATGGCTGAGCTTGGGATATGTGGCAACATTTTCCCTTTTCTGATTCCACACAGATTTTATCTTTTACCTTACAGATATTGGCTGACATTCTGTGCAGCTTTACCAGGGTGGAGCATGAGCTCCTAACTCACAAGGAGCCACTAAACTAACTGTAGACAAGCCTTGGTTCACAGCACAGCATGGGAGGGAGAAGCCGTTTTTGCTTCTCTCCCTCCCCACATAAGTCCTTTTAGCAGAATATGTCTGAGAGTGCTGCACGATCATTGAAGATATTTTCTTGGACATGAAAATTTGCGGGAAAATAAGAACAGCAAAAAATCACTTCCGCTTCTGCTCACACTGCACTGTGAGCCAAGCCTCACCCACAGTCAGTCAATTGGCTCTGTGCAAGGACAGAGTGCTTGCTCTGCATTGGTGAGGCTATGCATAATGTCAGCCATTGTACTGATATTTTTCATTTGATTTTCCCTTTAACTCTCTAGCAATCTAAGTCTAAAAATAGAACAAGAGGTCACCATGGGGCATTTTACCTTCTCATGGCCAGAGAGACCGACCAGGTTCCTGTCTGTCCCTGGAAACTAAAAAAGCTGATTGCAGAAGCATTGCCAAGTGATTCACTCTCTGGACAAATAGGAGTACTTGGCAAACTATTTCAGACACAAAGAAGAATGCCAGTGCTAAATGAACTGCCTGCAGCTTGAAATCCTTTTAAAAGTTGCTTAATAGCCATTTTTACAAATAGCCTTGCCTGACCTCCAAGCAGTCCCAAAGTCAAAATAGCTTTGCAGTCAAAATTGCTTTCAATAACTAAGATTCCATTTTAACAACTTCATATGTTTTATGGGCCAAAGTATAACTACTTTTACATAACTAAGAATGTATGCAGGGCTCTACTCTGCAATGAGTTTAGGTCTTCTTTATACAGACTTGAATTAAACACACTTTATTTCCTTATTAATACCTAAGTGTTCTTTTACAAGGCAGATTGAATGTATCCTTTTTAAAAAGCCAAGGTAATTACATTTTTAAACTCCTGAAATTGCTGCTTTTATTGATGTTTTGGATATTGAAACAGCAGCAAAATAACAAAAGTGAAAAGGTTGTCCATTGATACTGCTTGCCATTTAAAATTATGCTATAATGGCTCAGCTGTTTTCAGACTTATTAGAGTCATTATATTAAGGATGAAATTATTCAGCCTGTTAAAGCTTAATAGGCCCATGCTACAGGGTAAGCTGTTGTACAAAAACTAAATACTTGGATTCTTGAGCCATTCATTTTATTCATTCAATTTAAAGGCATTCTATGTAAAAGAAAAATAAAAAGTTCCTGCTTGTGCCCTATTTTCAAGCCTGTTCCTGAATACATGAAAAGCATCATACTGAATACGTGCTCAGAATGTTGGTCTGGAATTTTAAAGATCCTGCCTTCATATTTCCCTGAGCACTAAGCTCAGTCAAAATCTAACTTGACACAGCCAGTCCAGCTCTACTATTAGGCAAGATTAGATGGCCTGCCTCAGGTGGCAGATTATAGGGTATCATTAAAGGGAAGCAAATTGTCAATTATTTCATTCATATCTATACTGGTAATCCCTAAGACCATTATGAGATGAGAGCTAAGATTCTTTGAATTTTCACTCATGCTCTAAAAAAAAAAGGAAATTGCAAGTTAAGGAGCCCATCTTAACTTCTGCACCATCTAAACTGTCAAGACTTTGTAAATCTCATATATTATGCAAGCTTTAGAAACAAGGTTCCATCCTATAAATGCACTGTTTATTGAATGTGCTACCAATACCATATACTAGATCTGCATTCTAATAGCATCCAGCTATAGTCCTCAATAACCTACACTAGATTCAGTAGACAGCCAGTCCTGGAAAGTTGTCCACATTGTCACCAGTTCCTCACACCTCAGCTAAAACTGTTAATTGGAATTGTCAGGCTTTTCGAAAAGGAAGATCTGACTGTGGAAAAGGAAACAATGGCTCTTTCCCATGCTTGCTAAATGGAGGCTTCATATTCATAGGCAGTATACCTCTGATATGGAAGCTCGATGTGCAAATGCAGAATTCTAGCTGTTCATAGAGAACAGTATGTCTCTGATATAGAATCTCAGGGTTCAAAGGCAATCTGCCACCATCTTGTATGTCCTTGCAACAGGGATGTAGCAAGGTTGGGGTGGGCCCAGAGACAAGATTTAAAAATGCCCCCCACTCACTGAAGCTCAGCTCATGAAGTAAACAAATCTTAAATGAGGCTGAATAGTGGTAACAAAAAGCATAGTGAAGTTTCTCTCCCCCCCCCACCTATGTGCCACAATAAAACATCATCCTAAATTATTTTTTTAAAGGTTTTGTAAATTGTGGACGATGCAAGTCATTGAATGGTGCTAGAGAAAGACATGCTGTTGTGGTAGCTTAACACTCACATCAATTTCGGAGGAAAAATACCACTGAAGGAAGCCCGGACGGGTACATGGCTGGGGGAGTCAGTCATGTGACTTGCCTCTGGGGGGGCCCCCAAGGCAGTGGGCCCCCAGACAACTGTCTCCCCCTTGCCCTATTATTGTTATGCCTCTGCCTTGCAAGGCCCCCTGTGAATCTGCATTCCCTTGCAAGTCCAATTGCGATCTCTTCTTTGCCTCACAAGCCCCCGCAAGGCCCTCTGTCATATCACTGCTGCCTTGTGAAGCTTTACAAGCCCCACCCGTTTGCTAATGCCTCACGTTTCATAGCAAGCCCATTTGCTACTTCCCCGCTACCATGTGTTCTCTCGCAAGTCCATTTGCTGTCTCATGTTCCCTCACAAAGCCATTTACCTCACATTCCCTTTGCAAGCCCCCTCCCCATTATCTTGCCACCACCTCAGGCTCTCACACGATTTCCTAATCCCTGCGTCTCTGCCTTGTGTGCCCTCAAAACCACTTGCCACCCCATTGCCTAATGTGTCCTCTGCTGCTACCTCAGTGGAGAGAGAAAACAAAAGCCCATTAAAGGGGGGGAAATATGGGAAAGGAATTTGTTTTAACTGTAGAAGTGATAGAGTGCTTTAGACTCTTCTTATCAAGCAGTTTTATTCAGAACCAGAACTGGACTTTGCCACTTCCAACTTCAGAACTCTCACTGATCTGTGCCCTTAGTTGATTTAACCCTGTTATTCTTGGGCGTGCTGGTGGTTAATACTTCAGGAATTGCTGGATGAATTTTATCAAACCACAGGATTATACTTCAGCATATATCTGAATTTAAAAAAAATTAAAGGGACATATAAAAAAATTATAAGGTGTGTTATCTCAGTAGTTCTTTTATTGCAGCCATAGGCCAAACAGAAATGTGTTATCTCCTGGCTAAAAACTAGCCAACAGTTATTTTCTAGAGTATGGGTAAATTGCATCTCAGCCATTTTGCATCAGCATTCATCAGATTTGGAGGGTTGGTGTCACTTAGCTCATGTCAACTAGTTGATGTCAGTTGGAGAGATTTTATGACCAATATTATGTTCAGGGCTTTTAATAGTAGAACGTTGACATTGCTCCTCACCTTGACTATACTGGCACGTCAGTACCAGTATAATTATATACTGTACAAACATACCCATACCTATCGACCTACCTACAATAGAACATCATCCATGGTAAGCAGCAAGGAGTATGTACATCTGGATTTTTAATTTGGATTTTCTGCATTGTAACTGAAATGCAATTCTTGTTGAAATGGAGGAAGATATATGTAGTGGCTAGAGTGCTGGACTAGAACTGGGGAGGCCCGAGTTCAAATCCCCATTCAGCCATGATACTAGCTGGGTGACTCTGGGCCAGTCACTTCTCTCTCAGCCTAACCTACTTCACAGGGTTGTTGTGAAAGAGAAACCCAAGTATGTAGTACACCACTCTGGGCTCCTTGGAGGAAGAGCGGGATATAAAATATAAAAATAAATAAATAAATAAAAACTTGCAGTTATTGCAATTAGGCAGACTTAGTGAAATATGGGTTCTAGGGAAGTGTGCTAAGGATTCATGGAAAACGTGGATTTGGAGGGAGGAATTTGAAGAATTTGTTTTCTCATATGCTTGGCCTGTTCATGTATCAAATGAAGGAGGCTTATTTTAACATAAAAAGGGTGTGTAAGTAAGTGAAGACAAATTCTCCCCCACCTCGCCTTCCTGCCTTATTTTAGTTCAGGAATACTTCGACCAGACTAGCTCAGCTTGCTTCAGGTATTCCCCCTAAAGCAGGAGGTAGAGTTTAGTCCCCCCCACCTGAACACATTTAAAAAGAATAATAATAATACCCAACCCTTGCCTGCATAAATAGGGCATGGTAACAAAAATCATGGCTGCTGCCATTGGGTATATAGTCTGGTTTGTAAGAATGCCTTATAAGTTGAAGGTCGTATCCTGTAATCTGTCAATCATAGTCTCATACAGCCTATACTCACCAAACTCACTTTGAACTGTCCCCACTTTGTGAAGTGACTGCTGCTCACGTTTCTGCATATCTGTGTTCTATGTGGTTACTGTTTACATTGCTTTTAATGGGGTGTTCAAATCCAATAGGCATCCAAACACACACTCCCTGGATCCATTTACTCGGGGCATCTTGCAATGCAGGCTTCTATTCATATCCACACACCACGGATCCATTTAACTGAGATACTGTTTTGCTTCTAATGGGATGCACATCCGGGGGGTACATCCTCTTGACATCAGTGCAGTGGATATAAACCAATAAGCATTGGGATAGACATCCCATTTAACCTGGATTCTTTAAACTGCAAAAGAGCATTCCTCTTGCAGTTTAAAATACTCTACTCGGTGGAGGGCAGAGTTAGACTCTGATAACACAGCAAGATGAGGGCAGTTCATACACTCTGCTCTTACCCTTGTGGGTTTGGGAGAGCTGTAATGCTTTAATCAGTTTTTTTCCTATATACCTTGAAGATCCCTGCAGTGCACATGAAACCTTTCCTGGTTTGTCTCCCTTTCCCCTACCAAGTACATCCTCACGTGAGGGACCTTTTTCGACACTTGTGATCACTAAATACTATTATCATTATGGTCTATATGCAGTCCTCTATTATGGTCTATATGCAGTCTATATGCAGTCCACGACACTTTACAGTCATTTCTACTCCCTGTAAAGGGAAAGCTGCAGTAACAGAATGTGTGGATTCAGTCTGGGTTTTTCTAAACGCATACACCTTGTTATATTCTTGTTCATTAGTGGGAAAGATGTACCTTCTTCTTGTAATATGCATGAATTTGAGAATAAATCCCACAGGGATAAAGGCTCACATAGTTTTCTAGTTGCCACGGAAGCTTATCCACTTTTTTCACTGGCACATGTGTGAACATTTTCCAAAAATTGTGTTGATTTTTTCACAATTTACAATTGTGCCTCCTAATGAATTACAGTAGTGGGTTTAATGCAAGGATTACAGCCTCTTAACTTTTCAGCAAAATAGAACTTCATTTGCTTTGGCCCATGATAATCCAATACTTTTATTCTTAAGCAGAATGTTTGGCATACCAAAGCAGATTCACAGCGTGTGCTGGCCCTTCCATTGAGAAGATGATTTGTAGTCTGTCAATTTACTGCAGCCAGCATCCCAGCCTAGATTTTAATTTGTTTGTTTGGGATTTTGATGTGCTGTTTCAGGTTATGCTGTTGAGAAGCACATACACAAAATATTTTTATCCTTTGTCTATAAAATGGGTACTTGTTCAGTTCAGCAGTGAGGTACCCTCCTGATAATAATGTACCCTCCTTACCAAAATCCCTATCTATGTTTCAAGAACTATGTCATAGAATTTAGTATAACAACTAAAAGTAAAGCTTATCATTAAAAATGAAGTTGACTCACCTCATAAACAACACCATGACAAAACCATACATTTCTTTGAAGTTTACTCCCCCCCCCCACCCCGCCGCCCACTGGAAGTGTTAACTGGTGCTTGCTATTGAGAATCTTAGAATCTTCCCATGGTATCCATCAACCCAGGTACAAGTGTAAAAGCCAGGAGACCAGTGATTTTTCTGTATAGAGCTGCTGCTTGCTCTGATTGTGTGTGTGTACACTCACAAGTGCTTTTAAACTGGTTGCTATCAAAATTGCAGTGTTACATTTCTATAATGAAAAATATAACAATATGTTCCAAGTCACATGCTGCAGGGATTTAAAAAAACAGTGTGTCTGAAAAAGTAAAGTGATGTGTAATATCAGCAAGAACATGCTTCAGGAACACTTTGGTAGACTTGAACTGAACTCCCGCCCCAAATTATGATTCTCTAAAGCCAAATGAATTGTTAACATTTTTGCAAGTTATTAAATAGCATTAGAATTTGAATCTTTTGGAAGAATTCAGACAGCAGCTTCTATGCTCCTGATGTTGTTGGGAGGGCAGAATCAGATGTGCTCCCTGAAAAAAGCCTTTCCACCACCTCCTCCAGACATCTCATGGTGGCAAATCCACTATGGAGACTAGGACTACTGGGGCCCCCAATTGGGAAGGACTGCTGGTCTCTATGAGTTGTACAGGCTGCTACACAACAGGATGCTGTGGATGCACTGACACTTCTCTGCAGTGTAGCTATCAGTATGCATGTTAATTCTGCTTTCTAACAGGACTTGCCACTGCCTTTGAGGCAGCTTTATAGAGGGCGGTTCTAGCCACGGGCCTTTTTATGTTCTCTTTATAAAGACCTTCAAATGGACTGAACTACTCAAATGGCTCAAGTTGATTCTGAAAACTGTGTTGCAATGACAAGAGGGCCAGGGGAGCAGAAAATGTTATTAGCACTAAAGGTTAACTCGCACTAGCAGCTCATCCTGAAAATATAAACTGTATGACAATAAGCTGAGGTATAAAAGGAACCAATTTGGGGATTATCTAAATCATCAGCAAAAATACTCCAAATATAGGTTGAGGTCAGTGTTTTGCATATTTGTTCCAAACTGTTCTTTTTTGTAGTGGACAATAAAGATCAAGACTAACAATATATAAAATAAGTCGTAATAGTATCATCTGTGGTGGTGCAGTGGGGAAGCAGCTTGCCTAGAGTGCAAGAGGCTGTTAGTTCAAAAATCCCCGCTGGTGTGCTTCCCAGTCTGTGCCTAGTAAATACATTTGTAGTCACCTGTATTGGGCAGCAGCAATATAGGGAGGTGCTGAAAGGCATCATCTCATACTGGGCGGGAGGAGGCAGTGGTAAACCACTCCTGTAATCTACCAAGAAAATCACATGGAATATGATTGCTAGGAGACAACACTGACTCAATGGCACAATATCAATCAATATCAAATGCTAATAGTAATAATATGCAATAGAGTTGCCAAGTGGCTAGGACATAAATAATGGTGACAGTGAATGCAAAGAGGTAGCATTCCAGCAAGTGCCATGAACCTCCACTGTGGGTGCCACCCCAACAACCTACCACCTGCCTCTTTCCCCCATCCTGATGAGGCATACTTCATGGATGTTACCTGCCAGCTATCACTACGGTAGCAACTCCTCCATCTCCACTCTCTCTGCTTCCCCTACCAGAAGGAGAGGAGAAGTGTAGAACTGGTTGTTGCAGTAGTGGTGGCCATTTAGAATGGATGCTCTTGCGAGTTCCTTCTCTTCACCCTGCCTGCACCCCTTTGAATGTCTGCAGGAATTGCATGGTGCATTCAACTACTGTAGGTTTTAAAGAGTGCACAGAGAGAGGTTCCAGGAATATTTTCCTGCTTCCCTGTCAAAGCTGGTCATGATTCAAATCCTACAGGCTTTGAAGGAGTTGTGCAGGGTGACAAGGGGCTCAGGGCACTGGCAGCTTCTTCTCCTTGCTGCTTCTCTTCTTCTCCTTGCCTGCATGCATTGGATAGGGAGCAGGTCAGATTGCTAGCTGAGAGCTCCCAACTTTACTCTTGCAGGTTTTAAAGGGGATGGCAGGCAACTAGAAGATGCTGCTAGATTTTGTTCCTGAATCCATTCCAAGGACCCTCTCCAGGGATGGTCCCAAGGTCTTTGGGTGCTAAATGCACTGCAGCCTTGCCCTGCCCCTCAGTACAGACTTTAAAGACAGGTGAGTAGAAAACACTGCTGGCAGAGTTGTTTTTATACAATGTAACATTCAAACATGTATTTTAATCACTTGCTGTTCTAAATGATATTTCTGAAGTATATTCTGTTATTAGTGCCAATCTAGATGTGAGGTTAAGAAAGTAAATATCTCCAAAACTAAGACTGGGAGGCAAGATATAAAGATAGATTGTACAACCCTGATCACTGTGATTTAAGGGAAAAGATTAAATAAGTACTTGTCAATAATGTTTAGGTTCTATAGGGTGATGTTGTTGGATTGGCTTCAGAGACAAATGTCAGCCTCTTGTCTGCTGTTAACATATTCTTTGTCCCACAACTGTGACTCTCACTTGGAAGTCTGCGCTTCTCCCAAGTTTGTTGTGAAGAGAAGAATGCCTTTCTGAATTTTGGGCAGAAAGTTGTGTCATTGCATTGGAAGCAATTGATATTTTCTATTGTAACACTTGTTCAGTTTTGCAAGGTTGACTTCTTTTTGGGTTAGTTTTAGGATTCCTAGGTTGCAATCTCTATAGCATTATAATAAAATCACCTAAAGCAGAATAAGTCTCAGCTTCTCCTGCCTGCTTTTTCCAAATATTTTCATCCTTTTCCCCTTGCCATCAGCTGTGGTCAGGATCCATCTGTGTATAACAGGGAGGGAGGGAGAGTGGATGATAGTGCTGAAGTTGTAAACAGCTGAGGGGGTCTACTCAAGAAAAGAACTAACTGAACATAGGAAGCTGCCATATACTGAGTCAGACCATAGGTCCATCTCGCTCAGTATTGTCTACACAGACTGGCAGCAGCTTCTCCAAGGTTGAAGGCAGGAATCTCTCTCAGCCCTACCTTGAAGATGCCAGAGAAAGAACATGGAGCTTAGATGTTCTTCCCAGAGCGGCTCCATCCCCTAAGGGGAATATCTTACAGTGCTCACATTTCTAGTCTCACTTTCGTATGCAACTAGGGCAGACCCTGCTTAGCTTAAGGGGACAAGTCATGCTTGCTACCACAAGACCAGCTCTCTTCCCTTAGCCTACAGCACCCGGTATTCCCAAGCAGTCTCCCATTCAAAGTACTAACCAGGCCTGGCCCTGCTTAGCTTCCAAGATCAGATGAGATTGGGCGTGTTCAGGGTAATGTGGCCATAGACGTCACACTGCCTTGAGATCTCCTCAAGAGTTGTGTATGTTTGCAGAATGGAACCTGCAAACACTGATGGAACCGATATAAACTTGCTGGGAGCATCAGTTCACTACAGGAGAGGTTTTTTCTCTGCCTGCTTATTTGCCAACCAGGCCCTGAACCTCATTTTCTTGGCCTCTGTCCCTGAAACCTGTTTCTCATTTTGATTCTCGCTGAACTTTGAGTCTGCTGCTCCTTTCAATGCACTTCAGCCCATCTGTCCTGGAATACCTCCATGTTCAACCAGCTGTCTCCAATCCTTGACTGTGGTAGTGGGTGCTCCCTCATCTATCTTCTGAACTTCTTGAATGGTGAGCACAACAAATATCTGGTTGCAGTCTAGCAAACCTAGTTTAGAGGGCCTTTTTTAAATTCAGTTGCAAATTATTTATGTATTTATACAATTTGTATACTGCCCCAAACCTCCATGTCTGGGTGGTTTACAACAACATAAAATAAGTTAAAACACAAAAGTAATAACCTTTAAACAATTTAAAACCAAAGTTTTAAATTTGGATGAAAAGATAAGTCTTTGTGGACTTTAAAAAAGTTTTCAGAGGAGGGGAAGTTCTTTTCTCAACAGGGAGTGTATTCCAGAGTGTTGGGGCAGCAACAGAGAAGGCCTGTCCCTGTGTGGTGTTGGAGAAAAACCACTCCTTAGAGGTTCTTTAGTAAGATGAGGCCACACCGTTCCATCAGATTCAAAGCTTTATTAATCATGGCATGCTGGGCAAACAACCTGACTCTGAGAGCCCTGATTGTGGGTGGATACAAAGTTTATATACAGGGTGTCTTATAAGTTATGCTAATAACAGGATCCAAAAGTACACAAATCCAAAATTCATCATCCTAGTTTTAATAACCAATCACAGTCAGTCTGCAACTTACATCTTCTCATTACTGCGCACGCTTGACCTTGTACCATAATCACACCATTGTGTGCAATCTACAAACATGGCATCTTGCTGGAGACAGTAATGGAGTCTATTTTCTTCATCATTGGCCACCAGATGAGCTGGTGGCAGCTGCAGACAGACCTCTCTGGATTATCTCAATGGGTGATGGAGCTCATAGTGAAGAAAACATTGAGCCGGGCCTCACGATCAGTGAGACCTGGTTTGGAAGGGTGAATGGGGAAAGCGGGCTGAACCGTGGGTGAACAGTGGGTAAACCGTGACAGAGCCGGCTGGGTTGCTCAGGAGCCGCACGGCCCCCGGAAGCTCCAGTATATCCTGCGCAAGCACGCAGGGCATACTGGGGAGACCCCCAGAGCGGGGAGGCAGCTTTTCGCCTCCCCTCCGGGGGTCTACTCATGAGTGATCGCGGCACGGAGCCTCGCCACGGCTACTCACGGTCTTTAAAACCAGGTTTTCAGAGCGCTCGCTCTGCAAACCTGGTTTTAGGGCAGGGGTAGTTAGGCGGGTTACCTGCCTAGGAACCACCAGGCTTGCAGCTGAGCCTGGTGGTTCACACAATGGGGCGAAATGGGCCTCCACTAGTCCGATTTCACCCCAACATGTGAATAGCCTCATTCTCTTAAATATCCAGGGCCTAAGCTGTTTAGGGCTTCTGCAAGAGAAGCTTGCAGAAGAGACAAGAGGAGAGACAACATCTGCTCCCAGGTAGACCCCAGGGTGTGAGACTGGGTGCCTGCCTGTTTGCTTGTCCTGCTTGTCCTGCTGCCCCCCGTCTGTTATCTGTCCCCCAGGACTGGTTGCTGTGCTGAGGTGAGGCCTTGCAGGATTGGGGATGGGGAGGAGGGTGACTTGGCAGTTTCCTGCATTCCAGCTGCCTAGAGCTGCCTGCTCGGGGCTAGATAGGCTTCTACCAGTGGCGGCAGGGTAGCCCCTTTGGGGGAGCCACTTCGGGGGACAGCGAGAGCAAGGGCCAGGTCTCTTGGCCTAGGTATTTGTATGGGGGGAGGCATTTAATAGTGGAGCTTCTGTTTTAATTTGTCCTGGGTGAGACAATCTTAGTATGTGTCTGGGCTTAACTGGAGATGGGGAGACAGGGGGCATGTCCACTGACTGTGGGGTGGCCATTTCGGTTGTGGTGGGGAACAGAAGAAGTAACGTTGGCAGGTCGGCGGGCCATTACAGGGGAAGGGGACTTGGAAATCTAATAGCTGTTTCCCCTTCCGGCTGTCCTGCCAGTTCTTTGACCTTGGGGAGCAGTGCCGATCATCCTTGGAACCTCACCTTGCTTCTCTGTAACACCAGGTTGGTCCAGAACAAATCAGAAACCATCCATGATTTGATTCTGGATGAAGGTGCCAACCTGGTATGTATTACAGAGACCTGGCTGGGGTAGGATGGGGGCCCAGTGTTGTCCCGGCTTCTTCCTCCAGGCTACTCTGTTGAGAAGCGGGTGAGGGGCCGTGGGCGGGGAAGTGGAGTGGCTGGGGTCTATAAGAATCATCTTTCCCTTACCAGGATCCCTATTATAGTGTCGGACCATATCGAATGTGTGTACTTAAGTCTGGGGACCAGGGATAGACTGGGACTTCTGTTGGTGTACCGATCGCCCCATTGCTCAACAGGGTCCCTAACTGAGCTGACGGAATTGGTGTTGGAGTCCCCCAGGCTTGTGGTGCTGGGAGACTTCAATGTTCACTTTGGGACCAATTTGTTTGGGGCGGCTCAGGAGTTCATAGCGGCCATGATGAGTATGGGCCTATCCCAAGTGGTCTCGGGGCTGACGCACATTGCTGGTCACATGCTTGATTTGGTCTTTCACTCTGATCAGGGTGGTGTTCCGTGGGTGGGGAATCCTGTGATTTCCCCATTGTCATGGACAGACCACCATCTGGTTAAGGTTGGACTCACAATCACTTCCTACCTTCGCAGGGGTGAGGGGCCTATTAGGATGGTCCGCCCGAGAAGGTTATTGGATCCAATAGGATTCCAAGAAGCCTTGGAGGGATTTAGTGTTGGCTCTGCTGGTGATCCTGTTGATGCCCTGGTAGAGAAGTGGAACAGCAAACTCACTGGGGCAGTAGACATGATTGCTCCTAAGCATCCTCTCCGACCTGCTTCAAAATTGGCCCCTTGGTATATGGAAGAACTACGGGGGCTGAAGCGGCAAGGTAGACGACTGGAGCGCAAATCGAGAAAGACTCGGCTTGAATCCGACAGATTGCAACACAGAGCTCATTTGAAGACCTATGCTCAGGCCATATGTGCGGCAAAGAAGCGATTTTTTTCTGCCCGTATTACATCCACAAGTTCACATCCGGCGGAGTTGTTCCGGGTTGTGAGAGGGCTAGTGAATGCCCCTCCTCCCGTGAATCAGAATCTGGAACCATCGATTACCTGCTGTGATGTGTTTAATGAATTCTTTGTGAGGGAAATCTCTCGTATTCGGGCCTACTTAGACTCCATCTCCACAATTACCTCGGTGTCTGATGTGGAGGTGTCCAGCGACTCCTCTTGTGTGATTAGGTTGGATCGGTTCCAGTTTGTGTCTCCTGAGGATGTGGACAAGCTGATTGGAATGGTGCGGCCCACCACCTGTTCTCTTGACCCTTGTCTGACATGGCTTATATTATCTGGCAGGGGGGTTGTTGTAGAAGGCCTGGTAGAGATTATAAATGCATCTCTGAGGGAAGGTAGGATGCCTCCTTGTCTTAAGGAGGCAATTATTAGACCGCTTCTGAAGAAGCCTACCCTGGATCCCTCGGACTTGAACAACTACAGGCCTGTCTCCAACCTTCTGTGGCTGGGCAAGGTAATTGAGAGGGTGGTGGCCTCCCAGCTCCAGACAGTCTTGGATGAAACGGATTATCTTGACCCATTTCAAACTGGCTTTTGGGCTGGCTATGGGGTGGAGACTGCTTTGGTCGGCCTGATGGATGATCTCCAATTGGCAATTGACAGAGGAAGTGTGACTCTGTTGGTCCTTCTGGACCACTGGGTGGCTTTTGATACTATTGACCATAGTATCCTTCTGGAGCATCTGAGGGGGTTGGGAGTTGGAGGTACTGCTTTGCAGTGGTTCTGCTCCTACCTCTCAGGCAGGTTCCAGATGGTGTCCCTTGGAGACTGCTATTCTTCAAAATCTGAACTTTTGTATGGTGTTCCCCAGGGCTCCATATTGTCTCCAATGTTGTTTAATATCTACATGAAATCTACATGAGAGATCATCAGGAATTTTGGTGCAGGCTGCTACCAGTATGCTGATGACACCCAAATCTATTTCTCCATGTCAGCATCATCGGAAGAGGGCATAACCTCCCTAAATGCCTGCCTGTAGTCGGTGATGGGCTGGATGAGGGATAACAAACTGAGACTGAATCTGGATAAGACGGAGGTACTCATTGTGCGGGATCGGAACTCAAGAGATGATTTTGATCTGCCTGTTCTGGATGTGCTCACACTTCCCCAGATGGAACAGGTACGCAGTCTAGGGGTGCTTCTGGATCCGAGCCTCTCCCTAGTGTCCCCAGTTGAGGCGGTGGCCAGAAGTGCCTTCTATCAGCTTCGGCTGATACGCCAGCTGCGTCTGTTTCTTGGGGTGAATGACCTCAAAACAGTGGTACATCTGCTGGTAACCTCCAGACTGGATTACTGTAATGCGCTCTATGTGGGGCTGCCCTTGTACGTAGTCTGGAAACTACAGCTGGTCCAGAATGTGGCAGCCAGGCTGGTCTCTGGGTCATCTCAAAGAGACCATATTACTCCTGTATTAAAGAACTACACTGGCTGCCAATATGTTTCTGGGCAAAATACAAGGTGCTGGTTATAACCTATAAAGCCCTAAACAGTTTGGGCCCTGGGTATTTAAGGGAACACCTTCTTCTGCATGAATCCCACCGCCCACTGACATCTGCTGGAGAGGTCCGTCTGCTGCTGCCACCGGCTCAACTGGTGGCCACTCAGGGACGGGCCTTCTCCGCTGCTGCCCTGAAGCTTTGGAATGCGCTCCCTAGTGAAATAAGAGCCTCCCCATCTCTGACAGCTTTTTAAAAGTCTTTAAAAACACATTTCTTCACCCAGGCGTTTAATTAATGTTGTTTTAATGGTTTTAATGCTGTTTTAAAATATTATTTTTAAATTTTTAAATTGTTGTAATGTGTGTGGTCCCCCCACCCTCCATTTTTGTCTTAACGAATGTTTTTCTTTGTTTTTATTCTGTTGTAAACTGCCCAGAGACATAAGTTTTGGGCGGTATAAAAATGTAGGTAGGAAGGAAGGAAGGAAGGAAGGAAGGAAGGAAGGAAGGAAGGAAGGAAGGAAGGAAGGAAGGAAGGAAGGTTATAACCATAACTAGCCAGTGTAGCTCTTTTATTATAGGAATAATGTGGTCTCTTCGATATGACACATAGACCAACCTGACTGCTGCATTCTTTACCAACTGCAGTTTCTGGACTACGTACAAAGGCAGCCCCACATAGAATGTATTTCAGTAGATAAGTCTGGAGTTTGCCAGCATATAAACCACTATTCTGAGGTTGTTTATTTCAAGAGACAGATGCAGCTGGCATATCAGCCAAAGATGATAGAAAGCACCTTTGGCCACTGCCTCAGCCCGGGACATCAGGGAGAGCTGTGGATCCAGAAGCACTCCCAGACTTTTGGGGAGTGCCCAGACTCCCTGTTCCTTTTGGGGAAGTTCTACCTCCCCTTTGACTTGGAGCAACATTTACTGTAAATGTATTGAACTCATGATAGTCAATATCAATATCCTCTGTCATCCAGGTTTCTTACAGCAGTACTATATCATACTTAAGTAACATTTATTTATTTATTTTATATCTTTGTAAACTGTTTTGGGAACCTTATATAAAAAAGCAGTATATAAATATTGGTTCATTCATATCCGTCGTACCTCCATCTTGTCTGGATTCAATCTCAGTTTGTTATTCCTCATCCAGCCCATTTCTACCTCCAGACAGGCATTTAGGGAGGTTATACCTTCTCCTGATAATATTGACATGGAGAAATAGATTTGGGTGTCATCAGCATACTGATAAAATCCTGCACCGGATCTCCTGATGATCTCTCCCAGCGATTTCATGTAGATGTTAAAAAGTATTGGAGGCCATATGGAGCCCTGGGGGACGCCATACAAAAGTTCACATTTTGAAGAGTGACAGTCTACAAGCAATACTTTCTGGAATCTGCCCAGTTAGGAATTAGTAGTGGGACCACCACAAAGCAGCATCTCCCACACCTAACCCTTTCAGACACTCCAAAAGGATACTATGGTTGATACTATTGAAAGCCACCAAGAGATCTAAAAGAGAGAGTTTACTCTCCATCTGTCAATTCATAATTGGAGATCAAGATCAACCATCAGGCCACCCAAGGCAGTCTCCACCCCATAGCCTGCCCAAAAGCCAGTTTGAAATGGGTCTAGATAATCGGTTTCCTAGCTGTGAGGCTACCACCCTCTCAATTACCTTGCCTAGCCACAGATGATTGGAGTCAGGCCTATAGTTGCTTAACTCTGAGGGATCCAACGCAGGTCTTGATCCAATAAATAACTTGATTACTACCTTCTTGCACAATGTGTTTCTTTATTATAAGCTCTGTGGAAGAGTTAAACCATTGTAGGCTTACATGAAGCTGCTACAAGTATTAAAATTTGAAGTATGTGTTTTCTAGAAATAGTGTGTGAATTCTATTTATTCTCAAGTACAGCCATAATTTGAACACTGTCACTTTAGTGAGATATACAACAGGAACCTTTCTCTGGGTGTTTAAAATCTAGTCTTTTTAAACCTGTGAAGTAATATGAATGCTGCATAGGTGATATTATGAATGCTGCATAGGTGATAAGCTTCCGAGGCAGAGAGAAATAAGATAATAAAACACTCTTTTCCTGTCTGGGTTCTGGATTTTGACAGGTCATACTTTGACTTAAAGTACTTACGCTTCTGGAATGGAGCGGGACAGAGAGATAAAGGTAAAATGAACACACATCTTTGTCAAGTGAAAGACAAAAGATTCATGATAATGACAGCTCTAAAACTATGGTGTTTCTGACATTTTAGATGGGAAAAGTATTAATACCATATTCTGTATTAGAAGATTTGCTACATAATATTTCTTTAGCAAAACCTCATTAATAAAGTGAAGTTTGTTATCAAAATATTTTACTGTTTACTAACTTTTTACTTTTTTCTAACAGGAAAAAGTAAAAGATTGATAAAAGCAAATCGAGCAGACAGACACGTTTTAGGGACGTGCACAAAACTAGTTTGCTCAGTTCGGTTCAAGTCCAAAACAGACTAAAACCAAACCGGGCATGTTCGGCTTTGCCCTCTCGAACAGACCCTCCTGCTCAGCTCAGATTCGAGTGTGAGTGTGTGTATTACACACACACACACACACACACACACACACACACACGTTCACCGCCTCTAGCAGGTGCTTCCACATCCTTGGGAGGTCTCTGGCTGTTCCACCTCCCCCCACCAGCCTCCCCCCAGTCTCAAATGGCCCGGTTTGGGCCATTTTGGGCCCATTCTGGGCCTCTCTGTGCTGGTGGTGGACATCTTGGAGGCCACCGTGCATGCGCCATGGCCATCTGTGTGACCAGTCATGGAGATGACCAGGGCACATGCATGGTGGGCTCCAAAACGGCCACTGCCAAACCCCACAAACTGGCCCCTAGGTAGCTGGGGAGGAGGGTTCGACTCAACCTCGAGCTGAACTAGGCCCAGTCCAGCTTGAGGGCAAGCCCTCAAGCTGGACCAGTTCGATGGCAAAGTGGCTCAAGGTCGAGCTGGTCCGTGCATCCCTAACACGTTTTCTACTTTATCACTTAAGGTGGACTTGTATTATAGGGCTAAGAACAGTTTCTGCTGATGGGCTTGGGCAACATGAATATTGGGCTGTGTATGGCAACTAATTATTGCTTGTGTTTTTTCTCTGTTTATACATTTTCCCAATAGAAGATGTGGCTCTGGTGTCACCCTATTGTAGGTTACGCATTGTAATGCTGTTGATGCATTTGTTGAGCTTAATATCATTTTTAAAAGGTAATGGCTAACACCATCCCAGTGCTGCTGTGAACCTGGAAGGCAGCCCTGACATTAAGAATGGGCAGTTGCACAAGCAGCACTCCCACAGTTTTCCCCATTCATGCCAATGGAGAAATGTGTGGTAGCTGCTTACACAACTGCCCGTTCTTAACAGTGTTGGGGCTGTTTTCTGAGATAGCAGCAGCTCCAGGGCGCAACATTATGGATCCATACCATGTCTGCATTTTTTAAAAAATGTATTGTTTAGCTGGTCCATTCATTTATGCATCATATAACTAGTATGTACTATGGCAATTGCCCCTTCCCTCCAAAGCAGACTCCCAGTACTTCTTGTATTTATCTGTCCACAGCCATTCCCTACCTCACTATTGTTTGCCCTAAATGTTAAACTAGAATATGCTACAATAACTCATCTTTGATACTTCTTGGCTTCTAAGGAGCCACTTTAACAGACACATTGATGGATTAAGTGGAACAATGTAAAAGTAAACACATGAATGAATAGCTGGAAAATATGAACTAATTGCAGCCATTGTTTGGGTAGGGAAAAGAAGGATGTTGCATGGAAGACTCAATCAATCATTCACTTGAAGGAATGAGTAGCTGGTCAGGACCCCTTGCGGTTGTACTTTTGGGGAAAGAAGCACATAGTATTTAATACCTCTGGGGCCATATCCTGATTGCAATTTAGGAACATAATAAGCTGCCATATACTGAGTCAAACCATTGGTCTATCTAGCTCAATATTGTCTTCATAGACTGGCAGTGGCTTCTCCAAGGTTGCAGGCAGGAATCTCTTTCAGCCCTATCTTGGAGATGCCAGGGAGGGAACTTGGAACCTTTTGCTCTTCCAAGTGCAGAGCCAGCCGAGCGGCGGCCTGGGTCCAGCCCCACCCAGCGGCCCCTCTGACAACATCCCATGCGCGTGATGTCACACGCACAGGGCATGCCTGAGCCCCAAGAAAAATCCCCTCTCCACTCACGAGCAAGCGAGTGCTTGCCCATCCTTTTCAGGTAGCATTTGCTGCCTGAAAGCCTCTATTCCCCTTTCTCTCCCTTCAGAGAAGGAGAGAAAAGGAGAATAGCTGTTTTCAGGCAGCAAGCGCTGCCTGAAATGACAGGGAGGGGCTGGCTTGGGCTCTTCGGAGCTCGAGGCCATGCCCCATTTGTGCGTGTGGGCTGCAAAAAAACCATATGTGCAGAGCCACAAATGGGACCATGTGTGCATTGCACATATAGCTTTCAAATATATCTTCCTCCCCCATCCCCATGTAATCAGCTGCTGTTCTCAATCCATGCTTCTAGCAGTAATAACTTCTAGTATTCTTGCTTCATGTGGTTGACTATTATTGTGTAGCATGATGACTTCTAGTTTAACAACAACAACAACAACAACAACATCCTTGCAGGTGTTCCACAGTACAAAGGTTAGGCATTTTATAAAGTTCTTGGGAAAGAACAGAGGCGTAATGATAGGGGGGGCAGGGGGGGCACGTGCCCCAGGCGCCATCTTTTTGGGTCACGTGGGGGGCGCCACCATGACCCCCGCTGATCCCCCAATTTTTTTTAAAATTTTTAATACACAAATTTCTCTCTGGCAAGGAAGGGAGCGCGTCGGCGCCCCCTCCCACGAGCGGTCCCTTCTGCTGCGCCCGCGCTGCCCATTGCTTTGCTGGCCTGCTTGGCGGCGGGCGCCGCGGCAGGCGCCTTTCATGTGCTGCCTGTGCTTTGGCTGGGCTCGCTTGTCGCTCTCATCACTATCAGGCGCCAGCAGCCAGAAAGAGGCGCGGCCCCCGCCCCCTCTAGTGGCTTGCAACTTAAGTTTCTGGGTCTCTAGTCAGTGTAGTGTAATGCACGCACGCACGCACTCACGCGCGACTCGGCCAGCGGCATGCCAAGTCGCGCTGCGCATGCGTGCGTTCGTCCGCTCGGTTCGCCTGCACGTGGTGGCGTGTTCCCGAAGGAGAGCGTCGGACTCGTTGCTGGCTGCAGCAGGCACAGGAGGACACACACGGAGACCTGGCACAAGAAGGATTCAGCGGGCGGAACCACCAGACCTCGAGAGTGACAGCATTGCGTGTGGTCAACAAGGTGTGTGTTTTCATCCCTGATTCCCATTCTGCCACAGCCACTTCCTTCCTGCCTGCCTGCATCTGGTGGAAGCAACCCCCCGCCCCAAGTTCCTGAATCCTGCTCATGGGTTTGATGCTCGGTCGGGGTTCAAGATAAGGTTCCCCCTTGTTGTGGGCAGGAGAAAGAGAGAGAGAGGGAGGTGTCGGAGACGAAGAAGAAGACGCTGCGGGTGGGGGAGTTGCGACTTTTTTTTGTCTTTGCGGCGAGAAAGGAGTTGTTTGTTGCCCAAGAGAAGGGGCGGGTGGAAGATGGTTGCTGGTTGTGCGCCACTTTATTGCATACTTGAATGATAATTTCCTCCCAGAAAATGCAAGGAAGTTCCTGTATGATAAAAATGCTCCAAATAACTTTTCTTACTGGTGAGTGGGGAATATGCGGAAGTCTTAACATTCTTGTGCCCCCCCCGCCCACCCCCCAGCACTTTCTCATAAAACCTAAAGTGACATCATCAAATGCATCCCCCCTCAACCGCCGCAGCCACCACCACGGCTGCACCAATGTGGAGAGTGGAGGGAGAGAGGACGGAGAAGGGGACGCGAGGGGGTGGGGTGGGACGCCGCGCTGCCAAGCAGCCGAGGATCTAGGAGGCACATGGACCTGCCTCTCAGCTGCCTTCTGGCCTGATTTCTTGGAAATAAAAATGGTTGAGAAAAAACGAGACGAAAGACCTTTTATTTACTGAAGTTAACAAGGATCTTTTCATTTCCCCTCGATCACACAGGTGAGGGCAGTAGCTGAGGACGTGACTTAGACTTGCAAAAATGTGCGCACACGCTGCTGGGAAATGTGACTTGGTTTTTTTTAAGCAGGAGGATGCCCTTCTCCCCTCCTTCCTTCCCTCATTCATGAAGCAAATAATAAAGACAAGATAACGCTCCTCCCGCCCCTGTCTTCTGTTTATGAACAAAACACAAAACACCACAATCCTCCCGAGCTGCTCCCAGATGCTTTTAAAAAACGTAACACCGCCCCTCCCCCCACCCCGCAATTTTATGTTATGTGTTAAGGGAGGGAGATAGTTACATGCTCATTCATGCCAGCCAGGTTAGTTTGCAACCATGGGGTAAGGGTGGGGAGGAGAGCAGCAGGAGCAAACTATCCCTTTCCCCACACAGCCCTGCCAGTTTCAGAAATGTGTGCACCTGTTTGTGGTTCTTTCCTTTCTGTCTGCATAATCTCGGTGCAAATACAACTGTTAGCTCTTGGGATTTTTCTTCAGGGTCAAAATCAGAAATGAATTTGTAGGGATATAATTTAGTAATTTGCATGTTGTGTTTTTCTTATCTTTGCAAAGGAAGTAGCATTAACTATAGCAGCACATGTTCTGGATGGAAGGAACACACATGTTTTCCTCCTCACTTCAAAATACTGTAATGTAAACTGTGCTTTGACTTTTTTGAAGAGTTCAGGAGTTTTGCTGCAAGTAACAAAGCAGCCAGCAGCCTGTACTACGCTTTTGAAAATACCGCCCCCCACTCACCGCACCAGACAAACTCACAAGAAGAAAGCACGAATGGGTTTGCCGGCTTCTGTACTGCTGCCCGGCTGTTTCTCTCCTCACTCGATCGTTTTCTCTCAGCTTATGTAGAAATACTTTGTCCCTATAGGTGCTGTTAAGGTTTGTCTTTTTTCCTAGTTAGGCTTCCGTTCCGTTCCCTTAGTAATTCTGCGATAGGCAAAAATCCAACAATTAAGCAGGCAGCAGCTGTACCTAGTAGCTTTCTCCTTCTTATACTGTAGATCAGCCATTTAAAAAGAAGGCGGCGGCCAGCCTAAGGAGGAGTTCCACACATCTTCCTGTGTGTAGTGCTACAGGAATAATATACAGCTCTGTGAGTAGGGTGAGAAGAAGATCAGCTGGATGGAGGAGAGAGCAACAATATGAGAAAAAGAATCTTTGCCAAGTTGTGTGCATTGTGATGGGGCTGGGACTCTTCCTCCATCTTCAAATGCATTCTTGGTTTTAAAAAAATGTATCCTGATTTTGGACCTCAGACCCTTGCTGAAATAGAGTTTATCTGTCTGGTGCTCGCCCCTCTATATACTTGCCACACCCTGAGATAAGCAAATCCAACTGTTTTGCTCTTTCACGAAAAGGTCTCCTGATCTGCTTTTAAAAGATCACTTTTCTGATGGTCTTTGTTCACCTTTCTATCTGTGGTGTTCCCTTCAGCATAGGTGCAGTGTGTTGGCTACGTGTGTGTGTTACTTGAGGATTTGGAGTTGTTTCGGAAGTGCCTCTTTTCTCCTCCCCCCCTTCCTCGTCGCCTCCATGTGTGCTGCTTCTCCTCATAACTCCTGCCTGCACTTACTATTCAGGATGGAGATTCACACTTTCTGGCTTATGTGCTGATTTTTGGTCATTTGTTGGATTTTTGGTCATTTGTTGGATTTTTGGTTATTTATGTAATTTTTTAAATTTTTAAAATAAAAGTTTTCTGAAACATGTGTGTCAGTCAGATGTATGCTGGGGGGGCGGCGGGGGGGAGGCGCAATTTCAGTGCTTGCCCCGGGCACCGTTTTCCCTAGTTACGCCACTGGGAAAGAAGCCCCCACTGAAGGTTAGGTAATTTCACTCACTAACCCCTGCTCCAGTGCAAGGTCATGGCAGTTGTTGCCACTGCTCTCTGCTTCCAGAGATAACTCAGAACTGGGTCTGAACCAACCTTTGGAGAATTCCCTCTGTCTATGCAGAGTGGGAATCTGGCTTAGTTCACCCCTTCTGTAAGGTTTCCCCTTTTAAGTAGCCCAACCAAGCAGTCAGCCCATGGGGAGCAGCAACTCCGGAGTCTCTGAGCATGCACACACAAGAGCTGAGGTTATTCTTGCCCAAAAGATGACTGTATTAATCTACAGGAACCAAGGTGGGTAGGGGAATAGGTAGACACTACTAAAATGAAGCAAAAATCATTTCTAGCTCCTAACACATCCTACCGTCTAAGCAAAACACTTACATATCTTGGTGATCAGCAAATAGATAGAAAGTAGCTGACAACTTAACACAGACAAAAGCACACATTTAAAAGAGTTCATAGGTAAAGCACCTGGAAGGGCACTGCGTGCCTTCCACCAATCAGAGGTAGGCCACAATGGCTCAGGTTGACAGCTCCTCAGCCAATGAGAAGTGGTATGCCCCAGTGGGCAGAAGCTGCCACTTTTCTGCAGCAGTTCAAATTTTCCATTTATTATCCCCACAGGGGAGTAGAAGTGCAAGGTGTTCCTTTCTCCTGAGCTAGACAGGATTAGGGAATTGGTGAGGGGCAGGTCCGATGGATGCTGTAGACATGGTGCCCTTGCTTTCAGGATAATAGAGGCTGACTCCCATCATGTGCAGGGTTCCTTCACAGCTCACAGTTCTGAGCAACACAATAGTATCACAATGAATTTACAGATCTAGATCCACTCTGTTCCCCAAGCCAGCAGCAGAATGTAGATGTCCATTCAGACACCAAACACAACCCTATCCCTTTGGTTGAATCTGGAGTATTTTATTATTTAACTGCCTTAATTAATAATGTTTTTGTAGGTGAATGCATTCTAGAAGATTAATGCTGCTGTATATTGCAAGAGCTTCTTCTTGATAATGAGGGACTGATGGCTTTGACCGCCGGCTTTTCTTTTTGTAGTTCATGATATTTTGATGGAGTTGCTTCTGTGGACATAAGCTTCCTAATAGTACTATTTATCACTGTGACAAAGGTTGGAATAGCAGAAAGCTTGCACTGCAATGAAATAATAGAATTTTTATTATTTTAGCAGCTGAATGTGACATTACAACAGAATTTGTATTGTGCAGCAAATTGCAAGCTGAGGTGAAATTGCTTAAAAGAGCATCTATATGTGTGTTTTCTAAACAATGATAAAGTCATTCAGTGGTACTTTGAACATATGCCTTGTCTAAGTTAAACAGCTCCAATGTGCTTTTGCAGTAGGGCAAATCAGTAGGATTGCAGCTGGTTTTCGTAATGCTTGATATGAAACTTGTGCCAGTCATTGTTCTGATGTCTAGCAAAACAATATCATAAAAAGTAATATGACATTGCCAGATCCTTGATGGTTAAGGGCACAGACTATGAGATCAAGCGCTCTCTCTGTCCCCAACCACCACCTCTTCTTAACATACAAATCCTCTTCAGTGGGCTTGCCTTAACCATTATACTAAGTGTTCTGTCTCTACCACTGCTAGCTCTTAACTGGATTTTTTTCTATCCCACGATTTATATTTTTTAATACAAAGCAATGATATTGCATTACCTCATGTAACGAACAAAAATATAAGCTAATAAAATATAATAATGGCTGACATTCAGATTTAATATTGTGCTGCCAAATATGTTGTGCTTGCATTCCAGACTAGTATTGCACTAGCACAAGCAGGTTTGCACTTGTGCAGCAAGGTAGCACACCTCCTTCTCTGGAACCTCTTTCTTAAATATATTGCAGGGAACCTTTGCCCAAGAGCACAAATCTAAACATCCCTGCAACATTGTGCAGCTATGCAACTATCTATCTATCTATCATATTTTATACCACCTGATATGTAAATCTCTAGGCAGTGTAAAAATTTTAATATTAAAATCACAGGTTAAACTACATAAAACACAGTAAACGCAATATAAAACAAATTGTTAAAATTATTAAAATTCTAATTAAAAGCTTGCAAGAACAGGAGAGTCTTGAGGGTCTTCCTGAAAACAAACAGAGAAGGAGATGCTCTTATTTCAGGAGGGAGCATATTCCAATCTTGCAGAAGTGCAACTTTGTTCGCTACACTAGCACAGCAGTAGTCTGGATGTTGACTACAGCTTTAGATAAAAGATTAACAATATAAAAACTGAAATGGACATTGTTCGAAGAAAGCAGGTTATATCCAAAGGTGACTTGCGTAAGCAGAAAGGCACTGCCATTCATGCAAGGCATTCTTCTGCCAATTTGTCCCTTCCCCTGCACCCCCATTTCCCATCCTACACTGTTCTGGAATGTAGATTCACTTCAGAATCTGGAGCTGGAAGGAGGAACAGGTAAGCAAAGTTGCACAAAGAGATTATTTTTTAAATTTAACCCAGCCTTTTAAAAAGGAAAAAAATGTCATTTTTCAGAATTTCACATATTTTGAAACCAACAAAGAGGAAACATAGAATTCTATTTTCAATACAACTTTTATTGTTGATTGCATTGCCTTGAAATTTATTTTCTAAAAAGAGAATCTGCTCAGAAGAGATAACTGTTCTGCACTGTTCCCTCTAAGGCATGTGCATGTGTGCGCACGCTCACAAGTTGTCGGCTCAGTTCATTTTATGAAGATGTCGGCTCAGTTCATTTTAGATCCTGCTCAGGATGAATCAGGAAGCCCCATTCTGAATGCAGGTGTGCACACACTGCCTTGATACTGCCGCCCAGAACAAAACTTATTCCACACAGAGATGAAAAAAAATAGAGACCACTGCTTTTCTGACTTGCTTGGACCAAGATTTGGAACCATGATAGCTTTGGAGCCATGGTTTCAAATCCTGGACAGGAGTGTATTGGCATGTCTAAGACATCATGGAGATATTTGTTTCTAATAAAGGAGACTTGTTTATGTAGTTGGCCAGAAGTCTTTGGATGGCACCATAATGTGGTAATTATAATTACTTACTTCGAGGAAGGTCAACTAATGTCCTACTGAGGCTGGAAGTGAAGAAGTGAAGACTGGGCTGCCCAGTGCCAGAATTCGCTTTGTCAAATTCAGGTGAATGGTGGTATTCACTAGGAATGTGTGTGAACCATTTTCTGCTGTTTTGTCTGAATTCAGACTGACCTGACACAAACCAATTCGGAAAAGCCAACCGGCCAATCCATTGGTTCGACTAAACAAGTGTGAACGGGTTTGCTGGTTCGAGCAGCTATAAAGCTCAGGGCAGCCGGGTGGGGGCAGTCAGCGAGAGTCACCTTTAAAAGTAAATGAGAAGGTGCTGCTTACTGGCACGGTGCTGCTCCTGGAAGCTGCAGCAGCACTCCCCCCAGCAGCCCATGCAGCGGTAACATGGCTCCTAGCACTCACTCATGCATGGAGGCCATTTGCATTGTGTGACCATGCAAATAGCCTCCGTACAGGTGTGGAGGCCAAGTGAGTAAGTGCCAGGAGCTACATGGGCTGCTCAGGGAGCACCACAACAGCTTCCAGGAGCGGTACCACGTCAGTAAGCAGCACTTTCTCACCCACCCACCCCCGCCCCGGTGATGCCTGCCCTCACCGGCTGCCCTAAGCTTTATCCCCTTTATAAGCAACCTTATAGCCATTCAAATCAGCAAACCAGTTCGCATAGAACCAGGGCCGATTGGGTTCAGTCTTGGGCCGGACCGCCTTTCCTGAAGGCTGGTCCAGTTTGCTATCAAACCGTTGAACTGGCCTGGTTCACAGTGGACCGGTTTCCTATCAAACTGTTCGTGCACACCCCTAGTGTTCACTCCTGTGAGTAAAAAGTAAACCACTACCCTCAGAATTATCTAGCAACTGGTGATATGGGGGAGGTTTCTATAAAAGGCGAATATGTATTTAATAATTGTATCTCATGTAATATGCTATACAACAGCATTTTAGAGTTCAGCAAGTATAGGGGAAATCTACATTTGAGGGGAAACTCTATAATAGTTTTTTTTTAAGTTAGAGGGGGGAAAGGTAAGAACATCAGTGATGTAGTGATGGCAGCCATTCATTTCTTAACTTTTAGATGTCCAAAGATACACTGCAGGCTTCTTAAAGCCTTTAGAAATGGTCTTAATCCAAAAATAGAGCACTTTACAAAGAGAAAGAAAAAATGAACATAATGTGATATATCATTTCTCTGAGTGCAGAGCAGAGGTCACAGGGGTGACCTAGCTGTGCATTTCACCATTATTAAATACAATATATAGAGGTCATTCACACAAACAAAAACTGTGTTCTAGCCAAGTTTGGGAGCTGTGTGTGCTCTCAGTTTTGGGTTGTGTGGAAGCAAAGTAGGAGGAAAACCTGGAAAGAAAACCTGGTAGGAGGAAAACTTTTCCTCCCACCTCGATTCCACACAATCACTTCTACCCAGGTTTTCCTCTTATCTTGCTTCCACACAACCAAAAATTGGGAGCACATACAGCTCCCAAACCCCAGTAGAACATAGTTTTTTATTGTGTGAATGGGCCCTGACTGCAGCCTCGTGCTGTGGGTTGGTCTTTTTGTCCCACCTCCAGCTCAAGTCCTAGGAACACCCTGATTGGTCGGGGCTGGGCAGAGGGCGGGGACCACGTGCTGCTTGAGTGGCTCCCTCACTTCCTCTGCATTTTCAATTTAGCCGGCTTCCCTCCCTCCCTCCCCTAGGCACAAAACGGGCTTCGGCTGGTTGTCCTTTTGGTGGCCGAGTAGGTATTTTTGCCCCTTGGCATATTGGCCGAGCTGGAGGGTCTTTTTGCCTACTCCATTCTGCGTTTCCTAGTTCTTAGTCAGTTACGCCAACCGGGAAGCTACAGTGTGGGCTGGGTGGAGGCGCACATGGGTTTGAGATCGGTGAGCACCCTTGGGCAGTTTTGAAAATGGTGGATTGGACAATTGGTCCCTAGAGGCTTGGCGGCTCGGGAACCTAGATTCACCAGGAAACCTGCTGCAAGGCTTCATACACCTCAAAGGCTTTGCAGCTAGGGTGTGAAGCCCTAGGAGTTGCCCTGAGCCTGATGGGTTGACAAGGAGGGGGAGAAAGGGGGTTTATCCTGCTTCTATCTCGAATCAGGGTGTGTCACCCTTTTGTGGGGCAGAGCCAAGGACAGCAATGTCCAAGACCAGCCTGGTTAGGCCCGCACTGCAAGGGAGTGGAGTCTGATTCACACAGTTCACTGATTGGACCCCGTCAATACAATCTGGCCCTTTTACCCAAGCCTATTGTGTCTGTGTAATTTAAAGCTTGTAGGTATAGAGCAGTTAAGGTTAGGTATCAATAGTAATTGCAATTTAGATTTTTGTAATAGCCATTTTGGTATGATTCCTCACTTCAAAAACAAAACATGGAAGTCCTTCTGACAAGGCATATCAGAACAAAGTCTAAGTGAAAAACACTTCTCCCTGAATGTGCTGAATTATTTTTGTACTGGAAAACTTTATAGGCTTTTGTTCTCACATCTCTGAATAATCTTCAAGGGCAGCCCCACACAAGACCAATTACAGTAATTAAAACCTGTGGGTGACAGTAATTAAAACCTGTGGGTGACATGAATGACCAAGACAAGGTCTGGTTTTTGTAAGAAAGGGTACAGTTAGCATATGATAACAAATAACTATTGTTAGGCTAATAATAATTTGTGTTGCCTTTAAAATATACTTGGGCAAAACAAGATTTGAAATGGATACAAAGCACAATATTTGAGTTCTCCAGCGTACATTTTGTAGAGACAATCTTGATAATCTTTATTGGTAGCATTTTTTGTTTATCTTTTCCAGCCTTCGACAAAAGAAAGGAAACATTCCCCAGAGGCACTGGACTGGACCAGCAGCTAATCTCGTAAAATGCAAGCCATGCCCTGTGATGCATGCCAGCCCTGTTTGTGGCTCTGATGGACATACATATACAAGCAAGGTAACAGCACATAATTTTGAAAACCTTTGTGTGGTGATTAAAACTAGCATGAGAAATTTAAATCTGTATGTGAAGGAGAATTCCAGCCCAAGCCATTTGGTGACATCCTTTGCATGGAGGATTGTTTCCCATGAATAGGGTTGTGGAATTAAAGTTTCAGTAGTTTCAGAAGAGGTGTTGTAGGCTATCCTTGCTTGTTAGTAGAATGCTATTAAAATGGAGAAGTAAAAGGGCTGACGTTTGACTCAAGTTTTGAGGGCATTGTAAAATTGCCAGGTTTGATGCTAAGCTTCCTACACAATGGGAATGAAGTTGATTTTATATGTAAAGTGTGCATAAAAAGCAATGATTGAAGACACCCCTTATGTGAATTTGGTTGCTCTATATTTCCTTTTCTCTGTGGTGTAGCATAAATGAACGAAGCTGCACTGCATTTATATCTCGCATTGTCTGGTTGTTAGAAAGTAAAAGCCTTGGTGGGAAGTGTAACATCTGACTTCATAGTGAAAATATAATTTAGAAATAGTGTAACTGTGTGGCTGCCTATGTGTTACAGAGTTTGTAAATACCAGCACAACAGAGAGATAGCTAAAACACTAACAGAGTTTCACATCTAAGAACAGCTAACCCAGCAGATATATATATTTTTAATGTTCAGATTATTGCTGCCTTTAGGCATTGTTTCAATGAAATGAAATCACCTCCTTGGTCATGTTTGATTCAGACATTGACATCTCACTTTACAAGAGAGGTTAAGATTTCCAGCTTTGTTCTTTACTGTGTCCTGAGTTGGATTACTTATTCAAGTATTAATTCCTTTTAAGTATACAACTTGCTCTGTTCATGAGGGTTTCAGCTAAGTATGAACCCTTATATTAACATATCTGTTTGCATTAAAATGTGAATGAAAAGATAAAATGCAAAAATACAGACAATTTAAAAATGTCTCCCCTTCTCTTGGGCTATCAGCATTTGCCAAAAAAGGGAAAATATTTTCATTATTTATTTGATTTTTATACTGCCCAGCTGGCCCGTGTCCTCGGGGTGGTTTACAAGAAAAAGAAAAAGAACATAAACATTTAAATCAACTCTAAAACAATGATCTGAATAATAATAAAAACTCTAAAGCAATAAAACACCCACTGAAGCCAATGAAACCAGAACACCCTAACAGAGAGCCAGTATAAACAACAAATTGGAACAACAAGGCTTTAGCCTGGTGCCTAAATGTATATAAATAAGTAACCAGATGGATCTCCCTAGGGCTCACATTCCAGGCAGGGGGGCAGGGGACGGGGTCACTACTGAGAAGGTTATCTCCCTGGTAGCCACTCATTGCACCATTGTGAGCAGCAGAACCCAGAGAAGAGCTTCTGAAGAAGCCCTCCAAAATTGGGGAGGAACATACCAGTGAAGATCTTCCTTCAGGTAGAATGATCCTAAGCTGTTTAGGGCTTTAGAGTTCAACACAGACACTTTATATTAGGCCAAGGAATTGACTGGCAACCAGTGCAACTAAAATAGCACTTATAAAATATGTTCAAACCGGCCAATCTCACTAAGCAGCCTCGTCACTCTGTTCTGCACCAATCAGGGGTGTATCTAGGGTGGGGCAGGCAGGGCACGTGCCCTGGGCGCCACTTGAAGCGGGGCACTATTTTTTAAAACGAAAGACATTTTTAAAAAGGTGACCGAAAACAAAATGGCCACAACACATCCTTAAATGGCTTCTGTGAGGCCCTAGGCCATGCCAGGCCTCACAGAAGCCATTTGAGCATGTGCAGTGGCCATTTTGTTTTTGGTGACCATTTTTAAAAACATAATTATTTTTTAAAATGGCCACCTCACATGCTCAAATGGTCCCTGCAAGGCCCTAGGCCTTGCCAGGCTCACAGAGGCCATTTGAGCATGTGTGTCAGCCTCCCAAATGGCCACCAGACCGATCTTTGCAGGCCCAAACAGCCCAAAAATCAGCCTGGGATGGGCTGCGGCAGTGAATTAGGAGGCCGGCGGTGGGAGGGGGAACCTTTGCAGACCCTCCCCCCCACAGCCTTTAGGAAGCCCCCCAAAGGAGCTACAGGTTTTATATATATATATATATATATATATATATATATCACTGTACACATATTTAATTTGACACTATGTTCAGAGAATCGGCTTGTGGATACTGAGCTGAAGCTTATGAGCTAGGATTGTATTCATTTGCTCTTACTTTGATTCTTGTGATGTGAGTTAAATGTGATGTCTTAATAATATGGCTATTAATGATGAGTTTGTCTTTGAATTAGTGTGAAATCCTTAGTATTAAGGCCCACAGGAAGTTTCTTGCTCTCTTTCTCTCATTTTAACTGTCTTTCTGGAAGACTAGAATATATTCCAAGTAGTGACACAGTTTACTCTGCATATCCTTTAATTATTTTCAGAGTATCTGGGAAAAGCCAAATTCTCCATTTATTTTTAAAACTTATGTAATGTGATGCTACAATGCATAGCAGAGAATTAGACAGGCATTTCTGTTTAGTTCCCAAGTACACCTCCACATAGTATTTGGGTATTTCATGAGTCCCAGCATACTGCAATTTGTAGTTTTCCAGCATTTTTTGGTCTGGTTATGTCCACTGCTAAATAGTTTTTGAAATATTAAAAGATTAATGAGCTTGACTTGCATTTTTGAGCTGATATTATGGTAAAGTGATCTGAAAGATGGGTGTCAGATGTTTGGACGGGGGGGTGCAATTTCAGTGCTTGCCCTAGGCGCTATTTTCCGTAGATGCGCCTCTGGCACCAATACAAGTTTCTGGACTGTCCTCAGGGGTAACCCTAAGTACAACACTTTGCAGTAATCCAGGCAGAATGACACAGTTAAAATATTAAGCTAAAAATATAAGAAAAATCTGATTAAAAAATTTAAGACACAACTATAAAAACAATACAAAATACAAAGAGCAGCAGCAGAGACAATTGTATCAAAGCCTGGGTAAAAAGCCAAGATTTAACATGCTTTCTAAAAGCTGTGATGGAGACTGAGGAGCGAATAACCACCGGGAGAACATTCAAGAGTCTGAGGGCAGCAACAGAGAAGGCCCTGTCCTGTGTGCACACCAACCGAGCCTCCCTCATTGTTGGCACCCGGAGCACAGCCCTCTCAGATGACCTCATCAAGTGGACAGCAGCCCTTGGGAGCAGGAGGTCCCTCAGATATCCAGGGCCCAAACCATTAAGGGCTTTAAAGGTCAAAACCAGCACCTTGAATTGGACCCAGAAACAAACTGTCAGCCAGTGCAGCTCTTTCAAAATGGGTGTGATGTGCTCCCATCAGGCAGCTCCAGATAAAACCCCAGCTGTTGCATTTTGCACTAGCTGCAGTTACCGGATATTCTTCAAGAGCAGCCCCACATAGAGCACGTTACAGTAACACAGTACTGTGATGTGGCTAAGGCATGGGTAACTGTGGCCAGATCTGTCTTCTCAAGAAAGGGATGCAGCTGGCACACTAGATGAAGCTGTGAAAAGGCACCCCTGGCCACCGCCTCCACCTGAGCTTCCAAAAGCAGAGCTGGGTCCAGTAATACACCCAAACTGCGTACTTGCTCCTTCAAGGGGATGTGACTAAGGCATGGGTAACTGTGGCCAGATCTGCCTTCTCGAGAAAGGGATGCAGCTGGCACACTAGACGAAGACATGAAAAGGCACCCCTGGCCACCGCCTCCACCTGAGCTTCCAAAAGCAAAGCTGAATCCAGTAATACACCCAAACTGCGTATTTGCTCCATCAAGGCGAGTGCAACCCCATCCAGAAACGGTAAAATCTCCTCATCTTGATTGGCTCTCCTACTGACCAACATTACCTCCGTCTTGTCTGGATTCAATTTCAGTTTATTAGCCCACATTCAAGCCATCACGGCCTCCAGCCCCCAATTCAGGACATCCACCTCCTCTCTAGGATCAGGTGACAAGGAGAAATAGAGCTGAGTGTCATCTGCATATTGCTGACAACTCAGTCCAATTCCCCAGATGACCTCTCCCAGCGGTTTCATGTATATGTTAAACAGCATGGGGGACAAGACCGAGCCCTGCGGGACCCCACAGACCAATGGTCATGGAGCTGAGCAGTAGTCCCCCAGCACCACCTTGTGGACTCCAAGAAAGGACCAGAACCACTCCAACACAGTACCTCCAATACCCATACTTGAGAGGCAGCCCAGGAGGACACCATGGCTGATGGTATCGAAAGCCGCCGAGAGGTCCAGCAGAACCAACAGGGCTGCACTCCCCCTGTCTAGTTCCTGGTGTAGGTCATCCACTAGAGCGACCAAGGCAGTCTCAGTCCCATATGCGGGGCGGAAGGCAGATTTAAAAGGGTCCCGATCATCCATATCATCCAAGATCCTCTGCAGCTGGGACACCACCACATGCTCTATCACCTTGCCCCCAAAAGGGCAGGTTTGAGACGGGTCTATAGTTGTCTGGGTTGGAGGGATCGAGGGAGGGCTTTTTAAATAAGGGTCCTACCATTGCCTCTTTGAGGCACGATGGCATCCTCCCCTCCCTTAATGAGGCATTAATAATCACCTCCAACCATCTACCTGTACCCTCCCTGGCAGCTTTTATCAAGATCACACGATGTTGCCCGCACACTGCCCAGGATCTTGTCCACATCCTCAGGCTGCACCAACCAAAAAGAATCCATCACAATAGGACCAGATGGTACCAGAGGCACGTCTGCCGGAACTGCCAAAACTCTGGAATCCAAATTGGCATGGATGCGAGCGACTTTATCTGCAAAGTGACATGCAAACTGATGACAGCGGGCTGTAGATTATTCCTCCCCTATTACCTGGGGGGATGTGTGCAGCAATGTCTTTGCTACACGAAAGAGCTCCACTGGTCTGCACTGAGCAGATGCAATGGAGACGGAGAAAAAGCATTTCTTCGCTGTCCCCACTGCCACGGAGTAGTCCTAAAATGGGCTCTAGCCCATGTTCGGTTGGATTCGTCACGACTCTTCCTCCAGCGACATTCCAGCCGTCACCTGAGTTGTTTCATCACCTTAAGCTCCGAGGAAAACCAAGGAGCTTAACAGACTCTGGAGAGGGCATTTAGGAGCAACCATGTCTACAGCCCGGGTCATCTCTCTATTCCAGAGATCAACCAGGGCCTCAACAGGGTCACCAGCTCTCGACACTGGAAATTTCCAAAAGGCCATCGGGAATCCAAGCAGATCAATAAGCCTCTGAGGGTTTTCAGTTTTACTGCTAAATAGTCAGGTTTAACAGTCTCACCAGGAATACAGAAGTGAGAAGCCCAAATTCCAAAGTCACAGTCTCTCCGACAAAAGCTCAAAGCAGATTTGACGTGTTGTTTCCAGCAGTTTGTTCAAGACACAGGCTGCCTGATTTATAGTCAGCAGCCACATGCACTTAATCAACACTCCACCCCCGCCAGCTGCCATAGATTCAATCTGGCTCCTGCTGTCTTCTTGCCAGTCAAGTACTCCTCTGTAATTCCCTCACCTGCTGCTGACGTTTTCCCTGTCTGCGTCCTGGAGGAGATAGTGGCTGTTCAAACTCTGGCTCAGATCCTGACCCTTCCCTCCAAAGATCATCTGGCCCTCCTCCCCCCCCCCCCGCGCCAAACACTCACCTGGCCTAACTCAATTACCTCCCCATTCACACCACTGGCCTTCTCCTCCTCAAGCACCTCCCCACTTTCTAGTAAGTTGCCTGCCCCCCGCTCCTGTCCAATGTCCTTGAGTGGGAGCATGACAGCCCAATTTATGTCCATGGTAAAAATAAATAAATAATCTTTTTATGCCAGAGTATCCGTTATGCCCTGAACTCATGGTAAACCTACGGTAAAGCCTGCGGTCTGAATAGCTTCCTGGTATGTTGTCTGAAAAGATGACAGCAGATGCAGAGAAAGATCTCTACCAGGAGAGCTGCTGTTAGTCAAAGATGACAATACTGGGCTAGATGGACCAATAAGCCTGTGGCAATTTCATATGTATTTGTTACCTTTAGGGAAGGTGTAGTTCAATAGTAGAGCATGTCCAGTAGTAGAATACATGATGTGCATGCAAAGGCTTGCCAGTTCAATCCCTGCATCCTTAAATATGGCTGGGAAATAACTCTGAAACACTGGAAAGCTGCTGCTGCTCGCTGGTGCTGGTGCTGGTGCTACTATGCTAGATGGTCTGACTCAGTATTAAGGAGGGCTAGATCTTAACAGTTGCAGGTGACAAATGTTGCTTTCATGGTCATTAAAGCTGTGAACCAATTTAAGAATTCACAGAAGGTCCATAGCTTAGTAGCAACGCATCTGTTCTGTATGCAGAAGTCCCAGTCTCCATCCTTGGCATCTGCGTGTAGAAGGGTGAAAGACCACAGGCTGAACCCTGGAGAACCACTGCCAGTCAGTGTAAGCACTGCTGAGCTAGATGGGCCACTGGTCTGACACAGTATAAGGTTATAAGGTTAACTGCATATGCTCTTGTCCTGCTTCACTATGCCTTGCACACAAATTGTGTGTTTGGGTGTGTGGGTGTCCCCGTGTGTGCTCATACAGAGATCCCAAATTCTGTGTTCTGATTCCTTCTGTGCTTTTCTCTACAAATAGACTTCCATTCTGTTGTAATCTTTTTCTTCCATGCTTTTCTTGGCCATTTACAATATGCTCAGATAAGACAACTGGGATTGACTTGATAAATCCATAGTAAATGCTTTTTTGTTGTATATTCAGTCAATCTGTTTCACTAGCTTAACAAATCTTTACTGCATTATTCTGGCTGAACCCAGTTCTTTTAGAAGCTCTGATTATTTATCATTTCCAAATACTTTTTGATCCAGAGTCATTGATATTGTTAGTTCACAGTACTGCTCAGCTCATGTTGAAGCCTATTGGCTACAATGAACACATAAAATGACATACAGATCTCTGTGAAATCTGTGAAATCAACATGAATTGATTCAAACTTTTTGCAATTCCATTTTACCTCAAACAAATCACAAAAATTCAATTTTCAAAAATTCAATTTTCAATCAAAAATTCACCCAAATAATCATGCTTTGCTCATAAGGATTAATAGGAAATCAAATCATCCCATTGTTCCCCATAGATAGGTTCTATGGACACCAAAGTGGGTTCGGTGTTAGGGCAAGAAAAGTGCTACCTATCACCCAATCCACAAAAGAAACGGGCAAGCTGGCAAATTTTATTTTTTTTAAAAAATACACCATGGGATAAATATCATTTGCCTGCCCGTTTCTTTTGTGGGTTGGGTGATAGGTAGCATCCATCACACTGTACACAGAACACACTTTGGTGTCCCTAGGACCTACCCATGGGGAGCAATGGGTTGATTTGAGTTCCCCATTGTTCCCTATGGGCAAAACAGCAGAGTGCACAAATTCTGCAACCCTGCCTTGAAAAACACTGCAGAACAAAAGCATACCCAGTCCCTTCCAACACAGAAAAACTCATTTTGACAAACACACAGTCTAAAGAGAGCCAAAAGAGAATAACTGACCCAGAATCCACTGCCAGCCACTGTGCCTGCACTGCGGTAACATCATTGGCACAATTTGCTCTCTTACACACAATTATGACTCCATTCTGCTTGCAACAGCTGCCACAGCACAGCAGCACTTAGCATCCAGCGAGTATAGCCATAAACTCAATTACAGCAATGTCTTCAGCCACATTTTGATTGAGTGAATACATCTTGCATTGTAATGCAGATTGCAGAGTAGTGAGTGAAGTCCAAGTTAGTCTCAAAGCCAGACATGGAGCTCATTGCAGCAATCACCAAGAAATATTACACACACATACACACCATACGGAGAGAGCTGAGCTGCCACTGTCCATTTCTCACCACAACACCATCTCACAAACCAAACCAAAACCACAAGTCAAGGAAGGAATGAAGGCACCTAGGTTTTGTCTTTGGCAATTTGAGATCCAGCAAAACCAGATAGTTATAGTTATAGAAGCAATAGGTAGCACAACATTATACTCAGTGCTGAGAAAAGAAAACCATAAAATCAAACCTACCTTCCTCCTGTCCTGATGTATCCTCTTCTTCATAAGGGCTTTATCCTCCTCTTCATAAGGGCTCTCTCTCTCTCTCTCTCTCTCTCTCTCTCTCTCTCTCTCTCTCTCTCTCTCTCTCTGCCTCCCAGTCCCTTTGAATAAATACTTTGAAATTGTTGTGAACTATACCTTGTTTCGCACTCTGTACATGCTCAGAGGGAAAGAGGCAAAGTCACATCATACACAAACTGAATTGGTTCTTGGAGATGGTGACCATGTAGGATCTGGGCGTGCAAACAGAGATAGAGAGAGACACACTCAGAAAGTTCAGTGGGCTTTATTACAAAAAGTTGCTCATCAGGATAAAATAATCCACATTAAAAACATGTTTCCGATTCAAAGTGTAGTGTAATGTGCCTAACTAACATACGTGTTTGTAATCAGTAATTACAGATATCTAATAATCTAACAAATCCTAAATAAAACATTTAGAGAGAAGCAGAGAAAGGAGGAGGAGGAAGGGGGGGCTTAGGAAGGGGGTAGCAGTGATTAGTAGGAAGGAGGGAAGGGGGATCCAAGGCTTGTGAAGGCAGCATATTACCAGGATCAGAGGCTTGAGAATGGTGGATCTTTCAGCTGAAGGAGAGAGGCTGTAGCTAGGAACAGCAACTTGGGAGCGGTCGTCTGGCTTCTGGTGGTCAAGCAGACAGTTTGCTCAGAGCGAGGCAGAGAGTGAAGGTACCATGGCTGGGGAAGTCTTGACCTCTCACTGTGCAGTGGAAGTCACAGACAGTTCGTGTCCATGGACAGAGTTCCTGCTTGTTGCCCCGCGGCTTAGCAGCAAACCCTTGGATTGCTCATGAGCACCAGATTGCTTGGGAGTATCATGGCTGGGGAGTCTTGACCTCACTTCGCAGAAGAAGTCACAAACAGTCCCTTCTCCATGGAAAGAGTTCCTGCCTCTAGCCCCGCGGCTTGGGCAGCTAACTCTTGGATTACTCATGAGCAAGTCTTGCTTGTAGGCACAAGATTGCTTGTAGGCACAAGACTGCCTGTAGGCAAGAGACTGCTAGCTCTCTGTCCAGTAAGCCTAATTCTTTATATTTGTATCTTCCTTTGATCCCCCATCATCTCTCCTGGGTCCCAAAATGTGACAACTTGCTGTTACCTTCTGGATAATGTCTTTTTAATTATTCAGGAAGTCCAGGGAGATCTTAATCCCATCTTCTGTTAGCTGCTATCTTGGGGAGGGGACCAAAGCAAATCTGCCTCTCTGAGCTGCAAATGGGCCTCTTCTCTTGTCCCCAGATTTGGGCCTGGTCCCAGAAGGTGTTAGTAAAAGGACTAAATCTACAGGTGTTCTTCTAGGGTGGAGTTTCTATAGACAGCAACTGAGTAATCCCCTTTGGGCATAGCAGAGCAATCATTGACAAAGATTAACATAGACTTCTTGCAACAGGAAAGCGGAGATCAGCCCCTGGCCTCTTCCACAGACATTATCTGATAGTAAGTTACATTTTAGCATATTGATTAGCTCAGGCCTAGCCCTTGTGTTTCTGTGAGTGCCCATTTCACAGTACAATGCTGGATCTCCTCTTCCTTCACAGAACAGTTCAGATCTGGGTGTCAATTCACCTTGAGTTCAGGCATTTAATTGAACTCTTATAAAATGGAATCAGACACAGGCCTGGGTTCCATGTAATTCTGGGTTGGTGGCTCTGGGTTTAATGTTGGGGTCATGGGGGTATCCCCAACAAAATTGCCTCCAAAAGTGTTCTCCCATCCCTTCTCCCTCCCTGTAGCCAATGGGGGTACAGTTGCCCATGCCAACACTTAATTTGTTTGATAACAAGCCAACCAAGATGCAAGGAAATCTCAAGCCAATCAGAAACCAGCGCCAGAAAAGTTTAAGTTATAAGTTTATTCGGTCATTGACCAGCAAACATTTACAATAAAGCAGTACGTATTTTACAAATAATATAACAAAACTTGGCCATAACAGAAATAATATCAGTGTCCTCATTAATTAAAAGATAATTTAAATAAAATTCATCAGACCGGCCAGGCAAATTGTCTAACATAGGAGATAAAAGTCTTAAACGGGGTTCCCTATAAAAATCACAATAAAGAATAACGTGCGAGGTGGATTCTATAATCCCTTTTCCACATGGGCAAAGACGTAAAAATAGCGGAACTCCCTTGAACCTGCCATCCAATACTGCTGTAGGAAGAACATTTAAACGTGCTAAAGTGAGGGCTCGTCTAAATTTAGGGACAAGCACCACATCAAAATATTTAGCTGGTTTAAGATTAATAGCTTGACTCCCTAAGTATAAGCCCTGCTTGAGCCATGCACCTTCTTGTTGAACTTCTATATCCAGGACACGTTGCTTAACTAACTTCCTGGCTTGCTCAATTCCTACAGTATGCAAATCCTCTATGGAGAGGCCAAAAGAGGAAAATTTGCTCAACACAGCTCGTTTCCAGCTTGAATTAAAACCATCATTCATAACCAAAGAGGCTAAACCCGCCTGTCCAAAACTCAATTTTAACCAAAATCGAAAGATACAGCACCAGTATAAGGATTCCACCCTAATAAGACCAACTTCCCTTCTGATGACAGCATTCGGAGCACAACATGGAACCTGCAAAATGGATCTAATAAACTTAGTCTGGATAGCCTCCAGTAAGGCAAAATTACTTGCCGGTCCCAGTTGGGCTCCATATAAGAGCAAAGGCAGTACTTTGGCTGTATAAAGTCTCACTGTCGCAGGTATAAAAGCAGCACCATGTGTAAAATGATAAGATTTGATCTTATTTACAACCATTTGAGCAGATTGTCTGATGGAGTTAAAATGGGCATTTCTAGAGCCAACAGAGTGAAACGTAATTCCTAGATATTTAAAGGAATTAACCTGCTCAATCTTGTTTCCTTGTATAGACCAATTATAACGCCTAGCTCGCTTGGCAAACACTAAGACTTTAGTCTTACTATAATTTATTTCAATAGACTCTTGGTTACAAAATGATGAGAAGAGTCTTAGGGCGCGCTTAAGGCCTACAGGTGTCTGCGACATAATAGCCATGTCATCCGCATATAATAATATGGAGACGTGCCTATCGGCTAACTTTGGTGGATGAATAGAGAGGGTGGACAAACAAGAAACCACAGAATTAACATAGATGTTGAACAGAATAGGAGCAAGTATACAGCCCTGACGTACTCCTCTAAAAGTTGGAATTTCCGATGTTAACTGTCCAGTTGGGCCATAACGAACTTTCAAACAAGTATGCTTATGCAGACTAACAATAAGTTCGAGTAATCTTTTATCTATTCCAAGGGCTTCCAGTTTAGACCACAGTCTCTCTCTAGAAACTGAATCAAATGCAGCTTTAAGATCAATGAATGCTACATAAAGTGCTGAACCTGGGAACCTAGAATACTTCTCTGCCAGAAATTGAAGGGTAAAAGCATGTTCCATGGTGGAACGACCCTCCCGAAAGCCTGCCTGCTCGATAGCTAAAATGTTATTTGTCTCAATCCAGTCTAGAAGTTTTATCAAAAGATGCCTTGCGTAAATTTTACTAATAACATTAAGTAAGCTAATGGGACGATAGTTGGCTGGGTCCTCACGCCTACCTTTTTTATAAAGAGGAATTATTATAGCAAGGCCCCACTCACTGGGTATGTTAGCAGTTGTATCTATATAAGTAAATAGCGAGGCTAAAACGGGGACCCACCAATCAAGATTGGCTCTGATAGCCTCAATAGAAATGTTATCACTACCAGGGGCTTTACCATTACTAAATTTCTGAATAAGTTTTTCAATCTCTGAACAGGAGACTGGGTTCCACCTAAGAGTATCTCCATTTAGTTGTTCAGCATTATAAACCATATTATCAGCCTTACTATAAAGCTGTAGGAAATGTTGTTCCCAAACCTGAGCTGGAATCACAGAAACTGGAAGTGTAGGTGTTTTCGACAGGGCAGGTGAAACAAGCCTCCAGAACTTAGACTGATTGTTAGACTTAGCAGCCTCAATTAAATTAAGCTGGTTTTTGTTAACGGCTTGTGCCTTCTTCTCACTAAGCAACCTCTTATAGGCTGATTTCATCGAGAGCGCCCTTTGCCTATTTTCCAAAGAGGGTGCTGTTCTATAAGTTAAGAAAGCCTTGAGTGTGTTATTTTTGGCAATGCAACAATCCCGATCAAACCAGGAACGAGAAAAGGACTTGGCGTGATTTGAATTTTTACTTGGATATACTGAGGTGACAAAAACTGGGCACAACAGTGCTAAGACTGAAGAAAAATGATCTAACATTGAACACCTCTGGGAGCCAATAGATCCTGTTATAATTGCTTCCCGTAAACTACACGCCTCTGCTGACCCAAGTACATTAGCAACTCGCGTGGCAAGTTCCTCAGACCACCTCAATCTTCGGTAACTAACGTTCCTAAAATCTCCTACCACCGGTCCAGCTGCACCTCTTGAGCCAACACCCAACCAAAACTTCAAAAGCATAGGGTGATGATCGCTTTCAAGTCTGGGGATAATCTGGAAATTCAAAACCCTGGACAACATACTGGATGAAACAGCAACATAATCAATTAAAGATGGTTTGGCCCCCACCCAATGCGTATATTCCGCCGGAAAATCTGAAGGAACTGAGCCATTAAGCAACCATAAATCCTCCTTCATGGCCAGCAGCAAGAGATTGAATCCCCGAAAATCGCACCTAGTGTCTTTTGATTGTCTAACCAAAAGCGAAAGAGGAGTTGGGGGAAGAAGTGGAAAATGATGATATTTCCCAAAAATAGTGGTGTCATCTGGACCCACTCGCGCATTAAAATCCCCCACCAAAATCAGATGAATATCACTAAAAGTGGTTCGAATATTTGCAATAAATTTCTCCAACTTGGTCCATGAGTTCTCCTTATAAGAATGAGAGCTAGCTGGAGGAACATAAACATTTATCAAAATAAATTTAAAATTGCCCACATTAAAAAACACAGCCAAGGCCTCTGATTCTAGAGATTCAATTATGTTAGCTTTATAACAGAGCGTAGAGGACACCAAAACTGCAATACCCCCAACTAATCTAACACCCCCTGGCCCGAGAGTAGCATTCAAAATAAAGGAAGAGTAACCAGGTAAGTAAATATCACCCTTCATTCGAGTCTCCTGGAAAGCCAACAAATCAAAACCCGAGATAAAGGCTAAAAAGTCTGGATCTTGGAGTTTGGGATTAAGTGTCCCAACATTCCAGACTAATAAAGAGAGGGAAAATGATGACTGCATCAGTCAATTTAATCCAGCAGGAGAAGATGGTCTAGACGCAGAAGAATGGCAGTGGGCATGGACAACTTCAGGATGAAAGTCACTAGATAGTCCAGCCCCCTTGACCTCCAAAATTTGACCACTGTCCTGCAATGCCATCTTACACAACTCCACCACTTCACTGCTAATGCCAAGCCTCTCACAAGGTTGTAATTTCGAGCTCAGGTTAGATGTAAAAACTGAAGTTATGTCCTGAAGCAAAAAGGAAGAATTCAGAAGACCCACAGATGGTTGTCCAGAGGCTTTGTCCACACTCAGGTCAACAAGATCGTTTGCAGTATCCACATGGAAATCTGAAGTAGAATGCAGCTCCTCAATAGACTTTGAAAACATTTCAGTAGGATCAGGAGAAAGCTTAGGCTCAGGGGAGTTAGAGTTAAGAACTAAAGCAGGATGCAAAAAAGCTAAGTCACTAGCCAATTTACATTTTAAAGCAGCCTCAGTAGAAGCATTCAACCTTTGATCGTGGGAATTATGTAAAATAAACCCTTTCTTGAAAGACTCAGTAAAATTTTCAGGGCAAGAGGGTGGAGCCAAAAACTGTGGCTTAACTGCTCTAAAGACCAGTGGAGTAATCAAGGAATTGATAAAACATCGCTGTAAACTTATACCATACGTGGATAACACTGCCCTAGAACGCAGAAGCAAATTAGGAATTCTGCTGTTCTGAAAGGTGAGTTTAAGACGCTGAGCATAATTAACAGCAGGTAGAAATTCAAATCTAACAAGGTCTCGCCTCTGAACAAAGCAACAAAGTAAGGAATTCAAGGAGGCGATAATGGCCACCTTGTTAGACCACCTGTGCCAATTTTCAGGAAGATGAGAAATAGTCAAGAAAATGCAATTTGGTTGTAAAGTACATTTAAACAAGTTATCAGACACAGGGGGGTAAAAAAACTTAGGCACAGCCTGTTTTAACTTAGATCTCTCATCTGCAAGCAACTCCTTAGTAGGCTTAGTAGGCTTGATAATTGTTGCCTTTATAGTGGAATCATTAGACATTGCCAAATTATCCACAAGTTTATCTTGAAGAGTGGAAAACAAGTGAACAATATCCACAAACTTGGACTCCAACTGGTTTAATCTTCGTAGAATAAGATGCAAGGAGTCTGCCGTTAGTTTACAGTAGCGAGATAAAATAGTTCTTTGATCCTTCACATGTGGTGACTGGCTCACAGAGTCAGCTTCAGCCAAGATGGAGTCATTAGCTTTATCTTTAGTTTTATTGCCTTCAGAAAGCTCAATCAAATCGATAGAGTCATTGCAGCAATTAACATCAGTAGAAATGTCTAGGGTTCCAAGCACTGCAAACCTGTTTTGTAGAGGCAGAGTAGAACACAGACTTGCATCTACAGCCAAATATTTATCAATCCTTGTTTGTTTCGGCTTCTTTCCACAGTCCTCTGTTTCAGCTGGAGAAAGAGACAAGGCTCTAGGGCGTTTTTTCTTACCCATCTTGCGCCAAACAAATCCAAGCAAATCCAAACTAAGCAAATATACTCCCTAGTTAGTCATACAAACGTAGAACCAAAAATAATTTTAAAAACAAAAGAGAATAACTATACCAAAGGGAGTTATTAGGATTAGAGCAGGGAGCCAAAAGAATGTACTGCCGCTCAGGCAGAGCTCCACCCTGCTGTCACCAGAAAAACCAATCAGCTAGAGGGGAAAGTCTGCCAAAATGGCTGATCGAATCATGCAAATCAATTTGTGCCAAATCGGGGATGATTTAATCCAATCTCCAATCAGTCCTTTCATTTAAGGGGCAATTTGATTTGTGGTCAAATCCATGAATCACCCCCAATTTGGCGTGAATTGAATTGCACATCCCTATTGTGCCTCTCCCACATCTCATTTAGCTTTGACAGAAAATATTGTCCTTTGAAGTGACAAGGTAGGTAGGTACTGGGCGGCAGGATTATGCCTACCCCAACCCTTCTCCATGCATTTGTACAAAACTGCAGAGAGCCTATGTGCACGCAGACTGCATGTGCATAGAGCTACAGAGAATACTGTATTCATGGGCAGAATTCATGGGTGTGTGCTTGGTACAAGATGCTCCTGGCTCTCAGGGAACAAGTTTGTTCCCTTGAGACCAAGGTGGCGGACCTGGAGAAGCTCAGAGAGGCATGCGGATGAGACCTTCTGGGACATGGTAGAGAGAAATTTCTCTCTCACACACATAACACTAGAACCAAGGGTCATCCCATGAAATTGATTGCCAAGAAATTTAGATCCAACAAACGGAAGTACTTTTTCACACAACACATAATCAACTTGTGGAATTCTCTGCCACAAGATGTGATGTTGGCTACTAGTTTGGATGGCTTTTTGAGGGGTTTGGATAACTTCATGAAGGAGAGGTCTATCAACGGCTACTAGTCTGAGGGCTATGGGCCATCTCCAGTCTCAAAGGCAGAATGCCTCTGAGTACCAGTTGCAGAGGAATAACAGCAGGAGACAGGGCATGCCCTCAGCAACGGCCTGTAGGCTAGGGATGTGCAAAAAATTTCAGGCACAGATTGATCTGTGCCTGAAATGAGCAATTTTGGGTGATTCGGGGCTGAACCGAATCACCCCCGATGTCCCCCGATATTTTTCGGGGCCAGGCCGAATCACCTGAATTTCAGGGCTGAAAAATTTGGGTGATTCGGCTCATGGCCGATTTTGGGGAATTTTTTGAAGTTTTAGTGACTTTGGGGCAGTTCGGGGGCATAGAATGGGATCTAGGCAAAAAGCATGGGGTGGGGTGGTAGTGCCTAATGGGTGCAGGCTACCACCCCAATTTCAGGATGATTGGGCAAAGGGGTGATTTTTTGGGAATTTCTGAAGTTTTCATGTCTTTGGGACAGTTTGGGGCAGATTGGGGCAGAAAATGGGGCCTGGGGCAGAAGTGTGGGGTGGGGTGGTAGTGCCTAATGGGTGGAGGCTACCACCCCAATTTAAGGGGGATTGGACAAAGGGGTGATTTTTTGGGAATTTTTGAAATTTTGGTGTCTTTGGGGCAGATTGGGGGCAGAAAGTGTATCTGCCCCAAAAGGGTGGGGTGGAGTGGTAGTGCCTAATGGGTGGTGGCTAACACCCCAATTTCAGGGGGATTGGGCAGAGGGCTGATTTTTTGGGAATTTTTGAAGTTTTGGTGTCTTTGGGGCAGATTGGGGGCAGAAAGTGGATCTGCCCCAAAAGAGTGGGGTGGGCTGGTAGATAGTGCCAGGCTACCACCTGGTGGAGGTGCTACCACCCGTCCCCAATTTCAGAGTGATTGGCCAGAGGGCTGGATTTTGTTGATTTTCTGAAGTTTTTCTTCATAAAGTGCAGTGTGGTAGATTGATTCATTCATCATATTCATAGTAAATGCGAGTGTGAAAAAGTGAAAGTGGGGTCATGAGAGTTCTTTAATTGAAAAAAAATCTCATTTGCTATCATTGAATGAGAATTCACACCTCAGAAAATAAGGGAATAACATCCCTTCAGAAAAACTTCTGAGGTGTGAATTCTCATTCAATGATAGCAAATGAGATTTTTTTCAAGTAAAGAACTCTCATGACCCCACTTTCACTTTTTTCACACTCTCACTTACTATGAATATTGAATGAATCAATCTACCACACTGCACTTTATGAAGAAAAACCTCAGAAAATCAACAAAATCCAGCCCTCTGGCTCTGAAATTGGGGACAGGTGGTAGCCTCCACCCATTAGGCACTATCTACCAGCCCACCCCACTCTTTTGGGGCAGATCCACTTTCTGCCCCCAATCTGCCCCAAAGACACCAAAACTTCAAAAATTCCCAAAAAATCAGCCCTCTGCCCAATCCCCCTGAAATTGGGGTGGTAGCCTCCACCCATTAGGCACTACCACCCCACCCCACTCTTCTGCCCCAGTCCCCACTTTCTGCCCCAATCTGCCCCAAACTGCCCCAAAGACATGAAAACTTAAGAAATTTCCCAAAAATCACCCCTTTGCCCAATCCCCCTGAAATTGGGGTGGTAGCTTCCACCCATTAGGCACTACCACCCCACCCCATAATTTTGCCCCTGGGCCCTTCCCCCCCAAATCGATTCAGATTCGGATTCGGGTTAAATCCGAATCCGAACCGAATCAAGGGTGATTCGGGTGGCCCATATTCGGGCACAAAACAGAACAGGGGTGATTCGGTTCGGGTCCCGAACCGAATCACCAAAAATCCAAATTGCACACCCCTACTGTAGGCTTCCAGTGGCATCTGGTGGGCCACTCTGTGAAACAAGATGCTGGAGCAGGGCTGTTCTTATGTTCATAGGATGTCTGTTCAGGATCAGATGATTGCAAAGTATTCAGAGCAGGTCAGTGGATGCAGCCCCAGCCCTCCACATATTCTTTCTATTATTGTATGCTCAGGGCTTCTGCTGATGTGTGTAAATAATCCTGGTTCATTAATAAATTTATTGATTCAGTTGTAAATTATATTGGAAATTATTTGAAAGGCAGTACAGTATATATTTGAAATCAATACATTTTCATATTATTTATTTATTTATTTATTTATTGAATTTATATACCGCCTAGTATAAAAATCTGAAGGCGGTGTACAGAATTAAAACAAAATAAAATATAAAACATTAAAATTCATAAAAAGATAAAATAGATAGAAACACATTAAAATGTAGAAGTTTAGTCTCAGTTGAAGGTCTTCAGAGTCCTCCTAAAAACAAAGAGAGAAGGAGATGCTCTTATTTAAGCAGGGAGCGAGTTCCAAAGCCCTGGGGCAGTCACAGAGAAAGCCTGGTCCTGAGTTGCCACCAACATATCAGTGCTTTGTATCCTCATAAGGATTTTAAGCGGGGTGGGGGGCAGTTGTCACCACCAGCTGATATGATGTGCAGCTTACCAGTTCTATACGGATCCACTGTGGGGCTCTTGGAGACTGAGGCAGCAAATGCAGAAGCTGTGTTTCTTCAGGATAGCAGGGAAACCTACAGAAATGCAGCCTCTGCAATTATTGCTGCAGGGCAGTGCTAGAGCTTCCTTCGAAATCCACAAGAGCCCACAGTGGATCCGATTCCTTACAGAGGCAGTAGGCTGTACATCATGTCTGCCCGTGACAATTCCCCCCCCCCCTTAAAATCTTTGAGGACCCCTTAAAATCATTATGATATTCCAGAACAACATGGATGGATATATTTATTTTCTTCAATTCTTGCCCTATATATGTTCCCATACACTGAGCAATTCTAATCAGGCATACAGTTCTTATCTCTCTCTTTTTAAGTATTTCTTTTGCATATTTTAACAGGGTTTCTTTAAAAGTTTTTCCTGTGCAATAAATAATAATCTCTCAATGGCTGTGCTAGCTTCTGCTCGCCCCCACTGCCTAACACATAAGGTTCTTGACCTTTGTATAGGAAAAAAATGAAAGAGTGAAAGAGTGCCTTACTGTAATAGCACTTGGTCATAAATGATGCAAACAAACAAGTGTCAGCTTTCACAGTTTGACGCAGCTCATGCTAAATTATCTGGCTCTGGTATTTTTCAACAGAAACCTTTGTTTCATAAATTGAAAACTTTTAAAGAACATGTCAACATATCTTTTTCTCAAGCTTAAAATTGGAGATGGAGTGGGGTACAATTGTAAGGATTGTAGAGACTCTAGCCTCTACACTCAAGAGCAACACTGGTACTCTTCTTCTGTGTCACATTGGACTTGGGAAGAGCCTTCCCCCTGTTCAACACTCACATCTGACACAGAGGTTAAAGATAGGGCAGGCTCAGGTAGGCCAGGCCTATCCATCACTTTTTCAGTGTAGGCCTGGGGCTACCCACCACATGGGGAAATGAAAACATGTTTTCGATAAGAATTTAAAAAGAGCTTTTACGTTTCTATTTCATTTTAATAACTGTTACTCTTCCTGTGCTGGGAGCTGCAAAATCAGATTCCCCACAGCAGGAAGATGTGTCAGCTCCTCCTCCCAACCCCCAAGAAAGTGAGCTATCATTAAGCTATCATCCACAGTTCTAGGGCCTACTGAAGAAATGAAAGCATCTTTAACCCTTGATCTGAAGTGGAACACAAGGTGAGGGAAGATCTCCTGCCCAATTTCAAGTTCATGAGAAGGGCTGAGACTTGCCCATGCTCCACTGTAGTTTTGAAGTTCTTCTGTGCCTTGGAAGTTTAATGCAACAGAAACAGGCTCTCAAGTTCACAGTGAAACATGAATTATCCCTGATCTTGCACTGAGTTTTTATTTTCTTTATTTTTAAATTTATTTTTACACTTATAATCCCGCTCTTCCTCCAAGGAGCTTTTATCCTCACAACAACCCTGTGAGGTAGGTTAGGCTGAGAGATATAAGACTGACCTAGTGAGTTTCATGGTCGAATGGGGATTCGAACCCAGGTCTACCCAGTCCTAGTCCAACACTCTAGCCACTCCACTATGCTGGCCATTTTAGAGATTGAACATTAGGTCAGGGAAAGACCCCAACCCTTGTGGGAAGAGACAGGGTCTTGGCAATCACTGATTCTCTAATAAGGGCAGTCAAAATCGGTGGACCGTTCTACATTAATTGTGCTTATGGCACAGATTGTGGGTTTTCAAGGGGGCATAATTTGGTGTTTTGTGGAACAGAGTAGTAACTTCTGCAGAAACCTCAGTGCTCTATCTTTCAAATAGTAGAAGCCATTTTCTGCCATTTTCTGTTTGAAAACAACTTCGTGTCCAATTAGTAAATGGCACAGCAGAGCCATTCTCTAAGGAGAAATGTGAAGTCAACAAGTGTAATGCAGGATAATTTTTCTATAATATTATTCACATGGTCCATAACGCTTCCTGTTTTTATGGACTTTGCATTTATTTCAGCTGTTTGACTTCACACAAGGTTTCATTTTCCATGTGATTTAAATTGTTTCAAACAACTGCTGTGAAACTAAAGGTCAAGATTTAATGTTGTAGCAAATAAAATGTTGATGATTGTAAGTAATTATCTGGTAATTCTAGTGTCTGCCCAAAATTTAAGGGAATGTTCTAGGCTTCAGTGAGCAAAGACCTTAATGAGCTTCACAAAATTCAGAGCAGTGGAAGTGGCATTTATGGATTATTGCTATTTTCAATTCTAACACAGAAGAGGCATGGACGATGCATCTGACATGGAGATAATACTGTTGTGTCATAAATATAGCTTCCTTCTGAATCCAGCATGTACAAAATTAGTTGCCCTATAGAGGCCAACCTTATCAGAAGATCAAGGAATTTGTATCACCACATTGGAATATGGACTCTAATGCAGAATAGAGTTTTATAGAGTTGTGTGATATAAGAAGAATTTCAGTTTTCAGTTGTTTTTAAACAAGTTCTGGTAAGAACTAATCTGCCTACTTTCCTTTCACTATAATCTTAATTGATAATTACCATCTTCACAAGTTAGCCCACTGTAGCGTTAAACTTTCATACATCCACCATCTTGAATCAGGGTGGATGTCAACAGCAGTAACAACAATATTATGGATGTCAACAGCAATAACAACAATATTTATATACCGCTTTTCCATAAATGTTTCCAAAGTGGTTTACATAGTCCCCAAAGGGCTCACAATCTAAAAAGAAACCTAAGATAGACACCAGCAACAGTCACTGGAGGTACTGTGCTGGGGCTGGATAGGGCCAGTTACATTCCCCCCGCTAAATAAAGAGAATCACCACATTAAAAATGTGCCTCTGCCCCGTTAGCAGGGGTAACTGCTGACTTTCTGACATCATCACAAACTACGCCATTGAGATGTCCCCATGTGTCACTCACTGCAACTGTACCAAATTTGTTTCAAATCAGTTTGGCAGTCCACAAGTTGGCCTACTTTTGCCTCAACCTTTCATACATCTGCCATTTTGAATTGGGGTGTATGACATTGTCACAAACTATGCCATTGAGGTTCCTTATGTGTTGTTACAGCTGTAACAAATTTGGTTCACATTGGTTAGGTGGTTCACAAGTTAGCTCTCTTGTACCTCAAATGTTCATGTGTCTTCCATCTTGAATGGGGTGGATGACATCATCACAAATTACACTGTTGAGGTCTCCCTTTGTGTCACGCACTACAACTGCACCAAATTTAGTCCAAATCGGTTAGCCCACTTGTGCCTGGTATGGTCATGTCTCTGCCATCTTGAATCAGGGGGGATGATATCATTACAAACTATGTCCTTGAGCCATTCCCTATGTATCACTACAACTATAGCAAATTTGTTTCAGATCACTTAGGCAGTTCATAAATTAGCCCAGATTTGCCTCAAACAATGCATCTGCCATCTTGAATGGGCTGGATGACATCATCACAAACTATGCCATTGAGGTGTTCCTGTGTGTCCCTACAAATGTACCAAATTTGGTTCAGATTAGTTAGGTGGTTCACAAGTTAGCCACTTGTGCCTCAAACATTTATGCATCCACCATCTTAAATTAGGGTGGATGACATCATCACTAACTATGGTGTTGAGGTATCCCTACAACTGTACGCAATAAGGGTGGCCCTATCCACCCCTAGCACAGTACCTCCAGTGACCGTTGCTGGTGGCTATCTGATGTTTTTTTTTTAGTTTTGAGCCCTTTGGGGACAGGGATTCATCTTATTTATTTATTATTTCTCTGTGTAAAGCGCCCTGAGCCATTTTTGGAAGGGCGGTATAGAAATCAAATGAATAAATAATAATTTGGTTCATATTGGTCCAGGCATTTCGAAGTTGATAGTGCGACATAAAACACAAATACACACAGAATGCCAGGTGATCTCATAAGCTTTTCCTTAAGGAAAGTAGGTCATTAAAAACATGTTTCTAGTGACTATAATTGTTGGACTAATAAGTTGAAATAAATACATAGTCAGTTTCTTCTGCAGAGAAATCTGCAAAAGGTTGCAGAGCAGCTTTTAAAATGACACCTGGGGAATAGCCAACGGGAGCTGGACAGTATCCGGTTCGGCAGATGCCATCCCTTAAAGTGCAAGGGTGCAAAGGATTCAGATAAAACTGTCCATCCCTTAAAGTGCAAGGGTGCAAAGGATTCAGATAAAACAGAAGGGGACAGAGCAGAACCACATAAAGAGCAGACAGAAGACTGTGCCACCTGGTGAAAGAGTCAAAAGAAAGATAGCAGACACCAGGGAAGAGATTCAGTGTATATGCCAATGCCAGAAGCCTCCAAGCCAAGATGGGTGAGCTGGAGTGCTTGGTTGCTAACACAGAAATAGATATAGTAGGCATAACAGAAACCTGGTGGAACAGTGAGAACCAGTGGGACACTGTTATCCCTGGATATAAACTCTAGAAAGGACGGGGTGGCACCTTGGATGTGGAGTAGCACTGTATATTAAAGAAGGGATAGAATCTAACAAGGTAGAAAACCTAGGTGGACCGGAGTCCTTCACAGAAACCCTGTGGGTGACAATACAGGGCCTGAAAGGAAATGTGCTACTGGGGACGTGCTATCACCCGCTGGATCAAAATGCTGACAGTGACTGGGAGTTGCAGGAGGAAATCAGGGAGGCTTCAAAAAGAGGCAGGGCAGTAATAATGGGTGACTTCAATTACCCACACATAGTCTGGGTAAATTTACAGTCAGGTAATGTCAAAGAGGTCAAATTTCTAGATACGTTGAATGACTGTGCCCTAGAACAGTTGGTCTTGGAACCAACCAGAGAGAACCAACCATCTTGGAACCATCTTGGAACCAACCATCTTGGAACCAACCAGAGAGAAGGTGACCTAGGATTTAATTCTGAGTGGCACCCAGGACCTGGTGCGTGATGTCAGTGTCATTGACCCTTTAGGGAGCAGTAACCATAGGGTGATCAAATTCAGCATACATGTGGGGAAAGAATCACCAAAGAAGTTTAACGCAGACACTTTGAATTTCAGAAGAGGAAACTTCTCCAAATGAGGAGTATGGTGAAAAGAAAGCTGAAAGGAAAAATCAGGAGAGTCACTTTGCTCCAGAATGCATGGAGATTACTCAAAACCACAACACTAGAAGCCCAGTTAGATTGTATACCCAAAAGGAGGAAAGGTACCACTAAGTCCAGGAGGATGCCAGCATGGATAATAGGTAATGTCAAGGAACCATAAAAGGGAAGAAGACTTCCTTCTGAAATTGGAAGGACTGCCCAAATGAAGAGAACAGAAAGGAACACAAACTCTGGCAAAAGAAATGCAAGGTGACAATAAGGGAGGCAAAAAGACAGTCTGAGGGACATTTAGCCAAGGGGAATCAAGGGGAATAACAAAAACTTCTTTAAATCCATCAGATGCAGGAAACCTGCCAGGGAGGCGGTTGGACCTTTGGATAATGAGGGAGTGAAAGGGATTATTAAGGAGGATAGGGGGATTGCATAGAAGCTAAATGAGTTCTTTGCGTCTGTCTTCACGACAGAGGCTACTGGGCATACCTGTTCCTGAAACAGGCTTTTTAGGGATTGAGGCTAAAGAACTGAGTCAGATAGGAGTTACAAGAGATGATGTTCTAAACTGTCCAGAAAAACTGAAAACTAGCAAATCGCCAGGGCCGGATGGCATCCATCCTAGAGTCCTCAAAGAACTCAAATGTGAAATTGCCAGCCTCCTTGCTAAAATATATAACTTATCCCTGCAATCAGGCTCTGTACCGGAGGACTGGAAAGTAGCAAATTATTATTATTTTATTATTTATTTACACAGTCAGACAGGTGATATTGACTGGATTGTTTTATCCAGACATTGAGTCCTTCCCAAGGACCTGGGATGGCTGAATTTTATTGTCAATGATGTTGCTGTTATACAGGTGAAACTCGGAAAATTAGAATATCGTGCAAAAGTCCATTAATTTCAGTAATGCAAATTAAAAGGTGAAACTGATATAGGAGACAGACGCATTACATGCAAAGCGAGATAAGTCAAGCCATAATTTGTTATAATTGTGATGATCATGGCGTACAGCTCATGAAAACCCCAAATCCACAATCCCAGAAAATTAGAATATTACATGGAACCAAGAAGACAAGGATTGTAGAATAGAACAATATCGGACCTCCGAAAAGTATAAGCATGCATATGTATTCAGTACTTGGTTTGGGCCCCTTTTGCAGCAATTACTGCCTCAATGCGGCGTGGCATGGATGCTATCAGCCTGTGGCACTGCTGAGGTGTTATGGAAGACCAGGATGCTTCAATAGCGGCCTTCAGCTCTTCTGCATTGTTTGGTCTCATGTCTCTCATCCTTCTCTTGGCAATGCCCCATAGATTCTCTATGGGGTCAGGTCAGGCGAGTTTGCTGGCCAATCAAGCACAGTACACTGTATACTTTTCAGAGGTCCGGTATTGTTCTATTCTACAATCCTTGTCTTCTTGGTTCCATGTAATATTCTAATTTTCTGGGATTGTGGATTTGGGGTTTTCATGAGCTGTACGCCATGATCATCACAATTATAACAAATTAAGGCTTGACTTATCTCGCCTTGCATGTAATGCGTCTGTCATATATATCAGTTTCACCTTTTAATTTGCATTACTGAAATTAATGGACTTTTGCATGATATTCTAATTTTCTGAGTTTCACCTGTAGATATCGTCGCAGAATATAGGCTGTTACCAGTAAAGCTGCTTTTTGTAATTGGCTGATGGTGATTTCTGTAGCCGCTATGGTGTTGAAGTGCTCTTCAAGGTCTTTTGGAACTGCACCCAGGGCACCAATTACCTCTAGGATTATTTTGGTCTTTTTCTGCCACAGCATTTCAATTTCAATTTGTAGATCTTTGTATTTGGTGATTTTTTCTATTTCTTTTTCTTCTATTCTGCTATCCCCTGGTATTGCTATGTCGATTATTTCAACTTGTTTTTCTTTCTTCTCAACTACAGTTATATCTGGTGTATTGTGTGGCAGATGTTTGTCTGTTTGTAGTCGGAAGTCCCATAATATTTTTACATCTTCATTTTCTTCAACTTTTTCAATTTTATGGTCCCACCAATCTTTGGCTACAGGTAGCTTGTATTTTTTGAAGATGTTCCAGTGTATCATCCCTGCTAGCTTGTCATGCCTTTGTTTGTAGTCAGTCTGTGTGATCTTTTTACAACAGCTGATTAGGTGGTCCACTGTTTCATCTGCTTCTTTACAAAGGCGGCATTTGCTGTTTGTTGTTGATTTTTCAACTTTTGCTCTTATTGCATTTGTTCTTAGTGCCTGTTCTTGTGCAACCAGTATTAAACCCTCTGTTTCTTTCTTCAAGTTGCCATTCTTAAGCCATTGCCAGGTCTTGCTGATGTCTGATTTTCCAGTTATATTGTGCAAATATTGACCATGCAGTGGCTTATTTTTCCATTTTTCTGCTCAGTTCTTGATTTGTTCTTTCTTGTAGGCCTGCTTTGTTTCATTGATGTTGAATAGTTTCTCGTTATTGACCATTTGAAGTGCATCTTCTACACTGTCCTTGATCTATTCTTCAAGGCCTCTTTTCGCTTCCTCTACTGTTTGACGGACTTGTAGCATTCCTCTTCCACCTGAGCTGCGTGGGAGGTATAGCCTATCTGCATCACTGAGGGGGTGCACAGCATGAGTGATGGGCCTGATTTTCCTGGTCTTACGATCTAGTGTCTCTAGCTCTGCCTGTGTCCAGTCTATTCGTCCTGCAGTGTATCTGATAACAGGTATAGCCCAGGTGTTTATGGCTTGTATGGTGTTCCCGCCATTGAGTTTGGACTTGAGGATTTTTCTAACTCTCCTGATGTATTCACTTCCCATTTTTCTTTTCACTTCAGTGTGTGCAATGTTATCAGCCTGGAGAATGCCCAAGTATTTGTAATGTTCTTTCTCTTCCAGGTTCTTGATCTTGCTTCCATTGGGCAGTTCGATTCCTTCTGTTTTTGTTATTTTCCCTCTGTTCATTAGTAATACAGCACACTTGTCTAGTCCAAACTCCATTGCTATATCGCTACTGAATATACAGACAGTGTTTAGCAGTGATTCGATTTCTGACTGGGACTTTCCATACAACTTCAGATTGTCCATGTACAGCAGATGGTTGATTTGACTTGATGTTTTAGATGTTTGGTATCTGAGGCCTTATTTGTTTAGTATTTGTGATAGTGGGATCATGGCGATTACAAACAACAGAGGGGATAGTGAGTCCCCTTGGAAAATGCCTCTTCTAATGCTAACCTGTCCAAGTGCCTCGCCATTGATTGTTAACTGTGTAAAAAAGCTCATTGCTTTTTTAATAAATATCTGAATGTTTTTGCTGACACCATTTGTTTCTAAACATTTTAGTATCCATGTGTGAGGCAATGAATCGAAGGCTTTCTTGTAGTCAAACCATGCAACACTTAGATTTGTTTTTCTTCTCTTGCAATTTTCTAAAATCGTTTTGTCAATCAGCAGCTGGTCTTTTGTGCCTCTGGTATTCGGGCAATTTGCTTTCTGTTCAACTGGAAGCTGTTTGTTAGTTAATAAGTGTTGCATCACTTCATCTGCTATTATTCCAGTTAATAATTTGAACATGGTTGGCAGGCAGGTTATTGGTCTATAATTACTTGGAACTGTACCTTTTGCTGGGTCATTCATGATGAGATGAGTTTTCCCAGTTGTTAGCCATTGTTCAATATCACCTCCTTGCAAAATGTGATTGAAATGTTTTGATAGTTGTTTATGGAGGCTTGTTAGGTGTTTAAGCCAAAATCTTATTATTCTTATTCTTATTATTATTATTATTAACACAGTCAGACAGGTGTTATTGACTGGTTTGTTTTATCCAGACATCATCATCATCATCATCATCATCATCATCATCATCATCATCATTTTATTTATTCAATTTCTGTACCGCCCTTCCAAAAGTGGCTCAGGGCAGTTTACACAGAGAAATAATTAATAAATAAGATGGATCCCTGTCCCCAAAGGGCTCACAATCTAAAAAGAAACATAAGATAGACACTTGCAACAGTCACTGGAGGAGTACCTCCAGTGAATGTTGCTAGTGTCTATCTTATGTTTCTTTTTAGATTGTGCTGGGGGTGGATAGGGGCAGTTACTCTCCCCCTGCTCAATAAGAGAAGCACCACGTTAAAAGGTGCCTCTTTGCCATGTTAGCAGGGGTTAACACTGATGTAACACCGATTTTCAAAAAGGGATCCTGGGGTGATCCAGGAAATTACAGGCCGAATAGCTTAATGTCCATTCCAGGCAAATTCCAGCATCCTCAATGATAAAATTGTAAAGCACATAGAAGAACAGGCCCTGCTGGGAGACAACCAGCATGGCTTCTGCAAAGGTAAATCTTGCCTCACAAAACTTTTGGAGTTCTTTGGGAGTGTCATCAAGTGTGTGGATAAGGGTGATCCAGTTAACACAGTATACCTGGACTTCCAAAAGCTTCCGACAAAGTTCCTCATCAAAGACTCTTGAGAAAACTTAGCAGTTATGGGATAAGGGGGTAAGTACATATGTGGATTGCTAACTGGTTGAAAGACAGGAAACAGAGGGTAGGTATAAATAGTGAGTTTTCACAGTGCAGGGAAGTAAGAAGTGCGATCCCCCAGGGATCTGTACTGGGACCGGTGCTTTTTAATTTATTCATAAATATTCTAGAAATAGGGGTAAGCAGCGAGGTGGCCAGATTAGCAGATGATACCAAACTCTTTCGGGTAGTGAAATCCAAAACAGATTGTGAGGAGCTCCAAAAGGATCTCTCCAAACTGGGGGAGTGGGTGACAAAATGGCACATGCACTTCACTGTTGGCAAGTGTAAAGTGATGCACATTGGGACAAAAAACTCCAACTTTAAGTATACGTTGATGGGATCTGAGCTGTCAGAGACTGATCAAGAGAGGGATCTTGGGGTCGTGGTGGACAGCTCGTTGAAAGTGTCGGCTCAATGTGTGGCGGCTGTGAAAAAGGCCAATTTCACACTAGGGATTATTAGGAAGGGGGTTGAAAATAAAACTGCTAATATTATAATGCCCTTATACAAAACTATGGTGCGGGCACACCTGGAGTACTGTGTACAATTCTGGCCACCACATCTAAAAAAGGACATTGTAGAACTGGAAAAGGTGCAGCAGCGGGCAACCAAGATGATCAGGGGCCTAGAGCACCTTTCTTATGAGGCAAGACTACAACACCTGGGGCTATTTATTTTCGGAAAAAGACAACTGCGGGATGACATGATAGAGGTCTATAAAATCATGCATGGAGTGGGAAAAGTGGATAGAAAGAAATTCTTCTCCCTCTCACATAGCACTAGAACCGGGGTCATCCCATGAAATTGATTGCCGGGAAATTTAGGAACTGTAAACTGAAGTATTTTTTCATACAACGCATAATCAACATTATTATTATAACGTTGATTATGCGTTATAATCAACGTTATAATGTGGAATTCTCTGCCACAAGATGTGGTGACAGCTGACGGCCTGTTTGGCTTTAAGAGGGGTTTGGATAACTTCATGGTGGAGAGGTCTATCAACGGCTTCTAGTTGGAGGGCCACCTCCAGCATCAAAGGCAGGATGCCTCTGAGTACCAGTTGCAGGGGAGTAACAGCAGGAGAGAGGCCTACTCCTGCTGTAGGCTTCCAGTTGCATCTGGTGGGCCACTGTGTGAAACAGGATGATAGGCCTTGGGCCCTATCCAGCAGGGCTGTTCTTATGTTCTTATGCCTGGATGCCTTCTATAAAACCAAACCAATTTGCCCCGTTTGGTTCGATTCTGTTTCAGTTTGGAACCAAACCAGGCATGTTTGGTTTTGGAACCCCCCAACATACCCCCAGCTCGGCTCAAATTGCAGCCGGTTCGGGGTACATATATATAGATTAGATATAATTTTCAGACTCACTGCTGGGTCCAGGTCGATGGCAGCCAACGGGGGGTGGGGAGTCTCTGCCATCTCCCCCTCCCCCCAGTTGCTTTCTCCCTCTCTGAAACGGGCAGGTTTGGCCTTTTCTGGGGACATTCCAGCCTTTCCTCTGCTAGAGGCAGCCATTTTGGAGGCTGCTGCACATGCCCAATGGGCCTCTATGTGGCTGGGTAGGCCTCCGCCACTGGAGAAAGGGCCAAACAGCCCCCAAATGGGCCAAACCAGCCCTTTTTAGAGTGGGAGAAGGCTGGCGGCAGGAGATGGCAGAGACACATACCCCCATGGCAGTTGCCGACCCAAACCCAGCAGTGAGCCTGAAATAAATAATTTTTTAAAAAAACCTTAGAGACCCTGAACCAGCTTAGAGCTGGTTTGGGGGTTTTAGCTTGAGGTCGAGCCATACCAGGCCCAGTCTGGCTCGAGGGTGAGCCCTTGAGCCAGCCCAGTTCAGTGGTGAACTGGATCAGCCTCTAGCTGGTTCGCACATCCCTAGTCTTCTACTCTCAGAAAAACATCTGTTCCAAGCCCTCTGTCAGGGCCTAGTGGAATCTGATGCAAGCCACTTCGTCAAAATAGGCCAGTGGTCAAGTTTCAGAGCAGGCAGATGATGTTCCAAATCGCAGATAATATGGGCTGATGGTTAGGTTCCAAGACAGACAGGCAGAAGGCAAGGCAAGAGGCCTGTTAGCACCTTCTTCTGTAGACTAGAGAGCAGACTGAAGAGCCAGGGCAGTCATTACAGTATATAGGCCCAACAGGGAGCCTATTTGCTCTCCAGGTCACCAGATTCTCTCTGGCCTGACTGGCTGTAGTTTGCCTGCCTACCACTGCCAGAGCACAGAGGGGTGGTGTCAAGGGTAGCCTTTCCATGAAGCCAGGTGAGGCAGTCACCTCAGGCAGGAGATTGTTAGGGCACCAGCAAGACAGCCAGATGCCTTCCTGGTCCCTGCTTTTAAAAAAAAGTGAAAGAAGGGGAGGAGAGTATGCAGAAGGTGTCCTTCCCCGCCAGCTGGCCGGCCCGGCAGCAGGCACTCTCCTTCTGTGCCAGCCAGCCGGCCCAGCGGCAGGCACTTTCCTTCCTGGCCAGCCCGGCTGTGGGCACTTTCCCTCCCTGCCGGCCGGCCTGCTGGCAGCTGCTTTCCCTCACCAGCTGGCCCAGCAGCGGCCACCATTTTCTCTCGCCATACCCATGGCTATCTGGCAGCTGCTCGCAAACTCTCATGGGAGCTGCCACGCATGGGATTAGCCGCAGGTATGTCTCCGAGAAATAAATATTTAGATAGATATATAGACAGATACTCTGGAAATACCCTAAGTGGGTTTAGCCATGGACCTTATCACATCTTCAAATAAGGATATCAGTTATAGCCATTCACTTTTTCCACTAGCACAATTTAATATCCTAGAATAATCAAACAGGCACCAGTACAATAGCTCAGCTGGTACAACAGACAAATGGAATTCATGAGCTTGGAAATGAAAGCAGAGAGCAGTCAGACTAGGACAGTTTATCAGCAACAAGTGACTGGGGTAGGATTTGGGTTAAATCTTTGGGTTGGGCAACATCTGGAATTGGTAAACAGTAATGTGCTGTCACAATTTCTCTTTCTCCCTTCACTAAGTAGAGCAGGGTTTTTAAATTGCAGCCCTCCAGGTGTTGTTGGACTACAACTCCCATCATCCCAGTCACAATGGCCAGTAGTCAGGGATGATAGGAGTTGCAGACCACCATCTGCAGAAAGGCCAGAGTTTGAAATCAGGGAAAAGGAGGGAAGGAAAACCCAAAGGTGCAGAATAAATAGATGAAGTATTAACTATATTCTGTAAGGCCTGACCCATTTTGCGAGTGTGTGCTCTTCTTCAGATGCATCATTTATGAATAATCATACCAAAGTATGAATAATCATGACTAAAACTGACATAATTATAAAAACCACAAAAGCTCCATATACAAAGCATTGAATAATCTGTACATGGTCCTATTGCTTGTCTAAAAAATGTTGACAAAATATTGTTTTATAAAAACAAACTGTTACTAAATGGCAAACCATATGTTACAAACTCTAAAATATATTTCCAACTTAAATTGGTAATATACAACACTAACACAATAAACTATGTTAAAAATGGATGAAGGACTGGATTATGTCTTTCTTTTAAAACAATGAAATACACCCAATACTCTTCTAAAGAGTTAATTACTTAATTTTGTGTTGTTGTTGTTTTCAAAGCAGCACATTCACAATAGGTGCTTGCTCTTCAGGAGAGTCTTTATTTAGAAAGGTGATTTTGGAGGATAGACACAGAGATTCCTGATGGTGCAAGATACGATTACCAGTAAAGAGAATAAGCATGTATGTTAGTAAAAGATTTCTGATATTGGTAATTATTTTTAGTTTCCTTTCCCCATTCTTTTGATTCTAGAAAGGCTGGTGTGCCATTGGTTGTTTTTTTAAAAATAGTTTGTTGCATTAGTGTATACTGCTGATTTAAGCTGGAAATTATTTTAGAGTTTGCTATTTTCTAGTGTTTTATTTTTATAAGAAAAGTTTTTTGTAAATATTTTTTAGACAAGCAATAGGATCATGTACAGATTATTTAATGCTTTATACTTGGAGGTTTGTGGTTTTTATAATTATGTAAATTTAGTCGTGATTATTCATACATATGCTTTTACAGTTGCCTCTGAAGAACCTCATACTCTTAAAACATGTCCGGCCTTACAGAATAAAGTTAAGACTGTATCTACTTATTCAGCACCTTTTGGATTTTCCTTTCCTAAACACATGATACCTGCATTACTTTTTTTCCTGGTTTTCTGGTGCTGTGTCATTTCCCCCACCACTTTTTCCTTTCCAGAGTTTGAAATCCCTGAAGTGGAGGGAGGTTCAGGACAGGGCAGACTGCATAGAGTGAGATTCCTTTGGAGGAAAAAGAAACGAAAACTTAGGGTAAAAGACAGACATTTTAAGTCTATTAGAAGTGTTTTGAGCAGGGCATGTTCTCTGTTCTGAAAGCTAATTCTTCAGAATGCAATAAATATGTGTTTAAACCACTTCAAACACATTTGGAATGAAACTTCTATCTTCTTATGCATTCTTTGAAATAATTAGCTGATTTGTGAAGTTATTAAGAGATGCAACAGTGTCTATAGTTTCTAGCCATTACATTTTAATTTCTTCTTCTTCTTCTTCTTCTTCTTCTTCTTCTTCTTCTTCTTCTTCTTCTTCTTCTTCTTCTTCTTCTTCTTCTTGCATGCTGTATTCCTGAGTCATGTGGGGGCGGGGGAGTCTTGTCCTTTAACCTGAATTCCAATTTACATATTAGAGCAGGTTTATGATAACCAAAGCCACTGTCAGATGGATATAAGCTTTCCTGTCATTTTGACTGTCCAAAGCCGGGCAGTCTTTTGTAATAAATGGGTCCTGGTGTTTCTGTTTCAAGCAGTATAAAAGTTTCCACTGTGGTGTTGGAATGATGGCACTGAATGAGAATACAACCATCATCACAGTGACTCTGAGCAATTTCCAGTTCCCCCAAAGCCGATAAATCTCACCAGCTGCAGTTGTCTTGCAATTTCTTAGTCAGGCCAATGCCCATATTTGTAGAATACTGTGGTTTTTCTTTCTTAAACACATGATACCTGCATGTCTGTAAGTAACCCAACTGGTCAATAATGATGGTTGTGCCTAAACATATTCTAATTGAACATTCTCTTGAAATGATGGGTGATTGTGTTTACACCATTTCTTCTTGTTCATTTTTGCTTGCTGTGCACTCATGACAGTCATTCATGAAACAGATTTTGGATGCATTCTTTGAAGATATAGAATAGGGTCCTGCAAAAAAAAAAGTGGGGGGGAAAGGTTTCCAGTACCACAGAATAACATTGTTTTAGGGGTGTCCACAAAACTGGTTTGCCCAGTTCAGTTCAAATTTGAACCGGGATTGAACTGGGGTGGTGGTTCGGTTTTGGTTTTGCTCTAACCACCCCCCAGCTCGGTTCAAATTTGAACTGATTTGAACTGGTTCAAACTGGTTTTTGCCTCCAAAACTTGGTTGGATGGTAGGCACCCGTGGGTGCTAGCTACCACCCAAATCCCAAAGCAATCGGACACTCCTATGATTTTTAATGAATTTTTGAATTTTTATTAATCATTGCCCTTATTCCCTAAGTGGGTTACCTAGGGGCAAAAACCTGGGGTGGGCGGTAGGCACCCATGGGTTCCTACCACCCATGGGTTCCTACCACCCATGAGTTCCTACCACCCATGGGTTCCTACCACCCATAAATTTCCAAGGCAATTGGGTGCTCCTATGATTTTTAATGATTTTCTGAATTATTTTTTATTTTCCATAGGGAATAATGGGGATTTGAGGCAGTCCCACCCCACCACTTGGGGGGGGGATACCAGAGCACCCCAGAGTGGGTCTGGGGGCATGTCAGGGCCAGCCTCACCTCCCCCAAGCCACGCCTAAAGAGACAGGACTGATTGTTCTTAATTTATGAATTTTTAAAGATTATATTTTATAGGCCTTCATAGGAAGCAATGGCATGACCTTTCATCCAGTGACCCAGTTCCCGTCCATTGCTTCCTATGAACACCTATAAAATAATCTTTAAAAATTCATAAATTAAGAACAAACAATCCTATCGGACCGGTCCGAACTCAAACCGGTCTGCACATCCCTACTTAGTTTTGTACAAAAATTATTTCAGAAATTTCATAATAATTTAATAGAATTTTCCATATTAAAAGTTTTGCATAAATGTTAATTACAGGATCCAGTATAAAAAACCAAAGTTCTCATTTGAGCACTATTATACCCATAAACATGACAGCAGTAATAGTAGCATTTCCTCAAAATGGCTATACAGATAAACATTTGAATAGGAACATATTGGGGATTTGCAGTTAATGTAAATAAGTATGTTAATGGTAATGGAAGTAAAAAGGAATTACTGGCCTGATATAGCATTTGCCTGAAACAGCAAATGATCCTGGAAAATAGAATTTAGCATACGTTCATGCTGTATATTGTATGATCTCAAAGTACATCCATGATGCATAAGCTTTCAGTGAATCAAATTCAAGTAGAGGGCAAAAAGAGGAGCACATATTATTTCTGGATCCTCTGCATTTTCCTGGATTTTTGATTATGGCAAAATGAATGTGCACGAGACATTTATTTCTAATCAGATTTTTTTTCACTGCTAAATGCCACTCATTGTAGTTCACTTTAAACAATCTAATCTAAACATTCAAAGAGGATTTTGTATAAAATAATATCTCTCCTTCAGTCCTATGGAAGACAGCTTATGGTGTGTGTTTTTTAAAAGCACTTCTTCCCTGGCAACAACTCTTCCAATATCTCAAGTTATGATCATATTTGAAAAAGTAAATTCCCCCTCTAAGCATATATATAGTCTTCCTATCTGTCTCCACACATGTAGTCTTACTATTACTCTAAATGGAACCTAGCTCCATCCTGATAACTCTGTCTGGGATCACATACAAATGCTGATATTTGTGAATGTTTAAGCATATAGAATATGTCCATATGGAATTCCCAGTATCAAATTTAGCTTCAAATTGTCAAGCTATTTGTATACTGAAATTTTCAGTACAGAAGCTATGGATTGTGACAAAAGTGGTGGTAAACTGATTACTTTTAGATTTGATCCAAAATGCATTTTCATGGAAGAGAACGGCCTATGTTGATGACATAGAAACAATAATAATCAACATCTGGAGGGAGAACAAGGGCAGTCCTTAAAGAGGTGGGGCAAGGAAATAAAGCAACAAATTAATGTGGGGTGGTGAGTGCAAACATATTGTTTCTGCCACTGCTCTTCCCTCTTTCCCATCTACTCCCCCTCCCAGCTGCCTACTGCCATTGCCACTGCTGCAGCACACCCTGGAATGCGGGAGAAGAATGGAAAGACGAGCCTTGAAAGAAAACAAGAGGGATGAAAAGAGACTGCCAGTGAAAAGACTTTTCTCCTCAACCCCCACCATCTTTAAAACCCTGCAGAGGTTTCGGTTCTGATACAATCTCCTCTGGGCATGAGCTTCTGGATACAATGCAGGCAGAAAATAATCACTTCTTTGCTGCACGTACCACCTGAGCATAGATCTTCAAATGTGCTCTATGTTGTAATCTGTTGGATTAGAGTTGAGTCTTTCTCCGTTTGTGCTCCAGTCTATTTTGCCACTTCCACCCTGTAGTTCTTCAATATACCAAGGGGCCTATTTTGAAGCGGATGCTTTTGAGAAGACACATAGGAGAGATCTTGTCTACTGCCCTAGTGACAGTTTGCTGTTCCAGTTCTCCACCAGGACATCAACAAAATCACTGGCAGAGCCAACAATGAATCCTTCCAAGGCTTCTTGGAATCTTACTCATTCATTCATTCATTCATTCATTCATTCATTCAATTTCTATACCGCCCTTCCAAAAATGGCTCAGGGCAGTTTACACAAAGAAAGAACAAACAAATAAGATGGAACCCTGTCCCCGAAGGATTCACAATCTAAAAAGAAACACAAGACAGACACCAGCAACAGTCACTGGAGGTACTGTGCTGAGGGTGGACAGGGCTAGTTACTCTCCCCCTGCTAAATAAAGAAAATCACCATGTTAAAAGGTGCCTCTTTGCCAAGTTAGCACCTATACTTTTATATTAGTTTTAACCCAGTAACCTTCTTGCATGGACCAGCCTAATAGATCCCTCACCCCTTTAAAAATTTATTTTACTGATTTTTTCAGTAAGGAAGGGGCTAAACGAATCTGAAGGGGAAGAGAGTTCCAAAGAAGTGGGGCAGCAACCAAAAAGGCCCTTTCACAGGTCCTAGTGCCCAAAACCTCTCGGAAATCAGGGACCAACAAAAGGGTCTGAGATGATCTAACCATATGAGATGATCTAACCAGATGGGATGTAACTGGATGGGAGAGGCGGGTCTGTAGGTAGACAGGCGCCAAACCCCGCAAGGCTTTGAAGGTCAAAACCAGGAACTTAAATTGAACTGAGAAGAGAATAGGCAACCAGTGCAATGACTTCAGGAGAGGTGTCACCCTGTCATATTTTCTGGCACCCATGAGTAGGCAAGCCGCTGCATTCTGGACCTGTTGTAGCTTCCCAATCGTCCTCAAAGGTAACCCTAGATAGAGAGTGTTACAATAATCTAAGCAGGAGATAACAAGGGCATGGGTCACTGGCATTAATGCCTGCTGATAAAGCTAAGGGCGTAACTGGCAAATCAGATGAAGCTGGGCAAAAGCACTTCTGGCCACAGCCTCCACCAGCTGTTCAAACAGGAGGAACAAGTTCAAAAGATATCACAACAGTCCACACCCACAGAACACTACCCTGATCAGAGTAAAAGACCAGATCAAGGGTGTAACGAGCAAAATGCATTGGCCCTGAAACCACTTGGGATAGGTCCATAGTTGTCGTGGCCACTATGAACTCCTGAGCCACCCCAGACAAATATTGAAGTCCCCCACCACCATAAGCCTGGGGGACTCCAACACCAAGACCAAGACCAAGTCTGTCAGCTCAGTTAGAGACTCCATTGGGCAGCAGGGTGATCAGTACACCAACAGAAGTCCCTGTCTATTCCTGGTCCCCAAACTTAAGTACACACATTCAATATGGTCAGAAATTTCAACAGGAATCATTGTAAGGGAGATGTTATAGACCACAGCTGCTCCATCTCCCTGTGCACATCCTCTCACCTGCTCCTCAACCCAGTGCCCTGGAAGGAGAAGCTTGGACCACACTGGGCCACCAACCTCCCCAAACCAAGTCTCTCTGATATGTACCAGGTTGGTGTTCTTTCACCAAACTGGAAAGGGTGCTGATCCTAAACTTACTTACTTTGAAAATTTTAGGATCAGAACCCTTTCCTGTTTGTTGAAAGAGCCAAATACAACTCTTATTCAGAGATAAATTTATCTTGTTCTCTGACAACATTACATAGCACACGTAACATTTCTATCATATCTTTTATGAATGAATAAGAATGCATTAACCCAGCAACTATTCCAGGGCTCTAAAAAAAATGTAAGTAATTAGTTAGCACTTTTTCCTTCGCAACACATTGAGTAGAATAACTGCATAGCTGCCTCTTTCACAGGAAGTGTAATTAAGCTAGTTAATAAAGCAATTACCTGAACATGACGATGACTGTTCTTCACTAATCAGAAAATGAAAATAAGGGTAATCTTAAATTACAAAATACTTCCTCAGTGACTAACAACCATTTCAGTGATTGGAACATACACATAGGTATAATTATTGTGCCTGCTAATATGTACATTGTTGTTTAGCAAATTTAATTAAATCATTGTACACAAATTAATCCAGTTATCAAGTGTCTTGACTGAAAATGGGGACAAAAATGGCCTCTTGTTGTCATAGCTCTCACTAAATTCCACATGAAAGACAAAAGACAAAATGCTTCCAGAAACTGGGGGGAGTTTAAGCCTTCATTAAGTGTCACTTTGTCTTCTCTTTTGCTGTGTTCACTCGCCGAGGTATTTATCTGTGACCAAATACCATTTGTGAACTGGTTTAGTCCTAATCACATTTATCTATATTTATAATTCTCTAAGGTGTACCCGTGGCTAATCCCTTGGGTAGCAGCTCTCGTGAGAGTTCATGAGCAGAAGCACTGTGGTGATTGGGCAATGGGGATTCCATATGCAGATAGGGAGGAGGAGCCTGTGATGGTTAAGGTCAGTTCGAATCCAACTCTTACTGGACGAAAGATGTTCTTGATTGTAGAGGCAAGGAATCTATCTGTCTGTCTGTCTATCTATCTGTCTGTCTATCTATCTATCTATCTATCTATCTATCTATCTATCTATCTATCTATCTATAAAAGGATAGTGGGCAGGGGTCTGCGAAGAGAAGGTCCATGAGGGAGGAAAAAGCCCATTCAAGAGAAAGAGGCTGCCACTGTGTCTATTAGATGAGGAAACAAGATTAACAAGATCTGTTAACTCAGGAAGAGAGAGAGAGAGAGAGAAGCGAGGGGAAGAAATACAGAAGGGAAGAGCGAGTGAAGGAGAGAGAAAGAGAAAAAAAGAAGGGCGAGGGACAGGCTTGAGCCTGTCAGTGGCCTGAGGGGAACGAGCGGCCATGATGCTGCCTATTGGCAACAAGGAAGGGCCCAGTCTACCACTGCTGCTGTTTGAGGCTACCGAGGCCATTGGTGGAGAGAAGCAGGCAGGCAAGGGACAGGTCAAGCTGTCAGCAGCCTCTCAGCACCCTGAGGGGAATGAGCAGCCATGGTGATGGTGGCAGTGAGGAAGGGCCCAGTCAACCGCTGCTGCTCCTGTGGGGAGGAGCAGGAATGGTGCTCAGGTGAGGGTGGAAAGGTCTCTGGGGATAGGGGGCTGCAACTTGGCCAATAGGCGCCACAACACAGCAACCACAACCACAATATATAGCTATATGCTGGGTGAGGGGGGTGGAAGCAACGGGATGGAGGAGGAGGAGGAGGAGTGCGGCTCAGGTGAGGGTGGAGAGATCTCTGGGGTGAGAGGGGCTGTGGCAGGGGGTGAGGGGAGCAATCAAGTACTAGCGTGAGCAATCAGGTACTAGCGTGCAGATGCTCTGCGTGGCTTAAGCTAGTTATTAGAAATGTATTAGGCCTGTGCACCACTGGAAATATTTATTTTATTTATCATATTATCAAATATCAGATCAATGATAATCCAATAACAATATGCAAAAAAAGGAAAGGAAAAGAAAATGCCGACAAGACCTCCTTAACACTGTAGGTAGACATTGACACAATATTTTACCAATAATGCTTATCAGAAGCCAGCTTGGAGAGAAAGTCTCTAAGCTATTTTTAAGGACTGCCCCCCTGAAATGTGGGGGGGGGGCAAGGTAACCCTCCTAGGAAGCACCAACAGGCCCAGTGGGATTACCTTGCCCCCAGGCCGCATTGGGGCAGAGATTTTGAGGAAGTATATCCAAGCCATGTGTCTGGTTTTGTTTCGATACTACTGGTTTGGTTTTGATATTACTGTCAGAAGAATTCCCAATAGGACAGCAGTTTTCCAACTATTGTGCTCCCTGATATCATATCGTAAAATCCATCCAATAATGCTGATAGTGGGTATATTGGTCTGATATTCCTGCTAGACCAATATGATTGCACAGCCCTAAAATATAACTAGGATAGGGCTCGTATACTTTTCATAGGTGTAGAAGAGCAGATTTTGCTTAGACAGCTTTGCCTCTGAATGACAATGTGCATTTATATCTCTCAGGTCAGGGTACAGGACTCATCTCCTGCTCAAATGGTTTTCATCTCTTTTTAGCCAGTTCTGTGTCAGCCAGTTCTTACGTACAGCAGAAAATGGTGCCTGCTATATGGAAGAACTGGCTATATAGAAGTGTATAGCTATATGCATCTAGAAATGCCTCTAATTACCAGTTGTAGGGGAGCAAGAGCAGGAGAGAGGGCATGCCCTCACCTCTTGCCTATGGGATTCTCATGCACATCTGGTGGGCCACTGTGTGAGAGATCCATCTGCAGTTACCACCGGCTCATCTGGTGGCTATTCAGGATGGGCCTTCTCTGTTGTCACCCTCAGGCTTTGGCATGAGCTACCTGCCGAAATAAGAGCCTGACCATCTCCGACAACCTTTTAAAAGATCTTCAAGACACATTTTTCATCCAAGCTTTTATCCAGGTTGGTAGAATTGTGGCTGGTTTTTAAAACGTTTTAATTCCTGTTTTAATTTGTGCTATGTTTGTTTAAATTGCCCAGAGGCACGAGTTTGGGGCGGCATACAAAGATATTCAATAAGATAAATAATGAATTCAATAATACTGCTAGGATTTTACTGGTCTATGACCGAAATAAATTACTTTACTTACTGCTAAGCACTGCTCATGCTCCAGAAGCACTCCGTAACAGCAGAAACGCGTTGCTGGCCCTCAGTGATCTGTTTCTGCTCTTAAAGCGCTTCCAGAGCACATGCAGTGCTTCAAAGTATTAGCCCTTTTGTGCAACAGCAGCGCAAGTGCTGAAGGACTATCTATTCCAGATTGACCTCACCAGGCGGTAGAAAATGCATCTTTTACATCCAAGTGCCCACTAAAGTAAATGGAACTCCATTATCCAAGCTGTAAGTTGGTTTGCAGTTACAATGTTTATTGCTTGTGGTAGGATTTATGTGCCTGTTTAACTTTCTCCTTGCCTGTTGGGTGTTTGCTTTACTATGTAATAAAAGTTCAAATTGTTCTTTTCTGGGTTCCCAGATGTCTTTCCACATAGGGTGCCATGTAATTTTTTGTTGTTGTCACCATTATTATTGAAATTACCCACTACTTGAGATCAAGCTTGAGCGAGGCATCTGAAATGAAAAAAGAATCTCACTGGGAGTCTTAAGTCATGCTAAGCTTCCCTCTGTGTTCTCTATCTGCTCCTGTCTAAATGTAATAATCTAGAGTTTGCATCACTCCTTCTCTTCCACTTTGCTGGTGGTTTACTTACAAAGATCAGAGGCAGAGCACAGCTAATAATGTGGAAAACGATGGTGGAGAAAGTGTTGACAGATAGTAATAAACTATGCATTGTAACATTTTACATTGTAAACAAATGTCACCATCCATGTAGCTTGCTATAGCTTCAAAATAAATCTTACAATGTTTCTTCAGATTGTTTTTCACGTCTGAGTAGCCAGCTTGTGAAGTATGGTGGATGTAATGGCAGTCAGTAATCCCAATTCTCATCTGAATTAGACTAAATAAGGTTACTGTTGTTTCTGCTGACAAGGTGCTGTACAAACATTTTTTTTTCAAACGACAGCCCCTGCCAGGTTTAGAGTCTAATTAAAGCAATATGTTTTTTAGTAAAATGAATGCAAGAACACCTTCTGATTACTGATATGATCTGATTAAGACAATAACTTTAAATGCCTTAGGAGGAAGGCTGTAGTCCTGGGATTTTATTCACAAGAATTTTCTCACAAGTAAGCAACACTATTTTTATATTTGTTCCTTTAGAACTGCAAGCTTAACTGAAATTAAATAAATAAAATAGAAAAAAATGAAACTAATGTCCATAATCAAAAAGCAGTGCTAGATATGGGTCGTGTTTGTATATATGTGTATGTGTTAAATTGGGTGAGGGAACTCCAATGCCTATTTTTCTTTGTAAATTTGGAACCTCCATAATTTAAAGACTTACATTGGGAATACTCAAAGGATTGCACAATAATAACCAGGGTGCTCATAGAATAGGAACATAGGAAGCTGTCATACCATGAGTCAGACCATTGGTCCATCTAGCTCAGTATTGTCTACACAACCTGTCACCGGCTTGCAGGCAGGAATCTCTATCAGCTTAGAGATGCCAGGGAGGGAACGTTGAACCTTCTGCATGCAAGCATGCAGGTGCTTTCCCCTCACATGTAGTCTCCCATTAAAATGCAAATCAGGGAAGACCTTGCTTAGCAAAGGGGACAATTCATGTTTGTCTACCACAAGACCAGCAGGAGGAGCAAAGCTATAATACGTCAGATGGGTTCAAAGAACCTGAGGTACCCTGTGTCTAGGAGCCACTGAGTGTCTCGGAGGAGCTGCTGAACTCCCCCCGCCCCAGCTGGCCAGGGCTCCCACTGCTACCACTGTTGGCAACCACCTACTGCCAACACCAGCTGCTTCCTTCGGCCACTTGCCCAGCCACAGTGAGTGGGAAAGGCTGCCCATGTTCACTATGTGAACACAGGCCCACTCTCAGCTCTTGGCGCCCTTGGCCCATAGGTTGTTCCCTTCCCCTAATAGAGACTGAGGTTTCCCCCAAAATATTATACGGGACTGATTCCTGCAGGATCAGTCTGTATGTGTGGAGCCAATTTCACAGCTCTTTGGATCAGAGTCTTCCATCACAAACCTGTTATAAGGTTCAATAATTACATTTTACAGTCAATAAACTATTGCAGAACAGAAGTAATAAAGAATACCATTTAAGAAAGTGTGATAGTCGATACATGACTGGGAGGTCTTGGAAGGATTCTCAACTAGTGATGCCAATAAAAGAACCAACCTATTGTCATCCCAATCTCCTTGTGTATTTATTGCATTTATACCCTGCCTTTCCTCCAAGGAACTCAGGATAACATATATTGTTGTCCCAAAAATAACTCTGTGAGGTAAGTTAGGCTGAGAGGTAATGACTGGCCCTGTCATTCAGGGATCTTCATGACTGAAGGGGGATTGAAGCTAGCTCTTCTCTCTCTAACCATCACACCATACTGGCTTTCACATGTTTTGACTCATATAATAAAATGTGTGGAGAGAGGTAAGCTGGCTTGCTTTTCTCCCAATGTCCAGCCTTCTCAAATACATTTTAATCTCTAGAAAGGCAGCGTCTGTAGAAAATTACCAGCCTAACCTTATGCAAAATTAGGGGTGCCTAGATCAATATTCTCCAAGTTCTGCATAGAATTAAGATGCAACTAGAGTTTCTAAAACTGAGCAAACATATCTGGTATTGTGAAGACATTTGCCTTCACTATATGTGGATGAACTTTTTATTTTACTTCCATATTCAAACTTCCCTCAAAGCTTTGATTTTATTAGCAGGTATTAGGAATGTGTGATTCGACTCAAGGTTGAGCCAGTTCGCCATCAGACCAGGCTGGCTTGCCCTCGAGACGGACTGGGCCCAGTTCAACATAACCGTGACCCGGACTGGGCCCGGTTTGGCTTGACTGTGAGCCAAAGCCTCTGGGCCAGCTCGGAGCAAATTTGGGGGTTCTAAAGGCTTAAAAAAAAATATTAGGACTCACTGCTAGGTCCAGGGATGCTGCTGGGTCCAGGGATGTCTCTGCTATCTCCCCTCCCTCCGCTGCCTTTCCCCTGCTCTTCAAAGGGCCAGTTCAGCCCATTTTTGGATGGTCCCAGCCCTTCCTCCAGGGATGGTGGAAATGGCCAGGGTGAATGGGCAGTGGCCTCCAAAATTGCCGCTGCCACCAGAGGAAGGGCCGAACAGCCCAAAATGGCCCTTTGAAGAGTGGAGGAAGGCCAGTGTGTGGGGGTGTGTGTGGCAGAGACCACCCCCCACTTTTGCAGAAGGACCCCAGGACCTGACAATGAGTCCTAAAAAATACCAAAACTTTAGAACCTCCGTACCAGCTTGAATTCAAGCCAAGCCAAGGATCTGTTTAGGGGCAGAAAACCGAACATGCCCGATTCAGTTTGAGTCCAGTTCACACTCAGACTGAACCAGGCAAACAGGTTTTGTGCACAGCCCTAGCAGGGACCCACTTTTCAATCTCCCTTCCACTCCTTTTTCACATGGAATTTCAATCATTTCCAGGCATTAGAAGGATTACCACCCAAGGAATTATTACAGTGCATTAAATTGTTCCAATGTAACTAGCTCCATAATCTTAGAGGTAGTTCACATTTTTTTCAAACAGACAAATATATGTTCAGATAAGAAATGCAAACGTTCCCTAATCCTAGCAGCCAGCTAGAATAATTGAACTCTACAAGAAGAGTTCAACAAGAAATATAAAAAACACAGATAATTTTCCAAAAATGGCATAATATTTTGATGTGCTTATGCTTTGCTTTATTTCATCTTAAATACTGAAGAGAGCTTCCTCTTGTATTTAACTTGGGGTTGCCACCTTTGGTTCCCGACATTCTTGGATATTTGCCATGATCCATCTATGAAGGTCCACAGGCAAAAGCAGGCTTCTGCATATGTATTTCTCAGTGAACATAAGAGCCTTGCTGGGTCAAGCAAAATTTTATCTAGTGCAACACCCTGTTTCCCACAGTGGGCCTCTGAGAAGCCCACCAGCAGGGGATGAAGGCCTTCCCCTCTCCTGCTGTTGCTCCACCGAGGCTGCTATTCAGGTATATTGCCTCTGAACCTAGAATTAACAGATAAAGGCTCTACACACAATCCGTGTGTAGAGCCTAACTGGGCTCTGTGGGGAGAGTGGGCTTAGCCTGCTCTCCCTGCATATGCGCAGGGAGCTTGCCCTGGGTGACCGGATTGGCCGCCCACACAATTACTGGCTCCGTCATGGAGCTGGTAACGGCGGCGGGGATTGGGGGCCTCCTGGGAGTCTTAAGTCCGTGCATTCTGGGGAGACAGCTGAGGCCAGGAAGCTTGCTATAGCCTCCCATTTGGGGGTCTCCTCGTGAGTCACTTACTCCGCTAACCTCATTTAATGGGGAGGTACTTAGTGAGGTTTGCTGCTGGGAGCCACGCGGCTCCCATTGCAGCACATCACCTCAGGAAAGCGGGCTGGGCTCCCTTAGCCCACTTTCCTGCTGTCATGAGAAGAGCCTCTTTGTCATCAAGACTAGTGGCCATTGATCGACTCCATGTTAAAGCATTTTTGCTAGTGGTCATTGTCACTTCTGGTGGCAGTGAATCCCATAGATTAATTATGCATACATGGAAAAATTATTTCCTTTTGCCCATCTTAAATCTCCTGTTCATCATTTTTATTAGATGTTCCTGGTTCTAGTGTTATGTGCGTGAAAGAGAAAAATTCTTCTTTATCCCCTTCTCCACACCATGCATAACTTTTTAAGCTTCAGTTGTGCCTCCCACTTAGCCTCCTTTTTTCCAAACTAAAAAGTTCTAAACAGTAATAAATGCTTTCCTCAGGGGTGGAGCCACCATCGTGCAAACGGGTTCAAAGAACCCAAGCTGCCAATGGAAAGGGCCACTGAATTCCATAGGGGGGCGTGGCTCAGGCTCCGGAGAGCCCCGAGTGAGCTCTCCCCTGTCCTTTTCAGGCAGCATTTGCTGCCTGACAGCCTTTTATTTCCTTTTCTCTTCCTCCAGCGAGCACTGCCTGAAATGACAGGAGAGAGCTCACTCAGGGTCTCCGGAGCTCGAGGACATGCCCCCTTTCCATGTGACATCACATGCAAAGAGGTTGTGACCTCGAGCTCCAAAGAACCCGAGTGAGCTCTCCCCTGTCATTTCAAGCAGTGCTTGCTGCCTGAAAGCATCTGCTTCACTTTCTCTCCCTTGCTGGGGGGAGAGAAAGAGAAATAAAAGTCTGTCAGGCAGCAAATGCTGCCTGAAAAGGGCAGGGGAGAGCTTGGGGCTCTCCAGAGTCCAAGCATGGGTGGGAGGAGTTCTCTTGGGGCTCTTCTGTAGCCCGAACCACTCCCCATGTGCATGATGTCACACTCACGAGACATCACTAGAGGGGCCGCTGGGCAGGGCCAGACCCAGGCCGCTATTCCGCTGGCTCCACACTTGGCTTTCCTCATAGGGAAGGTGCTCAAGGCCCCTGATCTTTTTGGTTGTTCTCTTCTGCACTTTTTCCAGCTGTATGATATCTGGTTTGAAATGCAGCAACCAGAACTGTGCATTGTATTCCAAATGTGGCCGCACCATATATTTGAATAAGGACATTACAATATTAGCAAGTTTTATTTTCGATCCTTTTGCTAATGATCCCTAGCATGGAGTTCAGTAGATTTAAATCAGATGCTTATTGGAATGTCTATTGGAATGGGCATCCAAGTGTGGATGCCTTCTATTCATGTTTAATTGCTTTCAGTAATTCTATCCATGTTTAATAGCTTTCAATAAAATTTTTAGTGTAAAAGAAATGGAGGCATGATTTATATTCCTTTCCTGATGCCCCTGCATAGTGGGAAAGAATACAGAGGAAGCCAGGAATGAAATTGTGACTGAGGATAGAGAGAGAACATGGGAAAGAAAGAGACTGGCCAGTGCAGTAAATTTTTTTATCCTCCTCTGTCTATATGTTGCTCAGTAGCAGAAAGCTGGACACCCACAAAAACAAAAGTATAGAAATGTTAACCTTTATACATTTTTATTTTTAACAGGAGCAAAAGCAAAGTTTGAGGCTAATTCTAAACCTAAGTTTCCTTAACTATCCGCTGACTGCTTCCAAAGCCCACTATATGAACAAATAAAGAGGAAACGCTGAGTTATGCCCCATTCTTAAACGAATGAATCATTTTAGCACAGCCAGAAGGCTCTTGTCCAGATGATGTGTGTTAATGTCCAGTTTTGTCTGCCATCTCGGTGTCTTCAAAAGAAAGCCTGAAACATTGAAGCAATCCATTTAAAGAAAAATAAAAGTTTTTGGAGCTGTAACATCTGCTCCATTTAGTGGAGAGTTTTGACCAATCCATCACCAAGAAGATATATTGTGGTCTTTGTCTTCTCTCTGCACAATTCTTATTATTTTTTCTTGGACAGATTGTTAGTTCTATTAATATATCAGAAGTTCACATGGAGTAGACTGTGGCTGTGCCTGTTTGGAAATATGCTTATTACACAGTTTTCCTCTTCAGGAAAAAAACAATCCCGTTTGTTATTATGTTAACATATATGATGTAGAAATTGCATGACTCATTCAAATTACAATATCCAAGCGATTGGGGTGGCTCTCCCATGAGGCCAAATGGGGCAATGTCAGCCCATCTACCTGTTGCAGAACCCTGCCACTGCCCCCCATCTCTCCATTGCCATCACTAGGGGTGTGCACAGAACCGGTTTTGGTGGTTCAGTTCAAATTTGAACCAAACTGTTGGTCCACAAACTGGTTCGGTTGAACTGGCCAGTGGTCTGGTCCATTCGGTCAAACTGGGTTGAACTGTTTTGGACCGGTTTGACCCAGTTCGAGGGGTTATGCTTGTAAAGGGGAATCTGCTGAGGATTCCTCTTTACAAGCAAAGGGGAATCCTGCCTTTAAAAGGGTTCTGAGGGTGGCTGGGGGTGAGGGTGGTGATGACTGGTGATGACTGATGACTGATGCCACCGCCAGTAAGGGTATCTAACTGGCAGCGGCAGCAGCAGTGAGGGATCAGAATCTCCTTTAAACCCTGCCAGCATTCCCCGTACTCCCCAGCAGTGCTGCCTGTGCAGCGGGGTGACAGCCCGGTTCCAGCCATTTGTGTGACTTGACCTCCGTGCATGCATGAAATGCAAAGAAAATAGAAGTCCCCAAAATAGCTGAAGAGCATCTGGCTTCAGAATGGAAATCAAAAGTAGAATTTCAAATAAGTGCATAGTTCAGATCCACCCCATTACCTTCTGCTTCTATTTTCCTGAATAAATGTTGTACTGTATGCACGCACAGAGAGCCATTATTCATCTCCAATCAATGAACATGTCTGGCTATGGATAAAATACTCCACAAATAGTCTATCTGATAAAAGCAGAAACTGTGGGTTAATGATAGGCAAAACTGATTTGTTTTAAGCAGCTTCGGAAACAAACATGCAGGCATGCTTTCAAAGGAAATCTAATACATTTTCATAAGAAACAATCTATATTAACTCTTAGAGTGTAATCAGTACCTCTTTTAACATAACATTTGCTTCCAAGGGGTTGTTTTTGGAAGGATTCCCTTGGAGAAATATGAATCGGAATAAATTCAATCAAAGTTGAAAATACAGGTGGGTTTTTAATGGAATATCCATGTGAGAGAAGCCTCCTGGCTTTTGCTCATAGAGTATCTCCCCAAAATCCAGATTGGGCTGTAGTTCTGATGATATCAGAACTTATTTTTCATGTGGCTAGTTTTGGCTGTAGGAATAATTCCAAAAGCAGATATTAGAGAGGACCTAATAGAAATGCCTCTTGGAAGTTTGAAATTACAGTGAATCCACACTGTGCACCTATGTTTTCTCCACTTCGTTTTGAAATTACACCACTGCTTGACAATGGCGATATTGCTTTTCATTCTTTCCAGTATTGCGCCAAATAAATTCAATATGTTTGTGTAAAATGCATTCATGAATGCATCACACATTGCCATTGTCAAGTGCCATTTACAGGACTGACAGACTTCTCTATCTCCAAAGCATTATATTGGAATTGTAGTCATGTCTGACAGTTTCCCTTTAACTGTTTGTCATGAGTTCCACCTTCAAACTTTATCTAGCCACATAGGTTAAACTCCTAATGACAGCTAGTCTGGCAGCAATATAGGAATATACATACCCTCTTCCTGACCCTGTCTGAAGCATTATATGCATGTTTTGTTCCTTTTGTTTTTGCTTTTAATGTTGCATAGTCAGAAACCATTTATGGCTTCTTTCTAGAAAGTAGCTTGTGTAGTTAACATGTTTTGTCAATTTATTGATCCTATTTTTATCCACAGACCAACTGTAATCATAAGGCCACAGTATTGTGAAGACATTTTTTGTAGTATGATTGTGAATAATCATCTATAAATTAACATTCAGAGGGCTGTAACAGAAGGAACACCAGTGGTCCTTTACATAGTACCTCTCATTCTGTCCTCTGTATTTACATATGTACTATATGTGTATCATAACTGCCTGTCATAGTATACAGATGTGGGGACCTGCTCTCATATCTCCCTCACAGACTTCTATATACAGCTCAAGATTACTCATTTATTTAGGCTTTTGGGAGCTGAGAGGAAAGGATTTTTTCGCTGCTGCTACTGGATCTGCTGTTTTATTTGCCCCATCCTTATAGTTGATGTACTGTATAATGGTATTTTAATTTGCTGTAAGACACCCTGAGGTCATAGATGAAAGGTGGCCTAAAAATGCAATAAATAAGAAGTTGAGGAATTGCAGGGTGTTCTGCAGGAGTAGTGAACCCCCTACCCTTGTCCCAAAACTCAATTCAAACCCCTTGCTTCTGTTACCAGCTGAGCTTATTCTGCCCACTCCCAGAAGCCTCCTTAGTTGCAACTGCATCTCCAGACTTGGAGATTGCACTTTTGCTATGCTCAGGAGCTGCACTGCAATGTGAGCTCCTAGTCTATGTTATACATGGGGAAAAGTCACTTAGCTGGCAGTGGACTGGTCGCCATGACAGCAGAAAGCAATGCAGAGGCACTGAGACAGACAAGGTTAAAATCTTGGTGGCTGAATGGGACCTAGTGTCCTTGACATGCTGCCAGCCTCCTTGGGTCCCCTTGCCTCCTTGGGTTCCATGGAATGATTGGCCAAAGAACTTTGACGAGGCCTAGAGCCACATCCTCAGAGCCCTCAGTATGTATTACCAGCCTCCCCAAAGTCCCCTTATCTTCTGGCTGAGGAACTGCTTATGAGAACTTTTGATAAGTTGTTTGTGGGTACCCACCTACATCACTCATTTATATATTCCAGTATTGTCGCCCCAGTGTAACCAAGAAATGGAGCCGAGGATAGGGCTGTGAAGAGAGGAACAGCTTCAATTCTTATTGATTCCATGGGATGAAGTAAACTGGCTCTAATCCCTGTCATTCGAAATACTGGCAGGTTTAGCCCAAACCACAAAAGCTGGTATTCACTCCCATGGAGAAAAGCCATCTACTGCTTCTTGGGGTGTTCTTGTGGTGAGTGCAAGACTTACCTTATACCCCAATCCTGCATGCCCCCTGACAGGGATTCAACATGTCTCTGCGCGTGCACACTCCAAACATCCTGCAATATACAGATCTCCCATCCACTACCATTCTGCCCATCATTACAACAAGCATATGAGCACACACACACGCACGGGCGCACGCACGCACGCTTACAACAAGCATATATTTAAGATAACGTCTTCTTCACTATGAGCCCCATCAGTCATTGAGATCATCCGAAGAGGTTCACCTGCAGTTGCCACCAGTTTGTCTGGTGGCTACACAGGGAGGGGCCTTCTCTGTTGCTGCCCTGAGACCCTGGAATGTGTTCCCTGCTGAAATAAGAGCTGACCCATCTCTGACAACTTTTAATAAAATCTCTAAAGCTGCATTTATTCATCCAAGCATTGTGTAGAATTGTGAGTTTACATGGTTTTAATGTTTTAATTTTTAGCTTTATTTGTTTTATGTTGTGTTAAACTGCTCAGAGAAGTAAACTTGGGGCAGTGTACAAATATAATAAAGAAATATGTAACATTTAACATAGCTCAGGTCACCGCGAACAGTTTTGGAGAAAGGGTAATATGTCTGATGCACACATGCTTTGCTCTGTGCTCCTAATGCTACTAAACAATAATATTCTTATTACCAGAAATAATGGTTATTAGCATTAGCAGTGGCATTTATTGACATGGTAGCTTCACAGTAGTCTCTTTATCCTCAGTTTGTTCTCTCTTTCTCTCACACACACACACACACACACACACATACACGCCGGATGTTCCCTGAAAATTTCATTCATGATAGCCTCTTTAGGCTTCTTTGCCCAGTGGCAGTAAGGAATATTAGAGATATTAGAAAGAAAAGCATAATTATGGAATCTGTTTTGCAACACATGGAAGAAGTGGGCTATGAATGACAGCAGACAATGTGTTTTGTAATAATGCTTTGCATTAAAATTACAGTAGTTTCACAGGGAGAAGAGGCAGTAAATAGATTGTGCCTCACTTACTTTGTATTAGCATGTCAGTAATGATGGATGGAGCAAACAATAAAATTTGACCTGTCATGTTAAGATTATGAGTTGGAAAGCCTTAAGGCAATTGTAATTGGCTCCAGCCAGCAATGTTAACAAAGAGGAATTGGAAAATGAGATTATTAGGGTGATACAATCTCCTTTACAATTTTAGTATGCAAAAAGAAAAGATTTCAACTCTTTGGGATGTAAGCCATGAGGTTCACAATTGCAAAGCCTTGTTCATTCCCTTGAAACACTGGAAGCAAAGGAATACTGCTCTTTAAGTAGCCACTTTTGGTCATGAAAAATACATGAGCTATTTGAAACTATGATGTTTGGCTTAGGTTTGATATAGGAAGTTGTGGGCATAAAGCTTCCCTTTGCCAATACTTGTATTATAATATACATAATACTATACATTATGCATCATTCTCCAAAGTGTCTCCATAGTGTTCCATATAGATTGAAATGGCTGTGTTAGTTCGTGAATTTCAACATAGAAAAAAGAAACCAAACGTTGAAAGTATACATACTTGAGTATATAGTACACTGCTCTGGGCTCCTTAGAGGAAGAGCTGGATATTAAAAAATGATTAAAATTAAAAATTAAAATTAAAAAAGCTAAAACATTGGTGTTAGAACTAGCATTGAACTAGCAATTAGCATTAGAACTTGCATTAATTTCATTGCTTGAAATTAAATATTCTTTAAATGGCTGTTTCTAAACACTGAAGAGAAATTGGTGGTAAAAAAGGAGAGGAAGGAAAAGTGTGTTTCTCTGGATCAATGGCAGCATTGGCAGCCCTCCAAAGGCAAATAGTGAGGGGGGGCATTTTCATCACAACCATGGCATGGAAGTAAAGAGTTAAAAAAAAAAACCCTCTCCCTTGCTGTGGTCCTGGTCCTGATCACTCCCCCAGGACTACAGTTTACATTTTTTTAAAAAATCAATCTGAATGGGCCAATAACATGATTAACTTTCCATTTAGTTCGGCCCTCAGAGTGTGATGACAGAATCTGACTCAAACAAATATTGGTACACACAGTTCCATTTGTGGGGCATTTAGCTTTCAGTAAATGTGTATATTGTACTAAACGTTTCTTTGTGATTGTACCTCCTCTCCTCCATGAATCCTACCTAGTCTAATTCAGTTAGTGGCAAGGCAACAGAGTGAATGAAGTGCAGTCCAGTTGCAGACTTCAGCCACTTTGCTGACTTCTGGCTAAAAGCAGAGTATAAATGATTTCGATAAATAAATAAATAGAAATTTGTCTTTAAAAAAAAAAGATGAAACAAAAGAAGGAGTTGATTAGTAGCACAGCTACCTTATGTCAGACCACTGATCGATCCCAGTGGCAGTCTGTTGATTCTGTATGGATTTGATTTGGGCTACATTTTGTTTATCATCTCCTAGATGAATATAAGCAATGACAAAGGGCTGATTTTGAACTAAGGAGGCAGTGAACTCTCCCAGTCCACCTGTAGAATGGCTACTGGTGGGTTTTTCTCAAGGCCGGTAGTCTGTCCAAGCCTGGAACGTAAAAGTTGGGGCAGTCAGCTGTTCCAGTTCCTCCCAAACAGAAGATTGGGGATTAGGTCTCTTCAACTGAAGTAGAATGGCCACCCAGTCATTTGATCCCTTTTAACTTTACTTTTAACCTGGGTGAATTTGGCTTTTTCTCCATTTTAAATGTATATGTGCATATGCTTTTAAGTGCCAGAATGTGTGTTACCTTTCTGCTCTGTAGTTTATCACAGTCTTAAATTTCTTTGTAAGAAGTTCTCACTGGTCGTAGAAATTAGCACATTTGCAATCCTACCAGCAGTAGCTTGTACTGCTACAGCAGCCTTCTGTATAAATCAAGTGCAGGAATAGGAAAATCCCAACACTCGTGCCCTGCACCCTTACTATTGCCTGAGGCTTGACATCTCCAAATTAATTTGATCTAAATTTTCCAAATCTCTTTGTACAGTGGCTCCTGTGATGCTGGTACCTGGGCCAGAGTCTTCATCCACCATTTCAAATTACACTGAATTGGCAGGACCAGATAGGAGCTGATCCGTGTGTCCTCCTTTTGGGTGCAAACATAAGCTCTTTCCAGATGTTATGTGTAATGCATGTACAGAGCTATACACTTGTGCTTTTATTCACATATTACATTTGATGCATGTACAGTCAAGGGCAGAGCCACCATTGAGCGAACAGGTTCAAAGAACCTGGGCCGCCGCCTCGCACTGCAGAAATGCCCCCCACATCTGACACCAGATACGGGGGGGGGGGCATGATTTAGCATTCACAGAGCATTTGCAGCATGGCTGGAGCGACTTTCCATGACTTTTAAAGACAGGGAGAACCGCTCTTGGACACGCTGCAAATGCAGCGCTGACTGATTTAACTCCCAAATGAGACCGTGCGGCCCTGTTTGGGAACTAAACCATGCCCCCTCATCTGACATCAGGTGTGGGGCATGGCTAAGCGCTCCCTGCATCTGATGGCAGACACAGGGGGCAGGGCTAGGGGGCCGAGATGGAGGCAGAACCTGGGCTGCTGCTGACCTCCCTCTGCGCCTGTGCACAGCAGTGCACTTCTTATCTGTATCCTGCATTTCAGGGGTCCGATAGCCAAGTTCACTTTAAAATGAATACATGTATGGTTATGTACACAAGAACATACACGCAGACACCCATATGTACAACATAATGTCTGAACAGGGCTACAGTAACTCATAGACTCAGAATGTTACTTTCTGATAACAAATCTGCTGTTTTGTTATATATTTTCGTTAATTTCTTATTTTTTTTTTTAAAAAAGCATTTGGTCCCCCCCCCCCCTTAAAAATCAAGCTTCCCTCCTGCATTTGAGTTGCCTCAAGGACAAAGAGGATCCGCATGCAGGTCATTCCTCCTGCACTTGATCGCGTGTCTTTGGCAGTGGGAGGCCGAGTCAACAACAAAATATGTTGTCACATCTCCCCAGTTATATTCTCTTCCCATGTTTGATGTGGTAAACAGTGTAAGGGTTATTTATTCCTGTTACCTGATAAATATGCTGAACAAAGATCTCTGTCCCCTGCTGCCTACCCCGAAACAGAACAGTTCTCTTTTAAGGGTATGTTTTTCAAAACATTGTAGGAGGTCTAATCCAGGGAAGACAGCTTGAGTATGCAGCATATATATTCTAGTTTAATTTTAGTTTTATAGAACACTCTTGGGACTTTGTGGAAGGATACTTTGGCTTGATTAAGCAGAGAAAGAGCATCTATTCATTTGCGAGCCACTTCTACCTTCTCTTCCTATCAAGATAAAGCTCATTACCTCCACAGCATGCTGCCCCCTCCGAAGGCCTGGGATGATGCTAGATAACTCCAGTAGCACAGTCAGGCACTTTGCATCACAAGCAAATGCTGAAACTGCATTCTCTGGCTACTGAAGTTCACAAATTTTAAGGCAAAGAATTTGTGTTCTCTGTTTTTTTCCTAAACCACTGCAACAAAATAGAAATGTGCTTCAGGTCTTATCATATCATTTATATCATTCTTTTTATTTTGTTTTTGAAGAGAAGATATTGTTGATTTGTCTAACCCAGATCCCAACTTTTGGGGGATTCAAGAGAAGTATTTTTTCAAGAACCTGAAGTATTTCTTAAAGTCCCCCTCCCCACCCCCAAGTCCTGCTATGCTACCTCATCATGGCGGGGGCGGGGGGTGTTCCTGGGAGGGATGAGCGAAGTACATGAGGAGGTATACTCCCACTAGGGTCACCCAAAGCACAAAGGCCATCCCAGCTGCCCAGCTAAAGCAAGCAGGCACCTATGTTGGGCAGCAGAGATATAGGAAGGTGCTGGAGGTGGACAATTACTTCAGTGACAACGACAAAGGCATCATTTCATACTGCACAGGAGAAGGCATTGGTAAACCATTCCTGTATTTTACCATGAAAACCACATGGATAGACAAAATGGAATGATTGTTGATGTAGTGCCAGATGATGGGCCCCTCAGCTTGGATGGTACTTAACATGCTACTGAGGAAGAGCTAAGGATCTCTCAGAGTACCGATGGTGGTTATGACACGGTTAGACTAAAGCCTTTTGGATGTCTAGAAGCTGATGTTGCCATGCAGGAAAAGGAAATCCGAAGCTGCAAAGACAGAATTACAATGGGAATGTGGAACGCAAGAAGAATGAATATGGGAAAGCTCAACACAGTGAAAGATGAAATGAATCAACTACAGATTGACATCCTGGGCATCAGTGAATTAAAATGACTGGAATGGGATACTTTCAGTCAGAAAATCATACCGTTTACTACTCAGGACACAAAAACCAAAGAAGGAATGGTGTTGTTTTCATAGTCAGGTAGGATATAGCAATGACAGTACTTGGGTACAATGCGGTCAGTGACTGACTAATATCAATTAGATTTTGTGGACAACCCTTTAACATGACAGTTCTTCAAGTCTATGCCCCAACAACTGATGAAGAAGAAGAGGAAGTTGATGAGTTTTATGCTCAAATTCAATCTAAAATTGACAGAACATGCAAGCAGGAAGAGGACGACCAGCAGCAAGGTGGATGGACTTGATTACGACAGCAATGAATGCACCACTGAGAAAGCTTAAAGGCCAAGTTGAAGATAGATCATCCTGGAGAGAATCTATCTATGTGGTCGCTAAGAGTCGACACTGACTTGACGGCACTTAATCAATCAATCAATTTCTTCAAGGTTTATGGCCCAGCTTTCAGCAGTAAACTGAATAACCAAAGATGACACATTTTGGACAAGTTATTGTTTAATAGGCACTTTAGGCACTTGCTGAGATTTTGAACATTATGAATATTGTAAATCAGATGAGGAAAAACATGATTTACATTTTTTTGTGCTGATAATTCAAGTAAAATCTATTTCTTCTGTTATCATGAGTACTGTGTTTTGCAATCCCATGCTGGACATTGGGTGGCTAAGTAACTCGATTCTCCATTTTTCATTAGGTAGGTAATATGATGCAATTTGGCACAGCTGCTGCCTTCTGCTAAAGAATTGCCCTGTATTAAATGAGAATGATGTCAGAAGGCCAGAAAGAATCGCAGTGTGATTTATTAATAACAATAAATAACACTGTGTAGAGAAACTTGCCCATTGTATTTTTCATATATTAATATTTATCACTGTCTTCACATTACAATAGCACCCAAATATTCAAGAGAATTCATACGGAACTTATTTCTTGTCTAATGTCGCTGGATCATGGAAGCACTTTTTAGAAGCATTAAGGGGAACAGAGTGGAGGGAGCAATTAGAGAGACTGAGGTCATTGTTCCCCCTTCAGGATACATGTGAATACCTCTATGTTTTGTTAGCTGCTTTTACCCCAGTGCTTTTCAGCCAATGGTACTTCACAGCGTAGCAGAGCATACTCAGTGCCACTACTACCATGTTGGTGCATTACACTGCTCTACTTGACCTGTCCCCACCAGAAGTGGAGATGACTGGGGCCACAGTGCAATGGTGGCAAGATATGGCTTTACAGAGTGTCCTTTCAAAAGAAGCACAGGTTAGTCAGGGAGGTAAGGAATGTGCAGAGAGAAGGAGGCTGCAGTGGTTGGAGATACTTCTCCTTCTGCACCACAGGGACACTGGAGTCAGCTCTTCACATCTGAGCAAAGCAGCCTCTCTGGTGGCAATGGTACTTGTGTGCGCACATACACACGCGAAAGATTGAAAAGCACTGCTCTACGCATTAAGTGGCAATTGCTGCTGGGCCTGGTGGTGTAATGGATGGGAAGGGACTGGAGCTCAGGCTTTGCATGCAGAAGGTCCCAGGTTCAGTTCCTAGGCTCTCCTGGTAAGGTGGGCAAAATCTCCTGCCTGCAACCTTGCAGAACCACTGTACATTTTCTGCCTCTGCTTTGGAGCAGCAGTCTTGGATACAGAACCCCTGCTAACTAGGCAAAGAGGCACATTTTAATGTGGTGATTCTCTTTATTTAGCAAGGGGAGAGTAACTGGCCCTATCCACCCCCAGCACAGTACCTCCAGTGACTGTTGCTGGTGTCTGTCTTAATGTTTTTTTAGACTGTGAGTCCTTGGGGACAGGGATCATGTTTGTTTGTTTGTTATTCCTCTATGTGAACCACTTTGGAAACTTTTGTTGAAAAGTGGCATATAAATATTTCTTGTTGTTGGACTGTGGAGATCCAGGTTCAAATTCAATGGTTTTGTTTGTTTTTTGCAATTGACCCTGAATATGACTACCATATTCAGTCAGGTTCCACTGTGGCTCTGCTCATGGCCAACTGGATTCTACCTGGCTCTGCTTCAACCTTCCAGTTTTGCCCCTGGCCCATCCTGACACCCGCCTTGCCTTGCCACAGTCCACTGTTTCTGCAGTAAACCATTGCCAGGCCTACTGGAAAACTAGGCTCTAGCATGTTTCATAGGGGCCTTGAGTAGGATGAGCTGCAAATCCTGCTTGGAAAGTGCAAGTGAAATTTGCAGTCCTTCTGATAAAGATGAGGACAGTTGTTTAAAAAAAACACACAACTTATATCCATATTAGATTTGTACCTTAGTATGGGTACAGCAACCAGCCTCAGAATTGACAGTGAAGACACTGAAGTGGTGGATAGCTTCTGCCTTTTAGGATCAACAATCAACAGTAAAGGATCCAGAAGCCAAGAAATACGCCGCAGACTAGCACTTGGTAGGGTTGCAATGAAGGCCTTGGAAAGGATATTTAGATGCCATGACATGTCTACACCTACAAAGATTAGAATAATCCTGGCAATGGTTTTCCTCGTGACACTCTATGGATGTGAATGCTAGACTTCGAAGAAACAAGACAGAAAAAAGTATTGACTCTTTTGGACTTTGGTGTTGGAGAAGTCTTTTGAGGATACCAAGGACAGCCATAGAACAAATCAATCCAAAATTTTCACTTGAGGCACAAATGGCCAGGCTCAAACTATCATATTTCAGACACATTATGTGAAGACCCAGCTCCCTTGAGAGGTCCATAATGCTGGGGAAAGTTGAACGAAAGAGAAGAAGAGGACAACCAGCTGCAAGGTGGATGGACTCGATTACGACAGCAATGAATGCACCACTGAAAGATCTTAAAGGCCAAGTTGAAGACAGATAATCCTGGAGAGACTCTATCTATGTGGTCGCTAGGAGTTGACATTGACTTGACAGCACTCAGTCTATCAATCAATCACATAATAGTTGCAGCAGCAATATTCTTTAAGTTAAATGAGGATGAGTTTACTTCCTACGCTCAGTAGGAAGTTTCTAGCAATGGAACAAGTCTTAAGTCCTATATTCTAGTTTAGTTCATTGTGCATCCATTGGAAGTGATTTCCTTCAGATAAACTGAGGATTCCTGATACATTAAGAGAAACCTAAGTGTAGCTGACATCTTGCTATCTATTTCAAGCATCTCACAGACCTACAGCATGCCATATTACCTACTTCACCTCTTGATGGAGGAAGAGACCTTGGGACAAACCTAAACAACAGAATGTCATTCCAATTCTCTTACTTTTTCTTACAAAACAAGAGAGTTAAAAGATTAAATAGAAGATCAAGCTTAAGTATATTGAAGAGAGAACAAACAGTCTAGTTTTGCCTTTAACTGTTAATTTCAGTTCTGTAGTTACAACATTTTCTATGGTGATCTGTACAGGTTAAAATATTTATAGCCTATATATACTCTTTGGCCACCATTCTGCTGCTTGGATATATGCTCTCTTTTACAAGCAAGGAAACATGGTCTTCCATGATGTGACCCAATGCACTTGAAGGAATTAGAATTGCCCCCTTTTAAACCCTTGCTCTTGTGCCTTTAAAACTGGTACAACATGAAGGAATTTAGTGGGTGGAATTTAAACAGGCAATGCAGACAAGAAATGAGAAAAGCCTTTGGATGGGACAGTATAAAAATGTAACAAATAAATAATAAATAAATAGAAGTTCCACCTACTAAATTTCTGTGGATCTGGCTGCTGTTTAAAACAAAGGCCCAGTTCATACATTACACCAAACTGAAGCTAGGCAAACCTGCAGTTTCAGTTTGAAACTCCAAATCATGCCACAGACATCCATCAAACCATGGCCCGACAAACACCAGTTCCAGGAGAGAAGAGCCCCTCCCTGCTGCTCGGTCTCCAAGGCAGATCCCAGCAAGTTCCACAGCCAGACTATAGGCAAAGCGTCACAGTGTCAGCAGAGTGGCCATGATTGGCCATGATCTCGGAGACGTGTCGAGCACAATCATGCATTTTTAGAGCGCTCTGCCCACCCTCAGCATGGAAAAGGCATTTAAATCCATTGAAATGCCCTGCAATGCCATGACAGTGCTTATTCTGTAAGCGATGGTACCCACACACTCAAGGGGCCCCTGCTTGTGTGAGGCCCCAATTCTCAATTGTAAAAGATAGAAGAGATCTCCCTAAAACTCCCCTCCCTCATTCCCTGTAGAGACTTTCCTGCACCCAAAGGACATCTAGACACTCCATGTGCCATGTCCCAGCTGATGCACAGAGGGGAGTGGGAAGACAAAGGGATGGACCTTTACACCCATTCAAAATTTAAAGTCCCAGTCCACATTGTGCTGCATGCAGATTTGCTGGCATGGGGAATCACCGGGGTAGGGGGTACAATTTTAAAGAGACTCCGGGAGAAAGGGGTCACTGTTTCGGGGCATGAGCAAGAGCTCACATGTCACGTGGGTAGATGGGCTGGCAGGGGGCACGATCTGACAGCTACTTGACAGCAACCGCCAAGACAGGGAAAGCAGAAGTCTCTGGGGTACCCCTCTCCACAACTTCCACACTGCAACCTTGCTCAACATAGAGCCCCAGTGGCCTGTCACTCTTGTGAGGGAACGATTGGTGGAAAGAAAGGGTGTTTTGCTGTGAGTCATCATGACTGAATTTGATCAGCAATTCTCTCTTCTCCCCTCTGAAGGTTCTTTTCATGTGCTGAATGGGGATGTCCCCATGGCCTTTCACTGTCATTATTGAACAGTCTGCCCCTGGTCATGTGGCCCTGTCTTTTCAGCAGTAGTGCACTTCCAACATATTGGAGCACTACTAACCCTGGTGACCAGCCCAGCTCATGAGTTAGCCTAGGAAGCTCAAACCCCCAAAGAGGCTAGGCCCCCGCCTTCTCCAACCTTTCAGTGTGAACAATAGAACTTTGATGATCGAGTATCCCTGATGCCGCCCTTTACACCCGGCCATGAGCACCCACCCCCAGGAGTAGTTATGCTGATGACACCAGGTTCAGGGATGGACCTTTAAGCCCATTCAAAATCCCTGAGTTTAGTCTGGTGTAGTGCCATATGCAGATCTGTGGGTACGTGGATTCATGGGAGAGGGGAGCCCCAGTTTCCAGCTGCTCCAAGACAACTGGGTCACCCTTCAGGAGCACAAGCAAGAGTGCACATGTCCACATGGGTGGATGAACTGGCAGGGGGCATGATCTGACAGCTACTTGGCAGCAGCCGCCAAGACAAGGAAAGCAGTCTCCAGGGTGCCCCTTCCCACGGCTTCCCTCCACACAGCAACCTGGCTCTACTTAACACCCCAATGGCCTGACACTCTTGTGAGAGAGCTGTCCATAGGAGAAGGGGATGTTTTGTTATCACACATGATTAGGGATTTTGCTTGGCCATTCTTTCTCCTCCCCTCTGATGTTTCTTCTCATGAGTTGTGTGGGGATGTCCCTATGGCCTGGCACTCTCTTGAGTGAGCACGGTCCACCCAGGGTTGGCATCCGTCCTTGTCACATAGGAGGAATCACTCCTTTCACTGGAACAGTGTTGATCCTGCTGCCCAGCCTTGCTCGTGAATAAGCCTAGGGAGTGAACATACCTCCCTTCCCCAAAATTTCTGCGGAAAAGAAAATAACTTGGCATCTCCACAAGCCCTGCTTGTGGCTGCCTCTGAAACCCATACAGGAGCACACACACACACATACAGACCCAACCATTTGCTCCACACCTGGAGAGGTGATGCTCTGCTCATGTTGGCTATCCCTGTCATGAGGGGGCCATGTGTCAGGGCATGCCCTCATGTGCAGACAGTGGAGACACTGGATTTCTTGATGTTGCTTTACATCCTTTCAAAATTTCTTGGTCTGGCACGGTGATGTGCCGTATGCAGATCTCCTGGTGCAGGGATTAGCAAGAGAGGGGAGCCCTGGCTGCCAATGGCCCCAGTAAAGCAGGGTCGCCATTCAGTGCTGCGAGCAAGGATGAGCATCTCGATGTGGGCACATGGGCTTGCAGGATGTATGGTTTGTTTGTTTGTTTTGTTTTGTTTTATATACCGCCTGACTCCAGAGGCTTGAGACAGTTTGACAGCTACTTTTTGGCAGTCACAAGACCATGACAGCAGTTGCCCAAGTACCCATCCCCACAGTTTCCCTGCATAGAGCACCCAGGCTCCATGTCGAGCCTGGATGTGGGTCTGCCACTCTCATGAGAGTGGTCTGTGGGATTAGGGTACTTCACAGTACCCTCTCCTTTTTTCCTCCCAGAAGGTTGTTCTCATGAGTAAGCCTAGGGACCAATAATCCCCAGGGGAATGGGCTGGGGCCCCCTTCCCCAACTTTTCTGTGTAAAAAAACTTCCAACACCACATCTTGGCTGCTTAGGCTGCTTCTGTGTAAAAAAACTTCCAACACCACATCTTGGCTGCTTGGCTGCTTCTGTGTAAAAAAACTTCCAACACCCCTGCCTTCTGCTGCCTTTTGGAGCTGGCCCTTGTATACCCCCATCCTATGCACCCTCCCCCAGCACTGTGATGGAATGCCCTGCTTATGTTGCCACCTAGAGTGTTTTTGCTTGCATGCATACACTGCTGTTGCTTCCTTATCGAGGAACAAAACACTTAGTGCCCATCCTGTCATCCCGTCCTCATTCCCTCCTGTCTCCAGCTGGGGGGAGCAAGGGACAGAGTTGGTACAGGGAATGCCCATTGAGTGAATGGCAAGGCTGCAATGGGTGTCGTGGAGTCCCTGCTTCCTGAAAACTCCATAGCTGCCTAGCTGAAAGGAGGGGTGGGGCTGATTCTCCAAGAGTCGGCCAGCGAGGAGCAAAGTCATGGAGCAGCCACGTCCTCTCATGGGTCTGCACCACCACCTCTATTACTGCGGTTTGGAAATTGACATGAGACCTTAGTTGTGCCGGTGTCCGGAGTGGGCTGTAACTCCTCGGTGGCCAACCCTCAGGTCTCAGCAGTGAACTTTTGTGCAAACCCAAGGTTTAAATTGGAGTGTTGTGAGGTCACTTTCAGCCTAAAACCACAGTTTTGTGTGTTCGGGTGTACTGCAGTTCTTCTGCCCCATTTCACTCCAGTTTGGTGTTACGTTTGAACCCGGCCAAAGAAACAGAGCCAATAACAAAAGTGGCAACCCTAGCAGAAATGGCGGAAGTCCTTGTAGAAATAAAGGCCTTGAATTTTCCCACTGTCTTCAAGAGAGGGTGCACATGCTTTTAATATAGCTTTCTAAAATAGCTCTCTTATTCTGCTCTTTTCTCTCAAACTAATTTTCTGTCTTGATTTTTTTGCAAATAAATCAGAATCTTTCCACAGAGAACTTATTCAGCTTACATTACACCCCACTTCACAAGCCATAAAAGAAAATGCCTTCTGTCAATATTTGTTTGTGTGTGTGTTAAATATGCAGGTTTTTATGCAAACAAGTTAGTTAAAAGCAATGTTGTAACTACATCATACATTTTGAGTATATACAGCTCTTCCTTTTCATTAGTTTGCTAGCAGAGCAGAGCATAATGCAAAATAATTAAAAGAAGATCCTTAAATATCATCCAAATGTAGCCTGGTACCAACAGCATTTTCTGTAAATGACAGAAATGACTGCAGAAAGCACAGGCATTGTTGCACGTAGTAACTAGGTTATTACTGAAACAAAATTGTTGCGCACAGAAATGCTGTTCATCTTCATCTGGTATCTTTCTGAAATGTCTTGGAGCTGTGCTTATTCTTGGTCCTCAATTTCAAACTCAGGTTTACCGAAGGAAAAGGCTACATCTCATGTGTAGAATTTATTTCTACATTGACCTGTGTTATTGACCTTGCCAAATGGATATCACAAATCCACTTTAACACTTTAGTTTTAGTAGAACTGGGTGCTCGTTCTTGGTCTGGGGCAAAAGGTTGAAGTACTTTATATTGTACTTGAGAGGAGCAAGAAGGGCCAGAACCATGTGAAAGGATTTTCCATGGATAAACCCCCCAAATATTTACAAAATGCTCCTTCCCCATTTTCAAAGGTCTGATACTGAATATTAATATTAATAATAATTATTATTATTCTTATTAATATAAGAATAAACATTTATATAGCACTTGTTTCTGAGTATTCAAAGCACTTATACATGATCTCAGTATTCCTTATGCTGATTCTGTGTGCTGAAAGAAAATGGTTGAAGGTATTCTAGTTAACTTGTGGGTGAGGCAATATTTGAACCATGGACTTCTGGTTGGCTTAAATTCTTAGCCACTGCAACAGCTCTATTAAAATTGCTAACCCTTTACCCTGAAAATGGGGAGAAGTTGAGATGCATATTTCAAAGCTCTCCCTTCATCACCACATGATATGGAAGGACTGAGGAGTCCTTTAGGTAATTTTCAAAATTGTGTAGAACCAAAAGGTGAAAAACCTTTCGTACTGCACTTGGAGAGTGCAGGAAGCTTCTCTCCTGCTTAACCATACTCATTTCCACTACTAAGACCACTATAAACAAATATGTCCATGCTAGTTCCTGAGCTTCACCCTGATTTGTATGTAGTACAAGTTTCCAGATCCTTTATTTCTGATTGATGATACCACTCCAGGTATTCCCTTAATAATTGCCAGAAAGTCCATGTGATCATGTTGAATGATCAGCTTCATAAGATGAAGCTCTTCCTTATATAGCTTCTGTTCTTTGAGTCTTGGGTGAGATTAGTCTGTGTCTAGGTTTGTCTAGAGATGGGGAGACAGGGTGTGTCCATTGATTATGCGGCGGTGATTCCACTGGTGGTGGGGAATAGAAGAAGTAACATTGGCTGGTCAGCAGGCCGTTACAAGGGAAGGGAAAGCAGAAATCAAATAGCTGTTTTTCTTTTCTGGCTGTCCTACCAGCTCTTTGACCTTGGGGAGCACTGCTAGCTACCCACAGAGCCACACCTTGCTGCTTTGTAATGCCAGGTCAGTCCAGAATAAATCAGAAACCATCCATGATCTGATTATGGATGAAGGGGCCAACCTGGCACGTTTCACAGATACTTGGTTAGGGGAGGCAGGTGGGTCAGTCTAGTCCCAGCTTCTTCCTACAGGGTACTCTGTTGAGGAGCAGATGAGAGGACATGGACGGGGAGGAAGTGTGGCTGTGCTCTATAAGAATAACATCTCCCTTACCAAGACCCTGTTGAAGTGTCAGACCACACTGAATGTGTGTACTTAAGTTTGGGGACCAGGGATAGACTGGGACTTTGGTTGGTGTACCAATCACCTCGCTGCCCAGCAGAGTCCATAATGGAGCTGACTTGGTCTCAGGTTTGGTGTTGGAGTCCCCTAGGCTTATGGTGGTGGGGGACTTCAGCCAGCATGGTGTAGTAGCTAGAGTGCTGGACTAGGACCAGGGAGACCCAAGTTCAAAAATCCCCATTCAGCCATGATACTTTCTGGGTGACTGTGGGCCAGTCACTTCTCTCTCAGCCTAACCTACCTTCACAGGGTTGTTGTGAGGAGAAACATAAGTATGTAGTACACCGTTCTGGGCTCCTTGGAGGAAGAGCGGGATATATATATATATATATATGTATATATATATACATATATATATATATATATATATATATATATATATATATATATCCACTTTGGGACCAATTTGTCTGGGGTGGCTCAGGAGTTTGTAGCAGCATGACAACTTTGGGCCTATCCCAAGTGGTCTCGGAACTTACACATGTTGCTAGTCACACACTTGATATGGTCTTTTATTCTGATCTGTCTCTGATCAGGGTGGTTTTCCATGGGTGGGGACTCCTGTGATTTCCCCGTTGTCATGGATGGACCACCATCTGGTTAAGGATGGATGTCCCACCTCTGCAGGGGTGAGGGGCCTATAAGGATGGTCTGCCTTAGAAGGTTATTGGAGGTTATTGAAGATTATTGAATCCAATAGGATTCCAAGAAGCCTTGGAAGGATTTAGTGTTGGTGCTAGTGATTTTTACTACTACTGCTACTACTACTACTACTATTTATATACTGCTCTTCAACAAAATCCTCAAAGCGGTTTACATAGAAAAATAAAAAATTCATAAATAAAATGGCTCCCTGTCCCCAAAGGGCTCACAATCTAAAAAGAAACATAAGGCAGATACCAGCAACAGCCACGGGAGGGATGCAATGCTGGGGCTGGATAGGGCCAGTTGCTCTTCCCCAGCTAAATCATAGAGATTCATCACTTTAAAAGGTGCCTCTTTGCTCAGTTAGCAGGGATTTAGTGTTCGTGCTGGTATTTAGTGTTGGTGCCAGTGATTTAGTATTGCTAAATATAACTTTTTAATATGGCAGCCCCATAACAAAGTGTTTTCTGGGAAGCTCACAAAAATAAAACAATAAAATTATAGATAAAGCACAAACAAATACAATTTTTAAAAGGTATTTTAACACATTTTAAAAAATGTTTTAAAGGCATTTAAAGCATTTTAAACAGATTTTAAGAAGCCTGGGTGGACTTCTTTAGTCTCACCCTTCCTACTACTACCCATTTCTTTCATTAGAAGTAAGCCCCACCCACCCCCCACCCCCATGCTTATTGGAGCTTAGAACCAAACTACACAATATATTAAACCCATTTTGGTGGAACTGTGATGTGGGGAAAGAGGATTTTAAAAAACTTATTCCCCTGTTCCATGGTCCTGATGGGAATCTCTCCCTGCTTCAAACCTGCTATTTACTGTTGGAAGGAAGGAAGGAAGGAAGGAAGGAAGGAAGGAAGGAAGGAAGGAAGGAAGGAAGCTGGTATTAGCCCCAGTACCCAGAGGTGCACCTAGGTAAGTTTGGAGCCTGGACCTTAAAGGCCTTTGGAGGCCCCCCTCCCCTGCATATTAAGCATCATCGTGCTTCACCGGGCAACCATACCACCCAAGACAGACTAAAGAGGATTTGGAGGCCCTGAAGAGGACTTCAGCCCAAAGTCCATGGGTAAGAGCACCTCTGCCAATACCATCTTCCTTCCTGGAGCAAAAAGCTTTGGATGGTTATTTCCATTAGTGCTTAAGGCCCCTTCCCCCATGCCATGTTGCCAACCCGTATCAGCCACCAGGGCTGCAAGAACAAGACAAAGACACGTCCAACCGTGGAAATGGAAATACACTTTTAACATAATATGTAGTTTGACCCTTACCCTCAAACAAATATGCATTGGTTTGCAGACTTGCAGGGGCATATCTAGGGTGAGGCAGGCAGGGTACATGCCCTGGGCGCCACTTGAAGGGGGGCACCATTTTGTAAAATTTAAAAAAATTAAAAATGGCTGCCAAAAACAAAATGGCCACCGTGCATGCTCAAATGGCCTCTGTGAGGCCCTAGGTCATGCCAGGCCTTGCAGAGGCCATTTGAGCATGAGCGGTGGCCATTTTGTTTTCAGTGGCCTTTAAAAAAAAAGAGAGATTATTTTTAAAATTGGTCACCGCACATGCTCAAATGGTATCTGTGAGGCCCTAGAGGCCAGCGGGGTGAGGGGGAACCTTTGCAAACCCCCCCCCACAGACTTTAGGAAGCCCCCCCAAGAGGCTACAGGTTAAAACATTTTTAAAAAATTAATATAATATAAGACACTGTACACATATTCAGATTGGCACTATGTACAGAGAATCAGGGCTTGTGAATACTGAGCTGACGCTTATAAGCTAGGATTGTATTCATTTGCTCTTACTTTGCTTCTTGTGATAAGTGAGTTAAATGTGATGTCTTGCTAATATGGCTATTAATGGTGAGTTTGTCTTTGAATCAGTGTGAAATCCTTAATATTAAGGCCCACTGGGAGTTTCTTGCTCTCTTTCTCTCATTTTGACTGTCTTTCTGAAAGACTAGAATATATTCCAAGCAGTGACAAAGTTTACTCTGCATATCCTTTAATTATTTTCGGAGTATCTGGAAAAAGTCAAATTCTCCATTGATTTTTAAAACTTATGTAATAGTGATGCTACAATGCATAGTAGAGAATTAGACAGGCACTTCTAGTTTTCCAAGTACACCTCCACATAGTATTTGGATATTTCATGAGCCCCAGCATACTGAAATTTGTAGTTTTCCAGCATTTTTTGATCTGGCTAAGTCCACTGCTAAATAGTTTTTGAAAGATTAAAAGATTAACGAGCCTGACTTGTATTTTTGAGCTGATATTATGGTAAAGTTATCTGAAAGATGGGTGTCAGATGCTTGGACAGGGGGCGTAATTTCAATGCTTGCCCTAGGCGCTATTTTCCCTAGATATGCCTCTGCAGACTTGTGTTCTATTTTATGTACTTACTAGTGAATTTTGGCCCGTTGAACAACGGGCCCTAGTAACGGCTCTCCTGTCCCCCCGCTGCCATTCCCCCTCCCTCCCTGCCAGCTGACCCCCCCCCATTAAGGGCCAAATCGGCCCAGCCACTTGCCCCCGCAGCTTCCGCCGCCGACCAACCGGCCGCCCACCCAGCTGCCGATACCTCCTTACCGCCGGCACACGTCCTCCGCTTGATCCGCTGATCAATTAACAGAAGGAGAGAGGTGCTTGCATGCAGAGCTCCACTCTCTTTAAAGTCTCTTCCCGAACTGGCGGTTTGGGCGGCAAGGACGCAAAGCGCCAGTTCGGGAAGAGACTTTAAAGAGAGTGGAGCTGTGCATGCGAGCACCTCTCTCCTTCTGTTAATTGATCAGCGGATCAAGCGGAGGACGTGTGCCGGCGGTAAGGAGGTATCGGCAGCTGGGTGGGCGGCCGGTTGGTCGGCGGCGGAAGCTGCGGGGGCAAGTGGCTGGGCCAATTTGGCCCTTAATGGGGGGGTCAGCTGGGAGGGAGGGTCGGCGGCGTCGGCTGCGGGTGCCTTTTAAAAAATATTTAAGTGGCCTTCGCTCCGCCCCTGGCCTCCGTCTCTTTTGGCCGAGGCAGCGGCTCCACCGCTGCCTCGCTCAGTTTACCCCGGAGCCGGTTTTCCGGCTTCTTCGGGGCGGCCGCGTCTGGTCGCCCAAGATGGCTGCCGGTACCGGCGAGCGTGTCTCCCTTGCCCTGTTCTGGGCCTGCGCTTCGCGCAGGCGCAGAACAGGGCAGGGAGGCACGGACACACGCTTGGTGTCCGTCCACGGACGGACACCAAGCGTTTTATTAGAGAGGATATTGGAAGAGCAAGTAAACAATACTGCATCTTTGTTAGGGATGTGCAAAAAATTTCGGGCACAGAACGATCTGTGCCCGAAATGAACAATTTCGGGTGATTCGGGGCTGAACCGAATCACCCCCGATGTCCCCCAATATTTTTCGGGCACGAGCCGGATCACCCGAATTGCGGGCATGAAAAATTCGGGTGATTCGGTTCACGGTTGATTTTTGGCGATTTTTTAAAGTTTTAGTGACTTTGGGGCATTTCGGGGGCATAGCATGGGATCTGGGCAAAAGTAGTGGGGTGGGGTGGTAGTGCCTAATGGGTACAGGCTACCACCCCAATTTCAGGGGGCAAAGGGCTGATTTTTGGTAAATTTCTGAAAATTTCATGTCTTTGGGGCAGATTGGGGCATATTGGGGCAGAAAGTGGGGGCTGGGGCAGAATAGTGGGGTGGGGTGGTAGTGCCTAATGGGTGGAGGCTACCACCCCAATTTCAGGGGGTTTGGACAAAGGGCTGATTTTTTGAGAATTTTTGAAGTTTTACTGACTTTGGGGCAGTTTGGGGGCAGAAAGTGGATCTGCCCCAAAATAGAGGGGTGGGGTGGTAGTGCCTAATGGGTGGAGGCTACCACCCCAATTTCAGGGGGATTGGGCAGAGGGCTGATTTTTTGAGAATTTTTGAAGTTTGGGTGTCTTTGGGGCAGATTGGGGGCAGAAAGTGGATCTGCCCCAAAGGAGTGGGGTGGGCTGGTAGATAGTGCCTAATGGGTGGAGGCTACCACCCATCCCCAATTTAAGAGTGATTGGGCAGAGGGGTGAATTATGGTGAATTTATTTGTATGAGGTTTGTCTTCATAAGGTGAAGTGTGCTAAACTGATTACTTCCTCATATTATTCATAGTAAAGGAAAGTGTGAAAAAGTGAAAGTGGGGTCATGAGAGTTGTTTAATTGAAAAATATCTCATTTGCTATGATAGAATGAGAATTCACACCTTTTCTGAGGAAGTAATCAATTCGGGGGGGTAAAAAGGGGCCCAGGGGCAAAATTTAATTCGGATTAAATCCAAATCTGAACCGAATCAAGGGTGATTCGGGTGACCCAGATTCGGGCACAAAACAGAACAGGGGTGATTCGGTTCGGGTCCGAGCCGAATCACCCGAAATCCCGAATTGCACACCCCTAATCTTTGTTGCTCTTGCATACTGGCTAGGGTCTTGGAATGAGCAAACAATGCATAGATAAATTACACTAAGCCTTGATTGTCTGTAGTATTCTGATGTTAGCCTGGTTATGAATGAATTGGCTAGAGAAATACAACATTTGGCTGTTAAAAAGTTAAGTTAATATTATCAAATACTGGCAAGTGGCGGGGGGGAAATGACCCAGACTAATAAAGACCCAGGCTATATTATTGAAAACAGTACTACTATATAGAGCATCAATTAGACTGACATCATTCCTCCCACCATCACCCCATATGTCCTTTTATAGAGACTATTTTGCTTTGACTTAATTTAAATGTGTTGTAAGCAGAAGTTAGTAAATGAATATGATATGATGTTATTGCTATTACTCCCTTTAACTGCTTCACAAATTGCTCTGTTTAAAGATAACACATATAGGGAGATAATTTATTGAATTAATTATGTGTAGAAATTGCATGATTATATGGGATAGCAGCATTGGTACTATTTATTAGTTCGGAATATAGAATATGGAGAGAAATTAAGCGACATATTGCAAAAACTACAGTATTAATTAATCTCATTTGGAGGGAGAAGGCTCATACTAGGAAGAGCATTAAATGCCAAATTAAATTCAACGGTATACTAAAAGTGTTCTGTAAATGATGGTGCCAATAACCTTTATTCATGTCAAGATTCCCAGTTTGTCTGTGAATATCCAACCTCTCTCCTGTAAGAGAACTACTCACTGAAAATCCAATTTTAAAGTCATCATGTATAACATGTTTGAGGTAAACATGTCAAGAAGTAACACGATGCCAAGAGGGGTTAAGCACAGTCGTAGGTAGCAGCATGATGTCTAACGCTTGGTATATGTTGCAGATCACACACAACCCGTTTTTATTTGAAAAGAACTGAAGCTTAGAAAGCCATTTGTGTATCTGCAGTGTACTGGGATGAAGCACCATCAGGTCACAATCAGGAGCAAGTCTGTATAAGTTGCAGGCTGCATTTTGGCTAGTTCTGCCTTTACTAAAAATAATTCTTTTACAGTCCACTCTAATCACAAATGAAAGGGAAGTGAAAGCCAGTGCTCCATATAGTTTCAAAAACAAAATCTGTCATACCAAACATTTTTCAAGAAAGCACTAGAAACATGGTTTATTTTTTTAATCTATCTTATGCAGACAATACTGAGCAATGAAAACCATTCTGAAATATGTCATATTTTATTCAATACTAAAGAGTCTTTCACTTCAAGTTCAGAGGTGTAATTTAGATATTATGCCTTCCCTAAAACTGAGGAGCAAGGTCTTGATGTATTTAATTACTACCAACAGTATTTTGAAAGAGTGAAGCTTTTTCAGTATTCTGGTGCAAGATATAGCTGTGGTATTCTAAAGCATTAGATTGTAGACCTGCGCACACTGGAAAATGTGAAATAAGAATGAAATAAGAGCCTCCCCATCTAGTGAAATAAGAGCCTCCCCATCTCTGACAATTTTAAAAAAGTCTTTAAAGATGCATCTGTTCACCCAGGCTTTTAACTGATACTGTTTTGATTGTTTTTAATGTTGTTTTAGAATATTGTTTTAGAAACTTTAAATTGTTGTGTTTTAAATTTCTTGTTTTTGTTTGTAACTAATTTTTAAATGTGTTTATCTTGTTGTAAACCACTCAGAGACTTAAGTTTGGGGTAGTATAAAAATATGTTTAATCAATAAATCAATAAATAAAATGTTGGATCTGATTCAAAATGGAAATTGTCAAGAGGCCAACATGGTCCCCCAAAACTATTGGGTCAGGTTAGAATTTTGACATTTTTCTGACATTCTGTCAGGCTCTCCCCACCCTCTCCTTCTCCCACTTACCTGTGACTGGATGGAGGCCAAGAAGCAGCCTTAGGCTAGGGAACAAAAAAGATGGTGTACCGCAACTGGTCCCAGCTATGGAGATGGCAGGGGAAAGGGCAGCTCTTGGACAGAGGGCATACAAGCATACCGACATGCTTGTCTACTGCACAGCCTTATTAGATTATTTAAATGGATCACTGCTGTCTTAAAACAAATAGAACCAAAATTTATTATATAACCTATAAGTATTAGTGATGGAGGCAAAGTTCAAATTGGGGAACCTTTCCTGTTTTGCCTCACAAAAATATGAGACAAGCCTAGACACTTACTTGGGCTTGTAGTTGTACTGGGATATGTCCATCACCATCCTTCTGCTATATTGCTCTCCCTCCTTCCCTTTCTCCTAAACCTGCTTGGCAGTGGTAATGGCAGCAAAGTTCCCACCACTCCTTCCCTCCCTTACTCTTTCCAGGATCTAGAATGCCGCCACAGCAGGGTCCCAGGCACAAGAATTGTCTAGGGCAGGGCCAGCACAACACGGTAAGCATGGACCACATCACAGGGGGGACTCCAACATTGGAGGGGGATGTGTCAGGCACATGGGCCAGCCAATGGCTTGTGGGGGCAGGAGCAGAAGTCGGAGGCAGTTCAGTAGCAGCTGTCTGCTGCTGAACGTGAATAGGCAAGTCACTCTGCTGGGATGCACAAGCAGCGATCTTCTTCAGACTTCGGCAGCTCACTCATTCACTCCCTCCCTCTCTCCCATCCTTCCTGCCAGCCAGCCAGCCACATGGTGGGGGGAGGGAATGGAGGCTGGGCTGGGAGCTGCTGCTGTTGCTACACGCTGTTGCCCATTCTTCCATCTTCCATTCCCCACCAGTTTTCATTCAAATCTACTTATTGGCAGGTCTGAATTAATTATTATTCTAAAAATCCTAGTTAAGATTATTGGAGAAATGGGAGACCTAGAATAGTGCAATTATGTGGCAGCCTGTAATTTAAAATTATCCATAGCTTCAGTATATGGCAGCTGTTCCAGTATCACATGACAAGGTCATGATCGTGAGGAGTAATTGCCTATATTAGCTCCCAAGAACAAGAAGCAGAATGGCAATGTGTTATGGCAAATAGAGAACTGATCAGGACTTGGGAGACCTAGGGTCGAGTTCCCATTCAGCCATGAAACTCAATGGGTGACTTAGGGCCAGTCAATCTCTCTCTCAGCCAAGCCAACCTCTCAGGGTTGTTGTGAGGACAAAAAAAGCCCTGAGCTTCTTGGAGGAAGTGTGGGATAAAAATGTAATAAAGAAATAATGTAATGAATCTGTTATTCATGATGATGATGAAATGTTTATTATATCCTGTCCTGTATCTTTCTTTGTTTATTCAGAGCAGCCTTGCCATTGGTTCCATCCATGTATGGACTTATGACATACAATTCATTTTATCCAAGCCATTTCGGAAGGGCAGTATAAAAATCAATCAATCAATCAATCAATCAATCAATCAAATAAATAAATAAATAAATAAATAAATAAATAAATAATTCAGTAGGGCTGGCAGTGCAATTCCTAAGCATTCATTGAGTTATGTGTGTCCTTTTATTGAAAAAAGGGCGGGGACAGTAAAGTTTAAAGTATAGTACAGTTAAAAAAACTTTTCAGTATAATACATCTAGAGTTTTAGTTTATTCTAAATGGCACATCAAACGCAAGTGGCAATTAGATGGCTATCTTATTGAACAAAGGTTTTTATATAAATACTTGGATTTATACTATGAAAGTACTTTTGCAGATCAACCAGATGGTAGTTCATAAAGAATATGTCACTGCAAGGGCCAAAAATGGCTATGAGGCCATTCTCTGCTTCTCTTTTACAACGGCCCTTTAAATAGTTAAATAGTTAAATAAATAAATAACTGATTTTGTTTGCTTTGATCATCTTGGACTATTACAGTCTCTTCATATGATGCTAACTATTTACTGCTCGGTACTTGTTTTTATTCTGGCTCTGCATTCTTTCCTTCACTGCAATTTTCTTATTACAGCATTCGATTTGAAGGAAAAATAGTAGCATTGTGTGAACAAACTGAGAGTTCATAAAGGAGTTTGGGGGTTATAGCCTGATATTAATACTGATGAGGGAGGGACACTGATTTATAGGTTGCAGGGGGGTGCCAGAACCCCTAGCACCGCCCCTGGTCTAGGGGTCCTAGACTCAGATGACATGATGGAGATAAAGACCTATTGAGGTTGTGTAGAAGTCAAGAACATGCTGGGAAGATACACAGCCAAGCCATAGCCCTAAAGGGGAAGAAGGAGAATACAAATAGATTGTGCAGTGAATAGGAATGTTGATAACAGTGACAAAAGATAAGAACAACACACATTTAAGCAGGCTTTTGGTGAATGTTTTTAATTGTTTTACACTGTTAGGCCCCCCCTTTTTTTTGGTAAGCCACATGAGAATTTATCATTTGGTGCTATAAAAATGTTATAGTGTTATAAAAGGGTGACAAAGAATAAGAACAGCAAATATAATGAGCAAGGTTGTAGAACAAGAAGCTATAATAGCCTTCTCCAGACGTTCTACAAAAAGCAGGGAGGCTATACTCACTTGCATACAGCTTCTCAAGAGCACCTCTTGAAGCCCCACACCCATGCTGACATGCGCAGAAGCTCCACCTGTACAGTTTCAGCAGTTGTCTGCAGAGACCAATGCAGGGGGTACAGTGAGAAGAATGCCATGCAGGGCTGCACAACATATGGATTACTGTGATGAGCGCTACGTGGGGCTGCCCTTGAAGAATATTCGGAAACTGCAGCTAGTGCAAAATGTGGCAGCTAGGACTTTCATTTTGAAAGAGCTACATTGGTTGCCAATCTGTTTCCTGATCCAATGCCAGGTGCTGGTTTTAGCCTTTAAAGCTCTAAACTGTTTGGGCCCTGGATACCTGAGGGTCCGCCTGCTCCTAAGAGTTCCTGCTGCTCGAGGTTATTGGGGTGCCCTGTTCCATGTCCCAACAATAAGGGAGGCTCTCCTGCTGTGCAAGTGGAACAGGGCCTTCTCAGTCATTGCCCCCCCCCGACTTTGGAATGCATCCCAGTGGGCATCCGCTCCCCAGTCTCCATCATAATTTTAAGCAAGCAAGTAAAATATTGGCTTTTTACCCATACTTTTAAAAGAGGGTTTTATTTGCTGCTGCTTTGTCTCTTATGGTTATTGTACATATTTTTCTAAATATCTGTATATCTCATTTTATTGTGTAGTTTTTATGGGTTTATATTTTAAATGTTTTGTGAACCGTCTTGAGATTATTTTAATGAAAGGTGGAGCAGAAATATAACAATAAACAAGCAAACAAACTTCAGCTCTTCAGCTGTTGTTAGACTACAGTTCACATTGTGCCTTACTATTGACCACTGTGTCTGGGGTCAGTGGGAGTGTGAATCCAACCATGACTGGTCCAAAGTTGTGCAGCTAATGTAGAGTGTGTGTGTGAGAGAGAGAGAGAGAAAGAGAGAGAGAGAGAGAGAGAGAGAGAGAGAGAGAGAGAGACTCTCGGTGTGTAAAACAAGACTGTATTTTTAATGAAGAATAGGAAGGCAACACAAGTATTCTTATCAGTTTTAGGGTGCCATGGCTCTCAATAATGTCACATAGTGTAACATTTAGGTTTCCAGACAAAATACAAAGTGCTAGTTATAACTTATAAAGCCCTAAACGGCTTATGCCCTGGGTATTTAAGAGAGCGTCTTCTTCACTACAAGCCCCACTGCCCATTGAGGTCATCCGTCTCCAGTTACCACCAACTCATTTAGTGGCTTCTCAGTCGCTGCCCCAAGATTGTGGGATGCGCTCCCTGCTGAGATACGATCCTCCCCATCTCTGGCAATTTTTTTTAAAACACCTGAAAATCCATCTTTTCACCCAAGCTTTCTCAGCTTTTTATAATTGTCTGTTTCAATTTTATGGTTGATTTTAAACTGTTGATTTGTTTTAACTTTTATATGTGTGTTAATTGTTTTGTGTTAATTGTTTTGCCCAGAGATGAAAGTTTGGGTGGTATATAAGTTTTAATAATAATAATAATAATAATAGTAATGCCCAGTGAGGCACTACCTTGGCATGGTTGTGGGGACTGCATGCTTTGAGGAAGGTGAGAGCTATGCCAGAGGTCCAACCATACTGGACCGGTCTCACCAGAGGAGCCAGACAAAGAGTGTCTCTCCCATCAACAATATGGTGAGATGTAACTTTAATAAATCTATACCGGATTGGTCGTCGCCCGGGTCAACAAGGACCACGCCAGGTGCTGGAGTGCCTGGATATCTGGTGGCAAGTGAGCTACAGGACTCAGGATCTTCAGTTGAGCAACCAGGGCTGGAGACTGCAGGGTTACTGGAAGAAATGTCGCTTATCCGGAAAAAATATACAAAAAATGCCAACAAGGAAATAATGATCTGCTATCACATGTTTAGTCCAACTAGAAGAGGTTATTTTAAAAGAATGTACCAAATTTGGAAAGAGAAGCATCCAGATACAGAAATAACAGAACAAAGGTTAGCAGACCAGAGAAGATTCATAATAAGAAATAAAGTATTCATATTCATAGAAGTTGAGCTGGAAGAACTGCAAAGAGCAACAGAGGCTCAGGATATGGAAGAAGAATTACCACCAACTGAAGAAATTGCTCAGGTGCAGGTGGAGGAGGTGTTGGAAATACGAAGCCAGAATTACACAACACAGGCAGAATCTCCAATTCCAGTCTAATCAGAGATGTTTCTACCAAAACATAGAAGGAGAAACTGCAAGAAACATAGAAACACCAAATAAAGTAGAAACAGTGCAATTCTGGGGGAAATTATGGGACAATCCAATAGATTACAATAAAAAAGCAGGCTGGGTAAAAGAGGTCAAAAAAAGAACCAACAAATGCAAGATCTAATAATAACACTAGAATTTATAAGTGAAAGAGCAAAGGAAATTAATAATTGGACTGCACCAGGCAATGATGAACTGCATGGCTTTTGGCTTAAACACCTAACAAGCCTTCATAAACAACTATCAAAACAGTTCAACCACATTTTGCAAGGAAGTGATATTGAACAATGGCTAACAACTGGGAAAACTCATCTCACAATGAAAGACCCAGCAAAAGGTGCAGTTCCAAGTAAATATAGACCGATAACTTGCCCACCAACCATGTTCAAATTATTAACTGGAATAATAGCAGATGAAGTGATGCAACACTTATTAACTAACAAACAGCTTCCAGTTGAACAGAAAGGAAATTGCCCGAACACCAGAGGCACAAAAGACCAGATGCTGATTGACAAAATGATTTTAGAAAACTGCAAGAGAAGAAAATGGATTGACTACAAGAAGACCTTCGACTCATTGTCTCATACATGGATACTAAAATGTTTAGAAACAACTGGGGTCAGCAAAAACATCAAGATATTTATTTATTTATTAAAAAAGCAATGAGCATGTGGAGTACACAGTTAACAATCAATGGCAAGACACTTGGACAGGTTAGCATTAGAAGAGGTATTTTCCAAGGGGACTCACTATCCCCTCTGTTGTTTGTAATCTCCATGACTCCACTTTCACAAATACTAAACAAAACAGGCCTCAGATACCAAACATATAAAACATCAAGTAAAATAAACCATCTGCTATACATGAACAATCTGCAGCTGTATGGAAAGTCCCAGTCAGAAATCGAATCACTGCTAAACACTGTCTGAATATATTCAGTAGCAATATAGCAATGGAGTTTGGACTAGACAAGTGTGCTGCATTAATAATGAACAGAGGGAAAATAAGAAAAACGGAAGGAATCGAACTGCCCAATGGAAGCAACATCAAGAACCTGGAAGAGAAAGAACATTACAAATACTTGGGCATTCTCCAGGCTGATAACATTGCACACACTGAAGTGAAAATAAAAATTGGAAGTGAATACATCAGGAGAGTTAGAAAAATCCTCAAGTCCAAACTCAGTGGCGGGAACACCACACAAGCCATAAACACCTGGGCTATACCTATTATCAGCTACACTGCAGGAATAATAGACTGGACCCAGGCAGAGCTAGAGACACTAGATCATAAGACCAGGAAAATAATGACCACCGATCATGCTCTACACCCCCGCAGTGATGTAAATAGGCTATACCTCCCTCACAGCTCAGGTGGAAGAGGAATGCTGCAAGTCCATCAAACAGTAGAGGAGGCGAAAAGAGGCCTTGAAGAATAGATCAAGGACAGTGAAGAAGATGCACTTCAAATGGTCAAGAACGAGAAACTATTCAACACCAATGAAACAAAGCAGGCCTACAAGAAAGAACAAGTCAAGAACCGAGCAGAAAAATGGAAAAATAAGCCACTGCATGGTCAATATTTGCACAATAGAAGTGGAAAATCAGACATCAGCAAGACCTGGCAATGGCTTAAGAATGGCAACTTGAAGAAAGAAACAGAGGGTTTAATACTGGTTGCACAAGAACAAGCACTAAGAACTAATGCAATAAGAGCAAAAGTAGAAAAGTCAACAACAAACAGCAAATGCCGCCTTTGTAAAGAAGCAGATGAAACCGTGGACCACCTAATCAGATGTTGTAAAAAGACTGAACAGACTGACTACAAACAAAGGCATGACAAGGTAGCAGGGATGATACACTGGAACATCTGCAAAAAATACAAGCTACCTGTAGCCAAAGATTGGTGGGACCATAAAATTGAAAAAGTTGAAGAAAATGAAGATGTAAAAATATTATGGGACCTCCGACTACAAACAGACAAACATCTGCCACACAATACACCAGATATAACTGTAGTCGAGAAGAAAGAAAAGCAAGTTAAAATAATCGACATAGCAATATCAGGGGGTAGCAGAATAGAAGAAAAAGAAATAGAAAAAATCACAAAATACAAAGATCTAGAAAACGAAATTGAAAGGCTGTGGCAGAAGAAGACCAAAATAATCTCAGTGGTAATTGGCGCCCTAGGGGCAATTCCAAAACAACTTGAAGAGCACCTCAACAGCATAGGGGCCACAGAAATAACCACCAGCCAATTACAAAAAGCAACTTTACTGGAAACAGCCTATATTCTGCAACGATATCTATAATAATCACAACAATGATATTGATAATAAAATTCAGCCATCTGAGGTCCTTGGGAAGGATTCGATGTCTGGATAAAACAAACCAGTCAATAACACCTGTCTGACTGTGTGAACAAAATAATAATAAATAATAATAATAAAATTAATACAAATGTAACACTGAAAATGCTTTTTAACACCAAAGGAAATATGCTGTCATGCTCTCTATTTCCAGCATTTTATAACCCATTCCAGAGACCGCAGATGAGGTTGTGTTATGCCAGTTTGGCCCCTAGATAAGTTAAAAAGAAAAAAGAAAAGCTCCTCTTTATTCTGAACTTCTCTTCTTGAGTGCTGGATGTGAGCTGCATTACTAAGGAAATAGCAGACCGTATTCTAGTTGCTCTAGTTAGTATTCTGCAGAATGTGTCCTGTGGCCATCATTCTCCCTCACCATTAAATTCAGCTCTGTGGCCCAGTATGTTTTGCTGACTAACTTTAATAACGAAGCAAAAGGCACAGTTAAGAACAGTATGTTTATTCTGGACATTTTTTAGGATGGCATTGCGTCTAGTGGGCCTTTCTTTTGGATTCAAAATGTGTGCTTTTCAGCCTCCCTGACACATCTACAGTACACTAGTTACATGTTCTTCTGCAATCAAATGCTTTGTAGGAATAGGGGGACCTAGGTGAGGCTTGCTACCAGATCAGATCCTTTGAAAGTATGTGCCTTTAGCTATTTATTTATTTGTTAAGCTACAAACATCAGGGCATAGTTGTACTTTGATCTTCTTCAAAGGATTGCCAGCAGCTTTCCTTCATGTAGGAATTCTCATTATATATCATGGCTATAGTTCAGCAAAGTAGTCCTTCTAAAAGCTAGTAAATATGTTGCTTATATGGGTCAAGATTTGGATATGTTGGAATATAAGAGGCAAAATCAGTGGCTGACATCATGACTAATGAAGTGTGAGTGTACAGAGGCTCTGTGGGGACACACAAGTAGCCTGCACACCACTCTTCCAGTCCACCTGAGCATATGCTTGGAAGTATTTGTCCTGGGGTGGCACAGTGCATACACAGGGGGCCTGGGGAAGTTGAACATGGCCTCCCAGTGCATTCTACAGATGCCCTTATACACACACTTCGTTAGTCTGGATGTCTGCCATTTAGACAATAGTGAAATGGAGAAAGAGGGAGAGAAGGCCATTAAACCTGAAATCATTGATGAGTGCAATTAATCAATCAGTTAATCAGTCACAAATGGTATTTGGCACTAGAGCTTCAAAAAGTTTAAGTGTTGAGGGCATTATATAAGAGATGCATGTAGATCTTTTTATTCAAACCATGTACTTTAGATTATTTCCAAAATCATGCATTTTTTTCTGAGTTTTGTCGTGACTGACAGATTTACATGCAAGGTACAGGCTTTTTAGTCAGTCTAGGTGCAAACAAAGGCAAGAGAGGAATACCAAGTGAAAAGAAAACCACAGAGCAAGTCAGTGTTGAATTTCAAAATGCATGTAGAACTCAAACAGACATTATGCAAGGGCTGGAAAAAGAAGGGACCTTTGGGCTGAACTCCATATTTACATTGTTCTGAAGCAAGATAGTAATCCAGACTAACCCTCCACTGATCTTCCAGGGTTTTCCAGGGTTGTGTGTTTAGGGGGCACAACTTCCAGCAATCTCTCCTTTCCTCTGCAGTCACCCAAAAATTATATGCCCAAAATTATATTCCTGAGAGCTGAGGACCATCCCCACCCCACTCAAGAAGCTAGTTTTCGTAGGCACTGGCAGCTGGGAAAGGGAAGATCATAGACTACAGTGGCGGAGCCAGGAGAACGTCTGTGGGTGTTCTGTCCTGTCCCCAGCGGCCCCACCGTGCCCGCACCAGTGACACCCTGTGTGTGTGATGTCATGTGCAAAAGGGGTGTGGCCCATGTGCCGGAGGGCCCATGCGCCATGAACTGCTTGCATGCACTTGAGTGCTTCTACATTACCATCCTTGGTATCTCGCGAGATGATTTCATGTTTGAACAAACAGACAAGTAACAGCTGGAAATCCCTCAAATAGAGCTGGATAATAATAATCATCATAAATACTTCACGTTTTCAAATTACTTTTTAAAATTGCGCTTGGCAGATATTGTGCTTGGCAATTTGCCATGCACTTCAGAGCCATTTATCTCTGGGAGAGGTGACTGAGTCAAAGGCCCTTGGTCTTTATGGAGGTTCTCACATCATGTGCCTTTGGTACCAGGCGCTGGGAGAGAGAAGCTGCCTGGTCTTTCTTCACTTTTTAACTTCAGGGATTCAGTGTATTGAGAGCATTTCAGTGGAAGCAGGAAGCAAGCCTTCCCTCTGCAGACAGAGCCATTGACTCCTGTGCCCCCTCCTTCCCCTCCTCCTGCCCTGGCCTCCCTGGTGCTCTCCAAATGCACACACAGAGGCGGGTTAATGGGGAATAAAGAGGCAGGAGCCCACAGTAAGTGCCTGCTCCTTACAAATTAGCCTCCAGACAGCTTCCCCCCGTTTCCTTGCCCGCCCGCCCTCCTGCCCTCCTGCTGAGGAGGGAGGGGTGGCAAAATGTGGCTGCTTGCTGCATTGAGAGTGCTTGCAGGAGGAAGAGGGGGGGGAAGAGGTGGGGATTTGTGAGGAGGAGCAGTGGCCCAGTTGGGAATTACACCTGCTGTTCCCAGTGTAATTTGCAGCCCGTCATCAGTAGGTGTCCACATCCCTGCATCCTCCTCACCTCCTTGGTGTGGCTCAGCCTTCCACCTTGCCACCTCTTTCCACCCTCCCATTCCCTCTTCCCCTCTGCCTCTCTGCTTCTCTCCTTCCCCCAGCTACCACACACATGCACACTGCCAGCCGAAAAGCTCTCACACATGGACGTGCCACACACATTCATTCAGCGCCTGCTCTTTACTCCAGTGAGGGAGAGGAGAGGAAATAAATCCAACCATCCAGCATATAGTGGCTGGGAATGCATTCAGAAGGGTCCATGGGCCCTCTGACAATAGGGCCACACCCCTTTGAACAAGACATCACGTGCAAGGTGGGCTCGTGTAGCCCTCTGTGATTGGCAGCCTCGGGGTTCTTTGAACCCTGCTTCGCAATGGTGGCTCCTCCCCGACAGACTATCACCCCTTTCCCATTAAGCACCAACAATTTTGGGCTGGCGAAGGCCACCGGAAGCTCTCTGGAGCTCATTTCCAGGCAACCCTTGCTGTTGGATAATGTTCATCTGTAGCAGGGCCGGAGTTGGGCAGCCCTGGTCTAGATTTGGAGAAGAGAGCTGGTCTTGTGGTAGCAAGCATGACTTGTCCCCTTAGCTAAGCAGGGTCCACCCTTGTTTGCTTGTTTGTTTTGTTTGCTTGTTTGTTTGTTTTTTCGATTTATATACCACCCTTCCAAAATGGCTCAGGGCGGTTTACAACAAGATGAAAGCAATTAAAACAAGTTAACAGTAAAAATCAACACTATAAAAACGGAATAAAACCAATAAAACAATTCAAACAGCTAAAAAAACCAACAACCCTGGATAACCCTTTAAAACAATTTAAAACAGTTTTTCAGTCATTTTAAAACCCTGGAAGGCCAGGCCAAACAGATAGGTCTTAAGGGCTCTCCTGGATGACGGTTATAATCTCGAATTACGGATTTCTGCCGGAAATGTATTCTGCAGCCCAGGAGCAGCTACAGAGAAGGCCTGCCTCTGAGTCGCCACCAGAGGAACATAGGAAGCTGCCAGATACTGAGTCAGACCATTGGTCTATCTAGCTCAGTATTGTCTACCCAGACTGGCAGCGGCTTCTCCAAGGTGGCAGGCAGGAATCTTTCTCAGCCCTATCTTGGAGAAGCCAGGGAGGGAACTTGAAACCTTCTGCTCTTCCCAGAGTGGCTCCATCCCCTGAGGGTAACTGGAGATGGACCTCCTCAGATGACCTTAATGTGTGGTGGGGATCATGAAGAAGAAGGTTGCCTATGAATGGGAGACTAGAAGTGTGAGCACTGTAAGATCTTCCCCTCAGGGAGTGGAGTGGAGAGGATGGCTGAGCCGAGGTGGGAGAGCACACCAAGGACAGGAAGAGCAGCTGCATCACTGCAGCGGCCTAGGTTGGCTCCAAACACCAGCCTCTGTCGCATCACCCCGCCAAGTCTACAAGGAGGACGACTGACCTGGGGTGGAAGAGCACACCAAGGGCCATCCATGCAGGCCGGATGGAAAGCCCCCCCCCCCCCCGCCTCGGCCATCCTCACAGCCTCTGCCGTCATCCTGGATGGCAGGGGGCAGCTTAAGGTGTGGGGGGAGAAGGCAGGGCAGGGGGCCAGATCAGCCGGTGGTGGGGGAGAGAACTAGTGCACAGAGGCTCTGCGCTAGCCCAGCTAGTATATAAATATTCACTGTAGTAGTAGGCACACTTAATGCATTTATGTTTGTAAATTTTCTTTTCCAGATTAATAGTCAGATAAATTTACAGAATGGTGATTAGCGTCCGTCTGTGTCACGTCTGGCCTAGTTTGATGATGTCTGAAAGCTGTTACCTCACTTCACTTTTGTTTGGGATGCCTACATAAAGTTGTTAGTTCTGTCACTAGCATGTTTCAGGTTTTCTTTGTGGGGCAGGGGTGGTGGTTAATACATTTCAGTTGGCAGGGCAGAGTAGTAGTATGTTCTTTGGCCTAGATACTGAACTGTTACAAATGAACAGTGACATAGGGAGGACATGGGCAGCCAGCCCACGAAATTAAAATGTAAGATTCTGGACAAATACAAAACTAAGCTACTGCCCTTTTGATGTTAATGGAGTGTTGGCTATGCACTCCTAACAGACCTTTGGGCTTGTGTGGGGAATCAGCAAATCTAGAGTGAGCAGCTCATTACAGAATATATGTGCACAAAGCTTCAGTCTTGGAAATTACTGAGAGTGAGTTGAACCTCCTAGAGCCTTTGGAGTCAGGCGGTATATAAATAAAATAAATAAAATACAATCAGGTGTATTTACGGTTCTAGGGGTACAGAAAGGAAGTCTTGTATAGCAAGCAACACAATTTAATTAACAGAACTAACCAGGCTGATAATATCAGTGCTAGACTGCGGCTCAAAAAGAGGCGTTTTAGCTTGAGATCCAAATTAAATCCACTGAAGGCTGACCAGAGAAACGGTCTGAGAGAACAGCTTTAGACTTTGAAGAGAGCAGGAAGAGAGGGGGAGCAAGAGATTTCAGAGCAGCTATTAGTATACCTAGTTCCTTCCAGCGGTGTGTTCCAATGGACACTTGTTGCTCGGCCAATGCTAAGGGACTCCTCTCTCCAAGGACAAGCAGGAAAACAGGTTACAAGAGTGGGGACCCATGCATGGGTCAGGAAGCAAGTCAAAGTCCAAAGTTGGTCTGATCCCAAGAGACCAGTTCCTTGCTGGAGTCAAGTGTGCTGCACAGATTGTGCCTGGGGACAGGGCCAACCTGTAAGTTGAGAGCGGGATGGGCACATGAGCCAAGGCACATGGGCAAATGAGCCCATGATCCTGTGAGTTCAGAGTCCAAAATGAAAACTATAAACTGTAGTCCCAAATCATGTACAGGGGGGCTACCGGGAGCCCCCCAAACAGCCTATTGTCATAATACTGATTAGTCAAAACCAAAGCCATTCTGGGCTCTCTTGGCACTGAGGTAGCATGGTGTACTACTGCCTCCAGCCCTGTGGCCAGGAAAGCATGGTGCATTCTAATTTTCTGCTACCCATTATTATTTTAAAACACCTTATTTCTTCTTCCATGTTGAATGGACGAATTATTGTAACAATATGATTTTCTGTCCTTGCCACAACACAAGAAGCAGACTATATGAAGTGGAGGGTTTCATACAGTTTTAATTAATGAAGGCACGGGGCTTAATTGCCAAAAGAGTGAGTTGCTTTGATTTTGCACCATACCCTGCAAATAACCTTCCAGCTGTGATATCTTCTTTGTAAATCTCATATTGATAATTGTACATCTCATTCTTTCTAAGCTGCCCCTAAGGTTTCATATAGACCAAAATCACTTCACTTTATTCTTTTATTAAGCAAATTATTTTGAACACACTGTGCTGGACATCTAAATCAAAATCCTTAGAACTTTGCTTGTCAAGTGGAAACAGACCATATGGTTGTTCCATGAAAATAAAAGTCAAGGTTTTTGCCTAGTAGCTGATTTGTTATAATAAGTACCAGGACTCAAATTTTCCTGGAAGCCCACACTTTCTCTTTGGGCCACTCCAGACAATGCTCTTCTACTATCCCCTTTCCACACAAGTAGGGACATGAACACACGTGGTATGCCCCCTCCTGTCATGCCATTGTGCTATGGGAATAAGTGGTATTTACCATGTCAAAGAAAATAATTAAGTTTTTTAAAACACCAGTTCTCAGAATTTGTGAAGCATGTTTCTAACTGTATATTAACCAAGTAATATTGATGCTTTATTTAGTGTTGTCGTGGTACATGCTGCTGCACAAAGAATGAGAGGATAGGTTGCTGCCCCAAGAGGCTTACAATCTAGTATTGATATAAGGGAGACCACAGAGGAAGGGAAGGGAAATGGAGGCAAGAGTAAACCAGAGAAGAATATGTAATTATTTTCAGTTACATGTACTTTAAGCTGAATCATGGTAGGAAATCTCTTTGTGGCCTTGCCATATAAAAAAAATAGTATGCAAACCAGGCCTCAACTGTAATGATGGAGCAATGGCACAAAGTTTGTGAGCAGTGCTTTGTGCTTGCTATTTCTTTCCCTTATTCTCTCCTCCTTCATTGTAATTTCTGCTCCAAAAAAACTTCAAATGACCTCTTTAATGGATAAAATATATTTAAAGATATTAAAATAACTTACATTTCCCCCCCACAAAACAAGTAAGCTAAAAAAATCCCTCAAACAAATGGAAACATTGCTTCCTTAATCTTATGTCTTATTAAATTCTCTTCAGCCACCAATATTGAGACTTTTGTTTTGGTCCATTTCCCATTGTTCTTATTTCATATGTGTCGCCCATGGTTTTGTTCAACTTTTATTATGCTGCATAGAAGCCAGATGTTCTTTATTAATGGTCTTCCTGTTTCTCTAATATAGAATGCTGAATATTCCACATATTCAACTTTATACACTACCCCCTTCCTTTTACACCAACCTTCATCCTTCATCCCACCAACCTTCATCCATTGCTTCACATCTATTATCATACAGCCGGGATTAACTAAATGATGTTCTAAAGTTTTAGGTGCTATACAAACAACATTTGCTTTAACTCCATGTCTCCTCAAAGTCTTCTGTGCCTGCCATGCAGACCTATCTGTCACAAAAGGTATTTTTAAAGCTGGTCATCCTTTCACAGACTTTACACCCCTACTTATGCCTAGTGGAAGTTTGTAACCACTAACTTGAATCAACTCTTCAGCCTTTTCCCCAGATGTCATAATGTGTTCACTAGATGTCACACCTGTAGCCCTGTGTAATCACATTCTTAACTGTCTGCTCCTTTACAATTCTGGATTGTAAAATGTGCTGAATTACTGTTCATTAAAATCTTATTGTTATGGAACAATAACAATAAGCAGGGTATAAACTGTTATGGTTTTATCAATTAAAGATATTGATAGTTTGCTGTCTGTTTACAATGTAGTTTTTTTGACTTAATGGAAAGTATTTCTCACAAAAGTGAGGCTTGGCTATGCGAAACCGACTTGCGCCTTACTTGCTATTTCCTATATTAATTCTATGGAGAGGAGGTGTTTAGATCAAATAATATTGTACAACTCATGATATATTGATTATTACTAGAATTAAGATCATGCTGATAGAAAGTTTGAGAGCTCAATAGACTGTGGAGTATAAGATTAATGAAGGAACAATCTAATGAACAGGGATGGATATCATTTTTTAGATACTGAAATCCAAATTTGTGGGGGCTACATAGAAACTAGGTGGTTTCGTGAGCTCATGGAAAAGAAGATTTTAATGAATAGTAACTCAGCACATCCCAGAATTAGAAAGGAGCAGATAGGTAAGAATGAAACCAGGATCAAGGAACCTGAAAACAAAGCTGACTGTTACCACACTTCATGACCATGCTTTGACTTAAATCGGGGCAGTTGGCTCGAATTGGGTGCAAACATGCATACAGCCATGTTGCTTTATAAGGTAGCCAGAAAGTTGTCTACTGGTAAACAGTGTTGAATTAATATTTTTCCTTTTAACTATGTAAAGATTTTTATTTCTTTTTTGGTCAAAGACCGTAAATAAAGTATGATGATGATGATGATGAGTGTTGAAGAATGTACCCCTTTCCTCACCAAATTATTGGCATAATTGTTGATGAATTAACACACCTACACATGCGCAGCTCTAAGTCTGCAGTTGGATCAGGGCCAGGGGTATAATACAGCCAAAGTTACGCATTCTTTGATTCCCATTTATTTCAACAGAGAGATTTAAGCACATGCTTGCTTAAATCTCTATTACTGAAATCAACAGGATTTTAAAATGCTTAACTTGGCTGTATCATGCTTAGAGAAACAGTGGGATGTCTAGCACTGGTTTCACATGAGCAACTGAAAACATTTTTTTCTGTATGTACCTTGCTGTGTATTATCTAGGCATGCTAGGTATTTAATGAATGGTAGAAATCCAGTGATTTTTTACCCAGGTAGCTCTTTCAGCTTCTATGATTTTATATATTTTGTATATGTTAAAAAATTACCATTGCCTATTGAAGTGAATTGACTTTGAATATGTAAATAGGCATCCCAAACACATTTAATGTCAGCTTGAAGCATGCAAATATGGCATGCACATTTTCTCACTGAAGCTTCCTAGGAGGTAAATATTGGTAAGCATCTGCTTGTTTGCTTTTTTCATTCATATTTAGTAACACAGTGTTTGAAAGTAGAAGAGCTCGCCTTTTCCACTTCAAAGCATCTTTTAATATGTATGAGGTCATTGAATATCTGATTGCATGGAAACACTTTAAAACTTCTGAGCTTTGGAGTTCTTCAGGAGATAGCATCTAAGTCTTACTAATAATTTGTTACTAATTCCTGACTGTTTAAAAAATGTTTGGTAAAAAGATATCGACAGCAAAGCACATATGCAGCTTGAGACCCTTGAGACTAGAAATACGTTGGTCTCCATGATTAGAAATAGTGATAGAGAGTTAATTTCTGAACCAATTTACAGCCCCTGCATTTGAACCAATATCATCATTTTAGCAATGGAATCTTTATTAGGTTGGAATCCACACACTGGTGTTGTGAACTGAAATGTTTGGATTATTATTAGAGCTGTAAAGTAGAGGTCAGCTCTGAAAAATCAGCCAAAATCAGTGAAGGCCCACTGCATGAAAATGTCATTCCAATATTTCTTCTAAATGTTCTGTTCCTGCATTTCCCCCACATTCTGTGGAAGTGCTCTTTCTCTGGCTACCATCCAGAGAATGGTGGCAGGATTTCAGATTTGAATTTTCTCATATTTCAGTTTTATATTTTTCTAAATTGGAGTTGATGGATCGAATCTATTGCTGACATAACCTATTGCCAACCAAGAGGATCCAATCAGGTTTCTGACTCAACCAGTTTAGACGTCAGGTTGGCTCAACTGTTTTGACATTGTCTTGAGTCAGCAAAAAATCTCTATAAATCTAAGTAGGATCCAACAACCTTCTAGCTGCCTTTTGTTGAAATTATTGTTTCAACAAATTGTTCAATTGTTGTTCAATATGTCTCAAAATATTGTTCAATTATTATTGAAATAGTTGTTTTCCTCCCCCAGGTGGCATTCAACAATCTCATGTGATTAAGTTTAGTTTCCCTATTCCTTCTTTCCCTAGATGCCAAAATCTTTCTTTCCATTTCATAACTTTTACAATGTGAGTGCTTGGGTTTTTTAAACTGATATTCTCTACTGTACCATTAAGTGACAGCGCAGCATGTGTAAAAAGAGGTATGTTCTGTTGTGGTGCAAGGCACTGCAAATTTTTCTACTGGCTCTAAAAACCCAAAATTTCTGATTACACTTTTAAATACTAGCTAATTGTAATGTTTTCTCTGAGTAGTAGAGGAAATCTGAGTAGAGAACAACAATTATTCTGAACACTGTTTAGTGTTTAAAAAATACTCCCTGTTTTACAAAATGTACTAAACCATCCTTGGCAACTGTCATTCATGTTTTTACTTTATTTGGGCTGGGATTGCAATTGCTGCTCATTAGAAATGCCCTTAGGGTACGGAGTCTCTTGAGAAATTGAGTGCCTTGACCCATAGTGAGAGGAAGGGCAGCAGAAATGAATTGCAAACAGGCTTTTGTTTACGAGCCATGCATGCTGCAGAATACCTTATGAGAGCACTAGACATCTTCAAACTTCTGGGAAGAGATAATATGCATTTCCAAACTCCCTAAAGAGCTCTGACCTTTTATTCCAATCCCTTGTGTGTTCAGGCCCGTACAGACCTGAAAATCTGCCTGCTGTATTAAAGTACAGAAGTTAAGGCAATACACACACAAAAACAAACAAAAAGGTGAAAAAGCTACACACACGCCACCATCCTGGAGCCATAATCTACCCCCATTCCGCAACCAGGACATCAGACCATTAAACAGGAAATGTGCATTGTCATTTATGTGTCAAATTGCTCAAAAAACACAAAGGCATACAGTAAACTAACAGCATGTCTTGTACAACCTTGACAAAAAGAAGGTTAATGAGAATTCTAAAAATATAATGTAAAAATAACGTGCAATAATCCAAGTAGAGCCTACAGGGAACCAGAATAAGCCATAGTTCAACTTGCTTACAACTTTCATCACCTTTTGGGAAATATCCTTCAAATGCCACAGTCTATCTTCTTAGAATGTATCATTGGGAAATATTCAGCTGTACCACACTGGAATTCTCCTCTATAGCGATAAGAAACAATATCAGTAAAAATCAAATATCAAAAAATTAATGGGGTACTATGGGGTACTATGATATCTCTGCAGTGTGTGTGCACATCTGTATTTGTCACTACATATGACAAATTCTGTATTCTAAATGTTGATTACCATTAATCCATACCTACTACTACCCCCACCAATATTTACCATATTTTCACTCATAGTCCCCGCCTACGGCAGGGGCCACACCTGCCTAGAGTCCTCAGTTCATTAGTTTCGCTGATATAAGTCAACACCATGCAGATCACTCAAGATGGCATCTGCACATGCGCAGACACCATTTCCTTCTAGAGGATGCTGGGAACAGGGAAATGATGCAGCCGGAGCAGCGTGGCTTTTTCCAGCTTAGCTCAGCTGCCCAATACAAACAGCACTGTGCTGGGGCAGCGGGGTGTGGCGGAGGAGCAATGGAGGGACAGGTAAGACCTGCCTTCCTATAGTTAAAGTGACCGCTCTCTGCCACCGCCGCCCCTGGCTGAGCACGAAACGCTTCATGCACATCCCTATTTGCCAAGTCTCAAATAGATTCAGACATGGTCCAACTTCCTCCCCATTTTGGAGGGAAGAAGTCTGATTACATCCAAGCCAAAATGAGATGAACAGCAGCACATTTGCCCATTCCTAGAAATATGAAAATGTGTTCTATTTTTGCATCAGCAATGTTATTAAGCAGGAGCTGTGCCTCAGAACTAACATTATTCTTTTTTATTTCCACATAATTGGGTTTTGATCCTACTTTTACTGAAAAATAAAATGAACTTTTCTAGGTCAGTATCTGAAATCATTGTAGGTTGTCTGTAAGCTGTATTCTAGTGCACTAAAAGTGTTTGAAATTTTGCAACCACTATGAATGGATCAACAGAAATGTGTTCTGTATTTAAATAGCCCATTTCACACAGAGGGACATGCAAGTCTTCATTTGAGAGTTCAGCTATGAAATAGTAGAAGGTGTTCAGCTTGAAAAGTATATGAGAAATTGCCATTGAACTGTTGGCTAGTATTTCGATTAACTTGTTCTCAAACTGTGAAATGAAGGTCATCAGTAGCCCTTGAGGGGTTACTAAATAAGAGAAATGCATAAAAAATAATAAATACTTGCCTCGCGTATGGGCAACCCGACCATAATTGAAGGAGAGTACCTCTGTTTTTACATCTCCAACAGCAGAACAGGGAAGACATTTTTGTGATAAAATGTATCTTGATTGGAATAAAATGCCATGTACTGTATGTACAATCTTTAGTGTTGCTTCTCTTATCTGGGCATATGTGGTTGAAGCCAAATTGCTTCCCATTCAATGAGGATATTCACACAATGGGAGAAAATCGGGCTAGCTGAGGCTAGCCCGATTTTCTCCCATCATGAGAACCACCGGGCTCGGCTGCAAGCCTGGTGGTTTTTAAGTGGCTCACCCACTTAAGTAGCCCTGCCCTTAAACCGGGTTTGTGAAGCAAGCACTCTGCAAACCCATTTTTTGCATGGCAACCGAGCTGACTGTGAGGCTCGGGGGTCTCTCCAGCATGTCCTGCGCGCTTGCGTAGGACATTCTGGAGCTTCTAGGGGCTGCATGGCCCCTGATCCCCCCAGCCTCCACCAGCTCTGTAACAGCTTAGCCCGCTCTCCCCTCAAACCCCATCCAGGCTCTTCTCACTGATCGTGAGAAGAGCCTCAGTATCTTCAAGAGAGGTTCCTAAATCAGTTTTCCATTTTGCTTTTACCCCTCCAGAGGAACCAAAGGATTCAGAAATGAGGGTATTGTATATAAGCAAAGCTACCCCTCTTGTTAGTTGAGGAAATACAGACGTTTTCATAGACAGTCAAAGATCTAGTAGCCTCTCCTTTCTGTAGCAAATTGGATGCAAAAGAGCAGATTTGGATCTTCTACATCCAGGTTGCTTGGTTGCCAATAAGAACAGTATCAACCTTAGCTTCTGGTATTGGTTTTCCTCTTTCAAAAATATCTTTCAGTCTGTAAATCCCACTTCTCAGATTGTTGATATTTGCTTGGTCTGCAAATGCAGAATGATCTAAAATAGGGAAGAGTGGTGAAGTGGGTGATGCCAATTTCTTAGCCATCAGATGCCAGATTATCAGTGTGGTGGCCAAAAAGTGCTTATTCAAACCTGCTAATTTAACTTAAGTGACCTGTTTAAAGGGGAGTGCTCAAATTGTTTTAGCTTCTGAGGAAAGCTCAGTAGAAACCAATGGGATCACCTGATCATTTTGAATGATTTGAATGAGTTGCTTCAGTTGGAAGGCATGAAAACAAAATAAAGCTTTAAAAGATTGGGGACTTCAGATCCACCCTTATTTGGACGCCTATATAGTAAACTTCTGTTTACTCTTGCTTTCTTATAATCATTGCAAAAAGTTCTAAGTATTCCCTGCCACATTTTAAAGTATTTGGGATGAATCCAAATAGGTAATGGGTTTCTTTTTACCAAGGGGGGGGAGGGTGTTATTTGGGCAGAATTAACACTTTAATGGCTGATATTCTCCCTAACCAGGAGAGATTCAGCTGAGTCCAATTTTTAATATCCTTTTTGATTTGTTGGAAAAGAGGATTGTCCAGCGAAGCCAGCTGTCCTTAGCTCCAAGGATGGAGTGGTGAAGGGGTCCGAGAAGGCAGGGACGGGTGGCAGCCAGGGAGAAGCGGAGGAAAGATTACCAACTTTTAAAAAGGCATTGAAGACACATTTATTCACACAGGCTTTTAATTAGGTTTATGGTTTTAAATTTCTAATGTTGTTTTAAAATTATTTTAATGTTTAAATGATTTGGTCTTGATTTTAATTGTTAATCAATTTTAATTGTTTTTATTTTGATATAAAGTGCCCTTAGCCATTTTTGGAAGGGTGGTATATAAATATAATTAATTAATTAAATAAATACACAGGCAGGGACTCAGTTCCAGTGGAGGAAGGGCAGAGCCCTGAAAGGACCGAAGGGGAGGCATGTGAGGATAACATCAGCAGCACGCCTCCTGAAGGGAGGGGTCTGAGCAGGAGAAGGGGCAGAGGCATTGGCAGCAGCTGTAAAGGGTAGACAATTACAGGGAATAAAGAGGGGTGTTGGCTCCATAATTGGGGGCAGGTGATACATAACTTGTGAGGAAGCATATACAGAACTGGTGGGGATGAGAGGCTGGCTGGTGGTGTGTCAGGGGCCCCTGGAGAGGGACAGAGACAAGGAGCAAGCAGCCTGGGATGGAGGAGGCACAGTGTAATGCTCAATCTCCTTCCTGTCCCCGCTCTGAGGCTAGACCCAGTAAGCCTAGCCTGGTAAAGGGGACAGGGACTTATAGCTGGACAAGGGTCTATGCTTATTTTCCTTAATTGCTTTAGATCCTTTGGAATGACCACCCCTAGATATTTGTAGGCTGAATACTGTAAGCTTAAATGAAACATTTGCTGCAATTTCCTTTGTTCTTCTATACAAATGTTGATGCATATAAGTTCTGACTTCTGATCATTTATTTCTGGACCATCTGTTTGTTTGGAAAGTGTTAATATTACCTTGACTGCTGGTACTGCTTTCCATGGATTAGATAAAAATAATATTAGGTCATCTGCAAATTATTTGATTGTATGTTTTTTACCATTGATTTGAAATACCTTAATTTTTGTGTCATTTTTAATGTCAGCTAGTACTTCAACTGCAGTAACAAAGAGCACTGGGGAAAGGAGGTGGCCCTTCATGTTCCAATATAGCTTGATTGGTTTTGAATCTAGATCATTTATGTGTTGTGTATAATTGCTTCTGATTTGGCATACAATTGTTTAATGACTGTTAAGAATTTATCCCCAAAATTAAATTTGTTCATTTGCTTGACTAAAAATGGTCATTCTGAGGAGACAAACACTTTAAAAGCATCTAAAGACATCAGAGCATGATGAGGGGATGAGGGGTCTTTGGCTTGCTTAGGTATAACAACTATTCTAGATTGCTTCCAAATCTCTGGGATCACAGCTCCCTCCATAATGCTGTTGAACAGAGAATTCAAATGATAGGTTAGAATTTCAGCAAGAGATTTGTAACATTCACTCCCACAACCATCTTGCCCAGGTGCTTTCTCTGTTTTTAGTTTACCTATTGCAGCTTTAATTTCTGTCTCTGAGATTGGCATATTGAGAGATTGATTATGTTAGTAAGTGGTTTAATGGTTATTTTTCCTAACAAGGCTTCAGTGTGATTTAGGTTTCGATTAGTGGAAGAATATAATTCTTTTAAAAATATAGTGAATGCTGTTTTCATATCTTCAGTATGCCAAACATTTTTCCATATGTATTTATTGTTTGAAGTATAAAATTTTGTTGTCTTTTTGTTTTCAAGGCATTATCTAGATGTCTAGAACTGTTACTGCCAAATTGATTTAAATGTGCTAGAGATGTCTGTATTTCATCTACTTCTGATGGAATTACTTCTGCCACCCTTCCCACACAATTTTCTGTAATCTTATGGGCTTGTTCTAATTTCTCTGTCTCCTTTAACAAAGTCTGATTAGCTTCCCTCTCATTTAGCTAGCTTCTTGAATTAAGTAACCCCTCATAACAGCTTTCATCAAGACCCACAATAATGTTTGGAATATGGTGGGGCGATCATTTTCTATTTTAAAAAGTGGTGTAGGTTCTCTTGGAGCTTGTTAACTACCACATTTTAAAGAAATAGGTTGGATCTAAGATGCCAAATTGGAGAACATGGCTCTGCTTCTCTTAGAGTTTGTGAAGTCAAAATAGGGGCATGGTTGAAGACAGAAATAACACCTATTATTCTGTCCTGAAATTTTGGTAATATTTCAGCAGAAAAGAGTAAAAGATTAATTCTGGGATATGTTTTGTGTCAATTAGACTAAAAGGAATAATTTCTGATCTCTGTGTTGTGTTCTTTCCAAACATCAAATAAGTCACGCTTCTTAATTGTCTCTTTTAAAGAGATACATAATGTGTTTGAGAAGATGGAACATATAGTTTGGGGTCTAGAACATGGTTTAAATTCCCTCCAAGAATCACTTCCGTGTTTAAATCCTTCCAATTTGTCTGCAACGTCCATCAGAAATGGCTGCTGTTCTTTGTTAGGGCAATAGAAACATCCCAAAGTTAATGGATAAATCCCTAGAATGCCCTTCACCAGGATATCTACCCCATGGATCACTGAATATATCCTGCACATTAAAAGGGCTCTTTTTTATTTTTGCTGCTTTCACAGCAACCCCTCATGACTTAGATGAACCAGCTGCAGAGAATTGTTCTCCAAACCCAGCATATTTTAGGACTCTCTGGTGCATTTCTTGTAGAAAGATCAGATAAGGGTGCAGTTATGAATAATAGTTAGTCTTCATCCCCCAGAAGTAGGTAATTTGGTGGAAAGCATTTTAGGAGGTTTATGGGTCTGGTTTCTGCTTCTTTTTTGCATGATTGTGTTGCCATTCCATGGATGAGGACTTCGCCCCTTTGTTTCTCCTCATTCTTCTGTAACATCTATCAGTTGCAGGATCACAATGTCTAGAGCTTCAAAGATTTCAATCACTTGATTTGTTTTTGTTGCCACAAAGGTTCTTCCATGTTGGTTCCATAAACCTAAATGAGAAACTTTTTATTTCTCTATGTGAACCACTTTAGGAACTTTTGTTAAAAAGCATTATATAAATATTTGTAATCTATAGTTAATTCCAACCTTTCAGAGCTTCTCTGAAAATGGTGTAAGCAGTTTGCTCCTATAGAGTCTCTGGACACAGGTCTTGAAATATTTGGATTTTATTGCCTTTACACTCCAGCAGATGCAATGTGCTTAATGCGCTAAGATTTTTTTCCCCTTTGCAAGCATATCTTGTGAAACAGATTATTATCTCCCTTGTCTGATGGGTTTTTAGGGCCCAGGGCACAGTAAGCTCTTTCAGCGTCACTCAGGGTAACCTCCAGAGAGGGGCAAACGTCATTCAGCCATATGATTAAGAAATTTCCCATGCTTTCCCTCTTCAACTGATTCCTCCAGGCCCCTAATTCAAATATTCATCCAGCAACTCCTGACTTCCAGGTTTTCCGGTTTAATCTGGCATTCTCTGGTTATGACAGTGAGTTCCTCAATCTTTCCAGGGCCCCAGGTCATATTGCAACAGTCTTCCCCCTCTGAGGCCTCTGAAGTAGGGATGTGTACAAAACCATTTGTTGCCTCCTAAGGCCGACACCATGTGCAGACTGCTGGGAGCAGTGCTGCAGCTGCGCGCAGCCTTTTGTACAGCAAGCGCTGCGTCCAGGAAAGTGGTGGGTTGGCAGAGGAGCAGGTAAGGTCCTGTTTACCTGCTTTTTAAAGGAACCAACTCTTGCCCCTCCTGCTGCTGCCCAAGCCATTCGTGCAGATTCCTACTCTGAAGAGCTCAGTGAATTTTGCAAATAAACATATGATTTAAGATTCCATTCCCACTTCAGTGAATGACCAAAACTCATCCCCAAATATTTTACATACCCTTTTAGAAAGTATTTTGTCATATTTACCGCTAGTTTTTTAAAGATAGGCCTGATTATATCTAGAGCTGTCAGTTGCTTGGCAGCAAGTCACACCCCTGAAGATACCATTATTGATATTTGTACCCATATATCTTCCCCAATAATTCATAAAAACCTGCTAGGGAGTCTTAAAGGAACCTCTGTTTATTATTTGTTACACTAGATATCCTGATTTTTCTTCAGCATTTATCCCTCAACTCTGTATCTGCAATATGGCAACAATAATTGCTATATTTATTTGCTCAAAACAACTTAAATATACTGGCCTGGCATCCTAGCCGTGCTCGAGGCCATATCAAGTTTCACCAGTGAAATGTCAGGTGCTTTCAGACCGCTCAGATTGGCTCTATCCAATCCCAGCACAGCATCCCTCCATTGGCTGTTGCTGGTGTCTGTCTTATGTTTCTTTTTAGACTGTGAGCCCTTTGGGGACAGGCAGCCATCTTTATTTATTTGTATTTATCTATGTGAGCTGCTTAGGGAACTTTTGTTGAAAAGTGGTATATAAATATTGGTACTAGTATGATGATTTTCTTAACGAATTATTAGATTATTTCATTTAACTGTTTTTTGAATGTGATAATTTGTGATATGATAAGGGCAACTCCCTTTTACTAGCAATTGGTCTTGTGGTAGCAAGCATGGATCGTCCCCTTTGTTAAACAGGGTCCACCTTGGTTTGCATGTGAGTTCTGTAAGCTGTTCCTCTTAGGGAATAGGGCGTTAGCACAGCGGAAAAGCATCTGAATGCTTGCATGCAGAAGGTTCCAGGTTCACTCCCTGGCATCTTCAGAGAGAGACTCCTGCCTGAAACTTTGAAAAGCCTCTGCCAGTCAGAATAGAAAATAGTAAACTAGATTACTTAATTGTAAACCACCCAGAGATGCAACTTTGGGGCGGTATAGAAATATGATAAAGTAGATGGACCAATGGTCTGACTTGGTATGATAGCTTCTTGAGCTATCCTGCCATTAATCTTTTTTTAAAAAAATAACTGGTTTAACCTTTTCTCAACCATGAATTCATTAAGTGGCTTTAGAAGGTCATGATGCCGCATCTCCACATCTGCAGTATGGCAACCATAATATTGACCTACCTTATACATTTGTTGTAAAAATATAGTCTGAACAATCTAAAGCACTATATAAATTCTATTATTATTTACAATAGCTTTTGCAGTCTGTTCCTGATGTGCAAGATATATTGGCCTGTTTCAGATTAAATGGGAGTTTGTACAAGCTTGGGAGAAGTTTGGTTTTGTGGATTCCTTTCCCCCCCCCCCCTTTCTTTCCATGCAATGGGAAGAAATGTAAAGCTTCTGATAGCAATTTGAAACAAATCGCTGGTTGTTTTTTTAAATCTGAGTACAATAAACTGTGGTTTGTTCCAAAATAGTTAATACACTCAGATGGAAAACTATACCCTGGTTTGATATCTTGGTTTGTTAACTAACTATGGTTTGAACAAATCAGTTTTCTATATTTGAATATAATGGAAAACTGTGATCTAACCCAGATCTCACCAAATAATGGTGACAGTGGATAAGTAATAGGGTATTGAAAGGAAGGAATAAAACCATGACCTGCTGCAAATCTCTTTTCGGTGTGTGTGTGTGTATGTGTGTGTGTGGATAGGTTGTCCAGATTTTAAAAGATCATCTTCACCTTCCCATGGATTCAGTGGGAGCTATACTCATTTTCACTTCCTAGTTTGCCTACCTTAAAAGTTGCCTCTGATAGTCACCTCTCTCCTTTTGAATAGGCTTTCCTGCTTCACTGATATGTTATTCACAAGGTCAGGAATTCAAACAGAACCAAGTGGAAAGAAGGAAGTAAATACAGAACCCTGAATTTTAAGAAATTCAGCATAGAGCATTATTTTTTGGCAGGGGCGTAACTACCGGTAGGGCAGGCAGGGCATGTGCCCTGAGTGCGACTCGGTGGAGGGCACCAAAAAGTGTCGTGACCCCACCCTGCCCCACATAATCTAACTTTAAAAATTTTAGTTAAAACCTTGCAGCGCGCTAGCAGTTGTGCCGCCAGCGTGGCCCCAGGCGCCCCTCCCCCTGCAGAGTGCTCACTGCTCAGCTCCGGCTGGGCGCCCCCCCCCCCCCGTGCACAGAGACCAAATCAATCTTCTTCACAAAATCAAACTTCTTCAGGGCAGTGCGGCGCCCCCCCCCCCCCCCGTGAGTGCTCAGTTTGGGCAGCTGGACATGCCCTGTGGAAGTGTACATGGGAGACAAGGTGTGTGTGGGTTTTTACTTTATTTTTTATTTTATTCATTTATTTATTTTTACATTTCTATACCGCCTTTTGTTAAAAGAAAACCCCAAGGCGGTTCACAAAAATTAAAACATACAATAAAAGCAATAAAAACATCAAGAAATAAAAACATCAAGCTAAAAGCATATAAAACAGGCATAAAACCAAGACAACAGATAACAGATAAAAACACAGAGAAGCCACAGTAAAAACAATTATGTAAAAGCCTGGGTAAAAAACCAAGTCTTTAAAAGCTTTCTAAAAGCCGTGATGGAGTCTGAGGAACGAATGGCCACTGGGAGAGCATTCCAGAGTCTAGGGGCAGCAACAGAGAAGGCCCTTTCCCGAGTGCACGAAAGCCGGGCCTCCCTCATTGTCGGCACCCGGAGCAGGGCCCCCTCAGATGTCCTTGTCAAGCGGGCAGCAACCCTTGGGAGCAGGCAGTCCCTCAAATACCCCAGGCCCAAAACCAGCACCTTGAATTGGACCCGGAAACGAACCGGCAGCCAGTGCAGCTCTTTCAAAATGGGGGTGATATGTTCCCAACGGGCAGCTCTGGATAACACCCTCGCTGCCACGTTTTGCACTAGCTGCAGTTTCCGGATATTCTTCAAGGGCAGCCCCACGTAGAGCGCGTTACAGTAATCCATCCGCGACGTGACTAAGGTATGGGTAACCGTGACCAGATCTGCCTTCTCGAGAAAGGGACGCAGCTGGCACACCAGCCAAAGCCGTGCAAAGGCACCCCTGGTCACCGCCTCCACCTGAGCTTCCAAAAGCAGAGCCGGGTCCAGTAGTAACCCCAAGCTGCGTACTCACTCCTTCAAGGGGAGTGCAACCCCATCCAGAACCGGTAAAATCTCCTCATCCCGATCGGCTCTCCTATTGACCAACAATACCTCCATCTTATCCAGATTCAGTTTCAGTTTGTTAGCCCACATCCAACCCATCACGGCCTCCAACCCCCGATTCAGGACATCCACCGCCTCCCTAGGATCAGATGACAAGTAGAGATAGAGCTGAGTGTCATCCGCATATTGCTGACAACTCAGTCCAAATCCCCGGATGACCTTTCCCAGCGGCTTCATGTAGATGTTAAACAGCATGGGGGACAAGACCGATCCCTGTGGGACCCCACAGGCCAACGGCCACGGGGCTGAGCAGTAGTCCCCCAGCACCACCTTCTGGACCCTCCCTTCAAGAAAGGACCGGAACCACTGTAACGCAGTGCCTACGATTCCCATACTCGAGAGGCAGCCCAGGAGGATACCATGGTCGGTTGTATCAAACGCCGCCGAGAGGTCCAGCAGAACCAACAGGGACGCACTCCCCCTGTCTAGTTCCCGGCGTAGGTCATCCACTAGAGCGACCAAGGCAGTCTCAGTCCCCTACCCGGGGCGGAAGCCAGATTGAAAAGGGTCCAGATAATCCGTATCATCCAAGACCCTCTGCAGCTGGGACGCCACCACACGCTCCGTCACCTTGCCCAAAAAGGGAAGGTTAGACACAGGTCTATAGTTAACCAGGTTGGAGGGATCAAGGGAGGGCTTTTTAAATAGTGGTCTTACCACCGCCTCCTTGAGGCACGATGGCATCCTGCCCTCCCTTAATGAAGCATTAACAATCACCTCCATCCATCTGCCTGTCTCCTCCCTGGCAGCTTTTATTAGCCAGGAAGGGCAAGGGTCAAGAGCGCACAAAGTCGCCTGCACACTGCCCAGGATCTTGTCCACATCCTCAGGCCGCACCAACCGAAAAGAATCCAACACAACGGGACCAGATGGTACCAAAGGAGAACTGCCAAAACCCTGGAGTCCAGGTCAGCACGGATGCAAGCGACTTTATCTGCAAAGCGACAGGCAAACCGATCACAAAGAGCTGTAATGTCTCCTCCCCCATTGTCTGGGGGGATGTGTGGAGCAAAGTTTTCACCACACGAAACAGCTCTGTTTGTCTGCACTGAGCAGACGCAATGGAGGCGGAGAAAAAGCATTTCTTCGCCGCCCCCACCACCACGGCATAGTCCCTAAAATGGGCTCTAGCCCGTGTTTGGTCGGATTCATGACGACTCTTCCTCCAGCATCGCTCCAGCCGTTGCCCAAGTTGCTTCATCGCCCTAAGTTCCGAGGAAAACCAAGGAGCAGAACGGGCTCCACCAAGCTGGAGAGGGCATTTAGGAGCAACCATGTCAACAGCCCGGGCCATCTCTCCATTCCAGAGATCAACCAAGGCCTCAACAGGGTCACCAGCTCTGGACACTGGAAACTCCCCGAGGGCCGTCTGAAATCCAAGCGGATCCATAAGCCTCTGGGGGCGGACCATCTTAATCGGCCCACCACCCCTGCAGAGGGCAGATGGAGCAGTCAAACTAAACCCCACCAGGTGATGATCTGTCCATGACAAGGGAGTGGTCTCAAATTCCCCCACCTCCAGATCATTTATTTCCCGGTCGGCAAAAACCAGATCCAGAGTGTGTCCCGCCACGTGGGTAGGGCCCGATACCAATTGAGACAGGCCCATGGTTGCCATGGAGGCCATGAAGTCCTGAGCCACACCCACTAGGGGGGCCCAAAACAATAAGCCTGGGGGAACCCAAGGCCACCTCCGAGACCACCCCCGCCAGCTCAGGTAGGGAGACTGAAGTGCAGCGGGGTGGTCGGTACACCAACAGAATCCCCAGCCTATCTCGGAGGCCCACCCGCAAGGACAAACACTCGAAATTCTGAGATTGCCTGACTGGGCACCTGGAAACGGGGAGAGTCTCTCGAAAGATGACTGCAGCGCCTCCTCCCCGACCCTCAAGGTGGGGCTGCTGCACGATCTGGAAACCTGGAGGACAAAGCTGAGAGAGACCAACCCTGCCCAGTGCATCCAACCAGGTCTCTGTCACACATTATTTTTATTTAAAATTATACCGGACCCGGGTGGCATGGTGGGGGGTGGCAGCGGGGGGGGGCAGCCTCCTACCCGAGTTGAAAGAGGCGGCAGCGAGAGCGCCGGGCCTGGGCAGCAAGCAGAGAGCGGCCTCCCCCGGCCCCTCTTCCCCCACCTTGCAGCAGGTTTTTGGGCGGCGGTGGCACCGTACGCCGCCATCTCAATCCTCCTAGTCGCGTTGGGCAGCGGAGCGGAGCAGGCAGAGAGTGGCTGGCTTCCCCCTTTCCTTCTCCCATCCAGGCGGCTACCCTTTCCCCCGGCCCTGGCTGGGGCCTCATGGCGGTGCCGCACAGCTTGCAGAATCTCACCGCTGTTCACCGCTGCTGGTGCTACTGCACGCCGCCGGACCCGGATGGAGTCATGTGCCTTAGGATGGCTTGGGGCCGGGGGGGTGAGCACGAAAGCCGTAGCCCCCCTATCCTATTCAGCCGTGGCGGCAGGCGGCGACGGATAGCCAGAGAGCAGAGCGACACTGAGGCCTGCCGTCTGGCCTGGCGTCGCTTCCCCAACTGAGAGGCGTGCCTGCGCAGTTCAGTCTATTAACTGCGCAGGCGCGCCTCGCAGTTGGCAAGCAACGCCGGGCCAGACAGCAGGCCTCGGCGTCACTCTGCTCTCTGGCTATCCGCCACCGCCGCCGCAGCTGAATAGGACAGGAAGGCTTCGGCCTTCGTGCTCAAACCCCCCCCCGGCCCCAAGCCATCCTAAGGCACACGACTCCGTCTGGGTCCGGCGGCGTGCAGTAGAATTAGCTACCAGAGAATCTACACTCAGATCACCACAGAAACAGCAGAACCAAGCACCCCATAGGTTAGCAAACCTTCCCCTGGCCAATGTGGGGTCAGTAAAGAGCGGGAAGAAGCAAAAGAGCCAATGGGGAACAAGGAGGGGATTGTCAGCAGGTCAGCCCATGATTTAGGTCACTGATCAGAAGGCTGGGAAATTCAAAGAGATGTCAAACACAAAATGGAGACTGACTCAGAGATCACCACAAAATGGAGGTCCGAAACAACAAAACGTTTTGTAGCCGAAACAGGGATGTTTTGTTTTTTATACAAAACTTTTGGATCTGGAAAATGGATCTGGAAAATGAAAATTTGTTTTGTCTATAAAACACCCAAAACAGGCTGTTTTGGGTACAAAATGTTTTGTATCTGAAACATTTCACACATCCCTGCTCATTAACACTAGTGTAGCAGTTGCAAAGTGAAGAAGCTTGTAATGACAGCCCCCATAGCCACACCCCTAGTAAGACTATACAAAAAAATGAACTTTATATTTTGGTGAGACTTAATGATGCCATTTATTTTTCAGAAGCTTAACCCACGCAGAGCATCTGCACGCTAGTACTTGATTGCTCCCCTCACCCCCTGCCACAGCCCCCCTCACCCCAAAGATCTCTCCACCCTCACCTGAGTCACACTCCTGCTCCTCCTTCTCCATCCCGTTGCTTCCATTTCCCACACCCCTCTTGGTCGCAGCTGCAGTGTTGCTGGAGCCTATTGGCAAAGCTGCAGCCCCCTATCCCCAGAGACCTCCTCACTCGAGCCCCACTCCTGCTCCTCGCCTTTCTCACTGCTGCCACTGCCATGGTTGCTTGTTCCCCTCAGGTTGCTGACAGGCCTGGACCCGTCCCTCACCCTTCCATCTTCCCCTCCCTTCTTTTTCTCTCCTCTGTCTTTGTTCACCTCCCTCCCTCTCTTTCTCCCACCCTCTCCCCCTCCTTTCCTGAGTTAACAGATCTTGTTCATCTTGTTTTCTCATTCACATAGTGGCAGCCTCCTTCTCCTGAAAGGGCTCTTTCTTCCCTCACGATCCCTCTTTCACAGACCCCTGCCTACTATCATTCATATATATACATTCATTCCTTTCCTTTACAATCAAGAACATCTTCCGACCAGTAACAGTTGCATTCCATCTGTCCTTAGCCATCACAGGCTCCTCCCCCCATCTGCATATGGAAATCCCACTGCCCAATCATCATGGTGCTTCTGCTCTCACAGGCTCCTCCTCCTTATCTGCATATGGAATCTCCACCAAGAAGCCCAATCTTGGTGCTTCTGCTTGCGAACTTTTGCAAGAGCTGCCACACACGGGATTATCCATGGGTACACCTTAGAGAATTATATAGGATGGATAGCTAGATGGATAGCTAGAGATCGTAAGTTGTATAACTTGCAGCCATTCTGTAGAAACTGAGGAACCTTATATTTTCATTGTCCCTGTATGATTAGCATTGGAGAAAATCTTTAACCCTGATTGTCAAATTCACATCTCAGCCATGTATACTGGGTTCTTTTGTTTTTCCATCTTCCAGGTTACCAGTCTTGCCATGAATATATTGTTGGACTCCTAGCTAGCTTGTGTTTTGTTCTTGCTGTCAAAACCTGACTGACCTATCTTATTTACAGAGATATAGGAATCAGTGGATTTATTAGGTACATGTGTATCTCCTGAAACTACAGGACCACATGATTATGATAGGGGGCTGTCATCAGTAGCTACAAGTTCTTTTACAGAAATCACACTCTCCTAGACTTCTCAATTCCACACTCTCTTCAATTTCTCTGTGCTTTTTGAAAAATTCAATAATAGATAGATGCATTGCTAACTAATAGTAACGCCTGCAACTAACTCTGAATAAGCCCTTAAAAAAATTACTAGCCCATGTTGCAGAAAGGAATAAAAACCCTGTGTCTAAATCTGTATATTACCACAGCAAACAAATAAGAATAAAGCTGCATAGAAACCATATGGGAGCATATCATTCAGTTCAAGTGATTCAAATCCAGGGGATGACTGAGCATCACAAAAAGCAGGCTTTCTGAGGATATACCACTCAATCATATGCATATTTAACCAGAAGGAAAGCCAGCTGTGTTAGTACTAAGGCAACATTACTCACAGACCTGTTCTACTTTTATAAATTCTATACTTTTAATTAATTTACTTTAGGCAGAGACAAAGTATTGGGGTCAGTGACAGTGCAACCCTATCCATGTTTACTCAGAAGTAAATCCCACTGAGCTGATGGGGATTTACAGTGAGCTGAGTATGCATAGACTTGCAATCTGAAACACTTGTTTGGTTTGTATTGAAGGTGGGTGAGATAATTTTAGAAGATATATTTTTCATATGGCTGTTTGCAATGCATATATGGTATTAATACACAGTGGGACTTGAACCTAGGCAACTTGGGAGATCTGTGAGCTTGTAGTGGCAGTTTGTTACGATTGTGATTATTACCAAGTTAATCAGAGCTTCATTTTAATTTGCTGCTTTCTGGTTGGATCAAAGTTTTGCAGGTAAAACATGAGCTGTAAAACTTTGGCCAGAAATTGCTGGCCAGAAATTATACAAGCATATTAGTGCCTATATAAGATGTGGTATAAAAATGCACTTTACCATTATAACCTATTAGAAGTATATTTATTATAAGCATTTTTATCATAAAATTGAACTAGTCATCCAAATTGCCTGAAATTTGACATTGAATAACTAGGTGACAAGTGTCACCAACTCCAATACATTTCATGTGGAATCACTAAGAAATGATCAAGATACCGCAACTTGAAAACTGGCCCACAGAAGCTTATTTCATTTGTTGGTGGCCTAATATTTATCAAGGAGAAGTTTTCTTTCTTTCAACTTTAAATCTGTCCAAACATGCAAGTTCACAGTGGAATAATTATTGTTTGTTTGGGGAGTGGGCAGTTTCAGTATTTCTCATGGTATTTATCTTTGAACTCCCTAATATATCAGGATAAGTCTTGGCACACATCATAAAGGTAAAGTTGTGCCATTAAGTTGGTGTCGACTGCTGGCAACCACAGAGTAATGTGCTTTTCTTTGGTAGAATACAGGAGGGGTTTACCATTGCCATCTCCTGCACAATACGAGATGATGCCTTTCAGCATCTTCCTATATCCCTTCTGCCCGATATAGGTGTTTCCTATACCAACAGGGATTTGAACCGGCAACCACTTGCTCCCTAGGGAAATTATTTCCCCACTGCACCATAGCAGATGTCAAATGGCCTGATTGACTCTTCCCAGAGCAATTATTTCCCTTAGTAAAGATGGCTGCCACTTTCCATGGTATAAACCAACTGAGACACAGTAGCTAATAACTATTTCTGTAATAATGGGATAGGCAGAATAATGGAATGGACACTATGAACAATGTGGGTAGGGGAAATGGAAAGATTCTTTTAAGACAAGGAGAAGGAATAATCTTTAGAAAGCTGGATGGGGGAAACGGTTCTGTAAGAATGGGTAGACTGATAATTGAAATGTCTTTTTGAAAAATGCAAGAGGGATAACAGAACAATTCCTGTTAAAAGTTCTCTGTCATATATAAACATTATATAGGGCCAGTATCATCCACCAGCTAGTGCTGTAGTCGCAAATTCAGATGTGCAGGTATTCACCATGATAACTCCTACAGCCACGCCCACCTCAACAGCCATGGTCAATAGCCACACACCGCAATAACAAAACAAACAAGTGGCCTCTGTATATTATTTATATGTTTTAATGTAGTGTTATAGTTTTGTGTGCAAGATGCAGGCTGTTAAAAAAACAACACCCCTTTTAAAAGAAACCAGTCAAAAGTATACTGGATTATAGTAGCACCACCACCAGTCAGTTATATTTTGAGCGAACTAGGTGGTGATAAAAAATGCAGCGCTGTATAATCGGGTGGACAACCATAATGACAAGTTTTACTTGTCTTACTCTATGGCCTCCCAAACTGAATTAATTTCAACATTCTGTTTAGCAGCCACTTAACCACAGATCAACATATCTCTGTGGTTGCTACTGCCCCAAAGTTAGCCCATTCATTTTTATGAGCAGCATTAACTCTCCAAGTTTCAGGTGCATCTAGTGCAGTACAGGTAAACCTCACTACTCAGGGTGGGGGGGCTTCCGTTCCTTGCATTATGCCAATGGAAAACAGAGGGTTAGGTTCCTGTGTGGGGGAAAAGTGGCAAAAAAAGGTTTAGAAGAAGGTTAAAATGGAAAAAAAGAAAAAAGAGCCAGGAGTCAGGAGCAAGCGTTTCCTTTTAAGAACACGGCACCCGCTCTTCCCTGCCCACTCTTTGGGTACACAGCAGTAGCCTCTGGGAACCATCACAGGTTTCCAGAGGATGCAACCAGGTGCCCAAGTAAAGGCAGTGAAGAGTGGCTGGAGCCAACGCTGGCTTCATCAGCGGCTGCCCTCTTTTCCTCAAGCTCCACCTGGGTCTGGAAAATACTGGAACTGTGTCACCAACATACATGAGCAGGTTGGGGAAGCTCCGAGATGCCCTGTTGGGGTGGGTAAGACCATAAGAACAGCCCTGCTGGATCAGGCCCAAGGCCTATCTAGTCCAGCATCCCGTTTCACACAGTGGCCCACCAGATGCTGCTGGAAGCCACAGGAAGGTGTCGAGGGCATGCCCTTCTCCTGCTGTTACTCCTCCACAACTGGTACCCAGAGGCACCCCGCCCCCAAGGCTGGAGGTGGCCTACAGCCCTCCGACTAGTAGCCGTCAATAGACCTCTCCTCCATGAAGTTATCCAAACCCCTCTTAAAGCCATCCAGGTTGTTGGCTGTCACCACATCTCGTGGCAGAGAATTCCACAAGTTGATCATGCATTGTGTGAAAAAGTACTTCCGTTTGTTGGTCCTAGGTTTCCCGGCAATCAATTTCATGGGATGACCCCTAGTTCTAGTGTTATGGGAGAGGGAGAAGAATTTATCTCTATCCACTTTCTCCACAGCATGCATGATTTTATAGACCATGTCTATCATGTCATCCCGCAGTTGTCTTTTTTCTAAACTAAATAGCCCCAGATGTTGTAGCCTAGCCTAATAAGAAAGGTGTTCTAGGCCCTTGATCATCTTGGTTGCCCTCTTCTGCACCTTTTCCAGTTCTACAATGTCCTTTTTTAGATGTGGTGACCAGAATTGTACACAGTACTCTAGGTGTGGCCGCACCATAGTTTTGTATAAGGGCATTATAATATTAGCAATTTTATTTTCAATCCCCTTCCTAATGATCCCTAGCATGGAATTGGCCTTTTTCACAGCTGCCACACATTGAGTTGACACTTTCATTGAGCTGTCCACCACAACCCCAAGATCCCTCTCCTGGTCAGTCACCGACAGCTCAGATCCCATCAGCATATACTTGAAGTTGGGGTTTTTCATTCCAATGTGCATCACTTTACACTTGCCAACATTGAACCTCATTTGCCACTTTGTCGCCCACTCACCCAGTTTGGAGAGATACTTTTGGAGCTCTTCACAATCAGTTATGGATTTCACTACCCGAAAGAGTTTGGTATCATCTGCAAATTTGGCCACCTTGCTGCTTATCCCTGCTTCTAGATCATTTATTAACAAATTAAAAAGCATTGGTCCCAGTACAGATCCCTGGGGGACTCCACTTCTTACTTCCCTCCATTGCGAAAACTCTCCATTTATACCTACCCTCTGTTTCCTGTCTTTAAACCAGTTAGCATGTACTTTTCCCCTTATCCCATGACCGCTAAGTTTCTTCAGGAGTCGTTGATGAGGAACTTTGTCAAAAGCTTTTTGGAAGTCCAGGTATACGATGTCAACTGGATCACCTTGATCCACACACTTGTTGACACTCTCAAAGAACTCCAAAAGGTTGGTGAGGCAAGATTTACCTTTGCAGAAGCCATGCTGGTTCACTCCCAGCAGGGCCTGTTCTTCTATATGCTTTACAATTTTATCCTTGAGGATGCTTTCCATCAATTTGCCTGGAATGGATATTAAGCTAACCGGCCTGTAATTTCCCGGATCACCCCTGGATCCCTTCTTGAAAATCGGTGTTACATTTGCTACTCTCCAGTCCTCTGGTACAGAACCTGATTGCAGGGATAAGTTATATTTTAGCAAGGAGGTCAACAATTTCACATTTGAGTTCTTTGAGGACTCTTGGATGGATGCTATCCGGCCCTGGTGATTTGTTAGTTTTCAGTTACATGAGCAGGTTGGGGAAACTCTGAGATGCCCTGTTGGGGTGGGTATCTTTAAACCACATGAGAAGCGCATCCACTGTTTCACATGGACACCTCCACACAATTAAAGGATGCACCAAGAGGACATCTGCCAGTGATGTTGGGGTGGCATGCTCTTGGTGCAAGTTGCGTTGGGGCTGAGACTGGAATGTTTTAAAGTTTGCTTTTAGTTTGTTTTCACCTTAGATGTTACTTAGATGTTACATTTCTATAGAGGTCTGCATCATTTCATCACAGCCTTTTGCCGCCGCCGCCACCACCACCTCTTCCTTCATCCTCCTATTGCTGCTACCACATCCTCCTCTTCCTCTCACCACTGCCATTACACTCCCCATTGTTTCTGGGTGAACAGGATGATGCCATGTGTCCAGTACATCCCAACCCCTCACTCGCTGCTCCAAGAGCCTGCCAGGAATTCCTGTCAGCCTCTTGGAGTGGTGAGTGAGGGGATGGGATGAGATGGGATGCCTCCTCTCTCACACTAGCAACACATGGAACCCCCACACACACTCACCCCAAAACATCAGGAAGCATAATGGCTGTGGTGGGGAGAGGAGGGAGGGGGCAGCATGGCAGGGTGAGGCAAGGGGGCTGCAGAAGGGCCCCCAGAAACAAGTGGTGTGGGCTGGCAAAAGGAGGGGGGACACAAATGGTCACAGGCTTGCTACACGCCTGGCACTTCCCCAAAATCTGTAGCTGGATGTTACCGTTGGCATGTGGTCCCCACTCTCTTACTGTACTTCACTTACAACTTCTAAATGTCAGTCTCTAACTGTCCCTTGTGACTGACAGCTCCAAAGAGTTCTAAGCCAATTTACATAAATGTAGTACTGCACCATTTCATCACAGCACATTTCCTGAACTGGCCCATAATGGTTCTTTCTGTGTTTTCCACATACACCAGTAAGTGGCAGTCTCTTTGTACTTTGTCCCCCATAGGGTCTAATGAAGAAAATGTATGCTTGGAGGCTGTGCCTTCTCAGTACAGCTTTTGACACCTACTATTTTGTAGATAGCAGGCAATGAAAAAGGCAAACGCCAATAAGCATGATTACGTATGTCACAATTTTATTAAAAGAATGTTAACTTAGTGACCTAAGACCAATATGGGAGGGGCACTATACTGCTTAAAAGCTGCTAATATGTGTTGACATTGATAGTTGTCAGTGCACCTGGCACTAGTCCTCTGAGCCCAATTTATATATTTAGTATTGCTAATTCATTTTTCTTATTGGAAGAGGAATAATGTGAAACAAGTTTTTAGTATGAATTAAGTAGAAACTGTGTTGATTCTTTATTGAACAGCATTGCAGGACTGTTGTAAAAATTACTCTACTGATACAGGTAAAATGCTCTTACTTTTCCACCCACCTAGCTTAGCCATGTTCCTCTATAATTTTTCACATTTAACTTACTCTGAACACTTATTTGCAAAATAGTGAGTGCAGAGTTGAGTACATTGCAAGATTATTTTAATATTTTTATCATTGTATGTCCCCAGCCAGTGTTCCCTATAACTGGGATTCCCAGATGTTGTTGACTACAGCTCCCAGCATCTCCAGCTGCAATGGCCTTTGGCTGGGAATTGTGGGAGTTGTAGTCAACAACTTCTGGGAATACCTGTTACAGGGAATGGATGGGGACAGGACATACAACGGGAAGAATATCAAAATGGAAGTTCTATTTAGCTATCTTAGCTAATTGCTATTGGTGTTCCATGAATTTCTCTACAGGATTTTGAGAAATTCATGGAATCTCTAATATAAATTCCATAAATTTTTCATTTTCTAATATAGGGATGGAATTGGCCCACTTGTAGTCAGTTATTTAATTTTCATAAACATTCTACTGTTAAAACTTGTGTTGAGCTGCTGAACATAATCCATGCAACAAGATAATATTAGATGAAGGAGCGTTAACAAAATTGGAACAACCTTACAATTCTCCTCCTGTGGTCTGAAGTGGTCAAGTCCAGGAACAGTTTAACTATGTGACAAGCCATTGGGCTGGAAATCCATTTCACTGGAACGGAGCTTATAGAGGCAACTGCTGCAATTTGCATGTGCATGGTGGTTCAAAATAGGGCTGTTGCAAAGACACAAATCGGAACAGTTGCATGTAAATTGCCTGGTGTGGATTTCCTTTAATTTTAGTAAGTTTCATGTAAGTGTATTTAGCTGGTCATGTGAGGGTTTTTTTTTTGTGTTTTTCTGTTTGTTTATTTAAAGTGAGGATAAGCATGACAAAGTTTGACAACTCCAACATAAGTGCAAAGGTCAGTCCTTTGGAAATGGCAGCATTAGATGTATTACTCTGTTTCAAGAGGCAGTACTGTTTTCCTTAATGGATATCACTCAAGGGATTAACTTTGTGACATTAATTGCTTTATGTTTGTACATGACAGCAATAGCAATTTAATTGAGAATGCTCTGTTGCTCTTTCAGTGGGTATAAATAACAGATGGCAAAGGGCTAACCCTTTTCCGAGTTGCACCCAGAGAAGCTCACTACTCTCCCGGTTTGAAACATAATTATGCGGTACTGTAAGATTAAACTCTTCAGTAACAACATTTCCTCTTCATCTCATGCAATACTATTTATATTAGTTTGTTAGAAAATGTTAATTAATGTGCTTTACAGTTCAGTCCTATCATTGGTTTCTGGCGGCTGGACAAAGATAAAATTTGCAGTTAAATCTCCTATGTGAGTGTAACTCCACTGTGATGGTACAGTAACAATATTATACCACAGTAATCTTAAATCAGTGTAAGCGCTATAACTGAAGTGGTATAAGAGGGAAAGGGGATGGAGTTTGGAATGTGATAGGATCAGATGAGTAGCCAGATTCCTCCATCACCACCCCACCCCACAAAAATCAGTTTATTGCATTTTTATTGATTATAATAATAAATAGAAAAGAAGGTTAAGAATAACTAAAGTTAGAACAAAACTGTAAAGTTTGAAAAACAGATATAGGTTTGAGTAGTACAAACCTTCAAGGGAAAAAGAGGCTTCTTGTAATTGCATTTGTCCCTCTTAGAAATTTGTCCCTATTAGGGTTTGGGCCCTCTGCAGAACAATTGAAGCTCCAGTTGATCTGTTTTTTAGCAGGAAGTAGGAAGATAATGAACAAGACAGAAGAAGAGAAAAGGAAAATGAGTGGTAGAAAGATCTCCAGAAGGTCTTTGTCAGTTGCTTCCTTTTTATTTGGCCAGGGTCTCAAATTTTGAAAGCTGCATAATGGATAGTAATAGAATATGATATAGCCATAGTTGCTATGGTAATGCATTAAGGGAAAAGCATATTCCATATTATGTGTTGTGCCATTATCAATGGCATGGAAGCCTAGAACAGAATATTTGGCAACCCTTTTCCTCCATGTTGCTTTCACAACTATTCCACCACTGTTCATTCATTCAACAAAATTTTGATTATTTCAGCAGCATTTCTCTTAATCCGATGGCTAGTAGATGGAGACCCACCTTCAGTATGCACCTCAACTGTCTACAAGACAGAGCATACACACTAGGACGGAGGGCAGGTGCTCCATATTACTGCTCTATATTACAGACTAAGGGTCTGCACTTTGCCACAGTCTAGGTACTGGAGTATGAAGCAAAGATGACGGCGGGAGGCTCAAACAGCCCATCTTCCTTCAAGCCCTCCTGCCATGGGCATAACTGCATTAATGTCTGACGGTGACGTGCACTACTAATGGCTGATAGCTGCACAGCATTTATTTCATCTGCCTCTTGTTTGCCTCAGTGTCACCTGCTAAAATTATGCAGTCAGTCAGATGTTTTTCTTTGTTTCACTCTGAAGTCATTCACACAATCAAAATGTGTGTTCTGCCTGGGCTTGAGACCTGTGTGTGCTCCCAATTTTCAGTTGTGCAGAAGCAAGTTAGGAGGGAAACCTGGGCAGAAGTTGTTGTGTGGAAGCAAGGTAGGAGGGAAAGCTGCCCAGGTTTTCCTCCTACCTTGCTTCCAAACAATCACTTCTGCCCAGGTTTTCCTCCTAACTTGCTTCCGCACAACTGAAAATTGGGAGCACACAAACCTCCCAAACCCAGGTAGAACACAGTTTTTGATTGTGTGAATGACCTCTCTATCAGTTCTTTTGCATTTTAAAATTTTTATTAGTTTTACAATATCTTAACAATCTAATTACATTTAATTAAGTAAATATTGACTTCCTGCTTACCAGTCTGTACGGTTCGTATTAGCTATACAAATCTACCATTGCTATAATAATTCAAAACATATTTACTCCACATTGCAAACTCTATTTTACCCTTACCAACCTGCTGTTGTTACTAAATTTCAAACCCTGCTGAAAGGTCCATATTGGAAAAATAGTACTTTAAGTAAGAATGGTTCCCAATCTTCTTTGAAACATTCCAAGTTTTCATCCCTTATGAGTGCTGTAAGTTTTGCCATCTCAGTGGACCTCTCTATCCATTCAAGTTTGCCAGAGCCAATAGGTTTTGAACTTTCTTTCAGCCCTTTTCTTTGGAGATGCAAGCGAGACACCCAGAGGTCCCAAGGCCTTGTCCATCAGTTAAACCACCTGTGGGGTTGATTGAGTCACTCCCAGCATCTGTGTTGCTAGCTCTATGAATTTGAGGGATGTAATCTCCTATTGGTTGTGAGGATAACTTTGGCCTCGCCTATTTTTGGCCTTGACCTGCCTGGTTTGGTGAAGTGGCATCTATCTCTTCCCCAATGTGCCCTCTCCTTCTGGTGAACTGCTGCTGGCCCTGTTTTTTTCTTCCTAGGTTAAACTGGTCTAGAAAGACCAGCAAACATTCCTGCAAATTAGGCCTGAACAGCTAGAAACTAATTTGCAAGTTTTTACTTTCTTATATGTCCAGTCCTTTTACCTATCGCAATCCTGGTTTTTAAATGTAAAAAAACTTTTTTTAATGTGTGTGGAGTATTTCAGAATTATTGTTTTTGAGCCACATGGCAGGCAATTATCTGGTGCACCATCAACTTAAGTCCGCCCAACCCAACCTGCTAGTGGTGTGCACAGACTGATTTTTGTGGTTCAGTTTGAATTCAGACCGAATTCTAACCAAACAACCAGTCCACGAACCAGTTCAATCTCTCCTAGAGACAACTGAACTGTCAAACTGGCCCTGTGAGTGGTGGACTGGTTCATGATTGCAGTTAGTACAGGTGTGATTAAATCATGAAATTGCACTTCATAAACCGGAGAAAGGATAAGAAATCGACTAGAGAAATAACCAGCAGATACTGACGATTAGCCAAAGAATCATGGGGAATATGTGGCTGAGAGGCCTGAAGAAGGGCTGGGCACAAGGCATGTTAGGCCCAGTTCAAACTAAATGAATGTCATAGGTGATAGCATGAAATTGGATTTTTATCACACTTATTTGTTCTTCAGCACTTCCTCATATTCTGAAATGGGAATAGGACCTCCTGCACTTCCTTAATGCTTAGTTCATATGTTAAGCTTCCTGTGACCAACAAGTTATTTGTACCATTTAAAGGATCAAAAGCGGTATTTTCTGACTTGGCTAATCCTTAATTTAAAACAGATTTATTAAACGCAGTGACAGGAGACTATGGCAAAGGGATTAGCTGTGGTTGCTTGCGTTTTTTAAAAACAGAAACAGTTGCTTAGCGTTTAGCATAGAGGCTTTATTCACAATTAATCCATTTGCCGAATGCTCAGAAGGGCCCAAACCATGATAAACTTTCTATGGGTTTTGTTCCTTTTGTTTCTAGAACGCAAAACGTTTGCTGCAAGCATTTAGCTTTGAAGTTAAGGTTTGCAGCAAAGAATTTACTTTATTCTAGAATTCCTCTCTAGAAAGATTCAACTGTCTCTAGTATTGTTGGCACAGTGTGCGCAAGCAATGGCCTCCAAAATGCAAAGAGAGGCCCATAATGGGCCAAAAATGGCCCCCCAAAGGCCAAAAACGACCGAGGGCAGGCCGGAGTGGTGAGTGGGAACATCAGGAGACCCCTTTCCCACAGCTGTGGAAGCACCCTCCAAAGCCCCACAATAGGCAGTAAGTCCACCGGTTTTGTGCACACCCCTTCCTTATGCCTCAGTATTCCTGCAATTTTATGTTTTGTGGCTGACAATGACTGTATTTATTATTTAGAATAAAATGATGTTTTTCATTTTGTAATGTCAGATTAACAAATGATTGACAAATACAAATAGACAGGTTGACCTTTTAAATCATAAGAGGCTGTGAAAAGAATAAAGAGGCTGTGAGGTTAGGTTCCATGAGTGCTCTCCTCAAATATCTTCATCTAGTATGATAGTGTAATACCAAAAAGTAACTTTGCACTTGTCTCCAGTTATTTGCTCAACAGAATGATGTGTGATGGCCATTATTTCTAGTATTAGGTACTTTTGTTAATAAGCATTGGGTGAAGTTTTATTGGTTTGACAAGTGTATATGAGATGCAAATCAGGGAGGAGAGTTGGTCTTGCGAGAGGGAGCATGCATTTGATAAGCAAGGTTCTCCTTGGTTTAAATTTGGATGGGTGACCACATATGAGCATTGTAGGATATTTCCTTTAGGGAATGGGGCCATAGCTCAGTGGAAAAGCAGGTCCCAGGCATCCCTGGTATCTCCAGTTAGGGCTGGGAGGGACTCCTGCCTGAAACCATTCATTCATTCATTCATTCATTAGATTTCTATACTGCCATTCCAAAAATGGCTCAGGGTGGTTCACACAGAGAAATAATAAATAAATAAGATGGATCCCTGTCCCCAAAGGGCTCACAATCTAAAAAGAAACATAAAATAGACACCAGCAGCAGTCACTGGAGGTACTGTGCTGGGGGTGGATAGGGCCAATTACTCTCCCCCTGCTAAATAAAGAGAATCACCATGTTAAAAAGGTGCCTCTTTGCCAATCAGCTTTTTAAATTTTATTTTATTTTTATTCATTCAATTTATGTACCACCCTTCCTAAAATGGCTCAGGGTAGTTTACATTAAAATAAAAATATATAATAAAACAATTAATAAAAAAACCATTTAAATCCAATTAAAATTAAAACTAGATATCATTAAAAGCCAGGCTAAAAAGAAGGGTCTTTAAGACTCTCCTGAAGGCCTCCAATGAAGATAATCTTCTTCTATCAAAGGGAAGTGTGTTCCATAACCCAGGGGCCACAGTTGAGAAGGACGGATCCCACGTTGCCACCAGATGAACTGGTGGCACCTGAAGATGGACCCCTCCTTATGATCTTAATGAGGGGTGGGGATCTTGTAGAGAAAGACACTCTCTCAGGTAACCTGAACCTAAGCCATTCAGGGCTTTAAAGGTAATAACCAGCACTTTGTACTTTGCCTGGAAACATATCAGCAGCCAGTGCGACAGGCATAATGTGGTCTCTCTGGGATACCCCAGAGACCAATCTGGCTGCCAAATTTTGAACTGACCCAAGTTTCCAAACTGTGCAAAGGCAGCCCCTTATAGAGCACATTGGTGTAGTCCAACCTTGAGGTTTCCAACTGGTGTACCACTGTGTTCAGATCATATCCCTCAAGGAACAAGTGGAATTGTTGAATCAATCACAGCTGGTAAAAAACACTCCTGGCCACAGTCTCAGCCTGAGGCACCAGGGTGAGACCTGGGTCCAAGAGCACTCCCAAACTATGAACCTGCCTTTCTGGGGGAGTGTAACCTCATCCAGAAAAGGAAGTTCTATCCCGTCTTGCAGATTATGACCCCCAACAATGAGCACCTCCTTCATGCTTGGATTCAGCTTCGTTTTTAAAAAATCTCTCATCCCAACCATTACTGCCTGTAGGCAAGCATTTAAGGGGCTAATGCTACTTCCTAATATTGATGACAAGGAGAAAGAGATTTGGGTGTCATCAGCATATTGATAACACCAAGCACCAAATCCCATGATGACCTCACCCAGAGGACTGAAGAAGTTAGAGAGCATTGGTGATAAAAGAGAGCAACTGTCACCAAGCGCCACCATCTGAAATCTACCAGAGCACTATTCCCGCTAACAGGGATTCCTAGATGTTGTTTACTACAACTCCCAGCATCTCCAGCTGCAGTGGCCTTTGGCTGGGGATTATGGGAGTTGTAATCAACAACATCTGGGGATCCCTGTTAAAGTGAACACTGTACCAGAAACATAGGAGCGGAACTGCTGTAAAACAGTGCCTCCTGTCCCCAAATACCTCAGGTGACCCAGAAGGATACCATGGTTGATAGTTTCTAAAAGCCACAGAGAGATCCAAAAGAACCAGCAGAGTCTCACTTCCTCTGTCAATTCCATGGAGAAGTTCATCTACCAGGCCAACTAAGGCTGTCACAACCCCATAGCCTACCCTAAAGCCAGTTTGAAATGGGTCTAGATAATCAGTTTCCTCCAAGACCACTTGGAGCTGGTCAGCCACCACCCTCTCAATCATCTTACCCAACCATAGGAAGTTGGAGACTGGCCTATAATTATCCATCACCAGGGGATCCAGAGTGGGCTTCTTAAGAAGGGATCTAACCATAGCCTCCTACAAACAAGTTTTTTCAGACAGTTCTCTTGTCACTGCTATCTGACTCAGTTCTTTAGCCTCCATGGAAGAAGGAAAAGCCTGTTTCAGGAACAGGTATATGCTCAGTATCCTCTGTTGTGAAGACAGACACAAAGAATTCATTTAGTTTCTCTGCAACCTCCATATCCTCCTTAATAATCCCATTCACGCCCTCATTTTCCAACGGTCCAACCGCCTCCCTGAAAGAAGTTTTTGTTATTCCTCTTTATACTTTTAGCTAAATGTTCCTCACACTCTCTTTCCTCCTCCCTTATTGTCACCTTGCATTTCTTTTGTGTTCCTTTCTGTTTTCCTCATTTGGGCAGGCCTTCCAATTTTGGAAGGAAGTCTTCTTCCCTTTTATGGCTTCCTTGACAGCACCTGTTAACCATGGTGGCATCCACCTGGACTTAGTGGTACTTTTCCTCCTTTGGGGTATACAGTCTAACTGGGCTTCTAGTGTTGTGGTTTTGAGTAAACTCCATGCATTCTGGAGTGAAGTGACTCTCCTGATTTTCCCTTTCAGCTTTCTTTTCACCATACTACTCATTTTGGAGAAGTTTCCTCTTCTGAAATTCAAAGTATGATTCTTTTGTGAATCACCTCTTTCATGATTCTCTCTCCACATGTATGCTGAATTTGATCACACCATGGTCACTATTCCCTAAAGGGTCGATGACACTGACATCCTGTACCAGGTCCTGGGTGCCACTCAGGATTAAGTCCAAGGTCGCCTTTTCTCTGGTTGGTTCCAAAACCAACTGTTTTAGGGCACAGTCATTCAACGTATCTAGAAATTTAACCTCTTTGTCATTACCTTACTGTGAGGCAGGTAATGGGGCTCCAAAAGGACTCCAAGGCCCTTTGGAATCCTGCTGTATCCAACAGCATTCTCAGATCATTCTAATAGGTCCACCGCCCCTGCAGGGGTCAGACGTAACTGTGAGACCAACCTTAACCAGGAAGTGGTCCGCCCATGACAATAGAGAAACAACAGAAGACGCCACCCATGGGACACCCCCCTGATCCAAACAAAAGACAAATTCCAGCATGTGACCAGCAACATGCATAAGTCCTAGGACTAATTTGGATAAGCCCATAGTTGTAATGCTTTGAACTCCTGAACAGTACCAGAAAAGCCAGTCCCAAAGTGGATGTTGAAAATCACCCAGCACCAAAAGCGACCTGTTCCATCAGCTCAGTTAGGGAGTCTGTTAGGCAGCGGGGTGCATGGTACACCAACAGAATCCCCAATCCATCCCAAGTCCCCAACCTAAGGTACACACACTCAATATAAGTCGATTCTTTCACAGGGATCTTGGTAAGAGAAATATTATTCTTATGAACCACAGCCAATCCACACACACCTGACCACAGCGACTCCACCCCACCCCACCCCACCCTAACCTTCTCAGCAACAGAGTACCCCAGAAGAAGAAGTTGGCCCCACACAGGACCACTAACCTTCCACAACCAGGTCTCAGTTATACAAGCCAGGCCAGCTCCTTCATCCACGATCAAATTATGGATATTTTGATCTTATATGGAACTGACCTGGCATTACAAAAGAACATGGTTAGGTTCATTGGGAGTTGGAACTACTTCCCTGAGAGTTGATCAGGCAGCTGGAAGGGAAAACAGTAATTCAATTACTGGACTCCTTTCCCTTGTAAGGGCATTGCCAATGCCCAATCCTCTACTGCACACCACTACTGAAATAGCCACTCCAATCTCATCAAACGTGCCTCCTGCTCCATCCTTAATAAGTCTATCCAGACACCTCCCTCTAGCATGCACTCTAGCATGGTATAGTGGCTAGAGTGCTGGACTAGGACTGGGGAGACCCGAGTTCAGGGCCCCCATTCAGCCATGATACTTGCTGAGTGACTCTGGGCCAGTCACTTCTCTCTCAGCCTAACCTACTTCACAGGGTTGTTGTGAGGAGAAACTTAAGTATGTAGTACACCGCTCTGGGCTCCTTGGAGGAAGAGCGGGATATAAAATGTAAAATAAAATTAAAAGATAAAATCCCTGTGGGCAGCCTGGCACAAACTACTAACACTTAAAACAAAACATAAAACTAAAACTGAAGGACCTTGAACATAACTTCCCTTCAGACCTCAATCCCACACTGAAGTCCCGGCACCCAAGGCAGGATCCCTTTTGGCAGCTGGCCCACCAGCCAGAAGCTATTCCTCTGGCTAGGGGTGTGCAATTCAGGTTTTCGGTGATTTGGTTCGGGACCCGAACCGAATCACCCCCGTTCTGTTCTGTGCCCAAATATGGGCTACCCGAATCACCCCTGATTCGGTTTGGATTCGGATTAAATCCAAATCCAAATTGATTCGGGTTAGAAAAACGGGTCCCAGGGGCAAAATAGTGGGGTGGGATGGTAGTGTCCACTGGGTGGAGGCTACCACTCAAATTTCAGGGGGATTGGGAAAAAGGACTGATTTTTGGGGAATTTTTGAAATTTTCGTGTCTTTGGGGCAGATCGGGGGCATAGCGTGGGATCTGGGCAAAAAGAGTGGGGTGGGGTGGTAGGACCTAATGGGTGGAGGCTACCACCCCAATTTCAGAGTGATTGGGCAGAGGGCTGATTTTTGGTAAATTGTTGAAGATTACGCGTCTTTAAGCTTTTTCCTCATAAGGTATACATGGAGCTTTCAGCAGCCCCATAAGTGCACTTGGGGGGTGCTGAGGTGGCCCAGAGCGAGTGGTAGTGTAGTGCACATAGGTTGTCAACCACCCCCATGGGTTTCTAACCCATGGGGTACAGGGTTCTGTTGTTTCTGAGGTATTCTGAGTGTGGATTCTATGATAGCAAATGAGATTTTCTATGAGACACCATGAATCCACTCTAATTTGCTATCATAGAATCCAAAAAATATCGGGGGTCATCGGGGGTGATTCGGCCCCGAATCACCCGAAATTGCTTGTTTTGGGCACAGATCGATCTGTGCCCGAAACGTTTTGCACATCCCTACCTCTGGCTTGCCTTTGCCCTTTCATATCAAACTCCCCAACACTCCACCTCTCACTTGGACTCTGGAGCTTGGCTGATAAAACTTTCAGCTCATCAGGACAAATCATGACAAGCTGACAAGTGGAGGAGAGCTGGTCTTGTGGTAGCAAACGTGACTTGTCCCCATAGCTAAGCAGGGTCTGCCCTGGTTGCATATGAATGGGAGTCTTGATGTGTGAGCACTGCAAGATATTCCCCTCAGGGGATGAAGCCGCTCTGGGAAGAGCAGAAGGTTTCAAGTTCCTTCCCTGGCTTCTCCAAGATAGGGCTGAGAGAGATTCCTGCCTGCAACCTTGGAGAAGCCATTGCCAGTCTGTGAAGACAATACTGAGCTAGGTAGACCAATGGTCTGACTCTGTATCTGGCAGTTTCCTATGTTCCTATGTCAGAAGGAATTCCAGCAGCAGGTCTTCTCTGCTGGTCAAGGCTGAAGGGGTCGGCTTGGCAAATCTCCCAGCTCAGGCCAGGAAGATTCAGATGGGAAAAGAATCCCCAGCCTCTCAGGTACCCCCCACCCCAGTCTTCCTTCAAACTCCAATTTTAGCATTTACCATATTAGCTGGAGGGGAAGGAAGGGAGAAGCAAACCCAAATGCCTGGAGAACTTCTTCCAATAAGTTCAGGGGTACTAATAGCTCCCAAGCTTACTAATGCTCATCCCTGCCTTACATTTCCATATCCCTCTACTGGTGTGCATGCTGGCTCAACGTTTGGCTTGATAGGGTTCAGGTCCAGCTGAACCAGAATGGTTCAGCCTCAACTCCAGCTGAAGTTCAGTAAGGAATCCCCTTTACCAGTAAAGGGGAATCCAAGGGGATTAGCTTAAAGAGAGTTTACCAAGATTAACTAAAGAGAGTTTGGGTGGGAGGAGGGTTACATTTTACCTTAAAGTTGGTGGTGGCTGCTGTGACCATGGGGGTGGTGGTGGGGACACCCCACCCCCACCCCTGCTGGAGCGCACATGGCATATTTTGGCCTCTGCTGATCACTACAATGGGGGTGGGAGGAGTCACCACAGCCATTGCCACAAGCACTGCCACAGACACCACCACCAGCAACTTTAAGGTAAAGTAACTCTCCTCCCACCCCAATTCTCTTTAGCTAAGTCCCCTGGTTCCCCCTTCCCCTTTACTGATAAAGGGGAATCCTTATTGGATTCCTCTTTACCAGTATGGCTTTCAACCCCCGCCCCACAAACCAGGCCTGGTTTGAACTGAACCAGGCCCAGTTTGAGTGTGCACAAAACCAGACCAGATCTAGTTTGGCTCAAGTCCGGTTCAAATCGAGCCAACCTGGGTTTTCTGGTTTTATGTACACCCCTATTCCCCTCACTGTCTTTGTTGCACTTGTTGTTGTTGTTACATTTATATCCCGCTCTTCCTCCAAGGAGCCCAGAGCGGTGTACTACATACTTGAGTTTCTCTTTTCACAACAACCCTGTGAAGTAGGTTTGGCTGAGAAAGAAGTGACTGGCCCAGAGTCACCCAGCTAGTTTTATGGCTGAATGGGGATTTGAACTCGGGTCTCCCCGGTCCTAGTCCAGCACTCTAACCACTACACCACGCTGGCTCTTATCAATTTATAAGAACAATTTATACAATTTATAAGAATATTTATCAATGTTCTTATTAAAATCTGGTGTGCAGAACTGGATGCAGTATTCCAAGTGGAGTCAGATGATGGAAATTTTTCCAGTTACCTCTATTAGAGAGTAGGGATGTGCAAAAAATTTCGGGCACAGAAGGATCTGTGCCCGAAACGAACACTTTCGGGTGATTCGGGGCTGAACCGAATCACCCCCGATGTTCCCCCGATATTTTTCGGGCACGAGCCGAATCATCCGAATTTCGGGCACGAAAAATTCGGGTGATTCGGTTCACGGTCGATTTTTGGCGATTTTTTAAAGTTTTAGTGACTTTGGGGCAGTTCGGGGGCATAGCATGGGATCTGGGCAAAAGGAGTGGGGTGGGGTGGTAGTGCCTAATGGGTGCAGGCTACCACCCCAATTTCAGGGGGATTGGGCAAAGGGCTGATTTTTGGTAAATTTCTGAAAATTTCATGTCTTTGGGGCAGATTGGGGCAGAAAGTGGGGCCTGGGGCAGAATAGTGGGGTGGGGTGGTAGTGCCTAATGGGTGGAGGCTACCACCCCAATTTCAGGGGGATTGGACAGAGGGCTGATTTTTTGAGAATTTTTGAAGTTTGGGTGTCTTTGGGGCAGATTGGGGGCAGAAAGTGGATCTGCCCCAAAGGAGTGGGGTGGGCTGGTAGATAGTGCCTAATGGGTGGAGGCTACCACCCATCCCCAATTTAAGAGTGATTGGGCAGAGGGGTGAATTTTGATGAATTTATTTGTATGAGGTTTGTCTTCATAAGGTGAAGTGTGCTAAATTGATTACTTCCTCATATTATTCATAGTAAAGGAAAGTGTGAAAAAGTGAAAGTGGGGTCATTAGAGTTGTTTAATTGAAAAATAGCTCATTTGCTATGATAGAATGAGAATTCACACCTCAGAAGTTTTTTCTGAGGTGTGAATTCTCATTCTATCATAGCAAATGAGATTTTTTTCAATTAAACAACTCTCATGACCCCACTTCCACTTTTTCACACTTTCCTTTACTATGAATAATATGAGGAAGTAATCAATTTAGCACACTTCACCTTATGAAGACAAACCTCATACAAATAAATTCACCATAATTCACCCCTCTGCCCAATCACTCTTAAATTGGGGATGGGTGGTAGCCTCCACCCATTAGGCACTATCTACCAGCCCACCCCACTCCTTTGGGGCAGATCCACTTTCTGCCCCCAATCTGCCCAAAAGACACCCAAACTTCAAAAATTCTCAAAATATCAGCCCTCTGCCCAATCCCCCTGAAATTGGGTTGGTAGCCTCCACCCATTAGGCACTACCACCCCACTCCACTATTTTGGGGCAGATCCACTTTCTGCCCCCAAACTGCCCCAAAGTCACTAAAACTTCAAAAATTCTCAAAAAATCAGCCCTTTGTCCAAACCCCCTGAAATTGGGGTGGTAGCCTCCACCCATTAGGCACTACCACCCCACCCCACTATTCTGCCCCAGGCCCCACTTTCTGCCCCAATATGCCCCAATCTGCCCCAAAGACATGAAATTTTGAGAAATTTACCAAAAATCAGCCCTTTTCCCAATCCCCCTGAAATTGGGGTGGTAGCCTGCACCCATTAGGCACTACCACCCCACCCCACTCCTTTTGCCCAGATCCCATGCTATGCCCCCGAACTGCCCCAAAGTCACTAAAACTTTAAAAATTCACCAAAAATCAGGATTTTGCCCAACCCCCCTGAAATTGGGGTGGTAGACTCTACCCATTGGGCACTACCACCCCACCCCAAAAATTTGCCCCTGGGCCCCTTTTTACCCCCCGAATCGATTCAGATTAAATCCACATCTGAACCGAATCAAGGGTGATTCGGGTGACCCAGATTCGGGCACAAAACAGAACAGGGGTGATTCGGTTCGGGTCCGAGCCGAATCACCCGAAATCCCGAATTGCACACCCCTATTAGAGAGTTACTAGGGCCATACAGATGTACTAGGCTCTCAGTTTATATAAATGCACTGGGCAGCTAGAGAAGGCATATAGATACACTTATCCTTTTCTGTTGCCTGGCAAATGAACTCCTGTTATAACTGTTTGCTGGACCCTAGGATATCCACTGTAAAAATGCCCTTGAGTAGCAGAGCTGGAGCAGGAGTGGGGGAATGGTGCCTGAGCTCTTGGGCCAATGCTGCCCACTGGAGTTAACCATATTAAGGCAGATGGACCAAGGGTGCAACTCTGCTTAAGACATCTTCAAATGCTTGTTCATATGCATTTCAATGAGCACAGATTGTCCTATTTTTTTTTTTAAAGGATCATGGGTGTAATTTCATTTACATATGCATTAGCTTTTTGTTGCCTTTAAAAATCTACACCAGTTTTTTTACTTTATATAAGCCCATTATCTGTGAGCTGCTAATTAGACCATAGTTTGACAATAGCAAAGGAATTTGAAAAATATTTAAAGGAAGGAAACGAAATGCACTAGTTGCCCATTATATGGTAATTACTATGTTGGGAAAGAGAGCAAGTGCTCATATGTGCAACTAGCAGAAGGCAGATTATTAGTCAGTTACATTATGCAACCCCCAGGAATCTGGTGCGCATTTACAAGTAGGAAGCATTGGCCTTGTGTAGATTCATTCTGCCTCAGAGAAGTGCCAGGAATTCAGAAACAACAAAAGGGTGCTTATCTTCCTTCAAAATGTGATTCTCCCTGTGATGGCAATCATGAGGCCAAGTTTTCCAAAGAATTTTTAAATTGCAGATATGGGCATGTTTTCAAAAGAGCTTTGCAACAACCAGCCAAAAAATTGTTAAGCTACGATCTTCAGAAAATTGTGGTGTCAAAGTACAAACCCTCTACTCTGGGGAAATGGAAGCCTAACAGCCCACCTTGAAAATAAAAGAAGGACTGGTTCAGATGAACCTCAGCCTGCTGCCCCTTTCACACATGACAGGGCTGCAGCCTTGTTTGGACACTCCTGCTTCTATGCCAGTCAAGGACATGTTGATAGTTACTTGCATGTAAAGGGGTGATAATCCAAATCACCCCTATATATGCCCTGCAAAACACATTTTTAATCAGGGATTTGCACCGCATGTAGAGGGACCGTTTGAATTATCACCCGTCACGTGCAATGAAAAGACGTGCCAAAAATGTTTTAGCACGTTCTTTAATGACATCAAGGCAGACATGTTCTCTGTGCATTCCTACCTTAATCATACATAGTAGGATGGACCTTATTCTGCTAACATTCCCACCTCCCTCTTTTCTTTATTGGCTTACTCCTGCATGAGGCATGGAAACACAAAAATGATGACTTGATACCATGCTTTAAAAAAAAACACTTATTTGAGAGATGTAGACAGAGTGAGATTTGGGTTATTAGTAGGCCCATGCAATTGGATGAAATCAGAGAATCCAACAGGCATCCCCGCCACACACACACCATGCAGAGGCAGACACTCCCAGCACAATCAGCGCCAGGTAGTAGTTGCTTGTTGCAGTGCATCATGGGGGTGTGTGTCTTTTGTAAGGGAAGCAGTACCTGTGCAGGGCAGGCTGAGTGGGTGCAGGGAGGGCAGGAGGGTGCTTGGAGACCTGAGATGACACACAGGGGAGGCTGGGTAAAAGTGTGTGGGTGCCTGTGAACTGTAGTGCCTCCCAGAGCTGTCCCCAAGGCAAGAGGAGTCTTCTTCACAACGAGCCCCACTGCCCATTGAGGTCATCTGAGGAGATCCGTCTCCAGTTACCGCCAACTCGTTTGGTGGCTACACAGAGACGGGCCTTCTCGGTTGCTGCCCTGAGATTGTGGAATGCGCTCCCTATTGAGATACGATCCTCCCCATCTCTGACATTTTTTAAAAAACACCTGAAAACCCATCTTTTTGTCCAAGCTTTCTCAGCTTTTTAAAATTGTCTGTTTTAATTTTATGGTTGATTTTAAACTTTTGATTTGTTTTAACGTTTATATGTGTGTTAATTGTTTTATGTTAACCGCCCAGAGACAAAAGTTTGGGCAGTATATAGGTTTGATGGATGGATGAATGAATGAATGAATGAATGAATAAGTTACCCCTGCTAACTGGATAAAGAGGCACCTTTTACTGTGGTGATTCTCTTTATTTAACAGGGGGAGAGTAACTGGCCCTATCCACCCCCAGCACAGTACTTCCAGTGACTGTTGCTGGTGTGTGTCCTATGTTTCTTTTTAGAATGTGAGCCCTTTGGGGACAGGGAGCCATCTTATTTGTTTTATTTCTCTTTGTAAACCGCCCTGAGCCATTTTTGGAAGGGTGGTCTAGAAATTGAATTATTAATAATAATAATAATAATTAATAATAATAGTCCTAGGCATCCCTGCGCTCTTTCCTGGCCTCCCCTGTGTGTCTTCCAGCCTCCCCCACCCCCCACACACAGCCTCCCTTGCACAGTTACTGCTTCTCTTACAAAAGACCACTCTGCACTGCAACAAGCAACTACGACCCGGCACTGCTTGCCATGTGGTGTGGGGGAAGAATGCCTATTGGACTTTCCGATTTCGGCCGACTGCACAGGCCTAGTTACTAGCACCTGTGTCTCTCTCTGTAATATGTAGCTTAGGTCCCAACCCCCATCCTGTGAAAGGTAGAGTGGGTTCAGGCCCGCTCAACTTAGGCCCCCCATCTGTTTTTGGACTACAATTCCCATAATCCCCAGCCACAGTGGCCAATAGCCAGGGATTACGGGAGTTGTAAGCCAACATCTGCAGGAGGACCGAAGTTGGGCAGCCCTGAGTTGTTCTTCCTTACAACTATTGACTACGTCAACTAAAACAAAAGGGAAGTCAGAGGAAGAATGTGGCTTACATTTCTAGAAGTTTTAGCATGCTGCTAACATTTCTGCAGGTTATTTGAAGGATTATTGTAGAAGTTTTGGCTTCCAGACAAAGTAGTGACACAAGTATAGGAGAAAGTTGAAAATATGAGAATTTTCTCCCACATTAGAATTTTTTTATTATGGGAAACCTCGTACACATAACTCCCATGATGAAAATGGCATTGCAATTAAGGATTTGCTCTAGTATCTAATCACGAATCCTGCTCAGGTATACTACTAGTAAACTGAGAGGTTTTGTCCCATTTACAAACAGTGACAGATATACATTCTTCCTATATTATTATTTTAATCATGGGAGTGAATGGCAGGGACAATATTGAGGGGAACTTACCCTATAATAGTTTCCTAATTGTGTCATCCCCATTTCTGAAAGTATGACAGAGTAGCAATAAAGCACAACTGAGATGAAAAACAGTTAATCTTTCAATGAAGAGAAAGAGATTCACAAGGGCACATGAGAAAAGGGAAGACCTGAAATCCTCCAAAGTGAATAAAGAAAGGAAATCCCAAATAGAAGTAGATAGTAGTTAAGAACAAAATATTTTAATTTTGTTTTTGTTCCAATGGCTCAGTTACAGCAGCAAGAAACATGAACTGGATCCATCCAGCTCTGCCCCTCTTGCCCACAGAAGCACTGACTCATTGCATCCAATTCTCCTTCACTTCTCCTTCACTTCCTGTGGCATGCGATTATCACTACCCCAAACATGTCTGTATCCCTACACCACTGCGGCTTGCAAGTCCTTAACAGACCATGGCTATTCAAATGAGTGCCTGGGAGAAAGGCAGGGTTCAACCTACCTTCTCCCAGGCAATCACACTGGATCCTTTGGGCACACAAGCTGCACACTCACATGGCCTGTGCTGCCGGGAGCAGCAGAGGCTGGGACTAATTTTCCCATCCTCCATGTATCCCAGAAGGCACGGCATGACGAATGAGGTGTCTTGAGGGATTTTTCTATCCAATGGGTCTCTGTGTCTCCTCAGCTCCGTGGAGCCTGGCAGTTGGGCGTTTGCTCCCTTAACCTCGGCTAGGAGCTGGGCTTTTAAGTGTGGGGTTGGGCTGGGCGGGAGTGCTGGGATCCATGTGGATCCCAGCACTCCACATGAGCAGCCTAACCCAGGCTTGGCTGCTTGTAAGAATAGCCTCCACATCTTTGTTAAACCCTAATGGAGAAAAGGAGATTATTGCTGTAGCGTGGCCAGTGGCAGCTCCTACACCAAGGCCAGGGATTTTGTCCCTAGGTGACTACAAGAAGCCACTGTGCAGCACTCATAGAAAGAGCCTGTTCACTGACTTGAGGGACATCTTCTGAGTGAAACTTCAGACTCTTTCTCTCACCTTAGAAATGGTTTGCACATTAGGGACACCTCATGGAGATAATTTCAAACCCTTCCACCTGACAATATGCATCAGCTGCCAGTGCTGATCAGGCAATTTTTCCTACATCACTGCAAGAAAAGTGTGCAGAGAAAAACAAGATCCACATGGTGAGTTGTTGTGCATGAGCAGCCCACCATGTGATGAGAGCTACCTTGTGAATTGATTTAAAGAATCCTGCTTGTGCATGGTATGTCAGCCTTGGTCCCCAGAGCATGCAATTCAAGGGGCTGCTTGGCCCTGAATTACGTTTCATACTTCTGCTGAAAAGCTTTGCAAAGTGGCTGCTCTTTAAAACTCCTTTGGGCCAGCAAATTCTGGCTGATACTTTGCACACACTCTTATCATAATACCATTGCAATTAACTGAATTTTTGGACAATTCTGCCTCTCACAGAAGAATCTGATCCTCCAGCTATTTCTCAGGACAGGTTTTTTGGCATTAAGGCAGCATTTTGTTCTTGAGCACTCAGTCTGCAAGCCCTGAAATTAGCTGATTCTGCTAGGTATAGATGAACAGTTTTATAGCAGTACATGATTATATACTTGTTTTGCAGTCTTCCACTAGAACAATGGAGTGTTTCAACCAGACTGCCAACTAGGGATGTGCAAAACATTTCAAAGTCAAAACTTTGAGGGAAGGTAGGATGCCTCCTAGTCTTAAGGAGGTGATTATTAGACCACTTCTGAAGAAGCCTACTTTGGATCCCTTAGAGCTGAGTAACTACAGGCCTGTCTCCAACCTTCCGTGGCTGGGCAAGGTAACTGAGAGGGTTGTGGCCTCCCAGCTCCAGACAGTCTTGGAGGAAACTGATTATTTAGACCCATTTCGAACTGGCTTCCGGGCTGGCTATGGGGTGGAGACTGCCTTGGTTGGCCTGATGGATGATCTCCAACTGGGAATTGACAGAGAAAGTGTGACTCTGTTGATCCTTTTGGACCTCTCCGTGGCTTTCGATACTATCGACCATAGTATCCTTCTGGGGCGTCTGAGGGGGTTAGGAGTGAGAGGCACTGCTCTGCAGTGGTTCCTTTCCTACCTCTTGGGTAGGTTCCAGATGGTGTCCCTTGGAGACTGTTGTTCTTCAAAATCTCAACTTTTGTATGGTGTCCCTCATGGCTCCATATTGTCTCCAATGTTGTTTAACATCTACATGAAACTGCTGGAAGAGATCATCAGGAGATTTGGTGCAGGGTGCTATCAGTATGCTGATGACACCCAAATCTATTTTTCCATGTCAACATCATTGGGAGAGGGCATAAGCTCCCTAAATGCCTGCCTGGAGGCGGTAATGGGCTGGATGAGGGATAACAAACTGAGTCTGAATCCAGATAAGACAGAGGTACTCATTGTGTGGGGTCAAAACTCAAGATACGATCTTAATCTGCCTGATCTGGATGGGGTCACACTTCCCCAGAAGGAACAGGTATGACGTCTAGGGGTGCTTCTGGATCCAAGTCTCTCCCTGGTGTCCCAGGTTGAGGCGGTGGCCAGAGGTGCCTTCTATCAGCTTCAGCTGATATGCCAACTGCACCAATTTCTTGAGACAGATGACCTCAAAACAGTGGTACATCTGCTGGTAACATCCGGACTGGATTACTGCAATGCACTCTATGTGGGGTTGCCCTTGTACGTAGTCTGGAAACTACAGTTGGTCCAGAATGCAGCAGCCAGGCTGGTCTCTGGGTCATCTCGGAGAGGCCATATTACTCTTGTACTGAAGGCATTACACTGGCTGCCGATGTGTTTCCGAGCAAAATACAAGGTGCTGGTCAAAACCAATAAAGCCCTAAACAGCTCGGGCCCTGGGTATTTAAGAGAACGTCTTCTTCATCATGAACCCCACCACCCACTGAGATCATCAGGAGAGGTCCGTCTGCATTTGCCACTGGCTCATCTGGCGGCTACTCAGGAACGGGCCTTCTCCGTTACTGCCCCGAGGCTTTGGAATACGCTCCCTAGTGAAATAAGAGCCTCCCCATCTCTGATAATTTTAAAAAAGTCTTTAAAGACATATCTGTTCACCCAGGCTTTTAACCGATATTGTTTTGATTGTTTTAATGTTGTTTTGTTTTTAAAATTTTACATTGTTGTGTTTTAAATTTCTTGTTTTTGTTTTTAACTAATGTTTTACAATTGTTTTTATCTTGCTGTAAACCACCCAGAGACGTAAATTTTGGGTGGTATAAGAATATGTTTAGATTAGATTAGATTAATAATACATTTCAATCCAAAACGGGCCATTTCAAGTGACTGAATCCTGAAATAAAACTCCTATTAAATAAAGAGCCTGTTTCAAGCTCAGAAAAACACCCTGTTTCTATTTGAAATGTTTTGACATTTCAAGTGCCAGTTTGGAGGCCTGTTTTTCCCTTTCGGATACTCAGTCAAAATGTGGCTGAAGTTGCTCTAGTTGGGCTTATGGCTATGCTTGCTGCTAAGGGTGCTGCTATGGCAGCTATTGCAATGCTAGGGAGTCATAATTGTGTATGAGAGAGCAACGTGCCAGGGGCAGGCACTGTGACTGGCAGTGGATTCTAGGTCAGTGATTCTTTTTTGGCCATTTTTGGACTGTGTTTGAAATGTGTCTTCTGTGTTGGGAGGGACAGATTCCCTTTGATTGTGTCTTTCTGCAGTGTTTTTCAAGGCAGGGTTGCAAAATGCACTGCAATTGCAATGCAAAGCTTGTGTGCAGTGCACACTGTGAGTACAGCTTGTTCTGGCCATAGGGAACAACAGAGAAATTCAAAACACCCCATTGTCCCACATGGGTTGCTATTAAGGACCCCAAAGTGGCTTGCGTGGTAGGACATGATGGTGCTATCTACCACCCAACTCACAAAGACAAGCAGGCAATTTTAAACAAATGTTTCACCTTTCCCCCCAAACCCCTGTAGAATCCATTGTTCCCTATGGCCGAAACACTTGAAACATCTCAAGGTTTGTTCCATCAAAACAACCAGGCCGACTACTGTTTTGATGGAATATTTTAGCTGTCTGCATTTTGTTTAATGCTCGAAACAAAACACAAAATATGTTTTGTGCACATTCCTACTGCCAACTTTAGCTCTATCTACTCCCCACAATAACCAATTTAATGAAAGTCTGCAGAATGACATTCATATCTAGGCTTTCCTTAAGACTTCAGGAGAATGTTTAAATATCTGTGTAGGCAATCACATATAGTGTTCCCTGAGCTAAACTAATGCTAAACCTTTAAGTTCACAAAATCCAATTAAGTTGCTACCCAAAATCTAAAAACACAGCATAAGTTGCAATAAATCAAGTTGTGCTAATGTACAAACTAGCATCAGATAATTTCATTTCATTTTATCCCAATGAGTGTTTAAAGAGCAAAAATAACAATGAAAAGGCAGACTGTGGATGAATATAGATACTGAAGATCCAGTTTTGCAAAATTAATTCCTAGATCACCATTTGTATAGAATGTTGCAGTGTAAAGTAGCAATTTTACAGTGTGTTGGGGAGTGGGGAACTCACTACTTCTACAAGTTCTGGTTGTAGTCACAGGTCTCGCATGGGATCATATTAATAGTAGAATAACATGAAAAAACGTCTAGTGTCTGTGTGTGTTCCTTCCTCTATTAGGCCTTTCATATCTTTGAGCTGATAAACGAGAAGTAGTGATTTACCTGCCATTGTTTCAGCTTCTCTGGGCCAGGTTTTTAGCCTACTTTGCTTAAGGAAAGTAAGCATATAAGATCACCTGGGGGAGAGAGAGAGAGAGAGAGAGAGAGCGTGGGTGTGCATGTCCATCCATGAGTCCACCCCACCACCATCAACCTTGCAATGCCTGGACCAATATGAACCAAATTGGGTACAGTTGTAGGGACACCTCCATGATGTAGTTTGTGATGATGTCATCCACCCCGATTCAAGATGACAGATGCATAAATGTTTGAGGTGCAAGTGGGCTAACTTGTAAACCACCTAACCAATTTGAACCAAATTTGCTACAGCTGTAGGGACACATAGGGACACCTCAGTGGCATACTGTGTGATGATGTCATCCACTCCAATTCAAGATGGCAGACATGTGAATGTTTAAGACTGAAGTGGGCTAACTTGTTAGGATGGTAATTATCAATTAAAATTATAGTGAAAAGAAAGGCAGATTATTCTTAACAGAACAACTTGTTCTACATGTAATGGCTCTAGAAGCAGCTTCTAAGAGAGCTTGTTAGCTTCTCCATATAGAAAGTGATGTGGGAGAACTAACAGAAAATAAATGTCACAAAGTGAGGATGTGTTTCAGTAGCTGTCATTCAATATGTCATTCAATAGCTACAACTACATCCACGGCTTCCTGCCAATGCCACCAATGATGATTTGCCTTGGGGTGGGAAAGCAAATAATTATCAGGACTTGCCCACCCCCTTGTTTCCATGTGGTCCCATCTATATGTGTTTATTTGACACATTTGTGTACAATGAATACTTGGAGGACATTGATATCAAGCCTCTGGCCTTTATACATTTCTCCTAAATTCTGAACAGAGATACATGAGTTGAACTTGTGCATTAGTAAGCTTGTGTAGAACTTAAGATATATATTTGGCATGCCAAGTTAGCAGGGGCATTTGGCATTTTATGTCAACTGAATGGGCCATATGAAATTGCGATATGTAGGCCTGATCTGATTAGAATAGACGAAAAGCCAGCCAACAATTCAGTCTACAAACACTGCTCTGAGGCTTCTCATGTTAAAATCCAATTCAAAAAGCCATGTCCTTCTATATAGTATCTGTGACTATTAGAAACCTATTTTAGGCAACACGACAGACCTTTGCAGTTGAGTCATCTGCCTCTCACCTGGTGGTGGAGTAGAAGTGCTTGCACGAGTCTTGTTGCCTCCCATGGGCCTATTTCCTGCAGCTCTTTAGATGATTCCTGCTGGTTAGCAGGATTGTCTTCCTGGATAATAAATGCATTCAGTTCATTGCTAAATGTTGCCCTTTGTAAATATGTACTGAACCTGCTTTAACATGGCAGCTTTAGTAAAGTGTACTGTTTTCCTTGCTGATTAAGAATTGCTAGCCTGCAGTGTAAATATGCACTGAGGGGGAGTTTTTAATGTGCATTCGTTTACACAACAGTCAATAATGGTCTTTCATGTCAATCTACATTTAGTCCCTAGTAAAACTGGTATTTCTGACCTAATCAGCTGTAAAATCTACTTCAAAGAGGCAAATAACATCCACTTTAGAAAGCAAATCTAACATGTGCATTTCCCAGATGACTAAATACATATTTACACAATAGACCTTGAATATTAATTAGAGAGCCTCTGTCATTACCATTGGCAAGTGAAATACCTATTAATATTAATGGCAATGGTGTGCATTTACCTAGAGACCAGAGCTCTTAATCAGAGCAGTGGCCAAAAAATAATTTTAAAAAAAATACACAGATAATTCTAATTGTGTGGTTTGTTGTTGTTTGTAAACAAAACCTGGCTGGATGCTGCTTTACTTTCTGCTGTAAGTCCAGTTTAATCTTTAATAAATGGGAATTGAGTGATGTTTAACCATTTATGCACATCTTAATGCATTATTTATCAGTCCTCTCTGTAAGGACACTCAGTATGTCTCACAAACTTTTGACAAGATAGCTAACAGATGTAAAACTCATCAATAAATCTCAGCAATAAATTTATTTTTATTTATATTCCCCCCCAAAGACCCTCAAAGTGGCTTTCAATAAACTCAAAATCAATCCTAATACAAATCACAAATTAAAAACAAAACAAAACAAGCAATTTTTAAGACAAGGAAAACAGCAGGAACAAAAGCTGAGCAAAAATAAACTAAAACAGTAAAAGCACTGAGCCATCTATTTGAAACTGAAAGGAGGATCAGTAAGATATATTAAAGCCTATATGCTTAGCATTGATACTTAAGCATCGTGCAAACAGTTTTTTTAAAAAAATTCACATTTTATATCAGTAAACAACATAAAGAAGTAACAGTGCAACATTGTGTGCAATTTTTTTTACAACAAAATCCCCATTCCTTTAAGTGATCAGGATTCTTTTATTTTAAAACTTGTTGAAAGAAAAGCCACTTTGCTTCCTACAACTCTTTTTGGTAGTAAATCCCTCAATCCACCTCCATTTAAGCCACAAACACAGAGCTCTACCATGAAAACATCAATAGAACTCTAGCAGACAATGCTCACATGTAAACAGAATATTTTCCTCAAGGAATGTCTACATTCCAATTGATTCTAATTATCTGCTAAGAGATACTGGGGAAAACTTATCTTTTATTCAAGGGGAAAACTTATCTTTCTTTTTGTTTCAGAACTTCACAGTTTCTTTCTTTGGCAGATGAGTAAAGATAAAGTTCAAAATAATGAGTCTTTGAAGTTTGTTTTATATATAGATAGAGAGAGATGTTTTATAGAACAAGCTGTGCATTTAAATCATTCTTTGTGGAGTTTAACGAAGCTGCTACATGGCATTTTCTGGACTATGAGATTTGCACCAGTTAAAATGTTGTAAAATTCAACTCTATGAGGCAGTGGCTTGAAACTGCGAGTACAGCATTTCTCCATGTGTTTTTCAGTGCATAGTGACAGGGTTTTAGCCATTCATATTGCACACCACTGCAGTGGGTTTTTCCAGGCAGGGGGTGTCCATATTCCACCTGAATCACATTCTCTGCCCTCTCCTCCTCCTCCATTTCAGGCCAATAGGGCTATGGAGGGGGTGGGGAACAGCTGACATGACAGACTAAAAAAATAAATTCTCAGTGCCTTTGTGCGCAAAGCTGCCAGCAGGGGGGAGCGCAGCTCAATCTGCTCTGCTTTATGCTAGCAGGAGCATAAGCTAAGGCCAAAAGCGGAAATGAAACAGAGCAGAAATATATTTTTTAAAAATACATATCAAATTTCAGAGACAAATGTGACCAAAAGCTGAAATAAGAGTGAGAGGAGATTGCACCCCTGTGCAAGAAATGGAGCGATAATATTTAAAAAGTGGCCGTACATATCAACAGATCCTTGATCTGCCAAATGAGCCAGCCAATCCACAGCACACAAAAAAGGACACATGAACTTGTAGAAATAAGTCTGGTGAAGAACAAAAACAAATCCAATTGAAACCAAAAGCCAAAAAAAGAGGTGAAAATCGGGTTCCACCTTAATGCAACAACCCAGGTTGGTGGGTGGGATTTCATCTCACAGAAAATTATTTCATGAATGGGATGGAAAGAGGCTGTAAAAAGCAACGAATCATTGCACCGCAATTTGAACTGTCCACACCACACTGCAACACATAAATGACGGGGTAAGCCTCCTACAATGCAGAAATACAGCTACTTTTCTGCCATGCATATACAACGTTATCGGGCTATGATACATCAATAAAATCCAAAACAAGGCATCAGAAATATGAACAGCACCCTGCTGTGACAATGCAGCGACCGGGATGTCAAAACACAGACCATACGGAGGGGTAGTACTTAGCGGACATATTGCAAAACGGTTGCAGCGTGTAATCTGGAAAATGCCCATGTTAAAGAAGCTGCTTCTTTGACATTTAGCATTTTTTACATGTTAAAATGTTTCTATGATTGAATGTTTCTAAGTTTGATGACTTCATCGAAACTTGGGAGTAGCAGGTACAAAATGCAAATCTTTTGTTTCCATGTGAGCTCCTCTGCTTATCTTTACCAGTCATTGCATTTACTAATGAGGTAAATCTGGAACATTTTTGGTCAGTTAAGTGTTTCCCTCGCTTAGTATATCATTTAGGTGGAGGTGGTAAACCTAAATAAGTTCAAGCTGCATTATGGCTTCAAAAGAATCCCCCCCAACAGCATTCATGATTTATGCTAAAAATACTTAAACCAAGGTAGGGGACTAGTCATAAGAAAGAAAACAGTAGTCAGGGAAATCTATGAAATCCATAGTTAACCCTAAGAGCCCAGAGAGTTGATCAAGAGAGGGAAATACTGAGCAGTATTCATGTGCAAAAGGCACAGCTGTAACTTTTCCTGGAAGATAATGATAGCAGCAGGCTTGGGTCCTACAAAACTAGAGAAATATAAAATAACTTGAAATCTGTGTTTATGGCGTTGCTTTATGTTCCCCTTGAAATATGGATATTATTGCCAGTACAACATAGTGCTATAGGTTTTTGTTTTGTTTTTTATTAAAAACAAGATTTTCTCATAAGTGAGGTGAAGAATTCTTTGGGGCCCACTTTGCCAAAATACACTGTCTAATAATTTGCCAAGATCACTCAGCTGTATAAACTAGTGCTGGGATGTTCAGGGTTCTTCTCCCCCTACTTTCATAAAACTTATTGGTATAGATGTACATTTCAAAGCAAATACATAGACAGCCAAGCTGATTTCCATTTGCAATAAAATGGTTTAGGAACACTTTGCTGGTCTTTGGGGATCACTATAAGCAAATGCAGCTTAATGCACAAAGAACGTAAGTATTGCCTTTACCAAATGAGCTGTACCATAGGAGAATCATAACTGCATTATGAAACTCTAGACAAGTAGCTAGATTCTCTCACATTTAGAAGTAGTTTGCAATCACAGTGACTAACCATGGAGTAAGTTTCAGCTTAATCTAATGAACATCTTCCATCAAAACCTGCCAAGATGGAAATTGTCTCATTCCCCCTGCTTGAAGGAATTTCCCTTCATATCTCTCAGAGAAAAACCTACGAAGAAAAGCTTAAAACTTAAACTGAAATCTGACTGAACAGAATGATTTATTTAAACAAGAAGTCCCTCCTACAACATTTTTCTTAACCTTTTGTGTTTCAGTTCAAGGTTCTTTTCCCTCTCTGCTTGAAGTGTGTGTGCATAATAGAGGATAAAATGTAAACAGCCCTGTAAAAATCCGTGGCAAGTACCTGTGGTAATCAGGTACTGTGCTCACAGGAGTATATGAATAAGCACCTTCTCAAGCCAAGATATTTCTTAACCATGCCCCCTCTTACCCTTCACACTTACAGTATTTGTCTGCAAAGAGAAACACTGAGGCTCTTCACATTATTAATGTGAAGCCCGCTCTCCCCACACACGAGCAGAGCGCTTGCCCTGGGCGGTTGGATCAGCCACCCACATGACTACTGGTTCTGTCACAGAGCTGGTAGGGGCAGTGGGGATCGGGGGCCACGTAGCCCCTGGAAGTCCCAGCATGAATGCGAGGGGCATGCTGGGGAGACCTCCGAGGCCACGAGGCTTGATGGAGCCTCCCAGTCAGGGTCTCCTCACAAGTCGCTGTAACATGGAGGTGTGCCGCGGCACAATAGTTTCTGGATGACACATCTCATTTAGGGTGATAAAGCCAGAAAGGATTGTAAAGGGCTCCAGAAGGATCTCTCCAAATTGAATGAATGGGCATCAAAATAAAACATGGTTCAATGTAAGTGTAAAGTTATGCATCACAGGGCAAAAATCCTAACTATGTGAAGTTAGGATTTTTGGCCCTATTCTGCATAACTTTATGTGCATAAACACTGATGATAGAGTATGGCCTAGTGGTGACTGACCAGGAAAGAGATAATGGGTTTGCGGTAGACAGCTCTATAAAAAAAAGTTGACCCAATGTGGTAGCCATGAAAAAAGGTGAAATCTATGCTAAGGATCATTAGAAAAGAGATTGCTGATAGCAGAATTTCTGCATACAAATCTATGCTATGGCCACATTTTGAATAGTGTGTACAGTTCTGATGTGACAGCAAGGAGCTTCCCAACAGCCAGAACTGCCAGGAGGCTCCCTGCTGTCATGATGCCCTCCAGAAATCCAGCAGCTCTGACAGGCCCTTGCTGCCACTGCCACCTCATCCTTTTCCTTTCCCTGTGACCAGAGGCGGGCAGGGGACAGGCTGAGTTGTTTCCCCCAAAGCAAAGATGAAGCCTAGAAATGCATGGATCTGCCTTCTACATCCTGGGTTTTAAAAGGTTTGTTTTTTAAATTAAAAAAAAAAACTCGGCTTCTAGGTCCTCTGAGTAAAGCAAGTCTATTTAAGCTGGTACAGTGTGTGGTTTTTAGATTGGTAGGGTTTTTTACTCTTTTAATCGATTTTCAAAAAAACAAACCTGATTTCCCAAACACACTCATGCCACTCAAAGGGATCTCAAAGGAAAGTGAAAGAAATGGGGTGTGTGTGTGTCCCTGTTACATCCCAAGCAGCAGAAGGCGGGTTCCTGAACATGTATGCTTCATATTCTCTTTGGAAGAAAAAGCACAGCCTGTCTTCTCCCCTTACCTGGTCACAGAGAAAGCATGAGGAAGAGGCAATGGTGAGAGGTGGAACGTTCAACAGAGCTGTTGGATCTCTGGCCCAACATGACCGAGAAGTTGGGAGACACCTCCTGCCAAAGTCCCACTGTTGGACTGAGTCAAAATTCATCATTTTTGGAAGTGTACAGGCTTAATTGTGGTGCAGCGGGGAAATGCTTGAATTAACAAGCAGAAAGTTGCCAGTTCAAATCCTCGCTGCTACTATATTGGGTAGCAGCGATATAGGAAGATGCTGAAAGGCATCATCTCATACTACGCAGGAGGAGGCAATGGTAAACTCCTCCTGTATTCTACCAAAGAAAACCACAGGGCTCTGTGGGCGCCAGGAGTCGGAATCGACTTGACAGCACACTTTACTTTACTTTACGGGCTTAATTATTAGGCTAGGGTTATTGACCATATAAAAAAGCCTACCTGTGTTTAATAGTGTTATGTGCCTGTTACCCCCTTCCTTGATTGGCAGAGGTGCTCTTACTCCTGGACTTCAGGACCAAAGTCCAGGGCCTCCACACCCCCTGGGCCCTCCCCAATCATCTTTAGTCTGTCCTGGGTGGTGTGGTTTGTGCCCTCAAGAACCTGTGTCTTAAAAAATGATGCTTGACTTGCTGCAGGGGTGGGGGTGGGGGACTCCAAAGGCCTTTATGTCCAGGCTCCAAAATTACCTAGGTGGACCTGTGCTGAGTGGTGAGAAGTCTTTTTGGAGGATGTCACCTTGCTCTCTTACACAAGACCCTCTCATCATTTGAAGGATACCTGTCTCATTACAAGAGGCTTGATGGCTTCCCCACTCAAGGTACTTCAGATCCATTAACACCACACTCAGAAGCATCCAAGCCTGGTAAATTAGCTAGTGATCTCCCTGATGGCAGAGTTGGCCAACTGGCATTAATAACCTCAAATTCACTAAACTGGCATTCTGTAGGTAAGGTACTTACAGAATGCCTACAGAAAGCTTAGTAAATAGTAATGTATTCTAGCTCTAGAAGGAATATCAGGAATAAAATTATCAGTTTGGTTGGTGAATTGAAGAGACAATTAATGAATTTTTATATTTATATTAGGGAGATTGCTTGATAATGTTTGATGTTACTGATTTTAAATTGTAGGCTGCATTGAGTTTTATTAGAAAGTAAGATATCACTAAAATTTGAAAACAATAAAATAGGATCTTATTTGAAGACTGGACAGCCAAAAAGACATTGCTGATCTCACTGCCGCCTCTTCTTCTGCTACTAGTACACTTATGCGTGTTTTTAACCTAATGAATAACATTGCAGATTAGCTGCTCATTATATTCTTACCATAAGAATATAAATCCTGCTGTGTTTATCCTGCTGTATCCTTCCCCGTTCTGAGTATGCCTTTGTCTTCGCTTGTCTTCTTATTCTTTTAAATCCAAATACACACACACCTGTGAGTAAAGTCCAGATACCCCAGTATGTGCAGTTTACAGTAGTTGTGTATGGTTCTTCTATAGCAACACTTGCCAAAACCACACCGAAAACAAAATATCAGAAAGTGCCTCCTGAACAAAGCCACAAGCAGATAGCTGGCTGTGTCCATGTATTTTCTAAATCTGAAGGGCAGAATATCATAGAGAGTATGCAATCATCAGGGTCTTCTGAAGTTCAGAAAGAGCCCAGGAGATAATGTCATTGGGATAGGATATAGTCAGAGGATAATGGTCGCCTGCTGCTAGATTAAAGCCTGGGAAGGCTGAGCCCTCTTAGCAAAAATACACACAAGCAGAACCACGCTATTTATGGCATTTTCAAAGTAGGAGGCATTTATCTTGTAACAACATTCTCTTCCATTCACTCTGCTTTTTCGTTGTGGCAGAATAGAAGAGAAAGATGTCATTTTGCAGAATATGTAGTGCCTTCTTACCATTTCCTGATTGGTTTATATTGCCATCTTATCTTGCTGTGATTCTTAGACTGCAGTCTTAAATATGCTTACATGGATGCAGAGGCATAGCAGGCTCTGAAGGGGCCATGTTCAAGTACTGAAGATGGGCCCCCTTCCCCTCCCCTTGCAGTGCCAGGTTTTTTTTAATGGGCCCCCATCTTTTTCTTTTCTTTTCTTCTGTGGCAATCCAATTTTTAAAGGGTGAATTTACACAAGAGTGGGACACAGTAATTATTATTGGTTGACGATTTGCTGAATTTGTGATCACAAACTCAGAAATGTAGGCATACTCTGCGATAGCCCCATAGCCATGCCTTATAGCTACATCCACCCTGACAGCCATTTCCCCTCAGCCCTATAACCATACCCAACCTGTCTGCCATTCCTCCACTTGGATAATTTTGAGTGTTCTGTTTCAAGAAGTCAAGGATAGTTTCCTAATCCTACAGATCTTGAGCCTCATGTGATTAATTACCCAGATGAGCAAGCTAGATAAAGGATGGAGAATACTCATTGTAACAGAAGGAAGAAGAATGATAAAACAAGTCGTAGACCAATAACTTCTCCACTTCTCAAAAATGAGGGGATTAGTAAAAAGGAAGCAGAAAAGGAAGGTCAGGAGAATCAAATCACTCGAGAAAGCAATGAACTTATTTTAAACCACAATAATAGAAGCTCAGTTGGAATGTATACCAAGAAGGAGGAAAGGTATCACCAAGTTCAGGACGACACCAGCATGGCTAATAAGTAGAGTCAGGGAAGCTATAAAGGGGAAGAAGACTACCTTCAGAAAAAGGAAGTTCTGCCCAAGTGAAGAGAACAGAAAGGAACAATCTCTGGCAAAAGAAATGCAAGGAGCCAATAAGGGATGCAAACGAGAGTGTTTGAGGACCATATGGGCTAGAAGTGTCATGAGGAATAAAAAAACTTATTTAAATATATCAGCAGCAGAAAACCTGTGAGAGAGGTGGTTGGACCCTCAGATGTTGAGGGTATGAAAGGGATTATTAAGGAGGAGAAAGAGATTGAAGAGAAGCTGAATGAGTTCTTTGCATCTGTCTTAATGGCAGAGGATACTGACCATATACCCACTCCGGAACGGAGCTTCTCAGGCTTGGAGGCTGAAGAACTGGGCCAGTTTGAGGTGACCAAAGAGGATGTTCTAAACTCTCTTGAAAACTTAAAAATTAACAAATCGCCAGGGCAAGATGGCACCCACCCAAGAGTTCTAAAGGAACTCAAATGTGAAATTGCTGGTCTCTTAGCAAAAATATGTAACTTGTCCCTACAGTCATGCTCTATATCAGATGACTGGAAAGTAGCCAATATAACCCCGATTTTTAAAAAGGGATCCTCGGGGGATCCAGGAAACTACAGGTCAGCTAACTTCTGTGCCGGCTAAATTGATGGAAAACATACTTAAGGACAGAATTGTTAAAACACATAGAACAGGCCTTTCTGAAGGAGAACCAGCATGGCTTCTGCAAGGAAAGTCTTGCCTCACTGGGAGTTCTCTGAGAGTGTCAACAGGAATGTGGATAAAGGTGATACAGTTGACATAGTATACTTGAACTTCCAAAAAGCTTTTGACAAAGTTCCCCACCAAAGGCTTTTGAGTAAACTTAGCAGTCATGGGATAAGGGGACAGGTTCATGTGTGGATTGGTAACTGGTTGAAAGGGAGAAAACAGAGGGTAGAAATTAAATGGACAGTTTTCACAATGGAGGGAAGTAAGAAGTGGGGTCCCCCAAGGATCTGTAGTGGGACCAGTGCTCTTTAAGTTGTTCATAAATGAGCTAGGAACATAGGAAGCTGCTATATACTGAGTCAGACCATAGGTCAATCTAGCTCAGTATTGTTTACACAAACTGGCAGTGGCTTTTCCAAGGTTGCAGGAATCACTCTCAGATCTTGGAGATGCTGCTAGGGAAGGAACTTGGAATCTTTTGCTCTTCCCAGAGCAGCTCCATCCCCTAAAGGGAATAGTGCTCACACATCAAGACTCCCATTCATATGCAACCAGGGTGGACCCTGCTTAGCTAAGGGGACAAGTCATGCTTGCTACCACAAGTACTTAAGTCAGACATTGTAGAACTGAAAAACCTACAGAAGAGCACAGCCAAGTTGATTAGGGTTAGGGGTGTGCAAACCAGCTCAAGTTAGAGCCGGCTTGAATTCGAGCTGCCTGAGTTCAAAGGCTCGACTTAGAACCAAACTCAGTTCAGTTCTAGGTCAAACCAAGCTGGCCAAGCTAGTTCGGGCCTATTTGAAGCCCCTACTGTACATTAAAATTACTTTAAAAATTTGTGCTCACAATGGCTGCAGCTCCCCCAACCCCCACTGACTTCCCCATGAGTCCTGAGGGCCAGCCTAGGGTGGGTTCAGGCCTTCTTCAGCCTGTTTTGGGCCTCTGAATGTGTGTGGAGGCCATTTGTTTGAACTTTGTCCATGCACAAGGGCAACGTGTGTGTAGAGGCCAATGCACGGAGTTCAAATAAATGGCTTCTATGCATGTGCAGAGGCCCAAAATGAGCCAAATAAGGCCATAACAGGCTTTAAAAGGCCCAGCCTGGCCCGGCCCTCAGGACTTGTGGGGAGGCCAGTGGTGGTTGGGGGAGCCGCCCCCACCGTGGCCACTGTGAGTACAAATTTTTAAGCAATTTTACTGACTGGGCTTTGAAATGGCCTTGAACCAGTTCTAATTCAAGCCAAGCTGGGGCCTGGTCTGGGGGAGGACAGTGCCAAGCCAGTTGCCAGTTCAAATCCAGTTCAGATTAAAACGAAACCAGGAATACCGGTTTTGTGCACACCCCTAATTAGTGGCCTGGAGCACCTTCCTATGAGGGTAGGCAACAGTATCTGGGACTTTTTGGTTAGGAAAAGAGTCAACTACGGGGAGACATGATAGAGGTGTATAAAATTATACATGGAGTAGAGAGTAGTCAGAGAAGTTTGTTTCCCTTTCTCACAACACTAGAACTAGGGGTCATTCCGTGAAACTGAAGGCCAGGAAATGTAGGACTCGCAAAAAGAATATATGCACAGTATTCACTCCATGCATAATTTTCACACTGCACATAATTAATCTATGGAATTCTCTGCCATGGGATGTGGTGATGGCCACTAGCTTGGGTGGATTTAAAAGGGTCTTACACATAGAGTTCTAGTCGACCAGTGGCTGCTGGTCTGGTGACTATAGGCCATCTCCAGTCTCGGAGTCAAGATGTCTTTAAATACTAGTTGCAGTGGAGCAGCAGCAAGAGAGGGCCTGCCCTCACCTCTTCCCTGTGGGCTTCTCAGAGGCATCAGGTGTGTGTTTCACTGTGTGAAACATGATGCTGTACTAGATAGGCCTTGAGGCTGATCCATCAGGGCTGTTTTTATGTTCTTAGCACTTCTATTACTATTTCTGACGATGCTGTATGCATTCTGTACACAAACAGGAAACCTTCCTTCAGCCTTTTGGGGATAGCAAAAATTCATCATTGCAATGTGTCTTATGCATCCAACGTTGTGTCAGGGCAAGTACAGACACATCTACAATTAAATCAGTGATGGTAAAAATGCTGGCTGTTGGAAAGCTGCTGCATGTGGAAATGCATTTTCAGTTAACACAGGATTTCAAAATTACTATGGAAATTCTGTCTCCTGCCATTTATCCCCAGTGGAAAACCTGCAGACATTTATTGGTATTGTTTAGCTTTTGTGAGTACAACACATAGTCAGTTATTTTCTAACTCTGGTTTTGGTTACCAGCACCTACATGGCTGGAATATTACTATTAACTTACGATCATGATATAATCATTATCAAACCTACCAGAGTGAAGCTTCAGGCCTCAGTGAAAAACTGCTTAAATCTCACTGTGCAGAGAAATAGGGGTGGAGCACACAAAAGGAAGCAAATGCTAGGCTGGGAGAGCCAGCCAGGAGTAAAACACTTATTTGCACTTTGGGGGGAAAGGATTTTTTTGGTGGGAGGGGGTCGATTTTGTTTGTTTCACAGTCACCTGTTCTGTTGTTTCTCTGGTGTGTGTTTTTTCTTCTCAATACAGAGGCGTAACTAGGGAAAACGGCGCCCGGGGCAAGCACTGAAGTGCGCCCCCCCACTGCGCCCCCCCCACCGTGCCCCCAACATACTACATTATACTTAGGTTTTTCCTCACAAGCGCCCGCCGCCACTGCCAAGCCAGGCCACTGACTGGCCGCCAGGTGCCAGCAAAGAAATGGGGGGGGGTGCAGGCGGCACGGAAGGGACTGTTCATGGGGAAGGGGGCACCGACGCGCTCCCTTGACTGCTGCAGCGCTGCTGCACTGAGCAGGAAACATTTGTATTAACAAAAAATTTTAAAAAAAAATTAAAAATTGGTCATGGCGGCGCCCCCCCACGTGACCAGAAAAGATGGCGCCCGGGGCACGTGCCCCCCCTGCCCCCCCTATAGTTACGCCTCTGTCTCAATAGCAATTTAGGACTTGTTTCCTTAGTTAGACCAAGTATGACGTTTCTCACCATAACCTTACAAACTAGGCTTCTGAAGCCTTTAAATACAAATTTAGTAAAGCAAAGCAGTTACTGCTAACTGGATAAAAAGGCAACTTTTAAAACTGGTGGTTCTCTTTATTTATCGGAGGGAGAGCAACAGGTCATATCCACCCCCTGCACAATATTACCCAGTAATTAATGCTGGTGTCTGTCTATGTTTCTTTTTAGATTGTGAGCGCTTTGAGGACAGAGACCCATCTTATTTATTTATTTATTTATTTATTTATTTATTTATTATTTTTCTATGTAAACCACTTTGTAAACTTTTGAAAAGTGGTATATAAATATTTGTTGCGGTGGTGGTACTGGCAGGGACAGCCTCAGTCAGGCAGATGGGTGGTGAAGAGATGAGTGAGGTCTGCATGACTAGGAGGGAACCCTCAGGAAGAGCCAGCCTGTGTTCAAGGACACTCTGGAACACTAATAGCTCTGCCCCTGTATGGAAGTAGCTGCAATTTAAATAATTGAGACTTACTTCAGAGTGAGCATATTTTATTGGAGCTAGGACCTGGCAGCATCACCTCTCAGCTGCAATTTCTTACAGTGACCACTGGGAGTGTTAGGGATAAAAGTGCTGAACTCCTCCCCAGTTTGTTCTTCCAGGGTTAGTCTGCATTTTGTCTCTCTCCAGATATGGCTGTTTGTTTTGGTTTCTCTCTTCAGCCATGAGCTATAGCTGAAATAAGCTGCAGGCTCTTTCACATTTGTTTGTAACCTTTTCTTTAAATGAATCCTTGTAGTTATTCAATACTAAAGAACTCTCTTAAGACTTCTTCTTTTGCTGCTTTCTCACCAAACTGGTTTTGCTTTCAGTAAGGGAGGAGCACTGAGATATTTTAATTATATTTGAAGTACCCAGGGCATGATCTATCCAAAGGCTTGCTTCAGACAATGAGTAAAACCATAGTTATGGGGGACAGTGAATAAGACAATAAGTCTGCACACACCTTCATCCCCCACACTCTTTCCTTCCTCCCCTTGTGTACTGAGCAAAATGCAAAGCTTCCTGGTTTGTTAAAGTATAGTTTATCTTGACATCCGAACTAGGAAACCGATTTAACTGATTCCAGCAAGCCATTATATTAACTTGATGTCTGAATTTACAAACAGTGATTGGTCAACAAACCAAAATCAGAAGCTGTAGTTTGAAATTGATTTTCAAACTATGATTGTTGTACATGGTTTGGTGTGATTTTTATTTTTATTTTGTTTAACAAGTTTATATACTGCCCAAAACGTATGTCTCTGAGTAACAAGCAGAACGAACATTAAAACAATGTACAATTTAACACAATGTTAAACTCTATTAAAACTGTCAATCTAATTAAAAGCCTGGGTGAACAAATGTGTCTTAACTGCCTTGTAAAAAGTTGTCAGAGATGGGTAGGCTCTTATTTCAATGCCTATTGGAATAGATAGACCGCAGTAGTTGGTGTTGATCCATGAGGCTACTTTGCTTAGAAATGATAACAGATAGAAAATGAAAGAAGACAAGCAAGTCTAAACCATGTTTTGGGTCTAAACAATGATAGGTTCAAATGCCACACAGAGCCAAGGTAGCTTTGTGCAATGTCCTTGAGTCTTGGGAGCGTCTGCTCCCTCTTCCTGTTCTCTCACATGAGAATGTTCTCTCACAAAAGAATTTTGACTGCTATTAAAAAGAAGCCAGAAATTGGTCATGTTGTCCAGACTGACTAGTATTGGTTTATTCTGTCTAAACTGTTTGAAATAAACCTAGTTCTGAAACTCAGTTCAAACTTTGGGTTCATGTCTAGGTTTTATTTCAAATACTTGGTTGAAATAAACCAAGATTGGTTGATTTGGATGGCAGATCCCAACTTCTTTCTAACCAGAATGAGAAGTAGAATTCTTCCAACTCAGATTCTGTGTGAGAGGGAAGAGGAAGGATGACTGCATGTTCCCAAAGCTCAAGGTCATTGCTCAAATCCAAGGTTCAATCTTGGCTTCACATTATGTCTGAACTTGCTCTGTGGTTTACCTGATGCCTGAATAAAAGCCTGTGTGTAGAACCAATAGATGGCCAGATGCATAAATGTTTCTGGAAAATAATATTTTGAAATATTATTTCACTTCTGAAACAGTAGTGGACAACTGCACTTCCCAAGGTGCAATAGGATGGTGATTTATAATTTCCTCTCTCTCTCGTTCTGCTATGATTTGTAGGTTTGATCCCAAATAAAATACCTGTTTGTTTATTACAGTGCAAGCTGGAGTTTCATTCTTGTACATCTGGCAAGAACATTGCAGCTCGCTGTGAAGGGCCATGCCCGTGCCTTCCAGGACAAGAGAGTCCAAAACACAAGACTGAGAAAAACGGTGAGTTAATCTGTGGAATTAAATATCAAATGTTTTACTAATGACTGAGTTTTAATCTTAATATAAATGCAAGCCGATTCTTGCATGCGTTTATTCAAAACAGTCGCACTGACTTCAGTGGTGCTTACTTCCAAGTAAATAGCCATAGAACTGGAGTCTGTGTCATGCCTATTGGATTACATGCTTAATTTTTTATGGAGCTCTTTTGTCAAGACGTGTGGAGAAGGTTGGAATCAAAGTCTTCCCCAGGTTGGTCATTGTCAAATACAGAATAGGTCACTGGAGCCTTGCTATTGAACAGAATGTCACTGCAGATTCATGTGAAGGACAGTGCAGTGCAAATAGGTGTAACAAAAGTATGAACATCATCTTGGATTGTTGAGTCATGAGAAAAATAAACTAGTATTTTCTATTGAAGGACTCTAGTGAAACATTTTGAGAACTGCTGTTTTAGATGAATTTTAGATGAATTGCAGTGCTTTCAAACTATGAAGCGGAGTTTGAGAGAGACCTTCAGTAAGTCTTCAGTAATGAAGGATTGAAGCTTGACCATTGGTGACTAAGTGCTTGCAGTGTTGGCTAGCCTGGGTCATGCCAGCCTTTCCAGCTGAGCAGCAACAGGGAAGCACAAATATCCCTCTACCTATCTCAAGTGATTGCTTACACCTACATCTACCATTGTGTGGCTGTCTTTTCTCTGCCACAGACTCCAATGCAATAGACCACTGGGTGGCAGGCAAGTGAAAATGCACCGAGAGACAGCTTCTCCCACATTCTGGAAGTTCTTTTATTATTCATTCATTCATTCATTCATTCAATTTCTATACCGCCCTTCCAAAAATGTCTCAGGGAGAAATATTGAATAAATAAGATGTTCCCCTGTCCATCACTATGTTAAAAAGGTGCCTCTTTGCCTAGTTAGCAGGGGTGACCGCTAACTTTGTGACATCATCACAAACTACACCATTGAGGTATCCCTATGTGTCACTCACTACAACTGTATCAAATGTGGTTCAAATCAGTTAGGCAATCCACAAGTTAGAAGAGCTGTAGAGGGATGTAAGGTCCTTGCAAACCTCAGTGCATGTGTGGAGCCCTTTGCACAAGTCTTTAGATCCTGCGCTTTAGTGTGGAATGGATGCCAGAAAGTAGAATACATTCAGGAGAGGAGGGGAAGGGATCTGGAGAAGACTTCTTTACTATATTGTGGGTTCATCTTTTTAGTCCAAAGAGGGAGATGTTGTTTTACAACTAAATAAGCATTGAATCTTCCTTTTATGGAGCACATCACTATATTTTCAGGACTTCAACTTTTTGAGGGGGGTGGGGCCTTTGGCCATGAGGCCTGTCTTACCTGGCCAAGGTGGGACTTACCTTGGCAGACAGAATGAGAGAGAGGAGGCAGCGATGACTCCATTTGACCAAGAGTCACTCTGCCACCACCATACTAAGGTTATGGGCACAAAGGTGGTCTGGGAGAATAGCAGTGGGTACTTTTGAAGGCCTGTGCCTCTCAGCAGTTGCCCAACAATGTCAGCCCCTGACATTGGCCCTGTATTTATCTTTCCACGTTCTATCAAATTTTGACAAATCATTCTGGATGGTATGATTGTCTAATGTAATGCATGTGCTTAATAATATTTGATGTGTGGAATGATTTTGAAAGAACTGTCCCTGACAGATAAATTGCCTCATTTCTGTTTTTCTTTCCCCCGCTTTCACTTACAAATAAACACACACACACATTTTGCTTCTCATAATCTGCTCCCTCTATGCCCTTTCACATGCCCTTATCAGAAATAGTATTGTATTAATAAATCTCCAGTGACATTTTAAGCTCACAATTTCATTCATACAACAAAATAAATTCTTGTAACCCTTATGTTGATAAATCCAACTTGACAGGATGTACACATTCAGCAGGCAAGCATTTGTTTTGGTTGAATTTCCGATTAGTTAATTCTGCTGTGCGGAGCACATTGTGATGTGTTTGCTTACTTTCAAAAGCACCACTTCTTCTGAGTCTGAGACAATTGTTGTGGAGTTAGCCTGGCCCAAGACATGCCTGTGCCTGTGGAAGGGCACCAAATGCTGCCACTCCTTGCCTTGTCAGTGTGCAACACCTTTCTCCCACCCTACCCAGCAGCCAAGGCACCAGGATCTACGACTGCTGCTGCTCCTTCTGCTGCGCTTCCTGTAATTAAAAATGGAGACGAGAGGGCTAGACGATCTCTCAGGAGACATTCCACTCTGCTCCCACAGAGGAGCAGCAGCAAAGGTGGTGGGCAGAAGTACCTGTAATGGCAGTTGTGATGGCGTAGCACTAGCCCCCTGCCTCCCACAAATGTGTCACTCAAAGCAACTTCCTCAGCCATGGACAGGCCAGTCCTGTGAGTTATTGTCTCTATCAGTGAATGGGTGGAATCGACCCACCCTCTATGATGCTGTCTTTCTTGACCATCTGAAAGCAGCATTAAGCTTAGCCCTTTCAGTAGCCAATAAAAGTAGCAGTGACAGGGATCCATCGGACCCCTTTTAATTTTAATTTCACCTCTTCTGACAAGAGCTACAGGGATCCAGAAACATTGACCAGTGATGTTTCTGATTGCTGCATATCTCTTGTATATCTGTCATTGTCTAATGCAGGGCTGCTCAACTTCAGTCCTCCTGCAGATGTTGGCCTACAATCCCTGGTTATTGGCCACTGTGGCTGGGAATTATGGGAGTTGTAGTTCAAAAACAGCTGTGGGGCCTAAGTTGATCAGACCTGGTCTAATGCATTGTCTAATGATAAAGTTCTCTACCAGATGCTTGTAGATTTTCCTTGTCTTGCCGCAGATCATGAGGGTGTTGAGAGGAACTTTCTTCTGTGTCTGGTCCTCCATCCAAGTGCCCAGGTCCTTCTCCTTCTTTTTGATGTTGTGGTCTTGTGGCATATAGGACGCTTTTAGAGAGGACTGGGTCCCATGACATCACGATCTCTGCTCATTTGTCTTGATGGTGCAGAAGGTGGATTCGTTGACCCCAAACAATCTTCTGCCTCTCTCTCTCTCTCTCTCTCTCTCTCTCTCTCTCTATCTCTCCAACTTACATGAGAAGTTGCATATGCTTGAGTTCCGGTAGGTGTGCCCATGAACAAAAATCCACTTGTGTGTATACAAAACCAAAGTAGACAGATCCACTCCTGGCAAGGGATGACTATATAGGTAGTACACCTAGGCAATCAATATCACATGGTACTGGGGTATTTAAGTTTGAAGGGATATCCGTTTTCACTCAGAGTAAGACAGAACTAAGGCAACTGCTGAGATGTAGTGTGCAGCTATAATTTCTACAGGTAACATGGGAGACCGCATTTTGTATTGGTAAATAGACCTTTCATCTATATTGGAATAATTGATTGTGTATATTTTAGGGACTTTGCATATGTTATTTGAAGAGACTATATTGCAATCAACCTTACTATAACTGTAAGCAATTTGAATTAAACTTGAAATAGCTAAAGTTTTAGAGCTGGGCAACATATGGGCAATATAATTGGATATACAATACATGGGATTTTCCACAGGAACAGGCATACTCTATATTTAGAAGTTCATATAGACATAGAACTTTATTGTATCACAGGGTAGTAGAAATATTGTATTAGATGTTCCTTTTTGAAAATCAGGTTATAAAGCAATATTAATATGAGAAGACCTATATTCTGTAATAGCCACTGAAGACGACTATGGGTCAAAATGTGTAGCTGGTTTTTAGAATTTAGAAGCAATTCCTTTTAGGAAATTGTTATTACCTCAGATATTCATGAAATGCTGAATGGTTACTCTTTTCTGGAATTGATGGGCCACTGATTTTTGGAGAATTTCTAGTATGTCAACATTTCTGGACTATATTGTGAATACCAGTTTTCTTCAAATGGATGAATTATCTCCCTTCGGAATTTCATCATAATCTTTGATACAAGATTGGACTTTGGATACAACATACTAGCATTTATATGACATAGGAATTTTGTAGGATTGTCTCGATTTCAATTTTATCAGATTTTTAACAGATAATGGTGATGCCATATTTTAAATAATGATGCCATATTTTGATAATTTACAAGGAACTGAATTTATGAAATCCAATCAGACATGACCATATGGCTAAGCAGAAAAAAGTGGGGAGTATTAAAACTGGTGCTTCAGTATAGGAATTAGTAGGAAACAACTGGACAGAATTTAAGAGCCAAGCTCCTAGCAAAATGAAAATGTGCCTTTCTAAATTGCTGCATAAGGTGCCTGAATCTGTTTGTATAATTCAGATAAACATGTGTAATTTGCACTTCTCTTATAAATTATTTTATATTATTATTATTATACAGACAGGTATATTGACTGGTTTATTTTATCCAGACATTGAGTCCTTCCCAAGGACCTGGGATGGCTGAATTTTATTGTCAATGTTGTTGCTGTTGTTATAGATATCGTCACAGAATATAGGCTGTTCCCAGTAAAGTTGCTTTTTGTAATTGGCTGATGGTGATTTCTGTGGCCCCTATGGTGTTAAGGTGCTCTTCAAGTTGTTTTGGAATTGCACCTAGGGTGCCAATTACCACTGGGATTATTTTGGTCTTTTTCTGCCACAGCCTTTCAATTTCAATCTGTAGATCTTTGTATTTTGTGGATTTTTATATTTCTTCTTCTTCTATTCTGCTATCCCCTCGTATTGCTATGTCAATTATTTTGACTTGTTTTTCTTTCTTCTCGACTACAGTTATATCTGGTGTATTGTGTGGCAGATGTTTGTCTGTTTGTAGTTGGAAGTCCCATAATATTTTTGCATCTTCATTTTCTATCACTTTTTCAATTTTATGGTCCCACCAATCTTTGGCTACAGGTAGCTTGTATTTTTTGCATATGTTCCAGTGTATCATCCCTGCTACCTTGTCATGCCTTTGTTTGTAGTCAGTCTGTGCGATATTTTTACAGCAGCTGATAGGGATGTGCATTTTGGAATTTTCTTGTTTTGATTTGTATCCGAATTGAAACATCCCTGTTTTGTTTTATACCCAAATTTTCTGAATCCGAATCAGCCCTGTTTTGTTTTGTAGCCAAATTTTCCAAATCTGAATCCGAATCGATTTGGATTTTTAAAAAGGGTCCCAGGGCAAAAAGAGTGCGTGGTGGTGGTAGTGTCCAATGGGTGGAAGCTACCACCCAAATTTCATAGGAATTAGGCAAAGGGCTGGTTTTTTGTTTGTTTGTTTTTTGGTGGATTTTTTTTTTTTTAGTTTACACATCTTTAAGAATTTTCCCATAGGGAATAATGGGGATTCCAGCAAATGTATTGCTTCAAATCAAGGGGAAAGGGATGACCCAGAGCGGAGTGTGGTGGGTGGTAGTGCCCAATAGGGGCAAGGAAACTTCCAGAATTATTTCAAAGGAATTGGGCAAAGGGCTGATCTTTTGTGATTTGTTGAATTTTACATGTCTTTAAGATTTCTCCCATGGGGAATAATGGAGGTTTCAGTAGCTCCATAATTCCACTTGGGGGGCACTGGGGTTGCCCAGAGCGAGGGGTTGTGTAGTGCCCATAGGGTGCCAACCACCCCCACACCCACAAGCCTGTGGGGTACTGGGTTTTGTTGTTTCTGAGGTGTTCATTGTAGATTCTCTGGTAGCATATGAGATTTTCAGTGAAAAACAAGAATCCACTCTCATGTGCTACCAGAGAATCTACACTCAGAACACCACAGAAACAGCAGAACCCAGCACCCCATGGGTTAGCAACCCTTCGCCTGGCCAATGTGGGGTCAGTAAAGAGTGGGAAGAAGCAAAGAGCCAATGGGGAACAAGGAGGGAATTGTCAGCAGGTCAGCCCATGATTTAGGTCACTGATCAGAAGGCTGGAAGGGTGGGAAATTCAAAGAGATGTCAAACACAAAATGGAGACTGACTCAGAGATCACCACAAAATTGAGGTCTGAAACAACAAAACGTTTTGTAGCCAAAACAGGGACGTTTTGTTTTGTATACAAAACTTTTGGATCTGGAAAATGGGTGTTTTGTCTTGTCTACAAAACACCCGAAACAGGCTGTTTTGAGTACAAAACGTTTTGTATCCAAAACGTTTCGCACATCCCTAGCAGCTGATTAGGTGGTCCACTGTTTCATCTGTTTCTTTACAAAGACGGCACTTGCTGTTTGTTGTTGATTTTTCTACTTTTGCTCTTATTGCATTTGTTCTTAGTGCCTGTTCTTGTGCAGCCAATATTAAACCCTCTGTTTCTTTCTTCAAGTTGCCATTCTTAAGCCGTTGCCAGGTCTTGGTAATGTTTGCTTTTCCAATTATATTATGCAACTATTGACCATACAGTGGTTTCTTTTTCCATTTTTTCTGCTCAGTTCTTGACTTGTTCTTTCTTGTAGGCCTGCTTTCTTTCATTGGTGTTGAATAGTTTCTCATTATTGACCATTTTAAGTGCATCTTCATCACTGTCCTTTATATATTCCTCAAAGCCTCTTTTCTCCTTCTCTACTGTTTGATGGACTTGCAGCATTCCTCTTCCACCTGAGCTGTGAGGGAGGTATAGTCTATCTACATCACTCCTTCCCAAGGACATGGGATGGCTGAATTTTATTATCAATATTCTTATTATTATTATAGATATCATCGCAAAATATAGGCTGTTCCCAGTAAAGTTGCTTTTTGTAATTGGCTGATGGTGATTTCTGTGGCCCCTATGGTGTTGAGGTGCTCTTCAAGTTGTTTTGGAATTGCACCTAGGGCGCCAGTTAATACTGGGATTATTTTGGTCTTCTTCTGCCACAGCCTTTCAATTTCAATTTGTAGATCTTTGTATTTTGTTTTTTTTTTCTATTTCTTCTTCTTCTATTCTGCTATCACCTGGCATTGCTATGTTGATTATTTTGACTTGTTTTTCTTTCTTCTTGACTACAGTTATATCTAGTGTATTGTGTGGCCCACCACTGTGGTTCCCCCCCATGCCCAGGTTCAGCCCCAGATGTCCAGCTCAGGGCACATGACTCCTTCATCCTGGAACATTGTGTCAGACTTGGGGTTCATGACAGGACCATCTTCCCTATGATGGAATCCCATACCACTGGGAAATGTGTAATGAATTAACCAGCCACAAGAGCAGGTCATTGGTCATTCCCACCCTGTCATGCAGCTGACTCTTCTCTTGCAGCTGCTTAATGTTTGCATTTCTCTTTGCATAAGGGCTGCAGGGATGTGACAATAAAGAAAAAGGAAAAAATGTAATTCAAGAGTTTTGTGTCAAAACCAATGGTGTTTGGTTTTGTGTGTGTGTGTGTAACAGACATTATTATAAAATAATGTAATTATTTTATATCTTCTGCACAATCCCCACCACACATTGAGATCATTGAAAAAGGTCTGTCTTCTGATGCCGCCATCTCGTCTGGCAGCAACTCGGGAACATGTCTTTTCTGTAGTCACTCCTGGACTGTGGAATGCACTCCCTTTAAATCAGTGATTCTCAAACTTGGGTCCTCAGGTGTTATTGGACTTCAACTCCCATAATCCCCAACCAAAGGCCACTGAGGCTGGGGATTATGGGAGTTGAAGTCCAATAACACCTGAGGACCCAAGTTTGAGAATCCCTGCTTTAAATTGTTTTAAATCATTGTGCTTTCAATAGTTTGTTTTATTTTGTTTTTATTGTATTCTTTGTAAACTGCCTAGAGCTTTGAAGTCAGGCAAACACGGTATATGCATTAAAAAATTATATCTATCCACCTACCTACCTATCAATCAGCCTATTCCTGTTTCACGATCCAGCTAGGAGGAAGTGAAATCATGGGTACTGTTATGAGATTCAGATTATGAAGGCTGGCCAGCCATTTCTTTATCAAGCAAATCACTGGTTGATAGGCCATCAGATGTCTCCAAATGGTTAATGGTCTACATGATCTCTCTGAATGTGAAAAGGTAGCAAAGCCTAAGAGAGACATCTTACATACTAAGGGGAAGAATTGAATGAAAAAAGAGACATGCAGTTTGGTGAGACAGGGAGAGACTAAATTGAGAGCTAGAAGACCATTAGGGTGCAGCACTGGAGTCTTTCTGGGCATCTCTTGTGGCTTATAGGGAGTGCACTGCCACTTGCTTCCACCAAATCCTCAGCTTGTATACAAGCAAATAAACCAAATATTATGAAAACACCTTAAGACTCTAGTACTTTCTCCTTCAAAGGGATGCCAGTCTCAGTAGTGTTGCAAGGAAAGGATAGGATTGAGGGGAATTTGCAGGGTCATATGACTTCTTGCTCTCTGTAGGCAGCTTCACTCTTCCATGAGTTCTACTCTAGCTTTTGCTCTTGCCATCAGAGGGCTATGAGGAAATAGCTTTGGAGCTGCCAGCAAATCACCTGTGTAACTGCTGGCTCTGGCTTTCAAATGTGTTTGGTGTTTTATTTCAGAGAAGAAAAAAGGCAGGGGTGACCAAAGTTGAACAGCATCCACTGTTGTTCCCTACCCTTGATTCTCCCCACACCCTGCCGCCCTCACACCATGTTTCTGGGACAGACCTTTCTGGATGTCTCCAGTGTTGGGAGAATTGTGAGTATTCCCTTCTGACTATAATAGCATGAAGTTATTTCTAAAAGGTAAAGCTGCAGTTGAGTATACTAGGGGTTTTTTTTTTTTTGTTTGTTTGTTTTTTGCAGAATGGAGTGACAATCCCTTCCCTTGTATTGCAGCACTTTCTTCTGGCAAAGAGCATTCTCCCCATGCTCTTCCTTCTGCTCCTACACAATATGGAAGTTATTTGTGGTTATCGCCTGTTGGTGAAAGAAAAGCACTCTGACTGAGCCATGGCATTGAAACCTGTTCAGGTGCTAAGCACTGGTGAGCCCCAACACAAATGAAACCTTTTTCTTGAGTTAGCTAAAAACACTCATACCAGAGACAAAATCTAATACTGGTGGCTTTTTGTGTTTCTAATGTGAAATTCTCAGCGTACACTGACCTGGGAGTGAGTCCTATTAAAATTAATGGGAGTTTTGAGTAGACATATAGGATCCTACCCATAATTTGTTTCTCTGGCTCAGTATGCCTCAGTGTAATAATAACTTGAGACCTTTAGTACAAGTGAATATTGTACTACTTTATCATTTTTTAAAAAGCAATGCTGTTTATTGATATATAAACAGTTTTGGAAAGCTGCCCTGAGAGCAAAGCTGTCTGGAAATACTTTAAATAATTGAAGAGACTCTTCTTAATTAATCAACAAGAACTTCTTCTACTTGAAACAGACTGCTCAGTTCCAGAAACAGCTATTTTTCCCATTTTAATTACATCCGGCCTGAGGAAACAGTTCTGTATAAGTTAAAAGCTCAAATGCCACATTGTGAATTTTCATCCTAATTATGCCTATAATTCTTTTGGTTGCTATTCTTAAAACAAATGGGCCATTCACACAACCAGGTAGCAGTGCAGAGCTCTGGAAGCCAGGATGACACAGCCTGATGCCCAGCTTCCAGATATCCCACAATGCACCATGTCACATGCACAGTGCATTGGGGGATTCCCCCAGGAGATAGGCACTCTAGATACCTGTCTCTGTGTGCACTGGGGCTGAACAAACACATGCTCCCAGCAAACACATGGTCCCGGAGCTCCGGTTAAGGGCTCACTCAAGGCTTTAACCACAGCTAAATGTCGGGTTACAAAGCTGAGCTAGGCGACGCTGCCCCGCTGGGAGTGGGCCCAATCCTGGCAGTATTCACATGCAGCCTAACCCAGGCTAGGCTTCCCTAAGATAACTAAAAAAAAATTAAAGATAGTGTCATAAAATTCATTCTCTCCTGAGTAGTATGGCCTTCTGTAGCAGATGTGTTGTAATTTTATCGATGCCCAAGGTGTCAAGATGGTGTTCAAGTTATTCTGGAACTGCACCAAGGGCACCAGCAACTATTGGCACCACTATTGTTTTCTTTTTCCAGAGCCGCTCAATTTCAATCTGAAGGTCCTTGTATTTAGTTATTTTCCCCAATTGTTTTTCAGTGACACGTCTATCCCCTGGGATTGCAATATCAGTTATCAGATGGCTTCTTGATGGCTGTCAGATCCGGCGTATTGTGCGCTAAATGCCTATCAGTTTGGATTTTAAAATCCCAAAGGATTTTTGCCTCCTCGTTTTTTGTGACCTTCTCAACTGGATGATTCCACCAATTCTTGCTTGCTGGCAATTTGTAATTCTTGCAAAAGTTCCAGTGGATCATCACAGCGACTTTGTGTCATTCCTTATAATGAGTCTGCGCAATTTTCTTACAATATACAAGGTGCTCAACTGTCTCATCTGCTTCCTTGTATAACTGACACTTACTGTCTTTCTGGGTCTGATCAATTTTTGCTTTTATAAATTATTGTAAATTATTATATAAATTATTATTATATTATTGTTTACACAGTCAGACAGGTGTTATTGACTGGTTTATTATATCCGTACATCGAGTCCTTCCCAAGAACCTGGGATGGCTTTATTTTATTGTCAATGTTGTTGTTGTTGTTATAGATATCGTCGCAGAATATAGGCTGTTCCCAGTAAAGTTGCTTTTTGTAATTGGCTGATGGTGGTTTCTGTGGCCCCTATGGTGTTAAGGTGTTGCTCTTCAAATTGTTTTGGAATAGCACCTATTATTTCCTGTTTACACTGTCAGACAGGTGTTATTGGATGGTTTGTTTTATCCAGACATAGAGTCCTTCTGAAGGACCTGGGATGGCTGAATTTTATCATCAATACTGTTGGTTATTATAGATATCATCGCAAAATATAGGCTGTTCCCAGTAAAACTGCTTTTTGTAATTAGCTGTTGGTGATTTCTGTGGCCCCTATGGTGTTAAGGTGCTCTTCAAGTTGTTTTGGAATTCCACCTAGGGTGCCAATTACCACTGGGATTATTTTGGTCTTTTTCTGCCACAGCCTTTCAATTTCAATCTGTAGATCTTTGTATTTTGTGGTTTTTTATATTTCTTTTTCTTCTATTCTGCTATCCCCTGGTATTGCTATGTTGATTATTTTAACTTGCTTTTCTTTCTTTTCGACTACAGTTATATCCGGTGTATTGTGTGGCAGATGTTTGTCTGTTTGTAGTCGGAAGTCCCATAATATTTTTACATCTTCATTTTCTTACAACCTTTTCAATTTTATGGTCCCACCAATCTTTGGCTACAATTTTATGGTCCCACCAATCTTTAGCTTGTATTTTTTGCAGATGTTCCAGTGTATCATCCCTCCTACCTTGTCATCCCTTTGTTTGTAGTCAGTCTCTGCGATCTTTTTACAACAGCTGATTAGGTGGTCCACGGTTTCATCTGCTTCTTTACAAAGACGGCAATTGCTGTTTCTGGTGGATTTTTCGACTTTTGCTCTTATTGCATTTGTTCTTAGTGCCTGTTCTTGCACAGCCAGTATTACACCCTCTGTTTCTTTCTTCAAGTAACCATTCTTAAGCCATTGCCAGGTCTTGGTGATATCTGATTTTCCACTTATATTGTGCAAATATTGACCATGTAGTGGCTTATTTTTCCATTTTTCTACTCGGTTCTTGACTAGTTCTTTCTTGTAGGCCTGCTTTGTTTCATTGGTGTTGAACAGTTTCGCGTTATTGACCATTTGAAGTGCATCTTCTTCACTGTCCTTAATCTATTCTTCAAGGCCTCTTTTCGCCTCCTCTACTGTTTGATGGACTTGCAGCATTCCTCTTCCACCTGAGCTGCGAGGGAGGTATAGCCTACCTACATCACTGCGGGGGTGCGGAGCATGATTGATGGTCATGATTTTCCTGGTCTTACGATCCAGCGTCTCTAGCTCTGCCTGGGTCCAGTCTATTATTCCTGCAGTGTATCTGATAACAGGTATAGCCCAGGTGTTTATGGCTTGTATGGTGTTCCTGCCATTGAGTTCGGACTTGAGGATTTTTCTAACTCTCCTGATGTATTCTCTTCCCATTTTTCTTTTAACTTCAGTGTGTGCAATGTTATCAGCCTGGAGAATGCCCAAGTATTTGTAATGTTCTTTCTCTTCCAGGTTCTTGATCTTGCTTCCATTGGGCAGTTCTATTCCTTCTGTTTTTGTTATTTTCCCTCTGTTCATTATTAATGCAGCACACTTGTCTAGTCCATACTCCATTGCTATATCGCTACTGAATATACAGACAGTGTTTAGCAGTGATTCGATTTCTGACTGGGACTTTCCATACAACTTCAGATCGTCCATGTACAGCAGATGGTTGATTTGACTTGATGTTTTAGATGTTTGGTATCTGAGGCCTGTTTTGTTTAGTATTTGTGAAAGTGGGGTCATGGCGATTACAAACAACAGAGGGGATAGTGAGTCCCCTTGGAAAATGCCTCTTCTAATGCTAACCTGTCCAAGTGTCTCGCCATTGATTGTTAACTGTGTACTCCACATGCTCATTGCTTTTTTTTATTAATATCTGAATATTTTTGCTGACACCAGTTGTTTCTAAACATTTTAGTATCCATGTGTGAGGCAATGAATCAAAGGCTTTCTTGTAGTCAATCCATGCAACACTTAGATTTGTTTTTCTTCTCTTGCAGTTTTCTAAAATCATTTTGTCAATCAGCAGCTGGTCTTTTGTGCCTCTGGTGTTCGGGCAATTTCCTTTCTGTTCAACTGGAAGCTGTTTGTTAGTTAATAAGTGTTGCATCACTTCATCTGCTATTATTCCAGTTAATAATTTGAAGATGGTTGGCAGGCAGGTTATCGGTCTATAATTACTTGGAACTGCACCTTTTGCTGGGTCTTTCATTATGACATGAGTTTTCCCAGTTGTTAGCCATTGTTCAATATCACCTCCTATTATTATTATTATTATTATTATTATTATTATTATTATTATTATTAATTTTATTATTTTATTAAAATTGCAAGATGGTAAGGAGGATTTGTCACTTTAATCATAAATGCTTTGTGTGTTGTCTGGTATTCTGAAGTAAAATATTTGAGGAGATAATCCTATTGAATTCTTGGTTTTGATTTTAAAAATTGTATTGTGCTCAGTCTTCTGAGAAGCAAAACTCTCATTTTGATATTGGACTACTAATCATATATTTTTGAAGTGAAAGGAAATGCTGAATATGCGTGCTCTCTCACCCTCGCTCTCAGTGCTTGTATCACATATACTTTGAAGTTTATCAATACATTGCTGTGCTTTATTATTCGCAACACCAGGCTTTCTCATCTGTTTTGCTGATACTTTCCAACTAAGCTATCCATAGATAAAGGCTCACTTGCAATCACCACTGAAGTCTGCTGTACTTTCAGAGAACATGTCCCATTCTTCTAAATGATTTCAAGCTACCAGGGGTTCATCTAGGTATTTTTGGAACTTGGATCTGAGGCTGAAGGGCTTTGGAGCCCCACACCCATCCCCGCTGTGAGCCCCCCATCTGTTTTTGATACCTGCCCGGGCCAGCCGCTGTCACTTCTGCCTGGTTATTGCTGTGCACCACCACTATTTTCCCTCCACCACCAGAGGGGGAGCAGAGCGGAGCAGGCCACCACCTCTCTGGTGGTGGCAGTGGGCGCAGGCAGGCCTCCTTGACCTGTGCAGATCAGCCTCCTAGGTCTGCACACATGCACCATTGGAGTATGGAGTGTTGCATCCCGTGACGTCATGGGATGCAACACTCCATACTCGAACAGTGCAGACCCCTGCCCCATGGCCCATGCCTAAACGCGCCTGTGCAAGTGACCAGTAGGCAATATCTCAGGAAGGAATGAGAATGGATATTTCTGTCTGATGCACTTTTGGAGCACAATGTTATGCATGTTTACTTGGGAGTAAGTTCCTCTGTGTTTGGGGCTTAGTCACAGGAAAGTGTTATAGGATAGAAGCCTAATAGAGCTGAAGAGCATTTAGCCCAATTCTGCTCTAAGGCAGGGTCAGTCACACACCAGCACACAATGTAAGCAAGTGTAAAGTGATGCACATTGGGGCAAAAAACACCAACTTCACATATACGCTGATGGGATCTGAGCTGTCAGTGACTGACCAGGAGAAAGATCTTGGGGTCATGGTGGACAGCTCATTGAAAATGTCATCTCAGTATGCGGCAGATGTGAAAAAGGCTAATTCCATGCTAGGAATCATTAGGAAGGATATTGAAAATAAAAATGCAAATATTATAATGCCCTTATACAAATCTATAGTGCGGACACATCTGGAGTACTGCGTGCAGCTTTGGTCACCATATCTTAAGAAGGATATTGTAGAACTGGAAAAGGTGCAGAAGAGGGCAACCAAAATGATCAGGGGCCTGGAACACCTTCCTTATGAGGCTAGGCTACAGCATCTGGGGCTCTTTAACTTGCAAAAGAGGCGACTAAGGGAAGACATGATTCCTGCCCCCAGGAATAATTTAGAACAAGTCCACTCTTACTTTTACGTAACAGCCCTTCGGATATATGAAGACAGGTATCGCATCTCTCCTTTGTCTGCTCCACGCTAAACATATTTAACTATTCGTCATAGGACTTGGTTTCCAGATCCCTCATGATCTGCCTCCATTTTATCTTCCTCCTACTGTGTGATCATTGTAAGTGATCAGAACAGGCTACATTCGGTAGTCACAGACAGCAAACATTTCCTTCACTTCAGAGTGGAAAGATACAGGGCTGGCATAGCCATGAGGCTTGGGAGGCAGCACCCATCTCATCAGCCACCTCACCAGGCTGCATATTTGCACACATATTTGACTTGCTGATGTTCCTGCCACCACCATCACTTCTAAACTGCCACCACCTCCTCATCCTCCTGCTAATCTTGTCCTGCTCCTTGCCTTTTGAAAAAGCAAGTGGCAGAGAAGAAAGTGAATGGAAGTGTGAATTGCTCCACACTTCTGCCTTGGGATCAGAAAGCATTCTGCTCAGGGGTGTAACTATGATCGGGCAAGGGGAGGCAGCTGTCTAGGGCCCTGGCCTCTGGGGGGGGGCCCTCCAGAGACATGTCACATGCCTCCCCCCACCCAGTGCCTGCTGCAGCTCTTTCGATTTGAATTATTTGATTTTTTTAAAAAAATTCCTCCATGTTCATCGAGCGCACAGTATTTCCTTGTCCTCCTCCCCATCCCCACCCTTTCCCCTTGTCAGCTCCTCCTCCTTCCCCATCCATTGGCTGGCGGCACCCCACATGATAAAGAAAGGAAAGGCAGGCACATGATTGGGTGGTTCGGCTCTGCGTCCTGGACGCCGAATTGTAGCCTCTCCAGCCACCAGGCTAGCCAGCCACTTCTAAGAAATTCAGTTCTTCTGTTATGGAGATGGAGGAGCTACGGCAGCTTTAGAGTGCTGCTCGCGCCATTACTCGTGTTGGCATTGATTCATTTGGGGGCATTATGGCCCACTTCCTCCCCCCCTCGCCTGCCCACTGCATGTCTGGCAGTGGAAGTGGGCATATTAATTCATTATTTGGGGCATTATGGCTGCCCACCCGCCCAGGCTTCGCTTCTGTTTCCCTAACGGGGGGTGGGGAGAAGAAGGGGAAGCAGAGCGTCACAAAGGGCCTTTATTCATTTTTAATTGCAACGCTCCACTCCCCCTTCCTCCTCCCATTAGGAAAACAGAAGTGAGGAGGCACACACAAGAGAAGAGTGACAAGTGTGTGCTTTTCACAGTTCCTTGGCTCTGTTTATCAACCCCCTTTTAACATCCAAGGCTGTTCTTTGACTCTTAATCACTTAACATGCAAAGTTAGGTAAGAGAGTGGAGAAATCACTCAAACATTACAGAGTCCTTGGCACATGAGATCCTATGGGTCTTTTAAAAGTATACATGGTGAAGGAGAAGAAGCCTTTCTTCCTAGCTCTCCCAAATTGGAGAAAGATCAGTAGTTGTGCAAGGTTCCATTCATGGCCATTTCATTTCCTGCATGATTATAATCTGCTTTCTGCCCGTTCTGTATCCCATCCCATCCAGCCTCACATTTATTTGAGATACCTTGCCTCCTGAGATTCCTAATGCCCCTCCCTTCTGTCCTTTAAGAAACTTCTGAAAATTTATCTGTTCTGCCAGGCTTTTAGGGGTGTGTGTGTGTGTGTGTGTGTGTGTGTGTGTGTGTGTCCCCACTCCACCCCACTGTTGTTGTTTTAATTATGTAAATCGCCTCAAGTCTAAGGGATTCAGGCAGTCAATAAATTTGGTTCTGCTGTGCTGTAATTTACACCTTTTAACTAGTTGGGATAGTTAGCAGAGTCTACATTGGGCCAGGAGAAGGAGAGGAAGGCGGTGACGGATGACGGGTGGTGGTGGGCGCCCATTTTAAAAACTTGTCTCTGGACCCAAGCCAACCTTGTTACGCCCCTGATTCTGCTCCAGTAGACAGGGAGGGTGGAAAAAAAACACACCTCACCTTACGGCTTGCCAATTAAACTCACGTGTTCTTCTGAATGTCTAAGGTTATTACATGCCGGAAGAAGTGGAGGCTGGATGAAATGGAGGTGGAGGAAAGGGGTAGAGGCAACTTAGCAACTGCTGCCACCTTGGATTGCCTGGGCTTCTGTAATGTCACAGGATGTCTTGCAAGAAAACAATCACACAGCACCTTGAGACAGAAATGGACAGCGTACTGTTCAGTGGAAGGAAAGCAGAGAGACAAGAAGGGCTCCATTTCCATTTCCTCTGAAGATTTAAGAACATAAGAACAACCCTGCAGGATCAGACCCAAGGCCCATCTAGTCCAGCATCCTGTTTCACACAGTGGCCCACCAGATTCCTCTGGGAAACCTGCAGACAATTGCTGAGGGCATGCCCTCTCTCCTGGTGTTCTTCCCCTGCAACTGGTATTTAGAGGCATCTTGACTCTGAGGCTAGAGGTGGCCTATAGCCCTCAGACTAGTAGCTATTGACAGACCTGTCCTCCATGATTTTATCTAAACCCCTCTTATTCATTCATTCATTCATTCATTCGATTTATATACCACCCTTTCAAAAATTACTCAGGGTGGTTTACGTCGAAGTAAAAACAATTAAAATCAATTAACAATTAAAATCAAAATTATAAAAGCAGCATTAAACTAATTAACAGTTAAAACATTTAAACAGGTAAAAACCCCAGAGAACCAGGCCAAACACTTACAGCAGTTAAAAACAATTTACAACAAATAAAAAACCCTGGAAGGCCAGGCCAAACAGATAGGTTTTAAGGGCTCTCCTAAAGGCTAGAGATGAATTCAGATTATGGATTTGTGCAGGGAGTGCATTCCACAACCCAAGAGCAGCTACAGAGAAGGCCCGGCTCTGAGTCGCCACCAGACGAACGAGTGGTAACTGGAGATGGACCTCCTCAGACGACCTTAATGTGCGGTGGGGATCATGTAGAAGATGATGTGGTGGGGATCATGTGGAAGACTCCCTCTTAAAGTCATCCAGGCTGTCACCACATCTTGTCACAGACAATTCCATAGATTAATTATGCATTGTATGAAAAAGTGCTTCCTTTTGTCGGTCCTAGATTTCTTGGCAATCAGTTTCATGGGATGACTCCTGGTTCCAGTGTTATGCAAGAGGGAGAAAAATTTCTCTATATCCACTCTCTCCACACCATGCATAATTTTATAGACCTCTATCATGTCATCCCTCAGTCACCTTTTTTTCCAAACTTAAAAGGCCCAGGTATTTTAGCCTAACCTTGTAAGGAGGGTGCTCTAGGCCCCTGATCATCTTGATTGCCCCCTTTTGCAGGTTTTCCAGTTCTACAATGTCCTTTTTGAGGTATGGTGACCAGAACTATACACAGTAATCCAAATGTGGCCATACCATAGATTTGTATGAGGGCATTAACCCGCACCCCCACCTCCAGTCTCCTTCCTAATGATTCCAAGAATGGAATCGGCCTTTTCCACAGCTGCTGCACATTGTCTCAACACTTCCAACTAGCTGTTGACCATGACCCCAAGATCTCTCTCCTGGTCAGTCACTTTCAGCTCAGGCTGACTTTTGTTTTAGTAATTGCTATTACATCAATTTGAGGATAATTTCAGTTGACAGTATTAAATGTTTCCTACATGTGGTCATAAAACTGGCACCAAAATGAAGGGATTTATGAAATAATAAGCTTAGAGTATTATATTTTTTTTTATTTGGTTTGGTTTCTCAAATTCTGTAAAATGTTATCAAAACATGTTGTCAAAAGGGGAGAGATATGTAAATGATACACAACATATAACAAGTCTGTTATAGCAAATTTTGAATTGCTAGACTAAAAAAAAAAACCCACTTCCGAGTTCTAAAATAAGTGACATTTCATTTAGGAACAAGGAGTTATTGTATAATATGATAGGTAGCCATACTGTAAATTAAAAGGATAGCCCTTAAAGAAGGGACAGCTGGCAACCTCAAAGGAGTATTCCTTGGCAAGTGCTGAATTTTTTTAATGGCAATCAGTATACTCAGCAATCTGTTTGTATGCCCTTCTATAACCTTTGTCAATACAATAATATATAATGTTACTGCCTGTGTCTTTGCCTTTGCTGTATTGTAGTCATTCTAGCTTATTCTATAAAAACAACATACCAGTTTTTGTTTGTATTTCTTTGGGTTTTCAGCTCCAGTAATCTCTTTGTGAACAGTTAATTTCATTGCGCGTGTGCGCACACACACACACACACACACACACACACACACACACACCCTTTACAGGGCAACAAGCGAAAGGCAGGTCCCTGCCCCAAGAAACTTACACTCTAACCTTTAACAGAGGGGAAGACTACACAGAGAGGGGAGCCAGAAAATAGTATGTTCAACTGCACCAGGGATAGCACCACATTTTGGTGAGACATTTATTTATTTATTTATTTATTTATTTATGCATTTATATACCGCCTTTCGTTAAAAAGATAACCCCATGAAGCCAAGTCCTGCACTGGGGGCATCAGTGTGGTATAGATGCTAGACCCCTATAGGGATGTGCACAAACCAGTTTGGGGCCTCCTTAGGGAAGCACTGAACTGGCTCAGGTGCTTGCAGCCAAACTGGATCGGAGGAGTGGGAGAGGTTCCCTTAAGAAACAGATAAGCAAGTCCTTACCTGTCCCATTGCTCTAGCAAAGTCCACTGCGGCCCATGCATGGAGGCCATGTGTGTGTGCCAACAACGCACCCGCAGGCTGCAGGGAACAGCACCACAGCCACCACAGCCTTTGCTAGAGCAAGCGCCACACCCGAAAAGCAGCGGGGCAGCAGTGGAGCAAGTAAGTGCCTGCTTCTTAAAGGAGCCACTCCCCGCCCACGCTTGCATGAGCCGTACGTACACATTCCTAAACCCTTGCACCTGCCCCTGCCCATTGCAGCTGAAAAACCCACCAGGCAGAGTAATAGATACTCCTTCAGCACCTCTGTGGTGATTGGCAAGTAGAAGCTGTCAATCAAGAGGAATTGAATCTGGGCACCTCCTCAGTGGAGAATTCCTAAAAGACTGGCTTTTTTAATGGAGGGAACAGGAGGTTATAAATAGAGTTGACAGTTAGCTAAAAATAGGGACGTTTAGGATCTCTTGACAGAGGCTCTGGATAGGGTCTCTAGGGAGGTACTGAGGTTTGGAAATTAGGAAGTTAGGTGGGTAGGTTTTACACATCAGTCTAGACCTCTGTCCATCAAGCATGAGTCATGACTAACAAATATTATTGCTGGAAGTGTGTAGTTATACATGGGTTATACAACCAGGGGAGGTTGTTTTCCAGTGAAGGGTCAAAAGTCACAGAAAGCTTGTTATTTCTTATGCAGTGTCCTCAGAAACCTGAAAGTGAAGCCACTATTTATGGATTGAAGCAATTTTAAATAAGAAATTGAGTATTTAAACTTGAACATAACAGCTAGTATATGGACTTGCCAGGATTAAGGTTTGATACCTTTGTTTCATCAACCACTAAGACTGTGATCCTACATTGTAGAGTTTTAAGAAACCACAGAAGCTTATTGTACAAGAATAAAGTTTATTTTATTTTTTGGTTTAGAACTATACACTGCTTCAATTGAGCCTGCTTATTTCTCCTCATGTTACCCTCAGACATGATACTAAAGGCTGTGTTTGAAACCCAAATCAAGTTAGAAGTTGATGGTGGTACTGTAAGAAACAAAAGGGTTTAAAACAAAAGAGTCACCAATATATTGTTTCTCTTACCATCTTTGTTTTTAAAAACACTTATCTCCCTGACCAAACCTCGGGTCCTGACAGCCTCCACCTGCAACCAAAGTACAGGCATCATTTTAGATTTCCCAGATGGCCAGGCACCCTGACATATGTCACAGGCACAAAGCGTGGGAAATCTAAAATGGTGTCACCACTAAAGGAAAAGCATCCACCTCTGCACAGTAAGTTCACCCAAGGTACAATGCTAGGGGCTTAACATGCAGTGGAGACAGCAATGGCGCTCATCCTTCAGTAGGAACTCCAGAGACACAGCAGAGCATCTCCTCCCACCCTTTGCACCTGAGAATGGGCATTCTCTAGAGGCCTCTGCGTCATTACCGGGGGTTTTGGATTTGGAAAGCAGATGAAGACAGAGACAGTGTGACTCCCAACGGAGAGTTGTGCCACCATACAAATATAGATACTGAGGCTCCAGAGAACAACCAGGTAGACGACTTTTGGTTGTGGGCACTTGGACTCGTTCCCAACTTGGCTGACCCCTGAAACTGGTCCTGAGATGCACTTACATGTATTTTTGATACAGAATGAGGACTAAAGGATTATGTCAAAGGTTATTTGACCTTACAAAAGAAGCCTGGATGATCTCTATTTGAGATATTCTTGTTTTGATACGATTCATGTAGATTCAGTGATGGAATAGGCTCAGAATAATCTGACTAAATATGGTGGTTGTTTTTTTTAAAAAAAAATTGGTATTCCAACCTTTTCCACAAAAGCATGCCACCATTTATGCTTATGATTGCTGTTGGTGCAAGTGGTATTTCAACCACAGTAATCTAAATTCAGATCTGTTTATTACCCATATTGCTTCATTCCTTCAAATTCCAGAAGTGAAATATTGCTACAAACTCATAAATATACTTCAGATGAAAGTAATACTACAAGTGAAGCTTAAATCCCATGTGAGGGATAATGATAGTATTAGAGCTGATATGTAAACATTGCAGAAGAGAACTTAGTGTCTTTGTACAGTGGTCTCTGCTGTTTCCCTCTTTGATTTCTACATTTTTCAGTTTACTGGTAATTAGTAATTATATCTGTGTTAGTGGCTACGTACTTTAAATAATTGCAACCTTTTATTGTGCCTAATCAGCAGGAACTTCCCACACATTACTTTAGTGTTCAGTGACTGCTATATTCTAGTAAGTGCATGTAACAAGGGACTGTATCTATCTCATGAGGAAAGCCTACATGTTTCAAAAAGGATTTGTGGGAGAGGGGAGGATTGTGTATTGAGGTGAGGATTATACAGCAATGATATGGAGGCAAAGATACATTCCTCAGATGTGCTGAGTAGACAGTGACGGTGATTCTATAAACACATAGGGTCTAGATTGGAGAAGGATAAGGTTCCCAACTGACCAGGGTATAATGGCCTCGCCTCCCCCTGATCCTTTGACAGCACTTTGCTCCCTTAATAGCAAATTGTTTCTCAGACATGACATGAGAGCACTTTAATTTGTCCCTGCAAGCCTCATCAGTATACCCATTGACCTTATTTCTTCGTAAGCAAATTCCTTTCGCTTGAGAAGCCATATACAGCGTCCTGTCTCTGAGGAGCACGAGCTTCATATGGTATGTTTCTGTTGATAATACAATTTATCCGTTCCTCAATTTCTTTCTTGAGGCTATCATACTGATTTCATTCCCATACTTCCCCCTCTATCTTTTATGCCTTTTTTAGCCTACTTTCCAGTAGGCTTGTGAGATCACCTGGCAGTCCGTGTGTGTGCCCGTCCGTGTGTGTCTGTCTGTCCATGTGTGTGTCCCTCACTGTGTGTGTGTTCCCCATGGAAGTTGTCCCCCAACTTTGCAATGCCTGGACCAATATGAACCACATAGGGTACAGTTGTAGGGACACATAGGGACATCTCAACGGCGTGGTTGATGTCATCCATACCAAATTGATGATGTCATCCATGCCAGTTCAAGTTGGTGGAAGCATAAACGTTTGAGGCACAAGTGGGCTAACTTGTGAACTGCCTAACCGATTTGAACCAAATTTGCTGCAGCTGTAGGGACACATAGGGACACCTCAGTGATGTAGTTTGTGATGGTGTCATCCACCCTGATCCAAGATGGCCTACACCCTGAACATTTGAGGCACAAGAGGGCTAATTTGTGGACCGCCAATGTGAACCAAATTTGCTACAGGTGTGGGAACACATAGGGATGGCTCAAGGGCGTAGTTTGTAACATTATCATCCACCCTAATTCAAGATGGTGGACACATAAACATTTGAGGTACAGGTGGGAATCGATTTGAACCAAATTTGGTACAGTTGTAGAGACACATAGGAACACATCAAATGCATAGTCTGTGATGGTATCATCCACCCTGATTCAAGACAGCAGACACGTGAACATTTGAGATGCAAATAGGAACTGATTTGGATGAAATTTGTTACAGTTGTAGGGATACATAGGAACACCTTAAACGCATAGTTTGTGATGATGTAATCCACCCCAATTCAATATGGCAGATGCATGAATGTTTGAGGTGCAAGTGGGCTAACTTGTGAACTGCCTAACCTATTTGGACCAAATTTAGTCCAGCTGTAGAGATAGTGAAAAGAAAGTAGGCAGATTAGTTCTTACTAGAACAACTTGTTGGAAGTATGAGAAGTCATCTCTGGACTGCCTAGGCCCAAACCAATGTGTGGCCTACTGGAGCTGTTTCAGATGGTGACACTACTGTAACTTTACTTTGGAAGAGTGGTTGTGCTTTCACATATCAGCCAGATGTACACCAAAGTCTGTGCAATATTTCAAAGAGCACTTTATGCACGATTCAGGTTTTTCCCTCCATATTGGAACCTAGCCTGATTCATGTCCGGGCCGGGGTTAAAAAATATATATATTTCCTTTTTTTGGCACTAGAGTATCCATTATGCCCCGAACTTGCAGTAAAGCCTCATGGTAAAGCCTGCTATCTGAAAAGCCTCCTGGCTTCTTGTTCTAAAGGTCCAGACTATATAGAACCAGCAGACAGCTTATATTGACAATTTCCCTTGCTAGCTTATGCACTATAATGGTCATCCCACTCATGGTGGAGCAACTCCTATAGTTAATGCCCACCTATCTGTCTTTTCCCCATTGATTTGTAAATCAACTCTATTTAATGAGCTGATCAATAATAGTTAATTCCTTTCCTTTCTATTTCAATAGAATTTCTTTAATCGGCATTATTTATTTCACGTTCATCCAGAACACAGTAAAAGCCTCTGCTGTATTTCAGAAGGAAGTGAGAAAGACATTTCCAGACATGAAATCGAAATGTCACAAGCCAGAATACTGCAGGATAACATAAAGCTTTAGGACTACTTCTAGGAAAACTTTGACAGCCCCTAGAGCAAGAATTTTATCCTTTTTAAATTGCAGGGTTTATAGAAAGCAGGAAGAGGTCCTTCAAATAATCGACACTGACTCTCAGTTTTGAGTTATTTGATTGTGTCCCCTTTCAGTACCATTCAGTATCATTATCATCTATATATATATAATTCACTTACGGGCGACCGAGTTGAGGACTACATCCGGAGGCGTCTGGAGCTGTGTGGATGCCTGAAGCCATTGCCTTGGGAACAGGGGCGTATGTAGGGTGGGGCAGGCAGGGCATGTGCCGCAGGCGCCACTTGAAGGGGGCACAATTTTTTTAATTTTTTTTTTAAAAATGGCCACCAAAAACAAAATGGCCACCGTGCATGCTCAAATGGCCACTGTGAGACCCTAGGCTATGCCAGGCCTCGCAGAGGCCATTTGAGCATGCATGGTGGCCATTTTGTTTTCAGCGGCCATTTAAAAAAATAGGTTTAAAAAATGGCTACCGCACATGCTCAAATGGTCCCTGTGAGGCCCTAGAGGCCAGCAGGGGGAGGGGGAACCTTTGCAGACCCCCCATGGCTTTTAGGAAGCCCCCCGAAGGGTCTACAGGTAAAAAAGTTTTTTTTTTAAAGAAATTAATATAATATGTCACTGTACACATACTCAGATTGGCACTATATACAGAAAATCAGGGCTTGTGAATACTGAGCTGAAGCTTAGGAGCTAGGATTGTATTCATTTGCTCTTACTTTGCTTCTTGTGATAAGTGAGTTAAATGTAAATGTTAATAATAAGGCTATTAATGGTGAGTTTGTCTTTGAATCAGTGTGAAATCCTTAGTATTAAGGCCCACTGGGAGTTTCTTGCTCTCTTTCTCTCATTTTAACTGTCTTTCTGAAATACTAGAATATATTCTAAGCAGTGACACAGTTTACTCTGTATATCCTTTAATTATTTTCAGAGTATCTTGGAAAAGTCAAATTCTCCATTTATTTTTAAAACTTATGTAATAGTGATGCTAAAATGCATAGTAGAGAATTAGACAGGCACTTCTGTTTAGTTTTAGTACACCTCCACATAGTATTTGGGTATTTCATGAGCCCCAGCATACTGAAATTTGTAGTTTCCCAGCATTTTTTGGTCTGTCTATGTCCACTGCTAAATAGTTTTTGAAATATTAATAGATTGATGAGCTTGACTTGTATTTTTCAGCTGATAGTATGGTAAAGTTATCTGAAAGATGGGTGTCAGATGTTTGGACAGGGGGCGCAATTTCAGTGCTTGCCATAGGTGCTATTTTCCCGAAATATGCCTCTGTTTGGGAAGGGAAGGGCAGCGAGCTAGGGAGGCAGGCGGAATCCACAGACTCAGGAGACAGAAGAAGAAAGGAGGAACAGCAGAGGGGAAAGGAGGAACCATTGCCTGGGGAGGGAGCAGCAGCGAGAGAGGTGGGAATCGGCAGACTCGGGATGGAACAGAAAGGAAAGGGAAAGGAAAGGAAAGGCGGAAGAAACCGACCACAGAGAGGGGGTGGCTGGCGAGTAAACGACAGAATGACAGAACGGACAGAACGTAGAACCAAATGAAGCCCAAAATCGCTGGGAGGTAAGGGGCTGTTAAAAACCGTTGGGACTGTGAGGACGCACTGCTGACCTTCCTCGCCCAAAAATAAAAAACCCAAACCCAGTGCCATTATTCCGCCCCCCCCAAAAAACACCAGCCAGTCTTCCACACCCCACACCACCAAAAAACAAAAAAACAAAAAACCCTCAGCTCCCAGTCACCCCTTCAAAAACAAAAAACAAACAAATCATGAAGGGACAGCATGGGACAGCTGCTGTCATTCCCCCCCCAAAAAACCCCAGACAGTCTTCCTGACCCCCTATGCAAAAAAGGGAACTGTGAGGGGAGACAGAGCGAGTGAGAGGCACAGGGTGGAGAAACAGAGAGAGCGAGAGAGGCACGAGGGGGAGAGAGAGCAAGCGAGAGAGGCGTGGGGGAGAGACAGAGAGTGAGAGAGGCGCGGGGGAGAGAGAGAGTGCGAGAGGCGCAGGGGAGAGAGTGCGAGAGGCGCACGGTGGGGGAGAGAGAGCACGAGAGAGGCGCAGGGGAAGAGGCGCGGGGGAGACAGAGAGAGTGATAGAGGCGCGGGGGAGAGACAGAGAGAGCGAGAGAGATGCGGGGGAGAGAGGGAGCAAGAGAAGCGCGAGGGAGGGAGGGAGAGAGGCGTGGGGGAGAGAGAGAGCACGGGGGAGAGACAGAGTGAGCGAGAGAGATGGGGGGAGAGAGCGAGAGAGGCGCGGTGGGGGAGAAAGCGAGAGCGAGAGAGGCTCAGGGGGAGAGACAGAGAGAGTGAGAGAGGCGCGGGGGAGAGATAGAGCGTGAGAGAGGCACGGGAGAGAGAGTGAGAGAGGCATGGGGGAGAGACAAAGAGAGCTAGAGAGGCGCGGGGGGAGATACAGAGAGAGCGAGAGAGGTGTGGGGGAGACAGAGCGAGCGAGAGAGGCGTGGGGGGAGAGACAGAGTGAGCAAGAGAGGCGTGGAGGGAGAGACAGAGCGAGCGAGGCCCGGGGGAGAGACATAGCGAGCGAGAGAGGCGGGGGGAGAGAGAGACAGAGAGAGGCGCGGGGGGAGAGACAGAGCGAGAGAGAGAGACGCAGGGGAGAGAGACAGAGCGAGAGAGAGAGGCGTGGCCGGGAGACACAGAGCAAGCAAGAGAGGCACGGCGGGGAGAGACAGAGTGAGAGAGCTGTGGGGTGGCAGCAAGCAAGAGAGCTGTGGTGGGGGAAAAGAGCGAGCGAGAGAGCTGTTGTGGGGAGATAGAGCAAGTGAGAGCTGGGGGTGAGGGGGAGAGAGAGAGACAGAGAGAGCGAGAGAGGCGCGGGGGGAGAGACAGAGCGAGCGAGAGGCGTGCAGAGGGAGAGAGACGGAGGGAGCAAGAGAGGCACGGTGGGGGGAGAGACAGAGCAAGAGAGCGAGCAGGGAACAGGGTGCAATGTACGGCTACAAAGGGAGGACCAGCCAAACGAATTCTGGGTTCAGCTAGTATGAAGAATTGTAGGGTATGTGTCTTCATTTCTGCCTTTTAATGACTCAGTTCAGACAATTGCTGAATCATCTTCCATAAGTGGGCCATCAATTCTGAGGAGCCCAAATGCCAGAGCCACACAATGCTAGGGCCACTGTTTAAATCAATAGGATTGCATCATTAGCATTCTTCGAGGATATGGCTCAAATAAATTAACAGAGTTCTTGTGGCACCCAGCTGCCGTCCCAATCAAGATGCCACAAAATACCTCTCTTAAGGTTGGTAGAGCAGCTAGTTCTCACTAACACTTTTATTTTTATTTTTACATTCATACCCTTCTTTTCCTCCAGTGACCCCAAAGCTGTGTACATGGTTACATTTATCCTCACAGCAGTCTTGTGAGGTAGGTTAGTCTGAGAGAGAAGTGACTGACCCAGAGTCACACAGTGAATTTCATAGATAAATGGGGATTTGGATACCATACTGGTTCTTTGACCTTCTTCCTGAGTTTGTGAGATTTAAAACTTAGCCCCAGATGTTCTGTGGATCTTCAGTGATATGTGCATTCTTCTTGCTGGAAGCTAAGAATATCCCATCCCCCGCAAGTACCTTCTCCTGTTCAGCCCCTTCCTTGTGTCCTGGAGAGCATTCTGTTGCAGCTCCATGCAGCTCTTTTCTGCCACTTGGAGTCATATTCTCAGACACTTCACTGTTGAAAACCGGGCCACTTGTTTGTTGATTTGATCTGTACTCTGCCTTTTGATTTTAAAAAAAATCCTCAAGGAGGCTTCCAATATATTGCAATAGTGCAATAATATTCCTGTGGCTTAGTCCTGTGGCTGATGGCAGAGAATGGTTCCCTTCAGATCTGCAGCCCCCAGACAACTGGCTGTTGGAACACATCAGAGTTCCTTCTGTATATTTTTAACTTTGCTGTACTTAATCCAGGCATCACCACCTCATCCTGAGCACACACACACCCGTCTTCACCATACTTAAGGGCCCTATTGCATGTTGACCAAGGGCTCTAGTCTTCCTGCTGGACATTGTATTTATTTACTGCTCAACACCCAGTCTTGCCTTGATTTAAAACTGTGGGTTGCATGTTCATTTAATTAAAGTTTGACTAAATAACTCATAATTTCCCCATCATATGTTCTGAACACTTCAGTGTAAGCCTTTACTATTGCAGCCATGTGAAAAAGCGGGCAGTGAACCACATTGTTGAGTGTCCATGTATGAGCATTTACATGCATGTTATTTACATTTACTAGAAACAAGATGCATCTGCCTGCACCCATCACCCAGTATCAGAGATTGCAGTTTGAGATATTGAAGGAAGGGAACTGAAACTTGAAACCTAGAAAATGGCTCCTTCTGCTTGTTTGTACACACTAACAAAATTATAACAAGGCATCTTGAAAAGGCAAAATAGGAATGGCAATTTAACAGGAATAGATATCAGAAAATCAAGAAAGGACCATTGGAGCATATAAAGCTTCATGGAACCACATAGGATGCTGCCTAATACCGAGGCAGACCATTAGTCCATCTAGCTCAGTGTTGTCTACACTGACTGACAGCAGCTTTCTAAGGTTTCAGGCAGGAGTCTGCATCAGCCCTGCCTGGAAATTCCAGGGATTGAACCTGGAACCGACTTGCCTGCAAAGCAGATGTTCTGCCACTGAGAAAATGTACTCCTCTCATTGATGCTGCACTGTTGCAGCTCCTTTTTTACAGAGAAGACTAGGCTCCTTCCAGAAGAAGTCTCGCACAGTAGCTTCCCACTGCTGTCCCTAACATCATGAGGTCATCCACACAATCAAAAATGGTTCTACCTGGGTTTGGGAGCTTTGTGTGCTCCCAATTTTCGGTTGTGTGGAAGCAAGATAAGATGAAAACCTGGGCAGAAGTGATTGTGCGGAAGCAAGGTTGGAGGAAAAATTTTCCTCCTACTAGATTTTCCTTTCCAGGTTTTCCTCTTACCTTGCTTCCACACAACCGAAAATTGGGAGAACACACAGCTCCCAAACTTGGGTAGAATGGTTTTTGATTGTGTGAATGACCTCCATATGTATTAAAGCCTTAACTCACTTGTATCAGTTCCTCAGTATTGTTTGGTTTTGTAGCTGGAACAGACTTGCATAGCTTGGAATAATCATGTAACTAGCCAAAGTAGCAACATGAATTTTTCATTTCACAATCATGTGTTTCCAAATTTTCCTTTGGCTCATATTTCAGCATACTCTTTAGTGACTATTCAGAGAGCTAAGAATAAAGCTCAAGGGCTCTTGCTGCTTGAATAGGAAGGGTTTTATAAAAATTAGGTTCTAATTCTAGCATATTTTAATGCCTTTTTCCTGTTCTTCATGAAGCTATAACTTTGTGCCTGGTGCAGCACTGATGTTATACCAAATGGTTGGCAGACACAATTTTTATTTGAAAACAAATACTCTAAATGCTCTTTCCTTAAGTACATGTCATTGTAGGTGTTTTATTCTGGAACACTTGCTGCTTAATAAGCTTTACAGAATTTGACGCATAAATCTGGAATTGATCCTACTCTTTTTAATGACTTTTCCCTCAGAAGGGATGTGAATATTTTGCCAAAGAGAATAAATTAAAATAATTTTGTTTATTTCCAGCAGTCCTTCAAAGGAGCTGGGTATTAATGGAATTGTCTGAAAATTCCTCTCTTCCTTTCCTCTTCATGTAAAGGACAATGGAATCTCCTTGCTGAGGAACCAAGGAGTCTTCCAGCACAAACACATTCCCTTGGCTCTGATTTTTTTTAACATATATATCTACAACAACCACCTCATATGTTTATACAATACCAACTATGCTTTCACTCTGTCTGTCTGTCTGTCTGTCTCTCTCTCTCTCACACACACACACACACACACACACACGCAACTGTGTGTGTCTGTGTCTGCGTGACAGACAGAGGTGCTTTCACTAACCCTGCTAATTGAAGAGGAAGGGGGAAGAGTGTCAAGCAGCATCCCTCCCTTCTCCTTTCCTTATAACTGGTTGGCTGATACTCAGTGATAGTTCCCTGACTGTTGAATTTGTTAGTCAGATTGATGGAGAGGTGGGCTGAACCTGAGCACTAGCCAACCAGTAAGAGAGGAGGATGGAGTGATGCTGCCTGACACTCCTTCCCTTTCCCTCCTGGAGAGGTCTTATCTTACTTGAAGTCAAGATAAGTCTTCAGATCAGGAGCCAACAGCATGCCAGTGAGTTGTGGGGGGGGGGGGATTGGGAAGCCAAAACAAAAACAAAAAACTGTTGCCCAGTCAGTGGGCCTGCCTTTCCCCCCTCCCTCAGGACCCAGGGTCAGGGACATTTGTTCCACTTTCACTTATGTGATTCCACTTTTCACTTATTTGTTCCACTTTCACATGTGACTCCTGAGGATGAGGGCAAGCTGCCTCGGACACTTTGCCTTACTACCTGTCGTCTTGATCCTTGCCCGACATGGCTTATATGCTATAGCAGGGAGGTCATTGGAGAGGGTCTTGTTAAGATCTTTAATGCTTCTCTTAGGGTGGGCAGGATGCCTCCTTGTATCAGTGAAGCAATTATTAGACCACTGTCAAAGAAACCTGCATTGGATCCCTCAGAATTAGGCAATTATAGGCCTGTCTCTAACCTCCCATGGTTGGACAAGGTCATTGTGAGTGTGGTGGCGTCTCAGCTCCAGGCAGTCTTGGAAGAAGCAAATTATCTGGACCTATTTCAAACTGGCTTTTGGGTGCTATGAGGGTTGAAACCGCCTTGGCCAGCCTGTTAGATGATTTCCAAATAGGAATCAACGGGGAGTGTGCCTCTGTTGATCCTTTTGGATCTATCGTTGTCTTTCAAAACCATCAATCATGGTATCCTTCTGGAGCACCTGAAGGGATTGGGAGTGGGAAGCACTGCTTTGTAGTGGTTCCACTCCTACGTCTTGGGTAGCTTCCAGAAGGTGTTGCTTGGAGATTGTTGCTCCTCAAAATGAGAGCTATTGAAGAGCAACAATCTCCAAGCAACACCACTGGCTTGAGTCCAAGGTACTGAAGAGAATGCCTCTTTCTTCATGAACCCCGCTGCCTATTAAGATAATCTGGGGAGGTCCAGTTGTGGTTGCCACCGGCTTGGTTGGTGGTGACTCAAAACCAACTTTTTCTAGAGTTGCCCCAGGACTTTGGAACACACCTCCTAACTAAATTAGAGCCTCCCCTTCTTGGGATGTTTTTAAGAAGGACCTGAAGACATACCTGTTTAGTCAGGCTTTTAGTGTATAGTTTTAAAGCTTTAGAATTTTTATCTGTATTTTAAACTCTTTTGATTGTGTTAATGTTTTAATTGTTGTGTTTTAAGATTGTGAACCGCCCAGTGACTTGCATATGGGGTGGTATAAAAATGTGTTACATACATACACATACATACATTCCTTTGCTGTTGCCAGGTTACAGTGTCTATAGGAGTTGGCTGGCAAGTCCTCCTCTCACACTGATATGCTCTAAAACCACCACCTTCCTCTGTCCAAGGTGCTAATGGTTGTTTGCAGAGACAAACTTTCTGTTCAGAGAGAAAAGTGCCCAAACTTTTTAATCAATGGGAAGGATAGTGTTTGTTTCTGTATCCATGGTGAGTAGGACAGGCATAATTTAAGAGCACGTTGGTGTGGGGATTGCTGAGTTACACCCATGGGTGCTGTGCTTGAGTACAGCATCCATGATTTTATCATTCCATTTGTTCTGACTCCACATGATGATAGTGTCCTTTGATGCCAACTGATGTAAACTCTGAAAAACTTGATATTAAAGAAGAAAAACTGCACATTTTAGCTGTGCTTCAATACCTTGATACTCCCTGGAACTCCTGGTCCTTACTCCATCAGCCAGCTACAACATTAACTCTTATGGCACACCCTCAGGAGTTGACCTTCTATGTCTTAAATTAATTGTGTGTCTCACTTAGATACAAAATTTAGTTAAGCTAAGCTCTTGATCCTGAACCTCTTGACAGAATAAACTGCTTCCTTCATAATGACATTTGGAGCAGAGGAGGAACATAAATAGCATTATAATGTGACAGCACAATTCCATGGGAAATAAATTAAAACAAGTGAAAGAGAATGATTCTAGGAGAAATGAAGCTGAGGAGGGCTTAGTACAAACCTTTAAATCTGTTAGTAGGTTTGAAGGCATGTTCATTTCAGTTCAGGATGTATGAAATGCAGTTGCAATCAGGGACAACCGTATCACGAGGCAGATCTGTTTGCCTTCTAGAATATCATAACTAAGGGGGCAACAAGTTTGATTTATTCATAATGACTTGTTGCATGAGCTGCTCTTTTACTGTGAAAAATGGCTACCAAGGATGACAGCAGCAGGGAGAGAATCAAGGTTGTATGGGTCAGGGCACAAAAAGTAAAGATGGGCCCCTGGGCATCTTGCCTTCTTCATTTCTTCTTCCCCCACCATCTTTGCTGTAGAAGAGTGAATTATCACCCAACTGATGACCTCACCCTCCCTCAGGGACCCGAGTAATTTGTTTACCCCCCTCCCCCGCATTTGTTCAGTTATAGTTATGCCCCTGGAGAGAGCATGTGCACTACAAATATGGCCTGTATCCCTTCTTTTTGAAGTTAACAGGATTGTGCCAATTAAAAATCTGTAGAACACAGTATGGCTGCTATGAGATGTGCAACATACAAGTGCATTTAGTACACTCTCTTGCAGCAATATTATCTCATTGATATTTTTGCAAAATCAGCTTGGACTGAAAGAGGATAAGGTACATGCTTCAGGGGGCATTTTTTTTCCACAGAAATGAGCTAGTCTCTTTGTTGTGAAGAGTTGTTTGCATCTCTTATTTCAGTTGCTGGTGCTTAAAGACCCCCAAAGTCCTAGGATTAAAACCTTGTGTTTCCTGATTTGCTTGCAATCTATAAAACATACATCATTGTTTCAGTGTGTTCCTTAGTTCAATTTTGATATTTTAATTTAACCCAAAAAGTACTGCAGTTAATAGAAATATTCCCTAGACCTTGGATTATTGTAAACATCAACTCAGCAGCCTCAGGCTGAGAAAATATGGCTTGAATAAAAATAAGATTTTAATACTTTGAATTCAGAGAGTGATTAAGCTGTGCCTTGCCAGACAGCATCTTCATAATTTTTCTAGTCAATTTCCTTTCTTTTCTCTTTTTCCTGATGGAAGGTTTGAGGACAAAACTATTGTATGTGCCATGCAAGACTGTTCTAGCGATAGAAAAAAGCACAAGGAGAGAAAACAATATGGACTCCAAAGCTATAGTGTTGCATGGATTATACATGGAGCTTTGACTGAATTGAATATTTTGTAGAGATATAAAACAATCCTTCATGCCCTTCAAAGAAACCTCCTTAAATCAGAGCTATTGTTCAGTGAGATTCTCTGATGCTGCTAACCCCCAAAGAAATGTGTTTATCAAGTATTATACTGGGAAGGAAAAGGACTTTTTTTCCCCATTGGAAAAGCCACCCTATTAGTTTTTATAGCTTGATTTTGTATCTTTGAGCACAATACTAGACGTGTTGTTCTTCTTTGGAGAGGGAGGACTTGTGGCACTTTATATAAGTGCCTACCCTAGATAACATATAATTAAGACACATTTTTCTAACAGAACTGATCATTGAAAATGTAATCTTTTTAATTTGCATTTCAGTGAACAAAATGCAATGTTGGGTGTAAAAGAAAAGCTCTTCATAGATGTTTCTTATACTCTGTATTGTTGTGCAGCTTTTTTAAAAAAAATCATAATATTTTCCACATAAAAAGGATGTTTGTGACAAATGCCATGGTAATGTTGGCACAAATTTAACAAGATTTTACAAAGGTGATATGCTGAATCTATGAGCATACACCATTTGACTCTCTCCCTATAGTGTGGAGAATCCATAAAACATAATTGATGTGATGCACTGTTGAGCTGGCTAATTAACCACTCTCCCAGATAAAAGAAGTTGCTCCATGAAGTGGAAGCTAGGGTTTGTTGTTGTTTTTTAAAGTGTAGCAATAAAGGGGAATGCAGGAAAAACAGTAAGTGCAATCCGCGAGTAAGTTCTAAAGCCTCACTGAAATGAATGGAAGCAACTCAAGAGCAGGTTGCAGATTTTGGATTATTTATTTATTTATTATTTATTTATTTGATTTGTATACCGCCCTTCCAAAATGGCTCAGGGTGGTTTACAATTAAAACACACCACTAAAACAGTAAAGATCTAAAACAAATTAAAAAACAATATAACAATTAACAATTTAAAAACATTTTAAAACAACAATTAAACAATTACAGTGATTAAAGCCCCCAAAATCAGGTTTTGAATTTTAAAATAAACCAGAAATTAAAACCCCCCAAATTTAGGAAGCTGAGAAAGCTTGGGTGAAAAGAAGGGTTTTCAGGTGTTCTTTGAAAATTGCCAGAGATGGGGAGGATTGCATCCCAGCAGGGAGCGCATTCCACAATGTCCAATATATTATGCCCCTTATCCAGTTCTGGTTGTACACAGCTGCTTTGGATTCCATTCAGGAATATTTCACTGTTTAAGAACAGATTATTTACAAAAACTGAATAAGCATTTCTGATTTTTCTAGTTGTAGTGGCCTCAGTGGGGAACTGCTTGACTAACAAGCAGAAGGTTGCTGGTTCAAATCCCCCTGGTACTATATCTGGCAGCAGTGATATAGGAAGATGCAGAAAGGCATCATCTCATACTTCGCAGGAGGAGGCAATGGTAAACCCCTCTTGTATGCTACCAAAAGATAACCACAGGGCTCTGTGGGCGCCAGGAGTAGAAATCAACTTGACAGCACACTTTACCTTTACCTTAGTGGTCTCATTGCAATTGAATTGCTGGCTAGTGTCAAATTCAGATAGGGAATCTGACCTTCCAAACTATTCAAGCTAGACACCTTTTATAAATAAGAAATATGTTATGTCTAGTCTGAACTATGATGCTGCAGAACGGTTTTAAGCAATAAAAATGACTCCAAGCTGAAGCCAAAAAATCTTCCTCTCTCGTCCCAGGTGCCACAAAATATGATAGCTGAATTTTAAGAAGTTTGTCCAGCTCTTCTGCAAGTGTACAAGCTTGTTCTCTACTTCAGGGCCAACAAAAGTGGACATGTTGTATGTCTTACATATTCTGATAAATTGCTGTGTGTTAGGATCTTGTGCTGGGGACATTATTGCTCTAAGAAAATGTTTCCAAATAACCAGTCATCCGTGAGTCTGGATTTCAGCTGCAGTAACACAAATGTGCATACCATACAAGGAGACCTGGGGTCTAGAATCAGAGGGTAGGGGTAGCAAGCACAACTTGTCCCCTTTGCCAAGCAGGGTCTACCCTGGTTGCATATGAATGGGAGACTACATGTGTGAGCAATGTAAGACATTCCCCTTAGGGGATGGAGCCGCTCTGGGAAGAGCATCTACATGCTTGCATGCAGAAGGTTATAAGTTCCCTCCCTGGCATCTCCAAAATAGGGCATCTCCAAGATTGGGCTGAGAGAGATTCCTGCCTGCAAGCTTGGAGAAGCTGCTGCCAGTTTGTGTGGACAATACTGAGCTTGATGGACCAGTGGTCTGACTTAGTATATGTCAGCTTCCTATGTTTCAATCATTATGACAGAATTTTCATGCCTAAGGAAGTATAGAGAACTGGACTTGATGTTTCTATAACCCATACTCTACTCCAGTGGTCTTCACTATTTTTCAAGCAGAGAAAAATACCTCTTTGGTTGGAAAAAACACAAACCATTCAATGTGAGAGCCATTTCCCACTGTGCTGACCTCCGCACAGTACTGAACTTTTCTTAGTGCTGGGAGGGCCCTTTAAGAAAAGTGGTGACCCCTCTTAAGAGCTCTAGGAGGAAAGCACTGGGAAGGGCTATACCTCAGCACATGCCTTCCAAGATGGTGCAGGGGCTCAGGAGAACTCAGTTTCCATTAAAGGAACCCCTGGCACAGGGCAAAGTGCAGCACTGCACAGTAAGAATGTTATCTCCCCATGGTGCCAGAAGAATTGTGCAGAGAATATTCAGCTTTGGTCGAAGCTTCACACAGGCCCAATAAATGAGTAGGGAGCCACTGTCCCTGGACCTTACAAGAAACAGCACTGCTGTACTCAGTACCCCAGTGCAGCATGATAGAAGAGCTGTCCATCTTTTCAGGGGCGGAGGGGAGTCTACTCCCTGACAGAAAAAATACCAATGGAAATCTGTTGTAATGCAGCATGGATTTTGAAGGACAGATTTGTGAGCAAGAGACTAGATCCTTCCTGTAGAGTCCATGCAGATTTTCTTCTCCACATGATATTCTTATCAAAGAAAAATTCTACAATGTTTTGGTTTTGGTCCACAGAGATGGACTCTATTCTCACAAGCGCTGCTCATAAGTGCTTGTCAACACACTGGGCACTTCTCAGTGAGGCCAATTCTCTATGGCAGCAACTCATGTGGAAGAAGATGAGATGGAGTGATTGGCTCATAACCCAGGAAATAGCTGCCTGCTGCTATTAGCCAGTGTTCAATGCTGCATCAGAAGCCTGTTCTGGAAGTAAAAAAGTGATCTGATGTTGTATAATAGGATTGACAATTGTTGCAATTGTGTACATATGTCATGTTATCCCTTTGAAAATGTGTATGAGAAAATAGCCTACAAAAATGTCTGTTGTATTATAGTTTTAAAAAATGGCACCAAATAGCACTTTAGTGTAGTGGTGTCATGTTCAGCCATTTATTGGCCACTGTATATTCTTTCCCTAATTCACATTTTCAGTGAATGTTGGTCTTCGAACCCTTCACAGTCCTGAGATAATTGCCATTTGTTTTTCGTCCTTCACCTTTTTGCTCCTTTGAAAGCAACTAGCATCCCACAGTGGGATTTCAATGATGAAAGGTGAAGTTAGGCCTCCTCTGGCAATTGGATATTTTGGCTTAGTGGAGTTGCTGCTGTTTGAAAAAGAAATTGGCTTCCCTAGAGAAGTTGTGGGCAATAAAGAACGAAAGTCACAGTTGAGTCTATATAAGAGTGCATAAAAACTCACCCCTTTATTAGAGTCATATTTGTGGGAAGCAGAAAACGGAATGACTCACTAGTTGTGCAACTGTTATATTTGTTTAAGTCATTTTACAAATCCACACATCTTTTAAAAGTGTTTATTTCCCTGAGGAGACAAGCAAAGGGTTCTGTCTTACAAGCCAAGTGTGCCAGCCTGTAACAAGATTAAATGAGGCTTTTCCATGGAACTGAAGTATGAAAAATGCCCTTAGCAGTAGGTCAGGATGCAAGAAAAGTACTCGTGAGAAATCAAGCTGACCAGAGGGCTGCAATATTAAGCATTGCCAGAAGACCTATATTTGAGCTTTCAGAGCTGCTTAAAGGAATTAGCAGTCTACTAATCCTTTGGGACTTGGATGAAATTCTCCTTCTCTGAAAATCCAAGCCTTAATATGTTAGAATTGGTTAGTTAGGAATCCATCCTTTCACAAAAGTACGGTTTTGTGTTTGGCTCTTTTTGATGTTTCATCTGGTGGCTACATTTCTTCATCAACAGTTTTGCCAGGACCCTCCCCAGAAATGGTGCCTGATCATTTTTAAATGACCTAGAACCCTGAATGAAGATGCAGCTGCTGTACCTTCTACCGTGATCTACCACTGGCACTTTTGTCCACCCTCCTCCTCTTTCCTGATATGCCTAGTAAAACTCTAATTTTGCTCCACAGTAGATGGGAAGAAGAATTGGCAAAGGATCCAGACAGGAGGCAGCATGATTTCAGTTTGGCAATGTACTGGAGCATTTAAACATATAAGGACAGTTGTCTTCCAGACACTGGTAGTGTTGCTCTTCCATATTTGTGTCTGTACTGAGATGGCCATCTACTTTGTTGACTTTGAAAGGGCATAGGGTCATGTTTTCCTTGAGTGGGTTCAATGATATTTTGAGGAATGATGCAAATAATATCTTTGGCACCCACAGGCCATGGCTGATGTGCAGTATAGAGTTTGGTTCTTGTGGAAATGAAATCAAAGAATATCCTATACATTCTCTGAGAGTTTTGCAACCATCCACATAGATCGTATGTCAGCTCTGCCTATTACAGCATCAGAAACATTCCTTCAGTTACCCTGGACAATTATTTGTTGGCAGAGAGAGACCTTTTAAAGTGATGGCTTTCTTATTTTTAGCAGGGTGAGAGCAACTGCTCCTGTCTGGCACTAGAGCAGCATCTTTTCAGTGGTTGTTGCTGGTGTTGAACATGTCTTACTTTTAAAAGGTGAGCTGTTTGGAGAAAGGATTGATCTCATTCCTTTTGCTGTGTAGACCACTTGGAGAACTTGTTTTTGGTTGAAAAACAGTATATACATATTCTTAATAATAACAACTCTAGTCACAGAGTTGGGAGGTGAAAAATGGACGTGATGGATTGCATAAAGTAATACAGTAATGCAATCTAAAACAGTATATTTTCCCTCTTGTATTGCAGCAGCAGAGTATGTTATCAAACACCAGGGGCGGAGCTATCATTGGGCAAATGGGTTCAAAGAACTTGGGCTGCACCCAATCAGGGGCTGCACTTTGCAGCCCTGACATGCCCCATGCGTCTGGTGTCAGATGCAGGGGTGCTAGTTTAGCTCCCAAGTGGGGGTCGCATGGCCCCTTCGGGAGCGAAACTAAGGCAGGCAGTGCGAATGCAGCACCAGCCTAAGTAGCTCCTGAAAGGGCCGCACGGCCCCTTCAGGAGTTAAACTCCAACTCCGGGATGGAACCTCAGGGCTCCCTTTGGGAGCCAGACCCGCCCCCCATGTCTGACGTCAGATGTGGGGTGTGTGGCTAGCCCCGCGTCTGACACCAGACGCAGGGGGCGGGGTCAGTGGGGCGGCTGGCGGCGGTCCTGCTCTGCCGCTGTCAAATACTACATCTGTAAAGTAAAATGTGCCGTCAAGTCGGTGTCAGTTCCTGGCTACCACAGAGCCCTGTGGTTTTTCTTTGGTAGAATAAAGGAGGAGTTTACCATTGCCATCTCCCGTGCAGTATGAGATGATGCCTTTCAGCATCTTCCTATATCGCTGCTGCCCAATATAGGTGTTTCCCATAATCTGGGAAACACGAATGGGGATTCGAACTGGCAACCTCATGCTTGCTAGGCAAGTCATTTCCCGCTGCACCATTCGGTGGCTAAATACATCTGTACAAGTATCTAATTAGAATTTTTTTTAATTTCACTTGGGGAAGCTCACACTAGAGTTGTGCATTTGTTTCAGAATGAATGAGAAAACTGAATGAACAGGTCCCAAGTTGATCATAATTGATACTGAGCCAGCAACAATCCATTTGGCCATTTGAGTCTCACTGGTTCAGTTCTTGCAGCCAGCCACAGCAGGCTGGAGAGAAGGGGTGTATACAGAAATCTCCAATCCAGACTGCTGCAAGAAGGAATGTGAAGAAACAGAAGTCACAAGACCCCATGAGGCTCTTCTCACGGTTACTGAGAAGAGCCTCTAGGGGGTTTGTGGGGAGAGCGGGCTTAGTCCACTCTCCCCGCAGACAAGCAGACAGTCTGCTCTGGGCGGCTGCAGCAGCCACCCATACAGCTGCTGGCTCTGTCATGGAGCTGGCTGAGGCTGGGGAGTTCGGGGGCCGCGCAGCCCCTGGAAGCTCCAGCATGCCCTACGCGAGTGCGCAGGGCATGCTGGAGAGACCCCTGAGCTGGGAGGCTGCTTTTCAGCCTCCTGGCCGGGAGTCTCCTCATGAGTAGCCATGGCGTGGAGCTGCGCTGCGGCAACTCACAAGCAGGAAAAACGGGTTTGTGGAGTGCTTGCTCCGCAAACCCAGTTTAACTGCCGGGCTACATAAGCGGGTGACCCGCTTTAGAACCACCAGGCTCGCAGCCAAGCCCGGTGGTTCTCACGATGGGACGAAATTGGGCTAGCCTCCACTAGCCCAATTTCGTCCCATCGTGTGAATAGCCTCCATGTGTTTTTTGATGTTGAGCTTCCCCATCAGTTACTGCAATGCTTGGAAGAGGGAAGGACAGGTTGATTTTGCTCCCGCATGCCTCCACATTAACAACAACAACAACAATTTGCTGATCTCCAGTACTTTGTGGTATGCTTTGCCTATAGCCAGAGCATTTTATTTTAATTCCACCTGATCCCACCCATTTCCCTTATATTCTCATAGTATTATAGAAGGTTGTGAGATTTTCAGTAGGAAACAAATGCTTTTTATTGCACAATCCTAGCTCAAACATCTGTTATCTTGTTTATGGAGGCAAAATGTAACAAAGACTAAGTGTGTGTGTGTGTGTGTGTGTGTGTGTGTGTGTGTGTGTGTGTGTGTAGAAGCAAGACACCAAGAAACTGCTGTTCATAAGCCATTTCATGTACTTTATGCATGTGAGTGAGATAATATACATGGTTGCTGCACCCTGAATGCTACGTTAGGTTTAGGATACACACTCCTACCCTTTTCATAGAGCTAATCAAGCTAAACTGTCCTCAAAGGAGCCAAGCAAAAATGGAAATGAGAGAAAGGTGATTAGATGCTACAGTGATGGCATACTGCAAAAGCTTATAGCTATCAGAGGAGAGGAAGAGTACACTGTCATCAGCTAGTTCAGCGCAACAATAAAGGAAATCTCAGTGAGATATAATTGTGTTCCTAATTACATTGTTTCTCATGTTAGCAACATGGAGATTGGTGGAACATAATATATCCTGGATAAAGAAATTGACTTGGAAAGGGGCCAAATGCAGATAGCCTTACCAGAATGCTTTGCCATTTCCCCCTGCAACACTTATACTGTGTAGTGTTTATTTCTTGAGTACTACAGGTTAGCATGCACATATGAGGTGACCTCCCATGACATTTTTTTTTTTTTAGAAAGTGTGTGGTCTCCATTAATCTTGCAGTCAGAAATAGTTATAATAAAAGAATTGTCAAATAAAACATATTTGTTAATATATGTATATAGTAATAAAGGATGGTCAAATAAAACAGAACTAAACCAGAAATAACTTCAATAAGATAATGGAATAAAAATTAATAATAAAAAATTTGCCACACGAAAGAACAAAGTGAAAGGAAAATAACTTCAATAAAACAACATGACAATAAAAGTTAATAGTAAAATATAACCACTAATTTAAAAATTACATACAAAATAGCAAAGGTTAAAATAAAAATAACTTCAATAATATAAAAGAGTGGCTCCCAGATTTTCATTGGTGATACAGGAAAACAAATGCAAAGGACAAGAAAAAGATCAGACACAACCACAAAGCAAAGATTCCACTCCCCAGCAAGGTTCAGGCTTTGATATATGCAAAGGGCAAGGGTGGGGGGAACCCCAGAAACCAAAAGTTCCACCATGGCAAGAGTGGGTCCCAGAATTTAGCCCCATGGCTTACCCAGATCTGGCAAGCAGCAAATATTTCTCTTCTGTACTTAAGCTTCACACTTAAGAGCTAGAAGGATGGAGGGGCGAGGAGTGTGATAGTGACAGGAGAGAAGAAGCAAGCCCTCCAGTCATTCTTCCACTTCATTCTTCTTGGAGGAGTGAGGAGAAGGATCTAGCCTGTGCAGCAAGGAGCTGGGAAGGCTGCCGCTTTGGTGCATAGCAGGGCTGGGTGGAAGATAGGGAATCGGCAGCAGTGGACAGGAGCTTGTCAGCTGTGGCTTGTTCACAGAGGAGACAGTTTTCCCAGGCCAATGATCAGCTTCCTGCCCATGCTCAAGGACTCGATTTGGCCCATGGGCCAGGGGTTTGATAGCCCTGTACTACAGGCTGTCCACATGGACTGCCTATCTTCCTGTTTCCCCTCCCCCCACACTTCGTTTTGTCCACACAGGAGGCTTTCATTTTGAAAAGAACACAGAAGAGAAGTCTTCCTCTTTCCCCACCCATTGGTTTTGATCCCCCCCCCATTGCCTACACACCACACCTTCATTCCCACCCCAATAGAACTTTATGTGCATATGTGTGGTACCCAGGGACCATCCAGGCATATTATTCTGATGGCAGTAATAATAATACTTTAATCTGCAGTTCTTTAGAGTGTGTACTTGCACTAGAAGTTACAGTTGCACCTTGTAACTTCTGCTGTGATGCACTGTAGGGAATATACCAGATATTTTGAGGGTGTGAGATTGTTTTCTTGGGTACCCAGCTTTAGCTCTGGGGTGTTCCCTAGGCAGGCATGCCTGGTTTCCCCCTTTATTATCATTTTAAATTTTTTTTATGGAGCATTTACACAAATATACCTTTACAGAAGACTGCAAACCCACTGCAGTTGCTCAAATAGCCATAACCTCTCTGGGCTGTTTTCTTGTGATGCACCAGCTTTAGTTCTGGGTCAACGTCCCGTCCCCCCCGCTCCCCAGATTTATATGCACCTCCTCCCCCTTTGTTTATTCTTAAAAAATATTTTAATGGAATATTTGTACAATATATATATACAATACAATATACAATAATGTATATTGTATTGTATAATATATACAATAATGGTACAATTTGTACAATATTTTGTACAAACAAAAATATTTTAATGGAATATTTGTTGCTCAAGATTCCACCTTCTACGGTCGTAACAACTCCACCAGGCATGCCTCATTTCCATACCTGGACACACATCTGCAGTCCTCTTTCCTGTGGTGAGCAGTCCACTTCCAATCCTTCCTGCTTACTAGATGGAAACATGATCTTAAAATGTCAGCAAGGTGAAGGTGCAAAAGGTGGGTGTTAAATAGCACCAGGTGAAGGTCAGAAATGGTGGACATAGAATCGCTGCCCTGCCAACTTCCTAATATAATAGAGAAAGCAGTAATGCACAGATACTACTAGAACAGCATGTAGAGCAGTGCAACCCCCCAACACAAGCAGCTACTTTCCAGTGTCCTGAATCATAACCTAAACTAAAACTACCAAAGCAGTCTGCACCTCAAGAGCAATTGAGGGCTAACTTGTGAACTGCCTATCTGATTTGAACCAAATTTGCACTCCAAGAGCAACTGGGTTTGCTGGCTTGTGCAAAGCTCACTGGTGCAAATTTATTGGTGCAAATACACCATTAACATTAATAAAACAAGCTAAACCAACTCCCCGGTCACCACCACTACAATCAGTTCATGCATCCACCATCTTGGATCAGGGTGGATGACATTATTACAAACTATACAATTGAGGTGTCCCTGTGTGTCACTCACTACAACTGTATCAAATTTAGTTCAAATGGGTTAGACAGTCCTCAGGTTAGTGCACTTGCACCTCAAAGGTTCATATGTCCATCATTGTGGACTTGGATTGGGGTGGATGACATTATCACAAACTATACCATTGGGACATCTCTATGTGTCCATACTGCTGTAGCAAATTTGGTTCAAATGAGACTGTCCACAAGTTAGTGCATAAGTGGTTCATAAGTTAGCCCACTTGCATCTCAAATGTTTACATGTCCGCCATCTTGGATTGGGCTGGATGACATTGTCACAATCTATGCCATTGAGGTGTGTCACTCACTGCAACTGTACGCAGTGAATGTCACTCACTGCAACTGTACGCAATTTGGTTTAAATCAGTTAGACAGTCCACAAATTAGCCCGCTTGTGCCTTGGATGTTCACGTGGCTGCCATCTTGAATTGGAGCGGAGGACATCTTCACACACCATGCCATTTGGGCATCCCTATGTGTCCCTACAGCTGTAGCAAATGTGATTCAAATCAGTTAAGTGGTTAAAAAGATAGCCCACATGTGCCTCCAAAGTTTACGCATCTGCCATCTTGGATTGGGGTGAATGACATTATCACAAACTAAGCCGTTGAGGTGTCCCTGTGAGTCACTCACTGCAACTGTACCTAATTTGGTTTAAATCGGTTAGACAGTCCACAAATTAGCCCACTTGCACCTCAGGTGTTCACACAGCTGCCATCTTGAATTGAAGTGGATGCCATCATCACACACCATACCATTTGGGCATCCCTATATGTCCCTACAGCTGTAGCAAATTTGGTTTATATCGGTTAAGTGGTTCACAAGTTAGCCCACTTGCACGTCAAATGTTTACGTGTCCACCATCTTGGATTAGGGTAGATGACATCATCACAAACTATGCCATTGAGGTGTCTCTACGTGTCCCAACAGCTGTAACAAATTTGGTTCAAATTAGTTAAGCGTTTCACAAGTTAGCCCACTTGCTCCTCCAAAGTTTATGCGTCTGCCATCTTGGATCAGGGTGGATGGCATAATCACAAACTACACCGTTGAAGTGTCCCCGTGTGTCACTCACTGCATCTTGAATCAGGGTAGATAACATCATCACAAACTACGCCATTGAAGTGTGCCTGTGTGTCACTCACTGCAACTGTATATTTGGTTCAAATGGGTTACACCAAAGTTTCTTAACCTTGTGCCCCCAGATGTTGTTGGACTACAACTCCCAGAATCCCCATACATAGGCTTTGTGGTTGGGTATTCTGGGAGTTGTAGTCCAACAACATCTGAGGGCCCAAGGATAAGAAACCCTGGGTTCAACTGTCCACAAGTTAGCCCACTTGCATCTCAAATGTTTATGTGTCCACCATCTTGGATTGGGGTAGATTACATCATCCAAACTATGCCATTGAGGTGCCCCTATGTGTCCCTACAGCTGTAGCAAACTTGGTTCAAATCTGTTACACTGTCCACAAATTAGCCCACTTTCACCTCAAAAGTTTATGCGTCCGCCATCTTGGATCAAGGTGGATGGCATCATTACAAACTATGCCATTGAGGTGTCCCTGTGTGTCACTCACTGCAACTGTACGCAATTTGGTTTAAATTGGTTAGACAATCCACAAATTAGCCTGCTTGTGTCTCGTATGTTCACGTGGCTGCCATCTTGAATTGAAGTGGATGACATCATCACACACCATGCCATTTAGGCATCCCTATCTGTCCCTACAGCTGTAGCAAATTTGTTTCAAATTGGTTAGGCGGTTCACAAGTTAGCCCACTTGCCCCTCAAAAGTTTACACGTCTGCCATCTTGGATTGGGGTGGGTGACATCATCACAAACTATGCCGTTGTGGTGCCCCTATGTGTCCCTACAACAGTACCCAATTTGGTTCATATTGGTTCAGGCGTTGCGAAGTAGATAGTGGGGGACACACCGACACACACAAAAAGAATGCCGGGTGATCTCATAAGCCTATTGGAAAGTAGGCTTTTAAAAAACAGATAAAAATAACAATAGATAATAACACACATTAAAATGTAAAATTTAATTTTTTTCCCTTAAGGAAAGTAAAGTAATGAGATCACCCAGCGTTGTGTGTGTCTATGTCTGTTCCCCTTTCAACTTTGCAATGCCTGGACCAATTTGAACCAAACTTGGTATATTTGTAGGGACACATCAATGGCATAGTTTGTAATGATGTCATCCACCCCAATTCAAGATGGTGGATATGTGAATATTTGAGGCACAAGTGGGCTAATTTGTGAGCTGCCTAACTGATTTGAATTAAATTTGGTATAGCTGTAGTGATACACAGGGACACCATAGTCTGTAATGATGTCATCCACCCCAGTTCAAGATGGTGGATGCATGAACGTTTGAGACAGAAGAGGGAAACTATTTAACCAAATTTGGTACAGTTGTAGGGACACATAGGGACACCTCAATGGCATAGTTTGTGATGTCAATATCCACCCATATTCAAGGTGGCATTTGCATTGAAGGCAGAAGTGGGCTAACTTGTGAAGACAGTAATTATCATTTAGGAAGTGGGGACATGCCATAGGTGGAGTCATGAAAAAAGCTGGGAATGACCATTTCCCATCCGAACACCTTGCAACTGTGACTATAGTCAAGATGTTATAAATCACCATCTGGAAAACCCGTGTGTACAAATCACGGTTTCCCGTATTCAGAGAAAATGGGAAACTGTAGTTTATTCCAAACCACAGATGGGAGCTCTATACTTTCTGCCTTTATGCACAGAGGAAGAGGAGAGGGAGAATGTGACTCAGAGAAGTCGGGTCTGCGGGGAGAGTGGGTTAAATTACCCCTCCCCACAGACGATCACCGAGCCAACCCTGGGTGGCCGATCGGCTGCTCACACAATTACCAGCTCCGTCACAGAGCCGGTTGGGGTGGTGGGGATCAGGGACTGCCCAGCCCCTGGAAGTCCCAGGATGCCCCATGCGAGTGTGCGGGGCAACCTGGGGAGAGACCTCGGGACTGGGAGACTTGTTTCAGCCTACCTGAGGGGGTCTTCTTGTGTGTTGCTGTGGCATGGAGCCTCGCCATGGTGGCACACAACCAGAAAACCCTGGTTAGCGGAGCACTTGGTCCACTAACCTAGGTTAAGGTGGGGGCTTCTTTGGCGGGCTAGCTGCCAGTGAACCACTGGGCTTGCCCACGAGCCTGGTGGATCTCACAATGTGTGTGTGTGGGCTTGACTCCTTTAGCCCGGTTTCCCCCCCATCGTGAGAATAGCCCCAGAGTCTAAAGACAATGGGGCGATTCTCATGACCAACAAAAATCGGGCTAGGAGAGCCTAGCCCGATTTTTGTTGGTCGTAAGAACCACCGGGCTCGCAGCCGAGCCCGGTGGTTCTTGAGCGGGTAACCTGCTCGAGAACCCCTGCTGAAAAGCAGGTTTGCGTAGCGACCACTCCAGCAAACCTGCTTTTTAGGCTCGTGAGTAGCCGCGGCCAAAAAGCCGCCTCCCGGCTCGGGGGTCTCCCAAGTATGTTCCCGGGGGTCTCCCAAGTTCCCTCCCCCAAGGTCTCCCACTCGCGCAGGGCATTGGAACATATGAACATAGGAAGCTGCCATATACTGAGTCAGACCATTGGTCTATCTAGCTCAGTATTGTCTTCACAGACTGGCAGCAGCTTCTCCAAGGTTGCAGGCAGGAATCTCTCTCAGCCCTATCTTGGAGAAGCCAGGGAGGGAACTTGAAACCTTCTGCTCTTCCCAGAGCAGCTTCATCCCCTGAGGGGAATATCTTGCAGTGCTCACACATCAAGTCTCCCATTCAGATGCAACCAGGGCAGACCCTGCTTAGCTATGGGGACAAGTCATGCTTGCTACCACAAGACCAGCTATCCTCTCCCCACGCAGTCCCTGCTCCCCCCACCCCTCGCCGGCTCCATTACGGAGCTGGCCATCATGTGGGCGGCCGTTCCGGCCGCCCAGGGCTCCCTGCTCGCTCATGAGCGGGCAGAGCGTGCTTAGCCCGCTCTTCCCGCTCACCGGTAAAAACCAGGTCTCACTGATCATGAAACCCAGTCCAATGTGTTCTTTATAATGCTAATCCAGTGTATTCTCTGTAGCTCTGACATATAGGAAGGAAAACAGACAGTCTGGAAAATCTATTTAAAACTTGTTAGTGCCCACTGATTTATTTATTTATTGTTTGTTTTTATTGAGCAATAGAGCTATTCTACATGTAGCTTTTGAAATACAACTTTCATCTTCCCAACAGAGTTAAATTGTGCGACCACTTTTTTATTATTATTGTTATTTTACATTTATATCCCGCTCTTCCTCCAAGGAGCCCATCGCAGTGTACTACATACTTAGGTTTCTCCTCACGTGAAGTAGGTTAGGCTGAGAGAAGTGACTGGCCCAGAGTCACCCAGCTGGTATCATGGCTGAATGGGGATTTGAACTCGGGCCTCCCTGGTCCTAGTACAGCACTCTAACCACTACACCATGCTGGCTTTCTTTGAAAAAGGCCTACACACATTTGTTGCATGACTAGATGTGGCATGCCGTCTGTGAATAGGATCTCTCCTATGTGTGGTTTTTTAAAATTGAATAGCAACTCTTGGGGAGGGGAGACTCCAAAGAGGACTATTTGCCCCACAGGTTAACTCCTTCCCCTTCCCCAGCATATAGTCACAGTCTGAAGTTCTGAACCAGCAACCCCTCCTCCATGGCTGCTATTCAGACTTTTTGCTTTTTAATGGGTTTCTATTCATAGATTTTCTGAGTCATATCTGCTTGCATCCCAAGTTAAGAAGCAGGTTCTGACAGTGCAGTTATTATTCAAAGCAGATGTTTATGGTTGTGCAGCACTGAAACATGTGCACCAAGGAAATGCTAAGTAATTTAGAACTGACATTACACTTTCATTTCTAGACACAATTATTTAATTCCTTCAACCAAAACTGTTCTATCTAATATTGCATTTAGTAATGTATTTTAATGATGTTAACCAAGTCTGTGCTGGTCTGCTCGACCTGTCTGAAAGTATGTTTCCCTAACAACATGTTGCCTTATGCATCTTGGTTATATTTAATTCTATTACATATTTTAAGGTTTATGTGTGCACAGTAATGCATCATTAACAGGGAATTTGTCAAGTGTGTGAACTAAGGGTCAATTCTTTGACAACACATTGCTATAAGCTACAAACATAGCATGAGAGGAAAACAGGGACTGTTTTGTTGCTCTGTTTTAACTGTCTGAATGAACAGACTTATTAATAATCAGAATGCTCTCTAGTTAAATGTTTTTTTAGTCTACAGCAATTATGTTTCATAATTTCACACTGTCATGTTGAGATCTAATTATAATTGTCTTGAAGATTCCCCTCTCCACCTTATATTGTCTTTTTTTTCTACGCATATATTTTGTGTTAGGAGAGGAGAGCTGGTCCTGTGGTAGCAAGCATGACTTGTCCCCATAGCTAAGCAGGGTCTGCCCTGGTTGCATCTAAATGGGAGACTTGATGTGTGAGCACTGCAAGATATTCCCCTCAGGGGATGAAGCCGCTCTGGGAAGAGCAGAAGGTTTCAAGTTCCCTCCCTGGCAACTCCAAGAAAGGTCTGAGAGGGAATCCTACCTGCAACCTTGGAGAAGCCACTGCCAGTCTGTGAAGACAACACTAAGCTAGATAGACCAATGGTCTGACTCAGTATATGGCAGCTTCCTATGTTCCTATGTGTTTTGGAAAATATACTAGGAATTAAAAGACATGACTTTCAGAGGCAGACCTTTGCCTGATCAACAAACACCTGCCTCCCTCTTCTCACAATAGTTTTAGTCCCAATTCACATGATACAAAGAAGCAGAATAGTATGGAAGGCAACCATTTAAATGCAGCTGCACAACAGCTGTTTGTTGTGGACTGTCTGCGCGCTCCCAAAACCTTCGATGAAAATCACCAGATCTCTGCTAAGACATTTCCCATGAATTGGAGGACCCTTCATGCAGATCCAAGAGTCCAGCACATGGCTGAGTAGATTTGCTAGCAAAGATGACTCAGTCTCACAAACCCCTTGCTCCCAACCCCCCATTCTCCATTGCCTTCCCTTTCAACAAAGGGTGGTAGTTTTGCTTTGGCCATGGAAGCAGGGAGGTCTCTCCCTCCATTCTCCTTCTGCGGCAGTGGTAGCAGGCTTGGATGAAAGAAATGGCTCTTATGGCAAAGGACCGTAGTGCAGGGAAGAGTATCTGCTTTGCACGCAGAAGTCTCCATGTTCACTCCCTGGCACCTCCAGGTAGGGTTGGAGGCAGCGTTCCCTGTAGGCAGACACGCAAGTTTTTTGATGTCCATTCAGTTCATTTTAGATCCCACCCAGGTTGAATCAGGAAAGCCCCATTCTGAATGCACGTGCACACACACTGCCTTGGTACTACTGCCGCCCAGAACAAAACTTATTCTGCACACAGATGAAACAAATTAGAGGGAACACTGGCTGGAAGAGACTCCTGCCAGAAAACTTGGGGAAATTACTGCCAGCCAGTGTAGAAAATACTGAACTAGATGGACCAATGGTCTGACTTGGTATAAGCAACTTCCTATATTCCTAAACTGTGGACATTTCTTTAGAAATGTAGTTTTCACAAGAGTCATTACAATGTCAACAAATTTAGATTGTTTCTGAAATACGCTGGCCTATTTTCTTCTGGCCTATTTTCTTCTATGCCCCTCTCTCCTGCTGCGTGAGAGAGTAATGAATGGTGAATCCTCAGATTTGTTGAATACATATTACTTACCTTTTAGTGTGCTTTAAACTGTCTTTAGTAAATGTATTCAAGGAAGCTAAAGCACTGGATCTTTCCCTTTCTTTCTCTGCATGCATAGTGAGTCATTTATTCAGTGCTTGAGGTGAAGCACTTGTTGACACCATCAAGCTGTTTATCCAGGCACTGTCCATATGAGCAGATACTTGGAGGTGATAAGAGAGGCAAGGAAAGCTTCCTGCATTGTATTTGTCAAAGTATACGAGACTAAGAGTAATCTGAAATAGAAGGATGAGCCCTAGAAGGATGAGCCCTTCTGTGGCTATAATATGCACTCACCATTCAGTAAATAGCTGCCTTTGCAAATTAGGATGGCATGTGAGATGCTCAGTACACCCCTGAGCTGTCTGTCCCTCTCATTTTCCTTCTCATCCATGAAGGCAGATGTCAAGCAGTTTTAAAGATGTGAAGAAAGGAAGGTCATACATTCCAGCAGAAAATTGTGGGGTGTCCATCTGACCTCAAAGGCTTACTGCTGTGTTTTTACTTTTCTACTGAAATGTGGATGTCACCATTCTAGAGACGATACCAGATGACAGATTCACCTGCTTAGAGACAGATAATGTAGGAGAAAAGAACCTGCAGCCTGTTTGCCCATCCATTTAAAAACAGAGCAAGCATTTGTTTCAAATATCTGAGCCAGGTATGAGTTTGTCACCCATTCATAATTTCTACAGACTTTTCATATTTCAGCAACTCCAACCATAGTAAGTAGAAAACCCACTGTGGAGGATGTTTTCCATGATTTTTTTAAAAAGGCAAAATTGAATGTCTAGTAAATTTCAATCCATCCTTCAGTTTCAAAAATACATTCAAATTGCTGTGTAAGGGGATGTAAAAGCTATTGGGCACTGGTGACTTGTTTTTCAGCACTGTACATAGCCATTAAAATAATACCATCGGAGAGCCATGCTTCTGTTGTTGGTGCAATAAGTCCCTTACTCATTTTGTCCCACTGACATCATAAAAGATGGACTATCCATAATCCATGAGGGTGAAAAAGTGGCAAATCTAAGCAGGGGGTTGTAAATTGTGTGGGAGGGAAAGGGAGGGACATCAATATCAGGGGTACAAGGAGCTTGCACACATTTGTTTTGTGTTTTTACACTATGCAGACATGAGGAGGCATCTGAAGTGTTTGCATATGCAGTCATAATTATATAATTAGCAAGAAATAATGTGGGACCTCTGCAGAATTTTATCTTACAATTAAACTACTTTGCGGTCATGAATTTCTGTCTTTCTGCTCCGACTGCTCTCCTGTTTAGCTTATAATATCTTTCTTGTGACTAGATACAGAGTAAGCCATTTATTATTCCTCATTTCTTTTGTTAAAACTCCGCATTCTAAGTGTGAGTGAGTGTGTATAAAATATATTTTAAAAGCACCTCGGATGGTAAGTTAACCTTGTAAAGATTCAGTATTTTGATTATCTACTTTTCTACCTGTTTTCCTCAGATTGCCAAGGCTGTTAAAAAAACAACAACAACCAGGAATGACCAGACAATCAAACTATAGAGCCATGAAAAGGTCATTTTACAGAATGTATAATGTATTTAGTGCATATTATGCAGCTGTCTTCCTCAGAATTTATGGAGGGATTAAAAACCTCCCCTCTTGTGACAAAGATCATAATAGGAACTGAAAATGCCACAACATAAATTGATTTTGTGTTAATGATTGTGACAAGAATGAGAAATAAATTGATGCAAACATTACCTTTTACATTTAAAACTCCTCTTGAGACATTATGTAGATGTAATTGCATGGCCTGCTTCACATCAGTCTGAGCACTGAATATGAGCATAACTGATGCTGCTCTTCCCTTAGGTCCAAATACATACGCGTATGCACATACATTCTCTCCCTCTCTCCCTATTGCTGGCTGTATAGAATCAAAACAAACAATTTTAAGCTTTCATTCCCATTGACTTTATGAGAATATAGCCTTTTGGTGCTTAACCTTACAGCCACTGTAGTGGAAAACAATGAAATAATAAGGCCCAGTTGAGTCTCCTGCTGGTCCAGTGTCAGCATATTCAGAGACTGGGTTCCATAGAGCCCATTCCCCCAGCTTTTCTATGCCATGCATAGGTCTATGTAGAAGCAGGGCAACGTGATATTAGGGGCAGCTCTCCCATGCACCAAAATGGGACTCAGGCAGTGAGTGCCGGCCCCTGCCGCACCACTGGTATCACCCCACCTGCCTCCTGCTGTCACCTGACAGCATCCCTCTTCCCAGTGTTCTTCCCCTTGCCTGTTTCACCGGTGTGGAGCATGGTCTGCTAGACTCACCTCCCTCTTTCGGCTTGCCAGCTCCCCTCTCCCAGGGTGTGCTCTGCCTGCCTTCCGCATGTTCCCTCACCAGCCCTTCTACTGGCAGTGCTGCTGCCGCTTCAGCAGCAGAGAGGTATTCACTCACTGTCCACAGCCATGCACATGTTGGCTGCCTTCATCTCTTCCATTTTCTCTTCTGGGAAGTGAGCTGCAAAGAAAGGAATCTACTGTGGACAAGTGCTGTCCTAGGGACAACGAGAGACAAATGGGTGAGTGATTGAACCCATCTCTGCTGTTGGAGCGGTGATCATAAGGACGACAGAGGGACCAGTGGACCTGGATGCAGCAGATAGGCAGATTGTTCCCTGGAAGGGGGACACCTGCTAGAGAAGGAGGGAAGACGGGCAGTACAAAGGGATGAGGCCAGCTAAGTATGCTCCAGGAAAGAGGCAAGCGAGAGAGGGAGAGGGAGAAGAGGGGCAGCAGCAAGGGGTTCCAGCCCAGGGGGTTGAGGGCAGCAGCACTTTGTGCCTTGCCTCAAGCGGTGAAAGGCATAACTACATGGCATTACAGAATTCATGTGCTTTGTCTGTATTTATTTATTTATTGTTCAATGTCTGTATCATTTCCCCATAGTAGTGTGCAAGGTCGTATACAAGTTATACAAACCATTAGGTATAAATACAATTAAATTTGATATTATTAGTAAAGCAGACCATAACAACCAGTTGTAAGAGAAAGGCAGGAGAAAATGGCTGCTCTGGCTCTTCCTGCCACACTGTTCTTTGGAGATACACTAGCCTTGATGGCAGTTATATTTATCACAGGAGGGAGCTTAATGGAGTTGTCCTTGTCGCTTGCTGATGACAGGGGCAGCTATATATACATTTGTCCTCTATGTTGGTGGGGAGGATATGGGAAGCATAGTTCCCAGGAATCTAGTTCCCTCTAGTTCCCAGGAATCTCCTGGTGCACTTCGGGAATCTGTGTCAAGATGCAAAAGGCAACCAGGCCTCAACTGATACCTACGACAACCTTACAGGATCTGTGTTGATCTCCCTTCATGTTGCACCTGTGGGAGACTGCCTTCCACATGCACACAAGTAGTAATAATAATAATAAGAAAACATAAAGGCCTCTTTTAAGTATATCAACTGATGAGGACATATTACCAGCACAAATATCTGCCCGAAAGACAAAAGCTCTAGTTAAAATGCAAAGTCCATGAAGATTCAGGCTTATATATGAAGTACATGGGCTTCAACAGCCAGTCCCATTTCAATTTCTAATGTTCAAGGAAGAAATCAAGTCACCAGAGTGTAAACTATGGTACAGGAGGAAAAAAATGTAATGGCTGGGTGAAAAATACCACATTAAGATTTCCTCCTATTTGCATTTTCAGCAGAATTCTTTGAAACTAAAATGGCTAAATCAAAGCTGTTTAGGCTACCGGCTATAAGTTTTCTTGACTATGAAAGGTATAAAGCGGCAGTTTAATAGTATGTCTGGCTGTGCTAATTGGAAGGCTTTATGAAAGAGTAAAGAAAATACTTACTTGTAATAATGTGTTTGTTGTGGAATAAGTAGTAAGAGGGCTAGTAATAATAGTGTCATTTTGCCCAATTTAGTGCTCATTATAAAAAATATTTTTAGTCCAAAAGGATAAAGAACATCATGCAAATCACAGCTACCATAGGAAAACAACGTCCTCAAAATAGACACAAACTGAAGTACATATGAACACACAAAGGTACCTTATACTGAAGGTCCATCTGTATACCATTGTATATACCATGTATACCATGGTCCATCTGTATACCATTATATACCATGGTCCATCTGTATACCATTGTATACTATGTAGAGCCCCTGGTGGCACAGTGGTAAAACTGCCGCCCTGTAACCAGAAGGTTACAAGTTCGATCCTGACCAGGGGCTCAAGGTTGACTCAGCCTTCCATCCTTCCGAGGTCGGTAAAATGAGTACCCAGAATGTTGGGGGGCAATATGCTAAATCATTGTAAACCGCTTAGAAAGCTCCGGCTATAGAGCGGTATATAAATGTAAGTGCTATTGCTATTGCTATTGCTATTGCTATTGCTATTGCTATGTATACCATGGTCCATCTGTATACCATTGTATACTATGTATACCATGGTCCATCTGTTCTGGTACTGTCTGCTGTGACTGGCAGCGGCTCTCCAGGGTCAGGCAGAAGTCTTTTCTACGACCTGCTCTTTGAAAATGCTATTGAACCTGGGACTTCCAGCGTGCAAGGCCTGCGCTGTCCACTGAGCAAGGGCTGCTACTTTCTGCTTGAAAGTTTGGGTCCTTTTATTCCTCATTGGGAAACCTCATTGGGGGTTATGTGATCAACCCCCGGATTCAGTTGTCACAAGACTTGAGGCATATGTATGATAAACATGTGGCAAAAGATGCATCAAAATATAAGCATGAGCAAACTACAGCATTGTAAAAGAATACACTTGTCATTTACTATTAAGAGCACTGTTGTAAATAATATAATCCACCTATATCCCCTAGCCCTCTCTCTATTTTATTTTATTTTTATTGTTAAATTTATACCCCATCTTTCATTAAGAAAATCCTAAGGCGGCTCACAAAATTTAAAAATGCGATTATAAAAAAGACACATTAAAATATTAAGCTAAAAAGTATTAAAACAAATCTGTTTTTAATTAAAAATTAATTAATTAATTAATTAATTAAAAATAATTTTTATCTCTACTAAATTAATCTAAGCCCTTAACCTATAACCACAAAGTAAAATTATATGGATCCTTCTAGCAAGTTAGGAAGTTTGGGGGATTTTCAAAAAAGGACAGAACTCTTTCTTTAGTAAAATAAACTAGGTGTGCAGTGGGGAAATGACTGGACTAGCAAGCCAGAGATTGCTGGTTCGAATCCCCGCTGGTATGTTTCCCAGACCATGGGAAACACCTATATCTGGCAGCAGCGATATAGGAAGATGCTGAAAGGCACCATCTCATACTGCACAGGAGATGGCAATGGTCAACCCCTCCTGTATTCTATCAAGGACAACCACAGGGCTCTGTGGTCACCAGAAGTCACACCGACCTGATGGCACACTTTACCTTTAGAACTAGCTACTCAGTGGATAGTTGACAATAAATGAATAAAATTACTTGCACAGATGAAGCATATGTATTTCATAGAATGCATTCTTACTGTAGGATGATCTTTGTAAAGGAGGGGGGAAAGGAAAATAGTTTCTAAGATGAAAAGCGCTTTGGACAAAAGAACCAAGAGACAACAAATAGAGAGGAATGAAAGAAAGGATAAATGTGCAAGAAGGGATAAAGTGAAATAGAAGGAAACAAAGGGAGAATGCTGCTTTTCTGCTGACCCCATTTTATACTCCCAAAACTAACTTCTCTCCCTTCCTAAGTTAACAGATCTTGTTCATCTTGTTACCTCATCTAATTCACATGACAGCCTCCTTCTCCCGAAGGGGTTCTTTCCTCCCTCACAACCCCTCTCTTTGCAGACCCCTGCCCACTATCCTTTTATCTATCTATCTATCTATCTATCTATCTATCTATCTATCTATCTATCTATCTATCTAATTCTCTAAGACGTACCTGTGGCTAATCCTGTGTGTGGCAGCTCTTGCGAAAGTTCACAAGCAGAAGCACTGTGGTGATTGGGCAGTGGAGATTCCATATGCAGATAGGAAGGAGGAGGAGTTACAGGATAGGGAGGAGGAGGAGGCACAGGAGGCACGAGAAGTTGCACAGGATTAGCCATGGGTACGCTATAGATAGATAGATTCAATACTGGGCAGTTTTGGTATACCTTCATTCTGAAGCTCCGTTAGGAAGAGCAATAATTTGGGAGTTTGGACAAAGTCGGAACTAGTTTGGGAACATACAGCCTTGGGCAAATACAGCCAAAGACCCAAAAGCCAGGCCTCAGAACTGCTTTGCAGATAGGAATATTGACATTGCAAGGTGATGCAGCATTATTTTTTGTTTTTCCTCTTCCTTCCTTCTTTGTCTTCTGTTTGAATTAAATCCACATTTCCCAAGGGAGCATCCAGTTGAAATAATCATTTCTTACTTATAGTTTTTCATTTGCACCTTATTATTTTAACCCATATGTCTGACTGCTAAGAGACACTTTATTTCATTTTTTTATTGTTGCCTTTACAGCCCAATTATTAATTGATGATGCTTGTGAAAGACTTAGTGCTAATGATTTGGTCTCTGAGATTGTAGCATATTATTTGTGATTCTGATTTCCATAGGCTGATGAATATGATAAAAGGGTAACTTTCTCATAAAATGCCAGCATATTTGATGCTGCAGACATATTTGACAAGTAAACAGGACATCTGATTTATAGGATACCATGTGGAACTTGCTGTGATTAGATTTTTAATGATTATAAAATATTTGTGTCTAAGACCCAAGAAGGACAGCCACATATTTTATTATAAAACAGAGCAAGCAGAAGGATCGACCTGCATCATGACATTGGAGACAAGACTTATGTTCACCTAAATTTCTCTCAAGAAATGACATAACACATTTTTAAAGGACATTTTTATTGAAATTGCCAGTATCTCTCCCCACTCCCTAGAAGATAAAAGATGCTTTAGAAGGAAATCTCACATTGTGAACTGGATACAATGGATTAATATTAGAGGTTTTGAGTTGAAGCTTGTCATCAGTGTGCTTAGTTTTGATCTGCAGCAAAAGGGCAATCTTGTACTTTTGCTGGTGGTGTTCTTTTCTCCTTGAGTGACATAAAACACAGTAAGGCTGTGCACACAACCAGTCCTACCTGGATAAGGCTGGTCATGTGCGGTGCCAGGATCAGTCCCAATCCCTGCTCTGCAACAGGTTGCCCGGGATTTTTACCTGGGCTAAAAGTGAGGTAGAAGAGCACACACACACCCTTCTACCTCACCTCTCCCATGTGGACGCTCAGTGCTGCCTGCAGACCAATAGGGATGTGCACAAATCCGGACCTGACAGTTTGGTTTGAGTTTGAACAGGACTCAAAACAGGAGCCGCTGGTACGAATATTGATTCTGTCAAGCCAACCACTGATCCAGTTCTAATTCAAACTAGGATCGAACTGGCTCAAATTGCTTCTGCCATTAATGGGAATTTGAACTAGTCCATTATTCCCTATGGATAGTGCATAGGGGCACCAAAATAGGTTGGGTGGTAGGGCATTATGGGTACTACCTATCACTCAACCTGCAAGGCAATCGTGCCATCAGACAAATTTTAATGAATTTTTGAATGTTGGGGGGGCATCAGTAAGTCAACCCTCAATTAGTGATTGAAGGTTGACCTACTGATGGCCCCCCAAAAAGAAGAGCGGTGGCCAAAGCCGGGCTTAGAGCTGCTGCTTCAGCACACAAGCTGCTTAACGCAAGGAAGAACAGCTCGAATGCCAAGAACAGCCCAGAAATGAGCTTCCAGTCCACATTCCCAAACCACAGTTCCTCACCAGGATGTGAAGGAAGAGAAAGGTGGAGCAAGAGAAAGTCCTGCAGGCACTGGAGCAAGAGAAAGGCATGTTCTGCCATGTCTCAACATACCTAGGGACAATGTGTGTCCAGGCATGTGCCCAGGTAGGCTGAGTTCACACTGCCTCTCCCAGAGCATCTGCCCATCCTTCTCACTGTGGTGGAAATAGGCTGCTATCTTGAGGCACTTCTCCATGAGAGCAGCTGTGGCAGCAACAGGCCCTGCAGGGGGAAGCTCCATACATCCCCTCATCCTATCCTCCTTCATCACAACCAGGTGCAGAGTGTATGCCATACAGCATATGGACACAAACTGTGGCTGGCATGCCGCCCTCAGCACATTGGCACCATTGTCAGTGACCATGGAGCCCCTGCAAATGTTTGACCACTCATGTAGCCATTCCTCCATTGGGTGCTTGATGACTGGTGACAGTTATCAAACACTGACTGTGGTCTGTATTCAGCGGCTACACATGTAGCAGAGCCCACCCGGGCTTTCCTTTTTTGGGATGTGCTGGCCACATCAACAGCAGCAGATGTCATCCCCTCTCTCTCCTGCCCCTACCAGTGTCCAGTCAGGTGCAGGAAAGCAGCCTGCACTCCACTACAGCTGGTGCACACATCTTTAGTGAAGTGCAGACTGGTGTCAGTCCCTGCTGACTCCAGCAGCCCCGACACAACCTCCCTGAATGCTGAAGGTGGTGCGTGAGGGGATCTGGTATTTGCGGGCAAGCACCTTGAGCAGCCAGCATCGGCGAAAGCTGGCGTTCTCCACCATCTGAAATGGCTGGTTGTCCAAAACCATCATTTCTCAAATGGCCCAGGTAATGGGATGTGCCTCTGGGCAACCAGACCGCTTGCCCACCAAATGCACCCACTGCATGACAGGAAGCATACTCTGCTTGAGATCAGGAGCAGAAACACATCCCTTGCTACCGCTAGTCGAGGGCACAGCAGGCAGCCTAGCAGGAGCAAGGATACCTGGAGAAGGCTGTTCAATGTGCCTTCACATCGATGACATCCCCAAATTCTTGGCATCCTTTCCCCTGCTCACCTGTGACCTGCAGTGAATGAAGACAGCATGTGTAGGCTCACTTTGGCAGCACTAAAAGTGGTCCTGCACAGTGCGGCCAGTGGTCCTGGACCTCTTGGGTGCTGGCGGCACTACTGGGCCTGTTTGTTGGCCTCCACCAGCACCCCTACTGCCCTTCATTGTCTGTGACTGCAAGGGTTAGGGGCAACAGGAGTGACTTCCTCCTGCTCAGACTGGGTGGGGGTTGCACTGAGAAGGGGGATCAGTGGGGAGGGGGGATGTGGTTGGGCTAGCAGCCTTCACCACCTCCTCTGCTCTCACCAATGGAAGAAGAGCTTCTTCCCTGCTTGGGATTCCCCCTACTACTTCCACCTCAGCCTCCATAGGCGGCTGCGCTGCAGGAACAGGCATCACCAGAAACGTGAGTCTGTGCGCAACAACTTCTAGGAGGAACTTGGGCGACTTTGGAGTAGGCCTCTCTCATCACCCCTGCCCCAAGCTAGCATCACCCCTCCCTCTGCCCACAACCCTGCTCCTAGCCCTGCCCTGCACCCTCCTGGACACCCCATCCCCCAAACTAGGCCCTATTTAAAAAGAAACCAACTAAACACCAAAGCACCACCAAAAGCACAAAAAACCAAATACTGAACCTAAAGGTACACAAAGTACAAAAACCAGCTAAAACTAAGCCAAAACGACACCAAAACCACTACTCAACCTAAAACCAAACCTTAAAGCAAACAAGACATAGTAAACAGCAGCACTTTTTTAAAAACCCCAATTTATTTATTTATTTGTTTAGTGCATTTTTATACCACCCCAACCCGAGGTCTCAGGGCGGTTCACAACAAATAAAAACAAAACATTAAAATCAATTAAATATTAAAAACAGCTTAAAACAAATCCATAAATAATCCAACATTTAAAAAGTTACAAAGTTAAAAAGCTAAAAGGCCAATTAACAGAATTCTAAACCTAACCACACAAAAACAAAAGCATAACCCTCCCAAACTCTAAACCTAAAAGAACCAAACTACAAAACTAACGAACCAGGAAAAAAATACACAATTGGGGGGAGCAGGGTCACCAATTTGACGCAACAATAAGAACATTGTTCAGTGACCTAAAACAGTGTCTGGGCACTCATGTCATGCTACTTCCATCGTTTCTAATGGAAGTAATGCTGCGGCAGTGCCCACACACTGGTTTACATTATTGCACAACTTGCTGCTTCTGCAACATCACTCGGGCTGCATTTCCTATTGTGCAGCAGCCCCAGTGTGTTCCTAATGCTGGTGCTCCACTGTGCAGAATATCAGCTACTGTCAACAGCAAATTTTCCTAGGTAGAAAGGGCAGGCTAAGTTGATCTCTGGTTTACTGCTGGAACTGGGTGAGATATTATTATTATTTCTTGTTTACACAGTCAGACAGGTGTTATTGACTGGTTTGTTTTATCCAGACATCGAGTCCTTCCCAAGGATGATGATATTATTATTATTATTATTATTATTATTATTATTATTTATCCCGCTCTTCCTCCAAGGAGCCCAGAGCGGTGTACTACATACTTAGGTTTTCTCCTCACAACAACCCTGTGAAGTAGGTTAGGCTGAGAGAGAAGTGACTGGCCCAGAGTCATCCAGCTAGTATCATGGCTGAATGGGGATTTGAACTCGGGTCTCCCAGGTCCTAGTCCGGCACTCTAGCCACTACTCCACGCTGGCTCACTGATAGCATATCTCTGATGAGATAGCATCTGACATTTCAATATTAGTATGGAAATACTATGTTGGAGATCTCAACATGAGGGCCAGTATACTGCAGCTCAATCCAAACAATTTAGAAGTTCTTTGAGTAGGCAGTTCAGCTGCCCAAGAAGGTTTTGGACAAGTTCACAGTTCTCTGATCTTAGCTCAGATAAGAATTCTTGGACTAGCCCAGAAAGGGAGGCAGAACTTTCCCAATAGCTTGGGGGAAAATCTCCAACTTCTCCGTATTAGTCTCCCCATAAGCCCTGCACCATTACTTACTTATCCCGTCAGTGGAGTAGCAAGAGAATCAGCAACAGCATGGAGAAAATCTTCTCCCCATCATGCCAGGAAGAAGTATTTAAAAGGTTTTTTCTTCCTCCTCCTCCTCCTCCTCCTCTGTTTATTGGTGCTCTGCAGCATGCCAGAGCAAAATCATGCTCCACATATCAAGAGCCAATGTAACTTTGCTCTGGTGCACTGCAGAACAGCATGTCAGAGGAACAGCAGTTGAAGGAGGACGGGAAAATCCTTCTGATTCCTGCTCAGCTACACCATCACTTCCTTCCTCTCCCTCACTAGTGCCCCTGCTGATTCTCCCACCAACCTGTTAGAGTTAAGATTATATGGGGCATTCATGGCTATATAACTCTGCCCTTATCTGATTTGATACCAAAACAGAATCTTGCACTGGAGAGAAGAAACTGTCAGACCACACCTGGGATGGATGATGTGTCACACTCTGTTTATTATATTTCGCAGCAAGCTGATTCATTGTTCCATAACAACATATGAGAATAATTTCAGTATGCCATCCTATGCTAACAACTGAATTCTTATCTGTTATGCACACTCATGTACACACACTACTATTAGTACGTTCTAGTTGTCAACTGACCCATAGCTATCAAACTTTTATGCCAGCTTTACCCATGCTTCCACCAAACTTGAAACTAAATAGTGGTCAGCCACCAAGATAAAATGAATTAACCTTGCTGTCAGGGAGATGGTCTTCACTCACGTAACCTGCACATCAGGTAGATAGACATGGTGGGAAGTAAAAATAATTATTATTCAGAAACAAGGGAAGAAAGAGTCCTTTCAATCTGGCTCATACAGGACTATCAGTTTGTGCAGGCCTATAGCCCTATTAAATCAAGGTTTAATGGATTTTAATATTTAATAGATTTTAAAATTTAATAGGTTTTAAAATTTAATCAAATATCTTAGTAGGTTGTTTAAAGTAGGGAAATATATGCATACTGACCAAAGTGGATTAATTAAAGATAATAGTAAATCATCAACAAATATACATAAGATTATCAATATTATATATAATGTTCAGTGATTAGCTGCCTTTTTTTCCTGATGGAAAAAACACTTTATATTTCAAAGGTTTTAGAAATATTTTGATTCGGAGCTAAATATTGGTGATGGATAAAGATGGTGTAGGAGAAACCAAAAATAAAAACATCCAAATAAAAATATCTGTTGATAACAGAAAATTTTCAGATAGATACAGCCCTACATCAAGGATGCTTGATGTCACCTCATTTGTTTGCAGTTTCAATCAGATCTTAGCTATGGTGATTAGAACAAAAATGTTGTGATTACAAGTTAATACAGAACAGTTTAAGATCAGTTTATATGCTGATGATGTGGTAATATTTTAACTAGATCCAGAAAAATATTTTCCTTGCAATTAATGTCTTGACAAGTATTCCAGGACTCAGGGTATAAAATCAGTTTTTGAAAATTCAGCATATAGGTGCTTATATGCCAATGCCAGAAGCCTCTGAGCCAAGATTGGCGAACTGGAGTCCTTGGTTGCTAAAAAAAATTGATACAGAGGTACCCACCAATTGGTACATAGGTACCCACCAGCTGTCAAACTCCATGTGCTTTTGTTTACAAACAGAAGCACATAGCTGAGGAATGATGTCATGGTGCCCACCCAGGGTGCTGACATCATGGGAGCTGTCAAAATGCACTTATGTCACCAGCAATGGTGAAAGGAGGAGATTACATCATAGGAAATAATCAGAGGAGACCCCTACGTGACTGGAAAGGGTCAGAACTAGGGGCACGCCCTCACCCCTAGAAGTTTGGCCCCCACCCTCAACTCCTACCCCAGAATATGTCCAGGCATGTCCTGAAGGTGGGCATGTGACCCCTCTATGAACACGCCTAGCCATCCTAGACCATTAGGAACAGGTTTCAGACCCCGGAAAGGCACAAGTGTGATAATGGTCGGGTGGCCATATTGATGGGGTCAAGCGACCCCTCTACGAGCAAGCCCCACCACCCTTGGTCTGTAGGAATACACCGTGTCTCTCTGAGCCATCTTGTTTTTGCAGACTCACTGTTTGTGTGATCATGGGGTTCCCAGAGAGCTCCTTGGAGACTATTGTACCACAAACAGTTGTAAAACCTAGCCCGAGAAAGCACTATATTAGCACAAATTCTGATGATGATAAGTTTCCACCAAAGCCCACTAATTTCCTTTCTTCTCACAAATACGCACATGCACACTTTTTAAAAAGCAAGACTTTTTTCTCTCTGTCTCACAATATAAATATTTCTGGGATATATCCTTAGGTTGCAAGCCTATGCACACAAGAGTTACCTGGGAGTAAGCCCCCATGAGTTCATTGGCTTTGACTTGGAAACTGTATAGAATGGTTGCAATCAGGGCTGCTATGATTTAAATCACAATTTAAATCACTATTCAAGAAGATTCTATTTAATCATCATTTTCCAGTAGAAGTAAATTCTTGTTTTCTAATCTAACCTTAGTATGTACTCAGAGATGTAATACATATTCAGAGATCATAATTCTGATTCATGCCCACCTTCAGGACATACCTGCACATATTCTGGGGGCCAAAGTGGAGGGTGGGGGCCAAACTTCTGGGGGTGAGGGTGTCCCAGTATTTCTGACCATTTCCTGTGATGGGTTTTATCTGGAGTACATCACACCCATTTTGAAAGAGCTGCACGGCTACCAGTTTGTTTCCGGGTCCGATTCAAGGTGCTGTTTTTGTCCTTTAAAGCCCTTACAGTTTGGACCTGGGATACCTGAGGGACCACCTGCTCCCAAAGGTTGCTGCCTTCTTGACGAGGTCATCTGAGGGGGCTCTGCTCCAGGTGCCAACAATGAGAGAGGCTCGGTTGGTGTGCACATGGGACAGGGCCTTCTCTGTTGCTGCCCCCAGGCTCTGGAATGCTCTCCAGGTCGCTATTCGCTCCTCAGTGTCCGTCACAGCTTTTAGAAAGCATGTTATATTGTGGCTTTTTACCCAGGCTTTTATATGATTGTCTCTACTGCTGCTCTTTGTACTCTGTATTGCTTTTATGCTTGTGTTTTAAATTTTTTATCAGATTTCTTTTATATTTTTAGCTTAATATTTTGTTTCTTTTTTAAAAATTTTGCTGCCAACCTCCTTGGAATTCTTTTAATGAAAAGTGATATATAATTTTAACAACAAACAAACAAACAAACAAACTCTATTGAAAAGACAGGGAGGGGCACCTTGGAGGTGGAGTAGTACTGTATGTTAAAGAAGGGATATAATCTAACAAGCTAGAAAACCGAGGATGACCGGAGTCCTCCCCAGAAACCCTATGGGTGACAATACAAGGCCTGAAAGGAAATGTGCTACTGGGGACGTCCTATCACTGTCCAGATCAAAACGCTGACAGTGACTGGGAGTTGCAGAAGGAAATCAGGGAGATGATAAGGAGAGGCAAGGTAGTAATAATGGGTGACTTCAATTACTCGCACATAGGCTGGGTAAATTCACAGTCAGGTAATGACAAAGAGGTTAAATTTCTAGATACGCTAATGACTGTGTCCAAGAACACTGGTCAAGGAAACAACCAGAGAGAAGACATCCTTGGACTTAATCTGAGAAGCACCCAGGACGTGGTGTGTAAATGTTAGTGTCATGGACCCTTTAGGGAACAGTGAACATAGTGTGATCAAATTCAGCATACACGTGGGGAGAGAACTGCCAAGGAAGTCTAACACAGAAAATTTGAATTTCAGAAGAGGAAACTTGTCCAAAATGAGGGGTTTGGTGAAAAGAAAACTGAAAGGGAAAATCGGGAGAATCACTTCGCTCCAGAATGCATGGAGTTTACTTAAAACCACAATACTAGAAGCCCAGTTAGAATGTATACCAAACAGGGATGTGCACAAAACTGGTTTGCTCCGTTTTGTTCAAATTGGAACCAGGTTCGAACCGGGAGGGGGAGATTCAGTTTTGGTTTTGCTCAAATCCCCCCCCCCATTCAGTTTTAATTTGAACTGGTTCAAACCTCCAAAAGTGGGTGGGGTGTTATCTGGCACCCAACCCCCAAAGCAATCGGACACTCGTACGATTTTTATGAATTTTTTGGGAGGGATTATTATTTTTCTAATAGGATATATGGGACTCAAACCAGCCCATTATTCCCTATTGTGGAGCACCCATGGGTGCCAACTACCACCAAAACCCCAAAGCAATTGGACACTCCTATGATTTTTTAATGAATTTTTGAAATATTTTTAATTATTTTTCTCATAGGGTATAATGGGACTCGAACCACCCATTATCCTCTATTGTGGAGCACCTAGGGGCAAAAAGGTGGGGTGGGTGGTAGGCACTCAGGGATGCCTACCACCCCAAAACCCCAAGGCAATCCTACACTTCTCCAATTATTTGTGAATTTTTAAAGTATTTTTGAATTCCCCATAGAGAATAATGAGGATTCCAGCAAATGTATAGCTTCACGTCGGGCGGGAAGGGGTGGCCTAGAGTGGAGTGTGGTGGGTGGTAGTGCCCAAGGGGGGCAAGGAAGCTACCAGAATTATTTCAAAGGAATTGGGCAAAGGGCTAATTTTTAAGTGATTTTTGAAGTTTACACTTCTTTAAGGTTTTTCTCCATAGGGCAGAATGGAGGAAGAATGGGATAAGCATGTAAAATTGAATAAAGAAAAACTACTAAAACTATAATGTTGCATGCAGAAACTTATGGGACTTCATTCTGCAGCAATGAATAACTGCAGGTTTGTAAAGCAAAACAGAGCTGGAAAGTAATTGGTATACAGTTTTGGGGTTATTTGGTTTTTAAAGAGAGAGGGTGCACTTGGGAGATTAAAAAAACAACCCAAAAAATGAACACAAAATGACAAAGACGCCTCAATTGCAGTTCATTCATGTTAAAAAAAAAAAAGAGGCTGAAAACCAGAATGGAAAAGCAAAGAGTACCCAGACACCCAGTTTCATGGCTGAGTAGGGATTTGAACTTGGGTCTCCCCAGTCGTGGTCCAACAAAACAAATGTGTGTAATATACATACATACATGTGGGGGGGAGGTTCCCCTTCGTTCTGCTAACTGAGCACCTTTTTAACATGGTGATTCTCTTTAAAATCACCACACGGGGGAGAGCAACTGGCCCTTTCCATCCCCAGCACAGCATCCTTCCAGTGGCTGTTGCTGGTGTTTGTCTTATGTTTATTTTTTAAGATTGTGAGCCTTTTAGGGACAGGGAGCCATTTTATTTATTTATTGGTTTATTTGATTGTTTATATCTATGTAAACTGCTTTAGGAACTTCTGTTGAGAAGTGGTATATAAATATTGGTCCTATTCATGTTTTTTTCTACATCCTGAGCCATCCCCCCACCATCCCTTCCCCTCTCATATGGAATGTAAATTATTTGTGAATGGTGATGTGGCAGAGACTGCCTGGGAAACATCCCTGCCCACTTTATTCTTTCATATACCTTTTGCAAAGAAGCTCCTCAGTGGCCAGACATGGTAAAGTCAAGTGGAATCACTGATGTGTGTGAAAATAGATTCCACTTAACTTTAGCATTCTGCTAAGGAGATTCTTGACTGAAAAATTAAGACATGCATATCATTCTCCATTTTCATGGAAAATATATCATGATTTTCACTTGTTTAATTGGGGAGGAACCTGCACAGACCCCTTTCCCCCCTACTCTCCCATGATCAGTTATCAGATTCAGAGATCATCATGTCTCCAAGGAAGCCTTCTTGCAAAGGGAGAGTATCAGCTCTCTACTCCACACACAGCCCAACAAACAAACAATAGACAAATCTCAAAAGCTGTCCTCCTCACCTTCCAAAGTTCAACTTGCAGGCTGTTCTCGCGAGCAGGCTAGGCTGCTTGTGTGGAGTGCTGGAATCCGCCCGGATCCCAGTGCTCCCACCCAGCCTAACCCCTCTGCTAAGCCCGGTTCTTAGCTGAGGTTAAGAGAGCAAGCACTCCCTTAACCCGGCTGCCAGGCTCACTTGTCTCCTTGGCACCACATAGCCAAGGAGATTGGTGCCTAGAGTGCCCGGCTGCCAGGAGAATCCCCCAAGGCACCATGTTTTTTACGTAGTGCCTTCTGGGATATATGGAGGCTGGGAAAATGAGTCCCAGCCTCTGTTGCTCCATGCTGCTCCCAGCAGCGCATGTCGGCGTGCAGCTCTAAACGATACACATCTAAACGATACAGAGGGATTGTCTGCAGGAAAGTAGCTTGAACCCTGCCTTCCCCCCTGCCTGGCTGCCTGCCCACTCATGTGAATGGGTTCACTGTCAGTCAGAGGAAAGCAGCCGATTTTTTCTCTCTCATGTGCAAGCAGCTAGCTAGGTGCTAGTTGGAAAAACATTTCTCTAGCCCAATCAGCAATCCACTCCTTGCTGATTTGAACTTTGCTGGCAATAATTATGGGGGGAGCACAATCAGGAAGCAAATAGCAGCATAGAGCCAATTGGCTGTTCTCTGCTATCTCTCTTGCAGTGCTGCTACACCAACTGAGGAGAGGTGCGGGAGGGAGGGGAGGCCGAGCTGAGAGATGATAGGTTTCTTTGCTTTTCTCTCTCCAGTTTGTTCAGAGTAGGGCTGTGCAGATCGTTTCGAGTTTGAAACGTTCTGACTCAAAACAGAATGCCCTTCAAATGAAGGGCCTGTTTCGAGCTTGGACCAGAACAACCCCATTCTGAGTCAGAATGTTTCAAATGTTCCAAGCACCATTTTGGATGCCAGTTTTCCTCTTGCTGACTGGCTTTGGCACTGGCTTCCAATTGGCTTGTGATTTCCTTGTTTCTTGCTTGGTTTATTATACAAATCAACTTGATTTGTATGATAACAAGCCAACCAAGGGGAAAACTGGCATCCAAAATGGCGCTCTGAACACTCGAAACATTCCAAGCTCATTCTGTCAGTACAACCAGCTCTCTCGGTTGTTCCGATGGAATGTTTCGGGGATTTGCAGCATTCCATTCCAAGCCTGGAATGGAATGCAAATCCAATTCTGTGCATGTCCCTAGTTCAGAGCCCTTCCCTTCTCCTCCCTGTCAACTCTGCATGTGCTTCACACGCTGTTGCCCAATTGCAGCTACGTGTCTGGAGCCAGTCATTTGAACAAAAAGTAGTGAGTGCTCATCCAGAGAGCTTGAGCTAGACACCTCTGTACACAACCTTAAAGTGTTTCCTGGTTGACACAGTTCCTGGACCAGTTGTAAATCTATTCTGCCATGACACATCATGTGCTAGTTGAATATTGGTGTGTACAAATGCATAACTAAAATACCGAATCAGAGAAACAAACTGTCAATTCCCCTCCCAAATTCTGTAAAAGGTTTGGAATATTGTGGGCTTAGGGTCATCTCATGCATACAGAGTCCCTCCTTAACTTTTGTTGAGGCTTGTATGCATTGTTCCCACTTATGTAACTGCTAATGCCTCAGTTTCTTCTACACAAAAGCTTCAAGGCAGCAATTAAGCATCCATTCTCATAGAAAATGTTGAACAAGTGTAGTTCATTTCAAGCTTAGCTTCCTTAGGTTTACACCAGTATAGAAGTGCTAAGGAAACGAACTGCTGAGTGTAATGTTTGTCTATCCCCCCTTTTTCTTTCTAAAGAAAAAAAAACTTGATGGAATTTTATGCTTATAGGATTAATCTGCCTAGTGGATCAGCCATTCAACACAATTTTAATTACACCTACCATCCTTCACTGCATTCTTTCATTCTCTGGCTGAATCTTATCAGAGTGAAGGTCTGTGAGATATGTCAGGGTCTGCTAAGCAGAAGTCACAACGTTTGCTTTCTCACTGCTTATTTTCTTGGAAAAAATAATAAAGCTCACACTTCTGTTTTAGACAGAACAGCACTTATAGACTTCACATTTTGTCTCAAACACAAACTACCAAGTGTTTGTAATTTTGCTGAGAAACTCAGTGACAGAACTTTTTGAAATGAGTGACAAGAAAGGAAATGGAGAAGTGCTGAAGCAGGCCAGAAGCATGTTATGGAAGATAATTATTGCCAGTTGTTCATTATGTATCGTGCTATGGTTAAGTGAGTTTTATTGCCTTTATTTGCATTGTAACTAGAATTTTCCTGGTAGCTGTGTGTCACTGCTGTATCTTTTCAATATCTAAATGTAAATCTGTTCCAGCTGCCTTTATCGATTCCGCTAAAAACACACACGTAGGAAACAAATGAAAGGATGTCACTTAAGATAATCAAGAACTGACACGTTTTTCTACACACCCCATTTGCTGTGTTAAATACTGAGGTGGCTGCATTGCAGCTGCCTTGAGAGAGGCCTTGCTTAAACACTGTCACTTCGTAACCACTTTATAACTTCATTTTACAACTGGATTAACCTATATAAATACCATGGCTTGGAGTGAGAGATGTTTTTCATTTTGTTTGAGCCCAGTTGAGAAAACATGGATGGGGGGGAAGATTTATCACTAAGTCTTAATTCTCTAGTGGAACTCTTCTTATATCATGCTCCAGGGCAGGTAGTATACCATGTACACTCTCAATTTCATCTCTAAGCAATAAAGGTTAATTGTGGTTGTGTTATCTGTAATAGTAGTTGGCTACTGGGCATATCCTCTTTTCATATCCAGATCTTCAGATGATAATGAATGTGTTGTCATAACAATGTATTTATTAATAGCTTAGTTCAAACCAGCATCCAAGTCCAGTAAAGCACCAGAATTTGCCTCCTTTCTGAATTTCCCTATTTATGGTTTCTGAGCATGCTGATGACTAAGAACTATTGAAGCACTTGCCCTAATTCACAGGATTGGCAACACAAGGGGAAAAACATATTTAGAGGGGGGAAATGAAGAATTAAGTCCCATTGAGTGACTTGGGTCATATGGTAAGTGTGCCTTGGATAGCAAAACAGGCACAGTTTTGTTATAAATTGATAAGCTGGAGATGCAATACGCATATTTAAGGTGATGCCAAAATACTCCTTTAAGACCTCCAATTGTATTACATAAAAACAGATGACAATACCTTGTAAATAAAAATGTTGTTAAAAACAAACATTCTGGCATCACACACCAGCCTCAGTGTTGTCCCTCCATCTTCTGTGGATCACCTGCTTATATGGTTCACAACTTTAATTACACACACTCTGGCAGTAATTTCAGTCAACAAATGAGGTAAAAGGGTGAGGGGTAGAAGACAAGAGACAAAGGGAACCAAGGTCATACAGCTGTGTGTCTGTGTTCCTACATTACAAACTCCTTAATAGACAATATACTTCACAGTCTCCTTTAACCCTTCACTTTCATTTACACTGGGTTTGAGTTTATCTACATATATTGCCTCGCTAATCTTTCTTCGTACTAAGCAATGCTCTACCTCCAATACATCCACCTTAACAGGCATTGTTATTCCCTTATGATATTTGGTCTTGTGTACTGACCATGGCCTCTCTATATATATATAACTTTAGCTATATATAGATAAACTCAAACCCCATGTAAATGGAGGAAGATGGAGGAACAAAACTGAGGCTGGTGTTTGACCCTGGAATGTTTACTATGCTTTTAACAATGTTTTAAACAATGTTTTTACAAGGTCTTGTCATCTGTTTTTACATAATAAATTGGAAGGTCTGAAAGGAGTACAGTTTTGTTAGCTTTGATAAGGGATGAAATCGGGCATAAAATGATTAAGAATGGGTAATATAAGTGAAGAAACAAGACAATATGAAAATTAAGGTGGCAAAGAGGGAGTTTAATGTTAGGTGTTGCAAAATCTGGTGGTATACTGAGAAACTGTCAAATTATGTTATCCCGTCAAGTTAGGTAAGTTATGTAGATAAGTTATGTTGAAGATATAAAATGCAGCAGGGCAGATGTCTTGCTGGAAATTGCTATCATGCTTTGCTATCCAGCAACAGCTAAATTAGCCAGGAAGAGATCTTGCAGGAATATGGTTTCATTTGTGCCCACACATGGTCCTGAGGAAGCAGAATCTGCCAGGGCATGTGTTTTTTCTTCAGTTTGCCTCTTTTGTCCTCCAGCCTTAAGTAGTCCAAGGATAGCAAAATCAGCAAGTGGCAGACATCTGTCAGGATTGGTTACCTCTTTCTTCTAGCTTCACAGTATTGTATTTCTGCTGTATTTAGCAGCAGCATAAGGCCTTTGTAAGTCAATGAGAAATGAACAAAGGAACAAGTTAACAAGAACAGAAAAGGTGGTGCTGTTCTGAACAAAAGGCTTGGACTGAATTCCTTGGTATAAACTTTAGCTCTGCCAACAAGGTCAGACTTAACAACCCAAACCTAAGCATGTTTTACAACTACACCCCACTTAGCCCGCCAGATTCATCTTATAGGCTGCAGTCTAGGGTTGCCACTTAGGGACTTTTATAGAGGACTTGTGACTATTTTGGGGACCAAATGATGTTTTTTGAATTTGTTGTGGTATCCGAAGTTCTGTTCGCTCCAAACACTTTGCTCTCATGAGCAGCTTCGCTTCCTTTGTCTCCTTCCTCTTTCCCTACTGACCATCCATCCAGTGGGGAGCCAGAGTGGAGTAGGAATGTGCAAACCGGCTCGACCTCAAGCTGGTTTGCCATTGAGCTGACCCGGTCCGAGGGCTCACCCTTTGAGCTGGACCTGGCCCAGTTCAGCTTGAGGTCGAGCCGAACCTTCTGGGTGGGCTCGGGGCAGGTTCAGTTTGGTTTTTTTTAATGGCGGACTTACTGCCTCCAAGGCTGTTGGGAGGTGGGGTTCCGGCAGTTCCCCTCCCCCTGCCGGCCTCCCCCCCCCAGTTTCCCACGGGCTGTTTGGGCCTGTTTTCTGGCCATTCCAGTCCTCTCCTCTCCAAACTTGCGGCAGCCATTTGGGAGGCTGCAGCACTTGCGCACAGGCCATTTGTGTGGCCAGGTCATGACTCAGATCGAACCAGGCAAACTAGTTTTATGCACACCCCTAAGGTGGATTTTCTGCTTCAGTGGCAGCTTGCAGAGCCATGTGATGCAGGAGCACAGATAGGTAGGCCCAACAGGTGCAGCTTGCTTCCTTCATGTGGTGGTGGCGGTGGCAGTGAGAGGTTAGCAGTTAACTAACTTTACTCAGTTAACAGCTACCTCTGCTAACTGAGTTAAAAGGCACCCTTTAAAGTGGTGAATCACTTCTATTTATTCAGTAATCCAAAAACGGGTTGAAGATAAGAGTTAAGATGCTTTACATTTTTCACTCATGCTCTAAAAAAAATGGAAATTGCATATTAAAGTGCCCATCTTAACTTCAGCACCATATAAGCTGTAAAGACTTTGTACAGTGGGGTATATGATGATGGCTTTAGAAATGCGGCTCCATGCAGCCACACTTTGCCTTGATCAGAGATGCATCAGGCAGAAATTCATCAGGGGCATCTCTAGGAAGTGATTAGGGCAACTGCACCTGTTGAATGTCTGCCTAGATGCATTCCTCCACAGCCCAATGTCCAACTGAAAAATATTATTTACATTTACAAAATAGGAACATAGGAAGCTGCCATATACCAAGTCAGACCGTTGGTCCATCTTGCTCAGCATTGTCTACACAGAGTGGCAATGGCTTCTCCAAGGTTGCAGGCAGAGATCTCTCTCAGCCCTATCTTGGAGATGCCAGGGAGGGAACTTGGCACCTTTTGCTCTTCCCAGAGTGGCTCCATCCCCTGAGGGGAAAGTCTTACAGTGCTCACTTCTAGTCTCCCATTCATATGCAACCAGGGCGGATCCTGGTTGTTAGCCTCAAAGGCAGGATGCCTCTGAGTACCAGTTGCAGGGGAGTAGCAGCAGGAGAGAGGGAATGCCCTCAACTCCTGCCTGTGGCTTCCAGCAGCATCTGGTGGGCCACTGTGTGAAACAGAATGCTGGGCTCTCTTTGGCCTGATCCAGCAGGGCTGTTCTTATGTTCTTATCCTGCTTAGCAAGGGGGACAAGTCATGTTTGCTACCACAAGACCTGCTTTCCGTCCTGAAAGACCAAGGCAAAAGATAATGACTGATAGGATAATGACTTACTCAAAATAGACTCATTGAAATTAAATGGACATTAGGAATTCCTTAACATGTTCTTTTAATTTCAGTAGAATACCTTTGAGTAATGTTCCTCATTATGTCAGTCACTATTTCTTTCTTGCTGTATTCTCTACAAAGTAGGAGAGGATGGACTATTGTCATTTTTGTTTTAAATATACTAATGCCCTGTGGGATGCTTTGGCTAATGTCAGATTTTTTGAGAACAATCTGTGTGCTGGGTGGGGTGCTGATGGGTTTACCTCACAGGATTTTTACATTATTTTCCACTCACATTTTTAAAGGACATTTCCACTACTCTCCCATCCCCCAATACCATTTTCCAGAGATTGTTTAACTGTTCTCTCATTATATGGCAGCAAACCCTACTTACTTTAATGGAGTTTACTTCCTTCTAGGTGTGTACATAGAATTGCAGATTCAGTTGTCAAAATGTCCCACCCAGTACCAACAAACTGTTATTGTGGTGTAGACTGCCCTTGAACATTGAGAATCTACATGAGAGCCAAATCACCTGCGAATATGGAGATTTCATTTCTTAACTATGGCCAAGTTAAGCTTCCAGTTCAGCTCTGATGTAGAACCTCCATGTTCAAGCACAGTCTATAACAGAATGATGGTTTCTTGGTGCTAGGTGGGAATGGTTTTTAGGATTTCCTTGAGGTTCCTCCTTTGAAACTTCCTAGCATGGGATCCTTGGTCCCAATATTATACATTTTCACTCAGAAGTAAGCCCCAGAGAATAAATGGGGTTCCCCTCTTCTATGTTTTGCTGAGAGGCTGGGAAGAAGGTGGCAGGGAGGAGAACCCAAATTCTTGCCTAGGATCTCTGCTGGTCTTGATTCCTATGTGTGTTTGCTCAGAAGAAAGCTCCTGTGGAATCAAGCTTTGCTGTGAGCCTCTGCTTTCCCTTTGGTGGGAGTGAGAGAAAGTGGGCAGAAGGATGCCCATGAAAGGGCATCTTTCAAATGTCCATGAAAGGAAAGAGAGGGGTGGGGGATGATTGTTTAACTATGCATGTGCCTGAGTGCTCATAGACCATCAGGCACCTATGTTCAGAACCAGTCACTTGCTAGAAATTGCCAGGACTTTCCCCTCTCAACTTTGGCTTCAGGATTCTCAGTGAGCAGACTCAGTTATTCTCTTAGCTAACTTTGTCTTAGCTATTTTCCTTATTATTATGGGTACTTCAAGCTGTGCTTGCTCAAAAATCACTAGATTGATGTTTTTCAAACCAGCAAAAGGCACTAGTCCCTTATGGACCTGAATTTTGGAGGAATGCTAAGAAGACATCAAATAATTAAAAATATACATTATCTGTGGTGAAAAAAGGTCACCCAAACTTTGAAACCTCATTGTAGGAATTTAAAACTTAAACTGCTGTATCTCAGCCATTTTGCATCAAATATTGGGGGGTGGGGGGTTGTCTCTAGTCCCCTAGTTGCTGTGTGCACGATTTCAGAGGGATTGGGGTGGATACCTTTGACTTTATAAGCAATAGAGTGTTCAGGGCTTATAATGGCGGAACGTAAAGCACTCCTCAACTTGACTATACTAGCACGAATACGCCAGTATAATCATAGGGAGAGCAAATGGCCCTATCCAACCCCAGCACAACATCCCTTTAATGGATGATGCTGATGTTACCTTGCCTTTCTTTTTAGATTGTGAGCCCTTCGGGGACAGGGGAGTATCTTTTTTTCCTGAAAACTACTGTGAAACCTTACACTGAAAAGCAGTATATAAATGTTTGTAGTTGTAGAGAACAAGTGAGTGGGAGATCATGCATGCATTGCTGTGCCAGCATACCAAGAGGCTGTGTTGGTCACTAGCTGTCTGCCCTGCCTTGAGCCAAGAGGTTAAGCTGCTGGCCTGGCTGGGACAAGCAGGCTGGGTGACCCATGGGAGAGGAGGACAGAGGACTGGGTGTGTGGTAATCCTAACTAGAAGATGAATTTGCGGTTAACAAGCTGGTTAACAAGCACGGTTAACACTCTGTACCTAGACAGACTGAGCAGACATACAGCTCACTTGGTCATCAGCTTCACAGTAGCGAACTGTATTTATTCTCAAATTTGAGAATAAATACTCAAATTAGAATTATCCATTTTTAATCAAAATATGCATATATAATACCAATAAACATATACAAATTGTATGTAAAGTGGAAACCTTTTTGGTGAAAAGCGTCCTTGATTTCCACTTTTTTGGTGACAGATATCGACTTTTTCCACCGTCTGGACCTGGCAAGCCTAGCTCCCACCATTTGCTTTTCCTGCTAAATTCCTCCTCCTTATCAGTGTGCCAGTTATGCTCATTTTGCACACCATCTGGGGATCAATATTGAGTCCTAGCATTGCTGTTTGCTGCTTAAAGCAGCCAGAAAGCTTTAAGCTGCAGGAACAGTCAAGGATTTCCTGAAACATCAAGGAATTCACAGATGCTACTAAAGCTGCACAGGCCTGTGCTTATTTTGTGTCTCTACAAATCTCTTTGCATTTCTCAGCCATTGCTTTTAGATTTTATTTTTTACTTATTGTGAGCAGTGGACAGATGGTCTTTTCAAGTACAGTGCCTAACACTTCATCAGATCACATTTCCAGTAATCAGATCAAGCCACAGCTTAAAACAACTTGAGGTGTTGAGTTTATTGCATCTCCCGGAAAAGGAATTCAAGAAATGGACAGTTCACTCAGATCTTGGGGATGAGAAGCAGAGAGGCTGTTACAGAGAAAAAAGGCAAAGAGATAAGGATTTTAAAACATAATGGGTCAGATCCAGATTAAGTTCGTCATTACTAAAATACCGTTGAAATAAATGAGAAGTCCCATTGAAATTAATGAGATTTTAAGTTAGTCATTTTAAGTTAGACATTTTAAAAATGAGAAAGGGAAAAGAGCTCATCTGATAAAGGTGAGTAAGAAATTAGAATACAGAACAGAATGAGAGACAGATTGTTTATTAGGACCACATCCCTATGTTCATTTAGAAGTACTTTTATTAACCTTTTATTATTGATTTATTATTTGGGGGTGGTTTTATAGCTCATTGGTAGAGCATCTGTTGCATTCAGAAGGTACCAGGTTCGATCCCTGGCATCTCCAGGTAGGACTGGGAAAGGGTCCTGCTTGAAACTTTGGAGAGTTGGTGCTGGTTAGTTAGACAATACTGAGACAGAGTCATCCCAGAGTTGCTCCTATGAGGGGTTTGAGGGGGGAAGCAGCAACTCACCACAAGAAAAACAGTTTTATGTTTATGTTTTAAAAATCAGCTTTTGGGCTACTAGTAATTCCACTGCAAGCTAAGAATGAAATTGCTTGAACAGATGTTCAAAACTCCCAAAACAATGGTGTGCTAATCAGCATTTCAAAGCCACATACATAAAGAAGTTTAGATGGTGATTTAAATAAAGTAGTGGTTAGAACTACAAAGCATAATCTTCTCGAACTACTTATCTGCATTTTAAAATTACCCACAGCCTTTATGCTGAGCAAAGGATAGGGGGGGAAATGGCAAAAATAGACATGCAGTTCATGTCCAATCCAGTAGATGTAAGATCTCATGAGAAATTCCGTAGAATCTTCATAACAGAATAGAATAGCACTTTTCCTCCTGGGGCAAATAGCAGCTGTAGGGAAAGGGGGAATTCTAGATTGGAATGATGCAGGGGGAAAGAGCTAACCGCCCCGCCCCACACACTACAGTCATGATCCAAATTCCCCTTAGCTGGTATTTAAATGACAACAACTCTCATGACCCCACTTTCACTTTTTCACACTTTCCTTTACTATGAATAATATGAGGAAGTAATCAATTTAGCACACTTCACCTTATGAAGACAAACCTCATACAAATAAATTCACCAAAATTCACCCCCTGCCCAATCACTCTTAAATTGGGGATGGGTAGTTGCCTCCACCCATTAGACACTATCTACCAGCCCACCCCACTCCTTTGGGGCAGATCCACTTTCTGCCCCCAATCTGCCCCAAAGACACCCAAACTTCAAAAATTCTCAAAAAATCAGCCCTCTGCCCAATCCCCCTGAAATTGGGGTGGTAGCCTCCACCCATTAGGCACTACCACCCCACCCCACTATTTTGGGGCAGATCCACTTTCTGCCCCCAATCTGCCCCAAAGACACCCAAACTTCAAAAATTCTCAAAAAATCACCCCTTTGTCCAAACCCCCTGAAATTGGGGTGGTAGCCTCCACCCATTAGGCACTACCACCCCACCCCACTATTCTGCCCCAGGCCCCACTTTCTGCCCCAATATGCCCCAATCTGCCCCAAAGACATGAAATTTTCAGAAATTTGCCAAAAATCAGCCCTTTGCCCAATCCCCCTGAAATTGGGGTGGTAGCCTGCACCCATTAGGCACTACCACCCCACCCCACTCCTTTTGTCCAGATCCCATGCTATACCCCTGAAATGCCCCAAAGTCACTAAAACTTTAAAAATTCACCAAAAATCAGGATTTTTCCCAATCCCCCTGAAATTGGGGTGGTAGACTCTACCCATTGGGCACTACCACCCCACCCCAAAATTTTGCCCCTGGGCCCCTTTTTACCCCCCCGAATCGATTCGGATTCAGATTCGGATTAAATCTGAATCCGAACCGAATCAAGGGTGATTCGGGTGACCCAGATTTGGGCACAAAACAGAACAGGGGTGATTCGGTTCGGGTCCGAGCCGAATCACCCGAAAACCCGAATTGCACACCCCTAGTGGCTGGTGCGTGCATGCACCAGCTGCAAGGAGGTACGCAGCAGCCCCACACCAGCATTTTTGGAAACAGCACTGGTGGGGGTAGGGCACCCTCTCTGTTCCTTACAGGTAACCCCTCCCCACTTCCCAGGAGTGCACCAACCCATCCGTGCACATTCCTAGGGGCATGGGGACAATGGAGCAAGGAGGGATGACTGTCCCTTGGCCGCCAGGGTCTGGGGGACTACCAAAGCACCTCCTTGCCCTCGGCCAGAACACCCCCTTGCCCCCTCCTGCACCCAGCCAGTGAACAAAATGCTTGCCGGCCAGGAGCATGAGGCACACCCCTCTACTCCCCAGACAGTGTTTCATTGAAATACTGGCAAGACTGGGGGGGAAGCCCAGCCAGTCAACATTTCAATGAAAAGCTGACTGGGGAGAATGGGAGAGGGGCTGAATGGACCCTCTCCCAGGCAGTAGCTGTGCCCCCTGCATCTGACATTAGATGGAGACAGGGAGAGTCAGCCCCGGCAGAGTTTCCCCTTGACTGAGTTTCCATTGACTGGGATCTCCTATCCCTGCCTGTGTGCAGAGGCAGGGAAAGGAGCTCCCAGTCAGTGATTCAATGAACTGCTGACTGGGGAAACTCTGCAGGGGCTGACAGCAGAGTCTGTCAGATGCAGGGGGCATGGCTTGGGGTACACATGATCAAAAATCAAAAGGGGCAAGGGAGCTGCTGGCAGGAGTTCATCCTCCAGCCACAGGCAAGCTGCCTATGCCCATGTTTGAGCATTATTCCTCAAGCCTTATTTGAGCATTATTGTAACCATGCAGAGCGGACATACAATGCCACCATGACCACCACCACGCTGGCACAGAACAGAACCAACATCCCCCATGCATATGGCATTTGTCTGAGAAGCTGAATGCTGTTCTCAGGGAGAGATTCTCCCCATGGTTAGGAATGCTGGGGCACCAGCAGACTTGTGGCAGGACAGAGGCAAGGTTACATACCACATCAGTATAATGCCACAGATATGACTGCGTAATCTCTGAAAAGGACCTCTAAAGGGAGAGGAGCAGAGAAAATTAACCACTAAGAAGAGAGGGAAGAACAAAAGGAGAAAGGTGGCCAAAGACTTTTCCTGTCCTGTGTGTGTCATTGAGGTGCCCATTAGCTATTATATAGACCTTTGGAATTACCCAGAATAGAACCAGGTGATGGTGAGTGTAACATGCCCACCAAAGCTTATATTAACTTCTGTGGGTCTCCCGTGTGGGTTCTGTTCTGTTGTCTGTAACCCTGTAAAGGTAGTCCTGTGCTGGTTTTGTAGAATCCATTTTGTCCTAGGAGAGAGAGCCATAAGAAACGGAGGAGAAAGGAGGAGAGCTGAAACTGTGAGGAGAAAAGTCAGAGTTGTGGATTGAGGGGTGGGAGAGGAAGCTTGGACCGAGAGAGAGTGTGTGTTTCTAGTGGGGGGGAAATGACAGAACGGGAGAGCACACCTGTATTCAGCCCAAGATTCCAGGGCTTTTCAATCTCTCTGAATTCAGGTCAGGATCCTGTTGTCAGATCTGAGGCCTGCTTATATCTAGCCTGGAGCCTGGCAACAGCTTATGCTTTCTGCCATTTCACAGAGAAGGGCTGAAAACATTCAGAACTATGCACCAGCTGGGGGAAAAGAGACTAGCATCATAACTGAGATAATGAGGTTGTTTGATATTCCCTGGGATTGGAATATAAGGGGGAGTTAAGTATTCATTGTTGATAAAACTGAATTTACATTCAGTGCACCTGTATTGTTGTTAACCTTGTTCTTTGGCTCCTGCTCTGTGATTGATTAAATAAATCTTGTTATTTCCATACTATATATTTTATATACTGATGGGGAAACTAATCGTAAAGGAGATTAGGCTTCCAGGCTGTGATATATCTGTTTGCCAGCTGGTTCCTCAGTCTAGACCGGGACTGAACAACTTTGGCCCTCCTGCAGATGTTGGACTACAACTCCTATCATACCTGAGTATTGGTCACTGTGGCTGGGGATGATGGGAGCTGTAGTCCAAAAACAGTTGGAGGGCCAAATTGTGCAGCCCTGTTCTTGAGTGTAGGAAACATGGAGCTAAGCAGTCTGTAAACACTGCCATCTAATTTGGACCCCTGACAACACTCTCCTCACCAACACCACTTTAGGGATGTGCACAAAACTGGTTTTTCTAGTTCGGAGTGAATCTGAACCAGATTCGGACTGGACGGGTTCCATTTTGCCCCCCTCCAGACCGAAGCCTGGCTCAGCTAAAATTTGAGCCATTTCAGGCCCGGTTTGAGGGTAGCGGGGAGTTATTTAAGTGTAGCTGATTGTAAATGGGAGTCCTCACAGTTGGCGCCCGTGGCACTGGAGCGTCTGCGGCATCTGTGGGGGGGCTGCAACGGCTCCCCCTACCCCTGCCAGCCTCCCCCTGAGTCTCCCCAGCTGGCTTTTGCCTGGCTTGGGCCCATTTCGACCTGTCTCAGGCCTCTACATGTGTGTGGAGGCCTTTAAAAAATCTCCATGCTTGGGCCATTTGCATGACCACACAATTTGCATGGTTGTGCAGATGTGCTGAGTTTGTGGTTTTTTTTTTAAAAGGCCTCCACGCACATGCAGAGGCCCAAGATGGGCTGGCCAGAGAGACTCAGAAGAAGGCTGGTGGGGTAGGGGGAGATGCCGCAGCTCCCCCCCCCCCATCCCCTGCAGCTGCAGCAGCCACTACCACCCCCTCCAGTACCATCAACTGTGAGTATTCCAGTTTACCACCAGCCTCACTTACAGAAGCCCCCACCAGGCCCGAATCAGCCCAAGCAGTTCAGCTCTACCTCAGAACGAACCGGACTGGAGGTTGAGCTTTTGAAGTGAACCGGTTCAAGTTCAAACTGGCTCAGTTTTGAGCAGGTTCACACACCCCTACAATACTTCATTATAAAAACGAGGTCTCATAGTTCCACTACGTAGGGTTGGTGTAGAAACATAGCTTACATAGCCAGAAGGCAGTCATACTGAGCCACTGTTTAATGTGTTCACCAGTTCTTTATAGTGATGGACCAACAGCACCTTCCATTTGCTATCTTCAAACTTGATAACTATATTTTACTATCTGGACGCCTTTCTTTCCTAAATAATGCATTCTAATATCTGGTGACAATCAGTTGACAGTTGACAGTCCATGGAATTCAAAACCCATTATATTTGTTTTAAAGTGACAAGTGACAGAAAATTGTATTGACAGACCATGATGGAACATAATTACAGAACAGGAAGCCGTCAACTTGAATTAATTAATGATAATAGAAGTTCATTTAAAATGTTGGGTTTTTCTGAGTTCTCTGTAAATGCTTACCCTATTTTGTTTGCAGTGGTTGACTTATTCTGAATGAGTCGTTTTTCTTGTAATTAAACTAAGATATGCTGACACTTAAGAAAGTGGTGTGCCAGTTGCTGCATCAGCACAACAATGCTAAGGCTGTTTTTACTCAAGCCTTGCAAGAATATGAACTCTGTATTGGAAACACATAGGCGTCATGGATTTCTAATTGTGCCATCAGGTCTACATTGATAGATACATATCTGGGCAAGGGGCCCCAGTAGTAGAACACCTACATTTGTTAGTTTTTGCTCCTCATACGTCCATTGCAATCAATGAAGCTTTACAATCCTATAGAATCTGTAGGGTTGTTTTAGGCTTGGGTTAAAAAAAACACATAGGTAGTAAAAGTGCTTTATGGAGATCACTTATGAAAACAAGTGGGGAGGGGAGGAAAAGAGAGAGAGAGAATGAACACATGCTTCAAAAAGATCTCTGGTGAAGAATATAAATTAGGCATCTTGAAATCAGAAGGCTCTATTGTTGCCTCTTTCTTCCATAATGTTGTACACTCATGTCCATTTCCAGAATAATTTCATCATGTTTTACATACAGTCTTGTTTTTCATCCTTCTCCTACATCACCCGGGGGGGGGGGGGCAGGATGACGTTTTAGAGGTACTTTTTAAAGACAAATGGATCATCCGTTTTTTGCCTGTCCTTGTTGCTGCAGAAATTTGAGATAAGTGTTCATTTCGAAGATACACAAGGGGCTGCGCGCACGGTTAGAATAGAGACGTACCAAGAGTGCACCCATCACAAACTCTTCCACAGATGTCCTGACACCTCCCTGAGCATCTTTGTATCTTTTGGCAGGGGGCTGTTCATTCAAATGGCCGCTCTATACATGCAGTATCCATAGATGGCATCATAACAGGTGTACTCTTGGTGCATCCCCTTTCTGATCATGCGTGTATAATCAGTACCGGCCCAGGTATAAACTGAGACAGGCTTCCCAAACCAGAATATGAAAGGGTTCTCAATCACAGTTTTCAGATTTTCTGCTATCAGAAATTCCTTTCTCTGTCTATTCATCTGCTGAGGAACCTTTGAATACATACCATGAAATCTTATCCCATTGCAGAGGATTCTGGGCATGTTCTGGAGTACCCACATAGTCCACATGGGGCACTAGCTCAGGCCTGTTAAGTCTTGCCATTCCCCTAGCAAACAGAACATAGTCTGAAATGTGCCCAATAATCCCCTACAGCTGTATTGCATGAAAAAAATGTATCCTGGTGAGCAAGCTGTCTTTCAAGGAAGCATTTCTGTCATCAGAATCTTCTCACTGATGAACCCTGGAAAAGCTTTTGAGAAACCCCAGGGTACAACGCTGATTTAGAAAGAATTAGTTGTCTTCTGTGAGTCCCTGCATACCTTTATGATTCCTGTCTGTGAAAACAGCCTTTGAGAAAGCTAGGGTATGGGATATCTTTTCAAATGAACTCATGAAGTAGTGTGCTTGTAAATATGTTCTGGGGACTTCACAGTTCTCTTGTTTCCAGATCATATTTCAGTTCTCAGCCCCACATACATATACCAGGGTTAAAGATATGTAGCCTCATACATTCCTAAATAGCCGGATGCTTTCAAAATTCTCTGCATCCAATTTCCCACCCCACCCCAGAATTTGAAGTCCTGAATTATCTGATTTTGTTTCCAAACTAGAACTGATACATTAGCAATCTTGCATTGTTCCACATTTCATTTCTGAATTTTGTGCAAAACATCATGCATATGTAGTTTGCTATAGGGTTCAGTTCTTTCAGTTGACCCATGTCTTTTCTCCTCTAAATTACCATTGCAAACATGCAGCCATATGTGCAATCAGACTGAACTTGATAAAACACTGCAAAAAGTTATCTTGATGTGTTTGCATCAACATTCTTTTTATGCTTTGTTATTGATCCACAGATGTACTTGTGTACACTGATAAAGCACTACAAAAAATAACTGAATTTGACTGTATGCACAGTTGTGAAGCTTTTCTTGCGAGGTGTTTTATCAGTGTGCAAGAACACATGCACACCTCAGAAAATGTCACACACAAAAATTGTGCCACATACAGGTTTACAGAAATGCAACCTCACGTACACAATCACATCAAGACTGCTTATAAATATAATAATATTATAGTAATGTAGAAAGGGAAAGATGCAAATAACCAAAAGCAACTGAACACTGCAGCAAATTGTTCAAAGTTTAATTCCAGAATTAAACTAGAACAATTTCTAAAATTAAACCAGAATGTATGAGGAGTGGAATATAAAGGAAAGGAGGAGCAGGAAGCCAGGCTGCAGGGAAATCCGCTCATCCCTAATACATAAGGCCTCCCTTTCTGCTAAACCCACTCTTGATCTGCAGTTCTGTTTTCTTAACATGAACCATAGAGTAATTTCTAACTTCAGCTAACACTGGAGGGCCCTTCCTTCCTTCCTTCCTTCCTTCCTATTTATTTATTCACATTTGTATCCTGCTCTTCCCACAGTGGTGTACATGGTTATGTTTATCCTCACAACAACTCTGTGGAGTAAGTTAGGCTGAGAGATAAGTAACTAATCCAGAGTCACTCCGTGAGTTTCATGGCGGAACAGGGATTTGAACTTGGGTCTCCCCAGTCCTAGTCAAATATTCAAATCACTATACCATGCTGACACACTCTATGGTGGTTCATTCCATCCTGACCACTGATGGTTGCGGGGGATTTTTCAGGGCATCTACACAATGTCGAGTGCATCCCGTGGTCATTGGGTGCTACTCCCTTTTCTTTTCATACAGCATGTATTCTGATGTGAAAATCCTTATGGAACAACTTGCGCAATGAGCAATGGTGTGGATGAACCGTAGTGTAACTCTGAGGGGCAGTGGTTTTCTGCATAGGTGATGACACACAGGGGTTGGCTTCCAAGGACATGTCCCCCCACTTCTGCATATAAATGCACCCTCACCACTTCACATCTAGTCATTGCAAGATGGAAATTTTGGCCTCAGAGGTGCACCTAGGTAATTTTGGAGCCTGGACCTAAAGGCCTTTGGACTTTGGAGCTCCACCCCACCACACACACACACACACACACACACACACACACACACACACACAGAGTGACCCATGCAATATATTTAACATTTGGATTCTTGAGGGCACAAACAGCAAAAGAACTCACAAGAATGTAAGAATATAAAACAGGTATACGCATGCAAATATGCATTAGCAGAAACATTTCAACACGCAACTTAACATATTCCCATCCCACATATTTCTTATCCCCACTCCCCTCTCTGTCTCTAAAACAGAGGTCACACTCAGCCATCCGACACACTGGTGGGACAGTGCCACCAAGGACAGACTAAGGAGGATTTGGAGGTCCACAGGGTGTGTGGAGGCCCTGGACTTCGGCTCGGAAGTCCAGGGGTAAGAGTGCTTCTGTGTGGCCTTAAGCTCCATGTTTATTCTGAAGTAAATCCACTGTGTTCTGGGGCTTACTCCCAGGATTGCTGCGAATTCATTAAAAGGAAGGATCAGGCAAAATTTCAGGAAGTGATTAATTAACAATCAGCAATCATGTCTAGATAGCAGGAGATAGTTAAACCTACATCAAACATTATTTCTTTTATATCTTCTATTCTAAGATCCCTGGAAGTCTCAGCAGAAGACTGTGGAAGTTAAATAAACCAGAAATGCACAACAACAAATTTTAACTTGTAAAAAAGACAGACTTGGTGGAGAGGCGAAGACCAGTTGGAAACATTCTGCCCTCTAGCATGGTCAGAAATAGTGACATAAGTACAAAGGAAACGTGTGAGCATTTCTGTATGTGGAAGCTTGTTTCTCTTCTTTGTGCAGTTACATTCAGAAAAGCACACAAGAAAACAACAACAAAAATCCTCCATCTGGAAGAGTCGGAGGATATTTCAGACTTGAAAGTAGGACAAAGGTTCATTTACTTCCATAATAAATACAGCTAGCTTAACCCACACAGAGCATCTGCACGCTAGTACTTGATTGCTCCCCTCACCCCCTGCCACAGCCCTCCTCACCCCAGAGATCTCTCCACCCTCACTTGAGCCCTGCTCCTGCTCCTCCATCCCATTGCTTCCATCCCTCTCATGCCTCTTGGTCACTGCTTCATCCCTTTACTCCTTCCCTCTCACCTATCTTGGTTGCGGCTGCAGAGTTGTAGCACCTATCGGCCAAGCTGCAACCCCCTATCCCCAGAGACCTCCCCACCTTCACTCGAGCCCTGCTCCTCCCCACAGACACAGCAGCATCAGTGGTTGACCGGGCCCTTCTTTGCTGTCGTCACCGCCATGTCCGCTCATTCTCCTCAGGTTGCTGACAGGCTCGGGCCCATCCCTCGCCTGTCCTCCTTTCTCTCTTCCCCCTCTTCTTTTTTCCCCCTCTCTCTCTCCCTTCCTGAGTTAACAGTTCTTGCTCATCTTGTTTCCTCATCTAATTCACATATTAGCAGCCTCCTTCTCCTGAAGGGGCTCTTTCCTCCCTCCGACCCCTCTCTTTGCAGACCACTGCCCTCTATCTATCTATCTATCTATCTATCTATCTATCTATCTATCTTTTTCTCACCTCTGCAATCAAGAACATCTTCCAACCAGTGACAGTTGTATTCCAACTGACCTTAACCATCACAGGCTCCTCCTCCCTATCTGCATATGGAATCCCCACTGCTCAATCACCATGGTGCAACAGACTCCTCCTCCCTATCTGCATATGGAATCCCCACTGCCCAATTACCATGGTGCAACAGACTCCTCCTCCCTATCTGCATATGGAATCCCCACTGCCCAGTCACCACGGTGCTTCTGCTCGCAAACTCTCATGAGAGCTGCCACACGGGATTAGCCATGGGTATGCCTTAGAGAATTATAAATTAGTTAGGAATAGTGACAGAAATCCAAACTGATTAATAAAATCCCACTTAAAGCCACAGCAGGTTTATATACAGAGTCTAATTCCACCATGTAGTTTGACAGACTTGCTAAATACAATGAGCAGCAAAAGAGGCAGTCTGTACCATTTAGAGCAAGGAATAATTGTAATGTTTCACCTAAGCGTTTTTCAAAAAATAGAGCAGGTAATTTAGTGTCATTACAAAAATGCTTATTCTATTTAGCAAGTCCAGACATCTTAGATTACTGTGCAGAAAGAATTGTTCAGTTAATAAACTCTGCAAATGTTGTACAACTTCTAATGCATTTCTTCCTTTTTCCAGCTGAAAGATTATCATTTGAATCAAGGGAAACATTAAAGGCTGCTAGAATTTAATAATCCAGAAAACTCTTAATTGGTTTAATAGGTAAATTTAATCCACCTTAGCAAGTAGGTTAATTCATTTCACTGGGTTTTTTTGCCCATTTTCTTTGTAGGCTGCTTTTCAAGCAAAAATGTCCCTTACATAGGGAAAAAATGTGGGACAATTTGGTTTGCCGAATCCAGGTCAAGAGAACTTTCTGGTACTGCTGATGCCTCCACAACAGGAGGAATCTGTGTATGGAGCATGTACATTTGTTGTTTGTTTCTGTTTCTCAGCTGTGATGATGCTGCAATCAGTTCCTCACCTCTGTTTCCCAGTCCTGTTGAATTGCATGCCTAGATTCTTGCTAGGTGACTGATGAGATGGGATTAGATACTAATTCTCATCCTGATATGGTGACTGCACTAAATCGATGCATCTGGAATTTTGCTTAATTTCTAAAGAAAAGTACTATGACTTAAGTCTGCCTGTACTCTTTCTGGCATGTCTTGTCCTTGATTCTGGTTACATAGAAATTGATGTGATTATTCAGTAGAGAAGGAAGTGTTTGGTACCTTGTCAGAGTTGTAACTTCTTTATTAGCCTGCCTGAACTGAGTCTGACTTCTGAGTAAGCATGCCTAGGAATATAATATAATGCATAAGTATATAATAGGAACATGCAGCTGGAATATAAGCTTGTTCTATTACAAAAGGTGAGAGCAGGCTATAAATAAACCTAATATAAAATGAAATATAATTTTTTTAAAAAATCCCAACTATACTGATAAGACACTGTTGCCACACTTGCTTACATGTGTGTACACTACCATGTTTTTGACCAGCTTGAAAGAATTTGCAAGCATAAATAACATGTACTGCAGTCTAGACAGAGGCAAGGCTTTTGAAAGCAATAGATAAAGTTTATTTGTAAAATGTGGAGGCACAATGCAAAATGGGGTCATTGGCAACCTTGGTGCAATGTGGTTGTACAGATTCTGCTGCAGAAGTTTTGCCAAAGTAGCAGGCAAGGAGGCATGACAGGGTGCTAAATTCCACTCTGCATGGCCAGATAGCAAAGAGGAGCACTGGGTTTCCCAGATAGTCAGGCACTGGAGTTAGCCAGCCTTTGACAATCCTATGTAGAGAATGGCCCAGCCTCAGTGGCTCAAGGATTTTGATCTGAAGTCAGGGTCCTCTCAGGTGGTCAGGACAGGAATTAGACCATAGCAGGCCCACACAGAGTAGAATCTATACGTTTAGCTCCAAGAATGTCCATGGTAGACCTGTGCAGGTCTTCCCACAATAGGCCCACACAAGGAACACTCAAGGATAGTGATTTCAACTCAGTTCAGCAGTTCTGGACCCCATGATCCAGTGTTCCAATTCAAGGACTCAGCAGTTCAGTAGCTCAACTTAGGGGAATTGGATTGAGCACAGAACTGGGTCCTTAGCCAGGCAGTGTGTGCCACCAAATTCCCATGATGAAGATTTTAGCAACTGAAATTCAAGAGCAGAGGCTTTTTATTGGGTTTGGCACTCTGAAAAGTTCCAAATACAAGAAAACTTAGAAATACAAATAAAAGAGGGGAAGGTTCCAGCACAGGATATTGGGAAAGGTGTGGGTGTGATAGTGTTCAGATGAAGCACAGAACAAAAGGACTCAATTGTGCTGAATCTATTTTACTGATTGGGAACTTGACCTTGATTTGCATGTTGAAGTGTGCTCTCCCTGCTCCTCGGGGCTACCATTTTATCTTTTAAAGACTTTTTGCTGTGTTGGGAACTCTGGCTTCATTAAAAATGCATGGAATTCAGGGTGGGTGCATCACCTTTTCCTAGGTGCCTGTTGCACTGGTTCAGGATTTGCATGGTACAGTTGTTTGATCCAGAGGCCAGCTTCCCTCCTGGCAACAAGTGCTTGTCTATGCCTCACTCAGACTTGCTTCTATCGGAAGCCAGAAAGCCTATTATCACAAGCAGCCTAACCCAGACTAGGCCACAACCCAAACAAAAAACACAATCAGAGAAGACGGGGATCATGAACCAATATGAAACTACCAAAAAAAACTGTGATCAAAAAGGACCAATCTCAATTGGAACTAAACTGATTATATATATATATAAATATATATATATATATATATATATATATATATATATATATATATATGAATGAAGGTAGAACCAATATGAAAAGATGTGTATTGTTAATCTCCTAACATCACTGTAGAATCCTGCTGAAAACCTTTCTATAAATCTTATACAGCTGATGAAATAATATACATAGATTCAAAAATTATGTTGCAATATATTGACATTAAACTGCAATGACTGAACAATTTCCAACACGAGTTCTTATTCCAGTTCTCTCAAATAATACTATTACATAATAAACATACTATAAAGAACATAATACACCCAAAATTGATGCTGATCTCAAGAAAAAATAGGGGGAGGTTCAATAAAACTAAAATCCATTGAGGAAGAATTGGTCTCACTGTATCATAGTCTCAGGCAGTCCATGCTGGAATTAAAGCTGAAATTGAATCCAAGACAGCCGAAGTGTATAGATGCAGAAGTCTAGCAACATAAAGTCTAGAGGTATGTGTCAGGGTCCACAAAGAATGTATTCACAACATCAGTGTAATATCAATAAGATTGGGTCAGCAATCTACATTTACAAAGTCACAGTGTACATAATCAGGGATAGAAGTTGAACTGGAACAGTAACGATCGTTTAGGTATAACTTTCTTCAGACCGTTCCCTTCAACAATTCATAATATATGTGCGATGTAAATCAATGCTCCTGGTTAGAAATCTCTATAGGAATAGGAATCTCTATAGGAATAGGAAGCCTATTATCACAAGCAGCCTAACCCAGACTTGGGCAGCCCAACCTGGGTTAGGCTGCTCATGTGCAGCACCAGGATCCACCTACCTATACTTTTATCCAGTCCTTTAGCCAGGGTTAAGGGTGCGAGTGCACTCTTAACCCCAGCGCTGAGCTTGTGTACAAGCAGCCCAAGCATATGCAGAGTCTGGTGCCTAGAGTACCCTACTAATAGGGGTGTCCCCCAATGCACCATGCTCACCGTGTCCCAACCTCCAAAGATCTGCGCTGCCAGAAGCAGCATGGGTCATGTGGGCAAGCAGCAGAGCACCGAAGAATGGGCCAACAGTCACCTGGGGGAAGGTAGGTTCGTCCCTGACTTCCTCCCTCCCCCCCACCATGCACCTTCCTGCCCACCATCCCGTTCATGAAATAATATTTCCATGAAATGAATGTTTTCTCTCCACCCGGGTTCTTGCGCGAAGGTGCAACCCAATTTTCATCTGCTTTTGACTTTTTATTTTGATTGCATTTGGTTTTGGTTTTCATCAGACTTATTTTTCAGACATGTTCATGTTTCCTCCTTTTGTGTGTGTTGTGGATTGGCTGGCTCATTTGGCAGATCGAGGGTCTGTTGATTTGTAAGGCCACATTTTTAAAAAAACACCACATTATTGCTCCATTTCTTGCACAAGGGCACAATCTCCTCTCAAATTCGGCCCTAGGTTTTGTCTCTAAAATTTGATATGTGTTTTATATATATATATATATATATATATATATTCCTCTGTTTCTTGCGCAAGGGTGCAATCTCTTCTCACTCTCATTTCAGCTTTCAGCACTAGCTTTTGGTCACATTTGTCTCAGCAATTTGATATCTATATCGATAGATAGATAGATAGATTAGATAGATATCTGCTCTGTTTCATATCTGCTTTCGATCTTAGCTTGGAGCTGCACTTCCCCCTGCTGGCGGCTTTGCACAAAGGCACTGAGAATTTTTTTTTAAAAAGAGTTCATCATGTCAGCAGTTCCCCACCCCCTCTATGACCCTCCTCCTCCTCCCTCCTCCCATGACCCTCCCTCCTCTCGTGACCCTCCTCCCTCCTCCTCCTCCCTCCTCCCCCTCCTCCTTTCCCATCCCCTCCACCTCCTCCATGATCCTACTGGCCTGAAATGGAGGGGGGACAGTGAGTTTGATCCAGGTAGAATATGGACACTACCTGCCTGGAAAACCCACTGCAGTGGTGGGCAATATGAACAGCCAAAACCCTGTCACAATGTGTTGAAAAACACATTGAGAAACGCTGTACTTGCAGTTTGAAGCCACTGCCTCATACTGTCACACTTTGCAACACTAACTGGCGCAAATCCCATGGTTCGGAAAATGCCCTGATGATTAAATCATCATTTAAATTGCCTTGATCAATCTACCTTGTTTTATCTCCTTTACTCCTGAGGAATCTGTCAGTAGTGGTGGGACTATTCAATGTCAGGAGTGCTTGGCAAGTTTTGCTTCTATTGCAATCCTTTCCCATAAACAACACTATACTTTTCCTTTTGGAGTGACAGTGGCAGCCATTCACTTCATGGGCAAAAGTAAAGGGGCACATTCAGGAACACCAGTAGTTTGAAGGCTAAATCATCTGTCTTTGCTTTGCCAGGAACAATTGAAGACAGTGTTTTCTGTTGAAATATGTGCCACAGCTGGTTCAAACTCTCTACTTTTCTTTTTAAAAAAATGCTTTTTGCTGTCCTAGGATTCTGCGATGGTACACTGTAATGCTGAATTACAGAGGTTTTCCAATTAATCTGCCTCCATTCAGGGATCTGGGCAAGATTACCCTGTATCTCTTTCTGCCCTGTATTTCTATGATTTAATATCCTGACACTCAGCCTTGCTACTCCCTGTTTTCTCTTGGAAGAGCAATAGCGAGTGACTTCTTAGGCCACGTCCCATTTTTACATCCCTATATGTCATGGAGTGATGAAGTGGGAGCATGGAGCAACTCCACTTAGACAGGGTAGCGCCATCTTGCATTGGCCCTTTATTGCATCCTTCTTTTGGCTGTTACTTTTGCTGCAAAGATATAAATTGTATACAGAAAATGTGTGTAAAACCTTAGAGACAAGCAAACCTTGACTTCCTTGAAGAATTCATGAAATATAGTGTATGGGGTAAATTAACCTGATAACGACAGCCACCCAGGCATGATATCAGTTCAGATGCACAGTCAACTCTTACAAACGTCCATGCACATTATAAAAGAACGTGTTAATTATATACGCTGTATATCACTAAGCTGTTAGTAATTAAACAACCTGCATCGTAAAGCTGATGAGGTACTCATAATGTAAAAGTTTTATCTAGAGCACAGAATTCTTTGTTATAAAGAATACTTGGCTGGACCTTTTACAAAATTTGTTAATTGCTAACACTTTGGGTGCATTGATCCATAACCACTCTGATGAAATAATTATTCAGAACAGTACCTATGAGAACTGATAGGAGACTAGTTTGAAAGAACCACACAAGATCTACATTTAAATGAGGGCTGTTTCCTAACTCCCAGTACATCACTCTTTACTTGCATTTTCTTTCAGTAGCTACAGTTCTAGCTATTTAATTTTCTCCAGAATGACTGAAGTTTAAATTGGATTGATTGTTTTTGCTTTCACTTAAGCTGTCTGGAATGAAGCTTTTTGAGACAAGGTTTTTCTATGTTCTGTTTCCTGTTTATTGTTGTTCTGTAGATGAAAAGGTCCTCTGGAGTTTAAGAAAATAAAAATAAGTGATTGTTGTTGAAATTGGTGTAGGGATACTAAGGATGAGATACTTCATATGAATGGGTGTTATAGTTGCCTCCAATCCAGCTGTTCAACCGTGGTAGGGAAGGTTGAGATGTTTTACTGTCAAGCATTTTGTTCTTTATTGAAAAGCAACAGATTAACTTCCCCTTCCCATTGCTCCACAGCCCTCTGGATTCTCAGCCACTTCAGGCTGTGTGTCAGCTACATATGAGGCATCTTGGTTAAAAACATTCACTTTATTAATGTATCAAACCTCAGCAAAGGGTTTACTAGAAGGAGGTCAATACACATATCCATCTAAGAGTCTTCAAAGGACTCAGAGCAATAACCATATCTGCTACAGTCTACTATTATGGCCAATTACGTTAGGATAGTTAACAGAGACTTAGCCAGTTAAATACATTGATGGTTTTAAATCAGAAAAATAACCAATTTAAATTCAAGTTGACATTTTGAGCCATTTTAAAAAATATATATTTTAATTCAGTTTTTCCACAACACAAAAAGGAAAGCACAAATAAAACAAACAAACAAACAGAAAAAGGAGAAAGAGCACATAAAGACTTCCATCTCATCATTGAAACAAGTGTCAGTAGCAGTACCCAGGTCTTGCCTGTAGTTTCATCATTCTTCCCCTGATAAATCATACAGAGATCAACTCTTGGACATTTTTTAAGCATTTGTTGTTACCCCTCGAAGGCCTGATAAAAATCCATTTTATAATGTGTTTTTAGATAAACAAGAAGAGGGTCCCAATCCCTTTTAAAAACTTCAAGTTTATTTTTATTTCTTAATAAAGATGTTAATTTTGCCATTTCTGCCAATTCTAATACTTTAAGTAACCAATCCTCTTTACTCGGGCAATGACTGTCTTTCCATTTGCGAGCAAATGTCAGTCTTGCTGCTGCTGTCAGATACATAAAGAGGATCCAGTATTTCCTCGGCAAAGCATTGTTGTCAATACCTAATGGTATGGTTTCTGGGCTCTTGGGAAAAGTCATTTTAAACACTTTTTTAAGCTCATTATAAATTAAATCCCAATAGCCTTTAGACATTTTACAAGTCCACCATAAATGTATATAGGAACCCTCCTCTTTTTTACACTTCCAACATTTATTTGACATGTTCTTGTAGATTAAGGCCAACTTTTGGGGGGTTAAATGCCATCTGTACATCATTTTAAGATTATTTTCCTTTAAACTAGAACAGGCAGTATAATTCATGTCTTTTATCCATAGCTTTTCCCATTTCTCCAAGTCAACATTATAACCAAAGTCTTGAGCCTGTTTTACCATAGAGGTTTTCACTACATCCTCCGTTCTTGTATCTTCCAATAATAACAGACCGTACATCCTAGAAAGTAGTTTTCCTTCCTTATCACACAACTGTTGTTCAAATTTTGACTTTGATTAGTTAAAACCTTTTTTACAATCTTGCTTAAATAAGGCGCTGATCTGATGGTACTGAAACCAAGAGATATTCCAGTCATGCATAAGATCTAGCTTTTAAAGTTCGTATTTTGTGCCTTGAAGAACAAGCAGTTGTGATACATGGGCCATATCTGTTGCATATTTTTCTGTTTTCTAGATATAACTTCCAGTGGAGATACCCATAGTGGAATTTTTGGTTCTAACACAAGTTTGTTTTTCATCCATACCATATATAGACTTTTTCTAACATAATGATTTAAGAAATCTTTATTTACTTTTACCTTGTCATAAAATAGATATGCATGCCAACCATATCTTATATCGAATCCTTCCAAATCCAACAATCTTGGGTTTTTTAATGTAATCCATTCTTTCATCCAGCTTAGACATATTGCTTCAAAATATAACTTAAAATGTGATAGCGCAAACCCTCCTCTCTTCCTATCATCCGTTAGATTTTTAAAGTTTATTCTTGGTTTTTTAACTTTTCCAGACAAAATTCTTTACATCTTTATGCCATTGAGCAAAAATTGACATTGTATTTATTATTGGTACTGTCTGGAAGAAATATAACATTTTTTGAAGAACATTCATTTTAATAACAGAAATTCTTCCACTTAATGATAAATTCAATCTATTCCATCTACATAAGTCCGTCTTTATTTCCTTCCAGATTTTAATGTAATTATTTTGAAACAATAAGGCATTATTTGTTGTGTCACTCCTAAATATTTTACCTTTTTTCCACATTAAAACTAGATCTCAGAACAAATCTTTCAATATCTTCTTTGTTCATATTTTTAGTTAGTACCTTTGTCTTGTCCTTATTTATATAGAACTCTGCCAAATTCCCATATGATTCTAATATTTCCAATAATGTATCAATTGACTCTAGAGGATCTTGTAAAAACAAGACCATATCATCTGCAAAGGCTCTTAATTTATATCTTTGTGTCCCTATTGACAGTCCTTGTATTTTGGTCTCCTTCCTTCTCATCCTACACATGATTTCCAAGACCAATATAAATGGTAATGGAGACAGGGGGCAACCTTGTCTAGTACCTTTTTGAATACTAAAATAGTCTGTAAGTTCTCCATTAACCTTAATGTTTGCTTTTTGTTCAGAATATATGGACCCAATCACCCATATATAGTTAGCTCCAAACTCTACAATTTCCAGGGTTTTCAACATGAATTGCTAGGAGATGTTATCAAAAGCTTTTTCTGCATCTAAAAATAACATAGCCAGTTGTTTATCATTATGCTTTTCATAATATTCTATTACATTTAAGACAGTTCACACATTATCCTTTATTTGCCTATTTGGTAAAAATCCAACCTGGTCTTCATGGATTAACTCTGCCAAGACCCCCTCCATTCTTTTAGCAAGTATAGAAGCAAATATTTTATTATCATTATTAAGCAAGGAGATTGGTCTATAATTTTTAACCAGAGTTTGATCTTGACCAGGTTTTGGTATTAACGTAATAGTCGCCTGTCTCCATGAATCAGATAACCAACCCTTCATCATAATTTCATTCATTGTCCATTGTAATGATTGAGACAGTACTTCACTAAAAGCTTTATAGTATATAATAGAGAGCCCACCTGGCCCTGGCAATTCCCCCCCACCCTTTGCTCGCTTGATAGCATCCTTAACTTCTTCATTAGAAATTGGAAGATTCAATTTTTCCCGTTGTTCTAAGTTTAATTTTGGTAAATTCCTTAATTGTAAAAATTGTTCTACTTTGTTTATCTCAACCTTTCTTCTTTGATAAAACTCCTTATAATATTTGTAAAATTCTCTTTTAATTACTGGCTGTTGGTTAATGGTACCACTGTGTGTACTCAGACTCATTATATAATTCTTTTGCCGTTCAACTCTCAATTTCCAGGCCAAATATTTACCCGGTTTATTTACCTGTTCAAAATATTTCTGTTTTAGATATTTTAAGTTTCTTTCCATCTCCTCCACCGTCAACATGGAATATTCTGTTTTAATACCTTTAACTGTTGTATTAAAGTTTGATCACCTTTTTCCCCAATTAGTTCTCCTTCCAAATCCTTAATTTGAGTCTGGATTCGGTCCTTGTTTTCTTGTTTCTTCCCCCCCCCAATATACATTTTGTTGAATAAAGAGACTCCTCATCACCGCCTTATTAGCGTCCCATATTATCTTCATTTGTAAATCATCCTTTAAATTTATCTCAAAATATTCTCTAAGTTTTTGTAAACCTAGTTTCACAATTTTAGAGTAATTCAAAAGGGACTCATTTAATTTCCATTGATAGTTTTTCTTTATTCCAATTTTCCACTTTAATCCTATGGGATTATGGTCAGAAAATATCCTTGGCAATATATCAATATCTTTAATTGTTATCAACACATCTGCATTAGCCCAGATCATGTCTATTCTCGTATGTGTTTTGTGTCTATCAGAAAAGAAAGTATACTCCTTGGCATCTGTGTTTTTAATTCTCCAAATGTCATATAAACCAAAATGCTCAACCATATTAAAAAAAAGGCTTGTGGGAGTTTCCCATCATTTTTCCTCAGGTCTATTGAATCTCTATCATCCTGCGTTGAGACAATTCCATTAAAGTCTCCCGTTAATATAATCCGTTGCCTATCTATCTCTGTTAGTTGCTTTTCCAATTTTCTATAGAAATCTGCTTTTGCCTCATTGGGGGCATATATGCCCACTACTATATATTTTAGGTCGCCAACCTTTATTTCTACCATCAATACTCTTCCATAATCATCTTTATATATCAGTTTTGGCTCTAAAAAATCTTTTATATAAAAAACCACGCCCCCTTTTTTTCTTTATATCTGAAGTTTAAAATTGCTGGCCAAGTGCTTTGTTTTGTAAATATTTTCTATCTCGTCTTCTTATATGCACTTCCTGTAAGCAAATCAAGTCTAATTCTCTTTTTCTTAAATGGTGGAATTTTTTTGGCATTTTGTTTTTATATTTAAGCCGTTTACATTCAAGGAAAAGAATTTTGTTTCGATACTGTTTGTTTATTTTGCTAATCCCTCCCTTATTTATTACCTTGTGTCTTTTGGAAATCCCCTGGGACCTGAAAATTGTTCCTGTATCTGTGAAGAAATTGTTTTATTTTTGAGTCTTCAGTTAATCTGTATTTCTTATTTTTATAGGTAAAGACAACCCCTTGAGGGAACTGCCATCTAAAGGGGATTTTATTTTGTTTTAAAGTATCAGATCCCTGTAATCTTTTCGTTTCCCAAGGGATCTCCTTGGGATTTCTTTCATCACCATAATTGTTTGTCCATTAATTTCCCACTTATCTTGAAAATGGGCCTGTATAATACGAACTCGAGTAGATTTGGAATTGAGCTGAATTACACAATCTCTAGGGACTTTGTGGGTGACTGCAAAAGTGGCATTTACTCTGTAGGCATCTTCAATCAGTCCTTCCATATTAAGTAGATCTACCTGCAAAAGTTTAGCTAATTCATTTGTCAGCGCATCTGTAATATTTTGGGTTATGCTTTCTGAGGTTCCCCTTATTCTAAGCATTTTTTTCCTCTGCACTAGTTGCAACATTGCGAGTTGATCAGCTAACTCTTCATTTTCCTTTTTCAATTCCGTAATCTCCTGGTCTGCAGCGTCTACTTTTTTATAAATTTGCTTAGTATCTTCCACTATCCTTTTATTTATTTCTTCCAAGTTATTACATTTATTTGAATTGTCTATAATCCCTTGTTTCATCACTTGAACCTCCTTATTCAGCTGCAACATATCTTGTTTTAAGACCTGTGAATCTGCTTTTATCTGTTGTATGTCCTCTTTAAGAGTTTGCATATCATGAACCATGGATTGAACTACTTCATTATTTGTGTCTAATTTGCTATTGATAGTTTGAAGTAACTCCCAAATTTCACCAGTGGACCTATCCATTTGAGGAATTGTTCCCACTGATAGTTTTCTAGCCATGTGAGCTTGTGGTCCAATTGAAGTGTTCTTATTCTTAGACATTCTAATATACAAACCATAACCTACAATAACATACTGGAAGTTTACAACAAGGTTAACTCTTTAACCAATATACACCTCCTATAACTACAAACGGGAAAGTGTGATTTCCACTTTGATTCCACTTCACCTTTACTCTTCTTCGCTCGAGGTGTATCCATTAGTTCACTCTGTAATATAGTCACAGGTCCCCTTCTAAGCTCATATTTGTAGACTCGCACTGAAAGTCAACAATGTCCCCAAGGAGAAGGTAGGAAATATACTTCACACTCTTCAGGACGCTTTAAGACACCCGGAAGTTCACCGTATTCACCTCCGTAGTCCCCTGCGTCGAGTCTTTACACTTAGGGCATATTGTAAGCCAACAGCGTAGTAACTTGGGCTACTCCAAGTAGTTCTAGCAAAATTTGAACCACTTTAAATCACTTCAGCAGATTCAATAGCCAATCGAAAACACAAAGGCAGGAGTAGGCATTAATCACCCCTCTCATCAAGATTATTGCAAAGTTATAGCTCCTCTTCTCTGTAGATGTACTTATAGAGTTTTAGTCTCTCTCCATATGGAGCTGTAATATTTCAGCCATACCTTAACATCCAAAGGCATTCAGAAAACATTGTTTAAGTAAGGTTCTATCTCGCAGGTTGTTATTTTCCTTGTTCCTTTAAATGAGATTCTTAATAGCTTACTTTGTTAACTCATTGGCGTTTAATAGAGATTGCAACGCTTCCGAGCTTGATTTCAGGACATCCTGAACTCCACACTGCAGAACTTTCCTTGACTCGAGCCCTGTCGCTTGACTGGCATGAAGAGACCTCGGCTCCCCACGCTCCTTCGCAGCAGGAGCTGACTTTGCCGGGCTGGTTGAGTATTCTTCGCCTCCCACTTTAATCTGGTGGGGTGGGGGTAGTTATTGGGTCCCCCCCTCAGTTACTTTCTGCAGGTCTTCTCTTAGAGACACGGAGCCTCCAAGCGAAGTGTCTTGCTCGGTCAGCGTCGGAACCGGAAGTGACATTTTGAGCCATTTTGGAAGGGCGGTATAGAAATTGAATGAATGAATGAATGATAAAAGAATTGCTGGAGGGCAGTGGCATAGGTGGCCCGTGTTCAGGATGCTTGGCCCCCAACCTTTCAACAGCAGCCCCCCTGCAGCCCCCCTTCTATTCCCATATGATTGGCGGAGTCTTGAAGAGGCGCCAATCATCTAGGCGAAGGTAGGTAGGATCCTGCCTTCTCTCAAGCTCCCCCACCCCCCGGTTTGGCTGTGTGAACAACATCATAAACTCTCAGCCTCAAATACTCTTTAATGCTAAAGGTCCTTCTGTGTGTCAGGAACTCTGGCTTCTTTAGGAATGCACGGGATTCAGTAGGAGTGTACCATCTTTTGCTAGACAGCTTTTGCAACTGTTCAGTCTCTAAACACCAACACTATTGCTTGATCCAAGCAAAGGCCAATTTCCTCTTAGCACCAAGGGCCGGTCCATGTCTATTTCTATTGCTCTCTGTAGAAAGCCAGGGATTCACAAACATGGCCGGGGGGCTGTCTCTGCTAACTACCTCTCCCAACAAAAATATGGAATTGATCCTACTGTTTGTACATTTCCATGCTACAAAATAATTCTTTTCCCAACCACCTCCCCACAGGATTAATTTAAATAATTTGTTGTTGTTGTTATCTACATTTTATATCCCACTCTTCCTCCAAGGAGCCCAGAGCAGTGTACCAAGGAACCCAGAGAGGGAAGTAAGAAGTGGGGTACCCCAGGGATTTGTACTGGGCCCGGTGCTTTTTAATTTATTCATAAATGATCTAGAAGTTGGGGTAAGCAGCAAGGTGACCAAATTTGCAGATGATACCAAACTCTTCCGGGTAGTGAAATCCAACACGGATTGTGAGCAGCTCCAAAAGGATCTCTCCAAACTGGGGGAGTGGGCGACAAAGTGGAAAATGTGGGTTCAGTGTTGACAAGTGTAAAGCGATGCACATTGGGATGAAAACCCCCAACTTCAAGTATACGCTGATGGGAGCTGAGCTGTCGGTGACTGATCAGGAGAGGGATCTTGGGGTCATGGTGGACAGCTCGTTGAAAGTGTTGACTCAATGTGCGGCAGCTGTGAAAAAGGCCAATTCCATGCTAGGGATCATTAGGAAGGGGATTGAAAATAAAACGGCTAATATTATAATGCCCTTATACAAAACTATGGTGCGACCACACTAGGAGTACTGTGTACAATTCTGGTCACCACATCTAAAAAAGGATATTGTCGAACTGGAAATGGAGGGCAACCAAAATTATCAGGGGCCTAGACCACCTTTCTTATGAGGCAAGACTACAACACCTGGGGCTTTTTAGTTTAGAAAAAAGACGACTGCGGCGAGACATGATAGAGGTCTATAAAATCATGCATGGTGTGGAGAAAGTGGATAGAGAGAAATTCTTCTCCCTCTCCCATAACACTAGAACCAGGGATCATCCCATGAAATTGATTACTGGGAAATCTAGGACCAACAAACGCAAGTACTTTTTCACACAACACATAATCCACTTGTGGAATTCTCTGCCACAGGATGTGGTGACAGCCAACAACCTGGATGGCTTTAAGAAGGGTTTGTATAACTTCATGGAGGAGAGGTCTATCAATGGCTACTAGTTGGAGGGCTGTGGCCCACCTCCAGCCTCAAAGGCAGGATGCCTCCGAGTACCAGTTGCAGGGGAGTGACAGCAGGAGAGAGGGCATGCCCTCAACTCCTGCCTGTGGCTTCCAGTGGCATCTGGTGGGCCACTGTGCAAAACAGGATGCTGGACTAGATGGGCCTTGGGCCTGATCCAGCAGGGCTTTTCTTATGTTCTTACATACTTAGGTTTCTCCTCACAACTCTGTGAAGTAGGTTAGGCTGAGAGAGAAGTGACTGGCCCAGAGTCACCCAGCTGGTATCATGGCTGAATGGGGATTTGAACTCAGGTCTCCCCAGTCCTAGTCCAACACTCTAACCACTACAAAAATAAATTTAACATTGTGAGCTTTCATGAGCAAATGTTCTGTTTTTGAGCAGGTTGCAAATTATGTCTAGAGGCAGACAATAGTGGTTAGAGTGTTGGACTAGGACTGGAAAGACCTGAGTTCAAATTACCATTCAGCCATGAAGCTCACTGAGTGACTCTGGGTTAGTCCTTAATTAATAATATCAATTTTATTGATACTAATATATTGTATTTTAACCAATCCTTTTAACATTAACTTTTTTCCTTTTTTTCTCTTTTTTCCCTTTTTTATACTGTTCTGGTCGTTAGCCATAACAATAAAGATTCTGATTCTGATTCTGGGTTAGTCATGTATCTCTCAGCCTAACCTACTTCACAGGGTTGTTGTGAGGATAACATAACCATTGTTACCGTCCAGGCCTGATTTATATACTAAATGTGCTCATTAGCTAGTATACAAAATTAGGTCTGGCTCATAGTGTCACCAAGTGACCAAGTTCTTTTATATGGTGACCATGTATGATCTGGGCGCATGGAAGAAAGGAGATCAAACCAATCCTCAAAAATTCAATGGGCTTTATTGAGTATAAAAGACTAACAACATAATCTAGCAAAGCAGAAAGCAGAACACTCTATCATTATCAGCAACAGTATTTAAACAGAACATCCTAACCACAACCAGTGTTCCTAACTACCATATGTGTGTGCAATTAAATCTTCCTAGATCCTAATACAATTCAAATACAGATGGAAAAGGGGAAAAGGAAAGCTGAGGGCTGGCATGGTTTGGGGAGATTAGTAGAGGAAAAAGGGGGGGAAGACGAGAAGGAGGCAGGAGAAGGGGAAGGGATGAGGGGATTCCAGGCTTGTAGGAGCAGCATATTTACCAGGATCAGGGAGATTTGAGAACGGTGAATCTCTTCGGCTGAAGAAGCGAGGCGCTTGGCAGGAGACAGGAGCGTTTGCAGTTGCTCAAATCACGGCTGAGAGTCAGAGCACCATGGCTGGGGGAAAGTCTTAACTTCTCACTGTGCAGTAGAAGTCACAGACAGCCTCTGTCCATGGGCAGAGTTCCTGCTTGTTGCCTCGCGGTTTAGCAGCAAACTCTGGGAAGGCGTGTGAGCAGATTGCCCGTAGGCACAGAACTGCTAAACTGCCATGTCCAGAGACTCCTTCTTATAGTGGTTCCATCCTTTGATGTCCATTTGAGTCTTCTGGATCACAAAAGGCGTTTATTCCTGCTATCCTCTGAATATTGTCTTTTAATTACCAAAAATCTCTCAGGATATTTGGTCAGTTCAGAGAGATCTCAAGCTCATCTCCTGTAAACTGTGCACTTAGAAGGGAGGGGGGACATTGCCCAAGGCAAATCTGCATCTCAGAGCTGCAAATTGCATCTTCCCCCAGAAGGTGTTAAAAGTCAGGAGTTAGTGAGAAAATTTAGTTCTATTGGTGAGAGACAGCCATTACATTATTTCTTGTGTACCTGTATATAGTGTGTAATTATACATGTGTGAGACATTCAATACATTTGGCTAGCGCAGAAGCATCAGTGAGGTAAGAATTAAAGTCTACAGGCGGATCTCTGTATGCATTTCACCATGTTGAATTTCTATGGAGAGCAATTGAGTTAATCACTGACAAGGATTAACACTGGCTTCTTGCAACAGGAAGGGGGGAGATCAGCCCCTGGCAGACTATTGATTAGCTCAGGCCTAGCCCGTTTGTTTCTGTGAGTGCTCATTCCACAATACAATGCTGGATTGCCTCCTCCCTCACAGAGCAGTTGACCTGGGCATCAGTTCACCTTGAGTCCAGGCATTTAATTGAACTCTTAATATAAAATGAAATCAGACACAGGCCTAATTTCATATACTTCTGGCGTCCATAACACCATGTACACAGTTCTGGGCTCCTTGGAGGAAGAGCATTATATAATTTTTTTTAAAAAAAAGCAGAAAGTGGTTGGAGAGGAGCTTTGCTTCCTACGCTCTATGCAAACATTTGTTTATTCCACTGTTGGTTTGATCTGCTCTGCTTCTGGTTCTGCTATCAGGTTATTTGGTGAAGGGAGGGATTAGGTGGCAGGACTGTAGGACAGGAGGGTTGGGTTAGTGAGTTACTAACCCAGCGCTCACTAACCCAACCCTCACTGCCCTTCTTTATCTTCCCTTCACTTAGACCTGCCCCATTGTTGCTTGGTCCTTTTCAAAAACAGCCCCTACCAAATAAAACCTTCTTTATATGGAGGAATTTAATTTTTCTAGCCATAAATAGATCACCCTAACCCCACACCCCCTTAAAGGCACTTCTTCTCTCCATCCACCCACCCATCAGATTTAGGGCTTAATTAAAAAAAAAATCACCAAGTTCTCTGAGAGGGTGTGAAGCAGAACCCAGAGCAGAGTGGCAGGCAGAGGGAGGAGAGGTTGTGGTTGTGGTGGCCAATGGTGAGAGGGGCCTACTCCCCGAGTCATCCCCACCACTGATATGGTTGTGCACAGGCTCTCCTATCCAGAGGAGCCTTGTCCCGCAGTGCCGCCACCTGTGCCAGCTGAGGAAGAAATAGAAGGGAGGCCCATCTTTTGTCAAGGAAGAAGCTCTGAGACTAAGGAGGAGCCATTCCGGTTGTTCCTGGACCTTCTCAGCTTTTGGTGGAGGGTGGCGGTGGTGGCGGCCCACAGAACAAACCAGCAGCCCAGGACCATAACCTCCAAATGGTTCTGGACCAAGGGCAGCATGTATGAGACCACTTTCAGCTCTGCGCTTCTGACCCACACCATGCTGTCTGTCTGGATCTACTGCAGGACACAGGTCAGCCATGGCAAGCACTCCAAGCATCTTGGGACAACACGGATGCTGCAGCACCTACGATGGCATCACCCGGGGTTCTCTGCTTCTGCAGTCAGCAATAGGCCTGGTCAGCCCTTGGGTAGAAACAAGGTACCTGTTCCTGCTCCTAAGCAAAGGAAGTTGCCTGTGTGGTGGGTGCAGTTGGTTGGCAAGTGGTCTGGTCACCCAGATCATCTCATCACCTAGGCCATTGGGGAGATGATAGCTTTGGATGACCAGCCATTCCAGGTGGTGGAGAACGTCAACTTCTGCTGGCTGTTCCAACTACTTGCCCCCAACTACAAAATCCACTCACACACCACCTTTACCAGGCAGTTGGTGCCCTCCCTGTACAGGGTGTGCAGGGAGCCCACACAACAGCACCTGACACCAGCATGCATTTCACTGCAGATCTGTGGAACAGTCCCTTTGGGAGGCATGCTGCTTTTCTGTCCCTCACAGCACAGAGGTGGGGGCAGAAGAGCAAGGGGAAATCTGGTGGCATGGCCAGCCCCTCCTATATAGCGAAGCATGGGTGGACTGTGCTGCATGTAGAGGTGCCGGACCACAGGTGAGCTGTCAGCAGCCATAGATCAGCAGGTGGAGGGGTGGCTGTCCAGACAGCCAAACCTTCGCCAAGGGTTCATGGTCACCAACAATGCCGCTAACATCACGGAGGCAGCCGAACAGGGTCAGTTTGTGTCCATCTGTTTTTTGGCACACACTCTGAACGTGGTCGTGCAGGATGCGCTTGGCCCTTCTGGGGCTGCAGCCAGGAGAGACATGATGCTAGGTGCCGCTCCAATGCTGGGCACCATCCTGCTGCTGCCAGAGCTGCTCTTGTGGAAAAGTGCCTCAAGATAGCAGCTAATTCCACCAGAGTGAAAAGGGCATGTGTATCCTCAAGCAGTGGCAACTTGAGCTGAACCTACCTGAACACCTGATCCTTCAGGATGTTCAGACCTGGTGGAACTCCACCTTTCTCTTACTTCAGTGCCTCAGGGGCAAAATCTGCCATCCACACCCTGGGAAGAAGGTTTGGCTTGTAAGTGTGTGACCTGTCCAACGTGGACTGGCCACTGCTTTCTGAGGTTGTTTTGGCACTCTAGCCATTCCTTGTTGCCACGAACAGCTTGTGTGCTGAGACAGCAACAATGAGCCAGGCTTTGCCCACCTTTCTTCTTCTCAAGTAGGTGCAGGGTGAACTCCAGACCTCACTGGCCACTGAGGAAGTGTTGGAGAAATTCCAGGAATTCTGAGTTCATTTAATGAGCAGAGACCATCACTGTCCATCAGGTTCAAGCTTTTATTGATCACAACATGCCGGGTGTCTTTTTTTCAAGAAGTGAGCACGCCCTCAGGCTTTTGGCAAGAGTCTTTTATACTATTTACATACAGGCTATAGGATTGAGTACAGAGCCTATCAGAGGCCAAAGTTTCATAGTATACACCAAATATACTAGTACAAGCAGAATAAAGCTTAGCCATTGGTAGATAAGGTGAACCAATTACAAGGCAGGAACCAGCAATAATGCACCAATCAGCTTTAGCTATGCTTATCTCTATTCACGCAGAGCAAGGTATGGTCAATAGGTGCTTATCTCTAGTCAGGTGGGGCAGAGTATTTTTACCAGGAAAGGGGGCCCTGTAAAAGCAGGGTACAGAAACTTGTGAATTTTAGGGTTTATGTAGGTAACACAAATAGATGAAAGGGGATAGTGGAATTTTCCTTCATCAGAAGCAATCACCTTGGCAGTCCAGCTGAGGACTGGAGTGGTGAAGCAGCTCAGGTCACCCTTGGGAAAATCGGCAGAGCATGTTTTTTTCTGCCTATGTGGCCCAAGAATGAAGAGCAAAGTGGTCACCACAACCAGCTGCCCAGGTGAAAGGACCTCCTGGTTGCAGAGGTTAGGCAAGCTGAGGATAGGAGGCTTAGAAGCAACCATGAGTGATGGAATGCCTTCTCGTGCACAGTCCAGCCCTAGCAACAGTACTATCACTTCCGCTTCCTGGTCCAGTAGCGTGGTGTCCCTGGCAAGGCCAAGTGAGCTGGCAGTTCTGCCTCCATGTTCCACCCCATGGTTCATGGAGGACTACCTTGGTGCCCTGCCCGGGGTACAGGAAGAGCCCTGCAGCAGTGCTGAGCAGTGTGTTCTGCAGTACCTTCAGGAGCCAGTGGCAGGTTGGGAGACAGAGCCGATCCAGTTTTGGGCAACACTTCACCAAGTCTGGCCAGACTTGGCGACGGTTGCCAGACAGCGTCCAGAGTGAGAGAGTGTTCTCCATGGCCAAGCGTGTGGTGACACACCATCACTCACTCTTGGATGCTGACTTGGTGGAGCGGCTGGTCTTCCTGAAGGCCATCCTCCCACTTCTGAGCTATTCAGAGCTGACCATGGAGGGTGAGTGACTCATAGCCATCCCCACCCACTGCGACACCCCTGGGAGCTTGCTCCACCCTGGCCAACCACAACCCCAGATGTGTCACAGTCTGCTCGTTAGGGCTACTGACACGTGAACACATACTCATGCCACCATCATGGCTGATATAAGATATGGACTGGTGCCCTGACCCATGTGCCCAGCACCAGTCTGAGGCCATGATGTATTATCCAGACACAGGCAGGCAGGGATGTATCTCCTTACTCTGGAGAAGAACAAAGACTTTTTCTCATGGTAAAAGATGCGCTCCATGTCTGGTCTTGAGAATATCTTGTGCTTCACACACTGTTCTGGTCTGCTCTGCAATCTGCATTAAGAATTGCAAGGTATACTAAAATGTGGCTGAAGACGTTGTTGTAGTTGAGCTTATTGCTATGCTTGCTTATGGTTGCTAAGGCTGCTGCTGTGGCAACTGTTGCAAGTGGGGATAAAGTCATAATTGTGTGTGAGAGACTAACTTCTGCCAATGAGGCTACTGCAGCCCATGCAGTACACCAAAGTGGGTTGGGTGGTATGGCATGATGGATGCTACGTACCACCCAACTCACAAAAGAAATGGGCAAGCGAATGATTTTTTTGTTTTTTAAATTAACCTAAACCCCAAAGGATCCTATGGTTCTTTGGGCGGCAGGGGGATTCACTCACTTGCTCACTTCTTTTGTGGTTTGGGTGGTACATAGCAACCATCATGCTCTACCACCCAACCCATTTTGGTGTTCCTAGGACCTGCCCATGGGGGACAATGGAGTGATTCGAGGTCCCCATTGTTCCCTCTGGGCAAATCACAAATTTTTCATGAATTTCCAATTGATTTGTTGAACCTGCCAGCAATGGCCAGCCGGTTCAATGAATTGATTCAATTTCTTGTAATTCGATTTGTGGTAAAATCGAATAGCAAAAAACAATTTGTGCAAACCGCTACTAAACAGGGGGTGAGGGCATAGGTAACTGTAGGTACAGCAGCAGGCTGGAACCAAGCTAACTTTATTTTGCTTTTATCTACGCACCAGATGTCCACTTTGTAGTTAGTCTTCTAGCCTAGCATCAACTTATGCCATACATGTTTAATCTGGAGTTCTATTATGCTGGAAAGCCTGACAGCCATTTCACCCCTGTGGGTAGGAGTTACTAAGACTGCTGAATGTACTGTCTGTTTCCTCTCAGGAGAAATGTCAGTACCTAGCCAGCTAGGGACATCAAAAAAATCAACTCTGGTTTTAAGTGAAATGATTTGTATATAGCTGAGAACTGATAATATCTATAGAGATTTAGCACAGATAGGAGTACCAGTCTTCAACGTTTGTCCTATAACTAATAGAAGTATGCCAGACTTTCTAGCATGAATGTGGACATGGTGTTTTGCTGACATGTGGCTTCTACATAAACTTGTTCAAACAGATTGAGAGGGAGAGATTGATGAAGGGGCAGGATTAGAGTTCCTCTGTTGAGCAAATTCAAGGTTATACCAGAGGTTTGGGGGCACCAAAGGCAACTGAACTACTTGAAGGACATTTTCTGTATTGTCTTTTAAAGGGGGAGGTGCACTTTCACACATCCCACATGCCTCTGAAGATGCATGCAAAAGTAATGTCATAATCACATAAAATAATACATTTGTCATGTATTTTTCAGAGATTGGTGTGTATATCTCCAGATGTGAAACTGATGTGCTGGAATACATCCCTCTTTTTAAAATGCTGCATGGGACAGATTCTGAAGCTACTAACCTCAGCTAGCAACCTAATCACCTTATTTTAATTTCTCTTGACTCAAAGGCAACCACCTCACTCCTGTTTGTGTGTCCTGTCTTTTGGTATCCGGAACTTCTGAGTTGGAACTTCTCTTGTTTAAAAGTCGATCTTCAAAGTGTGAGGCCAGCATAAGCTTCATTCATTTCAATTTGGAAGAAACAGCAGGGTATAGAGATTCTTTGTTCTTTCTGTGGAGTTTTTTCCCATTGCAGTTCACTAGGGAGCTGCGTTTTCTCCTCATTTGCACACACTCATTGCTTTTCTGTCAGGTTTTCAGAAAATTGCAGGGAGGATCCATTGGGACATCTCTAAATGCTGCCAGCCCCATGATGCCCCAGAGCACCTCATTTTCCTTTTGAAGTCTGCGTCTGTTTTCGCATTTTAGAGTAATTCACTGCGTGACAACATTCTACTGTAATGAAGCCCTGATAGTGGGAGACATGATAACATTCAGCAGGGAACATACAAATAAAGGCATAGACACACATAATATAAAATCAAAATCAGCTGGGCATGCAAAAAAGCTAATGGAGGAGAAAAACAGTTTCTGTAAGCATATGCTGACTTGCACCTGCCTCTTTTCATCTTGCTGAAGTCAAGTTGAGTTGGATTTAAGTCATCTCAGCAAAGATCCCTCCTGCACAATAGTAAAGGTGGGGAAACACCTTATAGTCCAGTTGAATCTCCTCCATTCCTATGCAGCTCATTAATATGTACAGTCAGGGGTGCACCTAGGTATTTTTGGAGCCTGGACCTGAGGCTAAAGGGCTTCAGAACCCCCCTCTCTGATCTGCCACTGCTGCCTGCCTGCACCACCGCTATTTCCTCCTTTCCACCACTCACCGCTATTTCCCTCTGTTCACTGCCAGGGGGTGAACGGAGTGGAACAGGCCTCCTCAGCCTGGGCAGACTGGCATCCTCAGCCTGCACGTATGCACAGAAGGAGCATGGAGTGTTGCATTCCATGACGTCACGGGATGTGGCACCATACTCCTGCGCACACACACAGGCCGAGGAGACCAGTCTGCACAGGCCAAGGAGGCCCACCTGCACCCGCCACCGCTGGAGGGGGTGGCCTTCTCCACTCTGCTCACCACCACCACCACCACCCCCGAAGGTGAAGAGTGCAAAATAGCAGCAAGCGGCGGCGAGCAGGAAATAGCAGTGACGGCTAGGTAGCAGTGGCGGGGCATTGGGGCTCTTGGGAGTCCCCCCCCATGCATTTGGAGGCTCTCAGGAGGCCACAGACCCCCCACCTTGTAGCACATTGCCTAAACGCACCACTGTGTACAGTATATTCAATGCAGTTCATGAACTTCCTAGTACCAAACACGCACTTTTTAGCAGTGGCCTGGTCAGCCACATTAAAAATTCAGAACTAATTTTTTTTGTCTGGGCCAGGCAAACAGCAATGGAATTCTATGCAGTGGCACAGCCATTGTGTTCTGTATAGCTGTGAGACAATACAGGATGATACAATACGTGGGTGGCTGATTGGTGGTTGATCTCCCCCGTATCCTACCACATTCAGCCAACAAGCTGCCTCAAATGTATGTTTTCTGAGATTCATGGGTGATTCTGGAGAAAGAAAGATCTCTCTCTCTCTCTCTCTCTCACACACACACACACACCTGTGAGTTTTAATGGGCTTTATTAAGGCTAATGATTACAAGTGTAGGTGATTAGGCATATAAGCAATTTCATTTTTCTATTATTGTAGGGTAGTGTTCAGTAACAGCTAAAAGCATTCCTAAAATCATTTTTCCCTTTGCCGCAATGCAGAGCTGCTAACTAGGAATCAATTTAGCCTCATCAAAAGCAGGCAGCTTAAGAACTGTGTGAGAAATAACTTCTCTCTCTAGTTGCTTAGGTTACAAACCAAAACAATTTTCCCCAGCTCAGTTCTGACTGCAAGTACACACTTCAATCAGTATTTCTCCTAACTCAGCCCACTAATTTGGTCTAATAATTTCTATGACAGTTAACTCATACCAATAATAAGTGCAAGACATCTTTGATTCTTAACGGAAAAGTATTTCTTTCTAACCCTTCTACTAAATTCTGAATAGTTTAAAACAGTTTCCTTTCATGCGCTCTATGTGGAGCCTTTGTACGTAGTCCACAAACTTCAGTTGGTTCAGAATGTGACAGCCAGGTTGGTCTCTGGGTCATCTCAGAGAGACCACATTACTCCTTTGCCGATGGAGTTACACTGGCTGCTGATAGGTTTCCGGGCAAAATACAAAGTGCTAGTTATAAAGCCCTAAACAGCTTAGGTCCTGGGTATTTAAGAGAGCGTCTTTTTCACTACGAACCCCACCACCCATTGAGGTCATCTGAGGAGGTCCGTCTCCAGTTACTGCCAACTCGTTTGGTGGTCACACAGAGACGGGCCTTCTTGGCTGCTGCCTCGAGATGGTGGATTGCGCTCCTTGCTGAGTTACAATCCTCCCCATCTCTGGCTATTTTTTAAAAAACATTTGAAAACCTTTTTTTAACCCAAGCTTTCTCAGGTTTTTAATTTTAAAATACTGTTAGTTTAATTTTATGGTTTTTTAATTATTGTATTGTTTTAACTTCTATATGTGTTGTTATATGTTGAACTGTTTTAACTTTTATATGTGTTTTAATTGTTGTTAGCTGCCCAGAGATGTAAGTTTGGACGAGGTATAAATTTAATAGATAGATAGATAGATAGATAGATAGATAGATAGATAGATAAGGAACAAGTAGCTGAAAGCCTTTTGCTATCTCCTGATAGTTCAAAAACAATCCAGAAGCTGTGTTGGCAGAGAGGAAAAAGATAAAATACAGTTTCCAAAGAGGGAGGGAGACTGGCAACAGGAATGTCCATTGAAGCAGCTTAGGAAGGGGGGAGAAGGAGGGACCAGAAAGAGGAGAGGGAGAGACAGACATCATTTCCTGGCAAATGATGGCTGCAGGGACTTTGCTGGAGCTCTGGACAGGTAAGAGAGAAGATCCAGGGACAGAAGGGAAAAGGTGGGGGTGAAGCAGGTGTGTTAGTCAGAAGTGGCTGGCTTGTGAAGGCATGGCTTCCAAGATCCGAGGGAGCCTCCAAATGGCTCAGCAACCACGTGGCCAAGGACTGGCTGCCATGGGGTGGCTGCCGAGGGGAACCCAGCAATCCTTCTCCCCACCCCTGCAGCAGCTGGAACAATGCTGAGCCTCTCTGTTCAGCCCAGTATCTCTTTCTAACTGCAAGGCGCACCTGCACAGTTGAGATAGATCGTCGCAAGCCCATGATTTTTTTAAATGGAGTTTCGGCATGGCAAGAGGCCCCAAAAAAGTAGTTTCGAGGGGCCTCGCATTAGGGGGCAGTCCAGGCGCTAACATTGCCTAGGTCTGCCCCTGTATTGGGAAGCCCTTCAGAGTAATGTTAATATGTTTAAGATCAGTCTGCTAACTTTAAGCTTAGGTGACCCAAGTATGAAAGGCTGGGATTTAAGATGGTTTAGCTTTAGTTGGTCACATGATTTTGTATGTTGAATTTTTAAGGGCTATCATGACAGTAGCACTGCTGATCAATATATGTTTGTGCCTCAAATAGCTATGATCTCATCACTCATACTGTTCCAGGTTGTTGATCTTTCATTGCATCACAGGGTAGGAACACTGTTAAAATCACCATAATGAATTGAGAACTCTTAAAATATAAGATAAGATGTAAATACAATATAGTATAATGCAATACAATATCTGGAGAACTAAAAAGCTTGCTCACTATTTTGTGACATTTCAATTGTTTCTAATAAAGGTATTGCCTGACTATGGCTTTTGATTTCTTCTAATGAACCAAAGTAGCTACCCAAGATTTAATAATGTATCATTAACGACATAGTCATAGACCTTAAGACAATTACTTGTCTTTAGAATGGGCAATCTAACAAGTTTAAGGAATGAGGATGAACCTTAAGATTATCAGATTTCTTTAATAACTAGCTATATTATTGTCACAGAAGGGTATTATATATTTTTGTATCTAGTGCCACAGCATAATTGAAATATATGTATTGATGGTTTTATGCAGCAACAATTGCATTCACACAATAATATACTTGGCTATTCACGGAACTGCTATTTGCAGTTAGGGATGTGCACAGACCGCAGAGGCGCGGTCCGATGCCGGGGGGTGTTGCTTTAAGGGCGGGGGATTGTACTTACCCCTTCCACCACTTTTCCCCCTCCGGCGCTCCTTTTTCAAGTAAAATCTTCAGGGCGGCAGTGGTCCTCCCTGCTGCCCCTGCCCCCCTTGTTGTCTGCTCAAAGTGGAAGTAACTTGACGTGACGTGCGCGGCGGCGGGCACATGCCCGGAAGTTACTTCCACTTTTAGCAGACAACAAGGTGGCAGGGAGGACCGCTGCCGCCCCGAAGATTTTACTTGAAAATGGAGCACCGGAGGCAGAAAAGTGGCAGGAGGGTTAAGTACAATTCCCCCATGCTTAAAGAACACCCCCCCCCCAGCGATGGTCCGTTGGACCACCAGAACAGCGAACCGGTTCATGCACATCCCTATTTGAGGTTCCACATATTTGTGGGTGTCTAATCGACACCTGTTTTCATTATTCGCAGATACTAAAGGGTTAAAACCCATGTATCCGTGGTTCCTAGAATGCCGGAAATGACACGGAGGTCACTTCCAGCCACCATTTTGTGAGGAGGAGCCATTTTGTGGCTCATTCTCTTTTTAAAAAATCTTCAATTTTGCATGATTTTGGGGGGCATTTCATGGAATTCAGGGGAATTCCTGAGCATGGTATAGTAAAGAGTTTCAATTATTTTAACTTGTTTTCGTGTTTCTTCACTGTTTTTGTTTGTTTGTTTGTTTTGTTTTGTTTTTTGCCATTTTGGTCCATTCTGGAACCTAACCCCCCTTTCCCCATAAGCATTATTCACAGTTTTGGTACTCACAGTAGTAGACGAGGAACAGAACCCCCACAAGTAACAAGGTTTGCCTGTATTGCAAAGTATTCATTCAAATACGTATTTCCCCACAAAGGTACATAAGAACTTGTAGAAATCACCATATTTTGTTAAATCCGATCTGCTGGCAAGTAGAAGCAGTTCGGAACCAGGCATTCCATCATGAATTTTGACAAGTCAGGAATTCAATAGCATCCTGAAATGTTACTGAAATTCCTAAACCGTTAAGGCAAGTGTTCAGTGTAGTATTGAGGAATTGTTTTTTGGGGCAGTACAGCAAAAGCAGTATTGCCCCCACCAGACTGATCCAGTTTTCTAACTTCCTCAGATTTACACACTTGGTAGAGGGGTCATGAAAGAAAACCATTTGAAAGTAAGCATATGAATCCTTTCCGACCAACCCTGCCTTTTTATTTCAGCATTTTCTACTCTACATTTATTTTGCTTACTTGCGTAGTTTATTCAGCCTCCGATTATAATTTTCTCCAGTGACTTTAAAATCATGCATGCATATCGCATACACATCTCAAAGGATGCACAGATTACATGGATCTTCTAGAAGTGAAATGGGCTAAAAGCCAACACAGCTAACCCAGGAGTAAAGCATTATAATGCCATACACATGATTACACATATTATATTAAGCAAACAGATCAGATTAAAATCAATGATTCGGCTCTGTACAAGTACAGTTAATAATTTCTTATTTGCTTACCTTTTCACTAAGTAAATAAATAAAAAGAGAGCCTCACAAGGAGGCTTATTTCTATTTCCCAAGGGTAGGAAATAAAAGAAACAAATTATGAAAACATCTCTTTTTTCTAAAAAATAAAATAAAAACAATAACCATCTGGGATCCAATTAATTTCAGATGTCAAACATATTTACGTGGAGCTGCATTAGTTTTCACTGTTCATCACTGATTTTGATGAACAGCCCCAGAATTCAGAGAGACATCCCCGTTGAAATTAGGTCTGATGTGACTGTGCAGGAAGGTAACTACTGTTTACTTGGTAACACTGGAACTAGAATGTTTTCTTTCTTTCCTGGTTCCCCTAGTGACTGCAAAAGATGTGAGGAAGGGATTCTAATATAGCCAATATTGTTATCTCCATTTTATAGAAAGAAGAATGGAGGATCACTACATGTAACCCTGAGAGGAGATTGTGTATTTCATGCTTTAAAAACCAAATGAACTTTTGCATTCAGTGAATCCAAATCTCTTGCCAAGAAAAGCTAGATCCTATGCCCTATATAGATTACGTTCATTGAGCAAATTTCCATAAATGGGCCTGTTTTGCATAACATATCCAGCAATTTTTGTTGTTTGCCCTGTTTATTTTGGTTTTGCTCGTCATGGGAAGAGCAGAAAGCTGCATTCCCAATCACTGGTGTTCAGTCCCCACTGACTTCTGGATATTGCCAGCATCTGTCTATTCCCAAGAATATCACATTTATAGAGGGGAGAAACTTGCTTTTTGAAATCTAAGTGTTTTTGCTGCATTCTGTAACCACTCTACACTTTTTCTGTGCTCCCATGGAGCTGCGGCATATACACAGCCCTGCCTGAGAGCCTCTTAAGCCAATTTCCGCCATGAGAAAAGCTAGCCTGTGCTGACTTTCAGCTACGTCAGCCAGCTGTGCGCACCACAGTGCACACAATTCAATGTTTGCAGTGGCAAAGAGATTTCCAGAGCACATACCCTGCCTGGGAATGGTCAGTTACTATTGTGAAAAGGCACCCCCAAGAACAAGCAAGTGTGTGTTCATGGATGAGTCTGCTGTAAAGCAAAGGTGCGGTTGTTTCACCATACACCAAAGTCTTGGTTTTTCAGTGTGGGGAGAATATTTTTACCACCAAGCGACCAACTATCGCAAGGCTTTGCAATAAGAGCATCCATGGTTCAGCAATCATCATAGCACTATTTCGCTTTGCAAAGCCTTTGCAAAGTCGTTCTCTTGAAATAACAACATATATTTCAACCCCTTTTCATGCTAATGAATGAACTGATCTTAACTCACAAGGAAGCCTACTAATTTGCCAGACCATCACTTGGCAAGCCACTTGGGTCACTGGGAACAGAACTGAGATTTGTTGACTCTCGGCCAGTATTCTTTCCACTAAATTAGTTTTGTCTCAGTTCTCCTTAATATACAAGCAGATTGTTTCCATGGCTATTAGGACTTCATCAGTTCTCCAAGGAAATCCCCATTATTGTATAGATTGCTTCAAAATATGCATGTCTTACTTTCATATCTTTTAATCCTGAAATAAGCAGCTATTTACTATGGTGAGGAAAATATCACTCTACCTGTGCATCTTGATTTCTCTATAAAAGTTGAAACTGTTTTTCAGTGAATAGTCTAGCCTTGTTTATGTAATTTATCCAGATATACTGAATGGGTGGATAGGGAGAGTGGGATTGTGCCTGCACAATCTGCCATTCTGTCACTGCATTGATCCAAGTTGCCTGTATCTAGGCTTGCTCTAGGCAATTGGGGGGCATGCATTTTGCAGTATTCACAATTGTTCATAAAGACCCTACATGTGTAGGAGCTTTTTATTGTTTTGGATCAATTCACAGAAGTGAGTGAAGGAAAGGGTTGGGAGTTGTAATCCTGCTTCCTTCCCCCTCCATCCTGGCCATGTGTTCATATCCCTGGATAGGTTGCACAACCAGTGCTACCATCTTATGGACATGTCTTTTCCCATGATTTGATATAATTGCCATGAGGATCTTGCAGCAATATTCCATGTATTTATATACTCTTGGGTTTCTGAAACTCAATTCCCCAATGTTAGTGGGTTTGCTCTGAAGTGTGGCAGTAGCCACCCACCCTTCTGATTATGCTTTGCTTGAAATGGGGAAAATTTGCTCTAATGGGCACAAACCGGCATACAGCTATATTGTAACTGTAAAGTACCAGGGAAAGTTGATCAAGATATGGATACACTGGAACTTAGAATAATGGGGGAGGATAAAGGAACACAGACACATGCCTTGAAAAGAAAGAGTTGCTTTATTGTGGGTTAAAAGGGGTACAGCATAAGAAAAAAGGTAGTTAACCAAAGCACCCAGCAGGGGTGCTGACAATGGTCTACACATAAGGGGTTAGCAGATTCTCTGGTCATGTCTTAGGTTGCTCCAATACACATTTACCATGGCATAGCACTGAGGACAGGAGATAGAGATTTGGGGCAAAAGTTTTAAAGAAATAGATCAAGAACACCTTCATAGCTCCCTCTCTTCTAGCTGGATCCTTCTGTCCAAGTGTGTAGGTGTGTGGTCAAGGTGGATCGAGAGGGTAGAAGCTGCAAGCTGAGACCCTCATGAGGGAGGATCTTATAGTGCAAAATAGAGCCTGGGGGGCATGATGATGATAGACTTGGCTCTTGTAATTCTGTATCAATCATACAGTATATCCTATGAGCTATTGCTCGGATGTCTCCCTTAAACAAAGGAGTTTCCCAACAGGTGTCTTACTACGAGTAGTAGTCTAAAATGAACTGGAAGTGGGGGACATCGCTCTCCAGCATTACTCACCAAAACTGCTTACAAGGAAGCAATAGTGTTCTGGGACTTATCTGTTGCCTTATCTGTGGAGGCTCATTAAGCGGGAAGAAAACCTGCATTCCATTCATTCATTTATCAAATATACCACCCAACTTATGTCTCTGGGCAGTTAACATAAAACAATTAAAACACATATAAAAAGTTAAAACAATTCAAAAATTTAGAATTAATCACAAAATTAAAACCAACAAATTTTAAAACGCTGAGAAAGCTTGGTTGAAAAGATGGGTTTTCAGATTTTTTTAAAAAAATGCCAGAGATGGGGAGGATCATATCTTAGTAGGGAGCGCATTCCACAATCTCGGGGCAGTAACCGAGAAGGCCCGTCTCTGTGTAGCCACCAGACGAGTTGCTGGTAACTGGAGACGGTTCTCTTCAGATGACCTCAATGGGCAGTGAGGCTCGTAGTGAAGATGCTCTCTTAAATACCCAGGGCCTAAGCCGTTTAGGGCTTTATAAGTAACTAGTATGTGTAAGCCCGTTGTAATAACGGGCTCTAGTGGGGGGGGGGGTGTTGGATGGTATAGGATTAGGATTACCATTTTATGGAAGAACTTTTCCCTCCCCACGCTCGAGGCTGGCGGGCATAGCGAGGTGGCGGAATGTTCCCGTGCCGCTGTTGTTGCTGTTGACGCTGCTGCCGCCGCCGGCTCAGGCTCAGGTCAGAAGCGGCAGCTCTTTTCGGGGCTCAGCGCGGCCGAAGGAGGCGCAGCCAGTCCGGCAGCGCATCCTCCTACTCTCCCTCTCCTGGCGGTGGGCGAAGCAGGGCAACGGCAACCGCCATGGAGGCGTTGTCATCATCCGCAGAGTTGGGGGCATTATGGCCGCTTCCTCCGCCGCCTCCGCCTTCTTCAGCCTCCCCCGCCGTCCACGTAGAGCGCATTACAGAAGTCTGGAGGTTACCAACAAATGCACCACTGTTTTGAGGTCATTGATCTCGAGAAACGGGTGCAGCTGGTCTATTAGCTGAAGCTGATAGAAAGCACCCCAGCCACCACCTCAACCTGAGAAACCAGGGAGAGGTGTGGATCCAGAAGTACTCACAGACTGCGACCCTGTTCCTTTTGGGGAAGTGTGACCCCATCTAGAACAGGTAGATCAAAATCGTCTCTGGAGTTCTAACCCCACACAATAAGTACCTCCGTCTTATCTGGATTCAGCTTCAGTTTATTCAGCTTCAGTTTATTACCTTTTCTCTCTGTTATCTCTCTATTATGCACTGCGTGGGTCTGCCCTGATTCTCTGCATATGCTTAGATGCAATATGAGTGGCATCTCCCAGTCCTGTTGCAGTTGTGTTAATGACCTGGGGGCACCAGGAAATGCCGAATCAGAATGACCTAAAATCTCAGAAATGCAACAAGCTAAAACTTCACTTCCAAGTGGCTAAAATAACCAAACCTCTGGGGTTCTGGGGGTGCATTGAGGTGCACCAAAATGGCAAATGGAGTGAGTGTGGAAACTATAGATATTGTTGGACTACAGCTCCCAACATCTCCAGCCATAATGGCTGAAGGTAGTCCAACAACTCCTGGTAGTTATTTGCACATGGCTTCATGCTTCGGGATAAATGTTGAGTAAAACTACTTTGAACTACACTTGTGGCATTGAGGGAAGCAGCCCCTCCCCTCTACTCTCAGGTTTTGTTTTGAAACAAGTTCACATGGCATGCTCCGTGTTTTCCTTCTAGCCAATGGGGTGGGGGGGAGCTTCCTAAAGAGTGATATCTGCATTTCTAAAGAGAACATCCCTCTTATCATGCTAATGATTCTACTGCAGTGCCGCTCCCTATTTGCTCCAGTGTTTAAAACCAGCATTTAAAAATCTGGAAATACACGAGATAAGCTAGAATTTGCATCACAAAGCCCGATTTGTGTGGGGAGTGAGTCCAAGAATCTCAAAGGGACTTTGGGGTAACTTTGGTGGTGTGTGAATGCACACTCTCTCTTCTGAAGTAGATTCAGTGTAGAAGTCCTGTGCATAAAGCCTCCAGGGGATCAAACTTTGAGAAGCCCTCAGAGGTGTAACTACCATTAGGCAAGGGGAGACAGTCATCTTGGGGCCCCACTGTCTTGAGGGGGCCCCCAGAGGCACGTCACATCACTCCCCGCCCACCCATGTTGCACCTCCTATGAATTATGTTGAGTCTCTTGGAGATGAGCAGTAGCAGAGAGTTAAAAAAAACTAGATTCAATGTGAATGAGATATTCACCGTATTCATAATGGGGATGTGAGTGTGAGTGCACTACATATTGTGAAGTGTTTTTGTGTGTGGGTGTCAGCGAGGGGCCCATTCTGAAATCTTGTCTCTGGGCCCACTCCAACTTTGCTACGCCCCTAGAAGCCCTGATATATGCCATGTGTTGTTAAAATTTTGTATTACATTGGCTGAGCCTTTATGCCATTTGGCCAATATCGAAGTAACTTCTCGAAATTGAAAGAATAGAAGCTGTAGTTTGTCTTATTGAGAAAGCTGGTCTTGTGGTAGCAAGCATGACTTGCCCCCTTAGCTAAGCAGAGTCTGCCCTGGTTGCATATGAAAGGGAGAAAGGCAGCCAGTGTAGCTCCATCAGCAAAGGAGTTATGTGGTCTCTCCGAAATGACCTGGAGACCAACCTGGCTGCAGCATTCTGAACCAACTGAAGCTTCTGGACTATGTACAAAGGCAGCCCCACGTAGAGCGCATTACAGAAGTCTGGAGGTTACCAACAAATGTACCACTGTCACACTTCTATAAGTGTGAGCACTGTAAGATGTTCCCCTTATTGGATGTGGCCACTCTGGGAAGAGCATCTAGATTCAAAATTCCTTCCCTGGCATCTCCAAGATAGAATTGAGAGATTCCTGCCTGCAACCTTGGAGAAGCTGCTGTCCGTCTGTGTAGACAATGCTGAGCTAGATGGACCAATGGTCTGATTCAGTATAGGGCAGCTTCCTATGTTCCTATGTTCCACATTACACTTCTGCTCCATATTATTCGCTGGCTTTTGGTCAAATTAACATGTTTTGTTTAAAATATAAAGTTCTGTAATTGGGTTTTTAAAAATCATACAGCTGATTTTTTTAGTGCTATTTCATGGAAATATTATCACCAAAAAGCTTGTGCACAACTGAGACCCACCAGCTGGTTTTTGACTATCATCCCCAGTCACAATGGCCAACAGTCAGAAATGATGGGATTTGTAGTCCAAGATCTGCAGGAGAGCCAGAGTTGTGCAGCCCTGGTGTAAAGGCACTATATATGAGTTCAGTGGATACCAGAGGTTATTCTGGGTTAGCCTCTAAAGTAGATCCTCTTGCTCTGCCCTCACCCACCCCACCCCCGGGCCATGGGAATCTCCTCTGAGAGATCAACTGGCAGCTGAAATGACAGGCAACAATTAAAATAAGATCATTATTGCTTATATTACTTGTAAGCTAGCACAAGGGGGGGTAGAAAAAGTATGTGCAAACAAAAAGAAAAAGAAAATTCTTCCTAAATAATTTTTAAAATCACACAAAGATGTGAATAAGAAAAGGTTCTCCCATCACTGCATTTCCATGCTGAGGAAAGCTGCACCAGTTGAATTGCTGCCTCTATTGCAGCTAGTGAAAGCACAACAGCTGTGGAGGGGTGGGAGGAAACTGGCAAGTCATTTGCAGATAGTGTACAACACAGAAATCTAATCTGTCTACCCAACATGCTGAAATAGCTGGGATAAGCTTCTGATTAGCAACCAGATTTCTGGGAGTCCACGACTAAGCTAAACTGCCAAATCTTTCAAGATTCCCACAGCATTAATTAACACTTTCTATAGATGCATCTGACATGAACTACGAAAGTAGGCTGTGTCACTTGCTTTTCCCTGTGCAGTTTTTAAAGTTCAGTCCTCGATCTTTGTCAGTAATGTTCTGTCTGTGCTTTGCTTCTTAAAAGCCTTGTTTTTAGATGAGCTCAACATCAGAACTTGTTTCCTCTGTACAGCAGCCATTACTGTTCTTGTATTCATCTCATAGCTATTACTACAGCAACTTGTTGTCTTCAGCTTTATTTACAGGAGCAGGTGTAAATAAGGGACAGGAAGATCAGAGGTCATTATCAGGACAGACGACGAGGTGTTTCTAGCATGCTGGCCACTAAAGACTTTGTATGACTTGTGTGGCTACAAGAGACCTGTATCAAAGGTGCATTCAGTCCCACAGTCCCAAATGGCTATTTTGAAGAGTAATCATCTTGTTGCTGTATGTGGCATTTCCACTAGTGCAAAAGGGAATGCAGACACAACTGCACGTTGTAAAATCCATTCTGGACCCTCTTCTAATTTGACTAATCTTGATCGTGAAGGTTGTTACTTATATCCACCTGGAGATTTAAATCTGTTGGAAGAGAGTCCTCCATAGCTACATCTGTCTACCCTTCCTTAATTTTCCATTAATCAATTAGCCAGCGAAACAGTCCAATTTTTCTTGGAAGATAAAGAATGTTAGTCTACGTGTTTGGGAAAGAAACCCAGACAAAGCTTGTGCCATGAGGAATGACCGCCATTGCCTCAACTAGAGGTTCTTTAAACTAGATGATATACCGGGTGCAGCATCTCAAACGAGGCCAGAAGTCCCGCCCTGGCACTCACCCCCACGGCCACCACTCACATTTACAGCAGTGTTCATCTGAAGAGGTGGATTCAGCTTCTGTGATCCTGATCCTGCTGCTGCAAGGACACTCATGGGCGCAAGTCGCTTCATGAGTGTTGCACCCATCCTGCGGCAGCTCCACCGGTTATCGGTCTGCTCCCAGGCTAGATTCAAGGTGCTGGTCTTGACCTTTAAAGCTCTACATGGCTTGGGGCCAGAGTATCTGTCAGACTGCATTTGCCCATATGGACCTGCCAGGGCCCTCCTCTCAGGCCCTGCTCATGGCCCCGCCACTAACAGAGATCCAGTTGGGCAAGGACTAGAGATAGGTCCTTTTCGGTTGTGGCCCCTGGGCTTTGGAACACCCTCCCTGAAGAGTTTCACCATGCTCCCTCACTAAGTGTTTTAAAAACAACTCAAAACACATCTTTTTAAAGAGGCTTTTAATGTTCCATTTTTTGTTTATTTCTGGTAGGAACTTACAAAACAGCAACAGTAATTCTGAATGTGGTTTTTAGCCTGGACTTTTAACTTGTTTAACTTAATTGGGTTAATTTTCTTAGTTTTATTTTACATTGTATCTATTTTATTGTTGTGAGCCACTCCAAGCAGTAGTGTACTGGAGGGGCAGGGTATAAATATTTTTTTAAAAATAAATGATCACACAAGTGCCCACCATCCCAGAAGCAGCATTCGGCTCTTCAGTTAAACTCCGCATCTCTTTTAAAGAATGGATTGGACCATTGGATTGGCTCATGAAAGGCAAGAAAGTCATTGTGTAGACACAGACCTGTGTATTGAGCATGGGAAGAACAAGATCACACCCAGAATTGTTGTATTTTGGATAAGGCTAAATCTCTATATGGTATAAATAAAGATCCTGGAACAAAGGAACGCTCCAGCTGACCACACATTATTGCAATCAAAGCAGCTCCTCACCACTAACTGAATTTGGCCTTTTGGTTTGAGCCTTCAGCTGAACCCTGCTCACTCACCTCTGCATCTTGCTTGACCCTGACCTAGTAACATACAAACATAAAAGATTTTCCTGCCTCAAGAGCTCTTGACCCCATTTGTCATCTCTCCCTCTTCTATCTTGAATCTAAAATTGTATAACTAGCCCAACTGCCCCAGAATAAGTGTGTGATTCTAGAGTTGAGGCTTTGGGTACCCACTGGCCAGTACGCCCAGCTGTGTATATTCATGCCCATGCATGAATGCCTATTCATGCATTCCCACCCCTGCCCCTCTTTGGAGTCCAGGGTGGAAGCAAGCACCATGTTCCAGCCCTGAACTAAATCCCTGAGCTGAAATAGCTGAAATTAGGGTGCCTTCAAAAATGGTCTTGCTGATGCCCACTTAGACTGCTCTCAAGCCCATGGAGGAACGCTGGTCTTTTATGCCCTGCTTGCCCTATTGGAACCTGGCTTCTTGGCATAGAATGCACATCAGCTCTGATTGGAATCTGATTGGATTTTTGCCGTTAAAGTAGTGTCTGTCCAGGCAGCCTTGAAGCTTCCTTGTTCCCACAGTGAGGGACATTGCTCTGGCCATTCTTTCTCTCCCGCTAACTTCCTTTTGCTGTTTTCTACTTTCACTCTGCTCGCCAATGACCTGGGCCAGCCCCCAGCCCCTCTCTTTCCTCTTGGATCAGTCTTAAGATCCTACTAATGCAACCCAGTACCTAACCCTAGTAATTATGTGGTGCTCTGTTAATCAATCTTATTTCTTTCTTTAGAAAAGTCCTTGTTTTGATTCTGTTTGTTCCTTTGGGGTATCCTGTGATGATTCTTGACCACCTAGAGCTGGTTACTGGTGCTTACTGGTTTGGTTCTAGTCACTCTGGGATAGGATGTGGGAGCCAGCTCAATTTAAACCACCAGCATGGTGGTGATGCAAATGACCTCCGCATGTGTGCAAAGGCCCAAACTGGGCTGCAGCTGGCCCAGGTTGTCATTTGGGAGCTCGGCAGGAGTGTTGGAGGAGTCCCCGCTGCCACCGCCAATGTCTCGACTGCCTCTGCCACCTCTTGCCAGTTAAAGGTAAAAAGTACCCTTTCACTCCCCAGCCACCACATTACTAGGTAATGCCCTTTACATGTAAAGGGGAATCCTCACCAGATTCCCCATTACAAGTATACCCGCCAAGCTGGCCCGTGAACTGGTTCAGCCTGGTTTGATGGCCAAACTGGATTGGTTCAGCTGAGCCTGGATTGGTTCAGCTGGTTCAGCTGAGCCCAAGACCAGACCAGCTGGGTCAGTTCAAATCTGATCCAGTCCGTATTCAAACCGACAAAACTGGTTCCATGCACACTGGGATCACTCTACTCTGGGATCACTCTACAGCAGGGGTTTCCAACCAGTGGTACTCCAGATCAGTGTTCCCTTTAACAAGGATCCCCAGATGTTGTTGACTACAGCTCCCAGAATCCCCAGCTGCAATGGCTTTTGCTTGGGGATTTTGGGAGTTGTAGTTAACAACATCTGGGAACCCCTGTTAGAGGGAACACTGCTCCAGATGTTGCTGAACTACAACTCCCATAATCCCCAGCCACAATAAATCAAAGCTGGGGATGATGGGAGTTGTAGTTTAGCACATCTAGATTACCACCTGTTGGGAATCCCTGCTCTACAGGATGAATATCTGCTGGCTTTCCCAGCTGGTAGAGTTTGCTGCAGAAGGCTGGTAGAGTTGGCAGTCTCCTAGCAGTAATTTCCCAAAATAAATTAATGCCCTGGAAAAACCTCTTGGTGTACCAGCAAAGGACACGCAAGTAGGTACACATGAGTTTAAGGAACATGGGTCTGAGTAAGTGTGGTAACACTACCTCTCACTGTCTGTCAAATTGTTTTGAGCTTTTTGCACAAGTAAACATGAGGTATAAGTATAAAGGACAGATGAACTTAAAAACATTTCAAGTTGCAGATGCACCGTCACATGATTTTTCAAGCACTTGACTTGTCCTTCTGTCAGTAGCTGAGGATCTTGCTAGCTGTGCCTTTAAGTCTGCCCAAAGGTCAGTGTTACTGGCAAATCCAAATTTGTCATTGATTGGTTGCTGTGCAACATTCCAAATATATTTTTCCAACACTGAATGAAGCAGATAGTCCATGGATCAGCTGAACAATTTCTTTGCAGCTGTACAGCCCTGGCTAGATACAAAACCATTGGTTTTTGAGCCATTGGCAAGCACAAACGCCAGTGTTGACGCAAAGCATCATAACAACATCCTGCGGTTGTGCCTTCTGCTCTTTTTATCAGCACTATGGATCCAAATAGTTGATGCGAAACTTGGCTAGAAATGCTGTCTTTGGATGTGTAATATTCATTCATTCATTTTCAGTGCTTCACTCCCTCTCTTTCAGCCCCCTGGACCCTCAAGGCAGGGTCAATTTTTGTCCCCTGTGGCATGAACATAGTGCTTTGTTACCTTTGTTTGGCATTAATATGCATAATGTCAATTTGATGATGACAGAGAAGGCGCATCCTCAAGTGGCCACCAGATGAGCTGGTGGCAAGTGCAGATGAACCTCTCCAGATGATCTCAATGGGCGATGGGGCTCATGGCGAAGACAATTTTCTCTTAAATACCCAGGGTCTAAGCTGTTTAGGGCTTTATAGGTTCTAACCAGCACTTTGTATTTTGCTTGGAAACTAATTGGCAGCCAGTGTAGCTCTTTCAATCCAGGAGCAATATGGTCTCTTCAAGATGACCCAGAGACCAACCTGGCTGCCACATTCTCTACTGCAGTTTCTGGACTACACACAAAGGCAGTACCACATACTACTACTAGTATTTATATACCATTCTTCAACCAAAGTTCTCAAAGCAGTTTACATATAAATATAAATAATGCATACATAAGATGGTCCCCTGTCCCCAAAGGGCTCACCATCTAAAAAGAAACACATAGCAGATACCAGCAACAGCCATTGGAGGGATGCTGTGCTGAGCTAGGATAGGGCCGGTTGCTCTCCCCCGGCTAAATATGAGAATCACCACTTTAAAAGATATCTCTTTGCTCAGTTAGCATATAGAGCACATTTCAATCATCAGATCTGAAGGTTACCAGCATATGTACAACTGTTCTGAGGTTGTTTATATCAAGTAACGGATGCAGCTGGTGTATCAACTGGAGCTGATAGAATGCACCTCTGGCCACTGTCTCAACTCGGGACACCAAGGAGAGATTTGGATTCAGAAGCACTCCCAGACTGCATACAGTAGCGGCCGGTGAGGGCACCGGTGGCGAGGTGGCAAGAAGCACCTTTAAGAGTAAATGAATTGGTGCTTACCTCAGCTCTCTCGGCACCTGAACTCCACCACTCACCTGGCTGTGGGCAGGGGATCAGCTCCATGGAAGTCAGGTGAGTGGCGGAGGCGATCCCCCACTGCAGGGGGTCCTGGGTGGCATGCTGCTTCTCTGAGCTGTGTTCAGGTGTGGCGAGAGCGGAGGTAAGCCTCTGCCTTGTGGGAATCAGCCCTGCGCTCCTCTGAAGCCTTAACCATGAAGAAGTCAGGACAAATGGCTTCTGTGGCTTCTACCTTGGGATCTGAGACTACCTCTACAGCTTCTAAATCTGTGAGTAAGCCCTTGGTACCAACAGTTATGGTATCTGAGGCTCTGAAGTCTGGGGATTTGGCTCATGTAGCTATGTCTGTGCCGTCACTCTTGCTGACCCCTTCTACTTTGGGAGTGGACCTGCCCGTCTCAGTACCTGAGACTCTTGCGGCGCCCATTGTGACATCTAGGACTGCAACAACTTTACAAAAGAAAAAGAAGAAGAAGATAGTCAGACAGCAGGCTTTACCAGCAGGGAAACACCTGCCGCACATTCCCAAGAAGAAAAAGGTGGCTGCTCTATCAACCCTTGTGACGGAACCTCCATCTAAGAAACCAAAACCAGCTCTGCAGGAAGCTCAGCCAAAGTTCATTGAGCCTGCTCCTTTGGTACCGAGAGCTCCAGTGCTCCCTGCTAGGGAAGTTTCTCCTGATCATCACCCAACCTGGCCTTGATCCCCAGAGCAGGATCCTGAAGGGGACCCCAGCTTCTCTGACTATTCTGCCTATTCACAGGACAGAGGTGATGCGAACTCCACCTGGCTTCCACGGCGATGCTCGCCTGAGATTGAGAGAAGGGATCATGCCCTCACTTTGGATAGAGCTGAAAGATGGGAGGATAGAAGTCGCTTCCTGGAGTGCATTATGCAATGGACTGGGATCACTATGGCCATTCTTATGGGGAGCGCTTTCACCTAAGGGGTCAATGTATTCAAGTGACCGTGCCTCCCCCTTCTGTAGTAGATGGTACAGAGAGGAGGAGCCACATGATCAATGCAGGTCCACTATTGTTCTTCTGGAACCTCTCAATACCAATACCAACCTCAGTACTGAGATGAATATTATGATGGGCATGGGCCCCATGGGGATCACCTTGGTTACCATATATCCCCCACACTCCTGTAGTAGATCCCAGTCATGCTCCCCAACACGTGAACATCGTGAGTGCCCTAAAGAGAAGGTCTCTCAACCTACTGAGGTTCCAGAGGTACCAGCCTTGGTACCTGTGCCTTCAGTACTAAAAAATAACTGAACTTCAACCTACATGCCCTGCTGCACAACCCATGCCAGAGGACCTGGTTCAGCCAGTGGATCCTGATCCTGTGCCCATACAAGCCTCTGAGGAGGAGGGAGGAGGGGGATATGACGAAGACCAGTCAGCTATTTCAGGGCACACATTCTCTGCATCTCCAGCCTCAGGATAAGAGAGACCCGGCTAGGGTCTTCTTGAAAGAGGTGTTTCAACTGAGAAAGCAAGAATTATATGCTGCTAGACATTCTGTAGAATGTGCTGCTAAGGTGATGGCTACCTCAATGGCTACCAGGAGGCATGCTTAGCTAAGATCCTCTAGTCTGACTTATGAAGTCTGTGCTAGGATTGAGGACCTTCCCTTTGAGGGCCAGACCCTCTCTGGGGGAAAGGTCACTGAGAAACTACAAAAGATGAAAAGTACCCTTAGGTCCATGTCCTATCTTTCTAATGCGACCAGGCCACAGAAGCAAATTAAGTGGACCCCTTATCAACCATCCAAGTTGTACTCTCAGTAACCATCTACTCATTGTTCCTCATTGTGGTGCATCACTCACAACATCACGCCTCACATTGTCCACATTTGGGGGTGCAGAATGTGCAGGCAGACAGTCTGAGCATGTCAGAGACAATAACTCATGAGTGGATGCTAGACCCACTTATACTCCAAGACCTCTTCATGACACCAGGGAAGCCAACTCTGGTCGCCTTTGCATCACAGGATGCGTTCGCCCAGTGCACCCTCTACTGCTCCAGAGGAGCAATAGGTCGGGCTTCCCTAGGGGATTCATTTGCCCTTCCCTGGAAGGGGCACTATGTTTACCTGTTTCCCCCAGTACCTCTCATTCCAGAGGTGCTTTTTGAAAGCCAGGTCAGAGAGGATACAATGTATATTGATAGCTCTCTGGCAGCCCAGAAGGCCTTGGTTTCCCAAGGCTCAGGTTTCTCTTCCTCACCTCCTCTCACAGACCACCCTGCATCTGGAGGTGGGGTCTCTGCATTTCACAGGTTGGAGGATCTGGCTGACTTCCCATTAGAGCTCCAAGAGAGTCTCTACGCAGTCAGAAAACCAGCTACGAGAAAAGCATATGCTCATAAACGGAATTGATTTGTTGCTTTTGCTGCCCAACACGGTTTTGAGGTTTCCTTGTTAAAAGTTCAGAATGTTTGCTCTTACCTTTCACGTTTGAAACATTCAGGTTTGAAGTTGTCCTCTCTTTGTGTCCATGAAGTTTCTATTGTGGTACACTCTCCACAACAAGGAACGTCATGGTTTAGCAACCCAGTAGTAAAGCATATTTTGAAAGTGCTGGCACACTTTTTACCAGATGACGCAGTGATGGCTCCCTCCTGGGACCCATCTGTTGTACTCACCGGTCTGCTGCAACCTCCATTTGAACCATTAACTACAACAGAGCCAAAATTACTCACCTGGAAGGTTGCATTCCTAGTGGCCATAGCATTGGCCCAGAGAAGTGAGCAAGCTCTGAACCCTCCTTACCTGCAGTTCCATCAGAACAAGGTTGTGCTCTGCACAAATGTTCAATTCCTGCCTAAAGTGGTTTCTGCGTTTCATTGTTCTCAACCGATTAACCTGCCAGCATTCTTCTAGAACCATTCATCTCCTGTGTAACAGAAGTTGCATCATGTAGAAGTTGTATGGAGGGCCTTGGCTTTTTACATCCAAACATCTGCAGCCTGGAGGAAGGTTTCCTCTCTCTTTGTTTCTTATGATGGACCTAGACTTGGTCTACAAGTCTCAGCACAGTCCTTATCTAGATGGATTGTGTCTGCCATTGAACTACGTTATCAGTTGGCACATAAAACACTGCCTGGAAGTATTAAAGCTCACTCCACGAGGACAATGGCTTCTTTGGTTGCCTTTGATTGTGTGGTTCCTCTCAAGACTATCTGACAAGCATCCACATGGGCTTCACAGCACACCTTCATACAGCATTATGCAATTGATGCAAGGGCTCGTAAGAACATAGTGTTTATTTTATGTTATTTTATATTTATTTTATTTATATACCACCCTTCCAAAAATGGCTTAGGGCAGTTTACATCAGGGCAGTGTTTGGCAGAACTGTGCAATCTGTTTTTGACTAAGCCCACCTCCATATAAGACAACTTGTGATGCTCCCAGAAGTGTAAAAGACAGAGACCATGTCGAAGAACAACAGATTGTTCACCAGTAAGTTTGGTTCTTCTCATGGTCATCTGTCCTTTAACACTGCTTCCCATCCTCCCCTCCGGGTCTACTGAAGGTGAACTCCATGACTGAGGGGATGAATAGAGGTGCAGCCACATATAGCGGCTGGGGGCAGAGTTCCCACCAAAAAGGTAGGAGATAAAGCTTGGATATTTCCCAACATGGTCTCTGCACAAGCGCAAAGCCCAGAACTGTAAAATGGCAGATGACCACTAGAAGAACCAAACTTACTGGTGAGAAACCTGTTGATTTTGAGGAACAACAGTCTCCAAGCAAGACAGCCCAAGCGACACATCTGGAATCTGTCCAACAGGTAGGAGCAGAACCACTGCAAAGCAGTGCCTCCCGCTCCCAACCCTCTCATATGCTCTAGAAGGATACTAGGGTTGATAGTATTGAAAGCAATGGAGATATCCAAAAGGACCAACAGAGTCACACTCCTTCTGTCAATTTCCCATTGGAGATCATCCATCAGGCCGACCAAGGCAGTCTCCACCCCAGTTTGAAATGGGTCTAGATAATCAATTCCTTCCAAGACTATCTGGAGCTGGAGGCCACCAGCTTCTCAATTACCTTGCCCAGCCATGGAAAGTTAGAGAAAGGCCTATAGTTGCTTAACCCTGAGGGATCCAATGCAGGCTTCTTCAGAAGAGGTCTAATGCTTGTCTCCTTAAGACAGGAAGCCATCCTGCCCTCCCTCAGAGAAGCATTTATAATATTTACCTGGCTTTCTACCACACACACAAACACACACACACACACACTGCTAGATAGTATAAGCCATGTCGGACAAGGGACAAGAAAACAAATGATAGGCCGCATTGCTCCAAGTAGCTTATCCACATTATCAAGAGTCACAAACTGAAAGTGATCCAACCTAACCACATAAGAGGAGTTGCTGGACACCTCAGCATCAGACACTGCAGTAATTGTGGGATCTGAGTCTAAGTCAGTGCAAATATGAGATATTTTATCCACAAAGAACTCATTAAAAACATTACAGTGGGTAACTGATGGTTCAGAAGTCTGATTCAAGGGAAGAGGGGCATATACTAGCGCTCTCACAACCCTAAACAATTCCGCTGGATGTGAGCTTGCGGATGCAATATGGGTAGAAAAGAAAAGAATTGCTTCTTTACTGCACGTATTGCCTGAGCATAGAATTTAAAATGAGCTTTATGTTGTAATCTATTCTATTTGAGTCAAGTCTTTCTTCACTTGTGCTCCAGTTGTCTGCTTTGCCACATGGATAACAATATATTTGTAACTACCAACTCACAACTGATTGTAGGCACAATCAGTTGCACTGATTGTGCAAACCCCACTGAAATGAATGGGAGCTGTGATATAGCAGAGTAGTCAATTCATACAGCATTGCTCTTGTACGGCTCCCAGTCATTCAGAACAGCTTGTGCAGGAGAACTTCCAGGTAGACTGCGCCTTTAGGTTGCAACTCATCAAACATAGGGTGTTTTCCCCCCACGTGTGTTCTGCAAGCAAATGTATTTCAGAATGGCTTGCCATGTTTCCATAAACTGACAAATAAAACTGATCGGAAGCAGAACTTTTTCATTATCTGTAGTTCAGTTCTTTGGAGGAAATAATACTTAGAATTGTATTAATGCAATAAATCCATTAATTAAGGCCTTTTGCTCCTACTTGTGAGCAAAGCAAGGAATGGGTAGCATGTAATAAATAAAATATAAGGTTGCATATGTTTCTAATGAAGAAAAAGATGATGAACAATACATGGTCTTTTCAGTAATAAAAACAGCATTCTTGTTAGGATTGCATTTCCCTTCACTATAATTTGCCAGTTTTACAGTTTATGTCTTTGGTTAAAATGTCTTTGCACATAATAGCTTGAGATCATTTAAGTGTAGCAAGACTCTTCTTTCTTGATAGATGTCACTGAAGCCAGTTTTTTCACTGGTGATATTTGAATGAGTTAAAAAGGTAAAATGGCCTAGTACATAAGCAGGACGATGCAATTTATCATCTTCCCACTCTCCAAGCTGAATGCAGCCCAGCAGCCATGTAATGTGGCCTGCAAGGATTGCCCCCACTTAGTCTTGCTGTCCCAAGAAAGCAGCAAAACTGCAGACATATTGAGCCTTTAAGGGACTACCCACCACTGTGTGCAAGCCTGGCACACCGAATTTGGTCCAAGGCCTTGGATAAGCCATGCACACAGTGTCTAGCCTTGGGTGAACATGCCTCCCTCATCCACATCCCTGCCAATTCCCTGTGAGTCATTTAAAGACTCTCTCATAGCAAAGTTGTGGGATAACAGAATGAATACCGTAAATCACTTGAAAGCATTACAAGTTATAAATGATCACTCCTGCTGCTTTTTACTTGGGTTACAAGCAGATTATCTTCCCAAGAGTTACTGAGGGAGGGGGACCCTGTTTTTAAATTATTGTATCTTCTTGAAGTAACCCTCACAGCCCATCCTCAGAATCCCATGTTTGCTCCAATGTGTACATGGAGCTCCTCTGCATACAGGCCATCCATTTCAATAGCAGGGACAACTTCACAGACACAGGGGGACAACTTCACAGACACAGGGGGCCCCTCCCCCACTGCGCCACCTGGTTAAAGTTGCAAAGAATGGGTTGGCTTTAAAAGGACATTGGGAAACATTGCCAAAGGGATCACTCTCCACAATCCTAAACACACTCGGGTGGAAGGAAGCATCACAGCTGAAGTATTTTATGAGGAGTGTGTGTGCTGTTTATTATTAACATATTTCCGTATCTATAGCACATTCCAATGTATTTGTCCGTTGTTCTACTGTGTGAACCACAGGGGCATAGGAAGCCACTATGAACCAGAGCTGCTACGAACCATAGGGGCATAGACAGGTTGGCGGTGGACCCCCCTGTCACCACCATCTACCTCTCGGTGCCAATATCTGGAAATCTTGCCCGCGAAACCTACCCTATTTTGTGTATACTCTGAAATCTGAGGAGGGAGGAAGTGTTGTTGAGGAGGCCCATTGCATTTGTTCACAGCCTAAAAGCTCTCATGCCTTACCTGTACTTTTTCTAATGCAATGGGCTACTACTAATACCTCAATACCTCTTGCCCTTCCTACCATTACGGTCACTGCCATCTTCATATACCATGCAGAGTGAGACTCTCGTTGAATAAACCTGACCATATGCTTCGATTTCCTCAGGAGGAAAGGAGGAAGGAGAACATTTCTTTTCTGTTGCTGAGTATTCTCCATCCATGTAATCCAAATTTTTGTCCTGGCCTTTCCCTGGCTATTTTCAGCCACATAGGTTCATAGAAGAATATGCCCATGGCTTTATCCTTCTGTCAGCCATCCCTGCCCTTTTGCCTTGCTTTCTCCTTGTTCAGTGTTAAGCTGTAGGTTCCTTAAAGTAAAGAAGGACCTGTCTTGCTACTTGGCTTTTTAAAGGACCATGACATCTATGGGACTGTATGAAATAGGGGGCGGGGAGGGGACTATATTAAAACACACTGTCTGAATAAGGATGCTCTACTGTGGATTATTCTGTAGAGCATGTCCAGTGCTACTGGAGGAAAGATTCTTTTGTATTTGAAGAAATGTTATTTAAATTTTAAAACGAGTTCATGACAAGAATGATAAAATGGCTTCAGTCTGTGAATTCAAACACTAAAGATAATGCAAAGCTGGAACATTCATTTTGTGAGGAAGCAGTGTTTAATTTCCCCCCACCTAATAAATACTAGATTCTGCTGGGCACTAATCTCTTGGAAGAAATTTATGAGAAAAATTAGAGCTTTCCCAGCCCAGTAAAAATGTGTAGGAGAAGCAAGCAAGCAGTGAATGCTTTTATCTAGGTAACATGAGGAAACAATTGCACCCTTAAGAGATAGCAAAGTCTTAGGCCATCAAATTGGAGAACATGACAGCTTCCATTAAAAGAAATATTTCCTATCGCCATGACAATAGCTTTAAACTAAACCAAACAAGAATAATACATTATTCTCAGGGGTTTTTTTTTCTAATAGCAATGCTGGATGATTCTCTCTTTTTCCTACTACTTTTTGATTGATGCTCTTTTTCACACAACCTAAAAGGCAAAAACCTGCTCCTAAAATTCCCATATATGTCTGAGAAGCAACAGAAGATGGATATATGTCCAGATTGTACCCCATAAATTGTGTTTCCCACTTAACCAATATTTGAGGAGAATAATAAATCTTGTCTTGTTGCTTTATATTTTCTTGATATGCTCTGTAACTCCTTGACCCTTTATACCTTATGTCTCCCAAATGGAAAGCTCTTGTAGTCAAAGTTTATTCTTCAAGAAATAAACAGAAATATCTTCTATTAGAACATGTAGGGTGTTCCCACTGATTTAATTGTTGTCCTTCTCTTAGCAGTTTGCACAGACAAGGAGCTGCGGAATCTTGCTTCTCGTCTAAAAGACTGGTTTGGTGCTCTTCATGAAGATGCAAATCGTGTCATCAAGCCAACAAGCTCGGATTCGGCACAAGGCAGTAAGATGACTTCTCTAAAAATAAAGTTTGAGATAAGTTCAGCCAGTCAGCAACAATGGAAATGACAGTTAATATGGAATCTTTTGTCTAATTATGCTGTGACATATACTCCCACTATTTTCAATGCCTTTCTCCCACCGCTTTTGTATGAACAGAGTTAGAATTTCATCAGCATTTCCAAAGTACAGTATGGTAAATGAGGACACTGATATGTACCTAATAGATCTTCTAGGCAAGGACTGCAACCTGCAGCCTAAATAAATTAAGTAGATAAGATAGTATCTTGCATAGTACCATCTGTTGACTTTGAGTATCTATGAGCTTTCCAGGCTGCATTGAGCTGGCCTTTAAGCACAAACGGAGCTCCGCGCTAGTTAGTCTCACAGTTTATCAGTTACAAACAAGTAATGGGAATGATATTTATAAGTACTGAGACAATCTACTTAGCTTTCATGTACCTTGAGAACCAACCGGTGATTGGTACTGCAAGCATTAAGCTTTAGAGCCAGCCTAAGAGTGTCAATCACTTATTAGGCAGGATGGCAGCAGAAAGAGTAACTTTGAAGCCTCTCCCAGTCCTAGTTCTAAATGGTGAGGCAGGAAACTTCCAGACCTTAAAGACCGGGTGGGACAGGGCTTCTGCTGACAACCCAGTGATGGCAAACAGAAAGCAGGGAACAGAAGAACAGAAGGGTTCTGGCAGTCCTATTTCTCCTTTCCCCCAGTTAGGAGGTGGCAAAAATGAATTGACACGTCAGCCACCTCCCACTGGTTCTCAGCAGAATTTGTCAAACTTGGGCAATGTTTCAGTCTGTAGGTCAAAAATTCACAGCAGACATTGTGTGCTGCAAATATCCCCCTGACAGGCACTAGATTGGAAACATAATTTTCAAGGAAGGCTTTATTATATGTTTATTATGAATCAGCAAAGTCCTTTCTCTGAGCAAGAAACAGTGAGATCTTTTGTGTATGAATGCATCTCTTTTCTTAAGTTAATGAGTACTGGGGAAAGAACTACAGACAGACCTCATTGATACCATGGAGTGGTGATGCTATATGCAATAGAGGAGGGGTGTGTGTGTGTGTGTGTGTGTGTGTGTGTGTTGTATGTTCTGAATCTGTATTTATAGGAACAAACTGTGCTTTTTAATCATGCATCCAATTCAGAAGGACACTTAAGGGGTGCACATGGATATTCTGAGCCCCTTGGAGAAGATACCTACAGCACAGCGGCTGCTGGTGCGGGTGCCACCAGGGGCGGGCGGTGGGAATCACCTTTAACTGTCAATTACTAGGTGCTTACCTCTCCTCCCACCGCACCTGAAAGCTGTATGGGGCAGTGGCATGCTGCCCAGCACCTGCTGCAGCAGAGGATCGGCTCCACCACTCAGCTGGCCTCCGCACATGGGTAGAGGCCATTTGCTGGCCATGCAAATGGCCTCCGCCAGCTGAGTGTCAGAGCCCATCCTCTAGCACAGCAGGTGCTGGTCAGTGCACCGCTGCTCAGAACAGCTTTCAGGTGTGGCGGGAGGAGAGGTAAGCACCTAGTAATTGACAGTTAAAGGTACCGCCCGCCCCCAGCAGCATCCGCACCAGCCTCCTTTGCTCCAGTAATCCCACGCTAGAGCCTAGCATGCCCACACAGCAGATCATATGGTGGAAATGTTTCTGTATTGCATCATTTCTGACTATAGGTGGAGTCACATGATTCCTTCATATAAAACTCGCCCTACACATAGAAAAAGCCACCTAACAGCACAGCAGGGAAATTACTTGACTAGCAAGCCAGTGGTTGCTGGTTCAAATCCCTGCTGGTATGTTTCCCAGAATATGGGAAACACCTGTATCGTGTAGCAGCGATATAGGAAGATGCTGAAAGTCATCATTTCATTCTGCACAGAAGATGGCAATGGTAAACCCCTCCTGTATTCCACCAAAGACAACCACAGGGCTCTGTGCTCAAAGGAGTTGACACCCACTCGACGGCACACTTTACCTTTACACATAGAAAACTAGATGTTGGGAGAAGAGTTTTAGTCAGTGTTTCTTTTGCATGCTAGGAGGAGCTTGCAACCTTATGACGTCTCTGTCTGCTATCTGAAGTGGTACACCCAGAAATTTCCTGTAACCTTAGTTTCAACTAGGTGTCAATTTCTGAGGCCATGCATCATTGTCTTTTTGCTGTTCTGCTTGCATTTCTCCCCACAGACATTCCATCACGTCATTGGCATGAGTTGGTAAGTTATCCTTATGAAGCCATATGAAGAATGGGCCTTTTTTGCAATCTGTATTGTATATTTCCCTGGTTTCAAAACAATTTACAGCTGGTTGGAAAAGATGGCTAAGATTTATTTGGAAACCACAGAAAATACTTCTTCATATAGCACATGGAATTTTCTGCCACAAGACGTGATGATGGCCGCTAGCTTAGATGGCTTTAGAAGGAGGTGAGACAAATGCATGGAGGGCAAGTCTATCAAAGCCTACTAGTCATAATGGCTATATGCTAGCTCCAGGCACAGAGGCAGTTTATGCCTCTGTTGATATGTTGGCCTACATATCTTGCCAACATATCATGCTTCTGGGCTTCCCAGAGGCATCTGGTTGCCCACTATGGGGAACAGGATGCTGGACTAGAAGAGTCCTTGGTCTAATGCAGGAAGGCTTTTTTGAGTTCTGCATAGCACTTTTATCATAGAATTATAGAATTTGGATTAGGTTCATCTGCAAAATAATAATGCTTTTCTTCATAACATGACAACAGGAATATTGGCACAGTTTTAAGATTTGACCTTCATCTTCTATAACCTCACTCACTGTCTGGCTTAGAGTAAGCTCTTCATGTTAGCAACCCTCTCTTTCATTTTTTTCAAGTGACAGAAATGAAATAAATCTGTGCAATATATGGACATGAATGGGAATAAGGAAAGATGACAGCTACATGGTAGTGCCAGAATCAAGTCAAGTCAAGTCAAGTGTGCCATCAAGTCGATTTCGACTCCTGGCACCCACAGAGCCCTGTGGTTTTCTTTTGGTAGAATACAGAAGGGGTTTACCAGTGCCTCCTCCAGCACAGTATGAGATGATGCCTTTCAGCATCTTCCTGTATCACTGCTGCTGATATACTGTAGATGTTTCCCACAGTCTGCGAAACATACCAGCGGAGATTCGAATCGGCAACCTTCTGCTTGTTAGTCAAGCATTTCCCCGCTGTGCCACTTAAGGTGACCAGAGTCAAGTAGCACCTATATTTTATTTTAATTCACACCCCTGAAATATATTCAGTGGATCTCTGCTCTCCAGAAGTGGCTGTATGTATGTATGTATATAGTTAGTTAGTTAGTTAGTTAGCTAATAATAATGATAATAGTTTGTTCATTTTCTTTTTTGCATCTTTTAAAAATAAACATTTTTGTTTAGAGTCATTATTCTTCCTTTTAATAAAGCTGTGATCTAATTTAAATAGCCCACTCTGCAAAATGTTCTAAGCCTCGTTAAAATGAGAGCTGGAAGCCCCTGATCCTGCTACCTATGAAAGACTGGGCATTCCTGCAGCACATGAACAAGTGTTTGTTATTGCAGAACCAGTTTTTGGTTTTTTTTGTTCTGGGATGGAAGGTTCAAGGTATGCATGGAAATTCATGGCCTACACTCAGTTCTGAGGCTGCTCTGAGCACTTTCCAGGCTGCTCTTTCCACCACTGAAGGAAAAGGGGAAGCCTTTTATAGTTGGGAAGACCCTTTTATAAATTGGTCATTTGACTGAATCTGCTCCAGGATTTGAAGTGAATGGAAGCTGGTAGTTCTTCTAACCAGCTGTTCAGAAGGACATAAACTGCAATTGTTTCATCCCACTTCTGGTGAGCAGGTGTTTAAATCAAAAGAATTACCATCTCAACAGACAATAATTAATGTCCTTTATAGCACTATCTTCACTTCAGAGAACCAAGATATGCGAATGAGCAAGACCGTTACCTCCCTGGAGGCGGGCCCTAAAATACTGATAGGACGTCTGACCTTGGGCCTTACTATTTCAGGCAGTGGGATGGAGAAGAGATTGATCCTCCTCCTAAAGCAAAAGTATGAAAAGGCAGTGTGTTGAACAGCTTTGCATTGTAACAGAAAGCCAACAGCATGCTTGGGTGAGAGGAGAAACAATGGTAATCTTGCCAACTTTTATGAAGAAATGCTACTTTTTGCACTGTTGCTTATCCTGCACACCAGTTTCCTACACCTCTGAAATATAGGATAGTTTTGGCATGGGAAGGAGCTGTGTCATGATTCTTGTCATACAGGCAGGGGCTTTGATAGCCTATATCCTGTTTATCAAATCATGGTTTTTATAATAATCTATAGTCTAAGTAAATCTGTTTGCTATGGAGATGACACCAGTAGCTCCCACACAGCTTGAAAAATGGGCCCTAAGAAGAAATGAGATAGTCCACATACACTGTTCCTACTACCGTTAGTTCCTGCATTGCTGTAAATTAAGTTGAAATAGATTTTAGATTTAAGTACTCCACTGTCCACAATGAATGGGATGCATTGTTTAAGTTCAACTTGTTTAGAAACAGACAAAAATAGTATGCTGAAACCTTAGCATTTGGGGGCTTGACTGTTGACATAGATCTGCCAAAATATGATTTATTAAAAACAATTTTTATCCACAGGCTATTTTAAGTGGAGATGGACACTTGCTGCTGTATCTCAGTGTCATACATATGTTGAAAGGCCTTACTAGCATTAATCTTTTCAACAGGAATATCCATCTATCTAGCTAAAGAGTTTTGATAAGGCTCATATAAATGCCTGTGTATCAAAAAAGCATATGGACATTTCCTAGTAGAAGGCAGGAGAGAAAAGCAAGATTCTGAAGCTATACATAATACAGGTTATACTAATACTTGTTATACAAGTAAATCTCAGGCAAATGCAATTAACATCTGCCACTTTCCATATTTGGCTTTTATGATGCATCATAATGCAGGATTGTGTCCATATTAATCACTGTCTCTTCACCAAGTGATTCAGCATTTAAATTGCATTTAGATTGTGTAGTGCAATAATGTGATTAAATATCACTGCTTCTGCCCTAACCAAGGGAGGAGACGAACGTAGTCACTGACATATATGCAGAAGGGTAATGAGGAGAGTAAGGTACTGTAGTGTAAGGTACTGTAGTGTAAGGTACTGTCAATACAGAAGCAGCGGTGCTACTGGGGAGGACGGAGGTTACACTTCCAATATTACCAGTATCCCATCCACACAATCCTGTGTAGTGCAACCGCCTTCCTCCCCAGAAGCACTGCTGCTTCTGTGTTCACAGCAGCAGTGCCGCAATACTCTCACATCCCCATTACCCTTTCGCATCACGTCAGCCACTATGTACAGAGCAGGAAGGCATATCTGAAAGCACTCTCAATGTATGCAGACCAAATGTACTTCTTCCTACTCAGGGCTCAGGATAACATATGCTTCCAAGGAAAGTTTACTGATTGGCTGCCCTCCATGATGTACATAAGAAACCACACACACACACACACCCTGAAGACACTCTGGTGTGTAATGAATCCCTCCTAGGGATTCATTATGAGGAAGGGTTATTCAACACCAAAGAGTCTAAACACCTCAAAAATTCCTAGAACATAAACTGAGTAAGTACCCCACTGCCTTGTGGGTAGCGGGTGTGTGTGTGTGTGTGTGTGTGTGTGTGTGTGTGTGTGTGGTTGGTACATGTAGTTGGCACTGTCCAAAGACAGTCAACATGAATAGAAGAAATGAGGGTGTGTAATGAATCCTCGTATGGATTCACTGAGGAAAAGTTATTATACATCAAAGAATCCAAACACTTGGAGAATAGTGACCGCACATTTTGCTCCATAACTGCACTTCTACAAGGGCTAGAGCTTAACTTAAAAAAAAACAACCACACACAATAAAAGCTGAGAATCCATGTTAGGGTTAGGGAAAGGTCAACTTCAAATCCCCATTATTTCCTATGGTGGAAATATACAAAATCAGTAAAAACTAAAGAAATCATTAAAAATCAACCAAGTGCCTCACTGCCTTGAAATATGGGTGGTAGGTGGTAGGGTACCCATGCAGACCTACCCACCACCCAAATTTGGTGCCCCTAGGACCTTTAGAAGTGGGCTGAATTGATCTGAATTTAATCAAATCCACCTCAGATTGAATCTGATCAGATTTGAGTTTGCAGATTTGAGTTTGAATCAAATCTGGCTTATTCTGTTCGACCTCGAATCGAATTGCAAAAAATCAATTTGTGCACATCCCTATTGCTTACAGTATCAAACACTGTTGAGAGGTCTAAGAAAATTGTACTCCCCCTATCTTCCCATCAAGATTATCAAGGCAGTTTCTGTAAGGGGGCCAGACTTAAAATCAGTTTGAAATGTATTCAGATAAGAAATCTCATCAAAGAGAGTGAGCTTCATGCTGCCATGAGTTCAAATCATCTTGCCAAGAAAGAGATATTTGCAGCTGGCTAATAATTATTCTACTCTTCAGGGTGTAATCCTCTCTATGCCTTCTTAGGGAGCATCCTCATAACCACCATATTTTCAGCAGTCAGGATCACTTCCTCTCATACAGAAACATTAATAATCTCCTGCACATAACCTGCCCATCTATCAAGAGGTCATCTCAATTCTGCTACTTCCTACAAAAGAAACCAAGTAAAACATCAAGGTGAGGTACTCAAAACTGAAACTTCATAGGCAGAATGTCTGAAGTGTTTCTGTATAGTTGCCATCAACTTAAATTGACAGCGATTAATTGTAGATGCTAAAGATGAGACACCTTCAATCTAATGTGAGAAATGTAGAGTCAATAGGGGACCAATTATTTCACTGGTTTGCAGAATATTATAGAACCTAATTCTACTTGTGCTGATGGTGCCCTGCCCTTATGCAAGATGAGGCAATTATCACCCAAGCTCTCATCAGCATATATCAGATTTGTTTCCAAGCTGGAGAATCGTACATCATAAGGACCTGGCTCACTAGTTAAGGATCATTCTGAGATTGAAAAGCTGAGCAACAAAAGGAAAGAAACAAAAATTATTTGTAAAACAGGTACAACAGACATAAGCCAAATTCAGACATAACATGAAACCGGAGATTGGCGAACCCACAGTTCTAATTTTAAACTGTAAATTGCACCACTGAAGTTCTTCAAACTGATCTGCAACCCTCTGGTACCAGGAGAAGGGAGCCCCTCCTTGCTGCTCAGCTACCGAGGCCAATCCCAGCAAGTTCCATGGCCAGACTGTGTGCAAAGCGCCAGCACATCAGCAGAACGGCTATATTAGGTGATGATTTTTCAAGGGGATGTGCCAAGCACGATCATTTTTGAATCACCCATCCTCAGCATGGAAAGGGCATTTAAATCCCTTTAAATGTCATACCATACCAGCACTTCTTCAGATAGTGATTGCACAGCGGCCCTCCAAAGAGCCCTGCACCGAAACAGTCCCCCGCACAGGCACCATTTGAGGGGGGGGGGGAAGAGCTCTGGGGAGGAGCAATATTTCCCTGTTACGTGGGAAAGGGAATGGAACATGAAGACTTCCTAGGAGGGGATATGTATATGAGGGACGGAAAAGGATCCAGTGGGGGGAGCTGTCCTGCCATGATCTAGCATGCTCTTGTCACCATCAAAGCATTCAATGAAGACTAAACCACATTCCTGCTCTGCTGGCACCTTGCTCTGGTGGGCTATCCCTCTCATGAGAGGGTCAGTCTACTGGGGAGGACCATAAGGCTACGTCTCCCATTGGACAACACACTCACAATTTGAACTAACCCAACACCAAGGGCCCCGCTTGTGTGGGGGCCCCCAGTTCTCCATGGTAAAAGATAGTGCTGCAACCCCTCACTTCCCTGTGAAGCCTTGCACACACCCAAATGATATTTAGATGCTCCATGTGTCAGAGCCTGGCCGCGTGTGCAGACGGGAAGAATACCGGGTGCATGGAAGGATCTTTAAAACTCATTCAAACTTTTTCGGTTTGGTCTGAGGTTGCACCATATGCAGTTCTGCCAGTGCAGGAAATCATGGGAAAGCGTAGCCCTGATCTCCAGGGATCCCAGGACAGCGGGTTCACCATTTGGGGGCACAAGTAAGGGTACACATGCCCACATGGGCGGACAGGCTGGCACAGGGCAAGCCTTGACAGCTACTTGGCGGCAGTCACCAAGTCAGGGAGAGCGGTTTTGGGGTACCCGTCCCCATGGCTTTCCTCCATACAGCAACCTGGCTCAATAAAGACCCCCAATGGCATAACACTCTCATGAAAGAGTATTCCGTGGGAGAAGGGGATGTTTTGTCATCACATACTATTAGAGATTTTGCTCAGCAGTTCTCTCTCCTCCCTTCTGCTGGTACTTCTCATGAGTTTTTAGGGGGTGTCTCCAGGGCCTAGCACTATTTTGAGTGAGCATAGTCTGCCTAGGGTCAGCATCCATCATAATCACATATGTCGAATGGCTCCTCTGACTAGAGTAATGCTGACCCTGGTGACTGGCCCTTCTCATAAGGAAGTCTAGGGACTGAAAACCCCCAAAGGGGAATGATCTGGGGCCCCTTTCTTGGCTGTTCAAGAATGGTTGGGGCTGCTTTTTATACCCCCCCCCCGCTAAGTACCTCCCCCTGCCAGCCATTTGTTCTGCTCCAGGCACTGTGATGGGGTGCCCTGCTTATGCTGCCATCTGGAGTATTTGTGCTTGTGGACATACATCAATGTCACATCATTAGCAACACACTTAGTGCCCATCCTGTCATCCCGTCCCCTTTCCTTCCTGCTTGCCAGGTGAGGGGAGGAAGGGAAAGAGTGGGAAGAGGGAATGCCCCTGTGTGATTGTGTTGCTTGACAGACTGACAAGCTTGGGATAGGACATGGCATCGTCCCTTTGGCCAGGTAACTCCATAGCTGGATAGGTGACAGGAAGGGCCTCACCAACCTTTTGGAGTTCTTTGAGAGTGTCATCAGGCATGTGGATAAACATGATACAGTTGACATAGTATACTTGGATTAACAAAACATTTTTGACAATGTTGCTCTTTAAGTATGTAGTACACTGCCCTGGGCTCCTTGGAGGAAGAGCAGAATATAAATGTTAAATAATAATAATAATAATAATAGTTGTTGTTGTTGTTGTTATTATTAATGTAATATGATGTATATAATATAAGATTTTATTATTATTATTATTATTATTATTATTATTATTATTATTACCAAGCCTTCATAAACAACTATCAAAACAGTTCAATCACATTTTGCAAGGTGGTGATATTGAACAATGGCTAACAACTGGGAAAACTCATCTCATAATGAAAGACCCAGGAAAAGGTGCAGTTCCAAGTAATTATAGACCAATAACCTGCCTGCCAACCATGTTCAAATTATTAACTGGAATAATAGCAGATGAAGTGATGCAACACTTATTAACTAACAAAAAGCTCCCAGTTGAACAGAAAGGAAATTGCCCGAACACCAGAGGCACAAAAGACCAGCTGCTGATTGACAAAATGATTTTAGAGAATTGCAAGAGAAGAAAAACCAATCTGAGTGTTGCATGGATTGACTACAAGAAAGCCTTTGATTCATTGCCTCACACATGGATACTAAAATGTTTAGAAACAACTGGTGTCAGCAAAAATATTCAGATATTAATAAAAAAAAAGCAATGAGCATGTGGAGTACACAGTTAACAATCAATGGCGAGACACTTGGACATATTCCAAGGGGACTCACTATCCCTTCTGTTGTTTGTAATCACCATGACCCCACTTTCACAAATACTAAACAAAATAGACCTCGGATACCAAACATCTAAAACATCAAGTAAAACAAACCATCTGCTGTACATGGACGATCTGAAGTTGTATGGAAAGTCCCAGTCAGAAATTGAATCACTGCTAAACACTGTCCGTATATTCAGTGGCGATATAGCAATGGAGTTTGGACTAGACAAGTGTGCTGCATTAAAAATGAACGGAGGGAAAATAACAAAAACAGAAGAAATAGAACTGCCCAATGGAAGCAACATCAAGAACCTGGAAGAGAAAGAACATTACAAATACTTGGGCATTCTCCAGGCTGATAACATTGCATACACTGAAGTGAAAAGAAAAATGGGAAGTGAATACATCAGGAGAGTTAGAAAAATCCTCAAGTCCAAACTCAATGGCGGGAACACCATACAAGCCATAAACACTAGGGCTATACCTGTTATCAGATACACTGCAGGAATAATAGACTGGACCCAGGCAGAGCTAGAGACGCTGGATCGTAAGACCAGGAAAATCATGACCATCAATCATGCTCTGGACCCCCGCAGTGATGTAGGTAGGCTATACCTCCCTCGCAGCTCAGGTGGAAAAGGAATGGGACTTCCGACAACAAACAAACATCTGCCACACAATATACCAGATATAACTGTAGTCGAGAAGAAAGAAAGAAAAGTTAAAATAATCGACATAGCAATACTAGGGGATAGCAGAGTAGAAGAAAAAGAAATAGAAAAAAATCACCAAATACAAAGATCTACAAATTGAAATTGAAAGGCTGTGGCAGAAAAAGACCAAAATAATCCCAGTGGTAATTGGCGCCCTGGGTGCAGTTCCAAAAGACCTTGAAGAGCACCTCAACACCATAGGGGTCACAGAAATCACCATCAGCCAGTTACAAAAAGCAGCTTTACTGGGAACAGCCTATATTCTGCGACAATATCTATAACAATTGACAATAAAATTCAGCCATCCCAGGTCTTTGGGAAGGACTCGATGTCTGGATAAAACAAACCAGTCAATAACACCTGTTTGACTGTGTAAACAAGAAATTATAAAAACAAGAAATAAATTATCTAGAATTTGGGCAGCAAAGTGGCCAAATTTTCAGATGACACCAAACTATTTAGGGTGGTGAAATCCAGATAAGATTGTGAGGAGCTCCAAAAAGATCTCTCCAAGCTGTGCAAGTGGGCAACAAAATGGCAAATGTGGTTCAATGTTAGCAAGTGTAAAGTGATGCATATTGGGGCAAACCAACTTCACATACATGCTGATGAAGTCTGAGCTGTTGACCAGGAGGGAGATCTTGAGGTCATGGTGGACAGCTCATTGAAAGAGTCAACACAATGTGCGGTAGCTGTGAAAAAGGCCAATTCCATGCTTGGAAAAGAAGGTAGGAATCAAGAGGATATTATGATAATATCATAATGCCTTTATACAAATCCATGGTGTGGCCACCTTTGGAGTACTGTGCACAATTCTGGTCTCCATAACCCAAAAAGGACATTATAGAACTGGAGACAGCGCTGAAGAGAGCGACCAAGATGATCAGGGGTCTAGAGCAGTCTCCTTACAAGGCAAGGCTGCAACACTTGGGGCTCTTTAGTTTAGAAAAAAAATGTCTGAGGAGAGACTTGATAGAGGTCTATAAAATTATGCAGGTTGTGGAGAGAGTGGAGAGAGGTAAAATTTTCTCCCTCTCCCATAACACTAGAACCAGGGGTCATCCCATGAAACTGATTGCCAAGAAATTTAGGACCAACAGAATGAAGCACTTGTTCCACACAGTGCAAAATCAACCTATGGAATTCTCTGCCACAAGATGTAGTGACAGCCACCAGCGACAAATCTATCAGTGAATACTAGCCTGAGGAATCCAGCAGGACTGCTCTTATGCTGAAAATATACCCCCCAAAATTATCTTTGCTCACATGCACACACACACAGAGAATAATGTGAAGAAACAGAAAGCAAGGACAAAGAGATACTTTATGGTTAAGGGTCACATAACCCAAAATATACCAGTTCCTATATTTATCTCAGTTAAAGTTGGGCAAAGCTGGATAAGTGGGGTAGTGCCAACAGATACAGCAAATTCCCTAGGATCCATCAAGTCAGCACCACACAAGCAATTTGTTTCATCCAAACCTCAAATTTCACTTTCCAAAGCCATCCCAATTATAGGTAAACTTGTACATTACAGGATATGGGGCCAAAGAAGGATTTTAGGATATAATTGGTGATGGTGCTATACAAAGAATGAGAGGGATTTGAACAGAGTTGTTGTTTTTAAATGTCCCATCTAGTGGATTTATAGTTGATATGATACCACTATAGGGTGCACTTAGTAACATTTTTTTTACACCTGATTGGTAGGTCTAGACATCATGGAGTTATGCTTCCTGGAAGTACTGGATCTTTTTTTCACTTATATTTTAATATCAGAGACTCTGGTACTCAATCCCTTTATCTGAGGTGTGAAGGTAAAAAAGAAATTGACACACATCTTCTTACCCAAGCAGTTTCTAGCTGCCCAAATTGAGTTGGGCATGGTAAGTACATGTAGGTTGGATGGGGTGTTCTCTAGCAACATAAAGCCAATCAATGATTAATGTATTGAGCTTTACCGTAGAACTAAGAAGCTTTTCTTCAGGCCAAAATTCATGTATATTTTACGTGAAAAATATTCAGCATGAAAGATTACAAATTAGATTTAAGAAGGTTCTGTACAAAGAGTGCCTGTGCCTGTGTAATGCAGGAAGTACTAAAACAACAACTCCTTTCTCGTTATACTGTAATTTTTATAAACACATTTGAAGTTATTATTATTTATTTGCTGCTGTTTTTAAAAGACTACCCAGGATGTTCTGATAAGTTTTATGTAAGTTATCTTTTCTCCTATACGAATGATTTGTTAACTTTAAATGTAGCAAAGTTTTGTTTTACAGCAGCGATGGTTCAATAGAAGATAAGTTGATTGGAATGTATGTTATTGTGTTGTTATACTTAGTCTTTATTCCTTTCTCTGGTCTGTGGTCAGAATAAAAATGCATTCATTCAAAGATTATAAATTAAATGTTCAAATTACAGTGGTATGTGCACAAAGATTCCAAAGTGGTGTGAAACCCACTTTGTAGTGCTACTGAACTGACAGTGCTACTGTCCATTCTATAGTATGGCATCTTTGAGTAGCATTAAATGCCTCCTTGGGCAGGGAAATTGGTATGGAATGGAAGGGGGTAGGATATGAAAATCCAATCATCTTGTTCACCATGAAGTTATTGCAGAGTATGAGAAGATGTAATTTCCTTATTCTTAACACAGGAGGGATTTTTAGGTACTTCCGATCTACTTTTAAATCACTAATTCTGGCAAGAAGCCATGCTGTAGGATGTATTTACTCGGTGGAAGGGACAGTGATGGCCAGTGAAATCAGAGTGGGGGGGGGATGAGAGGTACCTTAAAAACTCCTTACCATACTGCTGACACCTGCCCCACCAACGCACACACCAGGCCTCTGCTCATGGTATTGCTGACCACACAAATGGCCGCCGTGCATGTACAGAGGCTAAGTGAATGCTGTAGGTGGGGCAGGTGCTGCTCAAGGTGCCAGGTAGCACACTACTGTTCCCCACAGCTTGCACGTGCTGGCAGTATGGCCAGTATGAGGTTTTAAAGGTTTTTTACTTCTCGCCACCCTTTCCTGCATTGCCCTCACCGGCCAGCACTGGAAAGGGAAAGACAGACGGGCTGCTGTACAACCTTTAAATAATCATACTCCACTTTCCTGGATTAAATTAATCAATAAATAATCAATAAATTCATTAATCCAAAAATCCTAAGGACATACTTTGAAAAGGTAACTAGACCACCTTATGGTATTATTCAGACATATTTATTATTTGATATCTCCTCAGTAGATTACTCTCAGCCAAATACCTGTATTTTTGAGTATTTTGTCTCAGCTGACATCAGGCAGGACAAAGTTTATGTTGTGGTCTCACATTCACACAGTATCATCTGTAGAGAGAAGTCATGTAGGTCTTCTGACTGGTATAGTTTTCCCCACATGAACATGCCTCTTACATCACCATGGAGAAGGCTATTTGTTTTATAGCTGCTTCTCTCATACACACAAGGAAATCTTAAGTAGATTTAACTACAGCTTTATTTAGCAACAGCTCCATTTTGTCCTTCTCCTATTCCTACCTTTTCTTCTTGACTTCTCCCCACCCTCTCTACAGAATCCCCCTTGGGACATAGGTCCAAACAAACAAAGTGCAAAAGATTACTGAATAAAATACAACACATCTCTCCCCTCTATAACAACCAAAAATTGAATTGATTTAAAATTTAGTGACAAGGTCTCAAAGTCTTTTAGGTAGTCTCCTGTGTCATGCACAATTCTCCAGAGTCTTGGGTTCTCTGGCACAGGAACTGTTTGTTCTTCTGGTATCGAGGATTGTCCGTCACTTTCATCGGCCTCGTCTGCAAGGTCAAAACTGGAGGCAAGATCAAATTCCTCTTCAGTTGCTCTCTTCAGATCAGACTCCTTTCGCTCTTGTCTCATAGTATGCATGCTGGTAACTCTCAAACTGTTCCATTTCTTTCCATCATCCGATAGGACAGAATCTCCTCAGATTTTGATTATTTGGTCCAGAATATCGGGAACATCCCTCACTTTATAAGCAACCATATAACAACCATATAACCACTATAGCAACCATATAACTGCTAACAAAGTCCCCCACCTGAAATGTTTGCTGTTTCACACCCCATTTCTGATCTACATACAATTTAGAGTAAGATGGCATGGAAAGCTCTATCAGTTGTTGCTATTGAGTAAGTTTGGTGGTAGCTTTGTGTCCTTTCAGTAGTTCAAAAGGTGATTTTCCTATTGTAAAATGAGGAGTGGTTTGATAAGCAAATAGAGTTTCATGGATTGCCTCTTTCCAGGGTTGTTGTTGCATAGTAGCCAGTTGTAAACTTTCTTTCACTAATCTGTTCATTCTTTCCATCAAGCCATTCTCTTGAGGATGGTCTTGTGTTTTATCCCATGGTCATGAAAATATTGCTCAATTTCAGATGAGGTGAGCTGTGTCCCATTTTCATTCACCAGTTCTTTAGGAAGACCTTCCCACGCAAAAACTGCAGTTATGAACTGGATCACCTTGTTTGTAGTAATATTGTCAGCAAATGAAACCCTCTGGAACCTGGAATAGTAATCCACCATCACTATAACAAATCTTTTTTTGCAGGTTGGTTATTAAACATCCCCAATATATCCAAAGCAAGTTTCCCCCAGGGACCATTGGGATACTCTGCCTTAATCAGGGGGGAAACGTCTTTGTTGTACATCTGTTGTATGTCTTTGTTGTACATCTTTGTTGTACATCTGTATCTGACATACAGATGTCAGATACAGCACAAACCATACAGTGCCATATAACAATTCCAATGTGTTTGTCCTTATTCACCATTTAGTCAAGTTCATGCCCAGGTGACTTTTATGGGCAATTTTGATCACTTCTGCTTGTAAGGAGGTGGCAAAATGATCCACCAAATAATCAGTCCTTTGCATCGTTCATTGAGAAGAGACAGCTCACTCACTACATGCATGTATGGTTGAAGATGTTCAGGTAACTTGTTGGTACCTGGTTTAAGTTCATTAAGCACTTGAACCTCACTGAGGGCCACTTCGTATTCAGAAGATGTGGTCACTCCATGAGTGGATGAAGCTATTTGTGCAATTACTTGTCCTTCATCCTCATCTTCTGGGATCTCCTCTTGGCCAGGAGGTCAAAATTGAGATAAACAATCTACCATTGTATTCCAAAGACCTGGAAGATAATCCACCTGGAAATCAAAATCCATAAGTCTGGTGATCCGTTTGGCTATTCTTGGGGTTGACTGACTGGATCACCATGTAGTACATAAAGCAGATAGGGGTTTATGGTCTGCCTGTAAAGTGAATTTTCTGCCCCACAAGTAAGTCCTGAAGTGCCTCACTGCCCAGAAACATGCTAGAGCTTCTTTTTCAATGACAGAATATATCTCTCTGAAGCAGAAAGCACTCTGGAAGCAAAGGCAACTGTAACTTCCCTGCCCCGTCTCCTGGGTCAAGACAGCACCCAAACCATATTCAGAAGCATGAGTAGTTACAATAGTGTGCCTGTTGGTGTCAAAAGAAGGCTTTCAGCAATGGCCGATTTGATAGTCTGAAATCTAACCTTGCAGGATGCACCCCAGTCAGTTGCTACATTCTTTTAAAAAAGAAGATGTTCAGGTAAAAAAGAAGATGTTCATTCTTTTAAAAAAGAAGATGAGCAGCTTTGGAGGCAAATAGTCTAACAAATGTAAAGTAATACTCACAGAGTCCTACAAATCATCCAAGTGCATCCTTGTTGTGTGGCTCTGGTGCTTCCTGAATAGCTTTCACCAAGTCTGTTTTGGGATGTACACCACTCTGAGATATTGTGTGACCCAAGTACATCACCAAGTGTGTGCAAAACTGACATTTCTCTGCAGAGATTTTAAGTCTATGTTGTTGATGTATTCTTAAGACTTCTGTCAGTTTAGCATCATGCTCCTCAATGGTTTTGCCATACAATAAAATGTCATCCTGAAAGTAAGTGATGCCATCCGTAGTCCCAAAACTTGCATGCATCATTCATTGAAATACTGGAGCTGCAGAGGTTAATCCAAAGGGCAGTCTTTTGTTTGAAAAAGACCCTCTGGCGTAATGGAGACTGTGAATTTGCAAGAAAATTTGAGCAGAGGAATTTGATGATAGGCTGAAGACTAGTCCAAAGTTGTGAACACGGACATCTCTTTCAGAGTAAGCTGTATTTCATTGATATTGGGTAATGGATGACACTCCACTACCATGATCTCGTAAACATCTCTTAAATCTACATACATTTGAAGAGTACCCTTTGATTTCCTCACAGGAACAATGGGAAAGACCTATGATAGTGTACAAAGAACCAGAATCAGCCAGCATCCACACTTCATGGCCAATAAGTTTAACTTGACAATGTAGAGAAGCAGGCTCTGGGTCTGTCACACTTAAAACTCTGTCAGGAAGTGGTTCGGCTGTCTCATCCCTATCAGTAATGGAGTGGACAGCAGACTTGCAAACCTTACTAAGTGTCCCCCCCCCCCTTTTTTGCACCTGTCACAAGTGACATTCCATGCAGGACAGTGAGCAAGACTGGCTTTATAGGCAGAGTCTCCACATGGGTAGCATTAGTAGCTCCTCCTTTCTTGTGCTGCTGCTTTCTGGGGCAGTGCCATATGAGAAGATTGGGATTGGAAGGATTTAGACTGAACAGCCTGGATTTCAGGAGGTGGATTTTGCAGTACTAAAGAGTGACTTAGCACAGTGAAGAGCATTTTCCACCCTCCTGGCCATCTCTGTAACCTATCCAAGGTACGTTTCCCTTCCAGTAGCAGTTTTTCATGCATTTTGGAGCAGTTTGTTTTCATAACAGTCTGATCTCTAATCATTTCATCAGTAAATTTGGCAAACTCACAGGTTACACTTAAGGCTCACAGTGCTGTGACATACTGATCAATAGATTCATCAGGCAGTTGGGAACTAAAATAGAACTTGTAATGTTCAGCAATCACATGCAAAATAGGGTTGAAATGATAATCTAAGGCTTGAAGAGCAGCTTCATAAGAACTGGCATCCTCTTCCAGGTTGGCAGGAAAAAAGAAATGATTATATATTATTTGGCCTTCGGGTCCCTGGCAGTGAAGCCATATCACCTGCTTTGCTGGAGTAAAATCAGGAGTATGTATGGAGAGGAAGTAATTGCAGAAATAGGGCCTCCATTGTTTCCAGGGAAGAGCAGGTTCACCTGGGGTAAACAAGAAGAAAGGTGGTGGTGGGATCTGAGCCATGCTGCAGTAAGAATCCAGTGAGCAACAAAACTGATAAGGAAAAAGTATGTCCAGGGGTTGTGCAGTTCAGGAAGCTGGAGAAACTATCAGCAGTAGCAATAGTAGAAAGCAGTTCAGGAATGTAGGCCCAGTAATGCAAAGATATGAGGTTGCAGGAACATTCACAAGCTTGGCAGGCTCACACGGTTAGCTGATTCAAAATCTCGTTGCCAAATGTTCTATAGCTGCTTCCCTCATACACACAAGGAAATCTTAAGTAGATTTAACTAAAGCTTTATTCAGCAACAACTCAATTTTGTCCTCCTTTTCCTCCCAACTCCTCCCCCCACACGTTCTACAGGATCCACCTTGGGACAAATGTCCAAACAATAAAACTTCAAAAGATTACTGAATAGAATACACTATTCTATGGTGCATGGAATTTTATGAATGAGTGATTAATATGTTATTGCTGATTCACACATGCAAGTTATCATTTGATGCTACAGGGGATGAACATACAAGCTTTGAGTATCTTAATAGAAAAGTGCTGTATACATATTAGAAATAAATCTATGAACTGGTCCTCGGTGCTTTTGCATCTTAATTCAAGAAATGTCTGTGTTTGATAAATGAGACAAACCATTACTTCTCAGAAGTTACTGGAATTATTAAGGTCCATATGGCAGGCTTCTGGAACAATATAAGCAGGATGTTATATCTATTATTTTTGCACTATTTCTTTTTTGTTATATGAAAGCCCAACCATGTAACAAGCAAGGCACCAGAAAGTTCAGATTCCTGCTCTCACTCCCAACCCTGGATTGTCTTTAGCTTACAGGAAATTGTGTCTTTTTAAAGTAGTGTGTCGTCAAAATAGCATTAATGTTTGCATTACTAAATGATGGTCTTGAGTGACACTGACAATCTTCAACTGGAGTTACAGTTAAAGAGTCCTATTTCCTGTGTGATGCCTTTCCCATCCTTCAGATTAACATTTAAAATAGCAGATAGACGGAATCATTCTGAAAGCCTAGAATGGCACTGCAATCTAAGTGATAGGTTCCCACTCCCCTTTTTACAGTATAAAGCAGCACAGAGAAATGGGGCTTGACATGCAAAAATGTCAAGAATCTGATACCTAACCTCTAAAGGGAACAGATAATTTTCTTTGACACAATATCATGAAATGACATCTTTAGAGAGACAGGAGAGGTTGTTTAGTTGATTGGCCAAAAGCAATGATCAGGGGCACTACATGCTTGCAGCTAGCCAGAATAACATTCAGACATCAGAGAGAGAGAGAGAGAGAGAGCGCATTGCTGTACCTGACTGTACACAAACGTGGTTTTCTGTACATTGCACAGATATTTTTGATGATGGAAGATATTTTTTTAGAAATTAGAGAGTGGTGGTGCAGGTCCAGAAGTGGGATTTGTACCCTACTTTGAGGTTCAGCTGCTCAGGCTTCTGTGGAAGAGAAGTGCAAGTAACCTTTTCTAAATCTTAAACTGGAAGTTTCCACTGGAAAAATGAGTTAATCTTATGATAATACTGCAGCAACGTGTTCAAGATTTTTAAATGCCTCCATTTTAAACTACATGTGCGCACATACACACAATATGGATGTGCACAGAATGGGATTTGCATTCCATTAGGAGCTTGGGACAGAACGCAAATCCCCGAAATGTTCTGTCTCAACAACAGGGCGAGTCAGTTGTCCCAACAGAACAAGCTTGGAATGACAAGCTCAGAATGTTTTGAGTGTTCTGATCGGCATTTTGGTGGGCTGTTTTTCCCTTGCTTCTTGTTTTTGGCACTGGCTTCTGATTGGTTTGCAATATCCTTGCTTCTTGGTTGGCTTGTTATCATAAAAATGATAACATGAACAAGCCAACCAAGAAGCAAGGAGATCACAATCCAATCGCAAGCCAGTGCCAAAAACAGAAAGCAAGGGGAAAACAGCCCACCAAAATGGGCCACAGCCCACTAGGAACACTCTAACTCAGAATGGGGTCATTCCATTCCAAGTTCAAAACAGGCCCTTCATTTGAAGGGCATTCTGTTTTGAGCTTGAAACACTCAAAACGTCCCCTTTTGAGCGGGAACGTTCTGGGCTCGGAATTTATTTTATTTATGTATTTAACATATTTGTATACTGCCCAAAAATGCAAGTCTCTGGGTAGTTACAACTGTTCTGCATTTCCCTAATACACACACATGCTTTTTCCATTAAGTTGGCTTTGAACTGCCTTCTTAACACAGATGATGCAGCTTTTTGCTTCAGGAAGTGTATTGTGTAGATCAGACATTTTAAGTAATGTGAGAGGTGACTAAAAGAATGCAATCAAAGACCTGACATCTTTGATTATGTCCCCTGTTCTCTGATACCAGGCAATGAAATGGAGGCCTGTTTTTGCAAGGTGCTATGGTTCTGCTTCTCCTGAAAATGAACACAAGCAGAGGGAGCAGGGCGAAACCTTGGCACTGCTCTCATGACTGGACCCAGGCTTTGCAGAGTACCACCTCCTCGATCAGCCTTTTGTATTGCATCTTAATTGCTGAGAATTGCTTTGGCAGTAAATTCCTGGCTGAAAAGCACAATAATAAATAAAATGAGTATGTTTCATGTGCAGACTAAAAGACAAGGCAAAATTTCATTCTGAGTGTAAAATGCCTAGACTCTTTCTTGCTTTTCCATCCACGTTTGTGTCACGATAATGAACAGCTTTGACTCGGGGTGTTATCCATCTCTGAGATTTACTTTGCTGCCTCTTTAGTCTATGCATTTCATCTACACTTATTTTTGAATTGAGATCATGTTCCATTTTCCTTCAAGTTAAGAAAGAAAGGTTAAACTAAAATCAGTTTTGCCCCAGTTATCTGCAAATCCAAGAACACAGTCAATTAGCGGACTTATAAAAATATATATATATATATCGTCTGCATATTTGGACTCAGTTGGGTTCTTTGCTCCTGCCTTTTCAGGATTTGACACTAGCATATTACCAATCTGCAAGGATTCGTTGGGCTGGATGTTCAACAAACTGGATATGAACTATGACCTTCTCCTCGATCATTCTGAGATCAATGCCATTTATCTTGATAAGTATGAGCCATGCATTAAGCCTCTTTTCAACTCTTGCGATTCCTTCAAAGATGGGAAGCTTTCAAACAATGAATGGTGCTACTGCTTTCAGAAACCAGGAGGTAAGTCAGCAAATTCATGCTAGACTCTGAAATTCAGTCTATTGATGCTAAAACGTTTGCATGGAAAACAAGCTTGTAAATATTATTAAAAGACAAATATGTGATTAACATTTGTATTACACAAATCACCATGCCTCTTTGGTAGTAAAGTTAATTTGGTTTTTACTTAATGTACTTAAAAGATTTTTCAGGAGACCCTTCAGAGAACACTTCCAGAATGGAGAACAGTCAGAATTAAGATAAACGGACATAAAACAGAATAAAACACTCACAGAAAAACTACAATAATGAGGTTGGACCACTGAGGCTGATGGGCTTTGAGTATCATATTGAAGCATGCTAGGGGTCAGAATCTGCTAGGGGCTGGGATATGCTGAAGGCAGCTGCTGAAGGCCCATGGCCTTCAACTTTCATCTCTGGGCGGTTAACAGTGATATAAAAACAATTAAAACAAATATAAAAGGTTAAAACAGTTTAACAATTTAAAAACAGCATAAAAATATGTATCCATCGTCTTCATGTGCAGTGGCAGAGCAATTCTTTCAGAGCCTTTCAGGGTAGGAGGGGGACAATGGAGAGCAGTTTGTCTAGAGCTCCTGAACTTTGAGTCTGTCTATTTATTTATTTATTTATTCGATTTCTATACCGCCCTTCCAAAAATGGCTCAGGGTTAGGGTTAACACAGAGAAATAACAAATAAATACGATAAACAAAATGGATCCCTGTCCCCAAAGGGCTCACAATCTAAAAAGAATCATAAGACAGATACCAGCAACAGTCACTGGAGGTGCTGTGCTGGGTAGGGGTGGATAGGGCCAGTTACTCTCCCCCTGCTAAATAAAGAGAATCACCACATTAAAAGGTGCCTCTTTGCCAAGTTAGCAGGGACATACATTAGGGATGTGCATCGAACCAGTTCAGAGGCCCATAAAGGTTCAAGCGGCAGGTGGTTCTGCCGGTTCAATGGTGGGTGGGTGGAGCTTTAAGAGCGGGGGAGGATGCACTCCCCCGCCTGCTGGGTTTCCCCTGCCGGCACTCGGTTTCTGAAACATCCATCGGGGTGGCAGCATACCTCCCTGCCGCCCCCTTCGTTACATTTTCTGGAAGTACCCGGAAGTAGCAGATGCGCCTGTGCTGGTTCCGTGCACATCCCTAATATGCATGTGTTACACATGTTCAGGTAACTATGGTGAAACAGAATGAGCAAGGTTCCACTCTTCCTCTCCCTTTCCCAGCAGGGCCTTGGCCACACAAGGCTTTATACCTGAACAGAGAGGTGGAGTACAGCAAACACTTAGGGCAGGCCGAGCTGGAGCAAAGTTCCACTCTTTCTCTCCACTTCCCCAGAACACCACCGGTTATTAATTGCACTCTAAGTACACTACAAATCAGTTGAGAGGTGTTAACTACATACATGGTTAAGTTGCAGATGTTGATGTGCTCAGTAGCCACTGGTACCTTAAAAAAATGGGCCTAGTGACTAAGGGCCAATTTTCTGGATTGCTACAGGGCAGGAAGCAATATGAGCTCCCACAGGAGATATTGTTTGCTCCCATATGAGCCTTTGTTTTGGGACATACCCACTGCCTTCTCTTACTCCCTTAATTCTCTACTTTGTTCCTCTCCCAACTCTATTTGTTCCCATAGCTCCACTATACTTTCAGTGCCACTTAGACAACAGTGCTCTGTGCACTTCCAAGTTGAGGTGAAGGTGGGTTAGCACCAGAAGCAGAAGGACTGGCCACTCTGTGCTCCTTTCTTATGCCTTCCTTTTAGCTCAGGTGGACCTCCTCACCAATAGCTGCTTGAGAGGGCTCCGAATGAACCTTGAGCCATCTCAGACTTGGGAATGGCTCTTCCCTGGGCGGGCGGGCGAAGTATTGGATAGTATCTTGAAAGAATTTATAGAATTTGCTGTAGCTGCTATGCTTAGGCTGTTTAGTATCATCTTTCTTCCTAGTTCTCTCATTCAAAAACATATATTGGGATATGGAGATTTCTTCTTTTTCTGTTGCTGTACTGTAACCTCATTATTTTAAAGACATTTTATTATATAAAGTTGTACTAAGCACTGTCAAAGTGTTACTATAAAGTTTTATAAAATAATTTATAAACAATATTGTAAAATGAGTATCCACCCACGTTGGAATGTTTATGACAAGTTAAAATATTCACACATGATCAATATCTGACATAGATTCTAATATTAATTAATAAATCAAATTAATAATAATATAGAATTTAACACAGGTCTCCACCTCAGGAATGTTTCTTGAAAGTCAAGCATGCAGTTAATTTGATTAATTTAATTAAGTCCTACCATGAAAATAACCTTTCTGAATTGGCAAGCGCAAATTGACTTTTCCATTTGCCATTAATCGTCACTGCCATCAGTAAATACAAAACTGGTTCTTGATAATCATCTATAAAATGTGTGTGTGTGTATGTGTGTGTACTGGTCAAGCAAAGCATATTTGCACAATGGTTTTGAAAAGTTTAAATGTGATTTTTCAATTAAACATACCTATGAATAAGGCTGAGAGAGATCCCTGCCTGCAACCTTGGAGAATTCGCTGCCAGCCTGTGTAGACAATACTGAGCTAGATGGACTAATGGTCTGACTTGGTAGAAGGCAGCTTCCTATGTTCCTGTGAAACCCTCACATTTGGTAAATTTGTGGTAGACGAGCCATTGGTTTCAATGGCAAATGGGGTTAAGGGAATCGTGGTCACAAAGCGACTGAAAACAAGGTTAAAAATTGAAAGAATTGCCCCCTAACCTGCAAAAATGACCCGCTGAACCCCTGGAAATTGCCCCCTGGAAATGACCCTCTGACCCCCCAAATTACTCAAACCCCCCCTTTAAAAAAAATTGGCCAAACATTGGGTACTCAGGTAGCGGTTGGCGAGGGCAATCACAATTTCCCAGTCTCAGATACTCAAATCGGTGATTGGGAAAACTGTGATAGGCAAGGGATGATTGTACTTCAAAACATAGACCAATTTCTTTGACATGTTCCAGAAGATTGAGGCATCTGAAGCAAGCAAGGACATCTTTCCTTATATGGATATATTTGAACACCATTACTTAAATATTTTATTCATAATCAGGGCCAGATTAAGCTAGTGCAGGGCCTGTAGCATATGTTATAAAGGGGCCCTAAATTTTAAAAAATGCACATAAATATTAAAACTTAAATTATTTACTTGCATATTAAAGTAATTCAATTTTTTCATTTGCTATATTTTGGAGTATGGGAGACCAAGCCACAAACTCACACTTACTACTACAACAGTGAACATTTATATACCATTTTTCAATCAAAATTCTCAAAGTGGTTTACATAGAAAAATAAAGAGTGGATAGATGATTCTCTGTCTCCAAATGGCTCACACTCTAAAAAGAAAACTGTGATAGGCACCAGCAACAGCCACTGACAAATGCTGTGCTGGGCCTTCTCTTAAAAGGCATATTTAGCAGAAAAGGGATATTTTATCTAACATGGACCAAATAAAACAGGTAAAGTTTTAACTTTAATTCCCAGTTGGAAGCCAGGCATGCGGGGCCCTCGAAAACATGGTGCCTGTAGCAAATGCTACATTTGCTACTATGTTAATCCGCCATAGTTCATAATCCCAAAGGAAAAGATTTCACCATACAGATTTTTAATTAATTTATTTTTTTGTGGGGGGGAGTAGTCTTTCAGGGGAAAACTGGGCATTTTCTGAACATTTCTGGGTTTTCCCCAGGCCTTCTCATCTCTAGTCTTACTGACTTTAATACTCAACTAAGAAGAAAAACATCAACTAGTACTCAACTAAGAAGAAAAATTGGTTCACTTTTAAGAACCAATTTTCATCTTTTATATTCTAAAGAATCAGATAAAATGCCAATAAACCAGTTTTATCATCATTTAATTTATCAGCAGATGTATTCCCAAATAGATTTATAAATCTGATTTAAATCCAAAGTAGACAGTTGAATATTTGCTAAATATAAAATAATATCACTTCATATAGACTCAGTTTAAATTCATAGGACTAGTTCAGATATTACACAGAATCTCGGTTTATTTTAAGTAACCTAGGTTACTTTTATCATGGAACCATATACCACTCCATGGCACAAACTGCTCTTTATTTATGGATGTTTAATCAGGATCCGAGACCTAGGTTTGAAGTTAGCTTGTGTTTTTAGGTTAAGCTTAACCTTAGCTCCACATTGGGCACATTTAACTGCGGTTCAACGGACCTGCAGTTTGCCTCCAGTCCCCTGGTGCACTCCCAGATGATTGCAATCTGCAGTCTGGGGGGACTGAAAAGGGGCGGAGCTGGCTGTGCAGGCTTCCTCTGACCCATGAAGGAAAGCCGCTCCAGCCAATTGAATTCCAGCAGCAGCAGGAGCTTCCTCCCTTAACTCTGGTTTGGGTGAGAGTAAACTACTTGCCCAAACCAGAAGACACGCAGCCTCCGGAAACTCAGTTTGGTAAGTGAACTTTACTTGCAACCGAGGGTTCAATCGTAGGTTTGGGGGATGAATCAGAATAGCACTTGGATCTGGGAATCACAGTTCTGATAATTTGAATGTCACAGAGGGACAACCTGAGGTGGGTTTGTCTCAGGTTTCCCGTGATGTCCAAAGGTGGTCAATATGTCCGAAGCTACCTGCAGATTACACTGTAGGTTGTTTCTTTGATTCCTTCCTCCAAGGCCTGCTGCTCACAGAGATGCTAACGCAGTGCAGCAGTGAAACATAGCCACTATAGGCGGCAACAGTTTCTCACTAATTCCAGCTTTAAACCTCCCCAGTCTGCCTAGAAATGGCTTATCTTATCTTTCCATCCTTTGTCTTTCAACAAAGTTGCTGAAAGGTTTCACATTTCCTTTTAGATTTATTTCATTTAAATGAAGTAAATTCACTCATCCAAATTGGCTTAGGGAGGTTCACAATGAGAAATAAAACCATTTAGAATTTTAACTTAAAACTCATTAAAACAATTCAGAACTATTTAAATATTATTAAATGCAATTAAAAGCCAAGCTAAAAATATAGGTCTTCATGGCTCTCTTGAATACCTCTAGGGAAGATAGACCTCTTATTTCCATGTAGAGCATGTTCCACAACTTAGAGGCAGCTACCATGAAGGCCCAGCTTCAAGTTGCCACCAGACGAACTGGTGGCATCCAGAGATAGAACTCTAATGATGTTGATGATAAACAGTGAAGATCTTGCAGATCTTCTCAGATAACCCATTCAGGGCTTTAAAAGGAATCACTAGTACTTTATATTCTGGCCTAAACATATCAGCAGCCTCTGCAGCTGTTTAAGGATGGGCATGATATGGTCTCTCCAGGTTATCCCAAAGACCAATCTGGCTAGAATCCAAGGCTTTTAGCAAGGACAGTGCCTTACAAGCACCAACATAAATGCTCGTGACCCATCCTGTTGTGATTTTTACCCTGAAGCAAAACATAACAGAAGGCACATCAATCAAGTATTTTGCTGATTTGGTTAGGAGCAGCCACCATTTTAAACCCATGCCTACCTCAGTCTGTCTCCACTCAAAAGGGGATCCAGTCCCACTCCTGTTAAATGCATTGTTAGCTTTCTCTGCCTCCCTCTACAGATCCATATTAGAGCTGAAGTCTAGCAACAGCCCATTGTTAGAGCAACAATACAGAACAGGCTGTGCTGAAATCCCTTTACCAATCCAGTTTTTCAGTCCCTTGTATCTTGTATGTATCCTTTACTAACAAACCAGAGAGAAGCTGAAAAGCTCTTTTTATGCAAATGCTGGCTAGTCCAGTGGAGCTTCATTACTCCCCCCTTAACAAAGAGGGATTGATGCAAGTCTCTTGTAGAGAGGAAGGTTCCATAGACCTTTCAGTTAACCACATGGCAGCAGAGAAAAGTTGAGATAGCTCAGGTCTGATACATGAGAGCTGAGGAAAGTCCAAAGGGAAATGAGGAACATGCATTTAAGAATGAGCTTTCCCTTTGGGCCACCATATAGCTCTGCTGACCAGATTATGCCTTCTCTTTCCATTCCATACTTCTAATACTCTGTGATAGTCCTTCCCTAAAATCCTCTCTCTCTCCCAGTTAACATGGCATCCACAGAAAAATTTCCTCAGTTTCTCCATCCACTCACAACTCTCCCTTTTCTGTGTATCTTGTCAGTCCATCAGGCAATCTAATCTAATTACTGTTAGGATTGCCTTTATAAAAGTTTAGATTGCCTTCTAAAAATACTCTCTTTTGCCTGTTCCCTCTCACCATGTAAACGCAGTTCACTGGTTTGTAAATCCTGCCCTTCCATTATTTCAGTCCCCCTTCTGGCTCCTTTCCTCAGACTCCTGCTGTCTGATCAAATAGCCCATTCAAGGATTCCTCTCACATCCTAATTTCTTCCAAATCTCTAATGTCTATTGGATTCCTCAATAGATATTAGTATTGCTTTCTGCTAGTCTTGAAGTGGGCCTGTAGAAGGAAGAGGAAATTGATAATAGCTCCTGTGTTTCCATCACCTTAAGTGGTGCAGCGGGGAAATGCTTGACTAACAAGCAGAAGGTTGCTGGTTTGAATCCCTGCTGGCACTATATTGGGCAGCAGCGATATAGGAAGATGCTGAAAGGCATCATCTCATACTGCACCAGAGGAGGCAATGGTAAACACTTCCTGGATTCTACCAAAGAAAACCACAGGGCTCTGTGGGCACCAGGAGTCGAAATTGACTTGATGGCACACACTACCGTTTACCTGTTTTTCCAAGGGAGCTTGTATCCACAGCCCCTTTCTAATTGGACCAATGATGAGAAAGTAATTGATAAAGTGACACCTTGCCAGCAGCAGAACAGGGCAAAGCAGGTTGGGTCAGGCTCTTCATGGGAGGGCAGGAAAGGAGAAAGGACCCAAATAAAACCAAGATAAAACAAACCAAATGCTGGTAGTTTCTGACACCTATTTAGGTTTCTTAAATAAACCTTACAATAAACCTTGGCTCCATGTGACATCTGAGCCAGCCCATCCTCAAGTATCTGAATTTCTTGAATCCTGTTTTCATTTTTTGGGTAACAACATGAGGTGTTTAAATAGTAGCTTTGTGGTGATGCTTTTGGTTTTTTACAGAAATCAGGAAGACAATCTCCACAACCTCCAAGACACATTCTTCAAAATATGTTCTTCTCTCTAGTTTTCTATTTGCCTTTTTTCTCTTCCTCTGCTTCTTCCATTGCCATTTTTATCATCCCACAGTTTGTTCATTCTCCCTTCTTTACCATACACTCATTCTATCAGCTTGACATTCTGTATTAGGGGTGTGCAATTCGGATTTTCGAACCCAAACCGAACCGAATTCGAACCCGAACCGAATCACCCCTGTTCTGTTCTGTGCCCGAAATTTGGCCCATCCGAATCACCCCTGATTCGGTTCAGATTCGGATTAAATCCGAATCTGAATCAATTCGGATTAAAAAAAATGGGTCCCAGGGGCAAAATAGTGGGGTGTGGTGGTAGTACCTAATGGGTGGAGGCTACCACCCAAATTTCAGGGGGGGTGGGCAAAGGGCTGATTTTTGGCAAATTTTTGAAGTTTTAGTGTCTTTGGGGCAGATCGGGGGCATAGCGTGGGATCTGGACAAAAAGAGCGGGGGGATTGGTAGTGCCTAATGGGTGGAGGCTACCACCCCTATTTCAGAGTGATTGGGCAGAGGGCTGATTTTGGGGGAAATTTTGAAGTTTACACATCTTTAAGGTTTTCCCCCATTAGGTAGAATTGAGGGTTTATTGCTTCACGTCGGTGGGAAAGGGGTGGCCTAGAGTGGTGTGGGGTTGGTGGTAGTGCCGGGTAGGGGCAAGGAAGCTACCTGAATTTTTTCAAAGGATTTGGGCAGAGGGCTGATTTTTTGTAAATTGTTGAAGTTTACGCATCTTTAAGGTTTTTCCTCATAATAAGCTATAATGGAGCTTTCAGCAGCCCCATAAGTGCACTTGGGGGGTGCTGGGGTGGCCCAGAGCGAGTGATGGTGTAGTGCACATAGGGTGCCAACCACCGCCAACCACCCCCATGGGTTTCTAACCCATGGGGTACAGGGTTCTGTTGTTTCTGAGGTATTCTGAGTGTGGATTCTATGATAGCATTCAATGAGACACCATGAATCCACTCTAATTTGCTATCATAGAATCCACACTCAGAATACCTCAGAAACAACAGAACCCTGTACCCCATGGGTTAGAAACCAATGGGGGTGGTTGGGGGTGGTTGGCACCCTATGTGCACTACACCATAACTCGCTCTGGGCCACCCCAGCACCCCATGAGACCTTTTTTCATTGAAGTCAATGGGAGGCAAAAAGGCGGGAAATTCAAAGAGATGTCAAACTTGAAATGGAGGAGGAAGAAGAAGGCAAGACTGGCACTTCTCTGGGGCACAAAATGGAGGTCCGAAACACTCGAAATTTTCAGACCCAAAACAGGGGTGATTCATTTCGGGTCTGAAAATTATCGGGGGACATTGGGGGTGATTCGGTTCGGCTCCGAATCACCCGAAATTGATCGTTTCGGGCACAGATTGTTCTGTGCCCGAAACGTTTTGCACATCCCTATTCTGTATACCTTTCTAATCCTAGTTGCCTTCTTTCCTCTCTTTATCATGCATTACTTTCTCTACAACCTTGTTTTCGTCCAACATCCTTCTTAGACGCAATTCCTCTTTCCCTCTCCATTCTGTACTAACTGTAAAACCAGATGTGTGACAATCCAATAGTGTGGCTCAAATACTACTCTTAAAATCTTGGCTTTGAACTAGAGTCTCTCAAGCAGAACTCTTCCCATGCAACAAGACTACCACCCCTCCCTCCTTCCCTGTAGCCCCTGGTGCATCAGATAGAGACACTCCGAAGAGTCAGGGGAACTATCTGGAATAAGATGGGGTGGGCTTCTGCAATAGGATGGGGGCACTGGAGGAAATTGTGGATACAATTTCCGAGTTCCCGAGTTCAAAGCAGCCAACCAGGAGGAGAGAACGGACAATGTCCTGATGGGGACCAAGGCAGAACAGGTGGGTGCTCTGGAAGCACAAAGGTCAAGTCAAACCTTGCAGAAGAGAGAAAGAGAGAGTAGCCCTGTTCACAAATTATGTTTTAACGCATGTACAATCTGTGCACAAAAATGCAAATACAGATCTGTACACATGTACAGTTATCCACATGTTATGTTCAATGCATGAACAGTAGCACACTTCCTATCTGTACCCTGCATTTGAGGGGGCCTGTACTCAGGCTCATTTTAAAGTGAATGCACAAAAAGTCATTTACATTAAAACATGTACATGTGTACAGAGATCTATATGCACATGCAACACAATGTCTGAAATGAGCTAGTACCTTTCTTATGCAAGGGGTGTCAAGCCCTTCCAAATACATGAGTATCCTGCAAAGGCTGAGAATCAATTGCCACATCTTCAGATACCACCCCTTAGGATACACCTATGACAACAGGACTTCTTCAACATTCTTTTCAACCACAACTGGATTTTCCCAAAAATTCAGATAGAAACAACCTGTGTTCTTGGCCTGCTGAAAGGGGTGGACACATAGTTTTAATGGGACTTGAGCGCAGTATTCAGTTACTTCTGTTACACTCACTCATGGTTTTACATTTGCTACTTTATGAATACATTTCCACACATATGTGCAGCAAAGTTTTAATCTTCATGCGCATCTAGTGGTTGGGGAGTGGTCACTGGTGGCATTGTAATGTATGCTTTGTAGCCTTCATATGTCATCAAACGTGTCCCCTGCTAACTGAACAAAGAGACATCTTTAAATGTGGTGATGATCATATATTTAGCAGGGGGAGAGCAACTGGCCCTATCCAACACCAGCACAGCATCCCTTCAGTGGCTGTTGCTGGTGTCTACCTTATGTTTCTTTTAAGATTGTGAGCCCTTTGGGGACAGGGGACCAACTTATTTATGTATTATTTATTTGTATATGTAAACCACTTTGAGAATTTTATTGAAGAGCAGTATATAAATATTCTTAGTAGTAGTATTGCATTCCATTTGTGCACACAGAGGCCTCCATATGAAGGCCAAGGACTTTTCATCATGTCCATAATTCATAGCCCTGGAGCTACAAAGCACACGTGCAGTTCTGCTCATACAGGGGTTTTCTTGTTCCATTGGCTGAGCAGCAGAATGCTTGTGCTCACCCTCAAAAAAGTTAGATATGACCATGGTTAGCTATGAAAACCTCAGAATTGGTTCAGTTACTATGATCTTATTTGTAGAGATTATATGTAGAAATTAGTCTGTTAGCAAACATTAAATTAGCATCCTGGCTTTTGATCAGGCTGATGAACGGAAGGAAAAACTGTTTAACAACCAAAATGGCCCCGAAACACTATTTTTAAGCATATCGTGTTGTGAATTTAATTAGTTAAAGCTAATGGATTACATTTGTTCTGCAGTACAGTACAAGCATATGTGGCTTGCTCATTCCCAGGTGTGAAATAGACTACACTGCCTGTCAATTGTGAAGCTAATCATTAGAGAATTCTGTCCCTTACCATCTGGAAACACACTCTCATATCTTATGTTTTAGGTCTCCCTTGCCAGAATGAGATGAACAGAATTCAAAAGGTGGGCAAAGGGAAGAGCCTTATGGGTAAGTTCAGTTATTTGCTACTCATTTAAGCCACTAATTAAAGCTTCTGTTGCTGTGACATGAGATGCTGTAACTGCTTCCCAGTTAGAATGTAATGGAAATACCACCCTCTGTTGAATGCCTGCCACTTCATGAGATCATATAAATCACAGAGCTTCAGTCTTTGCTACAGGTGTTCCATGACTTGGTATACTAGATTTATACAACTGAAAGATTCTCTTTCAACATTATACAACAGAGAGATTCCCTTTTAACTGAAATATCAAATAAATATTTGCACAGAATGGAACAGATTCTTGTGAGGAGGGGATTTACAAATCTGAAGTTTAAACAAAGATGACATACTGAATTTGTTTTTCAAGAATCTTAATTGCGTCTATAAATGTTGCAGTGATAGGCATATTATGGCAATGACTGACATCCACACTAAAGCTACACATGCTGAAAAATGTTTCAGGATAGAGGCAACTTTTGCTGATTCTTGCCTTTCAGTGTCTCTAAATGTTATGGGGCCCTCAGGGATATATTTTCAGGAGCACAGAAGGCTGCAGAAGGAAGGGGAGAATAGTCATTTTATTATGATCAAAAATCATATTCATTTGATAAGGGGAGATTAGTATTAAAAAAATTTCCCTGCCCCTGCTGTGCATGTGAAATGTTTTTTGGCACATGCAAAGTTAGTCTTGATGTCAACTAGAACTAATATGTGAATTAATTCTAGTTGACTAGAAGAATCTGTAGAAGCTGAAGAATCTGTTGTGCTGCAGGGGTTATAATACAAATAGCTGGACACTATATCAACTGAAATCTGTGCAGTAATATCTCTACATTTAATAATCAAAATCAAATAACACTAAGGGAAATAAATGCAATTGTATCATACTAAAGTGGCAGAATTGAAACACATACATAAGTTGAAAATCAGGCAAGCAGAAAAGAAAGAAAAACAGATTCCAGCACTATGCCTGTGGGAACAACAAAGACTTTAGGGGGAAAATATCTACAAGACTCTTCTTCAACCATTAGCTGTCTTTTTTCTTCAGAGATATACAGATAGTTTACAAAGTTCCTGATATATTGCATCTATTGGTAAAATTGAAACCTCTGCATTTTATAAAACACTGAGGAAATGCCCATTTTTACAATTGACGGGCTGTCTGGATGGAATGTGTCGATGGAAGGGCCTGTATATTGTCAGGAGCCAGAAGGGAGGATGTTTAATGAAAGTATGCATATAGAGACATATTGCATGTACGCACTATGAAATCACTGTTAAGAAGCCTGACCACCTAGTCCCATGGGCAAGTTTTGCCTTTTGCAGTACTTCATTTTGCAGTACTTCACTTTGCAGTACTTCACTTTCCCCCATAGGAACAAATGGCAGCTATTCAGTTAGATGGCAGAAAGTAAATGGGAAAATACATTTTAAAAGATACAGTAAATGTAAACCAAAATCATGCCAATGTGATTTCCCTCCTTGTGCATTAGTCTGTTGTCACCGATCATCATTTTTAGAGCATTATAGATGAAAGTGCCTAATGGGAAAGGGAATAATTCTTTCCTGAACAGCTTACAATAAATTTTACACATGCACACCAGCAAATCAAGATCTCAACTGTGCCAGCTAAGGTAGTTGTGAAAGAACTGTGGTTTGGAAACAATTGGCCAGTTTCTTCAAACACCATAGGAAGCTTCAAATGGAAGGAGAAGTTCATTAGGGACTGAATCAAAGAAGGAAAGAACAACTGCAAAGAATACAAGAGACCAATGCAGAAACATCCATCATTATGATGGTTGGGTGGAGGGTCTGTACATGGCAGTGCTCTTGCAGTCCAGAGTCACTTCCCTAACCCTTTTGGATTGCCTTTGGATGAAAGCCAGGAGTGAATGGTGGCCATTCACTACCATTATGGGAAAATGTCCTCAGGCATACCGTTGGGGCAGGGTTCGGGTCAGGCTTTTGTTTACACCCAGCTGTGTTCCACATTTCAGCCCACTCACTTTCTACCATAGCACTCAGTGCAAGGGGGTAAGAACTGAGCCAGTGCCATCTGCACCACTTTATCTGTAAAGCACCCTCGCCCCACAAGGAAAATCTGATGGCTACATGCAAGTATAGAAGTTTGTTTTATTGTTACAGTGATGAAGCCATGTGAAGCTCAAGTTCTTGTGCAAGGCACACCCATCCTTAAGAGATCCAATGCAGATTTTGCATCATATGACCTGATGGCTAATTACCTGGGTTTTTTTAATGCCTGTATACAAAAAAATGGGTGGCAATTGTTAATGTTTGTATGATATTTTCTAAAAGTAGAAATGCTTGTTATGTATGTATACTATTCAAAATAATGTATATACACTAGAGACGTGCAAATACATTTGAGCTCAAAACAGGCCATTTCAAGTGTTTTGAGCTAGAAACAAAACACCCTTAAAATAAAGGGCCTGTTTCAAGCTTGAAACAGAACTACCCTGTTTCGAGCTCAAATCAATTCAAGTGATTCAAGCACTATTTTGAGTCATCATCTCATACTACATGGGATGAGGCAATGGTAAACCCCTCCTGTATTCTACCAAAGAAAACCACAGGGCTCTGTGGACGCCAAAAGTAGAAATCGACTTGATGGCACACTTTACTTTTCTGTGAAGAGCTCAAAACGAATTGCAAAATCCGTTTCATGCACATCCCTAATATAAATGGCAGCCATGCAGAACAATAGGAAGTACAATTCCAGATTTATTTATAAGCCCCAGGTTACAGTGGTCATGGAAAGACTAAGAGAGAGTCCTGTAGCTACAAATGGCTACTGTATAAACTCGCACTTCATTTAATGTGCTAAAAGCCAATTAGGGTAGATCTTTATGCGATACATAATGTCAGCATGGTGGAACTTTATCATTTCACACAGTGATGCGCAGTCTAACTACAATGCTCTCTATCATTTCATAATACTGATCCTCTTATCCTCCTGGAGAACTCTTTTGACATAAATGGAGCTTGCCCTGGCTAGTCTTATCACTAGCCAACCCTTGCTAACAGTTACACAGGGACTGTCTACTACTTTCTTTTTACAGCACTGCTTTGATCCCCCCATCTTTGCTCCTGACAACTGGCAAATATTTCTCAAATACAGCGATGAATATTTATATACCCCTTTTCAACCAAAGTTCCAAAGCGGTTTACATAGATATAAATAAATAATGTGGCTCCCTTTTCCCAAAGAGCTCACAATTTTAAAAAGAAACAAAAGACAGATACCAGCAACAGCCACTGGAGGGATGCTGTGCTGGGAAAGTATAAGGCCTGTTGTTCTCCCTCTGCTAAATAAAGAGAATCATCACTTTAAAAAGGTGCCTGTTTGTTCAGTTAACAGGGGACAAGTTTGATGACATATGAAGGCTACAAAGCAGGGTTGATAAAAATTTATTATTTTAAAATTTTTAAAAATCTGATTTTTAAAAAATTCAAATCAGATTTAAATTGGTTTTTTAAAAATTCCTAAAGAACCTAGTCAAAGATATCATCATGAATATTAACCGTAATTATATTATATGAACATGTTAACAGAGGTATATGGGGATGAGAGATAAAAGACCTGTTCAGTCCTATTCTGCAGGTTGTGTACATGCAGCACATACACAACTATGCACACAGTCAAGCGCTTGTCCCCCAGCCCCCACCATGTGCAGAGACAATGAAGACCAATGAATGTATAGATGATTTGGGATGATGGAGTAGATCTGAGCAAGGAGGAGGTGTCTGGATATAAATGCACGGGATGAGGAGCGGAGGGGTATAGAAAGTGAAACCAAAAGTGAACAGAACATATTCATGCAGTCCTGAGGAATCTCTTTCCAGATGTATCCTCCATTGTAGAAGGGAAACACCTATCATGGCAGCCAACCATAAAAGAAACCCTTTTTGGGAATATTTTAATGAAGTTCCTGTACCTGTGGGTAAGAAAGGCTTGTGTGCAAAATGCAAACAGTGCAACAACAAAATGCAGGGCCTCGTTGTCCGAATGAAACAGCATTGTGAGAAGCATGTACCTATTATAGTGTGTGCCTACCTTTTAAAAATAAAACCTGCATCTATCTCTAAATATATATTAAGGTTATATTAGACAACAAGAATGTACTTTTATAGAAAATAATGATTAAATAGAATCTTCCTGACTAATAATTTAAATTGTGATTTAAATCATTAAAATTGAGTCCTTCTATGAAGCTATTTAAATTGTGATTAAAATAAATTTAATTTAAATCCAATCAACCCTGCTACAAAGGAATAGGCAAAGGAGGGTGGAGAAAGTTTAATCACTTAGCAGGGCTGGTTCAAGTGCCAGTACCACCAGAGGCAATGCCAAGATGCCACTGACCATGCCCTCAATCAGGGGCGTAACTACTATTAGGCAAGGTGAGGCGGCTGCCTGGGGGCCCCCACGCCTCGAGGGGCCCCCCAGAGGCAAGTCACATGAGGCAAGTCACATGACTATATATTGTGAAGTGTGTGTGTGCATCTGCGAGGGGCCCATTTTAAAATTTTGTCTCTGGGCCCACTCCAGCCTTGTTACGCCCCTGCCCTCAATGCTGATGCATCAGTGTCAGGGGACATGGCCAAAATCAGAGTGCAAGAGCTGCCCATGGGCCAGATCAACCAACTGCTGGCCAGAGGGTCCACTGGTGGCCAGATCTGCCTTGCCCAAAAGGAAGCTGATAGGTATACCTGGCCACTTTTGCTCCAGTGGGCCGCAAGCAAATGCTGGAATGAAAGTAGCCAGCTTTTTGTTGGGTAGACCTGACAACTGGCAGGCCCTTTCTCTAGCCCATGGCTGGTTGATCTGGCCTCTGATGGACAGGGCTTGCACCCTGATGCTGGCCAGAATCCCTTGACACTGATATGCTGACATCAGGGAGCATGATTGTCATCAGGGCACAGGCACCACTCGCCAGCATTTCCCGGTGGGCTAGCACAGTGCTAGCCAGCTGGATGGGTTCCTTTCTCTTTCACTCAGTGTGAAAAAGGAGAGAGAGGAACCTATCCAGCTAGATAGCGCTATGCTAGCCAGCTGAGAAATGCATACAGTCAGCAGAAGCAGGCAGTGGCAAGTGGAAAGGCAATGACTCCAGGCATTGGAGGAGAGGGCAAGATGCCCACCCTTGTTGCCCCAGGGGCAGGCAGCACCTAAGGCTATCGCCTTATTGGTGAGTGTGTGTGTATTTCTTTTATTGCAGCCATAGGCCAAACAAAACCTTATTGGTGAGCCATCCCTGAGAGTCAGTGAACTTATGGAAGGAATGAACACTAGCAGCCAATTGGGAATAAAGGCTATAGTGAATTGAGAATGACAGAGCTAAGATCTGAGGAGGGGCAGAGGCCGATGTAATGGTAGGAATGAGAATAAAAGAGAAATATTGACAGGTAACAAGCAAGGAAAATTGTGCAGAAGCAAAAGATCCACATGGCTCAGGCATGCCAGAATTCAGTTCAAGACAGCAGGATTCATTTTACTACATCACCTAAAATGTGGGGACAAAGACCTCTTCTAACAGCAGAGGTTATAAAAGAGAGACTGACATGCATTGGAAAAGGCCTTCCTGAATCTAGGTTGCAGTGGCAACCAACTACAATTAAGGTGGGCCAATATACCATTGGTATTGGATACTGGACAGTGTTTTGTAATCATAAAGACTTACCCTCAATTTATCACACTGCTGTCGGCTTTCATTACACTTCTTAGGCCCATTCCTCTAATGTACTTGCAAAAGCAAAGTTAAAAGGGGTAATTTTACCACCACCAACTCTAAGATCAGGTTAGATACAGGAAGATTGATGTTCAGGTATTTATGAACTATAGTTGTAACATTTAAAAATTGGGTACCCACTTTAATATCTACAGTGGGCCAAGATGGATTGGTTTATTATGTATTAAATATTTATATATGAGTGGTTTCCCATTTCTGTGTCTTTTATGCAAGTAATGGCATGGCATTTGAGCAATACATTTTCCTTCTTTTCCCCCTCCATGGGAAATGGAGTGGAAATAGCCCTTTTGACATATATGCACACACTGCAGAGATTCTCTGCACACAGAACTGGTGAAGGAAGCCTCTTTTTATTTTGAGCAGTAAATCAAGTGGCATCTCTCTGACAAAGAGGTGCGATATTTTCTCAGATATTGTCGGACACAATAAAAGGCTCCTTTTCTGTGCCTGAAACTGAAGCAAACAGCAGACAATGGAAATTACTATACAGACATCCATGGAGGATTCAGTTAACTGATCTCTAGGGAGAAGTGGGTTGTGGGGTGTGTTTGTGTGTTGAAGTTCATTTGCATTACATATTCTAAAGTTAGTGGTAGAAATAAACCAACTTTCTTGAAAAGACTGCTTGGATGGAAAGTCACAATAATACACAAAATCAGCTGGTGTCAGTGTGTGCGTTGTACAATGAAGCCATATCTAGAATTGATTTTCCCCTCTCTTTTTTGGCTTGGCCTCCATATCCTGGAACCTCATGTGAATAGTTCTGACAACATTGCATATTTAATGCATGGGAGCTGCTAACAAGCAGATTGGGAGTCCCTTCCAGGGATAATTTATGCTGCTGTGTTGAAATCCTGTTGTAAACTGTGAAAATCTGCAAATTAAATGTGAAACATGGAATTAATTTCATTTCTCATTAGCCTTCCAAGGTGGTTAGGGTGTCCATGCATTTGTGCGCGCATGTGTGTGCATGTGTGCACATGCACACATACACACACATACACTTCACTGAAAGGTAGAAAGGGCCATATTGCATTCACAGTTAGAAATGAAGGAGAGCAAGGAGCTGCAGGTTGTATATGTTCTGCCAATCTAGTGTCGGGTTCCTCCCAGCCTAGCAAACCAATCCGTGGCACAAGCACAATCCAATTGTCACTACTGTTTTGCAAGCATTGGTTAAAATGAATGGAACCTAAACACCACAGTTCATGATGGATTGCACCACACAACTGCTGCAACTAATGTTGATTGATGGATATTTAAGGTGGCAAAACTTTGCTGCTTCCTAAGTCCAAGTCAATCCAGATCTACATTGGACTGTGTTTACTCTAGTAGCTTGCACTGCAATTTAGGGCAAGGAAAGATGAGAGGACTTGAGATATAGTCTTGTCTTCCCTCATAATCTCTTCTCATCATCACCTGTATAGAAGAAACTGTGGAGATAGCAAAGAACCAGGACACCATGTTGAGCTGAAACAGAAACTAACTTGTATTTTCTCTTTCCAAACCTTCCCCTTCTCCCCACTGAGTACAACCCTAGTGACCTTGAACTATATACAACTATTACCACATCCCCCTTTCTAAGGTGGGATAAGACCCCAAATCTATACCACCACCACCAACCCCCATTTAAATGAAATACAAAATACTGTAAAGTCCTCTGGGGCCAAGGTAGACTACCTGAAACCTCAGCTTCTTGTGAGGGATTATTCTGTCCTATAGACTGTTAGCCACTAAGTCTATAGGGATTATTCTGCCATAACACTAATGCTGTCGGCTTCCAGATGTTACATAGTCTGTTTGAAAACCTGGAGGTTGTCTCTTCCTGTCTGGAGACCTCTTCACAGGGAAAGGGGCTGAAGCATCAGCTAGGGGTATGTCCTGGGTAGTACTTTCTGCAGCCTGTGCTTCAGTGATGTCTTCTGAGACACTGTTGAATCTCCTGCCAAGACAAGGTGTGCTCGGTTGCAACGAATAATATCAGTTGGAACTGCAACCATAAAGGATCAAGGAGTCTTTGCATTTCCCTGTACTGTCCCTTTTTCTTGGGAGTCCTTCACCCATACTAAATCTCCCATGTTGAGTGCTGGTAGGGATTTAGCTTTGTGGCATTTGTCATAGGCTTTTTGTGGGGGAGCTTTGTAACATTCATCTTGTTCTTGGAGGCTGTAAAAATCAGGCTACCAGGGAGTTAGCTGAGAAGCAAAAGTGGGGACTGTGAAATGAAGTTTCCAGCCCATGAGCAGCTCTGCAGGGATGAACCCATTAGCCAAGGCTATTGTCCAATAGGCCAGCAAGGCAAGGGTAGGGGTCAGGAGCCTTGGACAATAGATGTTTTACTGACTGGACTGCCCTTTCAGCTTTGCCATTGCTCTGAAGAACCAGAGGGCTGGAGGTGATATGTTGAAATCCATAATCTGTTGCAAGCTGTTGGAAAAGGTCTGATGAAAATTAATGTGCATTATCAGAAATAACCTGCTCAGGTATTCCAAAGCAGGGAGAAATGGGCTTCATTTTACTGATAACCACTTGAGAAGTAGTACTGGGTAGCTGAGCAACTTCCATAAATTTAGAAAAGTAGTCTATCAATACAAGATAAGAACTCTTTTCTAGGAGGGGAAAGGTCAGTTCCAATCTTTTGTCGAAGTCAGCTTGGGAGGACAGAAGGCTTAAGTTCCTTTATATTGAGAGGGGGATCACCATTACATCTTCCCCAGAATCAATTTTAAATTCTACTTGGAGGCCTCCTATAATAACTATGGCAGTCCATGGTGGTTCTGTTTGAATGTCTCCGTCAGTGTAGCCCAGGAAAGTTATTTCCACATCACTCAAGTCCTCTTTTTGTGATAAACTTAGCAAGGCAAAGTTTTGGAGTGACATACTGTAGCGTAATACCCTATTTTTCTACATATTCCTACATATTTTTCTACATATTCCTTCCTAAATATTGTATCACAAGCCGGACACTCTCTCCTTCTGTGGGGCAACTTGCCACACCATAGGCAATCTGTTGTATCTCTGACTTGCAGATATCCTTTGAGCCCCATCCCTGCTGGCATCTGGTTGGTTTGTTTGTTTTGGTTTTTGGTGGTGGTGGAATCTGGGTTTGTTACTTATATGTGGCATCTGGGATGACTTTCTGCTACCCTCTATGGCTTCAGCTATGGTCTCCGGTTTGAAATCATTCTGGAGAAGAGTCCTTTATGTGGGAACTCTGGAGGGCCTTAGCTTTGGCTGTCTCTAGAGTGAGATTTGGGTCATTCTGATGTGTCTCTGATAGGTGGCTGTCTCTAAGCCCTGCCACCAACCTGTCCCTGAAGAGTTCTTCACTTATTCCTCCATATCCACAATATTAGATCAGGACAGATAGAGCTGTGATAAAATCAGATACAGATTCCCCAGGCTCTGGCTTGCATGAATGAAAAGGGCCCATTCAAAAATATTATTATACCGGGATAAGAAGTGTTTGTCCAGTGCCTTTTACTATGTTAAAAATCTCCATATTTATTTTTAATTACAACTGCAGCGTAGATGAGGGATGGCTGACGTGGGATGAGCAGAGCAGTCCGTCTCTGCTCTCCCCTATCCCCCCTCTGGTGGCAGCTGGAGCGATGCTGGGCCCATCCACTTTGACCAGTGTCTTCTGCCACCTGCCCAAGCACACCCCGCAGTTGGTGTAGAAGATGCTGGCCTGAGCAGACAAGCCCAGCATCGCTCTGGCTGCTGCCACCGGAGAAGGAAGAGTGGAGAAGGACTGCTCCGCTCACTCCCAGCAGCCACCCTCAGCCGTGTGGCAACTGTAATAGAAGAAGAAAAAATGGAGCTTCGGCGAGCCCCCCCCAAAAAAAGTAGGGTGGCCTCACATGGGGGAGGGGGCTCGCAGCTGGGAGGTCCAGGCGCCCAAATCATCTAGGTGTGCAGCTGTGTAGGCCAAACCTTTTCAGCTGTAGGTCTCTGTTTTCAGTGGGCTGGAACTGTACTATGCAGAAACAGGAGCAGTAGCTGGTTGTCCTACAGGGTTAGTAGTTTTGATTCTGTGTCTTCCTGTTTCTTTCCATAATGAAGTTTGCAGTGTTCTTCAATCAGTTATTTCCTGTTCTGACACCACATGGAGATAGCAAAGAGCCTGGACATTATGTTGAGCTGAAACAGAAACTTAACATTTTATTTTTTTTCAAACCTTCTCCCCACACAGTGCCACCTAGTGGCCCTGAATGATATACAACTCCTGAATTACCACAAAAACCATCAAAATCAAAACAGATCAAAGGGTTGTTGATTCAACGGGAAACGATCTTTATGATTTCAGCTTCACTGTGCAAACAAAGAGGGCCTTCCTGTAAATTGAGGCTAGAATCTCACATTTAACTTCCTGCTTAATTCTATTACTAGAAGTATTGATATTATTGACAAGGACCTCATTTGCTCTCCCCAGGTGTTTTCATTCCACGGTGCAATGAGGAAGGCTATTACAAAGCAACACAGTGTCATGGAAGTACTGGGCAGTGTTGGTGCGTTGATAAGTATGGAAATGAGATCGCTGGCTCAAGGAAGCAAGGGACAGTGAGCTGTGGTGAGTAAGGGCATGCTTTCCTCAGATAAAATAGGGATTGACATTGTGTGAGCCCTTGCCCACTGCTGTAAGATTGACTATGGGAGCCCAAAATGGCAACAAGAAGAAACATATTAGCCAGCATGAGAAGTACCTTCAAGTCTTTGAATGTATAACACAGAAGTGCTAATACAAATCACCTTTCTTCCAGAGCATGCATTACAATATGAAATTGGCAGAAGCATCTGATGTACTTTTCACACTAGCTTAGAAATTGCCATAATTTGTAGTAAAATAAAATATACTGCCAATGATGCATTGATCATTTTAAAAATAAAATAAATATGTTGCTCCCTACACAACATAAGTATAGTTAAGGAGTTCGGTCAGGATGCTTAGGAAAGAAAAGTCTTATCAGCCTAGCACAGAGGCTTAATCTGAATAACTGCTGCTGATATTGGCCATACACCCCAAAAGAAAAACCATAGCTATCTGGCATGAGTGGCAAATTCTATGATTCCCTCTATAATCCAACTATGGTGAAGAAAATGAATTTACAATAAGAAAACTTGGCATAAGAAACACAAACGGTGGACACTGTTTTTGATCAGGGGCAGAGGGAGACGAGCCCCGCCCCTTGCGTCAGACATGTCTGATGTCAGACGCAGGGGGTGTAGCTTAGCTCACAAACAGGGCTGTGTAGCCCCATTTGCGAGTAAAGTCTGACCACCGCCACGTTCGCAGCGCAGCGCAGCGGCTCTCCCTGCCTTTTAAAGGCAGGGAGAGTTGCTCTGGCCACGCTGCGAATGTGGCACTGGCCAGATTTTGCTCATAAATGGGGCCACATAGCCCCGTTTATGAGCAAAATAATGCCCCTGCATCTGACATGATGAGGCATGAGGAGCAGCCCCTGAGGGGTGGCGGCTCAGGTTCTTTGAACCCTTTTGTGCAATGGTGGCTCCGCCCCTGGTTTGATCACTATGGTCTTATTCAAAGGGACATAGGTCCTATGAATGTAAGCTATAGGCATGGAGTTCCATTTTGGGATTCAGATTGACAACCAGTGTTTTTTCCTTCTGAATAGGCTAGTGAAACGAATGGCATATTTAGAGCAGTGATTTTCAAACTCTGTTGAGATGCATATTTGGAGAAATTCTTTCTGTTGAGAACTATTTGTCTTCAAGAAGGACCTCCCGTTTATCTGCCATAGAACCACTTGATATTCCAGGGGAACCTGGTCTGCACTGCGAAGACATACTTTCAGTCAGGCATTGTGCAGGCCAGGATTGCAAAGATTCATAATTTCCCTATCCCTATGTGAGTGCCCATGTGATTCAGAACACACTTAATACACTCTTGCAGATGCACACTGCAAAGGAAAAATTAGTAGTGGTGAACATGCTGGCTTCCAGGGGAGTTTCTTCACCATTACTTACCTTTTCACTGGGGAACCCCTCATAAGCTTTCAGTTGTAACCCAAAGGTTCCTTGGAACACAACTACTGGCCTAACAGATCCATTAAAAATAAATATCTATCAGAACGGCCTGGTGTCTATTTCAGTAGCCTTATTTCAAATGGCAAGTGAGCATTTATGAACCATTTTGCCCCAGTATAGACAAATAGAACTCCATTTGTCGTCCAAACAATGTAAGTAAGAGAGTCATCATTGCTCCTGCCATTTACCCGCACTACATTGTCCCTGGTTATCCAGCATTTGTATGTAGGGCTAGCGTAGGTAGAATAATGAACAGACCAATCTGGTTATCTTATTACTTGACACGGAACCTTTCCTACAGCATCCCCCTTTTCTGCCTCGGTTGATAGGACCACAACTGGCAGAATGAGTCTTTCCAAGGCCATTTACACCCCATCCGTTCCTGCCAAAACCAGAACAAAAGCAAAGATATCAGTTAGGGATGTTTGTGGTGGGGCTTTTGTGAGGTACGCAATTTACTGAGACCACCAACTCATTTCAGATATCTTCGAACACTCATCAGCTGGTGGTGTCTTTCAGTCACCAATGATGACCTGGAATGGATTTGAACCAACAATTTAGAGATGTAAGGTTCTGTCTTCAGCGATTGCTTTCTCCTGACATGCATGATTTTGTGGGTGCAGCAGAAGACTGTATGTTATTTTGAGCACCTGTCGTGATACATTCTTTTGTTAAAATGTCTGTTTAAAAACAATCCAGACTTTGCAAAAACTAATAATGGAGTAGCTTAAGTAATGGAAGCATTGACATGGCTGGGCAGAATACTGGGCTATTCAAAGTATAACTTTGAATTTTTCCACGTTGCAGAAGAAGAGCAAGAAACCTCAGGGGATTTTGGTAGTGGTGGATCAGTGATATTATTGGATGATCTGGAAGAAGAACATGAAGCAGCAAAAAAGGACAAAGAAGGAAAACAGAAGATCCATGTAAGAGCAGCTAATGATGACGACGAAGATGAAGATGACGATAAGGATGATGAAATTGGCTATATATGGTAGTTCCCATGGCTCTGAGGACTCATGTTTTGCACAATATCACTAATCATTTCGTATCTCTGCAATGGCAACTGGCATCAGGCATCATATATGGAGCTCAGTCTAAACCTGTACGAGCATTCCAGTTTGCATACAGGTTTCTCACCACCAGGTTTCCCATTCACTTTATTGCTGGGGGCTGACTCCACAAGCACAATGGAGATGAGCGTGCAGAGCTGAACCCAACGCTGAAGTGAATTGGGAAGAGCTTTCACATGTCGCAGGCTCCTTGCACATGTGGGATGTCTTTGCACACGTGCATTGGAGCTCTTACACACAGCAACATGCTCGATGAGGACAATTGTCTCTCCACCCTATTTAATCTGGTACACTGTGCATTATCTTGAAGACAGCATTCCCCTTCACCTAGCTATTGTTTGGGATAACTGTAACCATTGTTCCCTTTTACCAGCATGACAACACATTTTGTTTAGTCACGGCACATGTCATTTTTTAATGGAATACAGGACACAGCAGGGGAGTCAGCTCATCCGAGCAACAGTACTAGGCTCCTCTTACTGAAGTTTGGAATAGCTATCTTTGTACCATTATTATTGTGCTTTCCTATTTATTTAATTAATGTTAAAAGTAGGTGGGTATTTTTATTATTATTATTTATATAATGCTATGCCCATAGATGACACTTCACAAAGACTGAGAGGACAGGTGTTTCTCTATCTGGAACTTGTTAGACAAGATCAAATCATTTTAGCATTCTGGTTTAGTCACCCACTGCCTTTGTCAGAAAGAATTCTGTTTTAATTCCTCTTCACTTCCTCCAACAATGGCTGGCAGACGAACAGTCCAGTGAAACTCACTGAACATTCTCTCTCCCTGCTGATTAAGGGAGTGCAAGTTAAGATCTCAGAAGCCTTTCCTCCCATTAATCAATATGACCTTGATGTTGAGAAATCTTGGTGGACAGTACCCTCCATCCACTGCATCCCCCATTCTCCCTAGTCCTTAGCAAGGGGGCCAGGACTTGGATAGCCTTTCTAAACATGTGAACTAAGAATGCTTTTCAAATGTATTCCTTTATTTTGTATTTTAG